>NW_028288835.1:5000-1215000 GCF_059628265.1 Tinamus guttatus
CCCTAACCCTAACCCTAACCCTAACCCTAACCCCTAACCCCTAACCCCTAACCCCTAACCCCTAACCCCTAACCCCTAACCCTAACCCTAACCCTAACCCTAACCCTAACCCTAACCCTAACCCTAACCCTAACCCTAACCCTAACCCTAACCCTAACCCTAACCCTAACCCTAACCCTAACCCTAACCCTAACCCTAACCCTAACCCTAACCCTAACCCTAACCCTAACCCTAACCCTAACCCTAACCCTAACCCTAACCCTAACCCTAACCCTAACCCTAACCCTAACCCTAACCCTAACCCTAACCCTAACCCTAACCCTAACCCTAACCCTAACCCTAACCCTAACCCTAACCCTAACCCTAACCCTAACCCTAACCCTAACCCTAACCCTAACCCTAACCCTAACCCTAACCCTAACCCTAACCCTAACCCTAACCCTAACCCTAACCCTAACCCTAACCCTAACCCTAACCCTAACCCTAACCCTAACCCTAACCCTAACCCTAACCCTAACCCTAACCCTAACCCTAACCCTAACCCTAACCCTAACCCTAACCCTAACCCCTAACCCTAACCCCTAACCCTAACCCCTAACCCCACTGTTTCTCACCCTCACCCCTCCATAACTCTCAAATTGTTAACCCTCTAACTGTAATCCTGCCTGTGTGCAGCTGTGTTTATGGCTTGGGTCCTGTGTGCATATGGTATGTCTAAAAAGAAGAAAAAATAATAAGTATTTAGGGGGTTGGCAGGGCTCATTTGCATATGCAATGAGATCTAGCCAAGAAAAGGATACTAGCTGGGAGTAAAAAAGCAAATAATAATTGAAATTTTATTTATTGGTATTATTTACTTTTTTACTCCCAGCTAGTATGCTTGGAAAAAGGAAGGAAGAGCAAAAGAGCAAAGAAAAAAGTTGAGCAAAGAGCAAAAAAGGAAAAAAAGGAAAGTAGAGCAAAGAGGAAAAGAGCAAAGAAGAAGGCGGAGCAAAAGAGCAAAAGAGAAAGGCGGAGCAAAAGAGCAAAAGAGCAAAAGAGAAAGGCAGAGCAAAGAGCAAAAGAGGAAAAGAGGAAAAAAGGAAGGCGGAGCAAAGAACAAAAGAGGAAAAAAGGAAAACAGGAAGGGTAGAGCAAAGAGCAAAGACAAAGGCGGAGCAAAGAGCAAAAGAGAAAGGGAAAGAGCAAAAGACGAAGGCGGAGCAAAGAGCAAAAGAGGAAAAAAGGAAGGCGGAGCAAAGAGCAAAAGAGAAAGGCGGAGCAAAGAGCAAAAGAGCAAAGACAAAGGCGGAGCAAAAGAGCAAAAGAGGAAGGCGGAGCAAAAGAGGAAGGCGGAGCAAAAGAGGAAGGCGGAGCAAAAGAGGAAAAGAGGAAGGCGGAGCAAAGAGGAAGGCGGAGCAAAGAGGAAGGCGGAGCAAAGAGGAAGGCGGAGCAAAGAGGAAGGCGGAGCAAAGAGGAAGGCGGAGCAAAGAGCACAGGCAGCCCAAGAAAAATAGGAAGACTGCAAAATTCAGGCTTCTTATTTTTACAAGGGTAAGGATCAAATTAAGGGAAAAAAGGAAAATATAGGGATAAAGAGGAAAGGGCAAAACAGGAGATTTAAGAGGGCAAGGAAAAAAGAGGTTTTAGAGGAAAGCATGTACTTCAAGACACACACCATCACCACCAAAATTCTTTATTTGAAATGACTGACCACAAAACCAACTTTATTAGAAAAAATACAGAGACTCCAACATCTTTTATTTTTGGAGCAATATTTACAGTTGTGTTTTCCTAACTAACTGTTTGGAAAAGGAAACGTGTTTACCATCCCGAGAGGAAACATAGAATGTGTGACCGTTCCGTTCCTCATACTCGGCACCTGCAAAGAAACACAGAAAGACCAGAGCGGTAACGGCCTACAGTAAAAGTGAAGCCAGAACAGAATACGCTCACACGCTGCATCAGTTCCAGAGGTATCGCAACACCCGCCTCTGCAATCGCACCACACCCGCTCACAGCCACCAGCAGGTACTACGTAGCCTTCCACGGTAATGGGCAAACGCCACCGGGTTTTCGGAGAGCGCCCAGTAACCGGGTTACCGAGCGCCCCAAAAAACCTCCCTGCCTAAAAAACCCCGGTCCCGGAACCTGACTCCGTGCGAACTTTGGCAACGATCGTCGCCTCGCAGAGTGGCCGGGACCGAGGGAAAAAAAAAACCCAGCCGGGGAAAAAAAAAAAAAAACCCCGGCTGGGATTTTTTTTTTTAAAGTTAAAAATTTCTAAATCCTAGCTACAACCTGGAAAATAAAACAGGTAATTGAGTATGCAAGTTTAGCAAGATTCCAGGAAAACAAGCAGCATCATCCACACCCACAACAGCCCTAGCACCAGCACCCATTAGATATCCTATTGGAATAGGCAAATACCACTACCTGTTCAGAAAACACCCAGTAACAGGGTTACTCGGCACCACCAAAAAACACCCTACCCGGAAAACTCTGGCCCCGGGACCAAACACTGAGGCAAACTTGGGCGATGACGATCGCCTCGCAGAGCGGCCGGACCGAGGAGAAAAAACACCATTCCCACCACCACACACCCACAAAACACACATTACACACACACACACACACACACACACACACACCCCTCAGCTAGATTTTATTCAAAAAAAGTTAAAACATTTCTAAATGCTAGCTACAACCTAGGGAAAAACCAAGGCATTACACATGCAGAATTAGACACAAGCATGACCAAAACCAACCTACATACCACTGGCCGCTCAAGGCGATCATCGCTCCAACAACTAAAACCACCAACTTCCTAATCCCCTAGGTAAAATGGTCCATGAGCACAATCGTGAACACCCTAAAAGGACAACCAGTAACTTCTATACTACAGACCACTCTTGAAACACTCACGCCAACACACCCACACACAGAAACAAAGCCCTAATTTGCCACAACACAGTCACACATATACTCCAGACAAGATTTAAGACATTAAAATACAACTGCCCCTGGCAGAAAGGGGCCGGCTAAGGACAAAATATTGAGGCAAGAGAGGCAAAGAATAAGGAGCCAAGGCCGTGACACAAAACCAATAAAGGGGGCGGCGCGAGGCGGCAAAGGGGGCGGCGCGAGGCGGCAAAGGGGGCGGCGCGAGGCGGCAAAGGGGGCGGCGCGAGGCGGCAAAGGGGGCGGCGCGAGGCGGCAAAGGGGGCGGCGCGAGGCGGCAAAGGGGGCGGCGCGAGGCGGCAAAGGGGGCGGCGCGAGGCGGCAAAGGGGGCGGCGCGAGGCGGCAAAGGGGGCGGCAACAAAGTCCACTAACAACAACATTCTGTTTCCAACCACTCTCCAGCTCACCTTCTCATTAGGGCACGACCCTTTGTCCGACCATCTCTTTTGAGAAATCTGCAAACACTACTCTCCACCTGAAAAAACAAACACTCACACCCATCCACCTAACCAACGCCCCGCCCCACTCCTTTGAAATCAATAAATACATCTGGAGGGAGACACAGGCTGACCAATCACTGCTCCAGGCTATTGTTGCCACATTCCACTACTTCCTACTTGCTATAGTCCTAGATGCATGCCAAAACCCAAAGAACAAGAGCAAGCTCAAAACCAGAGCAAAACACCATACAGGTACACCACCGATCAGAGAGAAACACACTGGAACTGCCTGCCCCAGCAAACCCACACTGCCTCCTGTACAAAACCCAAAACATCACTCACGCACCACTCACCCAAGAGAGGCAACCATACTAGATGGCCTGGCAGCACACGCTCAAGACGCGCACACACTCAAGACAGCCCAACACCTTCTATCCCTTCACTTAGCTTTTTCAGGACACAGGGTCACCACAGGACTTTGGGAGCCATCCTCGACAGGCAGATGCATCTACTTCAATCTTCTTATTTTGGAGACCTTGTTCATATCCATCACCTGCCAAACCGCAGCACAAGTGGTCACCCGTGTAAACCATCAGCTCCCACCTCACCCGCAAAAACAGTCTGCCCCAAAGTACTGCTGTCATTCCGCTCACCTGCTCTGTGTCAGATCCTCACTCTGGTATCGGGGCTGCGATGACACCTAGAACACACACAAATCAAGCGACTCATCCATTGGGCAGGGGTGACTACTGCTAGATATAGCGACGCATTCTTCTCTCCAGTCGCTCTGCCTCACCTCAACTCCTCAGCTGTGAAGGCAAAAGGTCCATACGGCACCTGAAAGAGCAGAGGAAAAACAGATCACTAAGAGGTAACTTAGAAACTCTACCTAACACAAAAAGAAAAAGACATGTACACACAACCGCACACACACACCAGCAAACATGCACACACACCATCGGGCAGAAAGCCCTAACCCACCACTACACACTGAGCTGCTCTAGACAAGCCCTACAACATTCAAATAGCGCTAGCCATAGCATAAAGAGGATAGCTAAGAGCAAATGACTGAGACAAAAAGATTCAAGCAATAAGGAGCCAGGGCCTTGACAAAACCAGTAAAGAGCGCAAGGCGGGGGCGGCGCAAGGCGGGGGCGGCGCAAGGCAACAAGTCAAGGAGAAGACCCACAGATGACAGCATTCTTTTCAACCACTCTCAAGCTCACTCTCTCATTAGGGCAGGACCCCTTGTCCTCCCATCTCTTTTGAAAGATCTGCAAACACTGTTCTGCATCTGAAAAAACAAACCAACACACCCACCTGCCTGATCAACCCATCCCTGCTTCTTAAAAATCAACCAACAAATCAAAAGGAAGACACAGGCTGACCAATCACTGCCCTAGGCTACTATTGCCACATTATGCTACTTCCTACTTGCCATAGTGCTAGATGCATGCCAAAACCCAGACAACTAGAGCAACATTGAAACCTGAGCAAAACAACACACAGCTACAACACAGACCAGAGAGAAACACACCAGACCTGCCTGCCCCAACACACCCACACTGTCTGCTGTGCAACACCCAAATCATCACTCATGCACCACTCATCCAAGAGAGGCAACCATACTAGATAGCCTGGCAGCACACGCTCAAGATGCACACACGCTCAAGACAGCCCGACACCTTCTATCCCTTCACTTAGCTTTCACAGGGCACAGGGTCACCACAGGACTTTGGGAGCCATCCTTGACAGGCAGATGCATCTTCTTCAGTCTTCTTATTTTGGTGGCCTTGTTCACCTCCATCACCTGCCAAACCACAGCACAAGTGGTCACCTGTATAAACTGACAGCTGCAACCTCACTCAGAAAAACAGTCTGCCCCAAAGCATTGTTGTCATTCCGCGCACCTGCTCTGTGTCAGATCCTCACTCTGGTATCGGGGCTGTGATGACACCTAGAATACACACAAATCAAGCGACTCATCCATTGGGCAGGGGTGACTACTGCTAGATATAGCGACGCATTCTTCTCTCCAGTCGCTCTGCCTCACCTCAACTCCTCAGCTGTGAAGGCAAAAGGTCCATGCGGCACCTGAAAAAGCAGAGGAAAAAGCAGATCACTAAGAGGGAACCTGGAACCTCTACTCCACACAAAAAGAACAGGACATGTACACACAGCCATGTAGACACATGAGCAAACATGCACACACACCATCAGGCAGAAAGCCCAAACCCAGCACTACACACTCAGATACTCTAGACAAGCCCTACAACATGCAAATAGCAGTAGCCATAGCATAAATAGGATAACTAAGGACAAATGACCAAGACAGAAGATGCAAGCAGTAAGGAGCCAGGGCCTTTACAAAACCAGTAAGGCGGGGAAGGGTGGGGGGGGGCGGCGCAAGGCGGGGAAGGGTGTGGGGGGGGGAGGGCGGCGCAAGGCGGGAAAGGGCGGGGGGAGGGCGGCGCAAGGCGGGAAAGGGCGGGGGGAGGGCGGCGCAAGGCGGGAAGTCAACAAGCAAGCCCACAGATGACATTCTCTTTCCAACCACTCTCAAGCTCACCTTCTCATACCACAACCCTTTGTCCAACATCTATTTTTAGAAATCTGCAAACCCTACTCACCATCTGAAAACACAATACGCTCCCATCGGCCTAACAAACCCTCCCCACTCCTTAGAAAACAATAAATACATCAAGAGGGAGACACAGGCTGACCAAGTACTGCTCCAGGCTACTGTTACCACATTCCACTACTTCCTACTTGATGTAGTGCTAGATGCATGCCAAAACCCAAAGAATAAGAGCAAGCTCAAGACCAGAGCGAAACACCACACAGGTACGACACGGATCGTTGAGAAACGCCGTGGAAGTGCCGGCCCCAGCAAACCCACACCGACTCCTGGGCGACACCCAAAACATCGCTCTCGCACCCTGCTCGTCCAAGAGAGGCGACCATACTAGATAGCCTGGCGGCACACGCTCGGGACAGCCCAACACCTTCTATCCCGTCACTTAGCTTTTTCAGGGGTCAGGGTCACCACGGGACTTTGGGAGCCATCCTTGACAGCCAGATGCATCTTCTTCAATCTTCTTATTTTCGACACCTTGTTCACGTCCATCACCTGCCAAACCACAGCATGAATGGACACCCGTGTGACCATCAGCTGCCACCACACCCACAAAAACACCCTGCCCCAAAGTATTGCTACCATTCTACTCACCTGTACTGTGTCAGATCCTCACTCTGGTATCAGGACTGTGATGACACCTAGAACACGCACAAATCAAGTGACTCATCCATTGGAGAGGGTTGACGACTCCTAGATCTAGCGACACACCATTCTATCCAGTCACTCTGCCTCACCTCAAATCCTCAGCTATAAAGGCAAAACACCCACATGGCACCTGAAAAAGCAGAGGAAAAACAAATCATCAAGAGGGAACCTGGAAACCCCAGCACCCTAAAAGAGCAAGACACCTATGCACGCCCACAGGCGCATACACATACGTACGCAACCTGGCATAAAGACCTAATCCACCGCAACACACTCAGATGCTTCAGACAAGCCCTATAACATTCAAATACAACTGCCCATGGCAAAGAGTGTCCAGTTGCGCCCAAAAGCCTAAGACAAAAGATGCAAGCAATAAGGAGCCAAAGCCTTGACACAAAACACTGATAAAGGGGATGTCAAAGAGGCACCAAGGGGGGTGGGGGGAGGGGGGGGCGCAAGGTCGGGGGGCCATGACGGAAGGCAGCAACAAAGCCTACAGATAACATGCACTTTCCAACCCAGTCAAGCTCATCTTCTCATTAGGGCAAAACCCTTTGCCCCTCCATCTCTTTTGAGAAACCGGCAAAGACTGCTCTCCATCCGAAAAACCAATACCCACGTGCCTGACTGACTGATCCCACCCTGCTCCACCCTCCCCCCCAAAAAAAAAAAATTATATTAATGAGCTGACACAGGCTGACAAATCACCATGCCATGCCATTACATCCTACTTGGACAAGTGCAAAATGCATGCCAAAACCTAAAGAAGAGCAAGCTCTAGATCTGAGCAAGAGAACACACAGATACATCACACACCAACACACACACACCAGAGACACAGGCTGGACCTGCCTGCCCTATCCAATCCCCGTTGTCTTCTGTGCAACACTCAAAACACTACTCTCACACTCCACTCCTCCAAGAGAGGCAACCATCCTAGATGGCCTGGAAGCACACGCTCAAGGCACACAGACTCAAGACAGCCCAACACCTTCTATCTGTTCACTTAGCTTTCACAGGGCACAGGGTCACCACAGGACTTTGGGAGCCATCCTTGACAGCCAGATGCATCTTCTATCTTCTTATTTTGGAGACCTTGTTCACATCCATCACCTGCCAAACCACGGCACAAGTGGTCGCCTGCGTAAACTGACAGCTCCCACCTCACTCACAAAAACAGTCTGCCCCAAAGTATTGCTGTCATTCCACACACCTACACCGTGTCAGATCCTCACTCTGGTATTGAGGCTGTGATGACACCTAGAACACACACAAATCAAGTGACTCCTCCATTGGGCAGGGCTGACTACTCCTAGATCTAGTGACACATCCTTCTCTCCAGTCGCTCTGCCTCACCTCAACTCCTCAGCTGTGAAGGCAAAAGGTCCATACGGCACCTGAAAGAGCAGAGGAAAAACAGATCACTAAGAGGGAACCTGGAAACTCTACTCCACACAAAAAGAACAAGACATGTACACAGCCACATACATACATGAGGAAACATGCACACACACCATCAGGCAGAAAGCCCCAACCCAGCACTACACACTCAGATACTCTAGACAAGCCCTACAACATTCAAATAGCAGTAGCCATAGCATAAAGAGGATAGCTAAGGACAAATGACTGAGACAAAAGACGCAAGCAGTAAGGAGCCAGGACCTTGACAAAACCAGCAAGGCGGAGGGGGGGGGCGGCGCAAGGCAGAGGGGGGGGGGGCGGCGCAAGGCAGAGGGGGGGGGGGCGGCGCAAGGCAGAGGGGGGGGGGGCGGCGCAAGGCAGAGGGGGGGGGGGCGGCGCAAGGCAGAGGGGGGGGGGGCGGCGCAAGGCAGAGGGGGGGGGCGGCGCAAGGCGGAGGGGGGGGGGCGGCGCAAGGCGGAGGGGGGGGGGCGGCGCAAGGCGGAGGGGGGGGGGCGGCGCAAGGCGGAGAGGCAATGAGAACGCCTACAGATGACAACGTTCTCTTTCCAACCGCTCTCAAGCTCATTTTCTCATTAGGACAGGACCCCTTGTCTGCCCATCTCTGAAGAAACGTGCAAACACTGCTCTCCATCTGAAAAACAAACCCACCACCTGCCTCACAGACCTCTCCCTGCACCTCAAAAATCAATCCATACATCAAGCAGGCAACACAGGCTAACTAACCACTGCTCCAGGCTACCGCTGTCACATTCCCGTACTTCCTACTTGCCATAGTGCTAGACGCATGCCAAAACAACAAAAAAAGAGCAACCTCAAGACCTGAGCAAAATGGCAAAGCTACAACACACACCGCAGAAAGACACTGGAACTGCCCGTCCCAGCAAACCCACACCAACTCCGGGGCAACGCCCAAAACATCGCTCACGCGCCCCTCTTCTGAGAGAGACGACCGTACTAGATAGCCGGGAGGCACGCGCTCAGGACAGCCCAACAACTTCTATCCCGTCACTTAGCTTTCACAGTGCTCAGGGTCACCACGGGACTTTGGGAGCCATCCTGGACAGGCAGATGCATCTTCTTCAATCTTACTTCGGGTACCCATTTCAACCTCATGGAAGTGAAGTTCAACTTCATAACCTGCCAAAACACAGCACGAGCGCCCACCTCCCGTGAGGGTCACCTCCAGGACCCGCTACAAAACAGCCTCCCCCAAAGCACCGCCGTCACATTACCCACCTGCATCATGTCAAATCCTCACTCTGGTATAGGAGATGCCATGACGCCTGCAGCACCTAGAACAAACAAAATTACCAAGTGGCTCATCTGCTACACAGAGATGACTAGGCCTAAAACTATTGACACACCAGTATACTCAATTAGTCACCTTCACCTCCAACCCTCATCCGCAAGGAGCAAAGGCTGGCTGGCCACCCAAAGTATCAGAGGAAAGGCAAATCGGCGAGAGGCGGCTGACAACGCCGTCCGCGCCAAAATGGGGTGGCCCGTAAAAGCCGAACGCGAGCGGGCGAGAGGGTCGGCGGTAGCCGGACGACACCCCTTCGCTATAAGCTCCGTTCCGTCCCGCGGAGCGACGCTCGCCTTGCCGAGGTTCTCTGGAACCCGAGCGATCCGCTCTCTGCATGACACCTGTGAGCAACGGAAAAAAAAAAAGTCATCAAGAAAGGCCACAAAGCGCAACACCCTCATTTCACTTCTTCTCTAACTCAACTTTTTATTAGGGCAGGAGCCCTTTTCCCCCACCCTCTCTGTTGAGAATAAAAACCTCAGGAGCTGAGCAAAGCGCTAAACAGCAACAACACACCATAGAGACACAGGCCGGAGGTGCCTGCTCTAGCCCACCCTCCGCTTTCTCCGGTGCGGCGCCCAAAATGCTACCCTCGTATCGCTCAAAGAAAAGAGGCATCCGTATTAGACGAGCCGGTACTATGCACGCACGTATGGTCAAGGCAGCCCGATACCTCCTATCCCTCCGCTTAGCTTTGGCGGGGCTCTGGATCAACGCAGAACTTCAAGAGCCATCCTCAATCGGCAGAAACATCACCTACCATCTTATTTCAGGCGCGCCATTCTCCACCATCACCTGTCAAACCAGAGAACGGGCGGTCACCCTTGTAACGGCCGGTTCCCGCCTCTTCCGCGTAAGCGCTCTCCCCTAAAGTACTGCTGTCATTCTGCTCGCCTGCACTGTGCCGAATCCCCGCTCCGGTATCAGGGCTATAACGACATGCATGACACCTAAGAACAAACAAAAGTACCAAGCGACTCATCCATTAAGCAGGGATGACTACTCCTAAATCTACTGACACGCCATTCTATCCGGTCACGCCGCCTCACCTCAAATCCTCGGCCGCAAATGCTAGAGGCCTACGTGGCACCTGAAAGAAAAGGAAAAGCAAATCACCGAGAGGCAGCCTGGCAACACGCCACGGCACACAAATAACCCAAGACACACATGGAAGCATCCCTTCTCACCTGTTCTGGCTCCTGCCCACGTAGCTTCTCCTCTCAACAACCCTTAGCACAACCTGCAAAAAACAAAGAGAGAGGACACCTCAAAGGGATGACAAAAACCACAACCCCTTCTGCAACAATACCGTGCTACAACACCTTTACCTCTGTGAGCCCATCCGGAACGACGGCCGACGCTCCGCAGCCGCTACGCCCGCTTCGGCCTCTGGAAAAGGAGAACACGAGGGAAGGAGAAGGACGGGACCGGGAGGACGACGCCCGTACGCTAGGCTCCGCTTTCTCTCACGGGCCCACGCTCGCCTCGCCGCGATCCTCTGGAAGGCGAGCGACCCGCCGGCCCCGTTACTCAGCACCTACGGACACAAAGGAAAGTCATCGCAAAACCCACAGACCGCTAGACGCCCCTTCCAACAACCTTCTAGCTCATCTCCTTAAGGCAGGACCTTTTCTTACTCCTGCTCCTTTGGGAATCCTAGGAATACTGCTCTACATCTCAAAAGAGAAACAATGCCTACCTGCCAGACCCACAGACAACTGTCCCACCCAAAATAAATTGATCGAGCGAGTGGATTACTAACACGCAGGCCGATCGCTCCTCCGCACCTTCGCTGCCCATCTCTGTGCGCCACTACAGACCGCTCCCAGGGGCAAGGCAGCTCCAGCTGCACGTGTACAGCCACGCACACAAACATCATTGGACAAACAGACAAAAGTCCTATGCAAAGGAGAACTATTACCACACAGAAAATAATGAGGACTAGAAAAATCCAGTGACATCACAGCTGTGTGGCCCCGATGCTTGGCCCAAGCGAGGCAGTCAAATGCCAGCACCCGTGTCAAAAACGGGCCAGCAAAGCCAAAGATAGCAATGAGGAAGACACCTTCATAAGAGATCTGATGCTGTAACGATGCGGGGAAGACAGCCCCGAAAGGGTGCCGCAAGGGCGCGACACGAGACCGGCCTCCAAAGAGGAAAGCGGGGCCGACGAGGCCCCGATGACGGCGCGGAAGACGAACGGCCGCAAAGAGCCGAGAGACCGACCCGGAGGGACGGAACGCCCCCGATACGCGTTCGCGGCGCGAGATGGGATCCGCCGGCACGAGGATGACGAAGACTCGAGCGAGGCAGAAAGACAAAGGATGCCTACGGCACTACTGCTGTACAGTGCGAGATGCCTTTTGGAATTATAGAACAAGAGGAACCTCAAGACCTGATCAAAACACCAAACAGCTACAACACAGACCACAGAGACACACGGGCTGGAGCTGCCTGCCCTAGCAAGCCCACACTCTCTCCTATGCTACACCCAAAACACCACCCTCAGAACACTCAAACAACAGAGACATCTGTACTAGATGTGCACACACACAGCCGGGACAACCCGACACCTCCGATCCCTCTACTTAGCTTTGGCGGGGCTCTGGGTCACCGCGGGGCTTCGGGAGCCATCCTCAATGGGCAGAAACATCTTCTTCCGTCTGATTGCAGACACCCCGTTCGTCACCACCACCTGTCAAAATACAGCTGTTGTCGTCACCCTCGTAACAGCCAGCTCCCACCCCAACGGGATAAGCGCTCTCCTCCGAAGTACCGCTCGGCCTTCCGCTCGCCCGCACGGCGCTGGATTCCCGCTCCGGTACCGGGGCTGCGAGGACACGCGGGACACCTAGAAACGACAGAAGTACCAAGTGACTCATCCGTTAGGCAGGGATGACAACTCCTAGATCTACCGACACACCATTCTATCCAGTCGCTGCCTCGCTCGAGTCCTCAGCGGCCAATGCTAAAGGCCTACACAGCACCTGAAAGAGAAAAGGAAAAGCAAATCACAGAGAGCGGCCTAGCGACACCTCACCACACACAAATAAACAAACGTAGACATGGTAGCACCCCATCTCACCTGCTCGGCCGCCTTCCGTCCACTCTGCTTCTCGTCTCGGCAACCCTTGGCACAAGCTGCAAAAAATGAAGGGAGAGGACGGAACCACGCCTCACGTGCGACCATACCCCACTACAAGATCTTTACCTCTTCCGCGAGCCCGTCCGGAACACGGGACAATTCTCCGCAGCCGCTACGCCTGCTGCGGCGCCTGGAAAAACAGAACGCGACCGAACGAGAAGGATGGGACCGGGAGGACGACGCCTACGCGCTAGGCTCTGCTTTCTCTCGTGGGCCCGCGCTCGTGTCGCCACGATCCTCTGGAACGTGGGTGACCTGCTGGTCACATTATTTGACACCTATGGACACAAAGGAAAGTCATTAAAAAAGCAGTGGACCACCAGGCTCTCCTTCCAACAACCCTCTAACATTCGCTTAGGGCAGGACCTTCTTTTACTCCTGCTCCGTTGGGAACCCTTGGAACACCGCTCTAACACCTCAAAAGCAAAGCGATGCCTACCTGCCAGACCCACAGACAACTCTCCCACCCACAATAAACCGATCGATCGAGCAGATAACTGACATGCTGACCGATCGCTCCTCCGGACCTTTGCTCCCAACCTCCGTGCGCTACTACGGCCGACTCCCACGGGCAAGGCAGCTCCGGCCCCGCACGTACAGCCACACACACAAACATCATTGGACAAACAGATGAAAGCCCTACGCAAAGATGAACTACTACTGCACAGAAGATGGCGAGGACTAGAAAAACCCTGCAACATCACAGCTATGCGGCCCCGATGCTGGGCACAAGCGAGGCAGTCAAATGCCAGCACTCGTGTCAAAAAGGGGCCAGCAAAGCCGATGATAAGGAAAGAACCTTCGAAACAGATACAATGGTATAACGATGCGGGGAAGACAGCCCCGAAAGGGTGCCGCAAGGGCGCCACACGAGACCGGCCTCCAAAGAGGAGAGTGGGGCCGACGAGGCCCCGATGACGGTGCGGGAGACGAACGGCCGCGAAGAACCGAGAGACCGACCCGGAGGGACGGAACGCCCCCGATACGCGTTCGCGGCGCGAGATGGGATCCGCTGGCACGAGGATGACGATGAAGACTCGAGCGAGGCAGAAAGACAAAGGATGCCTACGGCACTACTGCTGTACAGTGCGAGATGCCTTTTGGAACTCATAGAAGAAGAGGAACCTCAAGACCTGATCAAAACACCAAACAGCTACAACACAGACCAGAGACACATGGGCCGGAGCTGCCTGCCCTAGCAAGCCCACACTCTCTCCTATGCTACACCCAAAACACCACCCTCAGAACACTCAAACAACAGAGACATCTGTACTAGATGTGCACACACACAGCCGGGACAACCCGACACCTCCGATCCCTCTACTTAGCTTTGGCGGGGCTCTGGGTCACCGCAGGGCTTCGGGAGCCATCCTCAATGGGCAGAAACATCTTCTTCCGTCTGATTGCAGACACCCCGTTCGTCACCACCACCTGTCAAAATACAGCTGTTGTCGTCACCCTCGTAACAGCCAGCTCCCACCCCGACGGGATAAGCCCTCTCCTACGAAGTACCGCTCGTTGTTCCGCTCGCCCGCACGGTGCCGGATTCCCGCTCCGGTACCGGGGCTGCGATGAAACGCGTGACACCTAGAACCGACAGAAGTACCAAGTGACTCATCTGTTAGGCAGGAATGATTACTCCCAGATCTACTGACACACCATTCTATCCGGTCGCTCCGCCTCGCTTGAGTCCTCGGGTGCGAATGCTAAAGGCGTACGCGGCACCCGAAAGAGAAGGGGAAAAGCGCATCGCTACGAGCAGCCTGGCGACACCTCCCCGCACGCAAATAACCAAACATAGACGCGGAAGCGCTCCATCTCACCTTCTCGGACTCCTTCTGTCCGCTCAGCTTCTCCTCTCGACAACCCATAGCATGAGCTGTGAAAAATGAAGGAAAAGAACACCCTGAGAAAATGACAGAACCGCACCCCATGTGCGACAGTACCCCGCTAAAACATCTTCACCTCTGTACGCTGTACAGTGCTAGAGATGAGACATAGGGTGCTATGAGACATGATGAGACATAGGTGCTAATCTCATCGCAGAAAACATCATTTCTTCTCAAAATGCAAAAAATAAACGTTCTCAGAGAAGATGACTGCCTCCGTACCTGCTAGTCACCGGAACTTCTCAACCCATGTATTCCCCTAAGAAAGCAGGAGTGGAATGAGCCCCTGAGTGCCACGGCCTGGGTTTATGTAGCCCCTACCCGCCCACGGCCCTTCCCAGCGGCCCTTGCGAAGGGAGGGGGCCCCCTAATCCCAGCCATAAATACACACAGCTGCGCAAAAACAAGGCTTTTCGTTCCTCGGGTATACGAGATGATACCGAAAACGTGAACGCCTCGGCGACGAAGGAAATCCTCGATGTGACTGCTGAACGTTCGTATCTTCTATTAAGACTTTTAGAAGGTCTGTTATTAAAAATCTTTTTATGCTACCTACTACTAGACTGTGCGCTTAAAGAGTTTTATTGGGGAGAGAGAAAGAGAAGGATCGGGGGGCAGAGAAACGTGAGCGATGAAGAAATAGAACTATGGGGGGGAAAAAGAGCTGTTGTGAAAAATAAAATTATTTGGAAAAGAGAGGAAGAGTTGCAGAGGTAAGAAAAAGATTTATTAGAAAAAGAAAGAGAATTAGTAAGGGATGAAGTTATTAATAAGGGAGAAAAGAGAACTATTTATGGGTGGAGAATAGGAATGATGAGCGGGGGAAAATAATAATGGAGAAAAATAATTATTAGCAGAGAGAAAAAGAATTATTAGCGGGCGACAGCGAGAATTATTAACCGGAAAGCGAAAATTGTTAGCGGAAGAGAAAGAGATGTTTCACCGAGACACGAGCGGTTATCGGCAACTGAGAAAAAGGAGGACCGGGGGCGTAAGAAATAATTCTACGCGAGAAAGAAGAAGATTTATTAGGGGGACGGAAAGGGAAATATTAGAGGCCGAGGAAAAAATTCGTAGCGGTCACGAAAAAGAGGATTTTTGAGGCGAGAAAAAGCGAACGATGGTCCGAAAGAAGAAATTACGTGAGGAGCGAGGAAGCGAAGTCGGAGCGGGAGAGAAAGAGAACGATTAGGAAGCGAAAAATGAGAACCGATAGCGAGCTAGAAAGAGATTGACCGGGGGAGAGAAAGAGATGGACCGGAGGATAGAAAAAGAGTAAGTAGGCATTGAGAAATGTGGTTAATAGCGGGGGGAATAAGAGAGTTATTAGTGGGGGAATAAAATTATTAGCAGGGGAGGAAAAGCACTATGAGTGTAAAAGAAAGATAATGAATAGAAGGAGATAAAGAGCTATTGTGCAGGGCGAAAAAGAACTATTAGTAGGAGAAGAGGAGAACTCTTTGGCACGAGACAGATTTATAAGATGGAGAAAAAGATGTGAATTACAGTCAAAGATAGAGAACGACTCAATATCGAGGCAGAGCTATTAGCGGGAAGAAAAGAGAATTATTGGGAGCGAGAAAAATTATCGGCGTGACAATCACGAGGGGGCCGGAAAGAATCGAGAAAGCGCTAGAAGGATAATCGTTTCGAAGAGCCACGGAAAATCGTTACAGGGGAAGTAAGAGATTTTGTAGTGGGATCGAGATACATTTTTGAGGGAAAGAGAACGCTTAGCGTGAGAGGAATATTTATTGCGGGGAGAGGAAGAGAGGCCTTCTGGCGGGAGGAGAGGAGATTTTTATGGCAAACGGAAAATTATTAGAGGGAGGACAAGAGACTTAGGAAAGAGAGAGAGAAATTTTACTGAAAAAGAAAATGGTGAGCATGAGAGAAAGAGAATTATTAGCTGGAGAGGAAATAGAATGAGTAAAAGGGAATGGAAATAGGAATATCATTATTTGCAGGAGAAAGGGAATTATTAGGGGGAACGAGAAAATTAATAGGAGCGTTAAGAACTTATTTAGCGGGAGGAGAGGAAAAGAATTACCAGCGGGAGAGAAAGAAAATTATTAGTGAAATAGGAATGGAACTATGGATAGAAAAGGAACGAAAGTATTAAAGTGAATAAGAATGGAATTCTTAGCGGCAAGAGGAAGAGAAAATTTGGAGAAATAGAAAGAGAATTATTAGCGAGAAAGAAAATTATTAGCGGGAAGACATTAATTAGAGGAACAGAAAGAGAATGATTTGTGCGAGAGGAGGGGAATTGCTTACAAGAGAAAAAGAATTATTACAGGAATGGGAATTGAAGTATTACTGTAAGAGAAAGGGATTTATTAGCTGTACAAGAAGATAATTAATGGAAGCAGGGAAGAAGAAAAAATAGGGGTGGAGAAAGGGAAGAACTGGTGGGAGACAAACGAATTATTGCTGGAGATAAAGGGAATCAATAGCTATACAATTATTATTAGAATAGGAATAAAAGTATTGCGGGCATAGGAAGAGAATTCTTAGCAGGAAGGCAAGGGAAGGAGGAGCCAGAAAGAAAATTTATAGGGAGAGAGAGAATTATGAGCAGGATGGAAAGAGATTCATTGGGAGTATAAAAAGAAAATTTTTACCCAGAATGAAAGAGAATTTGGTTCAGAAGAGGCTTCATAAAATTACTAGCAGCAAAGGAAGATATTTATTTATTAGGAGAGACCAAGAGAATTCTGAAAGAAATGAGAAGATCATTACTAACAGGAGTCCAAGGGCAGTAATGGCTGGGGACAAAGAGATTTATTAGGGGAATAAGAAGAGACTATTTACCTTGACTGAAAGAGAATTACTGGTAGAAGAGGAATATGAATACTGGCAGGACAGGAAGAGATTTATTACCTGGAAACAAAAACAATCTTGTGGAAAATGGGAAGAGAATTTATAGCGGGAAGAGAAACCAATAGGAGGCTGGCGAGTAAGGGAAAAATGAAAGGAAAAAAAAGATATGCAAGTCCTGGAGTGAAAGAGAATTATTGGGAGAATACGAAAAATGTTCTTAGTGGGAAAGGAACATATTAAAGAACAAGAGGCCCAAGAAAATTCTGAGGGAAATAGGAAGAGAATTCTTAGCAGGAGAACCACCGAGAGGAAGGGTATTCTTAGGAGCAGCTAAAAAAAATTATTATTTGGCATGCAAAAGAAGTATTGGGAGAATAGGAAAAAAAAACCCGCGCGAGACTACGAGATTTATGAGCGTCAGATGAGGAGATGTAGTGGGGCCACAAGACGACCCTTAGCAGCATAATAAAAAGAGAAGTATTACCTGCGGGGGACAAGACCGTTATTTGCAGAGGAGGAATAACTGTACTGCGGGGAGAGGAAGATATTTATTAGCGGGGAAAAAAAGAGAATTATAGGAAGATAGGAAGACCATTTTTAGCAGGGGTAGAGTAGAAGCATTAGCTGGAGAGGAAGGCAATAATTAAGGGAATAAAAAGAGAAATATTGCTTGCAGTGAAGGAGAGTTAACGGGAGAACAGCACTCAAATACTTAGCCGCAGAGGAACGGATTTAATAACAGGGGGAGACCAAGAGAACTATGAGTGAAAAGAGACAAAGATTATTAGCAGGAGTAGATCAGAAGTATGAGTTGGAGAGGGAGAGTTGTATTAGAGGAATAAAAAGAGAATATTTACCTGGTGCGACAGAGAAGTTGGTATAGAATGGGATTAAAATTATGAGCGGCAGAGGAAGATATTTAGTAGGGGAGAGCAAGAGAATTATGAAAGAAAGCAGAAGATAATGACTAGCACGCTTTGAAGGGCGGTATCGTGCAGAGACCAAGAGATTTATTAAGGCAATAAAAAGGGAAGAATTACCTCGATTGGAAGAGAAATACCGGTAGGAAATGAATACAAATATTGGCGGGACAGGAAGAGATTTATTAGCAAGAAAGAAAAAAAAAGTGAGGGGAACGGGAAGAGAATATTTAGCAGGCGAAGAAACCAAAAATTTCCCGGAGTAGAACGGAAAAATTAAGGGAAGAATCAAAAGAGATGTAAGTCCTGGAGTGAAAGAGAATTATTAGGAGAAGAGGAAGAAGGTTCTTAGTGGGAAAGGAACAGATTAAATAGCAGGAGACCAAGAGACTTAGGAGGGATATAGGAAGATAATATTTAGCAGGGGTAGAGTAGGAATATTAGCTGCAGAGGAAGGCAGTAATCAAGGAAATAAAAAGAGGACTATTACTAGGAGTCCAAGAGATTTATCGGGAGAAGGGCGGTTAAGTTTACAGTGGCAGAGCTAGAGATTTATTAGCGGGAAAACAAGAGAGTTATGAGGAAATAAGAAAATAATCTTTAGCGGAGGAAGAGGAAGGGAATAAGCGAGGGAATAGAGAGAGAACTATTCCTTACAGTGAAGGAGAGCTTTTGGGAGAATAGCGCCAAAATATTGAGCGGCAGAAGAACATATTTATTAGCAGGGGAGCAGGAGAATTATGAGAGAATTATGAGAATTCCCTGAGACGTAGTGGGGGCACAAGATGACCCTTAGCAGCAGAATAAAAAGACAAATATCATCTGCAGTGCAAGACCATTATTTGCAGAAGATGAATAAATATATTGGGGGGGGGGGGAGGAATATATTTATTAGCGGGCCAAAAAAAGGAATTATGAGGAAAATAGGAAGATCATTTTTATCAAGTGCAGTATAGAAGTATTAGCTGGACAGGAAGACAATAATGAAGGGAATAAAAAGAGAACTATTGCTTGCAGTGAAGGAGAGTTAACGGGAGAATAGCACTCAAATATTTAGCCGCAGAGGAATATATTTATTAGCAGGGGGAGACCAGGAGAATTATGAGGGAAACGAGACAAAGATTATTAGCAGGAGTAGAACAGAGGTATTATTAGTCAGAGAGGAAGAGATTTCTAAAGGGAATAAAAAGGGAATTCTAAAGTGGCAGTCACATGATTAATAGGAAAACTAGGAATAGAATTATTAGCGGGAGAGGGAGAGATTCATGAGCAGGAGGGAAAGAGATTAATTAAGGGAAGAAAAAGAGAAGATTTCCCTCGACTGAAAAAGAATTATGGGAAGGACAGGAATATAAATATTGGCGGGAGAGGAAGAGATTTATTAGCTGGAAGCACAAACAATCTTGAGGTAAGTGGGAAGAGAATTTTTAGCGGGCAGAGAAACCAGTAAGAGGCTGGAGAGCAAGGGAAAAATGAAAGGAATAAAACAATATCCAAGTCCTGGAGTGAAAGAGAATTATTGGGAGAAGGGGAAGAAGGTTCTTAGTGGGAAAGGAACAGATTAAAGAACAAGAGGCCCAAGACAATTCTGAGGGAAATAGGAAGAGAATTCTTAGCAGGAGAACCACTGAGAGGAAAGGTATTCTTAGAAGCAGCTAAAGAAAATTATTATTTGGCATGCAAAATATTTATTGGGAGAATAGGAATAAAGTGATTGTGCGACACGAAGAGATTTATGAGCGGCCGATGAGGAGACTTAGTGGGGGCACAAGATGACCCTTAGCAGCAGAATAAAAAGACAAATATCACCTGCAGGGCAAGACCATTATTTGCAGAAGATGAATAAATATATTGCGGGGGGGGAGGGGGGAAGGAAGATATTTATTAGCGGGCCAAAAAAAGGAATTATGAGGAAAATAGGAAGATCATTTTTATCAAGTGCAGTATAGAAGTATTAGCTGGACAGGAAGACAATAATGAAGGGAATAAAAAGAGAACTATTGCTTGCAGTGAAGGAGAGTTAACGGGAGAATAGCACTCAAATATTTAGCCGCAGAGGAACATATTTATTAGCAGGGGGAGACCAGGAGAATTACGAGGGAAACGAGACAAAGATTATTAGCAGGAGTAGAGCAGAAGTATGAGTTGGAGAGGAAGAGATTTCGAAAGGGAATAAAAAAATAAAGAGCTTTTGGGAGAAAAGCGCCAAAATATGGAGCGGCAGAAGAAGATATTTATTAGGGGGGAGCAGGAGAATTATGAGGGAAACGAGACAAAGACAAGAGACTTAGGGGGGATATAGGAAGATAATATTTAGCAAGGGCAGTATAGAAGTATTATCTGGAGAGCAAGGCAATAATTAAGGGAATAAAAAGAGAACTATTGCTTGCAGTGAAGGAGAGTTAACGGGAGAATAGCACTCAAATATTTAGCGGCAGAGGAACGTATTTATTAGCGGGAGACCAGGAGAATTATGAGGGAAACGAGACAAAGATCATTAGCAGGAGCAGAGCAGAAGTCTTAGTTGGAGAGGGAGAGATGTATTAGAGGAATAAAAAGAGAATATTTACCTGGTGCGACAGAGAAGGTGGTACAGAATGGGATTAAAAATATTAGCGGCAGAGGAAGATATTTAGTAGGGGAGAGCAAGAGAATTATGAAAGAAATCAGAAGATAACGACTAGCACGCTTTGAAGGGCGGTATCGTGCTGAGACGAAGAGATTTATTAAGGCAATAAAAAGGGAAGAATTTCCTCGATTGGAAGAGAAATACCGGTAGGAAAGGAATACAAATATTGGCGGGACAGGAAGAGATTTATTAGCAAGAAAGAAAAAAAAAAAGTGAGGGGAACGGGAAGAGAATATTTAGCAGGCGAAGAAACCAAAAATTTCCCGGAGGAGAACGGAAAAATTAAAGGAAGAATCAAAAGAGATGTAAGTCCTGGAGTGAAAGAGAATTATTAGGAGAAGGGGAAGAAGGTTCTTAGTGACAAAGGAACAGATTAAAGAACAAGAGGCCCAAGACAATTCTGAGGGAAATAGGAAGAGAATTCTTAGCGGAAGAACCACCGAGAGGAAGGGTATTCTTAGCAGCATCTAAAGAAAATCATTATTTGGCATGCAAAAGATGTATTGGGAGAATAGGAATAAAGTGCTTGTGCGACACGAAGAGATTTATGAGCGGCCGATGAGGAGACTTAGTGGAGGCACAAGATGATCCCTAGCAGCAGAATAAAAAGACAAATATCACCTGCAGGGCAAGACCATTATTTGCAGAAGATGAATAATTATATTGTGGGGGGGGGGGGAGGAAGATATTTATTAGCGGAGAAAAAAAAAAGGAATTATGAGGCAAATAGGAAGATCACTTTTAGCAAGGGCAGTATAGAACTGTTATCTGGAGAGCAAGGCAATAATTAAGGGAATACAAAGAGAGCTATTGCTTGCAGTGAAGGAGAGTTAACGGGAGAATAGCACTAAAATATTTAGCCGCAGAGGAACATATTTATTAGCAGGGAGAGACCAGGAGAATTATGAGGGAAACGAGACAAAGATTATTAGCAGGAGTAGAACAGAGGTATTATTAGTCAGAGAGGAAGAGATTTCTAAAGGGAATTCTAAAGTGGCAGTCACGTGATTAATAGGAAAACTAGGAATAGAAGTATTAGCGGGAGAGGGAGAGATTCATGAGCAGGAGGGAAAGAAATTAATTAAGGGATGAAAAAGGTAATATTTCCCTCGACTGAAAAAGAATTATGGGAAGGACAGGAATATAAATATTGGCGGGAGAGGAAGAGATTTATTAGCTGGAAGCACAAACAATCTTGAGGGAAGTGGGAAGAGAATTTTTAGCGGGCAGAGAAACCAATAAGAGGCTGGAGAGTAAGGGAAAAATTAAAGGAATAAAACAATATCCAAGTCCTGGAGTGAAAGAGAATTATGAGGAGAAGAGGAAGAAGGTTCTTAGTGGCAAAGGAGAGATTTATCGGGAGAAGGGCGATTAAATTTACAGTGGCAGAGATAGAGGTTTATTAGCGGGAAAACAAGAGAGTTATGAGGAAGTAAGAAGATAATTTTTAGCGGAGGAAGAGAAAGGGAATAAGCAAGGGAATGAGATAGAGAGAACTATTCCATGCAGTGAAGGAGAGCTTTTGGGAGAATAGCGCCAAAATATTGAGCGGCAGAAGAACGTATTTATTAGCAGGGGAGCAGGAGAATTAGGAGGGAAACGAGACAAAGATTATTAGCAGGAGTAGAACAGAAGAATTATGAGTCAGAGGGGAAGAGATTTCTAAGGGAATTCTAAAGTGGCAGCCATGTGAATAATAGTTAACTAGGAATAGAAGTATTAGCGGGAGAGGGAGAGATTCATGAGCAGGAGGGAAAGAAATTAATTAAGGGATGAAAAAGGTAATATTTCCCTCGACTGAAAAAGAATTATGGGAAGGACAGGAATATAAATATTGGCGGGAGAGGAAGAGATTTATTAGCTGGAAGCACAAACAATCTTGAGGGAAGTGGGAAGAGAATTTTTAGCGGGCAGAGAAACCAATAAGAGGCTGGAGAGTAAGGGAAAAATTAAAGGAATAAAACAATATCCAAGTCCTGGAGTGAAAGAGAATTATGAGGAGAAGAGGAAGAAGGTTCTTAGTGGCAAAGGAACAGATTAAAGAACAAGAGCCCAAGACAATTCTCAGGGAAATAGTAAGAGAATTCTTACCAGGAGAAGAACCGAGAGAAAAGGTATTCTTAGCAGCATCTAAAGAAAATCGGGAATTTATAAAGAATATCGGGAGAAGGGCGATTAAGTTTAGAGTGGCAGATCTAGAGATTTATTAGCGGGAAAACAAGAGAGTTATGAGGAAATAAGAAGATAATTTTTAGCGGAGGAAGAGGAAGGGAATAAGCGAGGGAATAGAGAGAGAACTATTCCTTGCAGTGAAGGAGAGCTTTTGGGAGAATAGCGCCAAAATATTGAGCGGCAGAAGAACGTATTTATTAGCGGGGGAGCAGGAGAATTATGAGAAAATTATGAGAATTACCTGAGACGTAGTGGGGCACAAGATGACCCTTAGCAGCAGAATAAAAAGACAAATATCACCTGCAGGGCAAGACCATTATTTGCAGAAGATGAATAAATATATTGGAGGTGTGTGTGGGGGGGGAAAGATATTTATTAGCGGGCCAAAAAAAGGAATTATGAGGGAAACAGGAAGATCATTTTTAGCAAGGGCAGTATAGAAGTATTATCTGGAGAGCAAGGCAATAATGAAGGGAATAAAAAGAGAGCTATTGCTTGCAGTGAAGGAGAGTTAACGGGAGAATAGCACTCAAATATTTAGCCGCAGAGGAACATATTTATTAGCAGGGGGAGACCAGGAGAATTATGAGGGAAACGAGACAAAGATTATTAGCAGGAATAGAGCAGAAGTATGAGTTGGAGAGGAAGAGATGTATTAGAGGAATAAAAAGAGAATATTTACCCGGTGCGACAGAGAAAGTGGTATAGAATGGGATTAAAAATATTAGCGGCATATTTAGTAGGGGAGAGCAAGAGAATTATGAAAGAAATCAGAAGATAATTACTAGCATGCTTTGAAGGGCGGTATCGTGCAGAGACGAAGAGATTTATTAAGGCAATAAAAAAGGGAAGAATTACCTCGATTGGAAGAGAAATACCGGTAGGAAAGGAATACAAATATTGGCAGGACAGGAAGAGATTTATTAGCTAGAAACAAAAATAAATAAATAAATAAATAAATAAATAAATAAATAAAAGAGGGAAACGGGAAGAGAATATTTAGCAGGCGAAGAAAGCAACAATTTCCCAGAGGAGAACGGAAAAATTAAGGGAAGAATCAAAAGAGATGTAAGTCCTGGAGTGAAAGAGAATTATTAGGAGAAGGGGTAGAAGGTTCTTAGTGGGAAAGGAACAGATTAAAGAACAAGAGGCCCAAGACAATTCTGAGGGAAATAGGAAGAGAATTCTTAGCAGGAGAACCACCGAGAGGAAGGGTATTCTTAGAAGCATCTAAAGAAAATCATTATTTGGCATGCAAAAGATTTATTGGGAGAATAGGAATAAAGTATTTGTGCGACACAAAGAGTTTTATGAGCGGCCGATGAGGAGACTTAGTGGAGGCACAGGATGACCCTTAGCAGCAGAATAAAAAGACAAATATCACCTGCAGGGCAAGACCATTATTTGCAGAAGATGAATAAATATATTGGGGGGGGGGGGCGGGAGGAATATATTTATTAGCGGGGAAAAAAAAGGAATTATGAGGGAAATAGGAAGATCATTTTGAGCAAGGGCAGTATAGAAGTATTAGCTGTGAGAGCAAGGCAATAATTAAGGGAATAAAAAGAGAACTATTGCTTGCAGTGAAGGAGAGTTAACGGGAGAATAGCACTAAAATATTTAGCCGCAGAGGAACATATTTATTAGCAGGGGGAGACCAGGAGAATTATGAGGGAAACGAGACAAAGATCATTAGCAGGAGCAGAGCAGAAGTATTAGTTGGAGAGGGAGAGATGTATTAGAGGAATAAAAAGAGAATATTTACCTGGTGCGACAGAGAAGGTGGTACAGAATGGGATTAAAAATATTAGCGGCAGAGGAAGATATTTAGTAGGGGAGAGCAAGAGAATTATGAAAGAAATCAGAAGATAACGACTAGCACGCTTTGAAGGGCGGTATCGTGCTGAGACGAAGAGATTTATTAAGGCAATAAAAAGGGAAGAATTTCCTCGATTGGAAGAGAAATACCGGTAGGAAAGGAATACAAATATTGGCGGGACAGGAAGAGATTTATTAGCAAGAAAGAAAAAAAAAAAGTGAGGGGAACGGGAAGAGAATATTTAGCAGGCGAAGAAACCAAAAATTTCCCGGAGGAGAACGGAAAAATTAAAGGAAGAATCAAAAGAGATGTAAGTCCTGGAGTGAAAGAGAATTATTAGGAGAAGGGGAAGAAGGTTCTTAGTGACAAAGGAACAGATTAAAGAACAAGAGGCCCAAGACAATTCTGAGGGAAATAGGAAGAGAATTCTTAGCGGAAGAACCACCGAGAGGAAGGGTATTCTTAGCAGCATCTAAAGAAAATCATTATTTGGCATGCAAAAGATGTATTGGGAGAATAGGAATAAAGTGCTTGTGCGACACGAAGAGATTTATGAGCGGCCGATGAGGAGACTTAGTGGAGGCACAAGATGATCCCTAGCAGCAGAATAAAAAGACAAATATCACCTGCAGGGCAAGACCATTATTTGCAGAAGATGAATAATTATATTGTGGGGGGGGGGGGAGGAAGATATTTATTAGCGGAGAAAAAAAAAAGGAATTATGAGGCAAATAGGAAGATCACTTTTAGCAAGGGCAGTATAGAACTGTTATCTGGAGAGCAAGGCAATAATTAAGGGAATACAAAGAGAGCTATTGCTTGCAGTGAAGGAGAGTTAACGGGAGAATAGCACTAAAATATTTAGCCGCAGAGGAACATATTTATTAGCAGGGAGAGACCAGGAGAATTATGAGGGAAACGAGACAAAGATTATTAGCAGGAGTAGAACAGAGGTATTATTAGTCAGAGAGGAAGAGATTTCTAAAGGGAATTCTAAAGTGGCAGTCACGTGATTAATAGGAAAACTAGGAATAGAAGTATTAGCGGGAGAGGGAGAGATTCATGAGCAGGAGGGAAAGAAATTAATTAAGGGATGAAAAAGGTAATATTTCCCTCGACTGAAAAAGAATTATGGGAAGGACAGGAATATAAATATTGGCGGGAGAGGAAGAGATTTATTAGCTGGAAGCACAAACAATCTTGAGGGAAGTGGGAAGAGAATTTTTAGCGGGCAGAGAAACCAATAAGAGGCTGGAGAGTAAGGGAAAAATTAAAGGAATAAAACAATATCCAAGTCCTGGAGTGAAAGAGAATTATGAGGAGAAGAGGAAGAAGGTTCTTAGTGGCAAAGGAGAGATTTATCGGGAGAAGGGCGATTAAATTTACAGTGGCAGAGATAGAGGTTTATTAGCGGGAAAACAAGAGAGTTATGAGGAAGTAAGAAGATAATTTTTAGCGGAGGAAGAGGAAGGGAATAAGCAAGGGAATAGAGAGAGAACTATTCCATGCAGTGAAGGAGAGCTTTTGGGAGAATAGCGCCAAAATATTGAGCGGCAGAAGAACGTATTTATTAGCAGGGGAGCAGGAGAATTAGGAGGGAAACGAGACAAAGATTATTAGCAGGAGTAGAACAGAAGAATTATGAGTCAGAGGGGAAGAGATTTCTAAAGGGAATTCTAAAGTGGCAGCCATGTGAATAATAGTTAAACTAGGAATAGAAGTATTAGCGGGAGAGGGAGAGATTCATGAGCAGGAGGGAAAGAAATTAATTAAGGGATGAAAAAGGTAATATTTCCCTCGACTGAAAAAGAATTATGGGAAGGACAGGAATATAAATATTGGCGGGAGAGGAAGAGATTTATTAGCTGGAAGCACAAACAATCTTGAGGGAAGTGGGAAGAGAATTTTTAGCGGGCAGAGAAACCAATAAGAGGCTGGAGAGTAAGGGAAAAATTAAAGGAATAAAACAATATCCAAGTCCTGGAGTGAAAGAGAATTATGAGGAGAAGAGGAAGAAGGTTCTTAGTGGCAAAGGAACAGATTAAAGAACAAGAGCCCAAGACAATTCTCAGGGAAATAGTAAGAGAATTCTTACCAGGAGAAGAACCGAGAGAAAAGGTATTCTTAGCAGCATCTAAAGAAAATCGGGAATTTATAAAGAATATCGGGAGAAGGGCGATTAAGTTTAGAGTGGCAGATCTAGAGATTTATTAGCGGGAAAACAAGAGAGTTATGAGGAAATAAGAAGATAATTTTTAGCGGAGGAAGAGGAAGGGAATAAGCGAGGGAATAGAGAGAGAACTATTCCTTGCAGTGAAGGAGAGCTTTTGGGAGAATAGCGCCAAAATATTGAGCGGCAGAAGAACGTATTTATTAGCGGGGGAGCAGGAGAATTATGAGAAAATTATGAGAATTACCTGAGACGTAGTGGGGGCACAAGATGACCCTTAGCAGCAGAATAAAAAGACAAATATCACCTGCAGGGCAAGACCATTATTTGCAGAAGATGAATAAATATATTGGAGGTGTGTGTGGGGGGGGAAAGATATTTATTAGCGGGCCAAAAAAAGGAATTATGAGGGAAACAGGAAGATCATTTTTAGCAAGGGCAGTATAGAAGTATTATCTGGAGAGCAAGGCAATAATGAAGGGAATAAAAAGAGAGCTATTGCTTGCAGTGAAGGAGAGTTAACGGGAGAATAGCACTCAAATATTTAGCCGCAGAGGAACATATTTATTAGCAGGGGGAGACCAGGAGAATTATGAGGGAAACGAGACAAAGATTATTAGCAGGAATAGAGCAGAAGTATGAGTTGGAGAGGAAGAGATGTATTAGAGGAATAAAAAGAGAATATTTACCCGGTGCGACAGAGAAAGTGGTATAGAATGGGATTAAAAATATTAGCGGCATATTTAGTAGGGGAGAGCAAGAGAATTATGAAAGAAATCAGAAGATAATTACTAGCATGCTTTGAAGGGCGGTATCGTGCAGAGACGAAGAGATTTATTAAGGCAATAAAAAAGGGAAGAATTACCTCGATTGGAAGAGAAATACCGGTAGGAAAGGAATACAAATATTGGCAGGACAGGAAGAGATTTATTAGCTAGAAACAAAAAAAAATAAATAAATAAATAAATAAATAAATAAATAAAAGAGGGAAACGGGAAGAGAATATTTAGCAGGCGAAGAAAGCAACAATTTCCCAGAGGAGAACGGAAAAATTAAGGGAAGAATCAAAAGAGATGTAAGTCCTGGAGTGAAAGAGAATTATTAGGAGAAGGGGTAGAAGGTTCTTAGTGGGAAAGGAACAGATTAAAGAACAAGAGGCCCAAGACAATTCTGAGGGAAATAGGAAGAGAATTCTTAGCAGGAGAACCACCGAGAGGAAGGGTATTCTTAGAAGCATCTAAAGAAAATCATTATTTGGCATGCAAAAGATTTATTGGGAGAATAGGAATAAAGTATTTGTGCGACACAAAGAGTTTTATGAGCGGCCGATGAGGAGACTTAGTGGAGGCACAGGATGACCCTTAGCAGCAGAATAAAAAGACAAATATCACCTGCAGGGCAAGACCATTATTTGCAGAAGATGAATAAATATATTGGGGGGGGGGGCGGGAGGAATATATTTATTAGCGGGGAAAAAAAAGGAATTATGAGGGAAATAGGAAGATCATTTTGAGCAAGGGCAGTATAGAAGTATTAGCTGTGAGAGCAAGGCAATAATTAAGGGAATAAAAAGAGAACTATTGCTTGCAGTGAAGGAGAGTTAACGGGAGAATAGCACTAAAATATTTAGCCGCAGAGGAACATATTTATTAGCAGGGGGAGACCAGGAGAATTATGAGGGAAACAAAACAAAGATTATTAGCAGGAATAGAGCAGAAGTATTAGTCAGAGAAGAAGAGATTTCTAAAGGGAATAAAAAGGGAATTCTAAAGTGGCAGCCACGTGATTAATAGGAAAACTAGGAATAGAATTATTAGCGGGAGAGGGAGAGATTCATGAGCAGGAGGGAAAGAGATTAATTAAGGGAAGAAAAAGGTAATATTTCCCTCGCCTGAAAAAGAATTATGGGAAGGACAGGAATATAAATATTGGCGGGAGAGGAAGAGATTTATTAGCTGGAAACACAAACAATCTTGAGGTAAGTGGGAAGAGAATTTTTAGTGGGCAGAGAAACCAATAAGAGGGTGGAGAGTAAGGGAAAAATGAAAGGAATAAAACAATATCCAAGTCCCGGAGTGAAACAGAATTACTGGGAAAATAGGAAGAAGGTTGTTAGTGGGAAAGGAACAGATTAATTAGCAGGAGACCAAGAGACTTAGGAGGGATACAGGAAGATAATATTTAGCAGGGGTAGAGTAGGAATATTAGCTGCAGAGGAAGGCAGTAATCAAGGAAATAAAAAGAGGACTATTACTAGAAGTCCAAGAGATTTATCAGGAGAAGGGCGATTAAGTTTACAGTGGCAGAGCTAGAGATTTATTAGCGGGAAAACAAGAGAGTTATGAGGAAATAAGAGTATAATCTTTAGCGGAGGAAGAGGAAGGGAATAAGCGAGGGAATAGAGAGAGAACTATTCCTTGCAGTGAAGGAGAGCTTTTGGGAGAATAGCGCCAAAATATTGAGCGGCAGAAGAACGTATTTATTAGCAGGGGAGCAGGAGAATTATGAGAAAATTATGAGAATTACCTGAGACGTAGTGGGGGCACAAGATGACCCTTAGCAGCAGAATAAAAAGACAAATATCACCTGCAGGGCAAGACCATTATTTGCAGAAGATGAATAAATATATTGGGGGGGGGGGGGGGGGCGGGAGGAAGATATTCAGTAGCGGGCCAAAAAAAGGAATTATGTGAGAAATAGGAAGATCATTTTGAGCAAGGGCAGTATAGAACTATTATCTGGAGAGCAAGGCAATAATTAAGGGAATACAAAGAGAGCTATTGCTTGCAGTGAAGGAGAGTTAACGGGAGAATAGCACTCAAATATTTAGCCGCAGAGGAACATATTTATTAGCAGGGAGAGACCAGGAGAATTATGAGGGAAACGAGACAAAGATTATTAGCAGGAGTAGAACAGAGGTATTATTAGTCAGAGAGGAAGAGATTTCTAAAGGGAATAAAAAGGGAATTCTAAAGTGGCAGTCACGTGATTAATAGGAAAACTAGGAATAGAATTATTAGCGGGAGAGGGAGAGATTCATGAGCAGGAGGGAAAGAGATTAATTAAGGGATGAAAAAGGTAATATTTCCCTCGAATGAAAAAGAATTATGGGAAGGACAGGAATATAAATATTGGCGGGAGAGGAAGAGATTTATTAGCAAGAAGGAAAGAAAGAAAAAAAAAAAAGTGAGGAAAACGGGAAGTGAAGATTTAGCAGGCGAAGAAACCAAAAATTTCCCGGAGGGGAATGGAACAATTAAGGGAAGAATCAAAAGAGATGTAAGTCCTGGAGTGAAAGAGAATTATTGGGAGAAGGGGAAGAAGGTTCTTAGTAGGAAAGGAACAGATTAATTAGCAGGAGACCAAGAGACTTAGGAGGGATATAGGAAGATAATATTTAGCAGGGGTAGAGTAGGAATATTAGCTGCAGAGGAAGGCAATAATCAAGGAAATAAAAAGAGGACTATTACTAGGAGTCCAAGAGATTTATCGGGAGAAGGGCGATTAAATTTACAGTGGCAGAGATAGAGGTTTATTAGCGGGAAAACAAGAGAGTTATGAGGAAGTAAGAAGATAATCTTCAGCGGAGGAAGAGAAAGGGAATAAGCAAGGGAATAGAGAGAGAACTATTCCATGCAGTGAAGGAGAGCTTTTGGGAGAATAGCGCCAAAATATTGAGCGGCAGAAGAACGTATTTATTAGCAGGGGAGCAGGAGAATTAGGAGGGAAATGAGACAATATTATTAGCAGGAGTAGAACAGAAGAATTATGAGTCAGAGGGGAAGAGATTTCTAAAGGGAATTCTAAAGTGGCAGCCATGTGAATAATAGTTAAACTAGGAATAGAAGTATTAGCGGGAGAGGGAGAGATTCATGAGCAGGAGGGAAAGAAATTAATTAAGGGAAGAAAAAGAGAAGATTTCCCTCAAGTGAAAAAGAATTATGGGAAGGACAGGAATATAAATATTGGCGGGAGAGGAAGAGATTTATTAGCTGGAAGCACAAACAATCTTGAGGGAAGTGGGAAGAGAATTTTTAGCGGGCAGAGAAACCAATAAGAGGCTGGAGAGTAAGGGAAAAATGAAAGGAATAAAACAATATCCAAGTCCTGGAGGGAAAGAGAATTATTAGGAGAAGAGGAAGAAGGTTCTTAGTGGCAAAGGAACAGATTAAAGAACAAGAGCCCAAGACAATTCTCAGGGAAATAGTAAGAGAATTCTTACCAGGAGAAGAACCGAGAGGAAAGGTATTCTTAGCAGCAGCTAAAGAAAATCATTCTTTGGCATGCAAAAGACTTATTGGGAGAATAGGAATAAAGTACCTGTGCGACACAAAGAGTTTTATGAGTGGCCGATGAGGAGACTTAGCGGAGGCACAAGATGACCCTTAGCAGCAGAATAAAAAGACAAATATCACCTGCAGGGCAAGACCATTATTTGCAGAAGATGAATAAATATATTGGGGGGGGGGGGGGGGGTGGAGGGGAAGATATTTATTAGCAGGGGAAAAAAAAAAAAAGGAATTATGAGGGAAACAGGAAGATCATTTTTAGCAAGGGCAGTATAGAAGTATTATCTGGAGAGCAAGGCGATAATTAAGGGAATAAAAAGAGAACTATTGCTTGCAGTGAAGGAGAGTTAACGGGAAAATAGCACTCAAATATTTAGCAGCAGAGGAACGTATTTATTAGCAGGGGGAGACCAGGAGAATTATGAGGGAAACGAGACAAAGATTATTAGCAGGAGTAGAGCAGAAGTCTTAGTTGGAGAGGGAGAGATGCATTAGAGGAATAAAAAGAGAATATTTACCTGGTGCGACAGAAAAGTTGGTATAGAATGGGATTAAAAATATTAGTGGCAGAGGAAGATATTTAGTAGGGGAGAGCAAGAGAATTATGAAAGAAATCAAAAGATAATTACTAGCACGCTTTGAAGGGCGGTATCGTGCAGAGACAAAGAGATTTATTAAGGCAATAAAAAGGGGAGAACTACCTCGATTGGAAGAGAAATACTGGTAGGAAAGGAAGACAAATATTGGCGGGACAGGAAGAGATTTATTAGCAAGAAAGAGAAAAAAAAAAAAAAAAAAGTGAGGGGAACGGGAAGAGAATATTTAGCAGGCGAAGAAACCAAAAATTTGCTGGAGGAGAACAGAAAAATTAAGGGAAGAATCAAAAGAGATGCAAGTCCTGGAGTGAAAGAGAATTATTAGGAGAATAGGAAGAAGGTTCTTCGTGGGAAAGGAACAGATTAAAGAACAAGAGGCCAAGATAATTCTGAGGGAAATAGGAATTCTTAGCAGGAGAAGAACCGAGAGGAAAGGTATTCTTAGCAGCATCTAAAGAAAATCGGGAATTTATAAAGAATATCGGGAGAAGGGCGATTAAGTTTAGAGTGGCAGAGCTAGAGATTTATTAGCAGGAAAACAAGAGAGTTATGAGGAAGTAAGAAGATAATTTTTAGCGGAGGAAGAGGAAGGGAATAAGCAAGGGAATAGAGAGAGAACTATTCCTTGCAGTGAAGGAGAGCTTTTGGGAGAATAGCGCCAAAATATTGAGCGGCAGAAGAACGTATTTATTAGCGGGGGAGCAGGAGAATTAGGAGGGAAACGAGACAAAGATTATTAGCAGGAGTAGAACAGAAGTATTATTAGTCAGAGAGGAAGAGATTTCTAAAGAGAATAAAAAGGGAATTCTAAACTGGCAGCTACGTGATTAATAGGAAAACTAGGAATAGAATTATTAGCGGGAGAGGGAGAGATTCATGAGCAGGAGGGAAAGAGATTAATTAAGGGAAGAAAATGGTAATATTTCCCTCGACTGAGGCCATCAAGAAAGCTCACTGACCGCAATACTCTCCTTCCACCAACTCTGAAGCTTACCTTCTTACTAAGGCAGGACCCTTTCTTATTCCATTTCCTTTGGGACCCCCCAGGAACACTGCTCTGCCTCTGAAAATAATAATAATAATAATAATAATAAAATCCAACATCCACCAGCCCCACCAACCAACACTCGCAGACCAAAAATAAATAAATACATCAAGCAGATTACACACAGGGTGATCAACCACCACTCCAGGCCATCACTGTCACACTCTGCATGCTGCTACAGACCTCAACGTCTCTTAAGGCCTCAAAGACAGTTACTAAAATGACTGGCCGCCACAGGCCACGAGACGGAGTTGGGGGGATGGAACACGCTCTAGCTGCGTTTGCAGCACAACATGGGATCCGCTGGCACGAGGACGATGACGACTCAGGCCAGGCAGAAAGACAAAGGATGTCTACAGCACTAGTGCTGCACAATGAAGCATGTATTCTAGAACACAAAGAAAAAAGATCAATCTCAAGACCTGAGCAACAAAAGAGTGTAGCTATACCACACACCAGAGACACAGGCTGGAGCTTCCTGCCCAAGCGCACCTGCACTTTCTCCTCCGAAACATCCCAAATTCCTGCCTGGCACCACTCAGACACAAGAGACATGCACACTAGAGGGTATGTACTAGCGAGAGCACGCACACACGCGCTTACACACACACACACACACAGAGTCAAGACACCCTATCTACCCTGTCACTCAGCTTTTGCAGTGCTCAGAGTCACCACAAGACCTCAGGAGCAGTCTTCAGTTGCCAAATGCATCCTGTTCAATGTTGTTTGAGTCACCACATTTGACTTCAGCACCTGCCAAGCCAGAGCACATGTAGTCATCCCCACAACAGATGGCTCCTGCCTCAGTCATGAGAGGAAAAAAAAAAAAAAAAAAAAACACCCACACCCTCCAAAATACAGCTGTCTCTGCTTACCTGGGCTTTGCCAGATCAACTCTCCAGTATATGGGCTGTGGTGACACCTAGAACAAACAAAACCAAGTGACCCTTCTGCTAGTTAGGAATGACTACTCTTTGAAATACTGACACACCATTATATTCAATTAGTCTGCCTTCAGCTCAAATCCTCAGCCATGAATGAATAAGGCCCACTCAGTACCTGGAAAAGCAGAGGAAAGCAGATGAACAGTACCCCAAAACACAAAAAGAACCAAGCAAAAAGAAACACAGATGCCGCTCTCACCTGTTCTAGCTTGTTGCCTCCACTGAGCTTCTCTCAGCAGTCATAAACACCATCTACAAACACTGAGAGAACAGCACTCCTGGGGGGGATGACCAAAAAGAAAGAAAACAACAAAAAAAGAAAAACCACACACACACCACACCCCAACCGCAACAATATCCTGCTACATCCCCAGGACATGGGCAGGCCTGCATCTCTGCATTGCTTCACATCTACACAGACAAAGCATAAGGTTATCAAGGAACCCCCCACTGATAGGAACATTTTTGTGACAACTCTAAAGCTTACCTTATAAGAGTATAACCTTTATCTTCCCTTCTTCCTTAAGCTTTCAGTCCAGGGTGGCACAGCTGCAACAACACGCACACAAAACAACAACAACAAAACTCCCACACAGAACATGAAGCCATAAACTGGAGTACGCCGTGACTGAGGTGTCACCAGTCACTCCCTCACGCATCTTTCTTCATGCTACCATTGCTAAGAAACACCTGCATGGAGTGCAGCTTCAGCCCCAGACAGGCACCCAGACATTAGATAGTTTTGTTTGTGTATGGCTTTTTTCCAGGTTTCTATTTGGACACGTAATAACCTGAGGACCAGAACAAGCTGTGAGGCCACACCTGAGCAGAACTCTGCAGAGTTCTGAAAAACAGTCTGATGCCACTCCTTGTGACAGAAAAGGACCATCGAAGCCAAGACAATGGACATGGAAGAGGCGGGCCAGAAATGAGCTCAGGCTGTAACAAAACAGGGGAAAAAAAAAAAAAAAGAAAAAAGCCCACAAGAATGACAGGCCACAAAGCAGAGACAGAATGATAGGCTGCTCCCAATTGCTGAACAGGATGAGATTCACTGACACAACGTTGCCGAACCCGGCTGTGCAGAAGACAACAGATGGCTACTATGCTGGAGCTGTGCACTGTAGAATGTGCTGTTGGAGCTCAAAAAAAACGCAACAACATCAAGATGCGACCAGAAGAAAAAGCAGCTACAAAATACAGAGATAATGCAAATACATAAACACAAGCCAGACCTGCCCACCCTAACACTTCTCTGCTCGCAGACAGATGCGCCCCGTTTTATCCAATGGGCATCAGGCACTCATACAAAACAATCCACAGCACCACGATCCATGTCAATGCAAATTCACAAAGAAAAGACATGCCCATGGCCTTTACCATTCTACTTAACTTTACAAGGCTCTGGATCACTGTTGAGCAACAAGACAAATTCTCAAAGGCATCTGCATCTCCTCCAATTTTCCTTTGGTAAATCCATTTACCTTCATCACTGGCCAAAACAAAGCATGATAAAATGAAAACTAATGGTTACAAAGGATAAAAATGCAGACTCAGGACCCCTAAGCACCACACGCTAAGGTACTGATCCAAGGGGGGGAAAAACAAAGCAAAACAAAAAAAACCAGAACTCCTATTACCTCACAGCTCCATCTTATGTCCTCCAGCCATCTTATTGTACAAGAGAGCCTTTCTTCTCCAAAAACAAGAATAAACATTCCTGGACAACTTAAACCTCCCAACTACAGCTGTTTGCCAAAACCATTCAAACCTGGCAGTCCCACAGAAGATCAACAGCTGAATGAAATCCTGAGCACCAGAGCCTGGGTTTATGTAGCCCTAACCTCACCCACTTGCAAACGGAGCCGCCTGCTAATCACAGCCATATGCTCACACAGCTGGGCAGACACAACGATCTTCCTTCTCTAGGTAAAGTAGAGCATGGAAAAGATAAACACCTCGGTGATGAAACAGATCCTCAATGGGACTACTGAGGCTTCATATCCTACATTCAGAATAGCAAGAGCTCGGTTGTTAAAATTCTTTTTATGCTACCTACTACTAAAGCATGCATTGAAAGAGTTTTACTGAGGGGCAGAGAAAGAATTATTAGGGGGCAAAACCAGAGAAGATTGAGTCGGGAAGAAAGAGAACTATTTGGGGGGAAAAGAGAGGTATTCAGAGAGGAAAAAAATCATTTGGAGGAGAGAGGAAGAGTTCTGCAGGGGGAGAAAAAGATTTACTAGGTGAAGAAAGAATTAGTGGGGGACAGAGAGAAAGTTAAGAATAAGGGAGAAGAGAGCAAAGTATTAGTGGGTGGAGAAAGGGAATTATTAGTGGAGGAAAATAATGATGGAGAAAAAGAATTATTGGGGAAAGAATTATTAGTGTGGGAGAATGAGAATTATTAAGTGAAAAGAGAAAATTGTTAGTGGGAGAGAAAGAGACATTACGTGGAGAAACAAGGGATTATTGGCAGGTCAGAAAGAGAAGAATTGGGATGTGAAAGAATTCTAGGCAGGAGAGAAGGAGAATTATTAGGAAGACAGAAGGGGAAATACTAGAGGGCAAGGAAAAAGGTTTTCAGGGGTCAAGAAAAATAATTTTTAGCATGAGAAAAAGAGAATGAGGAGTCGAGGAAGCAAATTCATAGCAGGAGGGAAAGAGAACAATTAGGGAGCAAAAAACAAGAACTATTAGTGAGAGAGAGAAAGTGATTTATTGGGGGATAAAAAAACACTAGGTAGCAAGATATGCAGTTTTTAGTGGGGGGAAATAAGAGTTATTAGCGGGGGAATAAAAATTATTAGCAGGTGAGAAAGAACATTATTAGCAGGAGAGTGGCATTATGAGTGGAAGAGAAAGGTAATGAATAGGAGGAAATAAAGAGAACTATTGTGCAGGGAGAAAAAGAACTATTAGCAGAAGAGGAGGGGAACTATTTGGCACAAGATAGAGATTTATATGCTGGAGAGAAATTAATTACAGGCAGATAAAGAGAATTATTTAGCGTCAAGCAAATGAGTTATTAGTGGGAGGAAAAGAGAATTATTGGGGGCGAGAAGAGTTATTAGCATGAGAGAGAATTATGAGGAAGTGAGAAAGAATTAAGAAGGGACGAGAAGGAGAATCATTAGCAGAAGTGACAGAAAATAATTAGGGGAAGAGTAAAAGAATTCTTAGTGGAACAGAGATAAAATTCTTGTTCTCTTTCCCTAAATTTTCTTAGTGCAAGAGAAAGATTTATTGCGGGAAGAGGAAGAGAGGCCTTTTGCTGGGAAAGGAAGAGATTTTTATGACATATATGGAATTATTAGTAGGAGGGCAAAAGACTTATTCACAAGAAAGAGAAAGAAATTTTAGTGAAGTAGAAAGAGAATTATTAGCTGGAAATAAAATAGAATTATTAGGGGAATGGAAATATGAATGGCATTATTAGCAGGAGAGAAAGGGAGTTATTGGGGGGAGCAAGATAATTAATAGGAGCAGAGAAAGAGAAATATATTGGGGGCAAGAGAGGGAATTATTGGCATGAGAGGAAGAGAATTTATAGTTAGAGAGGAGAATTATTAGCAGCAAAGTAAAGGAATAATAATAGGAGAGGAAGATAATATGAACAGAGAAAGAGAATTATTAGGGGGTGAGAAACAGGATCATTGGCGGGAGAGCAACAGAAGTGTTGGCGGAAGAGGAAGAGAATTATTATCAGGAGAGGAAAAGATTTAATCAGGGGAGAGACAAAAAATTATTAGGGGAACTGAAAGAAAATTGTCAACGGGAGAGGAAGGGAATTGTTAGCGGGGCAGGAAGATGATAGAAGCCAACAAAGAGAAGTATTCGCAGGAGTAGAAGTGAATTATTAGTGGGAGAAGAAGGGATTTTTCAGAGAGTAGAAAAAATTAGCGAGAGGGAAATAAATTTATTAGGGGGACGTAAGGAGAATTATTAGGGGAATAGGATTATTGGTGGGAGAGAAGGAAATTATTAGGGTAATAAGAGGAATAAAATTATTAGCTGGAGGGGAAGAAAATTATTAGGGGAAAAGGAATAAAACTAGAAGCAGGAGAGAAGGACCATTCTTTTTTGGATGAGGAATAAAACTATTAGTGGGAGAGAAAGAAAATTATTAGGGGGAGAGACAGACAATTATTAAGAAAAGAGGAATAAAATTATTTGCAAGAGAGCAGGACCATTATTAACAGGAGAGACAGGCCATTGTTAAAGGAATAGGAAACACATTAATAGTGGGAGAGACCAACAATTATTAGGGGAATAAGAATAAAGGTATTGGGAGAGACGGACAAGTAGTAATGGAATAAGAATAAAAGTATTAGCATGAGACAGAAAATTATTAGCGTGAGACCTCCACAATATTTAGCACGAGACACTGACAATATTTACGGGAATAGCAATAAAATATTTAGCGGGAGACAGGGACAGTTATTAGCAGGAGAGACGGGCAATTATAGCCGGTGACACTAGCAATTATTAGCAAAATAGGCATAAAATTATCAATGGGAGACACAGAAAATTATTAGCAGGGGACCAAGAGAAATGTCAGCAGGAGAGACCAGAAATTATTACGGGAATAAGAATAAAATTATTATCAGGGAAGAAGAAAAATACTAGGGGAAGAGGAACAAAATTTTTAGCAAGAGACAAAGAGAAATATTAGCGGTGGACAAATAAAAGTATTAAGGCGATAGGAATAAAGTTATAAGCGGGAGAGACGAGCCCTTATTGGGGAAATAAAAGTATGAGCGGGAGGGGAAGAGATATATTAGGGAAAGAAGAATAAAATTATTAGCGGGAGACCAAGAGAAATATTAGCTGTGGAAGAATTGCTTGAAAAGTGGAAACTAGGAAAAGAGGAAAACTAGGGCCTATCAGAAGTTTTGGCACTACAGAAGCTCACTTGGGGTGATGCGCAGCTGCCACTTCCTGGATGGCTGCTACACACCAACTCTGCTCGTCTGCTGTTCCCTAGGCAGCGCAATCTGCCCTCCTCACAGCTGCAGAGAGGAGTAACGGAGGATGGAACCGATCGAAGACACCGTGGCCAAACTCTGTCGGGCTCCCTGCGTTGGGACGCTGATAAGCCGCACAGCAGCTGTCCAGGAGGAGATATACGATAAGGTGTCCGGTGCCAAGCCGGCAAGGGTGGCAAGCTGCTCCTTTCGGATGAACTTTGCTCATTATAAACTCATTATAATGCCAAAACACACCTCCATCCCAAAAGTTACCCATCTCCGAGGGTATTTATAGAAATAAAATTATTAGAGAAAGAGACACAATTATCAGCAGGTGACAGACAATTATTAGGTAAACAGGAATAAAATGATTAGTAGAGGGGACAGAATTATTAGGGTGAGAGAGAATTAATAGGGGAACAGGAGTAAGTGTATTAGGGGAATAGGAATAGAACCGCTAGCGGTAGAGAACTGTTAGCGGGAGAGAGAAACAGTAATTAAGGGAATACGAATAAAACTATTAGCAGGAGACAGAATTGTGAGTGGAATAGGAATAAAATTAGTGGTGAGCAGACAGACAAGTATTAAGGGAATAGGAGTAAAATTCTTAGCGGGAGAGAAAGAATTTTTATCTGGAGAGACAGATGATTCTTAGTAGAATAGGAATAAAAGTATTAGCAGGAGAGTCGCACAATTCTTAGGGGAATAGCAATACACTTTTAGCAGGAGACAGAATTATTAGGGAAATAGGAATAAAAGTATTAGCAGGAGAGATTGACAATAATTAGGGGAGAAATGGACAATTATCAGAGGATAGGAATAAAATAATTAGTAAGAAGGACAGACAACTATTAGACAGACAATTACTAGGGGAATAGGGATAAATACTAGCAGGAAAGATGGACAATTATGGGGGGAATAAGAATAAAAGTATTGCCAGGACAAACGGACAATTATTATTGGGAGAGAAGGGGAATTATTAGGTGAATAGGCATAAAAGTATTAGCGGGGGCAACACAATAGGGGAATAGGAATAGAAATATTAGCGGGAGAGTCGGACAATTATTAGTGGTATAGCAATAAAATGATTAGCAGAAGACTCAAGTATTGGCAGGAGACAGACGAGTATTAGGGAAACAGGAGTAAAAGCATTAGCTGGAGGAATTGAGAATTATTAGGGGAAAAGGAATAAAAATACGAGCGGGAGAGATGGAGAATTATTATTGCAATAGAAATAAAAGTATTGGCAGGACAGACAGATAATAATTAGCAGGAGGGTCAAACCATTATTAGGGGAATAGGCATAAAAGCATTAGCCAGAGACACGGACAATTAATAGCGGAATAGGAATAAAACTCTCGGTGGGAGAGAGACAGACAATTACTGGGGGGAAAAACAATGAAAGTGCTGGCAGGAGCAATGGACAATTAATGAGGGGAAAGACAATGAAACTATTTGCGGGAGAGTCGGACAATTAGTAGCAGAATAGGAATAAACGTGTCGGTGGGGGAGAGGGACAATTATTAGAGGAAGAGACAAACAGTTGTCAGGGAAAAGGAATAAAAGTAGGAGCGGGAGAGATGGACAATTCTCAGGGGAAAAAGAACAATACTATTAGTGGGAGAGATGGACAATTAGCAGGGAAAATAGGAAAAAAAAGTGTTGGGGGAGAGACGGACAGTAGGAGGAGAGAGAGACAATTAGTAGGGGAATAGGCATAAGAGTATTAGCGGAAGAGATGCACAATTACTAGGGGAATAGGGTGAGATGGACAATAATTAGTGGGATAGCAATAACACCATTAGCGGTAGACTCAAACAAGTATTGCCGGGAGACACTAACAAGTATTAGAGGAACAGGAGTAAAATTATTAGCGGGAGATGAAGAGAATTGTTAGGGGAATAGAAATAGAAATATTAACGGGGGAAATGGAGAATTTTTAGGGAAATAGGAATAAAAGGATTGGCAGGAGAGGCAGACAATTCTTGGCCGGAGAGACTAACAATTCTTAGGGGAATAATTGTAAAATTATGAGCGGGAGACACGGAGAATTTTTAGGGGAATAGGAATAAAAGTATTGGCAGGAGAGACAGACAACAATTAACGGGAAAACAATAAATGTATTAGCTGGAGAAATGGACAATAATTATCGGGAGAGATGGACCACTATTAAGGGAACAGGCATAAAAGTACTAGTGGGAGAGATGGACTATTAGGGGAATAGGAATAAATCTGTTAGCGGGAGAGAGACAACTCTTCGCGGGAGAGCCGTGCAGTTATTGGAGAAATAGGAATAGAAGTGTTTAGCAAGAGACACAGACAATTAGCGAGGAAATAGCAGTAAAATTTTGAGGGTGAAAGACAGACAATTATTAGTGCAATGGGAAAAAAAATCAGTGGAAGGAGAGACAGACAAGTATTAGGGGAATAAAATACTTAGAGAAAAAGAATTGTTAGCAGGAGAGAAAGACAATTATTAGGACAATAGGAATAAAATCATTGGCGTGAGGTAGGGAGAAGTATTAGCGGAAGAAATGGGGAATTACCGGGTGAATAGGTAGAAAAGTACTACTCCTGGGGGAGAGATGGACAATTATTAGGGGAATTGGAGTAAAATTAATAGTGGGAAGCAAAGAGAATTATTAGGGGAAGAAGAATAAAAGTATTAGCGGGAGAGACACACAATTATTAGGGCAAGAGAAATAGAAGTATTAGCCGGAAAGGCGGACAATAGTTAGTGGGATAGCAATAAAATTATTAGCAGGAGACTCAAACAAGTATTAGCAGGAGACACTGACAAGTATAGGGGAACAGGAGAAAAGTTATTAGCAAGAGAGGAAGAGAATTGTCAGAGGAATAGGAATAAAATTATGAGCAAGAGAGATGGAGAATTATTAGGGAAATAGGAATAAAAATATTGTATTGGCATGTGAGACAGACAATTATTGGCCAGACACACGTACAATTTTTAGGGGAATAGTTGTAAAATTATGAGACAGACAATTAGCAGCAGGAGAGATGGATATTTATTAGCGGAATAGGAACAAAAGTATTTGCAGGATAGACAACTCTCTCTTAGCGGGAGAGATCAATCTTTATTAGGGGAATAGAAATAAAAGTATGAGCGGGACAGATTTATAACAATTAGCCGGAGAGACGGAGAGTTATTTGAGGAATAGGAGTAAAACTATCGAAGGGAAAGATGGACCATTTTTAGCGCGAGAGATGGACATTATTTAGGGGAGCAGGTATAAAAATTATTAGCAGGGAAGAAGAGCAATATTAGGGGAATAGGAATAAAATTATTAGAGGGAGAGAGAAGGAATTATTAACAGGAGGGACAGGAAATTATTAGGGGAATGTGTGGAATAAAACTATTAGAAGGAAAGAAATACCATTATTCGAGGAAGCGAAATAAAATATTAGTGGGAAAGATGCACCCTTATTAGGGAATACAAAGAATAAAATTATTAGCTGGAGGGAAAGAAAAGTACTAGGGGGGAAAAGAATAAAATCACTAGTGGGAGAGAAGGTTCATTATTATTGGAGGAGGAATAAAATTATTAGAGACAAACAGACACTTATTAGAGGGAGAGGAGTAAAGATAAGTGAGAAAGCAGGGCTGACTGTTATTAACAGGAGAGACGGGCCATTGTTAGGAGAACGAGAATAAAAGCGTTAGCGGGAGAGACGGACAATTATTAGCGGGAATAGCAAAATATTTAGCAGGAGAGAGGGACAGTTATTAGCAGTAGGGACAGATGGTCATTAGCAGGAGAGATAGATAGTTATTAAGGGAATAGAAATAAAAGTATTAGTGGGGGGATAGACAATTATTATTGAGAGGAACACACAATTAGTAGGGTATTAGGAGTAAAATTATGAGGGGAATAAGAATAAATTTTTAGCACGCGAGACAGACAACTATTAGCAGAAGAGGAATAAAATTATTAGCGGGAGACCAAGGGAAATACTTGCTGGTCTCTCCTGCTGGTACTAGGGGAATAAGAATAAAATTACTAGCGGAGAAGAAGAGAAATGTTAGGGGAAGAGGAATAAAATAATTAGCAGGAGACAGGCTATTATTAAGGGTATAAGAGGAATAAACTAAATAGCTCTAGGGAAAAAGAAATATTAGAGGAAGAGGAATAAAATTATTAGCAGGAAAGACTACTACTAGGGGAAGAGACCAACAGTGATTAGGGAAAGAGGAATAAGATGATTAGCAAGAGAGCAGGACTATTATTAGCAGGAGAGATGGGCCATTGTTAAGGGAATAAAAAACAAATTATTAGCGGGAGAGACTGGCAGTTGTTAGGGGGAATAGGAATAAACTTCTTAGCGGGAGACCAACAATTATCAGGGGAAGAGGAATAAAATTATCAGCGGGAGAGACAGACAATTAATGGGGTAACAGGAATAAAATCATTTGCGTGAGAGACAGGCAATCATTGCCGGGAGAGACAGGCAACTATTAGGGCAATTGTAATAAAATTCTTAGCAGGTGACAGTTTTTAGGAGAATAGGCATAAAATTATTGTCGGGACAGACTAACAATTATTAGGGGAAAGGGAATAAAAGTATTAGTGGGCAAGACAGACAACGATTAGTGAAATAGGAATAGGAATTCTCTCTCTCCTGCTAATAATTCTACAGAAATAGGAATAGAATTATGTGGCGGGACAGACAATTATTAGAGAAATAGGAATAATGTTATTAGCAAGAGAGAGAGAGATAGTATTAGCGAGAGACACAGACTATTATTAGGGGAATATGAATAAGATTATTAGTGGGAGACAGACCATTATTAGGGGAATGGGAATAACATTATTGGCGGGCAAGAGAGACAATTATTAGGGAAATAGGAACAACAGTATTAACAAGGAACCAAGAGAAATATTGTCGAGGGACCAAGCGAAATATCGGTGGGAGAGACCAGCAATTATTAGGAAAATAAGAATTAAATTATTAATGGGGAAGAAGAGAAATATTAGGGGAAGAGGAACAAAATTATTAGTGGGAGGCAAAAAATATTAGCAGTAGACAGAGAAATATAAAGGGAATAGGAATAAAATTATTAGCAGGAGAGACGGGCCTTTATTAGCGGGAGAAGCATAAAATCTTTGGCGGGAGAGACAGACAATTATTAGGCGAACAGGCATAAAATTATTGGCAGGAGAGGGAGAGAATCATGGGCGGCAGGGACTATTTATTAAGCAGGAAATGCAGACATTTATTAGGGGAATAGGCATAAAACAACTAGCGAGCCAGACAGACCATGATGAGCAAAATCGGAGTGGAATTATGTGGCGGGAGAGAGAGACAGTTATTAGGGGAATAGGAATAACATCACTAGCGGAAGAGACAGACAATTATTAACGGAATAGGAATAAAATTATTGGCGGGAGAAAGTGGCCATTATTAGCAGGAGAGACAGGCCATTGTTATGGGAATAAGAGAAGAATTATTAGCAGGAGAGAAGGATATTTATTAGGGAAAGAGGAATAAAATTGTTAGCAGGAGAAACAGGCCATTATTAGCAAAAGAGATGCAATAGCAGGAGTGGAAGAGAATTATCAGTAGGAATAGGAGTAACATTATTGGCGGGAATAGGAATAACATTATTGGCAGGGGAGGAATAGAATTATTAGTGGAATAATAGCGCGGAGTGAGAAAGCGAATTGTTATGAGGAAACAAAGGGGGAGCAGGGAAGAAATATTGCAGAACACGAGATTCAGTTAGTATAGAGAGTGAAAAAGAATTACTGGGAAAGAAAAGAAATTTCTATGGAGAGCAAGAATCAATCATTATGGAGCATGGAAAAGAATTACTGTGGAGAGATAAAGCGAAATAGAGCAGAGAGAGAAAGTCGGATCACGAAACGTCTATAGCGGCGCATACGAGGTGAAATTATTGGGGGGAGTTCAAAGTAATTATTACCAAGAGAGGAAGAATTAGACTGCAAGATGTGGAAGAATTATTACGGAGAGCACGAGGAAGAATTATGAGAGGGAAAGGGGCAGCACAAGAAAGCATTACTGCAAAGACAGCATGCAGAAATTATTGCAGAGAGTGCGCAGATGTATTAATATAGTGAGAGAAAGGCAGAGAACAGAAAAAATACTGTGGAGAGTGAGAATCAATTATAACGACGTGGAGGCCAATTACTGCGGAGAGCAAAAACGAGTTCTTACGGAGACAGAAAGGAGGAGCGCAGAGGAATTGTTGCAGAGCGAGAATTATTACAGAGTAAGAAAGATTGCAAAAGAATGATTATGTAGAGCACGGAAGAATTATTATGGAGAGCACGAGGAATAATTATTCCCGAGAGATTAAGGGTCAGCTCAAAGAGGAATTTTTGCAGCGAAAGGGGGAATTAATATGGTGAGAGAAAGGAGGAGTGCAGAAGAATTATTATGGAGAGCGTGAGGAGGAATTATTGTAGACAGCATGACAGAATTATTACAGAGAGTGAGAATCAATCATAACTGCAAGCAGAATTACTCCGCAGAGAGAAAAGGAATTATAGGGGAGAAAAAGGAGGAGCATGGAAAGTTGTTAAGTAGAGTCCGTGAGCATTATTACAGAGAGCACGACACAATTGTTATGGAACGCAGGAAAAAATTGTCACCGAAAGACAAAGAATTATTGTGGAGAGCGATAAATAAGTACTACAAAAGAGAATATAAATTATTATGGAAAGCGAGAAAGGAGGAGAGGGAAAGAGTTATTATGGAGTGCGAAAGGAAAAGAATTGTTACGTAGAGAAAAAAAGAGAATTGTTACAGAGCGTGAAAGTTGACTTTTCAGATAGCGAGAATCAGTTGTAACGGCATGAGGGAAGAATTACTGCAGAGAGAGAAAATGAAAAATTATGGAGAGGGACAAAACAAAATACCACACAAAGAGAGAAAGAATTGTTATGGGGAGAGATAGAGATAGTGTGGAAAAATTACTATAGAGAGCACGAGGAGGAATTCTTGCAGAGAGAGAAAGGGGGAGCGTGAAAGAACTGTTACAGAGAGTGCGAGGAGGAATTACTGCAGAGAGGGAGGAGGAATTATTACAGAACACACAGAAGATTTATTACAGAGAGAGAAAGGAGGAGCGTGGAGGAATAATTATTGCAGAGGGCATAAGGAGGAATAATTAGAGAATGCAGGAAAGTGGCATTACCGAGAAAGGAGGAGCACTAGAGAGAGAGGGAAAGAATCACTGCAGAGAGAGAAAGTAGGAGCACGGAAGAGTTCTTGGGGAACGAAGAGAGAGATGGAGAGGGAGAATCATTTATAACGACATGCGGGAAAGAATTACTGCAGAGAGAGAAGACAAATGGTCACATCGAGACAGAGGAAGCTGAAACAAATTTCTACCAAGCAGGGAAATGACTTCTTACGGGGAGAAAAAGGGGACGCAAGGAAAAAATTCTTGTAGAGCGCACGAAGAGAGAAAGGGAGAGTGAGTTGGGTTTATTACAAAAACCACATGGAGGATTTATTACGGAGAACATGGAACACTTTTTATGGCGAAAAAAGCGGGGAGTGAGGAGGAATCTTTGCAGAGCACGTGGAAAACTTTTATGGAGCACGCAGAGTAAGTATTGCAGAAAGTGAGAAAGAATTATTACAGGAAGAGACAGTTGGAACGCGGAAGAATTATTGCGGAGGGAGGGAAGGAGGAGGAATTACTGCAGGGAGTGCAATAGAGTTATTACAGGGAGCATGAGAAAGAAGTACGGTCGAGAGAGAAAGGGGGAAAGCACGAGCAGGGATGGTTGTGGAGCACAAAAAAGAGTTAATAAAAGGGGAGAAAGAAGGAGTGCAAAAATGAATTATTATGGAGAAATAAAGAATTTGAGTTATGTTTAGGGAGAGAGAAAGATTCGGGGAGAAGCAAAAAGAGCAGTGCCTGGGTTGTCCGCCTCTTTCCAAGTCCTCACCTTTTGGTTGCAGCAATTCTAATATTCTCACCAGGCAGGTGTGCGGGCACAGGCAACAATGACCAGAAGGTAGGACTGGATCGCCAAATCCCAGGTGCTTCTCTGTGGGACTGGCCCCACAGTGAGCCACCCTGCCAGGTCAACCAAAATGAGGGGTCAGGTTTTTGGACTGCTACTCTGACGCTTTTTCAGGGTGACTGACCTAACTGTTGATATCTTCACAGAGTACAGTGGCTTAGTTGAACTTGACCTACAGCCCTGATCTTACCTGCCAGGCAAAAGGATCCTCTCTAGTCCCTTCTGCTTATTACTGCTAATTAAAGGGGGTAATTTAAAGTAGCAGGGGGTTCTTTTAGGTCCTCCAGTAGCATTTGATTTTCTTTTGAGACACAAACACTCACATGTGCCCCTACCAACATTCTGCACCGAGAGAAACCATCAAGTCTTCTTTGCTGTGGCGGGATGAAAACAAAAAGAGGGGACACAGATTGCAACCCATATGTATCAGAAAGAGCCTTCTCCTGTTGTTCCCACTCCAAGCAGAGGCACCAGGGGACTCGCCAAGAACCTTATCGGGTTCCGTCTCGAGCTCTGCAGCTTCCTCGGTTCTCACTTAGGCTCTCAACCGTGTCTGTCGTAGCAGGAGTTACCCATCTCGTGGGCACTGAGCATCGAGGCCACTTTCTGCCCCGCTCCTCCCCACTTCCACAGCAGTGAGTGCTCCTCTCAAGCCCACCCTGGGCAGGAACCAGACCCCTAGAGGGATGCACAGAAAAAGGGCAGGTCAGCACCACGCTCCGACAGACCTGGCCCTACGCTCCAGGCACAGGCAGAGCCAGCACTGAGCCCCACACGGCCACCTTCATGCGGCAATGGCCCCGCCGGCAGGACGAGCCCAAGGTCCATGACCACCCGTAGGAACGGGATCCCCTCTCACCATACCTCTCCTCCACACTCCTGTCTGGAGCCGCACAGGCGCCTCGCGAAGAGAACACAGCCGCCACAGAGGTACCATGCAAGACTGGGATGGGGGAGCTGGGACTCATGGCCACGCTTCCACTTCTCCGATCATCGAGTAGAACAGTGAGCACAGGGAGCGCTCAGCCCTTCTGCCTCTCCTTACCTTTTCGGTAGAGCTACTTCAATAGCCAAGGGCAGCAGTGAGCAGAGCAATTTGCACATGCGTACGCCCCTTTGCTGTTGTAGCACTGATTTTTAGGTATAGGAGGAGAGCAGGGAGTATTGCACAACGCAGGGCACACATGCACTGCCCTTTCAGCAGCAGTTCTGCTATACTGACACATTCGAGGGGCTCGCTCGCCTTCCACAATGGCAGGACTTTATTTTTTGTTTTTTTTTGTTTTTCCCCAACAGTGACTGTAGTTAAACAGTTATTCATGCTTTAAGGAATAGAAACCCCCAATTATATATAGGTATGTATGTATCCTCCAACCTTACCTGGACTGAAGCAAGCAGCTTCTTTGAAGGGGGCTGCAAGAAAAGCGTTCCTGTCCAGGCCATGCCTGCACCTTCTAGAATCTTAATATGACATCCCCAGTCTTGGGTAGCTGTCAAAATACTTTGCTGGCATGTGCAAATGCAGCAGTTCAGGTTGGGAACATAGAGCTCGCTTGCGCCATCCATCTGCGGTACCATTTATTCGACATGCGAGGACGGCACGGAGGGCAAGGGAAGGCAGCGCGCACGCGCGCCTGCTTTACCATTGCAGCGCTTCTTGTTGCCATGGGACAGTTGCACTGGGTGCTCCGGGGTGAACTGCGCATGCGCCCACTCTGTGCTGACGCCGTACAGCCTCCCTGCACGTGAGGGTCGTAAAGTACAGGGCTAGCGGCAGAGCTCCTGGCACACATGCGTGGAGTCAGCCCGTTGATGACATGCGCAGAGCGGGCTTCATTTGGCATATGTGCGTTGGCGTCGGCACCACGAGGGCAGCTTTTTCCAGGAAAGAGACTGCTCTAGTTTCCAGATTTTTTTACTTTATTATTATTTTACTCAATCACCATCACCTCTATTACAGTGTAAAAACAAACCCTAATAGTTGGGTCTATCATTCGTATAGATGTGCTCGCATCTCCAACATACCTGGCTTGAAGCAGGCAGCTTCTTCTGAAGACTTCAGGAACCAAGCTATCACCTGAACAGTGCAAAAACACAGACTAAAATTACTCATAGGTTGCATTAAAAAAAGAAAGGCAAAATAGCATATAAAAAACTTTAATTTTTAATTATTGAAACACCCAAAAATGTTTCAGGGCTAAATTATTCTTTTCTGCCTGCTAACCTAACTACACGTAACCCGCCCCACACAAGACACACACACACACACACACACGTGCTCCCCACAGCCAGTAAGCCCTTCGAAAACACAACTGTGCAGCATTTACGCTCTGGAAAAGAGCAGATGCCACTGACTATGGCAGAAAGGGGGCAGGGAAGCCCAGAACAGGAACATAGAAGAAGCCAGAAAGGTCTGAGGCCTTAACAATACAGGAAGTAAAACTGTGAAAGGGGGCCAGGAAGGCGCAAGAAGAACACACGGCGGCGGCCGTGCGAGAAGAGCGCATGACGGCAGCCGATGAGGCCACGGTGATGGTCACAAATGTATCTGGCCACTGACCACAGCCTGCCCCTTTTGTCTGGCCGCACAGAACAAGCTGCCATCTGCTGACACGATGCTGGCGAACGAAGCCAGCAAAAGACAACGGATGCCTCCCACGCTAGCACCGCACAGTACGGGACTCGCTCCAGTAGCGCCAACAGTGAGAACAACAGCAGGACTCAAGCAAGACAGGGTGAAGCTGCGACGCAAACCGCAGACAGGCTCAAGCTGTCCACTTTCACATACCCTCAATTTCCAACACTCATACCTGCTCTGTGAGCCGATGGGGGGCAGCAGAAAGAACCAGACACCAAGAGAAAGAACAGGTGTATTTGCTATTAATATCAAATAATATAGAAATAAAATGATACATCTAATGAAACAATAAGCTCACTATGCGCTGGGTTTTAATAACAGATAAAACAAGCAAGATAAAGCATTTAACCATTACTATAGAAGCAAGAAGATAGTGATTAAGATACATCACCAATTACCTAAATACATTAGCATCATCCAGATCTGCAGTCGCTGGGGAGTCCCTGTTGCAGTGAGGATTTGGAGAGCCTTCCCAGCAATTGGAAGGTCTTACATGGTGCGTCCACCCATACGCGAGGTGTCCAAAGTTGCGGCAAGAGGCTCCAGCTTTTATTAATCCAAATCAGCAAAACTTGCATTTTCCTTTGTTAATTTTCCTTTGTTAGTGGTAATGTCTGGTATGTCCTACTTTCCTTATCGTCCAGGACCCTGGCTTCAGCCGGGAAATTTTCCTTCAAGGCCAAAAACACTTGCATAAGAACCTATAAAAGTTACAATTTTATAAGCCTACGTGCAGGGTGGCATAGGCAATCTGGTGGGAATACGCATGAGCCAGCATAAACAGTTCTACAGGTGAGTTCTGTGTACTTTTACAAAGGCAGAGCCGTAAGTCAGCCCTGACTTGGGCCTGTGAGCCAGGCCCTAGCACTACAACACCGCATTGCCTTTGCCTCGCACACCGCACTCGTGCAGAAGCAGCCTCTGATCTGTCCTCAGTGGCAGCACATGCCCAGTCCGGATGCTCCAAGACACTTCGCCTATCAGCTGAGCATCTGCAGTACTCTGAGTCACCATCACCCTTTACAATGCATCCTCAGCGGTGGCTGGACCCTCTCACACATGTGTACACACACACACAACACTCCAGCACCCTTTGCCTTTCTACTTAGCTGCAGCAGCACGCTAGGTCACCGACAGGCCTTGACAGACGTCCTCAATGACAGACAATGCGCATCCTCTTTTGTCTTCCTCAAGGTGCCCCATCCACCTTCAGCCCCTGCCAAAGCAAGCTGCTCTGCCAGTCACTGACAGCCTTGGTAGCAAGAACCACCTCCACCAGAGTGCTAGGGGTCCTCTGCTGCTCACCTGCAGCATGCAGATTCCAAATCGTGCACCGTGGCTAGGGTAACATCCTCAGTACCTGGAAAAAATAAAACGTGGCTCTGTCAACAGGTCATACATGACAAACCCATCCCACGCAGTAAATGAATGCCCTCTACCGAAATGCTCCAACACGTTCCCTCCTAGAAAAGGTCTGCACAGCACCCAAAAAAGCAGAGAAAAGCCATCACCAAGAGGCAAGTCACCACCACTCACAACATAATATATTTCAGACCCAAGAAAATCTCTCCCTCACCTGCCCAGACTTCTGGGCAGTCACTCAGCTGCTCCTCTCCACAACTTCTCCAACACCTGCAAATATATAGACAGGATCATTCCTTGAGGGGATGCCAGAAAGCCACCAGGCCGCTTGCCAGGCCACGCTTGTCAAGCCCACAAGGTGCAATTCCCGAATCTGCTCCCCTGAAAGGCTCAGATGCAACAGGAAGAACCCAAGTGCAACCTGAAAAGAGTGGAAGACATTACTGAGGCAGCTCAACAGCACCTGGTGCACAAGAACTTTCAGACACAATAAGTTCTCCCTTCTCTCACCCGCTGAGGCTCTTGTCAACACTCGACTGCTCCCCTCCTCAACTCGTTGAAAGATTCTGCAAAGACAGGAAAATCACATGCTGCAGCGACACAGGCAAGACCAGGGAGCATTCGTTCCCACACTTTTACCTGCTCTGCTCACTCCCGCTGAGCGCTGGGCTCTGCCTCACCCTGGGGAAGCTGCCGCGGCACCTGTACAAGCAGAAGAGTGGGGACAACAAGGATGGCGCCAGCAAGACAACCACCCTACGCTAACCTCCGCTTCCTCTCGCGGAGTGATGGTCACCTCTATACACTAGCTCGGGGTGCAAGCGAGCTGCTCGCTGCATTTCTCCACACCTGCATGCACAAAACAAAAAGGTATCAGGGGACCCGCTAACCACAACACTCCTGTTGCAACAGCAACCTTCCGGCTCACCTTCTTCCTCTGTCTCCCTAGGGCCTGCTGGGAATGCCACCATGCACCTGCAACAAAGCAAGACCACAGCAAGACCAACCACAAGCGGCCCACAGAGCGGCTGATCAGTCACCTCTCCAGTCTCTCACTGCCACACTCTACACGCACTGTGAACACGCACCAACAAGGCAGCTCCAGTCCCAAATGGACACGGGCACACACACATATAGCAGGCGCAAACACAGAGAAAGACCCTACACAAAGAACCACTGCCACACATCAGAAACTGAGCGCCAGAAAGCCCGAGGAAGGCACAAGCGCAGACTCTGGTGTTCTGGACAAGCCTGGAAGACAATCAAAAGCCATCGCCTGCGATGGAAGGGGCCAGCAAGAAGGACCTGAGATCGTGAGACCGCAGGGAAGAGAACCCCAACAGGGCGCCAGGAAAGAGCTAAACAAGACCAGCCTCAGAAGAGGAAGGAACAGCCAACGAGGCCTCGGTGACGGACGCAGAGAGAATCTGCTGCCCCTTCGTAGCCCCATGTGCAACCCAAAACGAGAACCACTGGGGCTAGGACAACAACGGGTCCTGGACATGCGAAAACACAACAGCCAGCCAGCAAGGCCCAAGGTTTTGACAACACAGGAAATAAAACTGTGAGAGGGCACCAGGACAGCGCAAGAGACATCCGGCCACAACTGACACCTCTCGCGCTAGTGGCGCTACGGAAGCACAACCAACGAGAGCGACACCCAGACCCCAGCGAAAGAGAGCTGAGCTGTGACGCAAACCACAGACTACACAACGACGCAGACACTTTTTTTAATATCTGAAGCAAGACCAGGGAAAATGAAGCCAGCTTAGGCACAATCTGAGCACTGCAGAAAGGAGGCTTGCAAAAGTAGTAAGGTACTTTGATACTGGTACACGTTTTGCCAACCAACGGAGGGTGGTGGAAAGAACCAGACACCAAGGGAAAGAACGGTGGTGTTTCTATTAGTATCAAATAATACAGAAATGATACATCTAACAAAACAATAAGCTTACTATGCCGTGGGTTTTAACAACAAGCAGAACAAGCAAGGTAATTTACCATGAAGGGATAAATAAGGATTGCTATTAAAGATTGATGTGTTAATGCTTGCATCTTTGGGGCTGCTGCAGGTGCGAAACAGCCATGCCCAAGTCAATCGACCAGAAAAAAAAAAAAATCCTCTGAATTTGTCACTGGGCACTGACAGGTGCTTCTACCCCTTCAGATGAGGCACTTAGAGACATGGTTTAGCAGGCTTGGTCACGTTCAGCCATTTGCTGCACAGGAAAGTCAAGATTGAAGCCGAGTTCCACCACAGGCAAGTTTCTCATGTGCTCACTGATGGGAGACCCATGTAGAAAACTGTATTTACCTTGGATGGCAAAAGCAACGCTCACAGGCCCCTCTCAATGCTGCCCCAGCCCTGCTCAGAGTTATATTCCATACCTGAAAAACAAGATTGGAGCAAGGTTAGAAAAAATCAAGTAATTGCCATTTCCATTGCTTCCTTCACACAAAATTTCCTCCTAATATCAATGGGTACTCTACATCAGAGCAGAGGAACATCAGTTAATTCCAGATTAACCAAGTCGGCCAAGTTGGAGCAAGATCCGACAGCAATGACTTTAAAAACAGTCGGGATTTTAAAAAGGGCCATTAGGTGAAGTAGTGTGACTATGTTTATCTTCCTCTTATACTCACAACTGATCTTTGATACAAATCTTTACCTCCTTGGATCATCTTCTCAGAGGTGATCTTCCCAGAGGTTGATCACAATCCAGACGGATGTGTGGTGCCAAACTATCCCAACTTTATGACAAAGCACCAGTGGTCTGCGTGATCTAGAAAGCAAGTGGTAGTCAGTCTAATTCAGGCTTAATTCCTGGACCAAATACGAGACAACCGAAGGCAGTGAGATACAGGATGCACGAATATACATACGTGCACAGTGAAGCTGTACAAGTCCTGCTGATGTTCGCTCACCTCCACAAATACCGTCAGCCCTTTCTCCGTGCGCTGGCTAGAGCTGTAGAACCCAATGTCCACCTTTCAAGCCACAAACCAAGGCACTGAAAGCAAAGGGTATATGTTATTTGTGCAGATGAGCACTCCCACAAGAGAGAAAGGGAACTGAATCAGCAAGAGAATCCTCATTTTACAGGGCTGTCTATCGCTACAGTCATTCCTCTAGTCAGTGATAGCTCTTGCGGCAGTATTTATATTATAGAAAGACTCTACAGGCCAAAAAAATAGCCACCATGTAGCATAATGAAAGATTTTCACTACAGACAGCCTGCCTAGTTTTATAAGAATTGTACACCGACACACTTGAAATCCTCAGTACCCAACAGTTCGATGAAAACCTGAAAGATCACAAATTCTTCATAGACTGATATTTTAATACTTAACCTGCATAGTAACTTCCATATTTCCTCTGCTTCCTCCCGGCTCATGTACTCCCATTTACTCAATCCCAGCCAGATGCATGTTTTTGTTATGTAAATATTGGCCAAAGAAGATTCCAAATGATGCCTCTTCCTCTCAAAAACTATTTCATGATTAATATCTTTAGATTATTAGTAGTTGCAGACTTTACATTTTCTGTGGCCACAGAGGAACCATGGAAAAGTGAATCCTACGTGGGTAATCCTCCTGCTCGCCAATCCTCCCACATCAGAAGAATTTAAAAGTTAGGCATCTAAGGCAAAGGTGATTCCACAAAGCTAGCACCCTAAACAGTTCAGCTGTCTCATGAGTTAGGCCCTTGCCATGTTCTGCCTCTCTAGGGTGTTTTGCAATTCAACTACTACAGCATCGCTTAGCTTTTCTCACGTACCTTAGATAACCTGCTGCTCTGTCTTTTGACATGGAGGGTTTCCCAAGTCACCGGTGACGGAATCTGTGGTTGCGCTGGCTCCCCGACCGGAATATACCTTACCCCTACAGCAGATACTTCCTAAGAACACCAGTTCTTCCAGGTTTGGCTGAAGGGCAGATGGTCCCTTCTTTTGGAGCTCCATTTGTAACAGGTAACTCCCATTTCTAGGCTGTTCACTACTTGCTTTAATGGTCCGTTTACATTCCTCCTGCCATCCTGGCATTTGGGGCCAGCAACATTCAGGGTCTGGAGACATTGCTACGAAGTGAACATTACCCCAAGGCGCCATAACAGGTTCAAGCCTGCATGTGCTTCAGCCACTCTAGCAGGATGGCATTCCCTCCAGGGCAAATCAGGATATCAAACTAAACGGCCAAAACGGGGCTGCTTCTGTACCACAAATTCTTCCCAGGAGGGAAGTCATAGAGCTGCACAACATCCAGAGCAAGTTGGAGGGGCAGGAGGAAGGGAGGGACAAAAGGCAGTTAGTGCACAGAATGGAACTGGTAGCTCCCCAGGGGAGTACTAGCTTTGTATTTCCCAGCAGAGGATGTGCAGGAGGGGACAAGAGGTGCTACCAGGGCTGGAGAAGCAACAGAGGGCTCCAGAGCAGAGCTAAGGCATCAGGAAGGGCTTCTGAAGAGACTAGAGGGCCCCAATGGAGCTGGAGCACAAAAGGAAGCACTCTAGGAACGCTCCTGAGTCAAACAAAGCTGTTCCTGGGGCTCTGCAGGACTGAGAGGACTCAACAGCACAAGACTTCTCAGGGGAATCTAGTGCAGATTAAATGCATCTTCTAGAGAGCAGAGAGCAACTAAAAGAAACCCAAGAGTAATGACCATGTCCTGCCCAGAACAAGGATCAGCCCAGCCTTGGCATATGCCCTGCTCCTCCCTCCCGCCTCGCTGTGGCTTCAACCATGTCCCGGGCCACTGCTCTTACCCACCACGGGCTCGGGCTCCGCTGCCGCGGGACGCCCTGCCTGGCCCCGGAGCTGCCCCATCCCAGCATGCCCCGAGCGGCAGTGTGGCTCGGCATCCCCAGCACGAGTGGCACCCTCAGCCCCGAGCGAGCACCCTGACCCTGCTCACCTCCTTCGGTGCCGGGCTCAGCAGGGCTCTGCGCATGCGCGCCCTCCCTTCGCCGTTCCAGTACCGATTTTCCGACACGTGATAGCAGCAGCGAGCGGCCCCGAGCGCTCTACGCATGCGCGTCCCCTTTTACAGTTGCAGTACCAATTTTCGGACACGCGATGGCAGCGGCGAGCGGTCCCGGGCACTCTGCGCATGCGCGCCCTCCCTTCGCCGTTGCAGTACTGATTTTCCGACACGCGATGGCAGCAGCGAGCGTCCCCGACCGCTCTGCGCATGCGCTTCCCCCTTTACAGTTGCAGTACCGATTTTCCGACACGCGATGGCAGCAGCGAGTATCTCCGAGCGCTCTGCGCATGCGCGCCTCCCTTTAAAGTTGCAGTACCGGTCTTCTGACACGCGATGGCAGCAGCGAGCGTATCTGAGCACTCTGCGCATGCGCGCCCTCTCCTCACCGTTGCAGTACCGATTTTCCGACACGCGATGGCAGCAGCGAGGGTATCTGAGCACTATGCGCATGCGCGCAATCCCCTCACTGTTGCATTACCGATTTTTGGACAGGCGATGGCTGCAGCGAGCGTTCCCGAGCACTCTGCGGAGTCGCACCCCCACCCCGAGCCTTGTAAAAACAGTTTTCCGGCAGGCAGGGGCAACAACGAGCGCCCCTCACTGCTCAGTAAATTTGCCACACCCCCACCGTTGCAGTACCGATTTCCGGACACGCGATGGCAGCAGCGAGCATTCTCGAGCGCTCTGCGCATGCGCACCTCCCTTCATCGTTGCAGCACCAATTTTCGGACAGGGGATGGCAGCAGCGAGCGACCCCGAGCGCTCTGCGCATGCGCGCCATCCCTTCGCCGTTGCAGTACCGATTCTCCGTCATGCGATGGCAGCAGCGAGCATCCACGAGCGCTCTGCGCATGCGCTTACCCCCCCCCCCCCCCCATGGTGTTGCAATAACGCTCTTCCCCCACGCGGCGGCAGCAGCGAGCACCCCTCGAGCAGGCCGGCTCGTGCACTCCCTGCCTTGGCTTTGCTGTACCGAGTTCTTCGAGTCCTGTACTCGCGCTAAACGTCTCCTGGTCTGCTCCTGCAGGTTTTTCGGCTCCATTGGTGCTTTAGGGACTAGCTCGTGGTGTTCCCCCACTCTTCCATTTCTCGTGGTCCTGGTGTTTTGCTTTTTTTTTTTTTTTTTTTAAATGGAGCATAGTCAAGTTGCTATTATTAAAGAATAGGAATCCCTTCTTTTGTATAGATACATATTTTTTTCTCCACTCTTTACCTCACATGATGCCAACCCTTCTTCACAGGTGGCTGCCAGAACAATGCTGCCCTCCCCTCCCATCCTATCTTGTGTTGTGTAGGAGCTTAATATGAGATTTGCCTGTCTCCACTTGCTCTTGAAATGGGCATACTCATGCCACCCTTGGTTGCAGTACTGCTTTTTAGATAGGCCAGTACTGAAGTCAATCGTTTGCAATCGTAGGGGGCATGCACATGATTTGTCTTCTGCACTAGTTTTTGGCACATGATGGCATCAGCAAGCATGCCCAAGTGCTCTGTGCATGCACATCCCCCTTTAGGTGTACTGATTTTTTTTGGGGGGGGAAGGCAGTATGCAGCACTGTTCCCCACAGGGTGCATACCTGCTACTTTTGGTTTCCATTTTTTGTCTTTTATTTTTTTAAACAGTGACTGTACCCAAACAGTTGTTAGTTTTGAAAAAGGACCTAACCTTTTATCTAGAAGCGTATGCTTCCAACATTCTCACCTGGCCTAAAGTGGGCAGCTTCATCTAACGTGGCTGTAAGAAAAATGATGCCATCCAGTCCAAACTTGTTGTTTCTGGCTTAATATCATGCCTGTCAAGTCTTGAGCAGCTGTCAAAATGGGCACACTGGTGCCCCTATCGGTTGCAGTACTGCTTTTTAGATAGGCCAGTGCAGCAGTTAACCGTTTGGAATGTACATACACGTGTGGTTTGTCTGCTGCGCAATCCTGGCCTTTGATATGTGAGGGTAGCACTGAAAGCATCAGTGGGCACTGTGTATGTGCATTCCCTCCTCAGACTGACAGTACCAATTTTCTAACAAATAATGGCAGTAGGGGAGTGCCCAAGCACATTGTGCATGTGCGACGTCCCTTACCCTTGCAATACAAAATTCTAGGTACAGGAGAGCAGCATACAGTGCTTCACCACACAACGTGGAGGAATGCCACTTTTTCAGCTCCATTTCTGCTTTATCAATAAGCTCCAGGAGCTTCCTCTCTTTCCCAACCCTCGAGGTTTTCCATTTTTGCTTCTGGGTTGCCTTTTTTTTTTTTTTTTTTTTTTTTAAGCAATGATTGTACTCAAACAGCTATTAGTGTTTGAAAAAAAAGAAAATGTCATTTTATAGAGATATGTATGTGTTACCTGGAGCGAAGCAGATAGCTTCTTTGAATGCAGCTGCAGGAACAATGTTGCCGTCCAGTCCGAACTTGTCAATTCTAGGAGCTTAATATGCTGACTGCCAGTGTTGAGTAGTTCTCAAAATGGGCGTGCTCCTTTCCCCTTCAGTTGCAATACTGCTTTTTAGATAGGCCAGTGCAGCGGTTAACGGTTGGGAACATTGGCATGTGCACATGATTTGCCTGGAGTAGTGATTTCTGGCATGTGAGGGCAGCGCTGAGCCCCGGCGCACACAGCGCACGCGCTCAGCGCAGGGGCAGTGGAGCACAGATGAGCGTGCAGCGCGTGCACAGAGCTGTCCCTTGCACGCAGCCGCGGAGCCTGCCCAGTGAGTGCACGCACCGCAGCTTCCCCCGCGTTGACGCACGTGCCATGATGTCCCTTGGGCACGTGCACTTTGGAGACCCAGGGGGAAACATGGGCAGCAGCACCCACTCCCTACAAGGACATCTTCGGCAAGAAGAGGTTGCTCACATTTCCAGTTGTTTTTTAAACCATGCTCTCTGCCTAATCACTATTACAGTGTGAAACAAACATTCACAGCTGGACCCCTCTTTCACAGAGATTTGTACTCATTGTCCACATACCTGCATTGAAGCAGGCAGCTTCTTCTGAAGGCTTCAGGAACCCACATTTCACCTGAACAGTGTGAAATACAGCACAAAATTACTCAGAGGCTGCCTTGGAAATGTGTGTATGGAAAAGATGAGCTGGGAGTGTGGGAGTGTGTTAGTGAATCCCCTCCCAAAACAAAATGTCTCAGCGATATGTTACTCTATTCTGGCTGCTACCCTTACTACACAGAGCTTCCACCCATGCACAGGCAGACACACATACACTCCCACCAGACAGCAAGCCCTACATCAGCACAACTGAACAGCTCTAATATTCCAAGAAGACATTCAAATGTCACTGACCATAGCAGAAAAGGGTCCAGAACAGGAGTACAAAAGATGCCAGAAAGGACCACGGCCTTGACAATCCAGGAAATAAAACCATGAAAGGACACCAGGAAGGCACACGAGCAAGGGAGCAGCAGCCAATGAGGCCACGATGATGCCCGCACAAGAGAGAGCACAAAGAATGAACAGCAACACCAGGATGCAGCCAAAAGAAAGAGAAGCTACGATGCAACCCCCCTAGACTACACAGCAACACAGACGCAGGTTGGCGCTGCCCACCCAAGCACCCCCATACATGCTGCCCTCACCACACCTGCCTCTCCACCAGTCATCCAGACGAGCCCTCCACCCGCCATGGCCTGCTGGCAAGTGTGCACAGACACACACACGACACCGCAACATCCTCTTCCCCTCAGTTTAGCTTTGGCAGCACTCTGGGTCACCAGCAGGCCTCAACTGACATCCATAATGGCAGCCGATGCGCATCCTCTCTCGTCTTCCTCAAGGAACCTCATTCACCTTCATCACCTGCCAAAGCAAAGTGCAAGCGGCCACTCCTCTGCCGGTCAGCGACAGCCTCATTGGCAAGACTCATCTCCACTAGAGTGGCAGGGCCCCTCTGCTGCTCCCATGCACTGCACCGATTCCAAGTGCCAGCATTGTGGCCAAGGCAACATCCACAGCACTTGGAACAAACAAAATGTATCTCTGTCAACAGGCCACATTCGCCAAAGCCACAACACCCAGTAACAATCCCCTCCACTCAAGTGCTCCATCATGTTCCCTCCTTAAAAAGGCCTGCACATTACCCAAAAATGCAGAGCAAAAGCCAGCATCAAGAGACAGGTGAACATCAGCCCCCGTGCAATATGCCTTGGACCCACCAAGCTCCTCCTCTCATCTGCTCAGGCTCCTAGGGGGCCACTCAGCTGCTACTCCCCACAACTTCCTGAAAAAATCTGCAAACACAGAGACAGGACCACTCTTTGAAGGGATGCCAAAACCACACCCCATCCACAGCACTGCACCTCCCAACACCTTCACCTGCTCTGCTCACCCATTCCAAACGCCAGACTACGCGCCACAACTGCTAGATCCGCCCAGCACCTGCCAAAGCAGAAGAGCAATGGGCAACAGAGTCAGGACCAGCAAGACATTCCAGACACAAACAGGACACGAACAATCCCCTCCCTGCCTTGCTTCACGCCTGTGCACACACAAAGCAAAAAGGCATCAGCGTACCCACCAACTACAACACTCCCCTTGGAGCAGCAACCCTCCAGCTCATCTCCTGATTAGGGCACAACCCTTTTTTTCTCCATTTCCCTAGGGCATGCTCTGAACACCACCCACATCTGAAAAATGAAAACAAAACTACAGAAACATAACAAGAACAGCAAGAGCAGCTGGTAGTGATGCACAGGGCAGCTGAGCAATCACCACTCTAGTCCCTCACTGCCACACTTTATACACTATCACTGTGCACACACACCAACAAGGCAGATCCAACCCCAAACACAAATATGTGCACAGAGGAAACCCTACACAAAAGGATCGACTGCCACACCTAAAACATTCAAGGCTGGAAAACCGGAGGAAGTCACAAGCATGCAGCTCTGATGCTCCGAACAAACCCAGAAAAGAGTCAAAGGCCATCGCCCGCGATGGAAGGGGCCGGTGAGGCCAGGAAGATCAGTGAGGAAGAAGCCAGCAAGAAAGCAAGGAGGTAAGATGCAAACCACAGACTAAGCGGTGATGCACTTAAAAATAAATAAATAAATAAATAAAAAACACCTGAAGTAAGACCAAAGGCACAATTTGACCAGCACACAAAGAATGCAAAAGCAATAAGTTGGGGTGACACTGGTGCACAATATGTGAGCAAAGAGAAGTATAGATTTCCTCTGCAAAGTTCCTGACACAAATGAAATATTTGAAGCTACACTTTAACTTATATGTAGAACAACTTTAAAATCTTACAGGAAGGAAAGAAAAAGAAAGCAGAAGAACATCAGTTAATTCCAGGGAAAAAAAAAAAGGGGGAAAGAAAGGGGAGGGGGGAAAGAAAGGGGAGGGGGGAAAGAAAGGGGAGGGGGGAAAGAAAGGGGAGGGGGAAAAGAAGAATCATAGAATGCTTAAGGTTGGCAGGGACCTCTCGAGGTCATCTAGTCCAACCCCCTGCACACGCAGGGTCACCTACAGCACATAGCACAGGACTGCATCCAAGCGGGTTTTGAAGATCTCCAGAGAAGGAGACTCCACAACATCTCTGGGAAGCCTGTTCCAGTGCTCTGTCACCCTCACTGTTAAGAAATTTTTCTTTAAGTTCCTGTGGAACTTTTGACGCTTCAGTTTGTGGCGTCATTAACTCTAGTTCTGTCGGTGGCCACCAGTGAAAAGAGGCCAGCACCATCCTCCTCACTGCCTCCCTTGAGGTACTTCTAGACACTGCTCAGGTCCCCTCTCAGCCTTCTCTTCTCCAGCTGAACAGGCCCAGCTCCCTCAACCTCTCCTCATAGGGCAGATGTTCCAGGCCCCTGATCATCCTTGTGGCCCTGCGCTGGACTCTCTCCAGCAGCTCCACATCCCTCTTGTCCTGTGGGGCCCAGCACTGGACACAATACTCCAGATGTGGCCTCACCAGGGCTGAGGGACAGGATCACCTCCCTCGACCTGCTGGAGACGCTCTTCTTAATGCAGCCCAGGATTCCATTGGCCTTCTTGGCCACGAGGGCACACTGCTGCCTCATGGTCAACTTATCATCCACCATGACACCCAGGTCTTTCTCCACAGAGCTGCTCTCCAGAAGGTCAGTCCCCAGCCTGTACTGTTGTCTGGGGTTATTCCTCCCCAGGTGCAGGACCTTGCACTTGGCCTTGTTGAATTGCATGAGGTTTTTCACTGCCCAGTTGTCCAGTCTGTCCAGGTTCCTCTGGATGGCAGTGCAGCCCTCAGGGGTATCAGCTACTCCTCCCAGTTTGGTATCATCAGCAAACTTGCTGAGGGAGCACTCTGTGCCTTCATCCAGGTCATTGATGAATAAATTGAACAGGACTGGACCAAGGACTGACCCTTGGGGGAACCCCACTAGCTGCAGACCTCCAACTAGACTCTGCACCGCTGATCACCGCCCTCTGAGCTCTGCCATCCAGCCAGTTCCTAACCCACCTCACTGTCCACTCATCTATCCCACACTTCCAGAGCTTGCCCAGGAGGATGTTGTGAGGGACGGTGTCAAAAGCCTTGGTGAAGGCAAGATAGATGACATCCACATTCATCTTTCATGAAAGAGGTATCAGTTCTTTACCTCTCCATTGTGACAGATATGCTCCTTCCCCAGCTCAACCTGACTTCTCATAAGTAGTCTATTCAGGTGTTAAAGACCACATTATCTGATCCTGGCAGTTTGCCTCACTGATTTCTTCCCCCACCCAGACATTAACCATCAATAACAGTCCTGATGGCCATTATCCTAATGGGGAGATAAGGCTAACTGTGATTACACCAGCCAACAGTAATTTCTGAATTGAAAGAATGACTATCGGTCAATCATCTTATCCCATAAATATGGGGACAGCCCAAGAGCCCATTGAGCTCTCCTTCCATGGCAGCGAGCTGCACACCAGGATCTCCTGTTGAGCAGGGATGCCTCTCAGGGATACTCCTCGAGGTTAAGAGATCCTTCCCACTACAGATGTGTGGTAAGTGACTATAGCGCACCCTTCCCTTTTTGAACTTGTAAATTTTACCTTGTAACTGTGCACAAATCCCTTAAACCGTTGACCAGGTCTGGGACTAGGACTGGATCCAGCTGCACCCAGACTCCTCTCAGAAGGAGTTTGGAAAGCGAGGGGGTCCAATCTGAACCTCATGACCCAACGGGAGGGTGTCCTTGGTAATCCTGTGTGTATCTTGAATCTCCATGCAGTAACTAATAAGTGACCTTGCCATAGAATCTCATGAAACCATTGTCATGACCAATAAAACCTATTCCTATTTCTTTCCCACGAGTGAAGTGCATTGTGTCACTCACTCCCACCACCACTCGTTCCGTGACAAAATTACAGCTGATCTGCAACAATATTCTTTACTGTACTATGGAGAGAAGTCATTTTTAATCTTACTTTAACTGCCAATAAACATTTAATTGTTCTTTATACTCCTTACTACAAAATCTGCAGTGAAAAGAAAATGACATGAGATGACATTGCATTTCAGGTTTTATTGAGGGCTAAATAGCTGTTGCTTAAATCACGCATAGCACTAATTCTTATTTAACAGGACCAAAAATACTCTGCTATTTAAGATGCATTTCTGCAAACTTTCAATATGCCAAATACATACTATTCTGTACAACTTATGCTGCCAGTAAATGACAGTATTCTAGCTGCATTGCTTACATTAGATGCTCTTTTATACAACAAAAAGTGATCCAAAAATTTGTCTTCACCAGTTACACATTTTGAAGTATGTTTCAATTTAAAAAAAAAAAACATTTTCCTTCCTCTCTGTAGTTTTGTACAGTATAAAACAAAACCTAAGGTTTGTGGTAGAAATGGGTATGATCTGGTCATATACAGGAGATAATAAATTTTGATGTTAAATAAATGACAATAATTCTGTTCTTGGATTAGATTCCAATTCAAAGCTAAGGTAACTGATACTGCAGCAAGACTTTTTCCAGAAGCATGGAAAATATAAACAGTGAACCAGATCATCCTGTTCTGCTTCGTATTATGACTTACACGGACAAGTCTAATCTCACCATACATCTATATGGATCAGACATGTCTAACATCTCACTACCTAGGCTTACTTTGCACTAGAGAAGCACTTATATGTTAATCTTGATGTGTCTAAGTATACAGAAGTATGTGTAATGAAATTCACATTACTAAGACTTTCGAGTGGAAGAAAAAGCTGCTGGTAAGAAAATGGACATGCAAATCAACTGTTAAAGAATATAATAAAATTTAAAATTGGAAGAGCATATCGCAGTCAAAAACTGCAATCCCAAACAACAGTAACAGAGCCTTTAATCTGCAAACCAAATCTGTATCCCAGGCACCACAAAGAATGCCAAATCTCACCACTGTTACTGTGCTACTATCTTCCTGCACAACCCCAGCACTGAAATGCAGGCTCTGCAAGAGACTTCCTCAGCATCTTCAATAGGATAAACAGTGCAGTAACTGAGCCAAAACCTTTTAACGTCCTCTTCCAGATTCCAAATTGTCAAAAGAAATAAAGATCCTAAAAAAAAAAAAAAAAAAAGCCACCCTAACACCCTCACCTAAAAAATAAACATATCTTTTTTATCAAGCAATAAATATGGTTTCCTATAGAGGACTTCAGTGAGCCACAAAATTCTGCAAAACACCAAATAGTTCATGGATTTCTGAAATGATACATTTAACAGTCAGAACAAAAGCATAAAAACTAAAATGCATAGGTACAAACTATATTTTTCCCCATTAGTTCAAATGCAAACAGTTGTAAAAAAGACCAAAAGATTTAGCATATCAACCGAATAAGAAGGATTGAATCCATCAAAACCTGCATACTTTTTTCCATGCTCTGAGATGGCACGAAAACTGGCATTGTACGGACTGCAAGCAAGGTAGGTAGCCAGAAGCAGGATAAAGGGGAATGCATGCACAGCACTCTAGTCTGCCTGCCTTCTCCTCCCCACTGCAACAACACTTCTAAATATCAAACAGAAAAACAAAACAAAAACAGGCTTGAAAACATTTAGGGGATTTTTTAAAAGCAAAATTAAACTACTGTAGTTGAAAGTACCCATTTAGAGAAAGTACTTCTTCCACAATTTCAAGTTTTTTGGGGGGCTTTTATACTTTTCAAAATTCTAAAAATATCACCAGTCCCATTTTCTTTACTTTTTGTTCTGAAATATAGTAATCTGAACTTAACATATACTAGAGAACAGCAAGAAACAAGTCAGTGTATGTAAATGCATTTTGTGGAGATGTTTTAGTCAATAGCTGTCACACAAAATTGTTACTTATGCACCATGGGCTGTTTTAAAAACATATTATCAAACATTTAAATTTTAATTATAGTATTTAAAGTATTTTTACAAGAGTATTCCTGTGCATCATAACAAAAATAATAGGACTAATAACCTTATAATATTATCAACACTTAGTTGCACAAGCTCTCGGTAAATTACACTGCAAGGATCCAAAATGGGGCATTCCAGGCACTTTCAGCAAACTACGCAATTTCTGTAACATAATTCACAAATTTGGAAAGAGGTGTCAGATTAGCAAAAAGTAGATATGGTTACTATCAACCCAGTGTCCACAGAACAATTTACCCAGCATGAAACTCGCCTCTGCAGCTCTTAGCAATGCTAGCAATGCTGTCAACAACTGAATGGCTGAATGACTCCTGCTTTCTCCTCCACCCAAAAGAAGGGGCCTCAGCACAGCACATCACAGACAGGCTGCAGCAAGGAGGCTTAGGTGTTTGATACGTGTTATATGACTGTTTTGCAAACAAAATTTTTGCCCCTCAGAAATACTGTCTTTAACATTTTTAAAATCCTTAATATGGTAGTGGGGAAGCAGCCACAAATACAATTAAGAGTGGAATGTCTTAAGAGCTTTTAAAGCAGCTTTAGAAGTTTCCTATAATCCTATAATGCCGGAATATAAACAAAAGACAGATGACTTAGAAAGGTAAAGCCGAATGGTCCTAATCTGGCGCTTACTGTAAACCATAAGATTTGACAGTGGCCTTTGCTGTCGAAGGTCCACTCTGAAATGAAACCAGCAAAGAGGAGGAATTGCTTAGGAAAACATTTCTATGGAGATGCACTTTGAAAGTATTTCAATATTTGAAAGTCAAAAATTCAATAACAGAACTCCACCAATTCTCAGTGAGTATCTTTACTAAGCAAACTACATTATTATTACATAGTTCTGCCTCTTCCTTGATTATTCTATTATTCCACAATTTAGTATACATACTGTTCAATTACAGCAGATGCTTAGCAGATAAATACAGAATAGCAGCCTACAATTTAGAAATATTACTTGAAAAAACACCATTAGATTGTGTCTGTGCATGAATCTACAATTCACTTTTGCAATCAGGAAAAGGTTTTCCACAAAACCTGGCTTAATGCAGTATTTTTAGACTTACACTCAGTATGTATATAAAAATCTAATAACCACTTGCACATATAGTCAAGTAACCACCCATCCTTTTCATCAACTATACATGGTCTTAAAAGGTGAAAGAGTTAAGAGCTGCTATTTCTGTGTTGGGATCATACCAGAAAAGACAAAAACAAAGTGAAATAAAATTTATTATAAAACATGTTGGAAAAGCAACGACTTTAGCTGAGTTCCTGCTCTGCTGTTCTAGGCAGAATATAACATGACTGAGTACTTTCAGGAAAGCCAAAACAGACTTATAGTGTACAGATGTAGCCATATTAAAATCGTTTTCTCTTGATAATTTCCGGTTTCCAGCTGACAGGATGAGTTTCTTCAGTCTGAATGGAAAAAAGAAAAATTTTTTAAGTTTCAAGTTAAAAATATCCTCATCTGCAACTGAGACTCATTTTAAAATATTACCAATATAGATTATACAATCTTTTTCATATATAACATTAAAATAATAAGTTAAATTATAATAATGAATTAATACAAATGCTTATACTCTTTATATCAAAGACTTACTGTGTTGAGGACAACAGAAACTATACTGTAACCTACCACTGATTCAGAATTTAGCACATTATTTTGGAATTGGGCTGTTTACTCTGAATTTTAATTATCTACCTTCAATTTTTAATCCAGATCATAGAGAAAAACTCAGTAAGTCTTTTAATTTTAAATTATCTTTGTCTAATATCTATCTTTTACTTTTATAAATGCAGTTCCCTACTGGCTTCAAAATTAAGTATATATTTTTTTTTGTAATGAGATGTCTCCAAAGTGCATCACAAAGGCTTTTGCAGAGCGATAAATCAGGAATTCACAGACTAGCTGCTGCTGTTCTTTTTTTGTAATTACACACTCTTTTCAATCATTAATGTCAAGACTAATTGAACAAATCCACATGCATGACTCCCATGGCTACACATCAGCTCTTTCAAATCCACTGATTTCATGAAAATACATTTAAAAAGTCACTTCAACATACCGCAGTTTCGTCTTCTCTGTACACTTTTATGGTTTTATCAGCTTCGGCAGTTAGCAATCTGCTTTCTGACTGGTCAAAAATGCAAGCAAATATTCCTGATTCACTATCCAAGGAACCTGGCTGTACAGCTGCGTGTACTCTCTGGAAATTATATCCAGTTCTCCAGTCCCAAAGATGCATAGTACCATTATCAGCTGAGAAAAAGAAAAAGAAGGGATAAAAAAAAAGTTATAATTTTAACCAGTTATTTTTTCTTGTTTTTCTCAAAACAGTGTCATGAACAACTTTTTAGTAAGGAACACATTAACTGTAATGTTCACGTGGCATAACTCAGCACATCGCATAGTAGTTTACTGTTTTCTGCTTCTTTCCTTCTAAAGGGAAGGTAGGTCATTGATTTAAGGTGGCTGATAGAAGCTTCCTCAGAAGCACATCCAACTTTGCATCAGAAAACCCAGAGAACTGGCACACTAAAACACAAGGCAATTGCAGCAAGTTAGTTTGGAAGCAGAGATAAGGACTGGAACTCTGATTCAGTTCCCTATTTAGTAGCTCTACAAAAATTGACCAAAGCAATACCATCCTGTTAAACGGATCACAAACCTTCACTCCTGAATTTGTCAAAGAGACAAAGAACCTCCACAACATTCCATGTAATTCAAGTAGCTTAAAGTACTGTCATCATTACTGCTAGTAGATTCAGCTTAAGGGTACCCATGAACATCTGAGCTCCCTGTTTCTGAAGGATGCACATACAGCATTTTTTTTTTTAAAGACCTAACTGAATCAGACTTATTCAAACTTTTATTACCCTGCTGATGCCAACTAGACAGGAATTGCAGCTGTTTCAGACAATATGCTTCTAAGGTAAGTGACTCTAAGGCAACCTCAAATTATTTTAACTCTGTGTCAGCTTTTTTGAAGTTGTAGACAAAATAAGGATGTAAGATACTGTTTGGATAGCAACTTTCTTAAAATAAAACACACACACAGAAGAAATAGAAAAGCAATCTTCTGATATGGGAAAAGAACACACAAAAAAGGGAAATCTCTTCTGTGGGTTAAAACTACTTTCAAATGAATATAGGGGCATGTAATTCCGTTAACACCAAAGAATATAAAGTTACCCTCTCCCTATGAAATGAAGCTTGTTCCGTGACACCCCATTAGCATCTTTGTATAAGGCACTCCAGGCACAGGAAAAGAAAGAAAATATCAGGAAATATTTCTCATTTTACCTCCTGAGACCAAAACTCCATCTGAATTTACAGCTAGTGTGTTGATAATAGCATTGTGACCAGAGAGATTCTGAATGAAGTTTCCATCAGGGAATTTCCATTGTTTAATATTATCTGGAGAACCAGACGCAAATGTGTAACTGAAAGAAGATTAGGACATTAAATCAGAATTTATAATAAGGATAAACCAATGCCGAAGTAAGAAGAGCCCTTCATTAGAAGTCTTTCATTAAAACTACTGAGAACTAGTTGCAAAGTTACTTAGCATTAAATCTGTTCTGCTGAAAACTATTTTGAGTGCAAAGTGATTTTATAAGATCATAAATGAGAAGAGTAATTAAAAAAATCTCTTTCCTTTGAATTCTATAAATTATCTAAATCTCATAAATCACAAATCTCTCCTGCGCCACGTAATGATGACAATATGTAAACAAACATTAAAAATACCCTTTAAATTTATTCTGTTAAGTTTTCAATTATAAGGGTACCATCAGATATCAGAGAGAAAAGGAGAAAAATGTATTTCATCGTTTTAACATACACGTTAACATGTTATTTTAGCAGCATATACAAAAGCCTTTAGCCATATTGTCAACTGCCACTATGTCTCAAGCAATTTGCTGCCTAAATAATAAATCCTGTATTTTTTTTACCCACTGCTTATATAGGGATTTATCAGACCATATAATCGTTGATGCAACGAAGTATAGCATCTTAAGTCAGAACATCTCCATCACCTGCTTTAAAGTTTAATTACATATAGAAGTCTTTCTGCAAGACCAGTTATATAGAAGTATCTTGTGCAGTGAAACACAGATTAAAAAAAAATCCCTTGCAGTAGTTGCTGTTTCCTTTAGCATTATTCACACTATTCACACACAGGCAATTTTAGTTTCCTTTTTTCCTCACTTTCTGCTAACAAACATTCAATTACATAATTATTTTTAGCGCCAGGAAACCCAGGGTCACTATCTCTTGAGACCTCATCAAAGCATCTGTAAAAAGTTCTGTGAAGTAAGAATAAGAAATTCTGGCAATTTAAAACGTACACCAGCACCAATTTTTGGAGAACGGAATCAGTGTACTAAAGGTTTTGTCGAACAAATATTTTACTAGTATGTACATTTCAAAGCATTCTAAGATCTTCTTTCATTAGTCATTCATGTCATTTAAATTCATCATCGATATTGACTTTGTCACTGAAAGCATGAAAGCGAAAGGAAAAAGAAGAAAACTTACTGTCTTGGATGTAGTACAACTGCTCTTACAGATTTCTTGTGGTTTGTTAAAGTAACACGAGTTTTTCCTGCCACCAAATCCCAGAGCCTTATTGTAGTATCATGACTGCCTGCAATAGAAGCGACAAAAAAAAAAAAGGTAGTAGACTAATCCTTTTGCTTTCATAAGATAGCCAAACTTGATCATGTTACAGACAACATTATTCTACCTTAACTACACACACACACAAAAAAGACGAAAACACATCCTAAGTGAGCCTTGAGCTCTTTACTATTAATACAGCTTCAGAAATAAAATGTGCTAATAGTCTTCAACTCTACCGAAAATGTTCAGAAAATATGAAGAATATTTTATGCAATTTGAAATTCAAGAATACTTAAGTAGCTACAAAACAAAACAGGATTTCGACACAGTGAGAAATAAATAGCTCATATTTAACTATGGAACTAGACACTTAACTGGATGATGAACCATTACAAAAGACTTATTTTTACACAGAATACTAGGACCTAATCGCATTACAACAAAAATTTAAACTTCAAATGCAGGAAACAGAAAAACAATTTATTTTTAAGCAATGTGCAAGTATATTTGCTTAAGCGTACTATTAATAGTATAAAAAACATTATATAGCCCACTTAACAGAAAAATAAGAGAAATAAATGAATAAATTAACAGATGATGACATTATCTTCATCACATGATTACGGAACAGATATTATTGCTGTAGAGATTACATGATTGAAAAGCAACCAGTCTACACTACCTGTAATAATCTGTGGTTCTGCAGCTTGACACTTCACTGTTGCAACTGCATTTGTGTGCCCTGATAGCGTGTGCACACTGGCTTTTGTCCTCACATCCCATATCTATGAAACCACAGTAAATTACAGAGATCAAGAAAAGGTGCATATTCAATGTATTTTAGGTATTGTTAATGACTGTAAGAAATTCTTGCCATAATTCTACAGGCAAAACCATAGTATTTAGTCAGGCTTTTATCACCACAGAATTGCCCTGACTGGCAAATTCCAAAGGGAGTAGAGAGCCTGGTACTCAATGTTTATGATACATAAATAGCTCATTGCCAAATAAGTCAACATAAAGCTATACCATCTTCTAAAAATAAGAAATTAAGTGATTACATATAACATAGCCTACCCAATTAAGTAAAACATTCACTTGAAATTACACTGCATTTGCCAATATTGGGGATACAATAAAATGCTTATTTTTTTTTTATCTAAGTGGAAGACAGAGTTAACAAATTCATCTTCATATTTTAATCTTTGATACATATTTAATTTTTGCTAACTACTTCCTTCCATAAATGAAGGTGCTAAAACAAAGTTCTACTTACTCGTGCTGTTGAATCTCTGCTACATGTCACCAGGACATCTATTGTTGGATGCAAGTCCAAACCATAGACAGCACTTAGGTGACCATGATAATGTCTGATAACCTAGACAGAGAGAAAAAAAAAAAGTTTAACTGGATACTTAAATAATTTAAGTGTTTTGATTTGTACATTTACCCCTATCAATTAACTTTGATTGAAGAAACCAAAGCTCACCTTATTGTATTCAAGATCCCAGCATTTCACTTGTTTGTCTTCTCCACATGAAAATAGGTATGGACTTCTTGCACTTACTATCACCCCTCGCACAGTACTGATGTGTCCCGTCAAAGACAATTTTAATTTGCCACTAGCAAGGTCCCAAATCTGCATCAAAATATTTTGAGACAGATGAATATAAAGCTACACAGGGGTAGCCTGGAAAAATATCCTACATAAAAAAGTAACGGTAACTAATTGAAATTAGTAATTCTTAGACTCTGTGAAATAAATGTCTGCTAGCTACCACCATATTATGAATAAGATCTCAAAAAGAAATAATACTGCAACAAATCATCTTGTATTTGTGACTAGGTAACAAGAGGAGAGAAGGGGGAACATACACTCTTTATCTGACTATTCTGTACATACTAACCAAGAAATTGTTTCCAAGGGCTGAAAATATTTCTAAATAGCATGAGCAAGGCAATTTGATTTGTCAGTAGTTTCTTGCAACCCCTTACCTTTATAGTTCTGTCAGCTGAGCCAGTAACAAACCATTGATTTCCTGGTTCTACTGCAATGCACCTCACCCAGCCCAGATGACCACTGATAACCTTTAGACAAATAAGACATTTGGAAAAATCAGAAATAAACATATCTGTCAATATAATTTTCCTTCTCCAACACTGAAACTTAAGACATGCATACTTTCCTGGAAAGTCAGATCTGTCAAGAGTGTGATTTTCAGTTTTAGTTCTACTTTGATAAATTTCTGGCTGTCTCTCTTCATTTAATATGTCATAAAACTGACCTACAGAACTTGTAATGGGGTTTAAACCCTGCACCACTAAGTCATTGTCTCAAATCCTTTGAGTCCATAATACTGTGGCTCAGCACTTGAGACTTCACAAAGACTGTATGTATTTAAATGCAACTTCTTCACACTGCTGCACAGTGCTTATACCATAATAAGCACTACATAAACACTAGCTACTGACTGGAAAAGGTATACTTTTTAAAGACTTTATCACACTACAGATAAACCTACATACACAAAATTGTAAAATTAACAAGATTCACAGAATGAAAAATGGTTCCAATCTAATCTTATTACTAAAGGAAAGGGCATGCATGGAACTTAGGCATGACCACTTTTCATTAGAATCACAGAATGCTTAAAGTTGGAAAGGACCTCTGAAGATTTAGCCCAACCCCCCTGCTCCCGCAGGGACACCTACAGCACGTGGCACAGAGTCATGTCCAGGCAGGTTTTAAGATCTCCAAAGGAGACTCCACAACCTCTCTGGGCAGCTTGTTCCAGTGCTCTGTCATCCTCACAGTAAAGTTCATTAGATTTCATCTTGTTCCATTTCATGAATGAGAAAAATAAATCTTAAGCTCTGCAGTCTTTATAGTACATAAAACATTTGTTTATTTTTGTGTGCGTGATCTTAAGTTCGTAACTTACTCTGTACAGTTTCCAAGGTGGATGCCACTGAGGCTTGGGCATGGTTGGAGCTTTCTTTGCCATTAGCGCCGAATTTTTGTTTCCACCTGCTTCCATCACAGCCTATAAATTAAAAGGAAGGTTACTCTGCTTTAACCTAACTCTTCATATAAAGCCTACAGCCTCCTTGTTGTGACATCTCAAAACTGATTACACTTATTCAGCCAGAACTCGAGTCAATCTGGAAGCACCTGGTGAACACTGCCTGCTTTGACAGTAGAAGCCTCATCCATGACTAACTCACCATGGCCACGCCAGGAGGCTGTGAGCGCTCACCCGCACCAGCATGCCTGTAGATGTCACCCACACCAGCCGCGGTGCGATTCGCTTCCAACCTAGGTGCAGTGAAAAAGGCTAACTTAGTAGAATCAACTTTCTCCTTTCACAAAGTAAATGAAAAGGTACAAAGCATGGAAACACATAACCAAAAGAAGTTGTTTGCCCTTGCATCTAATTGGATTTTTCCATTGCCTCCCTCAACATCCAATAACAAACAGTGTAAAGAAAAACAACGTCCACCCATGCTAAAATCTTTTTTTAAAACAATGTAGAGAAATACAATATTCCAGATACAGCTGAGGAAAAAAAAAATTATTCCAGCTTCCGCATTTTTTCCTTGAAATGCCTCTAAACTACAGAAGCATTAACAAAGTAACCCAGTAGTACCTGGCCTGAGATGGAGGAAGTGCTACAGCTAATGCCTGGGCTGCAGATTCACTAGGCATCCTCTGGATCTTAGTATCTGCTGTCAGTGCCACACCTTAAAAGAAAGTAGAGCAAAAGCAAAGACAAATCTATTAAAAAGAAAATATTATATGAATAAACGCATGTTTACACATACACCTGTGTAAAAGTGTTTACCATACCTCTAATATTAAATCTCGCTATTCAGTGACAGTATAGAGATGAGACAGAAACAATTTTGCTAAGTATGCCCTTTAGTGCAGTTTATTTTTATGGAGTTCCTCTGTGCCCCATGGGGCGGGGCAGGAACTACAGAAAATCTAGTACTATTTAAGTCAGAATTTCAGAGTATAATTGATAATTTATATTCTTGGTCTAAGAACAGGAGATCACTTCTCCCTCGCAACCTTAGTTTGGGACAAACTGGTGATTACATTTCATGCCAATTTATCTATTTCCTTTCCAGACCAAATCTCTGGCAATTGGCAACCAAGAAAATATTTGGGTAGGTTGTCAATGTAAAACAACAGCAAAGAAACCTAGTTTTAATCTTGACATACCTGGCTCTATTAAAAGAGCACTGAACTTGTGGAAACTTGTGTGACTCAGTCTTGTCCCCACAGCCATAGGCAAATAGGTTACTTTTAAGGACCGAGGGTCTGCTGTAACTCACATCAAGCCAGAGAACATTTCCCATACCACTTACAATAAACTTAACTGTTAGCAGTAAAAGTTCAACAATCAAAATGAAACCGTCACAAAGAGAGAGTAGGAACAATCAACTAACATAACAACAAGCAAGGGTCAATATAATAACAGAAACATAACACTTCCAGACTTGCACTAAACCAAATGACAACAGAATTATTTGACACTAACAACCCTTTCTAGAGCAAAGGTGGCGATACCACATCTTTTTGCTCTAGTGATAAAACACACAGCACATTTCTCCTTATGTGTTTCACTTCCTTCTAGCTGTCCCCTAAGACAAATGACAGGCCCACTGCAAGGACACATCTACTGAGTCATAGTGAGAAGAAAGCTGCACCACCTGCACCTAAATCCTCCTGGCACCTCCTAATCTGAAACATTTATGAGCCACAAAACTCTCTACATCAATACTATGAAAGAGGCAAATGGCAGATCTCATTACTATCACCTATGGATTCACAGTAACAGGAAGCTTCCTAGGAAGTGAATGATGCCCAGGAACAGAAAAAAAAAAACAAAACAAAACCAAATCAAACCAAAACAACTATAAAACTTACTTACCAGGCCCAGGTGGGTATGGATGTGTACCAGTTATCATATAATCAAGTTCTTGTCCTAAAGAGCAATAGAATTTCTTAATAACAAACAATAATTATAGTTTACACTACATTGCAAATAATACGGTAAAGCAGGAACTTGAAGAAAATTAGAGCAAGCCATATGTAGCACTAACCCTATATAATATACTACGCTTACTTGAAATTGATGTGAAGTTTTGGTTATCGCAGCTTTCTAGAACTGATTAGTAAAATACCATTTTTTAAATGGCGATGTCACTGCCTGCTACGTTCTCAAGAGAAAAATCTTCATGTTGCCAAAATCGCCTTTTTGAAGTAGGTAGCTCTATTTTAGTAGATCTCTACTAAAATAAGAAGGCATTTGGTATTCCTTTTAAGAGAAGTTTCTACATATTATCTACCTAATAGTTTCACATTTTATATATAATTAGCAAAAGAAAAAAAAATTAAAATGAAGAGATTTTTCTACTTTAATACCTGCATTAAAAAAAGTCTGAAAAAATATGCAACACCTAAACAAAAAAGCATATCCTTAATCATCATCAACTTGTAAAAAGAAATACATTGCTCATCTTATTATTTCCATTACTGAAGCACAAAAATTACACAGTATCACATAATTCCCTGAGTTCTAACAAACTTTTTCCTTGTTCTAAATCACTAATATCATCTCTCTTGCCAGAAGCCGAAGACCAACGGAAAACAGCTATTAAGATTTCCTTTTACATCCATGATAAACTAACATTATAGTCTTGAGACTTAACCTCAGTTGAGACTGTCTCATACAAAACCAAACACACAGTAAAAGGAAACTGACCTTGATTTCCAGAATACTCTTTATGTCCATAGGGATCCTCAGTGTTTGGGCCTCCTTTCTCCCTCAAGTTTTCTTTCAGGGTGGGCATATGCAACACCGAGCCGTACTCCATACGCAGCTTGACTGACATCTTTACTTTGTGACTGGTGGAAGAGCAGAGCATATTCAAGCCTCGTTTTGGGTTGTTATTAAATTTTGAAGTATTTTGCTACTTAGTCTACAATCCTCAAATTTTTCTTCCCTTAACCCCATATTGCAATTCTACAAAAACGGCTTAATTTGTGACTTGGCTAGAGCAATCCCTAACATAACACAAAACATTTAAATATACCAGTAATTCACCGATTGCAACACATACCTTTCTTCATCTAGCGGTATAGGCTTGGCATTATCAGCTACAAACATGTCATGGGTTCTCTTCAATGATCTGAACACAAGCGTGTGCACAGAATGCTTTTGCACTTCCTAAAAATAAAGGAATGTGTATTTAAGTACATTTGGGCATAGTTGAATAGATCGAAAACAGTAACGGAAGTTGAACAAACTAACAACTTCAGGCTCTCGTGGTGTTAAAGCATATGATGTTATCCAGTTTGCTAAAAATACCGTTCTTGTTGGAAGCTAAGAATTAAAGTTCATGCACTAATTGTTTTATTCATGTTTACTTAACTTCTCCTTTCTGGAAAGCACTAAAAGTGCAAAAAACAGGTCAAAAACTTTGATCAAACTTTTGCACTGGCATTTATGCAATTAACACGCAAGCACACATGCATGTTCTTCCTTCACACTTGCTAGCTCTGTTTTTATATGCGGGCAATGAAGTAACCAATTCTGAAAACGTTTCTGCACGTTCTATTTCGCTATCTCCGCACCGCTTTTCTCTGCGCCACCACCGCACCGCAACCCTCGGGCCCCCGCACCGCGCCGCCGCAGGCGCCGCTCGGCCCGGCCTCACCTCCACCATGGCGCCGGCCCGCTCCAACGGCCACAACTGCCACAGCCGCTCTCGATGGAGGCACTTCCGGCGCCTGCCGCGGCGCCACACCGGAAGTGCCTCGCGGCCAGCGCGCATGCGCGCAGGGGGAGGCCGAGGCGGAGGGCGGGCATCCCCTGCCATTTCGCGCTCCGGGTGCTGCGGGTTCGAGTCCCGCTGGGACCGGTGGCTGCGGCGGGGTTGACATTCGCGGCCTTCACCGCGGCGTCAGGAGCGGGAGCACCCGCGTACGGCGGAACGGCGTATGTGCAAGCGTTTGGAGCCCGGAAACGCTGCGCATGGAGCTGCGCATGCAGCTGGAGGGCAGCAGGGAGCAGCATTGGGCTTCGTGACCCATGGCGCCGGGTCCTGCCAAAAACTCGTGCCGGGAGTGGGATATGGGTGGTGATTCCCTGTAACGGGTGATGCGATATTGCTTGTGCTGGTTTGAATGTATAGGACTTTATAGCATTTTTATGTGTTTTGCGTAGCATCGTTGCATATTTTGATTATTATTTCCATCGTGAGTTCTCGAAGCTAAAGCACCTATGAAGGTGCAATGAGGTGGACGTGGGAAAAAAGGTTCAAGTCCAGGGCTAAAATGCCACTTCTATAGGAAAAAATAGTGTTATGTAATATTCAAAAAATGATAACTCTCTTTTGAAAAAATATCTTTCGTTGTGTCAATTTCAAATGGAAAATAAAATTTTATATGAACTGAGTCAGCCTTGAGGAGGGGACCCCCCATCCATCCTTGTTTTGGTCCAACTTGGAGCACAAGCTCGGTGGGGCAGGAAGACACTGTGGTGCAAGCCGGTCGCATCCTCCTGGGCTGCTGAGATGACAGGGGAACTGCAGAAACCCTCTCGGGATTTTGGAGATAAGCGTGGGCTGTAGAGCTCTCTCAGCTGCCAGTTTGCAGGACTCCAGCTGAAGACACACAGGTTTTAAAAGGAGATGTACAGGGCAGATTGTATTTATTTATATATTTATTTTAAACATAAACAGAGGTGTATGCCCTTGCTTGATTGGCTGACTGATGCAGTTCATGAGCGGAAGTGGCTTAAGGGCTATATCTCTGCTAATATATTAAGTTCTGTGATAAAGTTCTGCTGCCTTTTGAAAAAAATGGGGCTTATACTTTATTGCATTTTTAAAGAAAAGCTTACTTGAAATGCAGACTTTTGTATCAGTCCTTAAAAATAAAATTCTCCACGTATATTTTGGAAAAAAAAAATCATATGAGCTGTTTATTGCTATTAGTAGTAGCATTCACATAGCCCTATCTTTATTCTCATTTTTTTTACAAGTAAACTTTCCCCACAGAGCTTTTTAATCTTTGCTTTTTTCTCCTGTTCTTTCTTGCAATGTTTTAGAAAATTGGAGATCAAATTAATCTTTGTTATAATTCCATCTTTTCCAGAAGATTTAGTCCAAGGTGAAGTTCACTCCCAGTACTTCATTAAATCTTGTCAGCAATATTAATTAGAATATTAACTTTATTTATTACTTAACAGCTACAATTGTAATAACAAACTCTGTAATTTTTGCAAATCATGATTTAGAAAAGGTTTCTGGTAGATTGTGTGCTATCATTAAGAACAAGGTGAATAATCTCACTCATTAATGTTTAAGAACCTGCTTGGTCCCTGGATATGAAGGTAACATTAATTCTCACTTACAAGAAACCTTTGCAGTAATATTTGTTACCAGTAAATGGCAGAAGTGAGGACAGCAGAAGTTAACATATGACTCCTCACTGTTCTTTTCATAGTGTATCCCTGTTGCAACACTGCTTGTTTGAAAAGACATTCTAAACAAACTGTAAAGAGCTGGATGTATTTTTAAGTTTAATTCAGTAAATATTATCGTCCCCCAGTGGCCTAAGAAAGTTCTGCTCCCCCTATACCAAGACTGCTTCAGGGGACGCGTTCAGCTTTGAAGATCCACCGCTCATGACCTTGACTGGGCTCTGACCAGGGGTTTTGGGTAAACAGCATTGCGCCAGTGGCACCCAGCGCAACAGAGCAAACATGAGAGGCAGTGCACAAATACCTGCTCTAAAGAACATATAGGTATGCCTGTGCCAGTAAGTGTCTCATCTGCACAGCAAAAAAAAAGAGGTCCTGGAACCATCGGGTCCCTATTTTACTATTATAATTCCTAATAACCGGTTTGCAGTATAGGTGTCATTGCTACGTAAGGCCAGGAGCAGTTTCTCAACAACCGTATCAGTTGGAGGGTAATATGTAAAATGAATAGGTTTTCTGCTTTGAAGAGAAAGCCTCCCTGATTCCATTTTTAGAAGAAACTTAAGCCACATTTTCAGTTCTTTGCGAGGCTTCATTTACTTAGTGGGAATTGTTAACTGTTGTAGTTACAAGGTTGAAGGAAACAATATCCTTGACTGTTTCTTAGTCATGCTATAACCAGTACAATGATATTGATCAAGTTCTGCTACCAAAATTGTTCTATAGATATAAATATTTATGTTTCTCAATATACCTTTTTCTCTCTGTGGTTCCAGATGTAGACTGTCATGGGGAAAGCATTTTTTGCCAGTGCACATTGCATCTCCATGCAGATACCGCTGTGCTGGTGAACTTTTGCAGTGTAGACAAGGCCTCGGTTTGCCATATAAACTGTAGCATAATCTCTTTTTATGGTCTCATTGGGCACGATGAAATAGCCTTCGTGTGGTATAAATGTGTTAATTTGTTGTGCTTCCTGGTAAACCCCAGGGAAACACAACCAACTTACTCTCTTGGGGAAGCCAGTGATAAGTGCTGGACTTGGGAGAGTCAAAGGCTGAATTTCACTCAAGTCACCTGTAGCCCTCGGGGTTTCCCATGCTGGGTCTCAGCGATGCGCTGGCTGCCATGCCAACTCCCATCATCTGCACAGGCGTCTCCTGTTTTTCCATGACAGACCCTGGAGTACTTCATACTTGAAGAAGGACACCATAAATACCAGTTACTCTAGAATATGGCAGTAGTTTCAGAAAGAATTTATAACAAATATTAAATTAAGATGTGCGTGTGCCAAGACAAGATGATTTAAGGGTAAAGCTCTACCTTGGGACTAGTGAGATCTAGTTTTAGTTCTCTGTCTTACCACAAGCTACCTGTAAACTCCAGGTCAGCAGTTTTGCATCATTTCATCCATGCCCAATACATAAAATGAAGGTGACAGGATTTCCCTCAGAGATATGGTGGGGGAGAATTGCATGTAAGGTCTGGAGATGCCCAGAATCAGTGATAACAGGGGGCATGCATTATCTTGGCTAGCAGTGGAAATAACATGATAAAAACATCAGTTTTGGCCTTAGGCAGATTTCTTCGGCAGAAAGAGGGAGGTTTGTCTTCCCCAAAATGTAGTAACAGAGGTTTGGTGGAAACAGTAACAGATGTTTTGGTGGAAAACATCAAATTTGGTAGAGTAAGAGATCCCTGAGCCATAGCTGATTTTGCTCAAGCTGTTTAATAATTAAACTGGCCTGGTTAAATTTTCTTCATATTTCAGGAATCTCAATAGCTTACCAGAATTCTGACAAAATAACGAATACAGGAAAAAGCACTAAACCAAGTGATTTTGGCTTTTCTCATCTTTATTTATCGTAAAAACTCCCACCCTGTTACCTTTGAAATGGAACTTCAGCCCATAATTTGCTTGTCTTCAGACATTAATGTGAATGGCTTCAGAAAAGTGCACCAACTCAGTATCTTTTATTTAATTCAGTGTAATATGATCATTTGTAATACACGAAAAAAGCACAGGTTATGCCAACAATGAAATGTTAAAACAATGCAGCAATATGCCATATTCTTAAAAAGCATCGGAAAGCATGTTTGATTTCACTGCTATGATTGCAAATAACTTCACACCATATTCTTTTAAAAGATTGTTAAACATATTTAAATAATGATTATTACAGAAATGGTTTGTCCGCTACATAGAGGAAAACAGTAAATCAGTATGCAAAATGTAGTTCTTTTAGTTCCTTCACAATGTCATGTTGCTAAAGGAATTCAAGTGCTGCTTTGTGCTTACAATAAAATGATTTTTAATTAGAGCTAAATATATTTTTCCCACAAAATTATTAATGTAAAGAATAAAGTGTTTTTCTCTGTCAACTGTTTGAGTAGGCCTACTTTATCATTCATTTTTTTAAATTAAACTAATTGCGTGAAGTTTCAGGTTTACAGAGAGTGTAAAATAATTCTAATCTGTAGTTTGCTGGCATGTCAGAATATTCAAAGCTCAGTTTTGCTAGTTAATTTAGACTGCATTTATTGAATGTATTGTATAGTTCCTTTTTTATTATTTAGACAACTATAATCCAGAAATTTCATAGAAGTATGTAACTGGCTTATGAATCTTCTATAATTATTTTTTCAGAATAGTCACTGAGCTACTAAGGCTTCCCCTAAGGAAAACCGATTTGTTTTGCTTTACAGGACTTAAAGAGACTGAGGCTTGCATATCTGTCCAGGTACCATCAGAACTATTTAGAAGAATTTAACATTTTGTACCAAGTAATATTTAATGTAATATTTCTTTTTTAGTGTAATATTTCTGAAACATTCCAATTTTCAGTGGGAATAAAATAAGAAAGGAGGCGTCATAATCTGTGATATTTGTCATTCTGTTTTTAGGATGTTCACCTTTACAACGGTTTTAAAAGACCTGTGATTTTTGAGAAGATAGGTAACTTGTGTAATCTGAACAGGAGGTACTTTTAAGGATTTAAATATTTATTTGATGCTACCAGCAAGAGTCTCTGGGGCATGTAGATAAGACTTGTCCAGAGAGATTGCTCAATAGAGAATGTATTCCGGCACACGTTGGAGAGAAAAGTTAAATGTTAACAGAAAGATGGTGACTTCTCCAAAGGACTGGCCTTATCATCACCAAGGTGGAAATTTAGGCTAGTATATATTTGAGCACAGAGGCGCTCTCGCTGTCAGCACTGCTGGTGGGAGAAGTTCACTGAGCGGCTCAAGCAAGTCAGCATCATGAAACTGCTCCTGCTGTTCCTGCTCTGCACCTCTATGGTTAAATCTCAGGTTTCCACGGACTATGATGAAGAGGTTGTAATACTGATAATAATTAATTGATACTAATAGCAGTAAAAATAATTAATTTTACTTAACTGTATGCATGGTCAGCATCTGTAAGTTAGCTAAGTTGGAAACTAGGAAGAAAATACAATGCACATTCTTGCTCCGTCTGTGCTCCAAGAAGTAGCTTTTGCATTTTTTCATATATATGTAACTGCAAACATTTTTTTTTCTTTATTTTCAGATATATTTTCTTTCTATTCCCTTTCTTTCTCTGTAGGAAATTAAGATTATAAATTGGTTAGATCAGTTATTTAGCTAAATCAATTTAAGGATATGTATTTAGCAATGTAACAGAAAGGAATTTGTCAGGGGCAAGAGAGTAAAAGTGTAATTAATAGTGTCTTGTCTCAAAGTCAGCCAAAAATTTCAATGGATTCAATGGACATTAAAAGAGAATTTACTACCAGATCATATAACTTTATGCTTGAAATTGGGAAGATACGAATTACTAAATAAAAAGACAAAGAATAAGGATCTAAAGTAACAATTTAATCTGTATTTAGTTTTGTGTAAGTAAAATATTTAATTTGAGATTTGATTTAGATTCTCGAGCTTGTTTTCTTAATTTTAATATATTTTGAAAATCGCCAATTTTCAAATGGAGTAGGCCAGGACAATCAAAATAATAGTACTTTCTGTTCACAATATAAGTGTTTGGGTTTTGCATTGAATACCAATAATTCTATTATACCAAATCTTTTTCAGCAATTTTGTGATTTGCATGCTGCCTTCTTTTGAAATTATTTTAAGGCTGGATCTTTATAAGTCGTTATTTGTAGCTACGCCTCATTGGGACGGGAGCTGGTAGAAGATTTTGATGCAGTTGTTCAAGCAAATGTTAATTCAAATGCTTTAGTTTGAACAAATGCTTAGGGACGAGACCTGTTTTCCTTGCTCAGTCTATCAGATATTCAAACTGAGTCTTAAGATTGAAGTTTTTCAAATAAATAAAATTGTTAAGGTGTTGCTTTTATTTATCGAAAGAACTGAAAATCCACAGGAGTAGAATTCACTTTAGGAAACATATCTTATAAATCTTATTGCTATTAAAATGTGTCTTGCAGGATAAGACACTGGGAGCTGCTATAGTTCCTATTTCTGACAGTGATGAGGAATACGTGTATCAGATAAAGTTGAGAAATCCAATATGATAGACGCCACTGAATAATTTTACCAATTCTGGCAGTTAGCAGCTGTCTTATAGCCTGACACTTGACGATGTATTCAACTTTCTGAAATAGTAGTAGTTCAGTGAAAATGAGGGACACTAATAATATAATTATATTTGTCTTACTCATGTGAGTGTCTAATTTCTTTTTAATCCTACTACTTCAGGTTTCATGATATGGAGTGACTTTGAAATACATGAACTTTAATCTTTGATCAGAATGAACTATAGAAACATTGTTTGCTTTACTTTGAATGTGTTTTTGTTTGGTTAGATTTAGTCAATGTGAGTTGGAGAAGAAGGCAGTACTGTTATTTTTATATCACATCAGTGTAGTATTTACAATATTTCTTTTTTATTTTCACCCGGTAGATACCCTTTGTTTTGTTTTTCTTTGTTGTTCAAAATATTAAAATGTCAAATGGTTGCCTTCATCCCGTGCATGGCATTTAATAATAATGATCCTAAATTCAGGGAGTTTCTTTCTCTCTGGTTTTTGTAGGAAGATGCCACTGAGTTAGGGCCTCGAGGCCACAGGCCCGTGGACAAGAGGTGGGAAGCAGCCCCAACACTGAGACCTGTGGCACCTCCCATCAGTGGGGGCGGATATCAGCCCCGGCCACCAAAGCGAACAAAGACGGGTGAGCAAAAAGGTCCCGTCATTTATCCTGATGCTGGTGGCTGCAAGCATCCTTTGGATGAGCTGGTAGGTAGATCTCCATTTTATTGGAAATGTAAATGGATGCAATGAATAATAGTCTGGACTTGATAGGACTTGATTAAGATGAATAATTTCATAGAGCCCATGGGATTAGTCACCGAGTCAGACAACCTATACGGAATAAAGAGCAATGACATTTGAGCCTTAAATGATGAAAGAAAGTATCTATGCCTTGGCCTGCACTTTGCCTTGCATAGTTAACTATTAAGAAATATGGGAGATAGCTCTGCAGAAAACCTAAATTGAATTTCAGGTGATCTCAAGGCTCCACAGGGACTAAAGAAAACCCTCCAATACCTTAAATTTTGTTTCAGCTGAGAATTACAGTCTATCCTCAGTTACTGTCCTCGCCCCTCTAGAAAAGCATGCAAATATCCTGAGATCTACCGCCTTGCATTAGTTCACCATACTATCTCAGCTCTGCTCTTTGCCAGAAAATGTAACCATGCTAAAAGCCATCTTAGTTTCTAAAAGTATATCATTTCAACATGAATGCTAGTAATGTTTAGTTAATGACTGATTATGTCAGAATCTCACCCTGTCTGAGGATTTTGGGTCTCATGAGGCTTCAAAATTTCTGACTCTTATTTCTTGGCACATATCTTTCATGAAGCAGTGCTTAATACTGAAGAAACAGTGCACAGTTTTGATCATTTTTTAATGAAATGTACTTAGCTGTTCTTTATGAAGGATATATATAACCAAGGTGTGCAGAACATGGTTGATTCTTATCTCTGAGGTTAATGAAAGAGGAAGCAGGTAGATACATACATCCACAGGCACCAGGTAGTTCCTGGCAGGCTTTGATCATAGTTTAGGTGGATTAGTTGTGAACATTCAACAGCGAGAAAGTGAAAAGCAGATAGTGGACTAAAGTGTGGAGAGGCCCTTTCCAAAGAATTTCAACAAAGGAATCCTCCTGGGGAACTCAAGGCTCCTTCCTACACTTCCAACTGCAGCTTCTTTCTAGAAGTTGATTATCTTGAATTCTTATCAGTGTGATTAAATATGTGATTTCACGTATTTAATGCTGACTAAGCTATGTTTTCAAACGTATAGCCATACACTGATGGGATAAAAATCTCCTCTTTTTATTTTGCCTTTTATTCACAGTCCTTTTTATTTTTTTAAGGGAGTACTGTGCCCAACTGGATGTGAATTGCAAACTCTACTGGTAAAACAGGAAAAAAATGTGAAATCAGTTGTTCGTGATCTAAAAGACAAAGTGAACAAGTTCTCTGACAGCAGCACAACTTTCTATGAATATGTGAATATTCTAGATGATAAATTGGCAAAGAGACAAAAACAAAGAAAAGGTATGTTATTCTTATGAGTCACTAATGTGAACAGTATTGCAATTATATTGACGTTGTTATCACTATTTGTTAAAGGAATTTCTTAAAAAAAATAAAGATGCAATAGAGCAGCCATCTAACAAGCTAGATTTCTATGACTATGTCATCATATATCTTAAAAAAAACATATTCTGAGGGAGGAAAAGAAATGGATCTCACACTGAGGTAATATTCATATGAGTCCTGTAAATGTAAGCAGTCCCCTTTTTTTTTTCTACCCATTCTCCCATGTGCATCCAGTTTCCTTTATGTCCAGCTGCTGCCTTGACACCCTGGCTTCCTAGAAAGAAGCATAATTATAGTTCTCTGGCAGAAAATAGCAATGCTGATAAATCTAATAGCTCACAAAGACATGGCAATATATGCATATCCCTTTTCCGAGAATCTTTGCATAGTCTTTGCATGTTGTAGAAACAAAAAAAGTGGATTTCGGTGCTAAGGAAAGAAGTAACTTCTCAAATTTTACTTACAGCCTATATTTTGTTATTTCACATTTGGAAAACATGCTTAAAAATTATCTTTTTTTATCATTTTGCTTTTCTAGACAATGATGGTTTGCTTTCTGAGTTTAATGAAGAAGTGGAGACACACTATAATTACATAAAGGATAATCTAGACAGTAATATCCCATCAAGTCTCAGAGTCCTTCGTGCAGTTGTGGATTCTTTACACAAAAAGATACAAAAACTGGAAAATGCCATTGCAACCCAAATGGACTACTGCCGCTCCCCTTGTGTTGTTTCCTGTAATATCCCGGTGGTGTCAGGCAAAGGTACCTCATTTAGCTATAAAAACATTTTTCTCTTCTTGTATTTACATCGGTGTACCAGGTCGCAGATACATCACTAGTTTGCATGAACACTTGTCTGAAGCTTGTGACATCAATTAAGATGGCAGAAAAGATGGCCAGAGATCCAACATGACAAAGTCTTTTGTGTGTTAGTCAGACTATCATTTTATCCTAAATCTGTGTTCAATGGTGGTCAGCAGTAGCTTTAACAAATTTGTAGTTTGAGGGCTTTATAAGGTGTAGGTGATATATTTGTTATTGTATTTGTGCCACAGTAGGTTTTTCCTTTATGAGCCTCTAGAATTCAAGAAGTCATTGAAAAACATATAGTCTTCAATCTCTTGGGTTCAACTTCTAGAAATGATTCTCTGGAAAAGTAAACCAATACAAATACACTGTTCTTTCTTAAATGATTCCTTAATGTGACCTATCATGAAAATCAGCATGGAAGTAGATATATCTTTGAAACTGTTCACATGAAATAGGCAAAGAAAGATAAGTACACAATTGAAGCAGAAGTTCAGAGCTTTTTAAGTAACAGACACTTTATAATTGCAGAATGTGAAGATATTTTCAGAAAGGGAGGTGAGACATCTGAAATGTACCTCATCCAGCCTGATGTTTTCACCAAACCATATAGAGTATACTGTGACATGAAGACCGAAGGTGGAGGTTGGTGTGAAATAATTATGTTGTCAAAACATTAATTAATATGAATGTTACAAAAATCATTTGCACAAGTACTTGTCATTTATGCAAGCCAGTATGGAGTTATATTTTTATATAGCTCAAGAGTGAAGTCTAACTAACCAGTTAAAAAAGATCTTGTTGGTCATCTTCAGCTGCACAGTAGGATATTTTTTCAGTGCAACTGGAAATAAATTGTTGGGAAGGGATAAGTAGATAAAAATGCATCTTATTATGACTAGAGTGGATAAAGTTCTGGCAGATATGGAGGAGATTGCTCATTTCTTACTCTGCCACTGTGCGCTATTCATGAAATTGGGGCATTCATTCAAGTTCTGATTTTTCGACCTTTACTTGTGAAGCAAAGAAGCAAGTTAAGCTGAACTAGAGATGAAAACAGGAAAGGGCTTTATGTTAACATTCTAAGTTCCTTTTTTAATAGCAGTTTAATCTGAATACTGCTATTCCTGCAGGATGGACATTGATTCAGAACCGCCAAGATGGCAGTGTTAACTTTGGAAGAATATGGGATTCATATAAAAAGGGTTTTGGAAATGTTGCAAAGAGTGGAGGGAAAAACTACTGTGATACACCAGGTAAACCTGTCAACATAAAATATGAAGAGTTCTTGTCACTAAAATTATTTTTTCATGTTTCTTGAAGCTCTTTGACTTTTTAAAACTTAACTAGTCCAAATTAGCAGTCCATAGGCAAATCATAAACCTGCCTTGGACTACAGTACGAAATTGATTTCTTAGAGCTCTCTTTTTTTGTTTTCAGGTGAATATTGGCTTGGAAATGACAAAATCAGCCAATTTACCAAAATAGGGCCCACTGAAGTTTTAATTGAAATGGAAGACTGGAATGGTGATAAAGTTTCAGCTCATTATGGAGGGTTCACCATACAGAATGAAGGCAACAAGTATCAGCTTTCAGTTAGTGACTACAAAGGCAATGCAGGCAATGCTCTAATGGAAGGAGCATCACAGCTGCATGGAGAAAACAGAACAATGACAATTCACAATGGCATGTTCTTCAGTACTTATGACAGAGACAATGATGGATGGTATGTATTTGCATAAGCTACTTTTTAAAATTAAGTATTGAATTGCATATCTCCCTGCTTAAAATAGAGCTAAATATAGAGTATTTTGCTTATTTGCTGTAGTTTTCACAGCATACTATAGTATATTAAAATATACCATAAATTGTCTTAATATAGACAAATGGACAAATATGGCAAATATTCTCAGAGACTAATGCTAGCAGTGCTGAGGACCACAGCCATGCCTCAGTAGGAATATTGTTAATGACTCCAGTAACACAGTAATGGGCCCTAATGAAACATAGATAACATCTTATTCAAAATATAAAGTTGTACCTACTCTGAAGACAGAAGCTCAGTTGTTAAGCATGTAAGTTAGCACTACATCTATGTAGCACTATATCTACTATATGTATTATGTTTTTAAGTAAAAACTTGCCAGTTCCATATTTACTAATGAAAAAATCGTTTGGGCTGAGAAGGACATACCATTAATATTGTTTTACATCCTTAAGTTGCAGTGATATTGCAATTACCTTTATCAGCTGGAATTAACTGTAGCTATCAACTGCTAGATTGAAGTAGCATTTCTGAAGAAACATAGCTAAGCTTGTACTTGTTTTTCTTTGAAACTTCACTTTCCAAGTGCACTGTAGAGCCCAAGCTTGTGAGAGAGAGTCTTTCACAAAAAATTCAGAGAGAATTTTAAGTATTTGCTATGAAAATATCAGTACAGGGACATGAGTATGAACTGTTGAACTTGTGGTTCATCTTCGTTGCTAACTCTTCCTTTCTCCTCTCACAGGGTAACTGCAGATCCCAAAAAGCAGTGCTCCAAGCAAGATGGTGGTGGGTGGTGGTACAACCGCTGCCATGCAGCCAACCCCAATGGCAGATACTACTGGGGAGGGAGCTACACCTGGGACATGACAAAACATGGTACAGATGATGGTGTTGTGTGGATGAACTGGAAAGGCTCATGGTATTCAATGAAGAAGATGAGCATGAAAATCAGACCATACTTTCCACACTAACCATTTTCAAAATGTACAGAATTTCAGGCTTTCTTTTCATATTTGTGCCTGGTTAACTTTATAGTCATAATATTCGCTTGGTATTTGTATATGAGAACTAAATACAACGAAGTGTACGTATAAACATGTTGTGATGACAAAATATGACAAAAGGTATGTACGAGCACATTGTGATGGAAAGCAAAAAGCTGTGTGAACTACAAATCAAAATCTGACCTGTCAAAATAAACCACAGATATATTTTGTACTTTTCATTTGTACCCAAAATCGAAGCAGTTAGCAACTGTCAGTATAGAATAACACTGATGATAAAAATATCCATTTCATTGTTTCACAAAGAAGTTCCATTCTTCACCTGAAGAGAGAAAGAACTATTTTTAAAATGCTTTCTATAAAATAAACAAAATCTTAAAGTTTTCTTCATATATTTTTTGATTTTTTATGTATTATGTGGGCAGAAGCAAGCATACTCCCCACAGTGAGGGAGTATCTTTTCCTTTTAGATTCAAAGTTATGCTAACTACCTATGTAACAAGTTGAGAAGGAATAAAGTAAAAAACATATATATTATCTAAAAAAATTCAGTTTACCAGTTGCTTTGTTCAGACCCTAAATGCTGAATCCTGTGGGAGTTGGCTCATTAGTGTACTTCATCTTATCCCTTTCCTCTTCTCATTGCCTTTTATCATTGAATAAAACACAGTATTAGAATACCTGACTGGTATGTCTTCCACACAATTTCTATTGTGTCTCTAGAGCAATTAGTGGCTCCAATCATAGGATCATTTTTGTTTGAAGGAAATATTGGAGGTGACTGCTACCGTGGATGGATCTCATCTGCAGCCTCTCCAGTGATTTAATCTGTGAAATTTGGAGGAACAAGGAGGAGACATCTTGGTAGCATCTCATTACATGGAAACATTTGGGATCCCTGCAGTGAGGGAACAAAAACACATGGCATAAAGCAGAAGCCTTTTTCCAAAGCACAGCCAGGCACATAGCTGCATATGGCTGTAGAGATGTCTCGGCTTTCAGCAGACTCTCCAACAAGGTTGGGCAGTAACTGAGCTTGAGAGACGCTGAAAAAGAATTAAAACTGAGCATTTTTATAAAAGTGCACAATGGTATTGTTAAATGGTATGACTAAGTGGTCACCAGGAAGAGTAGGGGATTTGCTCATGCTCATTTCTCAATAGAAATACAGAAAAAAAAAGCAGTGAATATTTGTGGTATAATTTTATGTCATAAGGTACAGAGACAAACATAGCACATTCTTTGTAAATTTGTTATAGCAGCTTTTTTCATGCGCCAGACTGCTTTTTTTGTTAAAAATCCCTATCACACACTATATGCGGTTGTTGATGTAAAATCTTTATCGACATGTGGATCCTTATATGGCATGTGAGGAGAAACATTCTAAAAGCAAGAATAACATACCACTGCCATGCAGATGCACCTAATTTATACTGTTTAAGTCAACTTTTTAGTGGTCACTGTAAAATAAATGCTAATCTCTTAATATAACCTTGGACAGGTCAGCACAAATCTAGGTGGATGAATCTGGGAGTTCTAGGAAGTGAGTCTGGGTTCTTTTGTTTATTTTACTTTGTTTAATCAAACTCTGCTCTCAAATAAGCCTGTTTTGGGAGCTATATTTTGGTCAGTTATCATGAACTGTCTTATTTTGAAGCCATATGGTGAACTACCTAGAATCCATCAAAAGGATGAAAGGTTTGCTTCTGTATTTGTTATTACAAGCTTAGGAGATCAGTTCCCACTTACAAGCCAGCCCTAAAGTGCATGTTTTGTTTATCAACAAAAATATTCTGGATATGTGGAAAAGACTGAAAGAGAATCCAAACCACTTGAATTTGAGAAGACTTTCAAATGTACTTCTAAATTTGTGACTTCTTTAAGGCTCTTAAAGAATGTAAACCAATTAAATTCTGAGTATTTTGATCTCAAGTCAAGGCATTTGCTGCTAGCATTTTTTGCATTGTTTTCACTAGGAGGAAATCCAATTTTTAAACAGAATGTTTTATTGTGAAAGATTTAAACAGACTGGGCTGATCAGTCTAGAAAATGAACTGTTAAGGTACAGGAGAAATACTGGTAAGTTATTAAATGTAGGAGCTGAGGAAATGCTGCAATAGGAATCCCTTGTTCATTCCTCACAAAAAGGCAAGTTAACTGAAATTTGTAAATATGGATCTCAACTCAGAAAGTGTAGCATAAAATGATGCGGTAAAAACAGTACCTTTGTATGGAAAAGATCTAAACTTGGACATGTTTCAAGTGTGTATCTGTTTACTCTTCTAAAACAGAGATCTTTCCTTACAGGTTGTTTTGTACGACCAGATCTTGATCCCTGTTTCTCTCATGTGTTCGCATTAAAGAATGAAATGCATTAGGAACATCTGCATCATCTCTTATGATGCTAATGCGGATTAAACTCGAGAGGATAAAATGGATTTTCAGTGCTCAGGAAGAAGGAGCAGGACTGTCATTTAAATTTTAAAATTTAAATGTGAATTTTAAAATTTAAATCTTGAAAAAAAGAACAGAGATTAAATTTTATAAGGTATTGCTAGGTTTTAGATTTTTCTCCACAGCTGAAGTGGGTAAGTTTGGCAAATGTTATTAAGCAGAAATCCAGGCTGTGAAGAGATTTTCTCCAGCTGACATGCTGCAAAGAACTCCGCAACTAGTCACGCTGATTTATTCGTTTCTTCAGGCCACTGATGCCACTAATGATTTAGGAAGGAGACCTACTATCAATTGCCAAAAGGAAAATACCCGAGAGTCTCTTTCCCAATCACGATCAAGATACATACAAGCTGTATTTTAAAAATCACTGTAAAACATATTATTTTTCATGAGTTCACTTCCACTTTTGGAATATTTGCTTATCTAGGTGTGTTAGGCAGTTTAGGGATATTCATTTTGTGTGTGATCCTTGAAGTGATACGTGTAAAATATGCTGGCAGGAAACATTGCATCTATCAGAGACCCGTTTACCAAAGTCTAGGTAAGTCATATATACAAAGGTTGCAGACAAGGTTTTTAAAATCAACATTTTCATGAAAAGCTTTGCCATTTAAAAAGAAAATGACAGAACTATTTTAATAATTAAACAGTGTTTATTTTTTAAGCCACAAGTGTGTCAAGCTGCCTTCAAGGATACATCACGCACCCATATATATAAAAGGGCTTCTAATCTTGTAGTCTTAACATATATATTAAAAGTCTGCCTTTCTACAGGGTTTCTGTGGGCCTGATTTTCATCCTAACAACCTTGAGGGAATAATCAGAGGCTCTAAACGGCATCCAGACCACCCCATTTTCGATCTCGTAGGGAGCATTGTATCTGGGATCGTAGTGGCCGCCCAGGTAGTAAATGCCGTTGAGGTTGGCCGCCTGGCAGCTGTTGTACCACCAGCCGCCCCCGTACACCTCTGCGCAGCTCTCCTCCCAGCGGTCCTGGTCCCTGTCAAAGGTGCTGAAGCGCATCTGGGCATGGGACGTGTATTGGGTGCCCTCCTCCAGCCAGCCGGCGATGAGCGCGTCCCCGGCAGTCCCCTCGTAGGAGGACACAGCAAGAGGGTAGCCCTCCGACTCAGACCCTACCTGTAGGATGTACTCTGCATACACAGCATTTCCATCCCAGTCCTCCAACTCTACACGAAGGACAGTCTTGTTCTGAGTTAGCAAGTGTAAGTATTCATTGCCCAGCCAGTATTCTCCTCGACCTTGGCCATCCACGCTTCCAAAACCTCTCTTGTAGTCTTGCCAGGTCCGGTTAAAATTCACTGATCCATCCATTCTCTGTTGGATCAATAGCCATCCTCCCAAGGTGGTCTCTTGGTCGCAATAAACTGACAAAACCTTATTGGATCCCGCTGGCTTGATTTTGAAAATGCCACTTTTGTCACCAAAAGTGTGTTTCTGGCGGATATCATCACAGTCTAAAAAAAAAAGTTGATCTGGTTTGACAGGAGTTATCAGTAAAATTTAATAAAAGGTTCACAGGAATCCAAGTAGCAATAGTTCTGAGGAAAATTTGTTTAACATGTCTTGGACTATGTTAGACATAGTGACAGGCAACATTAAAAGAATTCAGATATATTTTGCATACTTCTTAAACTGCAGATGACATTGTCATGTACTAACTGATCTATTAATAACACATTTTTCTTTTTGTTTTCGAGGTGGCAACAGACACCATTTTTTTCCTTTTTTTTTTTTTTTCTTTCATCACACTGACTTATGGCCATATCTAAAAAGAAAGTGTCAGTTTGATTATGGATCTCTCTGATGTATAAGTGTACCTTTCCCAGTGTCGACTGTCCTTTGAGTTATTTCTCTGTGTCTGAAGCTGCGGGCCCGCAAGTCTGGCATATCCTCTGCACTCTCATCATGCTGCACCCCACCTAGCTCCTTAGTTACATCACGGGTCTTTAGTGATTTGGTTTCAAAAGTGGAGCCTCCTTTGTTGAAACTAGAAGAGGAGCTGGTCACTACTTTGGAGTGACTTGCGCTGCTTGATGAGAATCCAGGTTGAAGGTGAAGTCTTCCAAAATCATCATCTTCCTCTTCTCCTATGTCTGTAAATCTGTCTTTTCCCCCTGAATGACTAGTTGTTCCACTACCTAAGTGACCACTGGCTGTGCCAGTTCCATAGCTGCCAGATGAAGTGCTGGCAGACCCACCAGTAAGCTTAGTAGTAGTAACTGAAGACCCAGGGGCAAAAAATGACCCTAGCTCAGGATAAAGCTTGTGTAATTCACTAACATGGTGCCTACTCCCTTCCCTTTCAAATTCTCCCATTCCTTGTAAATGGGAACAGTCTGAGCCATCAGAAGAAACTAGTTTTTCAACTACTTCTTCTCTAGGGCCATCGGGGCCACTGACAATTTTCCTAGTGACACTGGTGGTGCATCTATGGACAGTGGAGGTTCCATGTCCCAGACTAGGGCTGTCTCTCCCGTGCACAGAAGGAACTACTGCGCTAGGGTATGAAGGTCCATCTCCCCTGGATGGTGCTGTGTGATGCGCGCTATCGCCTCGGGAGGGACTTGCGTCTGTTTCTGATCTTTCTAATGTCATTTCCACCTGCCTGATGTCATTAATAAAGTTCAGAGCTTGCATTTCTGGTAGAGGCTTATGCTTAAAATGCTCAGGAACATCTACGTCCTTTATTGGCCTCATTTTCAGAATGCTCAGAGTAGTCGTTTGAATCTCTGGGTGTAAGTCGATGGAGTTGGCCTGGGTAAGCTGCTTCTGGATGTTGTCATAGGTTTCTTTGTCCACATGGTAATCAAAACTTTTAGCACAAGATCCTTTGCAAGCTCGTATCTTAATATCAATGTCCACCTACATAAACAGAGAGAAATAGCTTGATTAGGAAGCTTTCCTGACCTTCTCAAGCAAATGTATCCTGGAAATGGATTTGGGAAAGGTGGCAGGTGCACTGATACATGCCATCTACAGCTGAGTTTCTCCAAAGCTCAGTTTTGCAGTCTTCCTCTAGTTCATTTTCACCACAAATATGGTATGTGAGATAGCGCAAAGCAGGTGACATGGACAAGAAAGCTGTGGCATATTCCCAATTTCTGCTCCCTTTACTTCTCCAGGAATAAGGGAGTTTTCTTGGGTTTGCTGTGAGTACCGTGGATCTGGGTTTGCTCACTGAGGCCTGGTGGCAAAAATTGTCCCTCCCAGGAGTGGGGGAGTGAGTGCAAGTGCCGCAGAGCCTGTCAGGGCCTTGCTGAGAGACCCTTGTCCTGCAGGTCCCACTGCTTCCCATGCGGCAGGAAAAGAAAAATAAGCCCCACAGAAAGAGCAACTCATTCGGGAATTCCAAATAGCCAGATCCTGGGAGATTTTTTTTTTTTAATTCCATACAGAGCAATGCTCAGCCTGTATGTTTTAGTGGATAGACCCTGTTTCTGCAGACAGACTTTGGAAACAGTAGAAATGACACAGCAGTCACCTACCTCCAAGCGCTTCATCTCTGTCACCTGATCGTGGATGCTGTTTTGCAGAGCTTTAATTCTGTTTACTTGGGTGACAACTCTCTGCTTTAATGTCACAATTCTCCTTCTCAGTTCTGCTGACACACGACCATAATTCTCATCAAGCTCTGAAACACATCACCACCAGCATGTGTGATTTTTCTCTCTTAAGATAGTAGCATATTTTAAAATAAATAAATAAAACATGTTACTATTAAGAACATACTTCTTATTTTCTCATAATACTGAGCAGGTAAATTTACACTTGTTTTTACCAGTTAAAAGTCTCAAATTGTTCATTATTCTACTTTTGAATATAAAGTCCATTGCAATTTTTTTTCGCTAAATAATGCTTACACACAAAAACATGGAATTTTAGCAACAGTCAATAACACTGGGTGTGAGATACTTACGCTGGGCACTTTCCAGGTTTGGTTTTAGTACGTTTATGGTTTCCACAATTACCCGATTAGATGTTTTGTAGTTGTTCTGGTTATCTGCAAGCAGCTTCTTAATTTTGTCTATTCTGTGACTATAATCCTGGTCAGTCTCATCGATGAGTCCTTGCATTCTGCAGCCAGATGGGCATTTTGTGCCCTGAAATTGGAGGAGATACTCATTGAAATCTGAATGAGTATAGCTTTCTTAACATCATGTTTACCGATTTTGGGGGCATAATTGAAAACCCTTTTCAAAAACTATAGGGCAAGATCCTACTGCTTCTCTTCAGATATTTTCTCTGGTACCTCCAAGGGCTTTGCTGTGATTTAGAGCAGTTCATGTTGGGGCTGATTTGTATCGCTTGCCACTCTGCTAAGAGTGGTGCGAAGGAATTAGTGTTTACAGTAGAAGCTTGTGATAAGGGGATGGGACAAACAAGCCTTTAATTTTCCCTTTCCTCAGTGAAATAATAATAATTAAAAATAATAATAATAATAATAAATCCACAAAGGCTGCAGTAAAGATAACTCCATTGTCAAGTTTGGACAAGGATGCTGGAGGCCAACTTAGGTAAGCAAAATATTCCCCGGGGAAGCCAACGGCTCTCTCAACATTGAGGCGTCGCGGTGCTCACCCAGTCGTCATCGGCGCAGATGGGCCAGCTCTTGTCGCTGCGGCAGGCGGCCGGCGCCATTGGCAGAGACACGCGGGGGCCGCGCACCCCGCCGCCCTCCTTCTCAAAGGCGCTCTCGCCCGCCTGTGCCTGCGGGGAAGTTAGGTGGAGGTTAATGATACGAGATCGCAAGGAGGTGCAGCCCACACCAGCCAACCCCTACTCCGCAAAAATGAAGCATTAGCTTCATTTCCAAAGCTCAGGCATTTTGCAATTCCTGCATTTATCAACATTTGCTATTATATCCCTTGGTCCCTAATTTAATTCCGTTGCCTTCAGTCTGCACAGAACTGGGCTTGGAAGAATACATGCATAGGCTTGTCCCCTTCGTGTTTCCAGTTTCAATTGCAGTTATCTATCGGCTTGAAGCATGGTATCACCTGCCTTCAAGAGGAAGGGAGGTAATAGCATCAGCAATAAAATTAATAAGGATAACAGGATTGTACTGTGCTAATAGAAAGGAGGATAAATCCTGAGGTTTTCTTGCAACTTGAGAGGCTAAAGTACATGTATACAAACTAATCCCAACCCAAAACATTGTAGAGTCCTTGCTGTGTTGTTATTCAGCAAAGGAAAATACTCCCTTCTTCAAATGGTGAGGGAGACTTTGTCAGAACATGAGATGTAACTGGGTCTGACTGGTATCTTCTGCACACTTTATCTGCATTCCAAGCATCACAATTAATGTTTGAGAGGATTTGTGGTTAATTCTGAGACAGGTCTCCTAACCCTAGCCTTAGAGACAGATCTTCAGCCATCAGGAACCGGCACGGCACTGGTATGACTCCTAGATCCATGCTGGCTTCATTCATCCTGAGGATCTGAGCCAAGCAGTCACTAAAAGCAACAAGCTAAAGCTTTACTTTTACATAGTATTTAAAAGATCTGCTTTTATATAATCTTTACCTTTCTCAGCAGCATCAATAGCAGCAGTAAAACCACTTTTGTCATATCTGCTCCCTGTAATTCCTGTGATTTGTTAGAACACTTGTGTTCTACCTATTGCATCTACCCAATCAATAAACATTAAATAAATGTGCATTCTTCTAATCAGCAAGACATGAAAAGAATCAAGCAAACAAGCTCATACCCAGGCTATGCGGAGGCACAGAAACATGCAGAGAATCCTCATTGGTATCATCGTCGGGAGAAGAGCGACCAGAACTCTGCCTGAGAGAATGCTTTCCACCTGTCTTTTGGTGCAATTTAAACCTGAATGCAGAGCTGAGATTAATCATTATGTCCTTTGTTGTTTGCAGACAAAACATGCCAGATGCCCCCAGGTTATTACCTAATGTCTCTTGCACAATTTACCGGAGTTATTTACTCCCGATGACCAACATGGGCAACGCCATGTGTTCCAGTAAAAAAATCTGCCTAAAACTTACTTTCTGGTAACTGGATGTTGAACTAGGGTGTATACAGGATCTAATAGGCTCCAGCTCAAAGACACATACTCTATGTTCTTGATATTTAGCCAATACAATCACAGAATCACAGAGTCACAGAATGGTTGAGGCTGGAAGGGACCTCTAGAGATCATCTAGTCCAACCCCCCTGCTCAAGCAGGAACACGTTGCACAGGGTGGCATCCAGGCAGGTTTTGAAGAGTCACTGTCCTTCCTGCATGACGACGTACCATTGATGTGAAGTTCCTTGGGCTCACCAAAGCAAGTACTAGACTGTTAATTCAGGCTATCTGTGAGCAAGTGGCCATCAATATAAATTTATTCCTGAGAACTGCAGCGCTCACTCCAGATGTTAGAACATGTATCCAGCTCTGGAGCCAAACCCTATGTAGGGTGCTATGTAGGGTGCAACATTTACAAATGGAAAGGATATTTAAATCTTCTTAAAGTGATCATTCATTTTGAATGTGACATTTGGTAATGTACTACTGCTGTTGCTGTGATATCTCTAATAAACTGCATGGTTCCTGGGGAATATTGCTCTTGGCTGTCAAAAACCTGAAACTGCTGCCCATGCAGAATTTGCCACCACTATGGGCAGAAATGAGCAAGCAGATCTTTGCTTAGGCACATGAGAGACTAAGCAGTTGAAAGGACAACACTCTTGCTTGGCTTTTTAAAACAACATCAGATTTGCTAACTCTCCATCATCCACGGGTTGCAAGATGATATCAGAGTCTGACCTAGAATGGTGTTTTTAAACTTGACTCTAGCATGGTACAACATAGTCAAAAAAAAAAAATCTAGCTTTGGATCCATTCCAGCAGCCCCTTATGTTTTCTTTTATCCTCCTTTCCTCTGCTTCTGATTTTCCTCTTGCTTTCTGCCTGCAAAAATCTAGTTCCCTCTCCCCATAAAGCTCACTGAAGTTTGACTGAAGCATTTGTGTCTCCCATTTTTGGCTTTGCATTTTATGCTGGTCCTGTTCTCCTGCCTGGGAAAAGCCTTTTAAACTTAAGAGCATTTGTGCTGATCTCAGAAATAGTGAGTCATATTCCCAGGTAGCAGAAAGCAGAAAGGCTCAGTAAAATGGTGCTGTACGATTTAAATCACTTACACCAACATCACCAGAATCTGTTTTTGCATGAAAAGAGGTTTCTATTTTATTTTATGCATAATCTTATCTATTGCACATTCTGAAACAAGATTTTTCATTCACCTCTTTCCCTAGAGCATGCTCTGCAAAATTTCTATTAAATCCCATGCCGTGCTGGTAATGTTGTGATGCAAACAACGTCTTCTGATTTCAGCAACAAAATAGCCCAGCACTTATTTGGTGACAAATATCCAATCAGGCTCCAGGTTACCTTTGCTCAGCTTGATGATCAGCAGCTAGCCAGGGTTGTTTTGTTTGATAAATGTACATAGGGCAGCTTCTAAACTGAAAGCACATCATGCACATGCACCCCAAAATCTGGGAGATCAATTCTGACCAATCAATATTAAGCAGCCAGCTCTGAAAAGCCTGAGCATCTTGCCCATGGTCCCACAAGAACATGGTGACAAGGGCAGGAATAGTATCTAATTCTGCAGGGTAACCTTTAGTTGTAAGCTAAAATTGTGCTCTGTCTTCCCTTACTCACTGCATGTATTTCAGTCAAATGCATCCTTGACTGGTCTTGTAACCAGTTTCCACTCCCAAACATGCTTAGGCAAGTATGCAGCAGGAAAACAAACAAACAAAAAAACAGGTTTAAAACTAGGCAATCTTTGGTACTGAACCATAATGGATATATAAACATAATTCAGGTGACACATATCACCTTACTTCTGTCTTTTTCTAACTTTCTGAAAGCTTAGTTTTGTGATCGCTAACACTGTCTATATTTGTCTATAATTTATTAGGCTTTAAAAAAATCAAGGATATTGTTTGAAAATCAATACCACTGTGTGGATGCCTGGGTGCTTGCAATTTGAGCATATCAACCACACGAGGAGAGGATGAGACAATTTGCTAGCTGGCTTCACATATACAGGCTTACAGTATAAGACCTGACACTGTAGCAAAATGTGCCAGGCCTCCTTAGACCTTGCCGGAAGGATAAACTCTCTGCTTGCCTTCAAACATAGAAAACTCGGTTAGGCTCAGATCCCATTAAAATTTGGTCACCAGAGGACTGGAAAAAGCCAAAAAGAAACCACAATCATAAACACTAGGTAAGTAAAGAAAGCTCTCCTGCTTCATTTGAAGGGGATTGCAGAGTGGATCTGGGGTAAAAAAGGAGCTCCTCAGTCTTTCAGTTTTAGACTTGGATCTAGGCCCGACCTTCAGCCTGTACCTTTGCTTTCATGTCGCAATCATCCACTTCTCTGTATGTTTGTTTTAAAGATTAAAGGGTAAGAGCTAGATAAACTTCAGGTTTAACTTTAATTCATGATTAAAGGAGTTTACTACTCAAGCTGCCTTACTCTTGGCAGTTTGCCACAATGATAGTTGAGGGGCTGCGATTTATTTCTGATTTATGCATCCTAGATACATAGTTCTTGTTGACTCAGTACTGTCCCTATCTCCTCTTTGATCATCAATTCTCATTGCCAGTTGCCTAGAGTTGCCTCCTCTCATCTGCTGGTTCCTGTTCCTCCTCTGGATTCTTTGTCTTAGTCTCTGTCCTCCTCCAGGCCCATCTCTCAGCTCCAGTTTCTCTCCATGTGCCTCGCAGCCTACTTATCTCTTTGGGATTTGTTACCAGCCAATGTCAGCATCTGGTCCCACATCTCCCCATCCAACATCCATGGAGGCGTCAGCTTCCTATCAGCACATCAATGTTAATGTTTTCCATCTTTGCACCATCCTTTCTCTCCTATCTGCCTTCTTGCCTGCTGGCCAGTCAGTACTGATAAGACTCTTCTCTCTCCACTCTCAGTCCTAATTTCCTTACCTAGCAAGTCCTCTACTCTGACCACTTTATGTGCCTCTTTCTGCATTCTCTCTCTCTTTTTTTTTTTTTTTTTTGCTTTAGGGTGATCTGCTTCATGTTAGAGGGAGCACAGGAGTACTTAGCATGCAAAAGAGTATTGCTGTTCTTGGTTCCTCTCTTTGATGCTATGGTGATCCTTGGCAAATAGGAAGAGTGACAGCAAGTACCAGGTGTAAAAGAAAGGCAAGCTCATTGTAGCTACCAATTCCTGTAACAAACTTTTATAAAAGTGGGGGCATAGTGGGGGCAGACTTGTTCTAATTACTACAGGTTGTGCTCTGAGAGTCGTCTACAGTAAAGACAGGCTTAGAAAAGAGAAACAGGACCTCTCAGAATACAAATTATGGCCAATAAGTCAAAATACTTACTTGAAAAAAAACTGCACTGAGTTGCCTGAGATTCAGAAGAAACAGATCTCAAACTATTTTTAGACTTTTGCTAGTCTTCATTAGGAACCCAGGGAATACAGCTGTAGGCTCTGACCCTACAGACTCTCTTTGAGCTCTGGCATAGGAAGCCTGTGAAAGATCAATCTTATTGATTTGATCTGACTTTCCAGAATTCGGAAGCAGATCATTCTCTCTGAAGAGACTCAGAATTATTTGTGAGACCTTAAGACACCAAAAAACACATCAATTGGGAGAATAAAGCAAGCTTAATTCTTGCATACAACCTGTAAAATGACAACTCACATGAAAGAAATGTGTATATTATGTGTATATTTAAGGTGGTTTCCGATTGTAACGGATATGCTCCTCCCCAGCTCAACCTGACTTCTCACAAGTAGCCCTATTCAGGTGTTAAAGACCACATTATCTGATCCTGGCAGTTGGCCTCCCTGATTTCTTCCCCCACCCAGACATCAACCATCAATAACAGTCCTGATGGCGCTAACCTGATGGGGAGATAAGGCTAACTGTGACTACACCAGCCAACAGTCATTTCTGAATGGAAAGAATGACTATCATCTTCATGACTATCATCAATCATCTTATCCCATAAATATGGGGACAGCCCAAGAGCCCATTGAGCTCTCCTTCCATGGCAGCGAGCTGCACACCAGGATCTCCTGTTGAGCAGGGACGCCTCTCAGGGATACTCCTCGAGGTTAAGAGATCCTTCCCACTACAGATGTGTGGTAAGTGACTATAGCGCACCCTTTCCTTTTTGAACTTGTAAATTTTACCTTGTAACTGTGCACAAATCCCTTAAACCGTTGACCAGGTCTGGGACTAGGACTGGATCCAGCTGCACCCAGACTCCTCTCAGAAGGAGTTTGGAAAGCGAGGGGGTCCAATCTGAACCTCATGACCCAACGGGAGGGTGTCCTTGGTAATCCTGTGTGTATCTTGAATCTCCATGCAGTAACTAATAAGTGACCTTGCCATAGAATCTCATGAAACCATTGTCATTACCAATAAAACCTATTCCTATTTCTTTCCCACGAGTGAAGTGCATTGTGTCACTCACTCCCACCAGCACCCGTTCCGTGACACTCATCGAATAAATAATTGCAACCAAAAGCTAAATGTGAAGAGACACAGTGAAACCTGCTTCTCGAGACTGGAGGAATTTGGACATACAAGTCAAAGTACTTTTCAATTCCACTGTTGCAAGCATAGAAACAACTCCAACCTTAAAGTCTTGTCAAAGATGGGATAAAATGAAAAGAGAAAGGGAAAGTGACTTGGTCAATGCCACTCAGCTGGCTACTTGCAGAACCCATCTTGGACTCCAGGCTTGTCAGCTCCCAGCTCTCCATCTTTCTCACATGCCTCTCCTCACATTTCTCTCCAGCTACAAGGAATCATGGTAGAGGCCTAACTACGTAAAATATTTAGGAAAACAGTGCTCCGCCTGGTGAGGACTAGGATGTCCGGCCTGGTACTGAGCCATGTGACATGGTTGCGTACATGGATGCAATAGAGCCACGCAAACACGAGGCTGAGCATGTCCTCTTGTCCCTCACCCAAACTTTTGTTAACACAGTGCTGGTGGCCCTTTGCTAGGAATGTCTTATATTGTCTTCTGACAAATTCCTCACATACCTGCCTTTCTCTTACACTTCAGCTTAAAATTCAATGAAAGCCAAACCACCTCAGTAAAAATGATGCAAAAGCAGCAGCTTGTTCTATTGAGGAGACTCTGAGATAGATTCAAGGAAAGAGGCCCAGCCACGGCCTATCTTGGACAAGAGAACAAGGAAGAGCCAAAGGGGCTTAAATTGTCTTTAAGACATGTCTTATTAGTGTAACACCACCCTGTCTTTAAAATAAGCCATGCCAATGGGCTGTTCAGAAATGCCAGGCAAACCTCTGGCCTCTCAATAGTAACTAGCAACAAAGATTTGAAAACGTCGTATTTATTTCTTAGTGTATGCATTATACTTGATGTGTTGAAAAGTATAATAGCCTGCCTATTCTAGCTCTGAACATATTTTTTTGTCTAGCAATTTACCCGCAGGCCTGATCTTATTGGTTAATGTATCCCTTACACACAAATTTCCTTGGTTTTCTTGATATGTGCTATGAGCTTGTTCATGTAAATCTCATGGAATTATTTGTTATGAATAAATTGTTATTTAGAAAAAGAGACTGCAAGTAGAATGCAATGAATTGCTAGTGAAAACTTCAACATTTTTCGTCTGACACTAAAAATGTCAAATTCTATTTACTTTTAAATATTTGTGATAAAATGTGGTATTCAGGAATAACAGTTGTATAGCGTATTACTACTACAGTGGTCCAATCTAGTAGTATGTACCAGGTAGCAGACCTAGGACTTGGGACTTTTATTCTGATTCATATTTGAGAAAATCGTAATTTTCTACACTCTAGAATAAAATATGTATTCTTGGTCATGACAGGGTACTTCCTAACATATACTGATTCAATATATATGCATTATTTGATGGTTAGCTCAGTTGTGTGGCCTTCAGCGGTAAACTAGATCCATTCCAGCTTGCTGGTATTTTAATCTATACCACAAATCAACAATTTCATCATCAATAGAATGAAAATTCTTGGAAATAAGCAAAACTTATGGAAAATAGTTCCAACGCACACTTTTAATCAAACAGCAGAAACTACCAGTGTGCAATTCAGGAGTAAGTGAATCAAGCAGATTTGATCAGGGTAACCTTCCAAACATGATGAAGTTTACTGGCCAACGGTAGAACATAAAAAGCAAGTTCAGAATTTTGTAGTAACTAAAAATTTATTGAGAATTGGTACAGAAAAAAATAATGATATACAGAGGTAAGTAATGGCCAGCACAGGGAAAAGGCTTGGACGTTTTACAAAGGTGTTTTATGGTCAAAACTCAGCTGAATAAGGTCAGTGTTCCACAGATACTAGATTTGTTTTCCCTGTTTAGATAAGTCTTTGTTAAATTGTCTATTTATGCGTCTCCAACCTGCAACAGAAAAAAAAAAGAGAACATAATAATTTTCTTCTGAAAAAAAAAGGTGGACTATTTAAGGCTATGATACGTTAATGGCATCCTACATATTTAGATTAGTTGGAAATTAAAAATGTAGAATACATGAAGACAAAGAATTATTTCTGACCATAAGACTGTATGCTTTTGTCAGTTAAAAGCAACAGTAATGAGGTAGGTATACTAAAACAAAACTACTGATATTTCTGTGACAAAATAGTAAACAAAACTGACTTATCTAAGATACAGTGGGCATAACACATCAACTGTATATGCTGTATAACTTGAAACAATAACTCTGTTAGATTAGCATTTTACATATCTCTCCAGCCCTGTGGTCGAACCTGTTTGGTGTTGCCTAAGTTGTGCTGCTGTCCCTCTACTGACAGTCTGTTGAACGGGATGATTTTCATTGCAGTTTTCTTCATGGAGTACCACTGGCTGCGCCATGTTACCCAGATAATCCCATTGTCATATCCAGCCGGTCCAGCATCTTCAGATGTGTACACACCATCTAAAAATAGCAGTTGTAGCAAAATATTTAATTGGTTTCTGAAAGGATTAATGTGTCTGTGCACCTTTCTGGTGCTTGACACCTCCATGGTATCTCTGGGCTCACCAAAAGGCCCTACTCCCTGCCCCTGTCCCACCAGTTTTCTCCTGTCAGGACCAATTCTCCCCCTTGAGACTGAAGGACAGCCAGTGGTTCTTACGACTGGTATTCATATTGATAGTTATTGCTAAAATGAGCAGTGCCAGCTTTGGGGAAACCCGACTGCTACACATAACACAATGGAAGTGACACGTTTCTCGCTGTCATTGGAATGTCATGTAGAACTGCTATTTTACTTTTTCCATGCAAAAAGAGGTATTTTACCTATATAGTATTTGCCATTGAGGTGGCCAGCGTGACATTTATTCATCCACCATCCAGATCCATCTTCCGCAGCACAGTTGCCTTCAAATCTATCGTTGTCATTATCGAAGGTACTGAACTGCATGCCATTATGGTAGGTCGATGCTTTGTCACTTACAGATCCGAAATCAAAGCCATCAAAGGCATCCCCAGCATCACCACCAATAAAGTAGGCATAGGTCAAACGGTATTTGTCTTCTTCACTTCCCACTTTGAATACTGCGTAGTCAGCAGTGCTGTTAACAGGGAACAATGGTGAATGCGAGCATCTTGCATCCGCACGTTCATGATTGAAAAGTACATAGGCAATGCACTGCAGGAAAGGCATTTCTGCCATCCTAGCACATAATTTTGAAAATGGGCTGTTCTTCATAAGATTGCATACCTCAATTTTTGGACTTCAGTATTAGACACATTTTCTGATTACTACTCAGTAGTGTATGACAGATCTATGTTATATATGCATATCCATATAGCACAAGCTTATGCTGTTTAGGCTTACTTAGCTTACGAGGAAATTCACAATTGCAAAAAGGAACAGGTATCTCAAGAACTATCAAAGACAGCAGGACCTGATAGCTTCCTGGAAAACAGAAACAACCTAACTGCTCCATTTAAGATGTGAAGAAACTTTGAAAGGAAGAAAGGAATTCATTCTGCCAAATAAACTAGGGCTGCCAGTGCATGGCCTTATACATGCTGGCACAAGTCTGGCAGCAAAGTCACGTGCAGTGACTACAGTCACAGCTGTGCATTCAGGAACCGATGAAGTTTCCTATGCATATATATTAGCAGATATAAGTGCGCCATTTTTTTTTCCAGAAATCTATATGATTTGACACAACAGTGTGTTTTAAGTGGTTACTTTCAGAAGCTTCATTACCTTTTTTTGCCACTCCAGTCCTCCAGTTCTATTCGTAAGGTGTATGGTAGATTAGATTGTGTGGTTATTAAATGAATCTTTTCATTGCCCAGCCAGAACTCTGTGCTATCATCTGGAGACAGATGCCCAAATCCTGCTTTGTACTGATCCCAATTTTTCCTGAAGTCCTCGCTCCCATCCAGTCTCTGGTGAAAAAAAGAAATGTCAACAAAAATGTCATATATCACATATATACTTACATATATCACATGTAAGTAAATTAACACAGTACTGAAGCAACAAGCTTGCTCCTGTTACTAAACCCTCTGTAACTTACCCTCTGTAATACTGTCCACCCATTGCCAAATGAATCAATATCACAATAGACTAGGAACATCTGCTTGGCTTTTTGAGGCTTGATGAAGTAAAGACCACTTTTTCTGGCACCTTTATTTGCAATATCTTGACAATCTGAAAGTGAAGATATTCAAAAAAAGTTATTAATCTAGCTACTGCCCTATCTTACTATCTATTTGATCTTACAACATTCTTAGTGCAAGAAGCACAATTCATCTAAATATCATAGTTGTAAAAATAGCTATTTAGTCTATATAAGACATACATACTTTAACCATAAAAATCCTGAAGTTCACATGACTTGTGTAAGGTAAGCAGGACTTTAAATTCACATACATTTTAAGCAGCTTAAATACAAAAAGCTATCACTGGATTTATTTCTACAGCAATGAAAATGGCATGTTTGGAGCTAATGGCATAATTACATTTTCTTCAGGTAACTCAAGAAATGTGATAATTCTCTCTTCCCTATGTCCACAAAAACTCTCCTCCCCTCCCTGTCGCACAGCAAACATTTTGGGCTGGCCATATTTTGACCAACTAGGTCAAAGGAACAAGCACAACTTCTGTTCCAACTGAATATCCTTTTTGCAGAGCATCTACCTAGCACATGCTGATCCACGTGCAAGTGGCATAGCTTGCAATCTCATACATCTTTGAAGAAATCGGTGGCCCAAAGGGTTAGAAATAACTCAGCACAATGATAGTGCTGGCAGTACTTGTAACTGAATTATCCCTCCACCATAGAAAAAGTATTTTGTGCACCTCTTCCAGTTGTCTCCTGTATTTCAGCATTATCCTGACATGGCTTCTGACACTGTGTTTCAAGCTGAGCAATCTTCTGTCTTAGCAGTGTGATCTTGTTGCTGTTCATTATATGTGTATCTGTCAACTGCCTGCAGAGATGTAAAAATGGCTCATTGCTTCAGCTGTTTCTTACCAACAATCATAAACATTTTCCAGAACATTTTCCCCTTACTTACTTAGCATGTTATTCCAAAAGGACTTTGTTTTTAGCACTGGTATTCAAAGCTGAGAAAATCCCAAAGAAAGGGAAGCAGCTGCTGCATTTACCACCAGGCAGAGAAGTGCCTTCACATTCCTCTACAAGCAGTAGAGCAGGTGCTACAGCCCTCAGTGCCCCCCTTGGCTAAATGTCTGGGAGAAAATGAGTTTTCTGCTGTCATCTATTGTTTGGTCCGAAAGTTTGACCCTCTGAATATCCTGGCCCTGTATTCAATACTTTGTTCGCAATTGGTCAAAACAGGAAAGTGTGTACTTGAGCTGATGCAAAATTTGACTTGACTTTGTCCCCCTAAACAACAAAGCTCAATTAATACATGAGTATAACTCTATGGAAAGTTTTTTTAGCCCTCCTGAAGTAGATGCTAAATTATTATTTTTAAATCATGAATACATTTGTAATAGATATATTGCATAATAGATTATGCAAATAAATTGATGCAACAGTCAGAGGGCCTAAGTCATCATTGATATAATGGTATGCAGATGGGCAGTTACTGCCCCAGCCAGGTCAAAAAACTTTAATATTTGGACAAGTTAATGATCTTTTCAGTCTTCACTTGCAATGTCAATTTACAAAGGAATGTCACTGAGTTTATAGTTACTGATAATTTCTATCAATGGAACTGATAGCTGAATTGCATGGATATATGCAGAGGTGTTAGCCAGAGCCAGTGCTTGTACAGATATTCAATCCACTCTGTATTACAGCACAAACTCATACTGATAAAATCACCAAATTTCAAGACAAAATTGCTATCAATATGTGGAATTTTTGGCACGGCAAATGAAATATAACCAAAAAAATTTGCAAGCCTTCGCATCTCATCTCACACTTTTTGCATGATTAATGTTATGTAGATGAACAAAGAATACAATAGGAGATCCACATTGTGGTTTTCTAGGCAGCTATTAAGAATAAGGGCATAATGGACCACACAAGCACAGAAAATCTTTCTGAGAAATCCTTAATTGCAGTTGATAAAATAAGAGAAAGAAAATGATCTGACTGTGATACAAAAGGTAGAAGATACCTACTGTATGGTATTTTCATGAGACAAAATAGTGTTTTCATATCTGATAATTTCTTCAATTATTTTCTTGGACTTTTGAGTATATCCATCAATTGTATCTGTAACACAGGCAAGGATGTAAAATTAGTATAACTAATTAAGAAGACAAAAAAACAACAAAACTGCATAGATGATTTTTTTTTCAATGGTGCAATGGTTTAGTTTTTATATTCTCACTTGGTAGTGTCTGTTTCTCAGGAGGATTGATGGTTTGGATGTGTTGAATCAATTGCTCTGTTGATACTGTGGAGTTAGTGATTTGTTGCAACATTCTCTCAATTTCCTGTAGTTCATTATCCATAGTGAGATGGTATTTATTAAAGAAATCTGCAATGCCACAGGTAGTTGGGCAAAAGCTACCCTAAAGAGGAAAGAGTAATAACTGGTGATGTTTGGGTAGAAAACAAAACAAAACAAAACAAACAAAAATAAAACAGATCAAAACAAAGCAAAAATACAGTAGGATGTTTTGGCAGGAAAACTTGCAATCATGGCTTATACAAATGACTGTGGACAGAACTGGGTAGGCATTTGCCACTTCTTCTGCAGTATTTGAATTTACAGGGACAATTTAGTTTAACACATACACACACATAGCGAGAAAATAGTGCATGCTATTACTTTTACTGTCTTCTGGACATGTGCTCTTACCAACCACACAACCCCCAGTGCAAATTTAACAAATGCGTGCCACTTAATAATGGGTTTAAAGCACGGAGTATTTCATAGGTATAGAAAATAATACTGAGGCTCAAATAAAGCTACAAAAGCAGACTGCTAGTTAATAACTAGGGCAGTGAAATATTAGCCAGCCTCTTAACACAGAAGAAAATATTCAGACACTTACAAATCGCTCATCTAATATGCAGCAGTTATCTCTGGTGGCGATGTACTGAAGAGAAGAAAGAAGATGATTTTCAGTGAGTTTTCTCTGTTGGCGTTTTCAGCCCGGGCACGCTTCCTAACCCTCTCCATCCTCACTTACCGCCACGCTAGTAGAAAAGAGTAGGGAGAAGAGAGGCCCCAGGGGCAGCTGTCTGCCCACGCTGAGCACCATCACGTCCGCCCACCGCGCGCTGCAAGTGCAGGCTCAGCCGAAAGCGTTCAAGCTCTTATGGTCCTGGGCACACCAGAGCTGCAGTTTAAAGGAGCCGGCTGGAGCGGGGGGCGGACACCCAGAGGTAGCGGGAAGGGGCGGGCTGCTGGTTTGAGGTATATTCCTGGAATTTGCACCCATCTCCTCCCATTTTCAGAAGCCACTTCCCATTCCCCCACGTTATCTCTGCTCCAGCCAGGTGGTCCTAGGGCAGGCAGGAAGGTGGGACGGGGCAGAGATGCCACTTCCACTATGGCAGGAGGAAGGAAACTTGCACATGGCTTTGGAACGGGGCCAATGAGCAGGACACACTAGCCTGATGAATTATGTGTAAGGGCTACCAGTGGCCTAGGATATGATCTGCCCAAGTTAGCAATACACTATCAATACTATCCTATCAACAAACTATCAATAGCCTAATAAATACAACTAAAAAATTGCTTCTGTGTAGTACTTTTTCTCAATGTGCTTTAGAAAGGGGACTGTCATTCTCCCTATTCTGCAAATGAGAGAACTGGGGCAGAGAAAGAGCAAACTGAGGCAGTCTCATGGACTCACACTGGGCAGTGGCGTATCTAGAAAAAGCAGCCCATGATGCTTCTCACAGGCAAAGGAAGTGCGGCTCTTTGCCATCCCTCAGTCCAAGGAGTCAATTTGAACAACTTTGATCAAAACTTCCTTGAGGGGAATTACCATCAGTATGACAGGATCAGAAATGTTTCTTTCAAACTGCCGCAAGTCTGGGGCTAGTGTTTGCTGAAACACACTGGTTTCTAGATAAAACTGTTATCTCCCTGGGGGCAGAGTTTACATTTGTACTCTACCTCATTCAATACACCTAGAGGATTGGTGACAGGCTCCTTGTTCTGTTACAGGCTTTATACTAGGCAAATTATTTTCTGTATATGTTTCTGTACACTCTCTGTAAAATACCAGTGTTAATATCTTTCTACTAATGTTCTGCACCTAAGTCTTCTCTTTAGGCTAGAGTTTCTTCAGAGAAAGTCCCCATTTGGCCTATGCAATATAATGAGTGATGGTGCAGTGTTGCCTGAGGCTTCGGACTTCAGTGCATGGGTGACTAAATGATGAGAAGAAAGGTGGGACTGGGGCTCAGGAACGCTGAGCTTCACTACTAGATCTGTTACTGGCTGGCTTTATGAACAGGGGTACCTCTGTACAGCCATATTGATCTTTAACTTTCTTTGCTGGCTCTTAAAAACCAAACCAAAATAAAAGCACTGTATAAAAGCCAGATGTTTCCTTATTATGAAATTGGATATGATTATGCCATGAAACATGCAGAGTTCCTTGTCAGTATGTTATCTTTTCACCCAGCCAACTGGAAAGTTTCTGTCATGTTCGGAGATCCAGCCATGCACTGCCAGAATCTCACGTGAGCATTTATCGACGTAAGCAAAAATGAAACTGGGACATTTAAGGGGAACCTGAAGCACAGAATCACCTTTGCAGTGACAGTACTGATGGCAGCTGCCTGCCTACCCTTCATTCTTTCCAAGCGATGACCCTAGAAGTTTATGCTTCCAAATCCTGCCTTGGTTGGTTCTGTTTCCTACATAATGAAAATTAAATAAATAAAAATGGAAAGAATTTGTGGTGCTCTTGTGGTGTTTTCTATCATTGCTTCATTGCAGCTGCTAACATGGACACTGGAAAGGACCATCAGGTCCCATTGGGCTGACAGAGAATTTCCCTGTCACTGCTGCCCAGACATTGAACTGGCTTGAGCTGACTTTCCTGCTTCAAAGACCACAGGTCATCTGTGGCTGTGGCCAGAGGGTCCTGGAGACACCACTTCAGCAGCTGTGCAACGCCAGACTTCCATGTGATAAGGTTATATAGTGTGAGTGGGTCACTGGCGCAAACTTCCCAAAATAACCGGACAAACTTCAACCACAAACATGCGCTCAAGAGCGCAGACAGGCACACAATGTTCACGACATGATAGGTGAACCAAGTAACATGATCCAGGCATCCTTTATCCCTTAACAATGTCCAGAACATACCCTCTCCTTTTTCCACTAATTGCAGTACATAGAGTTTTGGGACTCTTTCAGAATTGTACTTGGCATCAGAGCATAGAAATTTGGTCCTGCATTGCTAGGAGGGAATTTCAGGTTTCATAAAAGATTGTAAAAGTCAGTATGGTCAGTGATAGCTATTAGCAAATCTTGAGATAAAATATCTAACATCTTAGAAATAAAATATGATGATGGTTATAATGAAATAATTTCAGTGACTGGCAGAAGGAAGAGTTCTCAAACTCAGTTTATCTTTTCTCTCAGATTTTTTTTTTGAGTAGATAGTAAAGGTGAGTCATCATTTGTTTCAAAGAGCCTTGTTAATGCAGTTCTATAGCTGAGTGGCATTTTATTAATCAGATACATCATGTTCTCTATCTCCATACCTCCATACAAATGTAGCAGCAATTCAAATAGTTAATTATTTGACCTGTCAAATAGTTAATTATTTGACCTGTCTTGTCAAATAGTGTTGTCCTATTATTCATTATAAATCTTTCCTCAGAACTACAAGACAGAAAAAGAAATGTCTTTACATTTGTAAATTGCTTCTTGAATACCAGAGCATTCTTACAGCTATCTTGGAAAAACTACTGCTTCAATTTATGACTCATGCTATGAGCTCTTATGAATCAAACTTGAACAATCAAGGTATACTATTTCAGAAATGTTAGGCCAATCCTTTTAACATTTCCAGTGGGAATTTGTTATTGTTTTGGCTGAAAAAGTTCAGTGGACTTCAGTTGGAATTGCATATTTTTTTCAGATGTTCCAGAAGTGAATTTTCTTATTTTTTTTAAAAAGTGTATATATGTGTGTGTGTGTATATATATAATACATAAAGTGCATATATACACACTCATATATATAAAAAAGATAAATATTGAAAAAATACCTATTTTACTTTGCAGACCATCACCAGCATACATTTCTGCTGCTTGTACTACTAATAAGCTATACAGAGTGATGTGCACAGTCTCTTTTGCTAGGCCAGTCAAGAGTGAGCTGAGAACTGAGATGAGAAACAGAAATGATTAAAAACTTGTATAGGTTTGAAAATACACTGCTAGTATCCCAGAAAACCAACTGCTTTGCAAACATGAAAGTGAAAAAGAAAAAAAAAAGAAAAAAAAAAGAAAAACAGCTTTTTTATGCCATCTTTCTCTTTCAGTATTTAAATTTTGGTCAAAAGTGCAAGGCAGCACTTTTTCCAGTTCGATAGTTCTCTCGCTCTAGGCAACGCAAAGGAAAGGCCCAGGGAATTCCTTAGTCAGCAACAATCAGAAGTCATTTGCTTTGCACTCAAGAGTCTTTCCATTTCTTTACACGTTCCACTCACTTACACTAGAATGTATTCCTAAACAAGATCATCACACATTTTTACGTGAGATCACATATTTTTAAATCTGCATGGATAAACCACACTATGCCATTTAATTATTTTTGAAAATATCTCAGGTCTATGAGTCAGCTGTTTGATGGTTTGGATAACGGTTTGATAGTTTATCATATAGTCTTGATTTTAACACTTGCTTTCACATGACATAACATTTTAAATGTTATTTAAACTTTATTCACATGTTGAGGAATTAAGAGAGAATATATTTCTGAAAACAATAGAAATGTAATATAAACAAACAAAACCAATATTGTCCATATTACAAAGGATTAATTTCTTGCTTCATCACAGTCAAGGTTTTTCACTTGAGCATATGATGCCATATGTGAAAATACTAGAAAACTACTAAACGTGACAAAAAAAACCCCAGAAAAACAACAACAACAACAACAACAAAAACAAGTAATATGTTGGGAACAATTAAACATCAGTACTGGGCTGGTTTGTGTCTTACTCGGGGCTATTAGATGCAACACTGCAATTTCCTTCTCTTTACTGATTGACAGAGATAATTTTCAACTGTTGATTCATTTAGAAAAGGTTGGGTTTTAGACTATCTTCAAAAAGGAGATTGCAATGTATACTTTACCTTGAGGTTAAGAACAGTGAACTCCATTTGTTAAACAAGTATTTACACTAAATTGTAGGAATAAGATAAGTTATAAATTCAAATATTTGCTGAATATTTTGTAATTAGCTGAGAGGCCAAAGCCTCAATAACCAAACAGAGCCTTCTCAATAAACTATTTGTTGGTAACTGCTCATATTGTTGTTTTGGATAGAAGATATTTTCAGTCACATTAATGGGAACATAGCAGAAATGTGCTGTATTTGACAATAAAAACCTGGCCTAAGAAATATTTTGTTTATATCTTTTAGCAGTCAGAAATCTGACTGTCAGCAAAATCCTAGAAAAATACACAGAAACTGTGTTCGATTTGGAACAACAAGCTCTTGTCTTTTTTTTTTCAAATGTCCACCCTGACTTCCAGGATTAGCTGTGAGACGTATTTATTCAGGATCACAGTAGTATGAGAACAAAATGTGTATTTACTTTACATATCATCTGTGCTCCATACTAAATCTGCTCCATGCACAAATCTGCTCATAGGGAGGGAATTACCAGCCTAAATTTGAAACACTACTGGCACTAACATAATACAAGTAAATCTATCTATTTGGGGTCATTGCAGGACACTCTGAATCTTAGACAAAACCTGCATACTCTTTAATCTATGTTTTACTCTGTCACCTTTACGTTTCTCCAGGAGTACCACCTAGCACAACAATTCAGGCCAAATTTTTTTTCCTCTCATAATTTATGAACAAAGGAATTCAAAATGTGATTTAGGCTTAAAACTTGTGTGCTAGGCAACAGAGCTGACGGCCAATGGTCCTTACCAGGTCATAGAGTCTGTAACTGTTGACCAACACACCCCTAACCTAGGCCACAAATGCTGCCAAGCAGCAACATGTTGTAGTTTCCCCTACCCTTGTTCTTGACTGAAGTGTCTTCGGGGCTTTGCTGATAACCACACAGTGCCACCCAGTGTCCTCAGTGAGCAATGGATTTTTTCCTGAAATCTGTATTAAGTTACATAAAAATGCAAAATCTCAATGTTAAGGCTGGCTCTTAATTTTTATTTCATGGCTATCTTTTGTTTTTATACAAGCAACAGGTTCTCTGTGTGACTGATGTCAGACCTGCGAACTCCTTACCATGGGATATTCTGGATGCAAAACGCTTACATGGGCACAAGGGGAGAGTGGGAAGAGGATGGGCAAACACTCCTCAGACATATCAGTTGTCAACTGTCTGAATAACCCACAGCCACCTACACGGCCCTGCTCATCTGCAGTGAGCGCAAGGAGAGGAGGTTTTCCAGGACTGTGTAATGTATCCCACCATATACATTGCTGGATATAGCTCTTATGCTGTCTTTAGCACGATTTTAACTACTAAAGATCCAAAGAAAGTAATTTATCTAATCAGAGAGAATCCAAGGAGTGTATAAATTACCATCATTGATAAAATCGATGATTTTGCCTTAACAACCCTCCTAAAGGGCCTCATTACTTAAGGACAAGCCTAAAGTGAGCAAGAAAAGCTCTTGCTAAGGAAACCAGCAAAATTGCCATGTTTGCTCCCTTCAGCTCTTCAGTGTACCCTTACAAGTGATGGAAATAAACCCCTTCCCTCACCTTTAATCAATTGGTTGACAGACAAATTAAGACACAGGTGTGTATTAGCAGCAGGTGTATCTTATATAGCATGGTCCATAGGTGGTGTATTAAGGTGTTGTGTCAGACCCCAGGCTACCGGACACCTGAGGGAGGGCAGAGGCCCCTCCTGCAGGGCCGCGCCGCCCTCTGCCGGCCGCTTCAACCTGTTTGAGAGCCCCGAGAGCCCCGCGGTTTCGTGGTGTGGAAATCCCGGCTGGGCCGCTTTATTTTATCATCATCACAGCTTTTCTGTTGCTGGCTTATAAAGTCCGGCGCCACCTCTGACTGCAATCGCGTGTGCATCTGCACTTATCAAGGCTTTTCAAAAAGATCAACCGTTTCCAAAAAGTACTTTATTAAAATATTTTCAACGCGGCTACTTTTATTTATGGCAACAAGAAAACCGCCTCTCAGCAGCATACCCTTAATCCAGTATTATGTCCACGTGCCAGTGAATGCTGTAATTTCCCCGCTAGCCGCGGCAGGAAACCCATGCGGCTATAGGTGAGTAACATACAGACGCTTAAGGAAGGCGGGCAGGGCTGTGGCGGCGCGCCGGGCCGTGCCGGGGCGGTTCGAGGGCGGAGCCGGCGGCGGGCCGGGCCGGAGCCGCAGCCCGGGCGGTGCCGCCATCCCGCTGCCGCCACCATGAGCTGCGCCGCGCTGCTGGGGCGCGGGGGCCTCCGGCTGCTGCGGGCCGCGGCGGGGCCGCCCCGCTGGAGCCGGCGGCGCAGCGGCGGCCGCGAGGAGCCGGCGGGCGGCGCCGTGCGCATCGGCTGCGCCTCGGGCTTCTGGGGGGACACGGCGGCCGCAGGTAGGCGCGGCGGCCCGGGGGAGCCGGCGGGGCGGGCGGCGCGGGGGCCCGGGCGCGAGCGCCGCTAAGGGCCCGCGCCGCCGCCCGCCAGTGCCGCAGCTGCTGTACGGAGGGAAGCTGGACTTCCTCGTCTTCGACTACCTCTCCGAGGTCACCATGGCGCTGCTCGCCGCTGCCAAGGCCCGCTCGCCCGTGAGTACCCGTGTGCGCGGCCCTCGGCATAAGCCGCGCCCACGCACACATATATGTATGTGTATATGAATATGCGTGTATGAAGGAAGCGTTTCCTGTGCTGTGGAATCGGAGCTCTTGCAGCCTAACGCGGCAGCAGGCTGTCGGGGCATCCGCTGGGCGCAGCGGGACTGCGCTGCTTGACTGCCCGGCTTGAGCGAGGCCGCCACGGACCCTGGTGGGCCGAACGGCCCTTGGGGCCCGACCTCACGTCCCTGAGAGTCGCGAGGAAGCTGCGTCCTGCTTCCCAAGTGCTCTGCCTGCCCACTTCCCAAGTGCTCAGCTCCCGGCTCATGCTCATCCTTGAGTATGCAGGTTTCACGTGGTAAAAACAATCACGTCTTCTTCTGTAGCATTGCATAAATGTTGTTCTTTGGCGGTTTTCGTCTGTCAGCCAAGAAAAGGACAGGGGGTTGATATATCCCTAACAAGCAAGTTACGGGTTTTTGTTGTTTCAGGTTCTGGGTTACACTCCTGATTTTGTCTGCACTGCAATGGCTCCTTATATAAAAGACATTCACAGGAAAGGTATGCAGTCCTTTATGTAAGTTGATACCTTAGTGAAGTTAAGTCATAACTTAAGCATAATTTATTCCCTGGTCATTTATTTATTTTGCCATTTATATTAATGTATCTTCATAACTTGCTCAGTTTGGGAGGAAAAAGTGAGTTCTTTCTCCTAAACTTGCAGTAGAGTCTGGAATTTATATACACATGCTTATTTCTATTAAAATGTAGTAGTTTGAGGAACATAGTTGTTTTGAATGACCAGCATCAAATGCTGCATTTATAGGAACTGTTACGACATCGTTTCCTCATCATGACTGTTCCTGGTTACTTTCCGTATGTGAAATATGCGAGAAAATGACCTATAACTCTTGGTGTATTTGTGGAGAAATCTGTAACACTTCTATATTGATTCAAACTATTTATTTTATTTCGCTGTATAAAGGCAGTTGACAACTTTAATATAGTTTACTTGACTCTGTGTCTGATACCTTACAGAGATGGTGTCTTGCTTATGTTTCAACACGCTGTAAGTTTTTGGAATACAAAGGATTGCTAGTGCTGCTGAATTCAGTTTGTCTTTCTGTTTAGGTGTTCGTGTCATCAGTAATGCTGGTGGAATTAACCCACATGCTTGTGCAGCTGCCCTTCAAGAGGTGGCAAAGAAAGCAGATGTTGACTTGAAAATAGCTGTTGTTGCTGGAGATGACCTAATGAGTGAGGTATTTTATTTTGTCTTAAGGTCTAGTAGGATTGCAAAAGTTCTTTTGTATAGCAAAAGATGACATTATCCTATACTTTTTATGCATCTTTATGCAATCTTCTACTGCCAAAAGCATCTAAAATTGTTTCTTCATTTTAATTTTTTTGATGCATGAAAATAAGTTTTGATGAATTTTGCTTGGCATGTAAAGGGATAAATTTCATAAGAGTCTCAGTCTGGTGTTTACCTTTCTGAAACAGGTTGTGAATCCTTGATCTAAGGTCTTCTCTCTCTTCAGGAGAATGTAGGGCATGCTGTTATTTACTGCTCTGTCTAAAATAATAATAATATACACCTAATCTCTGAATTTAAGTTGTGGTATTCAAATGTTCATTCTTCTTGCCTCTTTTTAATAGCTTGCACTCATTATCTGCTTTTACTTTGTTTACAGGTAACTGTTTTTAAAGTTTGTTGCCAGTAAGGTAGCTTTAAGTAGCAGCATTGAAGTTTGAATCTTTTCATGGAATTTGAAATCTAGAGATGAAATACATGGCTTTTTGGTCTTACCTTTTAAAGGCCTTTTTTTCCCCCTTCTTTATAGAGTCTTATTCTGCAAAAAAAACCTGTCGATCAAACTTGATAGCGTGAAAACAATTCCGTGCATTGCTGATGTTTGAAAAGTGACAGGCTTGAACTGTGTTTCAGTCTATGCCTTCAGCTTGAAGAATTCTTAATCTCTATAGGATGCGTCTAATTACTCCTTATGTGCTATTGAGTATGGAGGAAGCTTGAATAAAGCTTTTTCTTCACAAGTTATGTGACTTTGCGGATTATCTTGACTTTCTTTCAAGAAATATCTACCCTGTTTGAATTGGTGCAACATCAGTGGTTCCATATTTCATTAGTGGTATGATGGTGGTATGATGGTGAAATGCTCCTTATTTGAGCTTGGCATGGATGTTTCTTATCTGAAAGGGATTGTTTTTTATGTTGTTGTCCTAACAAATATGAGCAAAATGCAGCTGTAGAGATTTCATACTGTGGACACCAAAACCCATAAATGACATAAGGAAATGCTATTTGTGGTTTCAAAGATTTAAATCTTTTGGTGATAAGAGATACTGAGATAAAAGATTGTCGTTCTCATTCTTGAAAAAACATGATATGTCAGAAAATTTTCAATAATTTGAAAAATATCTGGGGAAAGTTCTGCTGTTCATAACATGTCATCTATTCTCTAACTTGAAATGATGCTTTTTTAGGAGTTGCTGCATCTGAGAGTCAGATAGAGGCAAGATTGCTGCAGCCCTGTGCCTGGAAGTGTAGCCAGTGGCAAGTCTGATAGGTGCACATGCCGCATACACATTGTATATGTTTCTGTATCTGTATCTATACATAAACACTTGTGTGTTTATGAACGTACTGAAATGGCTACGCACCCACCTACGCATAAGCACACTGAGGTCCCCCACCTTCCCAGTGAATGGCCCTTGGGCCTGCAGCCCCCCTGCAGCTGCCCGTGCGTGGGCCCTTGCACGTTCTCCTGGGTGTGCACACACTGTAGATCCCTGCAGAGACCAGCCATGTACACGGAGCCAGTACAGTTGCTTCTGGATTCCCTAGTCTGCCTAGTTGTCTCATGCACAAAAACATTTCCACGCAAATCCGTCTCTTTGCGAATGTGTTGAACCTGAGAAAATGGGAAAGGATTGCCTGAAGCTACAGCATTAGCCTTGTTTTTTGGTCATGCAGCCATTGCTGTTAAAGTAGACGTGTTTTTGTTGGTATGGTTCCATTTATTCAGTTCTGCAGGAATTAATGACAGATTCACACCCTAAGGAATATATTGGCTCATTGGAGTAGCATTCTTTAAAGACTGTTTTCTTTTTCTGTGTGCACAAATGTTTTCGTTAATCATGTGAAAGGTTTCTGTAGTTCAGTTGATTTGTATTTTGTTTCAAGTTTTAACAATTACCCATTTCTTAGGAGTTGTTCTTGTTCAACAGAGTTGCTACAGTGGATTTATTGTCTGATGATTAATAAAAGGTTTATAGTATATGTATGCAAAATGTTAATAGGTTTGAGTTTTCTTTTTTCTTTTAATAGAAAGAGAACCTGAAAGGATCTGGTATCGTTGATTTAGAGAGTGGCAAGCCGTTTCCAGAGAGCATTTATAGCATGAATGTGTATCTTGGGTGAGTCATATAAGTTCTGCAAATTGGGTGGGGGCAGGGGTATAATATATTGATTGACTGAATGACATTATTTTGATTTGCAAATAGAACAATCTGATGCTTCAGATTCTCTGTGGCATATTAAAGCAACCATAAAAAGATATATTTTCTTTGTTGCTTTTAAATACATTTTTAATTTAGAACTTTATCACTTCTAACTCTTTTGGATTATGTCTCCTGAAACTCTCCAAAATCACTTTAATAATTCCTCAAATCCTTGTGCATGTGCTGAGTACTCTGTTCTGCTGCATGGAGCACCATTGTTCAGGTTTGTCATCCTAGAGAAATGCAATTCCTGAGTGAGGTACTGTAACGCTTGGTGAATGCTGTAAAAGAGTTTAGTATTTGTGTGTCAGATTTTGTGCTTTTGAAACTTTGGAGGCTGCCTTTTTAGAACAGATCACTGTATTGAAAGATCTTAGGTATTTATGACACTGAGCAGCTCCTGGAAATCTCTCAAGTGCAGTGTTCTAGTGTCCATGAGTGAATGGTTACATTTTTATTGTCATCAGCAACTTCCTCAGGAAAATCAAGGTAAATCAAGTTTACCAAAAGTGAAGAACTGAGGAATGCAGCAATAGTCAGGCATTCCCAAACGCCAGCATCTCTTCCAGTTGACAGTCCCAGTTATGCTTTGTGCCTTATGTATCATGTATTTCTTACCTTCTTACACACAACTTCCCTCTATTACATTAAATCTTTATGGGAAAAACTGCCATGTTCTTTCTTGTGTCACTGTCACTGCAGTTTCTAGGAATGTGTTAGTGGCACATGGCAGGGCATGACTGTACCTAATGCAAAATGCATTTTTCTCTGTAAAACAAGGATCTCCTAATAGCTTACTCTTTTAATTTGTCTTCAGTGTTTCTGCTACAGTTGTTGCTAGATTTTCTGTTTGTTAAACTTCAATTTTCAGCATCTGTGGCTCAAAAGTAACTGTAAATAAGATTTAAAAAATAATAATATTTATAACCAACAGAAAGTATTAACTCCAATCTTGATGAGTCATGAAAACCACCTCAAAGCAGAGAGGGCAAAAGCAGACTAGTTGCCAGAATGATGCATTTTAAAGCTCTGGCTCTGCTCAGCTTTACTAACTGGTGCTATAACAGCAGAGAAAGGAGTGTCTTGTGCTTGATTTCCACCCCCCCCAGCACAAGCAGCATTTCTCTTATTCTTGGACAACTTGAAAGTAAAGCTATTCTTAATGCCTGGCATTGTCTGCGCTTCATAAGTTACGTTTTTCTTTGTCATCATCAACAGTGGAGGCCTATTTGTAAAGCAAAGGAAATTGGATTATGTGTGTAAACAACTTGAAATCATAGCATGCTATGGAAAATCTGTAAGTGCTACATATTGGCCTTGTCTTTTTTAATTCCCTAAGTCAGGTGATATTTACAGATTTGTTTGTTTGATTGATTTTGATTATTAATGTAAATTCCACCTGGAAAAAAATGCTTTCAGATATATATTCTGAAATGTTTCTTTTGTCCCACATTGCTTACTTACCTGGCTAGTGCTCTTTAGTCTATGTAGAAAGTCTTGGCTCTGTTCTTAAAAGCAGTCAGATAATACGGTTTGTGTTTTCAAGCTACCCATTTCATGAATAATGGAAGGATCGAGCACAGAGCATGAGTTTAGAGGCCCGAAGTCGTGCATTCTGGCCAAAGGTTTCTTACTACTCTCTGTATGAACGGTTCACCTGGACCTGTTTTAGAGCACTGCTAATTCTGAGTGGGCTAAGTACTAAGCAAATCTGGAATATTGGTCACCTAAGCTTTTTCGAAAACAGCCAGTGCCCCGTGATGATCTTTGGGTTGATTGATGTTTTAGAAACATTCACTCTGTATACACAATGACTAATTGATTGTTACTTTAAGTGATCAGGATGTTTAAGTGATTATTATCATATCTGTGTCAGGCAACTGATTTTTTTAAGCAAAGTTTTGAAAGGTGAAAGTGCACATTGTTTTATTTTGTCATCTTTAGAGCAAGACCAATAAGCAGGGCTCTTGACCTCGGAGCTGATATTGTTGTGACTGGTAGATGTGTTGACAGCGGGATTGTATTAGGACCCCTCATTCATTCAGTAAGTTTGAGTTAATTATCCTATGATGCTGAATGTATGGGAATGAATATTCAGTAATCGTTGTCAAGTATTTCTACTCCTTAAGGAAATGTAGATTCTAAATTAAAATAGTGAATTACTGTTATTACTTCTGCTTGCATGCATGAAACTTTGCCAGCTTTCATTGATTCTAAGTTTATAGCAGGGTTATTTAAATATGTGACTATATAGTGAAACTGGGAATCATCTTAAAGAAGTTCAGCAAATTTTGTCTTGTCTTATCAGGACTTCACTCCTAACTTTTTCCACTTTCAAATTTGGTGCGTGAGGTTAAGAAACATATTTTTGTTTACCACAAGGTGGCACTTGTAGATCTCTGTTTTCATGGGGGAAGAGAGTCTCATGAGATGGTCTAAAACACAGGCCTTTTTCAGTGGGTAAGCAGTTTTATTTTAAGAAGTTGAGTTTCAGTGCGACATTTTTCAAATTCTTTCCGTTTCAAGAAATAATGTAAGGCAGGTTGCATGGTTTTCTGCAGTGTTTCTGCATGTATACTTTTGTGAATGTCCACATGCTGTGGAACATTCAGGAATTCTTTTGGTGCGCATTTAAAAATACGCTGGGGTGTGTGTTAAGGTCTAGTTACAGATGTCCTTTCTAAAACTTCATACTCATTGATTTCATGCTTATAAAACATTGCCTAACTTCTGGTTAAGTTTTCGCTTTTATAATTGCGATTATTACCTGTTAATCTCTTCCTACCTATTTATATGTTCAAAAGGGTTGTTGACATATATACTTTAGAGATGCCTTGTGTGTTGTTTATGTTTTGTGGAGTTTTCTGTTAAATTCTAAAAAATTACAAATAAGAAACAAGGAATATATTGTTTGCATTATATTGAACTTCATAAAAACAACATGTAGTCAAACAAAAAAGACACTGCTTGTTTTCCAGAAAAACTAGTAGTTGTTCTGGAACTGATAAATTTCAAAGTTTTAAGGAAAAAAAAAAGATACTTTGTTTACATGGCACAGTATATTTTCTAGATATGTAAATGTGTAGTATATGCAAACTTTGAAGATTTTGAAAGCTCTACTGATAAAGTTTTTTGAGGATTGAGAATATATTTTAGTTTGGGTGTGTTAATAAGAAAAAAAAACCCGAACACATCAAAACTTTTACTCTCTTACTGTGCAGCAACTCATATCTGCCTGCCATTCTTACCAACTAGCTAGATTGTTCTTTAGATTTCTGTGAATGCTTAAATATGTACAAAATTGTTGTTACTCAGAGCAGTGAACACTATGCCCTCTACCATTTCCTCTACTGTATGAAATGTTGTCTATCATGTATTTGTATTTTTTTTTCTCCAGTTTGGCTGGAATAGGGATGAATTTGACTTACTAGCTGCGGGAAGGTAAATGAGATCAGAAGAAATGGGTAAAAGTGTATTTGATATCAAATAATGTCACAGTAACAAAATTTTAATGTGCAGAATCCCTAATGCTCATATTATTGAATGAATTTGAATGTTACAGTTTGGCTTAATAATCATTTATTGTAACTGAAATCATAAAAACTTCATTTAAAATAATAAAATGAGGGAAAGGGTGAAAGATTTTATTGAACACTGTAATTCCTTGTCTGTTTGGTGTCAAAAGAGGTGAAGTCTTAAAGCCCAATGGCTCTCAGCCTGTTATTTGGGCATCACTGTTGATAGTTGACATGGCAGCATCTCTTGTCTTCTAAAATGTGGTGAGGGAAAAATTCTGTCATTGGTCAGCATCCATTTAGAACTTTGCAGAAGTTGAGCATGGGTGTTGCCATTTGCAAAACTCTAAAATCTGAATTGGATTCAGAAAGTACAGAGTAAAAATCTGCTTTATCTAATTTAGTGCATCATCTTTACTGTGTTGTAGTCCCTCAAAAATGAATGATTACATGGCTGATTTAAGTGCACCTAGTAGTAATATTTTTGACCACCTACTACTTGAGAATAGATATGCAAAGAAATTTTGGCTCCACTGAGTCAGAAGTATAATGAGTAACCATTTGCCTTACAGTAAGATTTCTCCCATAATTCTTTTAAGTATTCAGTATCTATAGAATATAACAATGAAAGATTTGGGCATCGTAATATATTCAGTTCAAGGATGTCCTTGGTATTTAAATAAGACTTTATAACTCTTAATTAAAAGTGAGTTTTGCACATTTAGTTATTATACAGTGCAGACAAACCAGATTACTGAATTTTCTTATTTGGAAACGAGCAATCAAACTTCATTTTTGGTGTCATATGATATCTTTTCAGATTGTTTTTTTTCTTAAGGAAGTTCATTTGTTTCTTCATGCAAAAGCCTTGTTCTTTTAAGCCTGCTTTTGTTAGGCTTTCAAAATCCCCAGTTCTATTTATGTGAAGTTTATAAACTTATTAATGGATGCTTATGGAAAAAGATCAGCACGTTCTGTTACTTAGCTTTCTTTTTATTGTACTGTAATTATTTTAGACTGTACTTGTGAAACTTTGTTTTGCAGAATACTTAGTTATTTGAACATTTGCCATTTTCCTAGCCTTGCAGGTCATCTCATTGAATGTGGTGCTCAGTGTACTGGTGGAATATTCACTGACTGGCATGCAGTACCTGACTGGTAGGTAACCATGGTATCAACATGTGTGTTTGTGGTGCACCCAAGATAAGGTTTCCTGCTATTTCTGAGTTGTAATGTCTCTTCACCCTTTTTTTTGGAGGAAGAGAAGTATTTGCCTTTTGATATTTTTCTGCTTTTGAGTTACCCTGCTGCAATAATCATTTTCCCTCTTCCAAATTTCCTTTCTGGTTAACTGGGGACTTTGATAAAGCAGTAGATGCTTTGAAGCAAGAATTGGCCGGGTTTTTTTTTGTTGTTGTTTTTTATAATATTGTCTTTTTGGTGTTTTCTTTAATCTGTTTTTTGGAAAGATTTCTTGTTATATTACTGTATGTAGTGGAAAAGACTATGAATATTTGCTATGTTGTTTTATCAGTCTTTAGTTAGATTAGTTAGATCAGCATTGATTTACAGGTGAAGGTGCATACTGCATCAAAGGAAAGAGGGTCAGACACCTCACATATTACCCCGAAATAATTGCACTCCTTTCATTATCATGATCAACGGGAATGATGAAAGGCAAGGTTTATGATATGACATTCTTAAGTGCCGTAAGTGCTAATCTAATCCCTGTGTCTTGATATTTTTATGCTGTATTATGAAACTGATTAAAACCTCCTGTAATCTTGACTCTTACAGACTTTTGATGTGTGAAAGAATAAGGAACTCTCTTCTCTTCTCCCCTCCTTTTTTGTATTTAAAATACTGAGTTGTTCTTTATTTTTAAATATTTTTTTTGTTTAAAAAGATAGTCTAGCCTAAAAAAAATCTATTTGTTATACAAACAGAGCTAATATTCAGATGTACACATATGCATGTGTGTGTAAATCAGAGAGCTGTATCTAAATTATATAGATCTGTATCTAATATATAGATACATAGATATCTAAAATTGCAGTAGCCTTGTAGCTGACAGGTATTAACTTGAATTGCTACTAACAAATACAGAAGATTAGCATTAAATACTGCTTTAGAACCTAATTGCCATCTTCCATCTGCATGCACACATTTGAGCCATGACTGATTTTATAACAGTAACTTTTTACCTTCATAAAAAGTCTGTGGAACCATTATTACAGTGGCTTAGAATTGTTAAATGTTTTTGTAACTCTAAGAAGTCTCAGACATTTAACTGATCAAATTCTTGAAACAGAAGTATGATATTCTGCCCATGAGATATATTATTAATGCTATTCAAAACAAAAATATCTTGTGAGCTTTAAAATTTTGTATTTAGAGAGGAAGAATTGAAGACTTGACTAAGGCAGACTTGTAGTCCAGTGCATTTCATGGAATACAGCAGAACTGATTTGTTAGTTCACTCATTTCTTTCTTGAGAAAAAGAAGGTGTTTTGTTTTTAGCTCTAAATGGGTCCTAGTAAGCTAGGGGAGGTGTTAATAAATGGATTTTTTATTTGCTAGCTTTATTAACTGTTGTCTGACTCTTAAGAGAGGAGAGAGAAGGAAAAAAAAAAGAGAAAAACAAAAAAGCACCAACCATTCTTTTCTATTTGAACATTTGGAATTGGTTATTAATGCATGCAGATTCATGTAATCTTACAGTGGTTATTCATATTCTCTCAGTAAGGAACTAATATGCTGTATCTGCTCTCACCAATATTGCTTATACTGCCAGTAGTTCAATGGAACATACTTGAAAATAAAACATACTTGACTGCAGCCCATTAATGATTTTTGTGTAGGTTAGAAAGAACTACATTTTTGTTAGACTCCTGAAAGTAAACCTGTCATTTAAATTTCAGTAAATCCTAGTCTAGGGTAGGCAAAATTGTGCCCAAACCAGCTCAGCAGTGTCTGTAAATGTGGGAGGAAGAGGCCAAGTCAAATTTCTATCTTATCATTAAAATACTTCTTACATGTGAGTTTCCCACCACCATGTATTAATGCAGCCCAAAGTGTTTATCATTCAGCTCCACCAACACTTATTTCCTGGGTCTTTACCACTACAGTTTAAGAATACCTTTAACAGCATTTAACATACCTTTAACAGCATGCCACTACCTCTGGTGTAATAAGACACTAGAGGGCAATCTCGTGCTCGTCCATTTTATTAGGGAGTGGGATTTGGTTATGGTTGCTAAGATTATTGCACTGTCTTTGCCTCTAGGGTTTGTTTTGTTTGTTTTTGTTGCTATCTACTATGTATCTCTGTTCTTGGCTGTTGGAAAAGGTAGAAGTGTCCTGCTAAGATGGCTTGATGAGCATGGGTATTTCTCATTTGGAGACAAAAATACTTTAATGTGGGTTTATTCTGGTGATGAAATGGTTAGCTCTTAAAACATAAGCTACTCTTTCTTTGCTGTCTCAGAGAAGACAGTTTTAATATGAGTAAAGTGTATCTTCTGGCTCATGGCTATCCAAATTGTTCTATCCATTAGAAGCCTGCGTTAATTGTAGTCTGATGTCTTAATGCATTGGGACTCCTCTAATTGTGATGGATTGTACTGCTGGATGTATTGCTCATTTGTTTAGGGTACTTGGGGGCATATCTTAAAACTGATTTTTTTTTTTACTGATTTTAAAGAAAACAGGTGGACAAGTAGAAGGAATGGGCATTATTTACTTTTCCAGTGAGAAAAAGGCTCCTGAAGTCATCTTTTCTGTGAATTCTCTGATGTTTAGTAGAGAAAATGCAATAGAGCATTAATTCACGATTTACAAAAGACTAAGTGTACATAGTCATTTTAAGTAACGTTGTCAAAAGATACTCTTGCCTTTTCTGTTATTTGTGCAACAGTATATTCTAGCAAATGGATAAAAGAGGCTAAATTTAAAGGCCAAAAGAGGCTAAAATTAATATTCTTTACTGATTTGCTTGATGCCTCAGTGCTCCTTATTTAATGTCTAGCACAGCAGTCAGTAGGGAACTCACATGCTGAATGAAAATGTACTGCTATGCCAAAAGTATATCGATAACGGAATTCTTAATTTCATTCTGGACATTGCTGTCTCTTGGTATTTAGTGCCAGTAGGTGACTAGTACACTATTGTGTTTTGTTTTGAAATGCAGGAGAGAATAAACTAAGGCTGATCGTTAGTAATCATTTTGAGGAGGTGATAAACACTGACATTTTGTCCTCAGCCAAGAGTGTACAATGGTTGAGACTGCATGATCATCTGGCCTGGGATGACCAAAAGGGTAAGTCAGTCAATAGTTGGAGTCTCTAAGGACTGGATTCAGATTGCTTAATTTGGGCCTTGAACAGAATCCAGCATGCAAGTCCCAATCAGCAATATGGGATGCCTTTTCTCTGTAGTACCGTCTGTTTCCAGTCCTCACTAGACAGCATGTCTGGTTGACCTGAAAAATCTCTAGGTATTTATGTACTATGCCTGCTCCAAAAAGCCCAAGCTGGAGGAGGAAGATGATGAGATAGCTGCATTCTGCCTAAATCTGAATTGCAGCAATGTTTGATTAACATGAAGAGAAGGCTGAGAGGGGATCTAATCAGTGTATATAAATACCTTAAGGGAGGGAGTGAGGAGGATGAGGCCAGCATCATTTCAGTGGTGGCCACCAATAGGACTAGAGGAGATGGCCATAACCTGAAGCACCCAAAGTTCCACAGGAACTTAAGGAAAAAATTCTCGACAGTGTGGGTGACAGAGCACTGGAAGAGGCTGCCCAGAGAGGTTGTGGAGTCTCCCTCTCTGGAGATCTTCAGAACCTGCTTGGACGCAGTCCTGTGCCACGTGCTCTAGGTGACCCTGCGTGTGCAGGGGGTTGGGCTAGATGATTTCCAGAGATTTCTTCCAACCTTAATGATTCTGTAATTCTCTGATGGGTACCTGTATATCAAGGGTATACCCATATTGCCTGTATGCCCCTAAATATGTGCTGACCTGGCCTGAGACATGCTAAAAGTTTCAAATTGGTTTAAAAAAAATAAAAAATAACATATCTAGATGTGGTAGCAGTTTTTGCTTTTGCCTGATAGCATTGTGGCTAAAATACTTTCCCAGGGAGCTGAGGAACTTGGGTCTAAGCTCTCTTCAGTTGGCCATTCATTGAGTCACATACCAGTAAACTATTAGCTACAAAGCTAAAAGTTCGTGCGATAGCCTGCTTAGGCCATGATGCCTGCTCTTTTCTTTTTGCTTTCTGGTCTTGTAGCATCTTCCCTGACAAGTATATGTGCTTTCACCTGCATTTTTTTTGATGTTGCCAGTAATCGTTTCAGTTTGCCAGTAAGGGCCAGAGTGAGATATTTCAGGGTTTTGATACTTAAAGGAAATGAGGGAAGAAAGATCCTTTTTTTATCTCAGAAATATTTTTTTCTTTTTTTAATTCTCCTGAGCCTGTCAGGATGCCAATATTGATCCTAATGATGATTATTTTTATAATGCAAATACTGTAAGATGTACAACACAGGGAATGATGTCTTTACAGCTGTCCGAAGGTAAAATAGCACCTTGTCTAAGAGCAGGTCAAGAGAACAATTCTGGGTATAGCTCGTCTCGGGTGCTAACATTTCTCAGAGACAAAACTGAAGAAACTATAAGCATTTTACACAGAAAGAAAAAAACATCTAAGAGGAGATGTTTGGACCTCGTGTTACTTCTCCATCCTGACAATTTCAGAGCTCTAGTTCCTGTTAGAGTAGGACAGTAACTGCAGGTATGAGAAGCTGGCTTCAGCAGCAAAACCAGTTTTGAACTGTGGTACCCCTGTGCTGCAGTTAGTGAGGACCTCACCGTTAACTCGCCAGTTCAACCTGATTAGGAAAGGAAGGGAACTACAGCTTTTTTCGTTTCGTTGAGGCTTAATATTAGCCTGGATTTATTCAGATGTCTCGCTAATTAACCAGACAACTGACTTGTCAAATACCAAACACACAACCTGAAACAGACATGTTGGATAAAGCAGTGGTAGTTGCTGAAAATCAGATTTGTGAAAGATGGTATTTCCTCTGTATTTCAGCTCCATGTTAAAAGAATAACTCAAAATACTTCTAATTGTAGTTTCATCTATAATACTGTCTTTTACTGATTACATAGTAATGTAATTTAATACATTTTATTTATTTATTTTGCTTGTTATTGCCCTGTTTTAGTAGGGAATTTTTGTCGTCAAACTTATGCAGTCATTTTATTATTAAAGCATGCCCTTTGGTCAGCATGCAGCTGACGACTGGCAAAGTACAAGTTCACAGTTTGTGGTTTAATTCCCTTGCTATGTTGTACAAGATTACAACTTGGCCATGGGTTATGTCAGTTCATGTTGGCACATTACAGAGTAGATTACATGCACTCTGTAGCTCTTCAGCAAAATCTCTTAAAGCAAAGTCAGAGACAGGATTATTTCTTTGAGTGAAGTGCTGATCAGAGTGAGGATGTAGTTGTGTTACACGTGGTTATGTGCGAGGATACCTTATCCAGGTAGTTATTGCTGTTAGTGAGCAGCAACTTCAAATTTAAGGACCTGTCTTTTAACATCAATGCAAACAGCAGCAGTGAAAAATATTCCTGATGATCTCTCGTTTGTTGCATCTCATGCTGTAGGGCAAGCAAAGTTTGCTTCCAAGTTGAAGGTTAAGTAATATATTCAAGAAGATATATTTTAATGTCAATTATTATTGGCATCTGTTGTGAGGAAGTATATGATCTTTTCCCAAAGAGGTCGTGTTGCAAAATGGATGCAGTCTGGGGGCTTCTTGCTGAGTTCATTTGCACTAATGTAGCAATTGTATGGTATAAATGCTGAGGTTAATAGCTGAGCATGACTAACACCAGTGCTGGAAGCATTCCTGGCTTTTTCTTGTTCTGTGCGGCTTGACACGGTGTATGTGCTTAGGATGGAGATTGTTGCTGTGGTGTGTGTGTGTTTGTTTTGTTGTTTTTTGTGTGTGTGTGTCAGGTGGTCGTACTCATACTGCATGTGATATGGGCATATATGGATAAGATAAACTTAACTTTTAGGTATTCTGATTCAGAATGAAAATTTTCTTAATTGCGAATACATGCCTTTCATTAAGAGTGCTTCATGGTTTGTTTTATGCAACAGTAACAGTTATTTTCAGTCTTGACTGTTCAATCCTGACCATGTCAGTGGGACTTCACCAGAGGAACACCCCAGAAGACTTGGACTGGAAATGGGAGATGTGGAGTGTGGGTGTTTAGTTGATATAGGAAGGGGGACATAAGAAATTTCAGAGGTTTCGTTTCTGTCTCACCTCAGACCTTTAGTATTGCTTCCTATATCAGCCTTCTTTCCTGAGGAAGATTGCCGCTTTCATTGTTACCCTCTTACTTTCCTGTTAGACTGTCTTCTCATCTTCATACTATTTTCTTCTAAGCTTTGGGTCAACACTCTGCTGCAAGTGATAAAAACCGGATGCATTCGTATATAGCAAATAACGTCTCTGCTGATGTTCTAGGAAATGTTGTTCCTATCTGGTCTCCTCCCCACTACTGTTGTGATGTGAAAAATTCCAAAGGAAAATTCCAAATTGCCAAAAAGATCCTGTGGGAGGGCCTTAAGATACCAGGAAAATTATAGTTGTACTTTTGTTTCACATGTCAAATGCTTTAAATGATTGTGCTTTTCATATTGATATGTTTGGCTTCTGTTTTCCACGGTTGGTCCGTTTTTAGTGAGCTTAGCCCTTTCCAGTGTCCAGAATTTTAGGGATGCAATCCCAGCATTACCTCAGGACATTGTTGTCTTGTTTCCTTGGTTTGTTTTTTAGCAGCCCAAATCTTTTGGGAGTGGACCCTGGGTAAATTAATTTTAATCTTTTTTTTCCCAATTTTTTCTTTCTTTTTTCTTTCTTTTTTTCTCTAAGCTTTAGCTACCTCAGAGGTTCAGAGTAGAAAGCTGAGTATCTGCACAAATGTGCCGCAAGTGTTGCAAGTGTTGACGATTTAGTTTTAAGGCAGGTTGCAACAAGGATACGTGTCCTCCCTGCTGCTTTGTGTTGTGGCTGCACCATCTGGATGACACTGAGGAATCTGTCTTCATAGAAGTGATTTTCAGTTTTGGGCAAGTGATTCAAACCTGTGCTGAGCCTGTTAGCAAGGCACTCAGAGGAGTATTGCCTGAAGAAAAGACGGGCAGTAGGGTTAAAACCCACAAGCATACCACTAGGAAGTTAAAAGCTCCTTATTTATTACCTTATTCAATCACTCATCTTGTGTAACACTGGATGAATTACCTTCCTCCCTGTATGTGTCTCATCTGTAAAATTTATTATCTGCAATAATAACATGTTTATTATTTTATGTTTGAAGCTGAACATTGAGAGATATTTTGGGGGATATTGCTTTATTTTATTCACATTCTAAAACTGAATGTTACGTAATTTCTACCAACGTCTTTTTTTTTCCTCCTAGAAATCTAGAATCATCTTAAATCAACTGCTTCTTACAAATTCAATTTTTTATATACAAAGATTTTTTTCCCACCCCTTTATCTGTTTTCTGTTTCAAACTCCAGGCTAATGAAGTATGATCTCTCATGATTCATGGTGGACTTTTCTAGGTGTTCCCCAGCTACCATAGATTCCAAGTTTGGTATACAATCAATGTTGAAGTTGTCGATCTCCAGTAACAGAGCTTATTTCTTAATTTTTTATTATTTATTTATTTATTTATTTAATAATGGAGTTGTGTTTGGAGCTTCCCAATGTTAAGGAATCTGTCCAAGCTCCCATGAACTTTTACAAATGTCAGTTATAAGAGTTCATTGGTTTCTTTACTTCCTTTAAAACTTTGTGGATTGTTATCCAAACTATGTTCATCTAACCTTTGTTAATAACCAACTTGGTTGTATGTTCAGCACATTGTTCTTACTAGCACCCAAAGATAGTTAATTGCAGGGATGAACTGGTCTTAAGTATTCTGTAAAGGATTTTAATCTTGTGAAAATAGAGGGGAAGGGAATATTTTAATTTATGAAGACTTCTATAATTTGCATTTTTACTGCTTTTTTTTCTCTCCCTCTTTGCCATGCCTGATTATTTCTTTCCCTCTTTTTCTGTGTTTTACTATTGTTCTGATCTAGAGATCTTAATTTCATCTTCCTATTTTCTTACTATGATTTTTGTGTGTGTATAATTTGTCACAAACATGCAAAATTGTCCTTAAATTGTATCACAACAAAAAGTTGTAATTATTTGTGTTTCTGCTTTTCCATTTCTGAGACTTCCAACCTAGACTGCTTTTTACTGCTTGACTTTCTTACAAATCCATTTTCTAGACTACATTAACCTGTGTGTTGCCTTCATTCTGTGTCTGCTGCTATAGCCAGACTAAGTAGTGTAATCGTATTGAAACTTTCTTTTCCTCAATCTTTTCTCTGTTCAGAACCGGCAAATGTGTTTTTCTTCTAAATTAACCTCTTCATCTGTAGTTCCTCTAAGTGTTGGCGCCCCTCCTCGTTTTACGATTTCTGTTGGTGTCCTAGTTTGTGGTTTCTCCTTCATTCCTTTCTCATCTCCTTTCCCTTTACAGCTGATGTTTGATGTTTTATCTGTACTGCTTTGGCAGGCAATAAAATGCATCCTCTTGTTATCTTGGTTAGCCATTTATTCAGTGGTTTTTCTTGTGTAGGTTTCTACAGAAGGAACCAGATATGTTCTTAATTGATGACCAAATTTATTTAGTTGGTTATGACAGGAAAATGCTGATATGCTCTTAATCATTATTCTTTCCCTCCCTCCCCCTTCATATTTATAAGTTTTTGTTTTTGTACTTTTGGTATTTCAGGCATAACATAGGCTTTCCCATTGTAGAATGTTCCTCTGAAGGAGACCTGATTATTTCCAAACCACCCGACACAGGAGGGCTGATCTCCTTTGGCACCGTGGCCGAACAATTGCTGTACGAGGTTGGCAACCCGCAGCGCTATCTCTTGCCAGATGTCACGTGTGACTTTTCTGAAGTTTCCATCACAGAAATTCCAGGTTAGTCCTACATCACATTGAGATCTGTGTTAGTGGACTGGGTTATCAATCTAATGCAATTGCTTTAGTTTCCGTTTTTTTCTCTGCATAGTCCTTCAGAGCATGATAAATATAATGGGCTGATTGTTTTTTTGAGGAATTTTTTTGGATATACTTATCTTGTTTGTTGACTGACATAAATCTTTTGATCATTTTTCTTTTTGATTATTTTGATCCTTTTTCATTTCTACTTGGATTCATGTCTTGCGTAGTTTACAGACTTGCTAAGTGCATTGTGTTGTGAGCAACATAGCAAAATCTCATAGTAGAGCTTTCTCAATCTCTGTAGCTGTGGCTCAGTTGCTTTGATTTAGAAGGTGATGTTTCTTGTACATGTTCACTCACATGACACTTGAAATGTTAGTAACAACAGACAGCTGTACCTTGCAAAACGTTACTCATAATGGCTTTTTCCTAGATGTCTAACGGGTCATCTTAAGTGGTAGGAGCTTGCTTGGTACAGGTTAAGCCCTGCAGAGCTTCTGTGAGGAAAAGGCCCCGTTTGTCATAATCAAATCTGTGAACAGACATACCAACAGACTAAGAATGGATATAAAATTCATTCTGGATTCAGTCTTTAGGTCTGTTTGTTTTTATTGTTGTTTTAAGATTTGTGGGTTTATTTTAAAAAAAATCAGTAAAATATTTAGCTCCAGTATTAGGACATTTATTTTTATTGCATCTGTACTACATAGTTTGTGTCTCTCTGTATTTTAATGGCACTAACCATTGACAGGCATGCTAAATGATCTTATAAAACCTAATTCAATGCAATTAAAATCTCAAATTAAAACCTTAATATTCTAAACTCTGTAACATCAGAAATGTTTTGCTTCAGTAGTAAGAGTAGCATGAAATTGTACAGTGAAACTTCTGCCCATGCAACATAATGAAATGACAGTCCGGCAAGGCCGGCTTGTTACTCTTAGCCACTATTTCTTAAAAAAAAAAAAAAAAAAAAAAAGGGGGGGGGGAGGAGGAGGAGAGAAGCCTAACCTTCCTATGAACTTTTAGCTTGCAAATGACCCAATATGACATGTTTGAACTTAAAATGAACTTTCACATGAACTTTTAGTTAGTCCTCTTAGAAATATAACAGATGGAAAATAGGCAGATTTCTTAAATATTTTTAGATTGAAGTGCTTTGACACGTACCCCAGTTAGATCGGGGCAAGTTATCTGGTTTTGCTGTTTACATTGCTGGTTTTATTATCCTGTTGGATTAGTTGCAATGCTGGAACCAAGAGGTGCTTCTGTTTTTTCTTTTTGTCAATGAATGCCATGCATTTTGTTAGGTTTTGTTAGTGTTTCTCCATCACCTAGCGTATAAAACTCTTCCAGAGCTTTATTCTGACTGCAGAGATGTTCTGTGTTGGTAGAGTCAATTAACTGTATGTCAACCTGTGGAGATAGTGTTATTTTTGAGTGACCTATAAAATTTATGCTAGATCTGTCCAGTTTTTCAGATATATGCTGAAGGAATTGTTGTCTTTTGATCTTTTCAGAATATTTAGGTAAATCTTCTAATTGTTTTCTGAATATTTTGGAGTATACACTAGGCACAGGTGAGCTACAGGGTAATTCTGTTTATATTGGATAGACACATAAATGCAGTGCTTATCCTGACATGCTAATTTTCAAGGGACTGTGCCTATTGATTTTCACCAGTGCAAGCTCAAAGCCGATGACATGGGAGCAGTTTCTGTAGTTTCTTATGGGCATTAATATAATAACACCTGGCACAGAGCACACATATGGAATGTGTGTTCAGGCTGTTTATTTCTGTTAGAAACAAGAAAACTAAACTACCTTTCCATTTACCAGGCTACCAACAAATAAGATTTCTTTTTTTTTCCCTCCCATTTTGTGTATATCCCAAGTGAAGGACATCAGCCTGCTCTAGCCAACTACAGTAAATTGAATGCTCTGTATGTCTGCAATAACTGGCTGTTAATTGGCAAATAATTACGGGGTCCAATGTCCTAAGGTTACATTCTGTGTTAAGTATTTAAAGTACATGAATAAACATTTCAAGCATTATATTAAAATGCTCATTGAAGTCATAAATTTAGTCACTAGTTTGCTGTCTGTGTTTGTATGGAGGACTATAGTGAAGCAGTGGTTGTGCAGCTGTCAGTGATTGGTTTTAAGGTTGATATGCATCACAAGCAAATTGTCTTTGAAGTTATATTGAAGAAGCTTCTATATAGAACCACAGAGTCATTATGGTTCAAGTATTAATTTTTAATTTTTAATTATTTTAGGTATTGAAGGTGGGGCAGTGAAAGTTCATGGAGCAAAAGGATCACCGCCTTCAAAATTTTATAAGGTATTATCTCTTTCTATGGAGCGTAAAGTGTTTTGATCTTAATCTGGCATGTGTGGAGAAAATACTAAGCATTTTGTGCCAAGAACTGCCACCACATTAATCTTGTTTTTTTTTTTTTTTTTTACTCAAGAGTAACAAAAATCAAAACAGCAAGAAAAAAAAAACAACCCACAACTGTGCGCTGTCTTGAAATTCTCGTTTGTATAATGAGATAATCCAGAAATCTCCAGAAAAGGCTGAGATGGTTCTTTAACAATTTCCCCCCAAAAATGTCTGTTATCACACTATTGTTCATACACTGTTTATTCATTCTTATTCGAACATGGCAATCTTGTATTTCATTAGTGAAAAACATCTGACATGTATTTCAAAGTTAAGTACCAAGTAACTACCTATGCCAAGATAGCAATTAAGTAGAAGACAGTCTTTTGTGTAGTCTCTTGAAATATTCTACTGAAAGAAATTTGCACTTCTGGTAAAAGTGCAAAGTTTATTTGCTGTTTTTCTTCTAGTGGTCTCAATTTTCTGAACAGACACAAATGTAATACAATTCTGGTGAGGTTCTGGTAGGGCTGCATCACTTTGCTGTTTTAAATAATGACAAAACTGACATTTACAGAAGCAAGGGTAAGGCAAGGAATTGATTGTTTTCTTGATGCCATGATGACGACTTCTTGTTATTCCACTTTTGATTAGCATTTGGATGAATAGTGCCAGGGAGATTTATAGTACTTCAGTACTGATTCTCATGTAATCGTATGCTCCCTCTTCATTAGGTGAGTGCCACTTACCTTGATGGTTTCAGAGCTACTGCTGTCTGCCCAGTGGGAGGGCCAAAGGCTGTGCAAAAGGGAAAATGTACTGCGGAAAGTATTCTGAAAAGGTTAGTGTTTGAGATTTGGAAGGGGCTTTTACATTTTGTTTCTAGGATCAAGATCAAAATAGAACAGAGAACTGTTGAAAATAGATAGCTAAATAGCACAGAGGGACCCAGATTAATGGGAGAAGTTGCAAATCAGAAAAACATTTATTAGATGTCAGAAAGAAATGCAAATGAAATCAGATTGCATTGATTCCCACAGAACTCTCTGTTTTTTCCTTTTCATCAAGAATCTTAGTGCTATGAAATATAGGCAGTTTACCAAGATGATATTTTAAATGTTTAAAGTTTGTTCTGCAGCCTTGTTAGGTGTCGCACATTATTTTGTATGCTAGAAAATGATCTGTGTGGAAGATCTAATAAACCTTTAGTCATGTTTTCATGTCAATGTATGTGGGGGAAGAGGAATTCCTCTTAAAAATGTATCTCCTCAGAGAAGTCTCCACCAAACATTACTTAAATAGCACCCAATCTTTCTAGCTGCTTCCTTTTTATTATGTTATATATGTGATCTCTTCCCCCATCATCTGATAGAGTTGTGGAGCGAGTACAGACAATGCAAGAAATGCAGGATTTAAGGCTGCATTATGCAGGCTTACAGCATAAAATACCTTTCCTATGGACATGCACAGCCCCCTTAGGGACTGAGGACTGCAGCTAGCCCACGAGTCATGCTTCAAGCAGCTGTTGCTAGTTCTGTGCGTTAAAAATGACAATAGAGAGTATTGTCCTATGTTTTAGTGAAGGGCTTAATGTGGGGAGTTGTTTACTGAACATGTCCAAAAGATCTGTATATACAGACCCACGTGCAGAGTAAGAGTTAAGGTATGTCTGATCACTGTCAGAGAATGCTCTGCCAGGAACCATATCCTTTTAGGATATGTGTGCTTTTAGGAAGCACTAATTTCAGCCTTTCCACCCATTCCTATTGCAAGAGAATAGGACTGTTGTGAGGACAGTAACAATCTTTCAGGTAGCCGGCTTCTAGTGCTTTATAAATTAAATTCCTCCTGGTAGTCTAATGGCAAGAAGTGTAGATTTCAGCGCACAGATTGAAGCTGCTTCACTTGTTCAACTTAATAGGCAACCTAAGGCATTAAGTCACTTTGGCAGCTCAAAATGACTACTACAACCGTTTTTTCTTGCACCTCTCCTTTATTCATTTATTCTTTGCAAATGCAAGAAAGATTTGGCAGAGCGTGTGTGAAGTCTGTTTCAAGTAGTCTTCAGCCTTTCTGTTGTATTACAAAGGAACATGAATGGGCTAAAAATTACCCACGGAATATATTTTGAATGCTCTTTTCTCTAGCTAACCATTTTTTAGGCAAGTAACTTAAAATAATTAGCTACAAATACAATTTGCAAGTTTAAGTGCCTTAAACTGAGTATTTGTCCTTCTGTGGTCACCAAAATATACCATTCTATGGTATACTGACCACCTTCATCTCTATGCAACTATTATAAAGTTGCATTTTATATTTAAGTCCCACTGCTGCTTTGTTACCACATTTAATATTGACAATAATTATTGTCATAATTGTATATTGTCATATAACGATGAAATCTTTTAAAGAGCTAGAAGGGTGCCAGACAAAGGATTATTGGAAAACCAATTTAGGTGCATCAGCTGTTCAACTGTTTTAAACTGCAGTGGTAATTCTCAGCTTGTATCATGTTTGAACACTGTGCTATACTTTGAGAGTTGTTGCAAATGCTGCCTTTAATCTGAATTTAATATTCGGCAAAACAGTGTTTATTAATGAAAAAAAATAGAAAATAGCAATGTATAATTTTTATGAACTCTGAAGTGTTTGACAAATTCCACAGTACCAGAGGAAAAATCCTTGAACAAAAAGTTCTGTTTAAACATGTATTTGCTACTTCCAAAAAAATAAGTACCTTTAAAGTTTGAATGAAATTTCCTTTTTAAGTTAAATTTTTCTTCTGTAGTGCCTTTGATGTAGTGATATAGTTTCATATATTCATAAATTGTTTAAAATGTCTTACAGAAGAAAAACAAAGGCTGAGTTTCCTGTATAAAAAAACAGGAAGACTGTATATACTGTAATTATATTTCAAACTCTGTCTTAAAGATGAAAGTAAAAGATCTGGATCCATATATTTGCTTATCATCTTTCAAATAAATAAAGAAAAGGTTCAAATTGAAACCCAGGGATAGAATCAGATGGCAGTGAAAAGTGTTCATATTGCAGTCTACATGGCAGAGCTAACTGCTGTGGACCACACAGGACTGCTTCAAAGAACTGTTCTGAGACAGTTCACTAACAAAACGTCTTTTGTTGCAGGACTCGTCTTATTTTCAGTCAGCTTGGATATGAAGATTACAGTGCAGTTAACATGCAGGTTTTAGGGTCTGAAGATACATATGGACCTCACGCTAGAAGAAGTATAGACGGTGTAAGTATTCGTGGAGTGTTTTTAAACTTCTGCTGACCTCTGTTAATCTCTCTGTATTGTTATCTTTTCTGTAACTTTAAAGGAAGTCACTATCATCTCAGGAATTTCACCCCATCATCTCACAAAGATTTCAGTGTCACTGCTTAGTGTGCAGAAAGTGTACTCATGTCTTTGCAGTATTGGCTTTTCCAGAAGAACTGTTAGAAAGTCTTACAAAGATACTGTTGTAGCCTGTTGTGGTGATTTTCATATAAAGAAGTACTTCTTTACAAAATTTCTTGTGATACAAGCTTTTAAATTGAATTGAAGATAACTCTGAAAGACCATAGTATAAAATTTGCAGAATCAGGAAATGGCAGAATTATTTCTCATGCAACTTTAAAAGTGTCTGTGAGTACTCTTCATGAAACAGGCTTCATTTCATCATTATGTTTTATAACTTCTTATATTTGCTTGTAAGAATTTGAAGGCTATAGTGACTGAGACATTAAGTTTTCTTGATCTACAATATGGTATTCTTCTTATTTTAAAAAAATGCCTTTTTTAAGGTTGTAAATCTCGTCCTCACTTACATATACTTTAAATATTTAGATAGTTTAGCCTTTTCCAAAACAGTAGCATTAATTCTTCTTTGTAAATGGCAATGCCTTGCGAAACTCTTAAGGTACACATGTGGCAAAACTCAGCTCTGAGAATTTGATGTAAGGAATGTCAGCATTTAAAATAGCTGAGTATTTGTATTTTCAAAAGCATATGTTAGTGAGAGTGAACTTTTTACTGTAAAAAATAATTACTCATAGAAATTGTGTAGGTTATATCTGCAGCTATTCATTTTAGTGCTGGAGCTTCAATTTATTTCTCCACAGCAGCAAAAGTCACTTCCTGGTGAACCATTTCTATAGTATGATCTTCTTCGTTTTTAAGATTATAAATCCCACTATGCTAAAAGTGTATGACTAAGATTGCAGAATCAAGTTTTTCAAACATAGGAACAGATGCTCCAGATGTTGTATATGTTCTGTTAGTTCCAGCTCCTTATGATTATTCATTGTAATATATTCTTTAATAACATAGTTACATAGTATGGAATGAATAATGATTTTTGAGAATATGTTCCTTACCTTTTGTCTTTCTTACTGCACTGTGAATAGATTTTTCCAAATCAAGTTGAATATTTATAGTATTTCTTGTATTTCAGCCACAACTCTCCATTTTCTGATTAAAAGTAGATAGAGTGTTCTCTCTTTTATGTGCTTCCGTATATTTTATACAGAAAGCTGGAGGTGAAATATGGGAAAACCTTCTGCTTCCCCTTTCACCCTCTTCCTCCAACAGTTAGAAGAAATTAAGCAGAAGTTCTCATCTGGAAACTAGCAGCTGTAGCTTAAGGAGAGAGGAGTGGAGCCTGACTTTAGCATTTAATATGTAAAGTGGAATCCTAGGCAAAAACATCTGCCTTCTGGGCTCTCAGGGAGAAATCGTGTATTCTCTTAAACACTATTTCTCAGTGCATCTTTCCATGCAAAATTAGATCTGTTCATTTGAATTACAAATAACAGCAGTCAAAAACAGAGCCTTGCTTAACACACAAAAGTTCCTGATTTGAAAATGTTTCCATCTGAATTTATAGGAAAGGCAAATATATGTATGAATACTAAGACAGGAAAAGTTTATCAAGCAATACTCACAGCTTACTGGAGGTGTCTGGTGTGACTAGGCTGATTGCCACACAGGTCTGTCAAACTGTATTGTATTCTCTGAAGTCTCTGGGTATTTCTCTGAGGAGGAGGAAGTTTTGGCTACATTGGCAAACACAGTCATCTTGGACTTCGTAAATCTTGGGGTTGCCTATGTAGTTGTGAAATCACAGGCTTAGGCTCATATACTAGAGTCTGAACTGCTAAGTGGTGCAGATTTGAAGATCATCTTGGTATTGAGCCTGGAGAATTTAAGTGCTTTTACCCTTTCCCTTCTCCATTTTTTCCTGTCTCATTACATGATCTTTCTGTGCCACTCTTGGAGCTTGTTTAGCTATTGCTTTACCAGCAGCATCACACCGTATATGAGAGGACCCAAATCAGCACTGAGTAACCCTAGTGATACTTAATTTTTGACACATCTGCTTTGTGTTTTTTAGTAAGCCTGTGGGTAGGGCACCGTTATGAAAGTGTCATAGCATCCACAAGTTCATCATTTGGAAATACTTGGAGGTGTTTCATATTAAGTATGTATTAATAGGTTATTACAGGCTTTAGGGTTACAAAATACAAATTGTTATATACATACATACATATGTAAAAATATATGTATAACTCTCTGCTAAATATGGATATACTAGCAGATAGATATATTAAATATGGATAAATGTGGGAATATTTAGCAGAGTTATACATATATTTTTATGCACACAGCTTTACTCATTAGCTAAAATCTGTTGTTTACTAACTCTAGCGCTGCTTTAAGACTTCATGAAGAGCAACTTTTTTTTTGTGTTGTTTGGTCATGATGCTGTAAGGATAGTGTACATCTTCAGTTTTGATACTGGATTCACACACTCAGAATTCCTTCTTTTGGTTTCGTAGATCATTTGCGTCATGCGTTATCTTGCATCCATTGGCAAGGAAGTAAATATAGCACTTAAATGGAATTTTGAAGATATGGTAGAGTTTAGAACCCAGAAACAATTGTGAATGCATAAGTATGTTTTCTGCTAGAATATTTCGTGCTAACTATTACTAGTAGTTAATTATTACTAGTGGCTGTACCTCTGTTTTCTGTGTAGTAAGAGTTCTTATAACAATATAGCTTTAAGTCAAAGTTGATGGGTTTATTATTATTTAAATGACCTCTTATTCTAGGGTTTGCCTGTGTGGGTATTGAGGAAAACTAACAAAAAATGTGAAGCAGGCTTGCAGGTTTTCCTACATGACAGAATCTTTGCAGGCTTCTTCCAGGCAGAGATTTTGGAGACTGAGAAATGAACAGTGCATCTCTCACTATGAATGTATTTACATAGTAGTTACTTAAAAAGATGAAACAAATTAACTAAAACCGTGGATTTGCAAATGCATCAGTTCAGAGTACTTCAGGGTATCTCTCTGAAGACATGCCACTGGAATAGTAAGCAGTGAAATTCCGTCTCAAATTAACAAATGGTTTGGATTTTAGCTTAAAAATAGTTAAACAAGGCTTATCTTAGCTGATTGACAACCATCAAGTCAGAAAGTTTCCCTCTTTTGGTATAAGCTGGCATAAGTGAGCTTGGTCATTCATGTGTTTTGTCTCTGTATTGTCTATTAGAAATACAAGACAGAATTTAGTGATATTTGTTAATAGTTCTTCAGGATAGTCTTACAGTATCCAAGATTTTGGAAGAACCACAGCATGTATTATGTACAGTATTTCAGCAGCTACCAGTAGGAAATACTTCCATGTTCTTACATTGTTGAAGTTATTCCCGAGTTGAGATTTTCTAATGTAAACATGTTGTACAGTACTGCTTTTGGGAAAAATGTACTATATACACACCAGAAAATGGCTCTAATATGCAAGACAATAGTATTTCCAAAAGCTGAACTTTTAGTTTTCTGTTCGTTTGTTTTTATGTGTAATGCTGTCAAAGACTGCAGCTTTACAAAAATGTAGAGAATTAAAATAATTAACGTTAGAGTAGGGAGATATGATAAAAGGAGGTGTAATTTGCTAGGCAAAATAGGAGTTTAGATATAGCAAGTTAGTTTTGTTGCTTATTTCAAAGAGGAGGAGCCTTTGGTTTTTTTTCTTTGTTGGTTTTTAATGGAAAATGTTGAGTTGTTTTAAATATTTGAAGGGGGGGAGGGGAAGGTTGTTTGATCTTATGTTGTTGTTAAATTTACTAGAGTTTCAGGGAGTGAACCGGGTGGTTCTGAAATAGATGCAGACTACCTTCAATTTTTCAAAATGTCCTAGTTCCTTTTCTCCTGGAAAATGTCCTTTTCAGCCTGTAAATAGCTACATTTGGGGATTTTTTTCTTTACTTCTGTACATTGCATTTGTAATATAACAGCTACTGAATTTATTTGAATTCTTTAGACAGGACATTTGGAGTGTTATCATGTCCATAGAAAATACCCTGGTATGTTTTTTCATGCTTCTGTGAAATATATCCTTTCCTATTGCATAAAATTGGACATAGAAAGTGGAAAAAAAATCACTTAGTATCTCTTAGTCAAACTCATCTTTTTCAAGTTTTACACTGATTAAGTAAGTCAAGAATTTCATGCAGGTTTGGTAAAGAATGAGTTGCTGAATTAGTTGCTGAATGCCTTCTTTGTTTTGGCGTTTACCAAGGGCAGCCCTTTAGAGTCCCAGGCCCTAGGAACAAGCGAAGAAGCTGGTGGAGAGGAAGACCTGCCCTGGGTAGAGGAAGATTGGGTCAGAGAGCACCTAAGGAACCTCGATACCACAAATCCATGGGCCCTGATGGGATGCACCCCAGAGTGCTGCGTGAGCTGGCAGAGGTCATAGCTAAGCCACTCTCCATCATCTTTGAAAGATCCTGGAGAACAGGGGAGGTGCCGGAGGACTGGAAGAAGGCCAATGTCACACCAGCCTTCAAAAAAGGCAAGAAGGACCCCGGCAACTACAGGCCAGTGAGCCTCACCTCCGTCCCCGGAAAAGTGATGGAGCGGCTCATACTGGCTGTTGTGTCCAGGCACATGGAGGACAAGAAGGTGCTCAAGAGTAGTCAGCATGGATTCACCAAGGGGAAATCTTGCTTGACTAACCTGACAGCCTTCTATGATGGAATGACCAGCTGGATAGATGAGGGGAGAGCGGTGGATGTCGTCTATCTTGACTTCACCAAGGCTTTTGACACCATCCCTCACAACATCCTCCTGGGCAAGCTCCGGAAGTGTGGGATAGATGAGTGGACAGTGAGGTGGATTAGGAACTGGCTGGATGGCAGAGCTCAGAGGGTGGTGATCAGCAGTGCAGAGTCTAGTTGGAGGCCTGTAGCTAGCGGTGTCCTCTAGGGCTCAGTCCTTGGTCCATTCCTGTTCAATTTATTCATCAATGACCTGGATGAAGGCACAGAGTGCTCCCTCAGCAAGTTTGCTGATGATACCAAACTGGGAGGAGTAGCTGATACCCCTGAGGGCTGCACTGCCATCCAGAGGGACCTGGACAGACTGGACAACTGGGCAGTGAAAAACCTCATGAAATTCAACAAGGCCAAGTGCAACCTGGGGAGGAATAACCCTAGACACCAGTACAGGCTGGGGACTGACCTTCTGGAGAGCAGCTCTGCAGAGAGGGACCTGGGTGTCATGGTGGATGATAAGTTGACCATGAGGCAGCAGAGTGCCCTTGTGGCCAAGAAGGCCAATGGGATCCTGGGGTGCGGTAAGAAGAGCGTCTCCAGCAGGTCGAGGGAGGTGATCCTGCCCCTCTACTCAGCCCTGGTGAGGCCACATCTGGAGTATTGTGTCCAGTTCTGGGCTCCACAGGACAAGAGGGATGTGGAGCTGCTGGAGAGAGGCCAGCGCAGGGCCACAAGGATGATCAGGGGCCTGGAACATCTGCCCTATGAGGAGAGGCTGAGGGAGCTGGGCCTGTTCAGCTGGAGAAGAGAAGGCTGAGAGGGGACCTGAGCAGTGTCTAGAAGTACCTCAAGGGAGGCAGTGAGGAGGATGGTGCTGGCCTCTTTTCAGTGGTGGCCACCGACAGAACTAGAGGTAATCACGCCACAAACAGAAGCACCAAAAGTTCCACAGGAACTTAAGGGAAAATTTCTTCCCAGTGAGGGTGCCAGAGCACTGGAACAGGCTGCCCAGAGAGGTTGTGGAGTCTCCTTCTCTGGAGATCTTCAAAACCCGCTTGGACGCAGTCCTGTGCCATGTGCTGTAGGTGACCCTGCGTGTGCAGGGGGTTGGACTAGATGATCTCTAGAGGTCCCTTCCAACCTTAAGCGTTCTATGATTCTAAGAATCTTTTAGAAGTTTTCTTCTTCATTGACACAGAGAAAGACAAATTGAAACTGTGCTTGAGGAATCATGTCTGAAGTGAAAAACTAAAGTTTATGTAAGCCTGGTGTGACCTTGGACATGAACTTAACATGAACTTCAAATTGTGTAATATAGCTGGCGATCAGAAAGAAGAAATACCCTCAGGATTCCATACTTTTATGATGCTCTGTGAGCAAATCTGAACCAGAGATTTTGCTACCTTATGCAGAACCATTTCATTTGAACAATGGATTTGTTGTTCTTATTTTTAGAAGAAGGGAGATAGATTTAGGAACAGGACTAGACTTTCAAATGTTACTCAAAAGACTAGAGTTTCCAATAATGTTCTTACTGATGGCTGCAAATTCTTGGAAAAAGCACACATATAAAAGTGTTTGCTTTGACAGAAGCTTAATTTGACTATATGAGATACAAAACTCTACCTTAGATTTAGCAGAAGAATATTTAGAAGTCATGGTCAGATACATAGCCGAGTATTTCTGTATAAATGAGAGCGCCATGTTATGTTTCTTTAGTATAAAGGAATTAAATTTAGTAGAAGATACTACTAATAGATCAAAAACTTATCTTTGCTTTCAGTGAGATTTGGCATTCACTTTAAGCCTTTTACCAGTGTGTTGTTTTCAATGGAAGATCTTTCAGTGTCAGAAGGAGATTCTTCCAGAATGAAAATGCTCAATGAGAGATGGTTAATGCCTGCCTATTTATTATAGGGTTTGTTAGCTGACTGTTGATTAGGGCAGTGTACCTGTTGGGTTTATCTTCAGAGCAGTGTCTCCCGTCTTTGGAAATGTTAGGGTTTTTATAAGTACAAATCTCCTTTCTAACCCCTAAAGAATAGGTTTGATTTTTTTTTTCCAGGAAATCTGTTTACTTTATAAGGCTAAGAGAAGAGAATGCGGCTGTCTATAATTCCCAAATATTTTCAATAGGAGGAATATTAAAATAGGAGGAAAATTAGTTTGCCTGTCCCATTGAGAATGAAGAAAAATGTTTCTTTTGTTCTAAAATTATTGTAGTACTTAATGCTATGAGACAACTGTAGAAGATGCACTGTTTCCATGCAGTGTGAAATATCCAACAGTGAATTTCAGGGTAGCAAAAGAAAAAAGATAAGAAAATAATAGAAAATTATGATGATGTTGGCTACACCTTGAAATGTCACTGAATGAACATTGTTACAGCTGTTAGTAGAGGCAACCACTAAAATTTCTGTTAATTTCAATAGTGTGCTACAATTATTTTTCAGTTTCCCAAATTTAATTAATGCTGTGCTAATGGGCTAATCTTATGACTCTTACTTTCTACCTTTTTGAAAGCAGGGTCCTCGGGAAGCTGTTATTTGGCTTGCTGTACACCATAAACAAAAAGAGGCTTTAGAAATCTTCTCCAAAGAGATTGCACCAGCTGGAACAGGAATGGGTAAATACTCGCATATTGTATATATCTTAGTTTAATATATGTATACACACGTATATGTATGTATGTCTTAGTTATAACCTTGCATTTGAAATATTTTAATGGCTAATGAATAAGGGCCATCTATCATGGTATTATCTCTGCTTCTTTAGTTTCCCTTCTCTTTGCTTTATATATATAGATAGATAGATATATAAAAGCAAACAACAACAGCAAAAAAAAGAAAAAACAAAAACTGTGCAGCAGTTCTTTGTAAATTCCATTGTAAATTCCATTCTCTTAACTTTTTAGAAAGACTTACTCCTTGGCTACTTTGAAAAAGCTGTTCTTTTTTTTTCTCTCTTTTTTTTTTTTTTCTACTCCCAAGTGCCATTTATCTGTTACTACCTAGTTTAAGCAGCACATTCAGATCTTGTGATTTGGCTGATGCCACTGTGGACACTCACCTTTTTATTTATTTATTTATTAATCCATTTAAAACTTGAACAGTTAATTTTTGAGGATACAGATAGGAGCTACTGCTAAATATCTAAGCTAACTTATGGAAGAATATATTGAGAAATTACAGGATCTGCCAAAAAAAAGTTACGTGAGCTTAACTTAAACCTATTAACTTATAGCAAAGCCAGAATCGTGGTTAATGGGATTTTTATTTTTTTTAAGTCTCTTTTGCCTTAAAGGACTTAGTGAACCTTTTATTTTCAGTGGATTTAAAACTGTATGCAAGTATGCATGTTCTGTCTTTATGGTGGTAACCGAGATATGGTTAATGTAGTAGGGTTTTTTTCAAGTTGTGTTTATAGCAACAGGGTCAACAAATGGCCATCTCTTTATCTTACTTTTTCCTTCTACCAGATAGAACACAATAATGCAAAACTAATTAGGTATATTCATAGACACAATTTAAAAAATAATTTGCAATTACAAAGGTTAGTTAATAGATCAACATTTACTGTAAATGTAAACTGCTTCCCAAAAATGTTTTTTCTAATAAATGAAAGATGGTGTTTCACAATAGGAGTTTCTCCTTTTTCATTTTTCCTGCAGATATACTTAAAACTAAAGACCTATACTTATTCATTATTATATATGTGTTTGTATCTGTGAAAAATCTGCACTACCTGGAATGGGTGGAGTATCAATGTACAGTATCAAAATCAAGGTTCCTGTAGTATGAAACTATCTGTGTTTCCATGTGGCTGGCAAACTTCGAGACAGCTCTTGTTCCCAGAGCTCCGGGAGAAGAGCCAGGGGTGTTTATGTTCAGAATCAGGTAGAAGTTTAGGCAGCTGGGTTGAATGATTGTTGAGGCATTGGTTTTGCTTTATAAAGGAATTGTGTGAACTTTCTAGAACATCCTGTAGCACTTATTCACTAAAAGTCTACTTCACCCGATAGAACTCTTCAATTGCTTGCCAGGTTCAGGACTACAAGATTTTTTGGCCTCAATGTAAGTTACCAGTGTCAGAGAGCAACTGAGACTACTTATTGACTGGCTTCCTAGGGCTTGAATAGACCCCTAAATGGGCAGTCTGACTAGGCCCTGTTTTCTGTGACGATTATTAAAACTGCTTTTTTTGCAGTCACATGTGGTTGTTGTTGCATGATTAGATTTCCATAGTACCTGCACAGATAAATCCCATGTATGCAGGAAGGAGCCTGATTTGGGATCTTAAATACTTAGTAGGATGCGTATTGATCTGATATTCCTTCATGGTGATGGTTTTCAGGCTGCCAGCCCCCACTGCTAAGTCTCGCTATGGAAAATAACCAGTTCAACACTGTTGACCAGTAACGAGCAGTGCATTTATATCTGAGAGGGCTTAAAACTTTTTTTTTCTGCCTGTGGTGTTGGCTGAGCAACTTGATGTGAAGAGCAGAGCTAGGAATGGCTGCTGCTGCTGAACTGTTTTAAAACAAACTGTTCTGTAGATAGCACTGCATGGCTCTCCTGTGTTGGGTATCTTCTACAACAGGAGAGGTAGTGACTATGGGAGTGATTGCAAACAAACTTTTTTTGTATATTCTTTAATGAAAAATTGAGGAAACGTAGGAAGAAAGAATCCTTCAAAACCAGCAGCAGTGAGAAAAGAGGAATTATTAATCTGCAAGGTGATGTCACTTGAATTGAAACACTTAATTCCATTACATCTTGAATGTTTTGAGAGTGAATTTTAGGAAACAACATTCATTTGGTTTGTAACAGTCAAAAATAAAAATCCAGACAAGTTCTTCCATTTAATTTCACTATGTCTAGTGATTCTAGAATAGTGATTGTAGCTATAATTTTTCACATCAATAGCAATTTGGTGTCTGTTACTTTAGTGTGTAGACAGTCAATAATTGTCAAATGTAGCACCCTTCATCCCAGAATGGAAAGTTGTGTAGATGTGAACTAACTAAGCTTCACAATGTTTAGAAATATTGGAAAGTATTATCTCCGCCTTAGAGATGTTTTCCTGAGATATCGGAAGGAGGAATGACCTGAAAAGAATTTCAGACAGAATTCTAGACTCTGCTTTCTCTGTAATAAATGCTGGAGGGAGGTCGTAATTGCTCCTGCCCTGATCCTTGGGACTTATCTGTACTCAGATTTATTAGAGGGTAGGCAGCAGTAAGCCCAGGCTCTTGGGTTTGTGTGTGTTTACCAGCTGCATCTCCTGTGACAGAATCCAGAAGCACCGTCACTCTGGGAGTGACCTGGAAGTGTTCAGGTTCATTCAATCTGCTAGTCGGACTTGCCACCCTGAGCTAGACCTGGTTTTAGTTTGGTAGCACTATCAGAGTATGAGAGCTATCTGTAATTAAGGTATTCCTATAATTGTCAGCAGTAAAAAAAACAGTTTTGCTGGCTTTTGTTTTAAGCTTAGCCAAAATAATTTAATATTTTTCTGAGCTGATGAATTTTTGAGGGAGCTCTAAATTATGTTTTTTCAGGATATGCAAGAAACAATAGTGAAACAATGATGCAAAGAAAAGGAATCTATAACAGTTTTGTTGAAAAGTAATCATCATAATGTTTCCCAGCTGAGCTTTAACATTTGGGGTGCTGTGTCTTGCATGTCAGAAATGTGCTTTTACCTGTGCTGGTGAACCTCAAGTCTTCACATCTATATTTCTTAACTTCTGACAGATTTTGCAGATTTGATTATTAAACATTTTTAGATATGATAGATGGTTTTATGTAGGAGCAGTAGTTTTTATAAAAGGAAAGCGCTGTAGAATCTGTGCCTCCATGTCAGAAGGGAAAGATGAAGGAGTCTTATGTGTGTGCCCTGCAAAAAATAAAAGACGTTAAATCCGCAAGAGAAATTTGGGAGAGGCACCTCTTTAAAAAATGTGAACTTCTATAATCAAGAATAAATTATTAGAATTTTTATAGTTATTTCCGTTTTTTTTTCTCATGTTGTTTTTAATTGCCATTGTTTTTGAGAAGACCTTTGAGGCACAGGAGCATACAGTAATGCTCTGAAGTACAAATCTCAGTTGCAAGCTTGCAAGAGAGATTCTTAAGCCCAGAGAAGAGTTTGAAGTTACTGTGTACATAGACGTGCCAAACATGAGAGTGATTTGTTGTTTATTTTCTGTGTTTGGAATGGAACACTTTTAATTGTAAACTTCTGTTGAGTATGATATTTAATCAGTTTTCATTTGGAGCCTGCTATTATGACAGGATTTAAGGGGGATACAAGCTCTTAGAAAAACACAAACCAATCTTTTTTTTTATTATTTTTATTTTACAATTAATACCTGAGTTAAATAAACCTCCAGATAGTAAAATCACACTTTTTTTTTTTGCTTAGTTTTATTTCTCTATACCTGGAGAGTAGATCATAAGCTCAGAAAAGAAGGATTTACATGTGTCTGTAATGTTTAGCATTAACAGAAGATTTTTTTAGAGCTTTCCTTGCTCTCCAGAGGAAGCTTTTGTGTACTTTGTTAAGATCGCAGTGGGAATTAAGACACCGGAATGCCTGGGGAAGCCCAGCAGTGAAGAACCCTAGGCTCATGAACTCAGATTTTTAAGTCTGTCGAAGCCTGCGGGGGTTTGGGTCAGTTCTGCATCGTACAGTCCAAGAAGATTCGTCCTTGCTTCATTAAAGCAAAAGTTCCCCATCCCATCTAACTTTTCCTTAAATTCAAGTATTTTATTCAGAACAAAATCCAATGTGAAAATGGTTCAGGAAGAGCCTTGCTGAGGGAATTTGGCATTTTCAGTTTATTAGGGCTTCAGTAGCTAAGAAATACTTCACTAATAGCTGAAATAATGTGCTGACCCTTATTTCACATTAAAATGACCGGAGTTTGACACTAAGATGACAGCTGGTTAATACAACTTGATATTTTAAAGTGCTTGAGTATATGTAAATATTATGACTGATCTCATAAGTGTGTTGGAAGATACTTCGAGAAATGTCCTGGTTTTAACAATTTACTGCAGTTCCCTGTTTTTTGTTGGAGAATAATACTTCAGAAAATGTTTTATCTGCTGTGTTCAAAGGACATGGATAAAATAATGAAGGACATATAATTGACCCCCATAAACAATGATTGAATATATTTTATATTTTTACTCAACACTACTGTAAGTGCTGTTGACTGTAAAATTCTGGATTTCAGATTCCTCTATCACCTAACATAATTCTTGGAAATTAGATTTTTTGACTGTTATAAAAATGCACATATATATATCTTAAAATATGGAATAAATATATTTATAACCTTTGGTTGAGTTTATTCAGTCCATGGAAATAGAGGGACAAATGATTTAGGACCAAAAAAATGCAAGTCAGCAAATGAGACGTGATTATGTTTTGTAACAAGTTACAGAGAAAGATGTGTCACTTGTTGAATTTAAACTATACAAAGATTTTTAGCTCTTTGGTTTTGACTAGTCAGAGCATTCTGACTCTTTTTTTAAATCCTAGAACATTTTGTGAAACAAGCTTCTCATGATCTGTCATATGTATATCTATGTACATAGATTTGCACAAAACGTTTTAAAAATTTGGAGAGGATAAAAGTAGGTTAACAGATAATTAGTACTAAGCCAGAATTAGATCTAGCTGTTAAAGTACCGCTTGAATAGGGTAGAGGAACTGTTGAGGAGACAAAATATAAGGTTTTCCCACCAGTAAGTCTCCAGCGAGCCGTTCTGAGAGCTGCTATTAATGAAGCTTGTTTCAACGCAGATTTACATCTCACAGGTTGATTGCAAGTTTCCACAGAAGCTTTTCCTGCCATGAGGTATTTTACAGGTTATAAGAGATGGCATAAATAATCTGTTTGCAATATGTATTAACACATGGCAATTACACATACTTAAATAGGTGCTCCTTGGTGCCGACTTTAAACATTCTTTTCCATGGGACTGATTTTCAGCAAAACCACTCTGAGATGTTTGTTTGAACACCAGAGTTGGGACAAGGGAGGAGAGAAGAATGTGTGACAAGGCATGAGGAGGGGCAGGCTCTGCCTGCCCTTGTGTAAAATGACACGAACTATCATATATTTTTCCAATAAAGCCTGGTGCTATTTACTTTGTTTGCTACCAGTGTTCTTGAAAACGTGTTGGAAACATGCTCTCTTTAACAAAAGGATGATATAGGAGCTTTGAAAGTGTTGGTATTTACAAACAAGTCCTCAGATAAGTTTCATACAATAAGGAAATAAAAAGATTGAGATGCAAGGGACATCTTGGGAAAGAGAAAAGATATATGAGATCACGTAGAGGACTCTGTGGAACTAGAGTGTCAAGAAGTATCACTTGAGCGGATTTCACTTTGTATTATCTACAAGCACACCTGTCACCACAGCCATGCTCCATCAGGGACTGTGGGTGCTGATGTGCTTTGCTTGAACCACCACATGGTTGTTCTTGAGACTCTTCTCTCCTTCAGCTTTGACTGACACTTGCTATTGGGCCCACAATGTAGCTTGTAGCTGGGCTGGAAGAATCATAGAAGGGAAAAAGCTGCAGATATAAATGTATTGACAAACACGTATGGTGAGTATGAAGCCTTGTTTTTTCCTTAAAGGAGAGTGAAAATAAAGACTGAAAGTAGGCAAGAGGGAGAAATCATGCAGTGAAAAGGTAGTGCAAGGCTGTAGGAAGAATTGTACAGATTAAGGAAAGAGAAGCATTTGCTAAGAAATAGTTCTCTGTACATTTAGTATATATTCAAACCTCTTTAAGTGCTCATTCTCAAAGGAAGGATTGTAAAAGAGTGTCTAGTGACCTAGACAGTAGTAAATTACAGCAGTGCTGCGGGCCTGCAGGTATCACTGATTTTAGTGGACTTGGTACCTGCTGTTCCTCCTCTCATAGCTTTTATTTGGGAGTTAATGAAACTAATGGCATTTAAATGGCATAATCCCAGTATTGACCCTCAGCTTTTAAGTACACAGCTACATAGAAGAATTAGCGCCAGGCATTGTAAGAGAAAACGTTCTAGAAAACAGAATGCTATTGAATTTGACCCTTGAGGCAAAATAAGTGTGGTGATACTTGATATGATGATTACACCAGACAAATTCTATAAGTAAAGCTGCTCCTGAACGGAGCGTTGACAGACGGAAACGAAGGGCTCTGTTTTGTCAACTGCACACAGGCATTCAGCGACGCGTGGTGCACCAGTGTGGTGCTATTCTGAGGTAGGAGAAGTTGCTGCCTACCAGTGAGGAGTTCTGGCCTGCTGCAAGTGAAAGGACATTTTCAGAAGGTTCATGGCAGCAGACAGGGTGACACCATGGTTAATGGCACTTTCTTTGTCAGATGCGATGGATGAATGCACAGAGTTCTAGAGGCTAGGGGAATTTTGCTGCATGCAAAATTTCTGGGTAATGAGATCAGTGGCTTCAAGATAGCTGATAATCTTTCTCGATGCTGATTTAGACTGTCTGCAAGTCCAATGAATGAGTTATGCCACATGTCATTGTAGGCAAAGATAAGTTGTCTTCCAGAAAGGCCTGGGGGGCATCTGCACAGAAATTAAGCAACATAAAGTGAGCATGAAGTACAACATGAGTTGTCTTCCTTGTTTGAAAGCGTCTTGGGACAGCAGTTGCTGTCAGGAGAGCACCGTTAATTTTGTGAAATTCTCTTGCTGGTGTCAAATCTGCTGTTACCTGCTTGTACTTCACCTTCCTTTGTCTTCTCCCAGCTTTACCTGAGAAATGCAGTGGGGATCTGAGCTGTGGGAGGTGAAGTCTGCAGAAATAACAAATCATCAAGCATAAACCAAAATTGATTTAAGATTTGGTTCTTCCTCCATGGTATAAATCTAGGTAGGAGTTACATACATTAAAGAAAATTAGATTGTCCATATATGTGCTCCTGAGTAGGAGGAACTGGGATATTGTCGTAGTTTTGCTCTGCAATTGCATTTATTTGTAGGGGTATCTGTACTATTTCCAGAGACTGAGGTGCTGTTACTGAGGATTGCACTGGTGAACTTTGCAAGATAGTAATAGCAAATAGCAGTAAAAGGTGTTGATTGTACCCTCATGGTGTGAGCACTATTGTTGCTCTTTAGTTATTTTCTTATTAGTGTTTAGAGAACTGCTTTGTTTTAGGAGCCAAGCGCCATTGTATGAGAGCAGGCGAGTGAAGAGCTTTCTTTCAGGAAGCTGAAATTGATTTTGGAGCGAAATCTGGTATCCTTAATGAGCAGTTCAGCTGCTCAGCAGGAAGTCAGCCATGGGACAATCCACAGATAATTTACATGAACTAACTTTATGAACCTATATTTTGAGCATGAACTTAACCATATCCAGCTTCCTCCTCCAGCAACCTAAACAAACAAAAACCTGGGAGCTTGATTCAGTAAAATTAACTCTGTGTGTGTGTTGGGGGGTAATATTGAATGGTAATTAATACTGTAGCACCTTTCAAAGATTGATGTATTTTGATCTGTTTCTTAGTCTCTGGCTAAATACTGTTAGTGAAGACTGTTTATCTGGTGAACTGCTTATGGTTATGATGCCAAAGAATTGCACTGGCTGGGCTGGCAGAGTGATCATAAATTGGCCTCAGGCAGAAGGCGTCTTCCATAACTTTAAATTTTATTTAATTATCATCTGTGAGTCAATAATTTGGATATGCACTGAATGTAAGTATTGTTAATTTAAAATGTGTCTCGGAGTATAGAGTGGTGTGAACAAGGTGAAACTATAACTTATGTAATGTCATCCCTTTTCAAAAACTTAATTCAAACACACTTGTAAATGTAATCTTAGTGAAATGTTTTTTCTGACAAATGCGGGTACAGCTAGACTGCGTGATGGGGACTGATGCTGTGTGGCACCACGGGTGCTGCCGCTGCTGCGTGTCCACGTTAGCAAGGCACGGAAGCCTGGCTCTCCCGGGATGGAGAGGTTGTCAGCACAGGCTTGGACCCTGGCATGGCTGCTTTGCCTTTGGACCCTGGCATGGCTGCTTTGCCTGTGCTCAAAGCAGACTGACAGCCAGGTGAATTGACACCTGAAGGAAGCGTGAGGCAAAGTGCAGGTCAGCTGGGTTTAATTGGAGTAAATGCACTGTGAGCAACTTTTCATAGTTGTTTTTTGAGGTTCTGCTGGCATGAATGTTAGTTCCTAGGTTGACATAATTGGTCCCATTTATCATTTCTTTAAGTCAGTAGGGTATGGACCTCTGATATATCATGCATGCACACTGTCCATGCCAAAACAAAGAATTCAAAGGAGCAGAGCTGTTTGTCAGAAATACCACGCTGTTAGGCATGTTTAATGGTATGATAGCCTGGCCAACTAATGGGAAGATTAGACAACAGTCTAATGACAGTGCTGATGTGCTGTGAATCTAGGTTTGCACCATGATTTAAGCCCCTAAATTTGTCTATGTATCCAAGAGAACAGGATATCCACTGTGCAGCACCTTAAGAACATCTAAGTTAGCCAGGGACAAAGCTGAAGAGAAGGGAGCATGAGAAACAACAATAAAGCCATTTGTTCAAACACTATTAAAACAAGACATGATACGGGTCAGAATTGTGATGTATTTTTCAAAAAAAAAAAAAAGTTATTTTTCTACCAAGTGTAGTACCTGCTTGACACTGGTGTACAGAAATAATACTAAATTCTTCATATTTCACACATTTTTAGTTTTTTTAGTGCTTTTTACATGTTTTAGCTTTATCTGTAGCATAAAATGTTTGAATGTATCGATTTGTGATGCCATATGTAATTTGGTAAGGGCTTCCTAGCATTTATTAACTATGTACCGTAAGAATGATTGAGGCTACAGAAAAAGAAGAGTCAGTGTTGAGAACAAGCCTGTAACATTTTTGTTTTTAACTTCATTTCTAGCACCCGGTCTCACAGGAGTTGTTGGAGGGCGTCCGCGAGTGTAAGTTTAGCTTTGATCGTTGAGTTCTTTTTCCACTGTTCAAAACTACAATAAAAAAGAAAGCAACTGAAAAGTCTTTCAGTTGCATATTATGCTCAATAATTAGTGATAAGATGAATATTTATTTTATATGACACTTCTATAATTCTGTCATGGATTCAAGCTTTCATGTCTCAATTTTACCTCCAAATGCATGAGGTGGTTAAGGATTTTAAAAAATAAGCAAAAAAAAATGCACATTTTTGGTTGGTCATTCCTGATATTAGAAATGTTTAAGTAGATACCATTTAAAGTGTCCTTTTTTCTTTCTCTCAGTGGTCGTGTGTGGTGTTTTGTTTTTTTGTTTTACAAAATCTTGAGTGTTTTTTAATAATGAAGTTTAAATAAAGCTTCATAATAATGAAGCTTTTCAGGCTTATTAAAGTAAGTTGTTTGGAAAACTGTTACTTAACCACAACTAAGTAGCTTTTAAGTTTTTGATGTTTTGTTTTTTCTCAAAGTCTGACTAATCTAAAGATGCATGAACTGATGTTTTAACTAATTTCTGATTAAAAGGATTTATGCTGGTTGTTTTGTTTGTTTAGGTCCCCGGTTTTGAAACCATTCTTCTTCCTTTATCCCAAAAGCAGTGTCCAGGTAAGAGCTACACCTTAACAGCTCCTCTGTTCTTGTTGAAGTCATTTACAAAACCTGTGCTGACTTTGGGATTTTTTCAGTGACAATTTGAGTGTTCAGGATTGTGACATTTACTACTAAATTACGTTACAAAGTATTTCCCAGAAGCTAATGCTCCTTGTGTAGACTGTTTTTAGAGCCCCTAATATATTCATTTTATGTTTTATTTATCAAAGAGCATTTGTAACAACAATCAATTTGCCTTAAGACAGAAACTAAGTATTCACTTAAAGCAAAGTAGTACATCATTCAGGACTCCCTTGGTTTTCCACAAAAATCACATGGTCAGTGACATTAAAAAGCAAAATAGGCTAATTCATTTCAGAGTTAGAAACTGTTTTTTTTAAGATTTAAGATTTTGGATTTCAGTTTTAAGATTCTGGATTTCAATTTTAGTATTTACTGATAAAAATTGTGAAGCAAAATTCTGTACAGTACTGCTTCACTTAGAGGAAAATAGGGAGGAGATTTGTTGTCTCCTAAAATTCATGAAACTGCATAGAACACTTTGATATACAGCAGTATGTTTGTTTTTTTCTGTTACAAGAACTCTTTTTTTATATGTTTTCCTCTGTTTATGAAGCTATCTTCTAGGAGTAAGATAGATTGCTGTTGTTATTTGCTATTTAAAATGGGTCAGAGGGGACACATCCATAAAACCATTACAAAAAATTTGCCAGATCAGTATTTAATCAGAATATTTCTGATTCTGATTATTATACACATGCTACACTGGATTTATCTAGTTAGACAGTTTTAAAATTTGGTATTTTTTCAGATCAACCTTTTTTTAAATGGAGAACATGTGGAGACATTTGAGGAAGATCTTACATTTACTTCAGAGGAAGTTCTTTCCAATGATCCACCTAAGATGAACAGTGAATTGAAAGGTATGTTCAATTTTTATTCCTTCATGTATCACTGTCTGTGTTGGATTTTATCCATGAAGCATTTTACCACTCTATGCTACACATTAACTATTTTGCAAAATGCCTATGCTACTTTTCTTTGGAAGGAAGGAGCCTAAACCTAGCATCGTACAGTATAAAGTGTATTGGAGCTTGCAGCAAGTATTTGAGTAAACAGTTGTTCAAAATAACTAAATCTTAGACATAACTATAAACACAAGAACACTGACTTGAAACTGAAACTTAACTTAAAAGTGAACTGCAAATTTGTTAATCCAGGAAGTAAGTGGTGTTATTTTACATTAAAATAATTGCATTGAGAACGGAGAATAGACTTACAAAATACTTAAAATACAAATAATTAAAATTTGGCCATATTCCTGCCATATTCCATAAAAGAGACTTCACAAAACAAAAAAGAGTGATACCAGTGTGGTACTATTGTCACCTGAAGAAAACATACTGCACTAATGATCCAGCAGGACAACTCCTGTGCTGCTCTTGGACTTGTCTATTCAGATTCTCTGAAGAAGAAAAGAAATTTAAAAGGAGCAAATAGGTGAGCTGAACTGTACAGATCAAAACATCTACAGTAAGAAATTGTTCAATCTGAATAGCTCGTAGGAGTCAGGTACTAGGCTAAGAATTGTAGAAAATATTAGACATCTAAAGTTTTTTTTTAATGTCCTGCGTAATGGCAGAATGGCATACTTTGTTGCTTAACATATAGCACATTACATAATTCCCCTTTTGACCAGAACAGAATTTTGACCATCTTACCCTGTTCACCAGAGGACTTACAGAATTTAAAACTCTAGATAGATATTTTCAAATCTAAGGGAGATGAAGTAATTAAAGGTTATTTATTAGAGTTTTTTCTAAGAATAATATGTATGCAGAGAAATCAAAATACTAAGATTTATTCTGCGTTCTGATTGTAGGTGATGCAGTATTTCTCAAAACTGGTAATACAGCGTTTCTCAAAACCAGTAATAGAATAATGTAACCACTAATTCTAAGTTAGTGGGGAATATTCTACGTCAAGTAGAATAATTTTTGATTACAGATATAGCTGTGAAGTGTTTATTGCTCTTTGAAAGTTACTGGTATTGAATGCCTAATTGCTTTAAGTGATTTCATTTTCCCATATCCTTTGAAACATGTTTTCAATATGTGATTATTTGCATGTCACACTGGTTAAACTCTTAAATATGTATTTATCTCCTGGTTAGTTCTGTTGCAAATCTAATCTCATAGCAGAATATATATGATACTTGGGAGTTCCAGGGAAGGGCATGGGAGATTTAACTAGGTCAAAAAGTAGCAAACTGGGTAAGTTAAGAAATAGGAAGTAATTTTTTCTATTTAATGAAGGGATTAGCAAAGTTCCTAACTTTTTCAAGGTACTGTCATGCTAAATATAGGTGAAACAAAAAGCTATTAGACTTCTCATTGCTCTCCAAAGTTGCTTTATCATAAGAGAAAACATTCTGAGGTGCCTGATATCTGCGTTTGAAATACTGAATTCTTTAGGCTTTACTTGAGGGTCAGCAGAAGTCCTCTGGTTGTTTCCCCTGAGAAAGACCTCTAAACTTTTGTCTTTAGTTGTAAATAGGATTGTTATTCTGGTAGTGACTAAAAGCTTACCTGCTTCTGTGGCTTGATGCATGAACAGTGAGTATGGGAAACAAATGGGCTAGACTGTGAAAGGGGTAGCTTCTGCTGAAACATTTTCTGTCAGCATTTATAAGGGGGGAAGTATTTTTCTTTATGTTTCATGGTTATCTTGAGTGTGACTGTTACTTGTCTTTGAACTGATAAGAAAGATATGTGAAAATGGATTTCAGAAATGCTACTAGAAGTGGTTCTGGGAGGGTGGAATTTGAATTCACCATTTGCCCCAGCTTTGAGGAGAATTCTTTTGTAGATTTGTTTGAGATGTTTATTAAATGAAAACAGCTTCCAAATAAACAGATGATGAAGGATAAATAATTAGGGCAATAATAAGTGGGAACACCGGAACAGTTTTTGGAACTGATTTAGTAAGGAGACACTGTCAAAGACTGTATAAGATGTTTTTTGATGGAGAAAAGACTCTGGCAGCTTATACAGTTTAAACTTTGTCGTATTTCAGTCTTTAAAGACACACTGCATTTTTTTATTGACTTGTGAATAGAACAAAATTCTTTAATATGACTCTGTGGTGGGATAAGTAAAACAAAATGAGTAATAATCTTCAGCTGGACTATTCCAGATGCTTTCTTTTGACACTGGTGTTATTTAATCGCAAATATTATTTCCCAATTAAATAAGTAGACCCTCTGATATTTTCTGGCAAATTTCGGGGCGCATTTCTGCATGCAGGTTTTTCTGGATAGTTCAGACAAACCAAGGTCAAAACAAATCTCCTAGGCAAACCATAATTCTTGTTATCGTGTATTTCAGGTCTGAACTAGAGCAGTTTCATACTAGTACGTGCTCTTTGGGGTGTAAGTGTCATCTTTCTGATCCAGCTGTATCAACAGAAGTAGTTTGCTGTGGGCAGCCCCCTGTTTGTTACTGTTTTCACTGCTGTGACCAATCAGATATGCAAGTGGAGCCAACTTTATAAGTGCCCCCTGATCAGTTTCAATCAAAATAAGTAGCATGGGCAAAGGTATACTATATAAATTACCTCTCATTGCTGTAGCAAGGCATTTTGTCACCCATGCTCAAATTAACTTTTGGGCTCTCTCCAACTGCCACAGGCTTGCAGCCTCCCTATCTGATCAGGGCAGTAAAAACTGGGGACAGCAGAATTTGGACATATTTTCTATCTTACCAGTTTTGTTACAGCTCTCTTAAATCAGTCTGGTTTGTGTTTGATTAGTACAAACAGACCAGAGGATCAAGGAATTCTCTAGAGAGAAAAGAGTTGCAGGTGATGAGAATTTGGCTGGGTTTGGCAGCTGACACAGTTGCTTACAGAATGCCTATTTACCCATGCATTAATAGTAGATGCACTTTAATTGAAATCATACTTGAACTTAATCATATTGTTAAATTTGTTTTACATATGATTTGAACACACTTTGGTACCTTGAGAATTCATTTGAATCAGCATAGTTATGAACTTTTTTTAATACAGCCTGTCATTGGCCAGCATCTCATATTTGGCTCATTTAGAGCGTAAGATCCTTAGTACTCCATCCTTCATTTTGTTAATTTAAAAAAAAACACCACTTTGACATCATCAACAGAAGCCGTAATAATACAGAAAAGGTAGACTGATGCTTTCTTGAATAGCAGTGTATCCTACAGGCAGTGTGCAGGTTGCCCAGCATACTTGATTTACAAAACTCTCTTTTCTATTGCTTAAAATGTGTCAGGTTAACACATTAGACTGGATTTTTCGGTGACAAGCCTGTACCATATTCTGAATCATTTTTGAAAATACAAGGTAGAAACCTTTCGGAAGGTTGTCAGCAAGTTTTTGATACATTTGAAAAACGTCGTTTGGCCGTGCTAAAAGGTCTTACAAGTGTTTGATGTGAAAATTGTGCAGTAGTTTCTTCATGTTTTATAGCAGAAATCTTTTAAGTCAAAATTTTAGAAGGGATTCTTACAATCTGCAAAAATCTGCTTAAAATGGGTTGCGTAGTACCTGAAGAATAACATTTCTCGTGTATTCAACAACATTTGTTGGCGTTTGGGAGCTAACGTGCTCTGCATTGTGAGTGTGCTGAATTGCCGTGTGTGAGCTGTTGAGAGGCAGCAGGACTTGTTGGAGCTGCTGCTTGTGCACAGCTGCTGCAGCGGGGCCGAGGGAAGGGAGACGGTCACTTCTGTGCTCTGCATGTTCCCCCTGCCGGCGTCCAGGCAGCAAGGAGAGGGGAGCAGCTGCAACCTCGTGTTCCGAAACATGAGAAAACAACAGAAAGGGGGAAGAAGGGAGGAAGTGGTAACTGAGGGACTGCGGAGTCTTCCCAGGAGTGTAAGTCTGATAGAGATGCTGGCGCTGAAAACAAAGTGGACTGGGCATTCCTGGGTGCCAGCTGAGCTGATAGGGTGCAGGGAAATAGGAGCAGAAGCAAAACTGGTTGGCAGTCACTCAGTTCTCTCTTCCAGAAATCTGGGATATAACCTAGGTTTTGAGTTTCACTAACAGCCTACTACGAGCAGATACTGAAACTCTGTGCAGCGAAGTGCGCGTGTCGTCTCCTGCCGCAGGGAGCAGGAACTAGATGGTGACAACCTGCTGCTGCTGTAAATCAGCACTTGCACAAGTTGGAGACTTGAACTGAACCATCAAACCTTGCAGAAACCCTATAGATGACAGTATGGTTCCTGAAAATCAAATTGAATTTGGAGGTTTGGGTTGGGGTGCGTGTGCTGCTTGCTCATGCGTGTGTATGTGTGTGGGGTGTGAGTGTATATAAATACATTTTACAAATACATATATACACATACATAACATAACATACACACCCCACTCACAAGATATGGTAATAAGGAGAGGAGCTCATGAATCACAGTTTCTTATATAAGACTGCAGTATTTACAAAATTAGTCATTTTATTTTAATCTTGGGATTTTTCCATGTAACCAAGTAAATAATCTTTATAGTAGTGAGAATGAGAGAGACATATTGTCTTCAAAGGGTGGTTGTGGCCATTTTCTACAGGCAACAAGTAGTTATCAGGACAGTAGCAATTACCTGTATTTTTAATGAGTGCTGGAAGCAGGGATGTGCCTTAATGGGGCCAAAGTTGTCAGCCCATCAAGAAATGAAAAATGACTGCTGTGTCTGCTTCAGAAATAATAGACTTCTGATACCAGCATGAATTCAAGAAGAGGTGGAAGAGGGGGTGGCTGGCACCATCTGTATCTTCATCTGTGCAAAGGTAAAAGGGGATTAAGAAAGGGCAGGAGAGACGAGTTTTGCTTCCCAGCCTGTTTTATCATCTGGTAGGTGAATGGGGAGAAAGCTTTGGCAAGCTTCATGGGAGCACTACAAACAGTGCTGGAAGTACAGACTGAAAAGATGGCTACTTCTTCAAAGCTTGCCATTATTTGTAGCTGTTATTAAAATGTGCTCATTTTCATATTGTATAGATCTGCCAAGTGGTCCACACACTTACCGCTTAGAAGACCTTGCCTATACTAGAAGTGGAGACAAAGGCAACTCCGCAAACATAGGTATTCTTAATTTTCTTTCCTTCTAAAGTGATGGAAGATTTCCAGGTAGAAACTAGGCACCAAGTGTTCTTTATATATCTCACATCAGTTGATGCTGAAATAAAAATTAATCCATGTAAACCTAGTATTTTACTAATGGAATATTTGTAGTTTGCTGTTCAGCTGCTGTTGAAATCTAAGGTATTAAAAATACATTAAAATCATGCTACAAATTTGCAAAGTCAGTTTCCCAAAGTTAAGGAACTTTTTTAAGGTTTCTTTTTTGTCTTGGTTGCTACTTACTTGTACAAATGTGTTATCTAATTCAATGTCTTGATTGATCATGCATAATATTTCCATATGTGAACTTCATAACGTGTATATGGCTAAAACATCTTTAGTGCTGGGAAATGCAGAAGTTTTTCTTACATATAAGAGTTCATTACATTGTTAATCCAAGTGGTGTGCAGTCTCTTTACATTGATTATGCTGCTTCTTGCATTGTTTAATAATCCCTTCTATTCCTTACTTCTGCATGCAACAAATGGCTCTCTTGTTGAAGATGAGAGTGTGTGGTGTTCAAAGCTCATTATGAATTGAAGGTGCGTTTGGGATTTGATTTGCTAGTAGTGCAGTAATTGTGCTAAAATTGTTCGATTTTGTTCATTTATATCTAAGGAATATAGCTTTCTTGCCCTTGTCTATGAAGTTGTCTTTTTGGGTCGAAAAATGAAGGACTCTATTTTTGTTTGAACTATAGTTGACCCTTACTGCAAAGTAGCGTTGCCAAATTGTGAACTGTAGTTAATAAATTGCCTTAGATATAGAGAAATCATTGCTTTGTTAAAGAACAACAAAACACTTGGTCTGTAAGATTAAATTAAGGTTAAATGTGGATATTCTTGCATTGGGAACCAAATTCCAGAGAGACTCAAATCTCCTGCTTTCCTGATCCTGCTGTGGAACCTCAGCTTCATTGCATAATGCTTACTAAAGCCTACTTAACAAAGCAACGTAACTGCTATTTCTCCCATTTACACCAGAATCCAGTGCAAGGTGTAGGGCAAGAATCAAAGCTTCAATTGCCCTAGTGCCCCCAGTGATCTGGTTGTGCTTTATTATGACAAATTGCAAATTCCTAAACCACGTGAGCTATCTGGAGAAGCAGACTTCACGTGGAGTGTTTGTCGTTGTGATTTTGCTGCTGTTCTTCAGATGTCTCTCGGTGGCAGAGACGTTGGCAGCCAGAAGGATGCCCAGTTTCAGTGTAGGACCTTTCCTTCATGTCATGCTTTGCATTGCTTCTCTGCTGACGAATGGATAGCTGTCATGCTCATTTATTTGGGTCTTCATTAAAAAGCAGCCATATGAATGGTTTCAAAGGAGAGGGTGCTCTCAAATCAGTTTGTAAAGAACAAGTACAAATTGATTTCAATAGTTCGTATTCCAACTAACACCTCGTATACCTGACAGGTGTGATAGCACGGCATCCCCTCTACTATCCATACCTAAAGAAAACCTTAACTGCCCAGGCCTTGGAGAGCTACTTCCAGCACCTTTTAGAGCGAGAACAACCTGAAGAGAAACTAGTAACAAGGTGAGTAACTTGCTGCTCACTCCACAGTTGCACATAGATACATGATGACATCAGATTTTTTTTTTAAGTATGGTAACATACATATTCCAAACCTGTCTTTAATACTTACCTTCTTTGAATTTTTAAATAACAACTTGAACAGTAGTTTTTTAGAAAAAGAAAATGGATGCATGAACCTGGTTTTCCCTTTTGAAGCTGGTTAAAGGCAGTGGTTCAGTGTGTCAGAGGGGTTACGAGTTCTCCAACATATTAATGTTAGGAATACTTTGTTATGTTCCAGGACAGATAGGCCTCCACAAAACAGAAATAACTTTTAAAGTAATTTAAGAAATGTATTTTTCCCTCTTTTTTGAACCATTTGGAGACTGCAGGAGCCTCAGTAGCTGAGGCTTCCTAAGCCTCAGAGCCATTGCAGAACTAGAAGTTGGAAGATCCCTCAGGTGTACGCAAAGCCCCAATCTGCCTGATCTTCTCTTAGAAACCCGTTTCATCCTATCACTGTCTCTGCAGGCTTTTGATTTTCATGAAGTTTACTCACTTCACAGTAGAGAATGTGTTAGTTCCCCTGCTTGGTCTCACCTATATCCAGCAAGCCAGAGTTCAGAGAGAAGCGCACGTGACGCTCAGCTAGAGCAGGGGCTGCCAGCAAACCGCGCGCGTAACGTTCCCGTTCTCGTGGCTGGTGCTTAGGGTCCTCCCTGGGGACTGGTGAATGTTCTTGCAGTATGAGATAATAGAGCTTGTGCTGCTCAGGTTTGAAACCTGCTGACTGTCGTGTGAATATACTGTTCTAATATTGCAACAGGCTATTCAGTCCGCAGTGTTTCTAAACCTGTTCTGATATAAAGTCAATTACACTGCAAAGGTCCAGAGTTCACCAGAATCCTTATATGTTTACATGAGTGCTGGATAAACCATTATGTGTGTGTCTCGGGTACTTAAAGACTCTAGCTCAAAGAGTTGCAACTCCGGGCTGAGAGAGCGCTCAGGGCTATTTTAACCTCTGTTCATTCTGGGGTGCAAGTGCTGTTCAGTAAGCGGCTCAGTGCAGATCTTGCCCGCTATGTTGCAAGTGCTAACAAACCTTTGAATCTCATAAATTCTAATACCAAGAAATGTAATTGAATTTCCTTTGAAAAAGAGCAGAGAAGGGGAAGAAAAAAAAAAAAAAGAAAAAATGTTACACCTTGCTTAGAAATTGATTTATTTATACTTCTAGAAATTGATTTATTGTAGTTCCTTAATTGTATTTATGTTCATAAATAAAAGCTGAAGTTTTCTGTATCTGGCTAAAACCAATTTATTTTGATTAATTAGATTATCTGTTCCAGGGTTTGGCTACTTTTAATGATGTGATAATGGAGCTCTGTGAGTGAATTGAAAAACTGCCGGGAAAAAAGAATAGATCCTTTTGTGTAAATGTTTAGGATTATAAGGATTATGCTCATGTGCTTCAGATTGTGCAGGTTGTTTTTTAAAAATACTCATTTGATTTTTATTTTTTATTGTCATAGAAAGAACTGTCTTACTCCTCATTTCCTTTACTTAAAATGAGAGTGATTTAAAATGTATATATTCTTTCTGGGACTAAAAACATACCGACAATGGCTCTGCCTCACTACCACCCAGGGGTTAGCACCAAATTGGCTTTCATTCTTCTTCCCTAGGGCTATTAAAATAAATAGTTCGACGCATGAAAAGATGGAATTATTTTTGATAGATAGAACTGAAAACTCAGAAGCTTCTGGGTTTTCAGGTAACACAATAATGATTTTCTTTCCAAAAATATCTATGAAATTACTTCTTCCCCACCTATGTAGAATATATTCTTCTTGAGTTAATGGCAGTTCTGCTCTTGTGCAAGCCCAACAGGAAGAATCGGACCAGTCTAAGGGAAGGCAAAGAAGAGATAATTGTGTTCAGGCATTAGAACTTGCTCTAATTTTTTAAAAAGGTGTCGCCCTCCTTTTTTTGAGGGGGAGGAGGGAGGCGGCGGTTTACACAAACAAACATTCTGACTCTTACTGCCGTGAAAAATACCAGCAAAGCGGTAGTAGGATGTAGGATCATACTACATATTAAGGGAAAGATTTTTTGTTTGTTTTTGTTTTTTTTAGAGAGTAGACATTTTGCTCATTATCTTGATAATAGTAGATTTTCTAGTAGGTCTGGTGTTTTGTATGCAATGGCTTGTAAATTGATGTGTGATGATTTTTAATAAGTATTAGAAATCAAATAGGGTTGGAGAAGGAAAGGGTTTTCTCTTTTTAATTAAAATATAGAAAAATAAAATACTTCACAAACTTCTAAATACCATTTGCTGTATTGGTCAGGTACTTTTTCATAATCTCTTGTGAGGACTTCAGTTATACCCATCCTCCATCATCATTAATTTTTCAGTTATGTATTTCCATAATAGAGAACATTATTACCATTGTACCTGTAAGTTGTTTTATTAAGCATTTTTGTTTTAGGCTTAAGAAAATGAATTGGAAACTTTTTATTTAGTTGTCATAGGCTACTTATTTGAGAGGCTAGAAAAGCAAAAATTTGCTGGTTTCTTTTTCTGTCTTTGATACACAGTTATCTTCTTGCCCTTCTGAGAGCATTCCACTGCTCATAAATCTAATATTTGAAGAATACAGGGAAGAAGACAAAGCACTGAAAAACTATGCGAGGACAGGCAAATGGAAATATGCTATAGGTCTGTTTATTAAATTTGAAACAGTTTTATTAGGAAACCACAGAGTCATTTGCCAAACTTCTGCAAAAGTTTCCAAATTGGAAATGCACAATCAAACGTAAGGATGGAAAAGCTGTGACAGCAGAACAGAAATAAAGAAGGTCTGTTACACTAAATCAGAATTGTTTTACCTAAACAAAATGTCTTATTCCAGTAAAGTGTTGAAATGAAGCTTAACTTTGGTTGTGGTTAGAACCAACTGCAGAGAATTTTTTAAAGGTTTGATCTAGTGACTCTCATGTTTGGTTTTCAGTAATAGACACTATGATATTCTGATCAGATGGCAGCTGTTGATAGCAAAAATGAGTTCTGAGAATGAAATTATTCTTTTTTTTCAGTTAAAAAGAAAGATTCTAAATACTGCCCACTGTGATTTTTGTTCATACTGAACTGGAACCTCTTGCCTAATGAGCTTTCTTTTTGCTTAACTCTTAAAAATTTAGAAAACTATTTCAATTAGAAATTAGTGAGTTTTGCAGTTGAGTAAGTAGAGAATTACCGCATCTTGATTCTACCTTAACACTATTAAGGGGATTGATTTGGGGCAAGGGGCAGAGCCAAGGGGAAGGCCGTGGGTTAATATTCAGCTGTATACTTAGCTCAGTAATGGGGGACATTACAAGTTCAAATTTTTTGCACAGTCTTTGGCTTGATGTCCTGCAAAAGGCTTTTTGTTTGTTTGTTTTTGTAATCTACTGAAAAACTACTTCTAAATTTTATTTTTCAGATATGAGTTGCCAGGAATCCATGGATTAAATTTTGTTCTGAAGAATTCCCTTGGTGGTGGTGGCATAGCGTCCCTAAGAAGTGACCCACAGGCATGTATCTAAGCATTGATTTAATAGTTACCTTTTATAACTAAATATCGCATGGTCTCTATAAAGAGACTAGCTTTTTGGACTGGAGTTGTAAGCAGTATTTTTAACTCTAGTTCTTTTTAATTTCACATGAATACAGATCTGTATCTACTGCATTGTTTGAAGGCTTAAAAGCTTTGTAGTGAACTACAAAGTTGATTTAAAATATTTATGGGAAAAGTAAGAGTGTGTGTGTGTATATGTCTAAAAGGGTAAATAATTTGAAGGCTCTTATGAGTTCCATGTCCTTTGCTCTGTGCTACCTCTGTTTTTAGATGTTCAAGTTAAATCAAAAATGCTTAATTCTCAAAAATGCTGTCAAATTTTGGAGAATAAGAATTCATTAGACAGTTTTGATTAAGTATTTCCTTGTACATATAGCAGCCATCAACTGTGAACTCATTTTGTATTTACCAGAGTTCTACAAAGCCAAATCAAGCTAAGCCTATGATTAACATAGTTAAATTGTAGATAATTTATATAAATACAAAAGGGAGGAGAAAGAAAAGATGCATAGGAGATCTTTTGTGTTGACCACATCATTTCCGCATCTGGAGTATTGTGTCCAGTTCTGGGCCCCACAGGACAAGAGGGACGTGGAGCTGCTGGAGAGAGGCCAGCGCAGGGCCACGAGGATGATCAGGGGCCTGGAACATCTGCCCTGTGAGGAGAGGCTGAGGGAGCTGGGCCTGTTCAGCCTGGAGAAGAGAAGGCTGAGAGGGGACCTGAGCAGTGTCTAGAAGTACCTCAAGGGAGGCAGTGAGGAGGATGGGGCCGGCCTCTTTGCACTGGTGGCCACCGACAGAACTAGAGGAAACGGCCGGAAACTGAAACACCAAAAGTTCCACAGGAACTTAAGGAAAAATTCCTTCCCAGTGAGGGTGCCAGAGCACTGGAACAGGCTGCCCAGAGAGGTTGTGGAGTCTCCTTCTCTGGAGATCTTCAAACCCGCTTGGACGCAGTCCTGTGCCACGTGCTCTAGGTGACCCTGCGTGTGCAGGGGGTTGGACTGGATGATCTCTAGAGGTCCCTGCCAACCTTCAGCATCCTGTGATTCTATGATTCTGTGATTTAGATCTGAAACTAAAATATCTTTGGTGTTAAAGATTTGAAATACCTCCTGAACCTGAAGATAAGATCCCTTAACATGGCAGTGCTGTGCTACAATGAAGTGCAATTCTGCCACCATAGGCCGAGAAATGCTTTAATTTACAAATAATCTCAGCATGGTCAACAAGACTCTGCACAAAGTAAGATAATGCTCAGTGTGAATCAAATGACAGAAATGCAGCTAAAAAAAATATTTTTATACTAGATAGCAAACAGATAGAAGAAGCTCTGCTCAATCTAAATAGGATTAAATGTTTGAAAACCTTAACCATATAATGTTTCTTTCTTAAATATTTTGATTTAAAAGTAAGAAATTCAAATGAATGCAAATAGTAAATATAACTTGTGTGAGTATACAATCCAAGATTTCAGGAAATTCATTCCAAATTTATATATACGGATATATAAATACAAACAAAATATATTAAAGACAATGAATGCTTGTTATTTGTGCTGATTATGGAAAAAAAATCTGTTTAACAGTTTTTAGATGAATTTTACTGGTATATTTAAATAGTAAGGTTGTGGGTTTATTTTTCTTACAGGGCAAAGCACTTGGACAGATGCTGTTGGATTTCCAGATAAAGAATGTTCCTGATTTAAAATCACTTATAGAATAATAGGTGTTTGACAAATATACTTTCAACATTTTGAGCGGTGTAAAAGCATGTTATAGATTAAAAACTAGCTTCCTGAGCCCAGATATCAAAAAGATACAGAGGGGAAATTACAGTGACAGTTATCTCCTATGGGCCTAGCTATATGGACAGATTAGCAAGTGTTTTAAGTAATACCAGACTAATAGTTTTGTCTGACTAAGAACAGACAATACATATATAGACAATACATTGAATAAAGAATTAATTTATTTCCTGTAAAATAAAATTAATCCTATTGCAACATAACAATTATAGGACAGGAAGATAACCATTTGTTTCAAGAGGTAAGTTATCTCCTGTTCAGTCCATCTCTCTTTTCCTTTAAATCTTTATTTGAAAACTATATGGGCCAGTATAGTTGCACCTACTGGATCCCCTGCTCTGGGTATCGCTATGAAGTAATCTACGTTGAAAAGCATTAAACAGTAATTAATTGAAGTTCTTGGCATGGGAATGAATTTCCCAGTGTGGATGGGGGAACGCTGCGAGCCGACCACCTCTCTGCTGCGGTGGGGCAGGTGCTTCCCCCGCCAGCAGGGAGAAAGGGGGCCGGGGTGGTGGAGGGGCTGCCTTGTTTTGTTTCACCACTGCTACATCCTCATTTTGTATCGGAGTCCCACCTGGACGAAGCTAATGTAACAGTTATTTGCATTACCCTTCGTACGGAAGGGTCCCCAAACCTTTCACGGGAAGGTCCGTGCCCTGCTGTGACGGAAGAACATGTTGAATGCCCTGCACTATGTCCTTAGTCTGAGTTATCTCCCTAATTCCCTTCTTCATCCATCCGTCCATCATCTTCCTCCATTACTGGGAAGTGTCACCACCACATACAAACCAGGATGCTCCTAAGCAAACATCTTCTGACTAAGCAGAGACTCGGAGATCTGTATCCTACTTCCTGGAATGATATCAAGGTGTTGGGAATTCTGGCCCAGTTACTGTATTTCCTCTGCAGTAAACCATATAGATATTACAATGACTGTACTGGCATTTTATACTCGAGGTATATCTTTTCTGTTATTTTGGGGAGATCATATTAGTTGTTCAGTGCTGACAGAATGAAGCTAATATTGGATAAAATGATGAAAGTATTTTTTAAACTTCACCAAACTTCTGTGGCAGTGTTCTGAAGTCTTGACCTGTGCTACCATTTCTATTAATTCCCTAGCGCCTCTTGTTAATGAGGACTATACATTGAATTTTTCCCCTATTTTATATTGCTTTGTGGAAGGTATCACAAGTAAGATCTCTGTGCAAGTTGGCATCAATTTTCCATTGAATTCAGTGGAACTATGATTTAACCACACATCTTCATTTGTGACGTGAATAAGTGACTCTCTTAGTCATCAGTACTGTCTGTGTATGCAGCATGTTTCAGTTGTTACCAAAAAAAAAAAAAAAATTATCACTTCATCCCAGAAAAACACCACTTCATATTTTAAAGGGGGAGTAGCATGCTATTGCTATGATGTTTACATTCATTATTAAAAAACTGTTGTTAATAAATTAAAAGTGTATTTGTTTAATAAAGCGTAGAAAGGTTTTAAGAGAAGATGAAAAAAGATAGTGATAGACCTCAGCAGCAAGCCTAAAGGAATTTTAAAAAGATACACTAAATATATGCAGTTTACTCAATACACTGTTTAAATGACTGTAAATGTGTATGCAACTATTTTTGATTTAGAATAAACATTTGTTAAGTACAGATTTGTTTTAGTCATTAAAGTTGTTTCTTCCACTGAAAGAAAGTGATACTTGGTTTAAAGCTTAATAAAACTATGTTTTGGGGTTGTTTTTCTGGAATTTGATACATTGCCTTTTTAGTCCCCTTTTTCCTTGATACTGTTAAATGCAAAAGCAGTTTACTATTACTGTTTGCTAGAGAGATGGTTATTTGTAACTCCAGAATGGGAGCATAATTTGCTTTTAAAAAATGTAGGTATTCAGATGGATTGGAGACTATGAAGAGGTTATTTTTATTTCTGGAGTTGCCCTTTTGGGTGCTATGAAACTGTCCTTCACAAACATCTCTTACATATTTTTTTTTTCCTTTTTCAGTGTGTTAAACAGGGACTCATGTAGACAAGGATTTACCTTTCCAGCTGCCTTTTGATTCTACTTTTTTTTATTTTGTGTTAGCTTGGGTGGCAGAATTGAAACAATAATGACTAGTTCATAAGACAGTGATTGATATACTAGAGATTCGTTGTAGTGGAGACTGTCTTAAACCCCTGGTAAACCTGGTAAATGTTCTTGCTGTGGCTCATCTCTGTTGTAAATAAAAGCTGTAAATTCTTTTACTTCTTTAAACTTTCTTACTATGTCTTACCTAACTCTCAAAATAAATTGTGTGTTCTATCCCAAAGTTATTCTATAGCAGTAAACAGTCCAACCAAATACTTCGGGAGCAATCGTTGTGTCACGTTTAATAGTTTGAGGTGATTTAGTTGTGTTGAAGGTTAGCAGTGATGCAGTTTAATCTGTATATTAAAGACCTAAAGGGTGTCGCACAAAGATGATGCGAGAAGGTGAGAAGGAATGTGCTGGACTTTCAGGTTGAGGTACAAAGTACCTTTTCCTTTTAGCCATATCAAATGAAAACATTTTCCACTAAACTATGTTTTTATTTCCTTCTGAACATAATTGTAAGTGTACCACTTAAATTTGCTTTGCATCATGGCAGTTTGAGGGTAATAGGAGCACAGCCCTTGAACTTAACGCTGTTAATGTACATTTGTGGATTTCCGGAATCTGATGGTTTCGTTCAGAAATCACTTTGTTCCTCCCTCACGCGCTCCGGGTGCTGATCTCTCAGTGCTCCCAGCAGTTCTAAGGTAGGGAAGCCTGAACCGGCTGGGTTTCATGTGCTGCAACTGGATACGTGTGTGGGCTGGAAGAGCGAAGCCGTTTCACGGCTTGTCTGTCTGTCTGTCTGTCTGTCACTTACTGCCTTTCTTGCTGGTTCCACAGGGTTTCCAGACCTCAAAGTAAGTGACGGGTTGGGGGGAGGGAGAGACAAGGCTCTGTGGCGCTTCAGGTGTTACCCTCAGGTGTAGGAGGAAGTTCCCACTGCAGAAATGTCACACCTGACACCTTGTTTGAAACCCTGCCATACTCAAAGTAAGACTTTGAGCCGCCTTCTCTGGGATTCTGCTTTGCTTCTTCGGTTTCATCCCAGGTTTCCTTTACGGATCTACTTGTAATGGACCTTGGTGATTTGGGGATTAGAGTTAACTGGCATGAAGAATGCAAACACAGGATGCCTCCAAGGAGAAGCTCCCATTTGGAAATGCCTGTTTCTACCGGGACATTCAGCTGAATCTCTTGCCTTCAGCATCTGACGCTCCCTTGTTTCAACAAAGACCATTCAGATGTGCCTGGGAAAAGGAGAGGAGCTCTGAGGTGGCAATATAGGGCAGGACCAGGACTTAAGCTCATAGAAGGGAGTGAAAAACCTATCCCTGCCAGAACTGCAGTGGTCCCAGAGCCTTTGGTGGGTTCTGATTACCACCTGGCTGAGCCAGCTGCTGCACTTGGTACCGAATGACACCGGTCCTTTACAGGGGCCAGGTCGGTTAAATCTTCCTCCTCTCCCAGTCCATTAAAAGTGCACTGATGAGAGAAGAAAAAAATCCTCCCCTCCTTGGGGTTTCCTATTAGCACAAGTAAGTTTCAGCACTTCCCATGGCATGTTAGCACATGGGTCTTGAAAATAAGCTATATTCATGAGGTGTCAGTGGTGGCTGGTCCACACAAGCCTTATCAGCCTCACAGAAAGTACTTTCTCTTTTATAAGTGATGTAATTTTGAAGTAGGGGGCTTGAGGTGGCTAAGCCCCTGTTACATAAAAATTTGGCTGGGATTCTCCCCAGTAAATCCCAAATGCCTGATCCCTAGTGCTGAGGCTCTTGCTGTAATTGGTGCAGAACAAGAGGTTACTGTGAGCCTCATACTCCTTTGCAAATGCAGCAAGGTGAGCATCTTTTCCCTGAAAGACTTCAGTTACCCAGAAAGTTGTTCCTTCTGCTTTGACCAGAAGAGAAGGGGAAGGCAAGGCTAGTTTTTATTTCCAGTTAGGAAAGGGTGAAGGAATCCCCTCTCCTGATACATTTCTGCTTCCTCTTTGCTTTTCCATTCATATCTTAGCTGTTTCCCAGGAAGAGAGGAGGGATGTTGAACAATTTATCTGGTGCACTGGAGTGAGCCAAGGGTTTTCCAGAGATCTTGTCCTTAATCTTCACACCGACTCTCAGCTTTAAAGCAGCTGAGGTGGGAAATGCAACTTGCTCTTTCTACGGGGTTTGCCTGTGGAGAGGTAGCAAGCTGTTACACAGCTCGGCTCTTCTTGCTTCATTTTTCTTCGTACGACCGCGTGTGTGTTCCCTGGCGCCTGCCTGCACGTCCACAACCTGCAGGGAGTCGGCTTAGCAGAGCCGGCAACTTAGAGCCTGCAGTCGGAGGAAGATGCTCCCAAAAAAGCCCTTCCTACCCACGCAAGCCCCGGCAGTCGAGACACGTCCCTGGGGCGGAGGAGCCCAGGGACAGGAGCGCCCGGGGCAGGGGCCGCGCCACCCGTCACCCCGCAGCGCCGGGGCCAGCAGCTTGCTCGGCTACCGAGGCTTGTCAGCCTCAGCCGGAGCGGCTTTGTGGACCCGCCAGGGCCGCGCTTTTGTGCCCGGTGTTTATGCATTTACATAATGGCTTAGCGGGGAACAAAACGGCGCGGAGCGACTCCCCGCGCTTTCCCGCTCCTCCCCAGCCGGCGCGGCGGGGCGAGGGCGCTCGCGGCCGGCGGCCCCGCTCTCGGCGCCTCGCGAGCAGGAGAAGCGGCCGGAGCGGGCACCGAGGCGCCGGCTCTGCCGGGGCAGGTGGGGGGCGGCCGTGTGGCAGGGGCGGGCGCTCCCCGCTCGCCGCTCGCCCAGGGGGCCGGCCGGGCGCCCGCTCCGCCCCGCCCGGTAGCCTAGAAAAGCGGCGGCGGGCGCGGGGTTCGCGGCGGCGCCGGGCGGAGGCGGCGGCGGGGAGAGGGCAATGAAGAACCCTGTGCCCCAGGCGGCCTCGCTGCTGCTGGAGAAGCTGCTGCTGCTCGTGCATGCCCGGCCCCTGCCCGCCGCCCCTGACGGCGGGGAGCTGCCGTCGGCGCCGCCCGCCGCGGGCTGCTGCGAGCCCAGCCGCCTGCAGCGCGGCGACCTGCTGGAGGTGCCGCGCACGCTCTTCATCCACTTCGGCATCTACCTGGGCGACAACCGCGTCGCCCACCTCATGCCCGACATCCTGCCCGCCTTCACCGACGACCGCCGCCAGATCGAGCGAGTGGTGACCAACAAGCGGCTCGTGCTGGGCGTCCTTGCCAAGATGGCCAGCATCCGCGTGGACAGCGTGGAGGACTTCGCCTACGGCGGCAGCGTCCTCGTCAACCACATGGACCGGCTCTTCAAGGACCGCGTGCTGGGCAGCGAGGAGGCGGCGCGCCGCGCCGAGAAGCTCGTGGGCGCCACGGCCTACAGCCTCCTGTGGAACAACTGCGAGCACTTCGTCACCTACTGCCGCTACGGCGCCGCCGTCAGCCTGCAGACCGACAAGGTAGCGCCCCGCCGCGGGCAGGGGCCGGGGCTGCGCCAGGTGGGCGCGGGGCTCGCGGGGCGGCTGGCCCGGCTCGGTCCGGCCCGGTCCGGCCCGGCGCGGCGGGAAGGGGCCGCCCGTGCGAGCGGCTGCTGGGCGGGCGCCACGGGCGCTGCGGCACTTTGTGCTGGGCTCAGGTGGCCGTGCCAGGGCCGCAGGCGGGAGCGGCGGGCACACGGCAAGCGCCTTTGTAACCTCGGGCGCTCTCTTGCTCTCTTGCAGTTCTGTGAGACCGTGAAGATGATAATCCGTGACCAGAGGAGCGTCCTCGCCTCGGCGCTCGTGGGGTTGGCGTCCATCGTGTGCCTTGGCTTGGCGCCCTCCACCACGCTCCCCACCATTTTTATCCCCTTCCTCCTGTGGATGGCGGGCTAGCGGCCTGCCAAGAAGCCCGCCACCTGCGTCTGTATATAGGATGTATACTACTGTATTTATGAAAGCACAGATTACTTGTCAGCATTGTGTAAAGCAAAATTTATTAGCCTTGTGTGCCATTTTTTTAAATACAACTTTGCCTACAGCACAGTGCATGAGGAGTAGCTTACTGTGTAAGCCAAATGATAGATTTCCTGAAAATCTCAGTCGGTACATCTTAACGCGCCTCTAAAGTCATGCAGAAGTAGGGGTGCACTGCAGGTCTGCCGCTTGCCTTTAGCCTTGAGTGATTCTCACCATCCGTCATGTTCTCTAATACTTGAGCTGCCTACCTGGATGTCAAAACGGTTAATGAATGATGGAGTACCATGGCTATTGATGGCTATTGAGAACAAGCCACTACTTAATTTTGTGCATATACTTTATACTCAGAAGTTACTGTTTTTATTGCTAAAATGTCCTTATAATAGAAATAGAAGTAACTAAATTGACTCTTAATAACAGAAAATAAAACCTCCAGCTTGAGTAGTCTACGCCTTAGTAACACCTCTGACTCGATCAGCTACTGTCTTTTGAATTCCCTTCTGGGAAACCTCTTTTTCATGTTAATTTTGTAGACACTTGCTACTGTATTTAACAACTTTTTGGTTGGATTAGCAGTAAGGAAAGTCTGAAATTTCTCAGCCTTTTTCTTGCTAATAATAGCTGTCAGTATACCTAATATAAATGACTATGGGGGGCAGTAGGAGATACAGGAGGAAACCAATTTCCTGTGTGAAAGCTGCAACATAAAAACCATGGCAAATTCCCAGTGTTCCAGGACACAGGGAGTAGGAAGGAGAATGGAAGCCAATTTAGGTCTTATTGTCCTGCAGTGACAGGACCCATGTGGGTGTCTTAAAGCATCAGGGATTGCTGGAGCATTTCTAGTGGTCACTATATCCTCATTTTGGGTACCACCTTAAAACACTGACGCCTCTGCAAGAGAAGACATCTTTTTTGCATGTGAAAAAGCAATCACTTGCAAGCTAGCAGCTGGTGCTAAAAATGATCTTCAATGTTGAGGTGTTTTTAATCAAAATATAAACTGGTTTCATACCAACTTCATCCAGTCAATTGTTTCACTATATTGGCTATAGTGAATATTGCCCCCCCCGCCCTTTTTTTTCCTCAGCAATGTCTCAATGTGTGCAAAGAAACTTTCAGCTCCTGGAATGCCTTGCACAGTATACATGCGCTTACATGTTCATGCACTATGTTTGCCTTGCCTTCTAGTCAGAGGCAGATGCAACGGTGTCTTCACAAAGGATCAAACCTCAGGCTTGCTTCCCTCTGTATATGCAGTTTTCAGTATTCTGTAACCAGCTCTGCTGCTGAAATTTCCATTTTCTCCCCAGTTTTAGAGTAAGACTCACTTCACTGTACGATTGAACTCCTTCTTCAGACCCATAGCTGTTTGAAGATTGTATTCTTGAACTGTGAGACTACTTAGCTATCTTTAATAATGTTTCTTCTTCTGGCTGCTCTGCTATAACCAGCAAAGAATGTGAAGACTGGGGTGAAGTTCCAGTCTCCTCAAGAACAGCAGCTCTGCTGCTGCTGTCAATGACTGAGAGGGGGTTTCAGCCCAGCTTCCAGTATGGGTTTGGTCTGCAGCCCAGCTCCAGAGCAGTTGGGTATCAACTGGTGTTGGATGCTCACAAACAGCATATGTTCTGCTTTCAAAGATGGCAATGGTCTGTGTATCTGTCTGGCAAACTTTTAGAGTGTTTTTTAAACAACAGGAATTGCTTTTTCATAGTGTATGCATCAGTAAGATTTACATAATTTCCTGTGTGTTTTTTTACTTGCTGTACAGAAGGTATCACCTGTAGCCATTATTGTAATTATATAAATAGAATTTATTCATTTTAAAATGTTTACCTGCCTTTTGAAACTGAGTATAACGTTACAGCCTTTCTCTGACATATGGCAGTAGGGCTCTGGGTGATCCATTGACATATGGTTACATGGTGTCTGACTGCAGGTGGACGTTTCTTTTCCCCTCTCTTTACTTGGCAATTGTTAGAATTCCAGTAATTCATGCGAGTCGCACGATAAACAATGGGGGTCATGATTAGTGACCAGATCATGAGGAGTATTGGGAGGCATGGAAATGCTGTGCTCTGGCTTCAGAGGTATCAAAGGGCTAATACTGCTGCTTTGCTAATGATGTTGAGGAGGAAGCACCCAAGTTAGGCTGGAGATCATAGCTGGGGCTTTGATAGGTGCCCATATGACAGAAATGAAACCAGCTCCTTACAGGCCTCCCCCTGCATTAGTGAAAGGAAATCCTTTAAAGTGTGAACTTTAAGGAGCTTACAAAATATCCAAGAAACAATCTAGAATGTCCTATTATATCCTTTCATTAGCAGTAAGTACTAGAGGTAAATGGGGACAACGTAAGCTGTGTTTTAAGATTTTTTTTTCCTACCAGCTCTCTTTCTAGCAGAGACCTGGAAAATTTTCAGCTAAGAGTCAAGCATGCGTCAAATCAGTCATATTCAGAGGGAAAAACAAATCTAGCAGGCATGAATTCTCATGTTCAGCTCAGCGGGTGGTGTTTTGCTCTGAAATATTTTGGTAAATGTCAATGTCAACTGTTTCCCTCTTTTTTTCTTTTTTCTTTTTTTTTTTCCTGTAATGAGCTGAGTAAAAATAACTACTCGCTGTAGGTGGAGCACTACATTTCAGATGAGCTCAACTATGAGGCCATTGAAGTAAAGGAGCTAGTTACAAAGGAAAACCACTGGAAACTGGAGCAGTAGAGCTGCTTGGAAATGGGTGTGTTGAGAAGTGACGCTGCTCCTTGGTAACTGTGAGTGGTGGCAGTGGTGAGTGTGAACCTAGAGCTGCATTGCAGTGCTTGGGCTGTTCGGAAAAATTGGTTAAACTTGAGTATGTAATGGAGGAATACAACCGTCACCACTGTGCCTCTGGGAAACGCACGTAGTGAAGGCATCAGGCTAAAAGGATAGATGTTTCACTTCTTTCCAAAGAAAACAGAAATAAAATGACCACTTACAATACTAGTAATGTTTTCACAAAACTCTTTTTCTTTTTTTAAGAAAAAAAATGTTGCTAAATGAAGAGATGAGAGCACTCAACTGTTTGTATTTATTTTGACCTGCAGTATAAATAATGGTTCACTTTGTGTCTGCACAGTCATCTTCTATTTGATTTCACCTTTGGGTCCTCCTGTGCTGAAGGAGAATGCTGCATATAAACACCACGGAGGCTTTTAATGAAAGTCATAGCAATACTAGTTAAAGTCTGAGGGGGAGGGGAAGAGGGAATTAAACTTGTATGTGACTTGACATCATCCAGGCAGGTTTTAGAAAGCAAACTGTCGCAACAAGAAGTATTACAACTGTGATCTCTACAAATGATACGGTGTTGTATTATATATTACATGTTCTCACAGTAAATAAAATATCACACAACAGTGAATGATACATCACTGTGTTCGTCACTAGAATCCTTTTTTGCCATTAAAAAAAGAAAAAAGTTTTCAGGTAACTGTAGGTGCTAGCTGCTAGTTGTGTTTTATCTTGCTTGATCCCTCTAAACAGTTAGGAGCAGATTTACTCATCTGAAATTATGATGCAGAAACTTACTGTTTTGTGGCTCTTTGCTGTTGTGTCGTGCGTTTTCCCTTACAGGAATCTGCCAGAAGGGAACATTTTCTCCCTTGTAGGAATAGATCACTGGAAATATATGAGGCTGTTTTTGGTCGTTACTTCTTTAAACTAGATCCTGAACTCTTAAGTTACTGTGATATAACCTAACTTTTGAAGTAAAGGGTATGTTTAGGATAGGGGTCTTCAGTGCTTAAGAAATGGCAGGATCTATAGGAGACTGAAAATTACAGTGATTGCAGGACAGCAGTTCTGTCTGTGCTGAAACTGCTAATTCATGGTTATTGTATCTGTCTTTCACAGAGTAGATGTCTTTCTATAAAGGAGATATATAAAATATATCTATATAGAGAGAGATATTTAAATCCTGTTGTTGCTGTTGCCCTCTCACCTCTGCAGGCAATGCTCCCCGGCCTGTTTGATAGTGTGATACCAAGTAGAGAGTACTTGTTACAGGGGCTGCAACTGGTGTCACGCAAACAGTTACCAAGTATGGGTGGTCATGTACGAGTCTGCTCCGATCTTTCGTTGGTTAACCAGAATTTTAAGGTTAGACTTTCAACTTGTCCACTTGTTGTTCAAAACCTTTGAGTCCTTCTTGGTGGAGCAGCACCTGAATGGGAACAGCAACACTACTATTCACATAAGTGCAAATTTTAATTATTTACATTCAAAAATGTAAAAAGAGGAATGGTTGTGGAACTCTTGAGGGTGTGGGAGGCCTGGTTCCTAGGTCCGTCTCCGTCTGCGGGGGCTGTGCCTTTCCAGGAGACTCACTGGGCCTTTTCACCTTTTCTAATCTTACCTCTTGCTCTAGGACAGTGTCTATTGGACTCTTTATAAAGTCAGGCAATACTTGGGCTCTCAGTTGGAGAGAGAACATGTCACCTTGACCAACTGAGTCTAACTCAGTTTGGACTCTGCATACCAGGCCCCTGAGGGCCCTCACAGCTGCTGCTCATGTCTGTGGGCCCCAGTGAGGTGGACCTAGACCTCATGTTTCTTTGGGAACCAGAAACACTGAAATTGGGATCTTTTTGACTTCGACACAACATAACCTGCAGTCATTCAGGAATTTCTCAGGTAAAAATACAAAATCTACTCAGGTTAGACCAAAGGTTTGCTACTTTCGTGTACTGTTACTTTAGACAAAGCAATAGGTACCCACTGTACTTCTTTAACTGTTGCCTTTAGTTTCTCATTTCTATTTCCCATTTCTGTAGCTGGGATGATAATAATCTCCCTACACTCTGGCCAGCTACAATACTTGGCTAGTATTTGCATAAGGTTGTGAGTTTCTTGCGTTGGAACATACTGAGTAAATACAAAACAGGTTCCTTGCCGGAAGACATTTTTTTTTGCCTGTGAAAGCACGGTACCTGTGAGGCTAAGGAGGTAGACTACTTCAGGTAATTAAGACCACATGCAAATGAAGACATAGTCTGCTAAACTTGTTGGGCTACCCAAAGCTTCTGCGAAGTCTTATGCCCAACATGGATTTTGCGATCCTTGCAGTGTTGCAGACCTGCATGTTTCCATCTAGCAATGCATAGAGATGCGGGGAAGAGTGGGTCTGCTACTGCCACACAGCAGGAAAAGTAAGATAGTAATTTAATCAAAAGTGAAGAAATGTGGGTGGAAATATAATGAGAGGTCTCCTATACCCCTGGCAGAAAGATTAAAGTTAGATATTAAGCCTGTTAACTTTTGCTATTGATGTCTGCAGACAAGATTGTACTTAATTTCAAGCAAATTCTCAGGAGGGAGGCACCTGGTTTCAAACACATTCACACAGAATCTCTCTAAATGATGTGGTGGTTCACGGTGCAAGCAGCCTGCAGCTAATGACGACTTGGTTGCCTCCAGAACTAGAAACAGTGTATATGAAACACAGCACTGCGCTTAGCCCTAGGGGACCAAGGCTGCTTGGTTCAGGCTCACACTACCACAGCTCTGTTGCTTTTGAATCTGCACTAGTACCGTTTCATGATCCTGTCCTGTGTTTTCTAGTCGCACCGACTTGCCTGAAGTAAAAGCTTTGGAGTCTGTGTTTTCAGTCATGCAGGCATTTCCTAAACTACTCAACTCCCACCCCAAGCCTCAGATTATCTATTTACACAGGTTCCAGCTCAGCTGGTTTCTGAGGAGTCCTTCTTGAGGTACCTAATTTGTCTCTGGCTTTAGGAGAGGAGCCTGGATGCCAGAGGGCTGAGAATCACCCCAGATTCTGTTGGCCATGGCTCAAGTGCACCTGGAGATGCCGTCTACCCTACTCACAGTGACACAGCCATGCTCCACTGCTCTGTCCTACGTACAGCTCGGGGTCTGTGTAATACTCAGCGCCTTTGCAATTACAGATGTGGCATAAACTAGGATATGGCCCTGAGAAACCCAGACAGAAGTCACCCCTCTTCATTTTGTGCACCAGCCATTTAGCACTGGCAATCACATGGTAATGATACCGTTTTGTTTTTTTCGTTAACTATTACTCCCAATTTTGAGAACACAAAGCACTGCTTCAGTCACACCGTATGTATGACCCATTCTATTCTTGTTCTAAAATAGCTAGTTGTGCAATTTGATCATTTATTTGCCAGACAGGGATTGGACTGGGAATAGTCTTTTCAGAAACTTGCCTGGAGAAAGCAGTATAATTTGTTCTGTAATAATTCTGCTTGGCTAATATATTGAAATTCCAACAAGGAATGGAGCATTTCTATTTCTGATGTCTTTGTGTCTTTGATGAATTCCAGTAAATCTAACGCTGTCAAAGCATAGACAATTGTACAGGAAGCAGACCTGATACATAGTCATGAAATGTGTTTCAAAATTATCATGAGGTTTTCATGACTTGTAAAGAGTTTTTTTTTTTTTTTTTTTTTTTTTTTTTTTTTTTACAGACGAACTCAATACCCGCCCAAACCAGCTACAGAAATTACTTTCCCTCTATAGCTTTGTTGCTTGCATTTTTCAGTTTGGGGAGCATTTGCATTAAGGAGCTCTCTGTCAGACAGTGCTCAATCCTGCAATTAAATACAAACCTTTGCAACAACAGTCTGTTGTTATGGGAAGGACACTCAATTAGTGACATATTAATTGTAAACTCATGGTATAATTGAGCAGGAAGAGAAAACGGGATAGGAGCAAGATACCTGTTTGTGGACAAAATATTTGATCCCAATTAAACTAGTAAGGTAAGTTATATTCAAAAAAAATCCAAAATAGAAGAACAATATTCAATTTGCAACCTCCATGTCTTTAAAATTACCCTGTTAGGACAGATTCTCAGCAGTTCACTAGATCCACCATCAAGTGCATAGTGCTCCAATCTTTTTTATTACGACAGCGTCATCAACTTGCCTTTCTTCCAGCTGAAATCAACAGGAGCTTTGTCACGGACTTCACAGGGAGCGAGATTAGATATGAACTGCTCCCTCCTGTTCCCTGACCTCCCCAATAGCTTGGACCTATGGAATGCAGTAACGATGTTCAGAAATGAACTGCCTGATCGCTGGGATCCTTACACTGAATTACGATGGCAAGACTTTTACAGGCTATAAATCAGGCAGCTCTTGTAGTTTTTTGAATCTATTCAGCCATCTAGAGACAGTTCCTTCTATTCTGCCACCTGTATTCCTACCTTTTTTTTTTTTTTTTTTTTTGCTAGTGTAGGCAATGCACCCTTCAGGTGGCCTTCGAAGATATTTTTCTGTGAAAAAAAAAAAACCTACTCTCATTAATTTTATAGGAAACTTGGACTCTCGGTGCAGAGCTATAGTGAGAGTGTCCTTTAGAGCCAGACACTTTTAACAACTTAACTACCTTTGAGAGCCTGGAAGCTTAAAGATGAGGGCCAATTTTTTCAGCAATATAAGAATATAGGAATGTACTTGGCAGTATCCAAAGGTCAGTTTAGCCCCATATACTTCTCCACCAATAAGCAACAGTGAGTGCTTAGGGACAGGCTATGCAGACAGAGCTTTTCTTGGTAGAGCCTCAAAATTTTAAGCAAGCAACAGTTATTCATGAACTTCCTTTTTCGAAGGTTGCGTTCATTTCATCGTGTTTAATACTCATCAGCGGACTTACCCTCCATGAACTTCTCTCACTCCATTTTTAACTTATCTGTTTGGCCTCTGAAACACTCTGTGGTAAGATTGTTTTATCGGGGAAAAAAAAAATCACTTATTTTAAATTGGCTGCCTGGTGATTACATTAGCTCTTTCCTCCTCCCCTCCCTGCAGGGAACAATGAATAACCATTTGCATTCTTTTTCTCCATTTATTCTCCATTTACAGTTCTTAGATATTCCCGGTGTGTGGAATTGAAATTTACTGTTTTGCAGTTTCACTAATTTGTGCTGGAATTCTTCTAAAAAAGTCTAATTTGGCATTATAACTTTAGTGCTATGGCTGCCTTCAGGAATGCACACTGCACCTATCAGCCCAACAATTTCAGACTGGAGGTATTTTAGAATTCTTAAATGCAGCCAATCTTGTCAATTTGTTACTTCAGTTTTACTACTCCATCCTAAAATGGCTCCTACTGACACCCTCAGTTTATGGCTGGTGGATTATTCCATGTTAAAAAAGGTTTGCATTGAGATTCTCTCTGAGTACTTTTACATCGAATGACTCAAAAAAAAAGTGGTTTTTTTTTTTTTTTTTTTTTTTTTTTGCTATGGCCTAATTTGCCTCACAAGGCTCTTTTCATATCTTTATTATCTGTCTGACTCTGGCAAATTCCAGCTTTTTTCTTTGGTTGGTTTTGTTCTTTTTTTTGGTAGCAAGACTTTTTTTTTAATTACTGGCTTTTATAGTCAATCCTCAGACTCGTTTTTGGCCACGGTCCTTGTGGTTTTCTACGTAACTTGTTTATGGGAAGTGCTTGTGCTCTTGTTGGGCTATGGGTTCCTCCTGCTGACAGGTGCCACTGCGAGGACGTCTTGGCTCGTGTCCGCGCCGGGGACACGCGGACGTGCCGCTGTCCTGCAGCTCTTGCCCGTCAGCTCCGGGGACACGCGGACGTGCCGCTGTCCTGCAGCTCCTGCCCGTCTCTCCACGGAGGTAGGCAGGGAGGGCAGGTTCTGCAGTGTCCAGGCAGACACCAGAACTGCGGGTCCAGGAGCTCAGTGCGGTTTGGCCTGCCTTGCCTGACCTCCCTCGTGCCGGGGAAAGAGTCGCAAACTTCGAAATAAAAACAGCCGTGTTTGACGTTACTTTCTTTTAGAATAACCTACTCCCACCTAGTGGTTATCCAAGAAATAACTGAAAACGTAGGAATCGATAGTAGCATATCCTTTTTTTTTTACAGCACACTTGGCAAAATATGCTGTCTTTTCACTAACTTTTATACTTATCTTAAAGAAACTGGCAAAATAGATGGTTACTAAGATGGAGTAACTGGTCAGTAAGTTTAAAAGTGCTAGCTTTGATTTCTCATTTCACTGTTGTAGTATCTTACCAGAATTTGGGAACAGTTAACCTGTACAAAATTCCAATTTATAGTTTTCTACAGTGTTGTGGATCTTCTTTTATTATTTTTAATTACAGTTTTGATTTAGGTAGAAGAAAAAAAATATTTCCTTCAACTTTAGTTGAAAAATACTGTTAAACAGGGATAAGTCTTGCCATTCTTTGTGTGTAAAACACACAAAAAAAGGAGGATCTCAGAAAAACAGATTACATTGATTTAGCCTTTTTTAATTGCATGTCTAAACACTGCTTAAAGCCTCAGGAAAAATCCAAAGAACATTACAAGGAAGCATCAAAAGTTGTTCAGCTATAATTGGCATTGCCAGGCCTGAGTTTCCTGAGCTTCCTGACTTAACAGCTACTTAGCAGCTCAGACCAGCTGCCTTATGAATTAAAAGGGCTTGAGCTTGATAAATCAATGTCTTTTAAGATTCTCCAAATAAGCTGGAATTCAAAGCAGAGTGTGTACAGCCTAAATAAGCAGTGGCAATCTTTCCATTTTCTAAACTGCAGCTAAGATAATTTACATATATAGGAACTTATTATTATTATCTATTGATGTATTTGAATATTTAAGTAATGTAGATAAAAAAACCCAGCCTCAACCATTCCACTCCATATAGTTTATTCACCAAAGCATTAAAGTGCAGAATGTAATGCTATAGAAAAATCTTTAGGCTTCCTGATATACTTTCAGCTAATGTCTAGGCTAGATCAGATATGACGAAAGACTTTTTGTTTGATGTCTATTTGGTTCCAGTGTTGAAAGCACATTAAAAAATGTGCACAAAAACTGCTATAAATTGAACTACTTTCTGATAATATTTACAGAGAATTCAAACAATGAGCAGCAATTGAGAGTGAACTCAATTTTCTGATCTTTTGAGTTCTCTGATGAGCACTGAGGCAGCAGTGGTAAAGTAAAAAAAGTCTGGTCTGCAGCTGTTCGTGCTTTCCACAGTTGTGGAAATAAAAGTTTGGTGTCAAGGTTCTTAGGCAGTAGTAACTTTCAGACATACTAAAATGTCTTTAATTGCTGCTGACAGACATGCACAGGATATATTGCCATTTTAGAATTAATTTTTAAAGGCTGTCCAGAAAGCAGACAGAATAGCACTTTATGACCGTATAAACAAAAAAACACAGTACTTATGGGAAAGACAGTCTGTTGTCCCTGGCCCTATTTTTTTTTTTTTAGTAACTAAAACCAATTCTTTCCCTTCCATGTGTTAGTTGTACTGCCAGAAAACAGCTATTTCTCTCGGTGATGGCAAGCATGGCTTGGTCACAGGGAGTACAGATTTTTAAAAGTCAGGTACAGGTGGCAAAAAGTAGCAGTTCTATGGACATAAGGGCAAAGGCAGGTGTTACAAGTTGTTGTGCAAATCTTACATCACTGCAATTTAAATCACTTGTGTGGAATTCAGGATATTACTCTAACTGAACAGAGAACATGTTTCAGGGTTCATTTTTTTCATCTCTGCCCAAATGCATGTTAAAAAAAAATCACACAGTGTATTTTCTGCATGCGTGCCCCAAAGCAGTTTGAAAAGCAAAGAGAGCACTTCTGTATGATGTTTTCTTTACAATTAATCTTTGCAATCTTTGCTTATTTCAGCTATATCTAATTTTGAGATTTTATAATTTCAAAAGACGCCTATTCTTTTAAGCAAAAAAACTGAACAAGAATCTTTTAAGAAGAGGCAGTAGACTGCCTTGTTAGGAGATCCTACAAACAAGCATCGCAAGTACTTGACAAAATGGAACCTGAAATAAAATGGATTGATTGACCGAAATTAAGCCTTTCTAGACAGCTTACTATAATTAGATTTACAATCATATTATGTCTAGGTTTTCTACATCCTTTGCGTAAACTTCAAAGGATGTCTGCTTCCTTTTAAAGTATTTGGACTACCTACATATCAAACCTGTCACTGTGCAGAAATACTACATACCCTCCTTTCCTGCTCCAGGCCATAGTAAAACTTACCCTGACTAAAAAAAAAAGAAGGCAGCTTATGTTTTTATGTTTCCATTAAAACATATTATGACTGCAGTACTAGTCCACTGCAGGAATATATGTGCTGGGGCTTGCTAGCATTCCAATAAAACAGAAGTTAAGAAACATAAAACATCAAGGACTTCTGTGTTATAGCAACTGTCTGGGGCAGCCAGTGAAATAAAATATGTTAGAAAAAGTCCTTTTTCACATTGTCAAATTTACTCAAAGGAATAAATGTCATAATCTTGCCAAGATTCTGCTCTTATTTCTCATTGCTCAGATCTATGACAGCTTTGAGGAACATCTGTGAGGAAACTAACTCAGTGTATCTTAGAGATTAATAGGAACAGTATAAATCTTTGGGGCAAATAGCACACTGTATCATATAATATCTAAATGATTTTTCTAGGTAGAATTCATGCCAAGAGCTTTTCCCAAATAATATATAACTCTGGTAAAATGATCTTTTCCATCACGTTCGGATTTATCAGGATTAAAAATTAAGCAGATATGTGCTTGGATGCTGATTCAATAAAGCACCAGAGAACTAAGTACTCTGATAAATAATGAACACTTCTGAACCTGGTCTGCTTCCCCCAGTCTCTAGTAGCCCTTCATTAGGAGTAAGTCGGTTAAAATATGACATTATTTAGGAAGAGTTGTGAGGTTTATATACATATATATATATGTAATTATGATTAACAGAAGCTGTTATTTTGTTGTGAATGGTTGTCACTCCCAGAAATGGAAGTGAAAACGTAATCAGCCTCCTTGGTTTTCAGTTTCCCAAAGGATAGTTACTGATAAATGAGTGGGATACATCTTTTGAATTCACTATACAATGACGTATGAGAAAGGGGAAGAAATGAAAAGAATTTGCTGGTAGAAGTGCCTTTCTAGAGGAGGAATTAGAGATGGCTTATACCCTACAATTATTCCAACTGATACATATCTTCTATATACAATCTTAAAATTAACTAGATTTTTTTTTAATAGAAGATGGACTCAGGAGTTTGCTTGCTGAGGGATCTTCTAAAGCAAGAAATGCAGATTTCAAGGAACAATGAGCTGCAAGTTTTGTTTTGGTCATGAAACCCTTTCAGGTATATAAGCTGTTTTTCAACTAACAAAAAGTATTTGCCTATAAACCTTGTATTGCTTATTATTAGAAAGGGCATAAAAATTCTCAGTTCAGGGTTCCATCATTGCAGCTGAGAAGTTGCAGCAAATCTACAGGTTAGAAACAGCTGTTCTTAGTAAAACCTAATTATGCTGAACCATTAGACTACTGGAGAGCAAAAAATGATCAGCACCTGTGGGCAAGGGGGTAGTGGGAACAGCAATCCCTAATTAGCACCTGGGAACAAAGGGAGAAAAGGGTCATTAATTTCTTTTAGGGAGAGAGGGTCAGCAAGAAAACCCAGGTCCTTAGTTCTCAGGTTTGACTTTGATGTTTATTAGGAGATAATAAGGTAGGCAATGAATGCTCTTTGGGGTTATTTTGATATTCTCCTTTATTTGTGTTGTTTTACAAAGTGAAAAACTTTTTTTTTTTAATATTGTTTCTAGTGAGGTGCTGCAGTTAAATACTGAAACAGGTTAAAATTTCCAGATGAACAAACGTTCAGCTTCTATATTCTATAGCACCAGAGCAATTAGTACTCCAGAAATGGGCTGGGGAACCCATCCAGCAAAGTGTCACCTGTATGAAATGCAAAGAGAAAAAAGGAAAATACTAAAGAGTTTTCTTAAATTAGAATTTAAGAGACTTGTCTGCATTCTTTTAGGACTTTCATTAACCAGTGAGATCTGAAACACATTGAGTACTTTTGCCAGAACATAGTAAGTCTTCAAGGTGACAGGGACACTGAATTGCAGTCAAAATGCGGCAAACTTGATTTAATGTAAATATACCTCTAAGGCATTCTTATTAGAGGCTTCATGACTTAATCAGATGTGGAAAGAATAAACAAACAACTGTGAACAAATGAAAAGCTGGTGAAATTCAATCTTAAAGGCAATAACTTTGGCATGTAAGTCATTCAGCATCTTTTAATGGAGATACAATTTGCAAAACATACAATATATCATTAAGTTTGTTTTTTTTTTCTCTCAAATTGAAGGATGATGCTTCTCTTAGATAAGTGAAATACCTGATGTGCTGTATTAAGCAACAAGTTCACAGTTATACCTATCTGAAGCTAGATTGCTACAAGTTTGTTTTATAAAGAAAGTGATTTTGAATTGCCTCTAGGATAAAATTCCAGAGGTTCTCTGGCTTATTGCAAAGTACAGTCAAACATTTAATTCTTGGGACAAGAGTATCTTCAATGTAAGTTTTTGCATTTTCTTTTGAGTCTTTCTTTAGCTGGAGACAAGAGGCCACAACACCACAATGGTAACATATTAAAGAACTTTAAAACCAATCTCGTACTGCTTTATTATTATTATTTTTAATCGACTTTCGGTACTTTTGACGCCTGCCTCCCACAGCGCCGCTGTCACCGCCGCGAGGGCGGGGCGGGTCACGCGGCGCCGCCAACGGCCCCGGCGTCACGTGCACACGCGGAGCGCCCTTTCCGCTAACGGCCGCGCATTTTAAAACAGCTCTGGTGCGAGGCCCCGCCCGTCGGCCTGCTCCGATTGGCTGGGACCCCCCGTCAGTCACGCCCGTGCGCCGCTAGGCAGCTGCTGATTGGCTGGTGCGGCAGAGAGAGGGAAAGGTGCTGCGGCGGCGTTGAGCGAACGGGGTGTGGCGTGGCCGGTGCTGGCCGCGGTCGCGCGGGCGGTTTACGGCGGGTGCCCGGCGTGGCGCAGGGCTCGCACCGCGGCCTTGCGTCGTCGCCGCGCTGTGGGGACAGGTGAGGGCGGCGGGGAGGGACGCGAGGGCGTGAGGGGAAGGGAGCGGCAGCCGCTCGTCGTGTGGCTCCGCGCGAGGATTTTGAGGGCTGCCCTTGTTACCCCCCACCCTGGCTCTTCAGGCTGCCCTCCCTGCCTGGGGCTCGTCCTGGGTGTCACGTTCGCTCTTGCATCGTGTATTTATCAGGTCCAATGGTTTTAACTTGGGGTTCCATTGCTGCTTTTGCAGGTCGTGGTTGACTGAGCGGGATGAGAGAAACCTAGCTCTGCTTCACTCTGGGCTTTGTTGAGGTCTCCCTGCACCTCGTTGGCCCTGAGTCTGCAGAAACGTTTTTTGCTTACGGCATCTGTGCACACAGCCTGCAGGCTGCAAGACACGGTGAATACAACTGATCTGCTGAGAGGAGCACCATCCATAGTGAGTGGGAATCATGCTGTGGTCTCTAGCTGTCAGTTTCCAGGAGCAGGTTGTGCTCACCCCTGTTTACTTTCTAGAGTCTCCTTTTGATCAAGTTGGGTCATTTGGAGATCAATTGTTTTAGTGACTCGCAACGGCCCTCATATGGTCTGCTGTCCAAAATGGCTGCTCCCGTGGATTTCTGTCCCAAGATGAGGACCTTCTCAGCAGAAAGAAATGCTTATTTTCTCACAAAAACAAGAACAACAACAAAAATCCCTTATTTTTTAATTTGGAAAAAAATATAGTTGTGTTTATTTCTGTGTAATTTCTGTTTCTGGTGGTGATTCATACCTGGAATTTTTATTATGGAGAATGAGGGGCATAGCAGTTGATCTTACCACATTACAAAACTGGCAAACCTCTGGGATTAGGTGGGTTTTTTTAAGTCACTCTGGTTGCTGTTTGTGCAAGGGATCGTGCCCCATCTTGAAGAAAATTGCTTTTGGCTGAGAACTGTAAACTTTTAGAGAGGCAGTGAGGTATTATTTGTTTATTTACTTAAGGGGGCTTCACTAGCAGACTTAATAAGAGCATATAGATTCCTTAGTATTATTTCCTGTCACCTAGATGAAAGTTACCCTAAGGTGTGGTGGTGGTGGGAAGGGGGGTTGGCATAGCAGGAAGTCGTGGGTTGAGGTGGAGCAGTAATAACTGTAGTAATGTACTTTTTCCTTTGAAGACATGGTGGAAGTGGATAAAGGCATCAAAGTAAGGATGCCCAGTGGTAGGTTTATCTCAGCTCCTTAGTTCTGTCAGCCCATTCTGCCTTGTTTTATTTTATACTGGTTTTAGTTAAATTGTATTCTGAATTTTTTGAACCGTTAGTACTAATTAGGCATGGACTTAATGTATTTTTTTTTTAATTCAAATAATCTTATGGGCATTTGTATAAAACAGGGTAGTAAAAAGTGGAACATTTTACTTTGAATAGTGTATAGATCTACAAAACTGCAATAACATGATGGTTTATGATGGTTAATCTTTTGAAAGCAAGTATATAGATGGTAATAGTTGGATGTATGGTTGGAGGCTTTATGCTAAACTTAAAATCAATAAATAATCACATACAACATAAACTATTTTTCTGTGCTTTGATAGCTTCTGTATGTAAATAGTAACTTGGAATTCTCTAAATTTAAATTACCTGTAATGTTCTGTTGAAGCCATTGCAGATATGCATGAGGAAAATACAGATGTGACAAATGGATGTGGCAAAGTCAGAAGTGGAACACAAAATGAGGCTGCCTTACTGGCACTGATGGAGAAGACTGGGTACAGCATGGTTCAAGAGAATGGGCAAAGGAAATTTGGTGGTCCTCCACCAGGTGAGCATTTCTTTAGAGATTATGGAATTAGTTTATTTTATATAAAGATAGCTGTATTGGGTCAGACCAAAAGTTGTGCAGCTCCAGGTCCTGTATCTTGACAGTCATCAGTAGCAGCTGCTTAGGAAAAGTGTATAGGAAACAGAACATGGGAGTTTTGATATGCTTTTACAACTTAAAAGGTTTGAGATTTCTTGTGCCAGAACTATGTTGAACAGCTGTTGATGGATGTAAGAAGTCGCAGCTGGTAACAGCAGTTAAAATTGTCAAGGCAAAGCAGATGTGGAATTGATAATGTTGTGTGTATTCATGTGGCTGAGAACATGGATAGAAGTGTTTGGTGGTGCTGTCACTTACAGCAAATGAGCAGTAGCAGGCAGACCTTAGCCTAAACTAGTACGCTTCTGTGGTTACCAGTTGCATGGGCATGTGCTTTTCATGACAACTCCGCTTTCTGAAATAACACCGATAAAGATAATATAACTCTTTTCATTCTCAGAGTTGACTAATCTGCTCTTCACATCTAATATAATTTTTAAAAAGTGTTCGAGAAGAAAATTTAAAAATGTTGAGCTTCTAGGGCTTACAGCCTTTGTTGGAAAAGTGCGTGGATTTTTTACAGCAATGTACAGCAGTTGCAGTTCACAGTGCAAATAAAAACTTTTGTTCAGCACTTTGTTTTAAATTTGCCTTCCAAAATAAATTTATTTAAAAAAATATTTTGGAAGGCAAATTTAAAACAACTCCTAGATTTTAGGGCGGATAAAGGTGTTCTTGGTTGAAGATGTTCATAGATCATTCTAGTTAAATGCATGATTATATGAATACGGAGTGGGTTTATCTTGTGCTACAAAGGCTGAAAGTTTGTGAAATAAATGTTTAAAAATAAATGAATTTGTTATTTTGAATGAAGAAACTTGAATGGAGTGAGAGAAATAGAGCAGTAGGTTAGTTTGTTTTCCTACTAAGCTTTTTTTGTCATTGTTCCCCATATCCTAGAAATAAAATACATTTTTGCATTTGTTATTCTCACATGAGGCTTAATGTACCACCACATTAAAATGATTTATTTTTGGAAGTTTCTCCTGCCTAAAATTACCTACACAGTTTTACCAGCCTCCAAGATTTAGGTAAATGGAGCCATCTGCAATTCTTTGGAAAATGGAACTCTCCAGTACATCACCGAACTTTTTCTGAGACCTCAGCCAGTTCTTATTTTATTTAATGCTTTATAGAATGACTGTTGTTTATTTAGAACATTAGGAAGTATTAAAGATATTCCTTTTGCAAAGTTAAAATCTTTTAGGATACTGAAATTAAATGTTTGGCAAGACATGTCTTTCATAAGTTAGACTTTATAGGAACCTTTCTTGTCAAAGTTTCAGAAAAAAATTGAATGAAATTTGGAAAAAAAACGAATGTCTGCTTGGCTTAGTGGCAGAAACATCCATGCTTTCAACTTTCAGATGTGAACTACGGACTCACTTGTTTTGTAGATATTTTCACCCCTACTATCCATCTCTAGCTGATGGAAAACCGTGCCTCGTTGTTTTTAGGAAGAGGTTTTCTTGCTACTGAAGAAGGACTAGCTTAAGGAAGGATCTTACCTCCTTTAGGGAAACCCTGTTTGGATGGATGAAAGGAGAAAGTGGAATCAGAATGTTCAGAGCTTTTGAATGATATGAAAGGAAAAAAAATATTGGCACTGGGGAACCTGATCAGAATTTCTGTCAGAATTTCTTAAAATGTGGGCATAAAGTGGAACAAAGCAGTTCAATTTCTAATGTAAGAAAATACAACTTAAAATCTTTCTCTAGCAATTCAATTAATTATCATATATCAGTTGGATTAACATAATTTCGAGTGGAAAATAAATCCTTGAAAGGCAAACAAACAAGCCTGTCAGTGCTTTCAGTAATGCTAATTTCAATGGATTGCTGGGTATATCAAAATGAAAGAGGTAAGTAAAAAGTCTGTGTGTGTGGTGAAGAATGATGTAAGCCAGCAATTTATTTTTTAAATGTAACAAAAACAAGATTTAATTATTAGATGAGAATATACCAGTCCTAAGCTAATGCTAAGAATAAATCCCTCCACCTCCTACTCCAAAACTGTGAGTGGAGCATATCTGTTCAGCATTTGTGCTAAGATTCTTTGTTGGACAATTTAAGGTTGGGAAGGTCCTCCTCCGCCTCGTGGATGTGAAGTTTTTGTGGGAAAGATTCCTCGTGATATGTATGAAGATGAACTGGTTCCTGTTTTTGAGAGAGCTGGGAAGATCTACGAGTTCAGACTGATGATGGAATTCAGTGGCGAGAATCGAGGCTATGCGTTTGTGATGTACACCACTAAAGAGGAGGCCCAACTAGCCATTAGGATTCTTAATAATTATGAAATCCGCCCAGGGAAGTTTATTGGTGTCTGCGTAAGCTTGGACAACTGCAGGCTATTTATTGGAGCAATTCCAAAAGAAAAGAAGAAGGAGGAAATACTGGATGAAATGAAAAAGGTTACAGAAGGAGTGGTGGATGTCATTGTCTATCCAAATGCCACTGATAAAAGTAAAAATCGTGGCTTTGCTTTTGTTGAATACGAATCTCACAGAGCAGCTGCGATGGCTCGAAGGCGACTCATCCCAGGTAAGCTTATTTATTTATTTATTTTTATTTTAAGAGTTTAGGGGGGAATGATTATCTTTTTTTTTTTTTGTCATTCCTGTTTTCATTGCTATATAGTACTCGGAGAGTTTAAAAAATTCTGCAATGCTGTCTCATCTAAAGAAGATGCTTTTTTCATTCATGAATAAACAGTTCATTTTTTCTTTATTAAATTTAAATTTTATCAGTATTGAGAGCAATTTAAAACATACTTGCTTTATAAGCACAGGTTACTGAAACTTATGCCAAGATACTTGGGCACACTCCAGTTTTCATTTGCATGCACAAGTCCTTGCACAGGAATGCCTTTATAGTTGAGCTTAAAAACGTAGTGGTTGGAATGTATCCCTATTTTCTAATAAAGCTAATTCTATAATACTCAAAATGTTGACTCGAATAACAAATCCTTGTTTGCTTGTTTGTCTTTTTTTGGTGCATTTTTTTCAGTGTGCATTGCAAAATGCAAGAAGACTCATGCTAGTGCATATACATGTAGATTACTTTTTTGTAAGGGTTACTCTTATTTCTTTTAGGTGTTAATCTTATTAAAGTTGGTGTATTTTCCAACAAGTAAAATCTCATGTTTGGGGCTGGTGTCTGTGTGTGTATATGCTCGTGTATGTGTTTGACCAAGCCTCTGTTTTGACAAATAATGGTGCTTAATGAACCTAATGGATACGGACATCCACATTACTAATTTTTGCAAAGTCTTATTTTGTTTAGTAATTTTAAAGAGTAGGCTTTTTCATGTTTTGTTAAGTGGAGGCAGGCAACAAAACTCACTGCTTCATGTAGGGGGTGTGTGTGTGTGTATATATTTATGTAATACATTATTTAAGAATAGATAGTGCTAGATACCATTTTTTCTTTCCCTTGCATCTTTCTTACTGGCCTAATGCTTCTTTGCTGTAGGAACATTCCAACTCTGGGGTCATACTATTCAAGTAGACTGGGCAGACCCAGAGAAAGAAGTTGATGAAGAAACAATGCAGAGAGTTAAAGTGTTGTATGTAAGAAATTTAATGATATCTACTACAGAAGACACAATTAAAGCTGAATTCAACAAGTTCAAGCCAGGAGTAGTTGAACGTGTAAAGAAGCTGAGAGACTATGCTTTTGTTCATTTTTTCAACAGAGAGGATGCAGTTGCTGCTATGTCTGTAATGAATGGAAAATGCATTGATGGAGCTAGCATTGAGGTAACACTGGCAAAGCCAGTTAACAAAGAAAGTACTTGGAGACAACATCTTAATGGTCAGATTAGTCCCAGCTCTGAAAGTCGCTTAGGGTTTCCTAATAAAGAAGATGGTCATCAAAAATCCCTAGGAAAAACATCAAGTCTTTCAGTTCGTCCTAATGGCCAGCACAGTCCAAACCTCTCTGAAATTGAAAGGCGCACATATCCATTTTTTCCAGGAGCAAAGCTTACTCTAATTAGCATGTATTCTTTAAAATCCAGTCACTTCTGTTCTGCAGTCATGCACCTGGATTATTATTGCAATAAAAATAACTGGGCGCCACCAGAATACTACTTGTATTCAACCACAAGTCAGGATGGGAAAATACTCCTAGTGTACAAGATAATTATTCCTACTATAGCAAATGGCTCCCAGAGTTATTTCATGCCAGACAAACTCTGTACAACATTAGAAGATGCAAAGGAGTTGGCAGCACAGTTTACACTTCTACATCTAGGTAAGCATAAATGCTTTTAATTAGTTCTTGAGAAGCTAGAAAACTTACTTAAAAATTGTGGGGTTTGTGTATATCTTATGTCCTGTATATCTTGAATATTCAGCTCCATGTGCAACATCAGGGTGAGTGCACTTGAAGGAACAGTGCCAACTTTTAAACTGTGGCATTTTTTTTGCTTTCGTTTACCTGCCTTAATGATTTATAAAGAACAACTACATGACATGGTAAGTGACTTAGGTAGCTATAAGGTCATCCACATGATGCTGAAAGGTTGTGTATATTCTTGATTTAACATCTGAGAGGCAAAGCAGAAGTGGCTAGTGCATATTCAGATAAATAATAAATTCAAATAAATAGTTGAGGTGGGCTGGTTTGATTTCTCTCTACAGACATTCTCAAAGCAATAACAGAATATCATTAGAGAGTTCAACTGAAGGTAACTTTGGGTAAAGACCACTATTGTTTAGTATGTGGAATTGCTGTTAATTTAAAGAGAAAGTAATTGTGGGGGGGAAGGCAGTTATTCTTAGTTACTTAGAGGTCTAACATCTTCATTTGGGTATATATTTTAGTTCCTAACCAAAACTTCCCTTTCTGGCAGTCGCATTTTATTAAAAAGTTTACTCTTACCATAAATGGAGATGCAGATCACTGCATTTCTGACTGAGCATGTTATCCCTGTTGCTTTGTAAAATGATATGAATAAATAATATGTAACATTTCTCCCATCTAGATCCTGTGTTGACATTTCCACTTCTCTATTAATGTAGTTTGTAATGTGTATTGTATTACATCCAGCAGAACTGATTTCTAATGCCAGATAGTTCCATTAGTAAATGTCATAATCTGTGAAGTCTACCCTAAAGGAAACTGGATTCTGGTACTCAGATTTGAAGGCCGTTGTGGATCTGTACCATAATGGTTTGAAATCTATATACGTTTCTCATCAAAGTTTTGTATAATTTATTACATTTTTTTCTGCCCTAATTAGCACTCCCTTTCTGGCCCTTAGGTCATAGTGTATTTGAAAAAGAGAACTGAACTTTATAGTATTGCAAGTTTCAGGAACAGCCGTGATTTTTATAATATTGCGAGTTTTGGCAACAGTCACTTAATTTTTGTGTTCTGCTGAGTAGCATTCTCAGCTACTCAGCCGAGACACATTGCTTGAGTGTCTTTGAGCATGGCAATGACTATACACGATCTATTCCGAAATATTGCTCGTGATTTGCATAGTGATATTAATATTTCCCTATCACTACAAAAGGTCTTTCCAGTGAGCCCTTGTATCAAAACCCTTCTTTTCTGTGGAAATGGTAGGCTGCTCTGCTAATGCAAACTAGTGTCTGTGGCGGGCCATTTGTTTGCGTTTTGCTGTGGTCCTATGGAAATTATTTGTGAATCTTCTCCAGCGTCTAGGAAGTTCAAGTGAGTTATGCTTTTGTGCACTATTATTTCTGTGTATTAGTAGGTCACTTCAGTAGCTTTAAGTAAAGCCTGTGTTAGCATGGCTGCCTTTTAAGGCCTGGGCTTTCTGTTTGAGAGAGGGATATTCTCAGTGGGAGGTCTCTGCTCTGTGCAGTCCAAGAGTGTTTCTGGCATCAGACCTGGGGACCCTGTGCAATGCAGCTCTGGAATACAAGCACAATGCAGGAACAGCACGTCACCCTTTCCAGGATTGCTGTGCGTACCCGGGAGCACAACCACTCTAGAAATGACACTGCTAAAGAAACCAGAATGTGTGTGGCTCCTGCCATCTCCTTTAAGGTGTCTGCACCTTTTCCTTGTTCTAGTTTTGTTGGATTGGAAAAACTCTTTGGTAAAATCTGGTAAAATATGTTGCCATCTTTCTCACACTTGTTCTGGAAGTCTCTTGAAGCTCAGATTGTGGTGAGGTTTTTCTTTGAATGAAGTTTGCAGTGGACTTGCATCAAGCTGGACTGTGATGCCTTTTATTGCAATGTAAAACTGAAATTCAAGCAGACTTTTTCCTCATGCTCAGAAACTTGCTTCTTGTTTTTGTGTGTCCAGAAGTTCCTAGAGGAAGAAGAATCCAAAAAAAAAACTGCTGCATTTTCTCTACTTGAGCAGCAGTATGGTCTATTTGCCTGAGTTTGTCACTTCCAAAAAGGTGCTATTTTCATGTGAATCAAGTAATTTATTTTTAATGATAAAACATTATCTGTGTTTGTTTTTTATGCATTTATCTAATGTGCAAAGTTAAATCCTTCTATTTTTTCCATAGTTAGCAAAATTAGAGTCAAACCTTTATAACCTAATTCTGCACAAAAAGTATTAAAACAGTACTAAATGGGAAATAGTGATGTGAGGCTCAATTTATTGTCTAAAGAAGAGACAGCTTTAGGTTCTGTGCCTGGCTGTGCATATTTCTGTTCATTTGGTGTCTTCCAGGTAGCATTATCTAAAGTAAAAAAGTATTTTCTCTCCTGTACTGCTTTGAGAAAGAATTACTGGCACAATTACAAGGAATGAGTTGCATAAGAGTGATTATTCACAATTGGTAAAAAAACAGAATGTGAAGAAGTCACTGCTTTTTTTTGTTTTGTTTTTTTTCTTTTGAGCTTTTCATCTTTTCAGTTGCAGTTTTAAGGGCTACAAGGAAGACATTTTGATGCGAATTTGAATTAGTAGTGTCTGTCTTTAACATTTGATAGTACTTCAAAGGCTGTAAACTCTCATCTGCTGGGATTTCCAAATCCCAGGTTCAGATTTTAAAAGCTTGGCCTAGTATTTGTAGTGCTTTTTATCTTTTGAACTACAGAAGTTATTTTTATTTTGGTGGCCTCTGTGTAGTCTTGTTACTGGAGTTTGGCCCTAGCACAGAGCATGTAAAGCCCTGTACAAAGCAGACGTGTGACTTAAATTTTGAAAGATACAGCTCCTTCCTGTTGATAAACATGTTGCTGTTGAGCATTGTCCTGAAGGACTCTAGAAATAGAAAGGTTCTTCCTATCTAATCTGCAGAGGTCATTTTTGTTCTAACTTGATAATTTGAAAGAACTGTCTGAGGCTAAGGACGAGTTGCTGGATGTGGCAGAGGATCCTTCTACTCCCTGAAGTGGTCTGGCATCTGTGATGAATGATGCTGGATTGACACGTTTATATCCCTATAAGTAGCAATGATACTGAGAAAAGCATCAGAGTGTTTCCTGTTGGAAGCAACTTGTGTGCACAGATGAGACATGTGCTACTGGTAAGTAACATCCTTACAGGACCTTAAAATTTCTGCCACTTTTTTTTTTTTTTTTTTTTTCCTTTTAAAATCATATGACCAAATTTATGGTATGTGGATGAGAAGGGCCTGCTTTTGAGAATTTGAAAATTTAACTGCATAGACAAAATTGTTAACAAACAGAATGAAAAATGAGAAATTTCTCTGTAGTACTCTGTGCCATGCTGAAGTCCAGAGAGCATCCAGTGTGCAAGAGTGTGACTTTGTCAGAAGGTATAAAGGTCTTATTTACCTTTTTACCTGTATACTGCGAGAACTGTTCTTGCAGTGCTTTAGGAACAAAATGAGAAGGAAAGCTGCCTGCTAAAATCAAAGATAATAAAATGTGTTCTTTGAGTATTCTTTCCTTTATGACAGAGACTTTTTATTATTTTAGTAGTTGCAGTTTCTTTTTCTGCACTGTTGGGTGCAACATTGGGTACATTCAATATTCTCTTAATCCTTTTTTCCCAATGCTTGCTTTGATTTATTTAAGCCATTTTTTTAGGTTCTGTTTTCATAAGCTTTCTGCTTCTTAAAGGGAAAATACACAGTCCAATAAAATATCTTGACTTTTGAAGGTTGGAAAGGAAAATTCTTATCTAGTCCTATCTCTTCCAAAGAGAGACATAAAATTTCAACAAGCTTAATCTTAATATCCATTAAATTAATACAGAGATGTATTAGACTTTTATTTGCCATTTCTGTATTGAAATATGGAGTTCATGTTAGTGAGGAGACATGGACCCTTCCAGAAAGTTGTAAATGTTTTGGAGGTGTAGACAGCATTTTAATAGCTTATAAGAGCTCTTTTCTTTTGAAACCTGCCCTTTCCCAGTCACAGTTAATGACTTTCCTAGTTAAAAGGGGTCCAAGTTTTAATGTTTATGCAGTAGCACTAAACATGGGAACAAGCATCTTGGTGTGGGGAGTCATCAGGAGGCTGCGGCATGAGGTGGCAGGGGCTGGAATTGCTGCAGCACAGGGATCCCCAAGGTGTCTGAACAAGCACCTGCTGCACCCATTTGGCAGCTACTGCGAGCAGCCAGGGTAGCCCTGCACTATTGCAGGTGGTGGCTTTAAAGGTGCTTTGACCAGTCCTGCATGGGGAGAGAATGATTTGTGTGACAAAAGACAGTCTGATGGTTGCTGCTTACTGTGTTTGTTCTGAGCAACGCAACAGCATTCTCTAAACTGGCACTCATATATGGGAACAGAACCTTGCTTCTTATTCTTTCAGATTTTTGGTGACCTAAGCAAATATTTCTATGCAAACATTTATTTCATATTGTACAAGATAGAGTTGTTTATATAGGTTGAATGTATAAAACAAGATTTTTTTCCCCAGCTAAATTCTGCCCAGAAGTCTCTTTTTCGGATGTTGTTTATATTTAGTCAATAGAAAAAGCAGAACTGTAACTGCAAGAATAAAGATTTCTACAGACAAACTTACTGTATAAATCATCACCAAATATGGATTCTGGAACTCTTGGTTATTCTGTTTTTTTCTTGGTTGTTACAGGTAGTGTGGTTTTTGTATCTGAGTATTGTTGTCCTGCAGATACAGCTTTTTTTTTTTTTTTCTCCTTTTCAATATATTAGTACAGCAGTATTTATTTTTCCTCAGAACAGTAAGTGAAATATCTGGAATCCATTGCATTCCCTCAATATGTCATGATTGTTAAAAATCAAGGTGATTTGTATGAGATAAAGGAGATTTCTTTCAGTGCTATATATTTTTGTATTCCAGTTTATTTAATAGAAAGCTTGTTTGATACCATATCCACCAGTCCTAAACAGTCTGTCGTACAATAGTTTACCACACGGTGTCACCAGAATATTTTGAATAAGATGTTTAGAGAGAAAACAAAAACATGATTTCACTGAAAGGTGAATAAGCTGTGTTTAAAGATACTATAGAAATTGTGAGAAGAATAAGGAGGGGAAAAACACTTGTTTTAAATAGCTAAAAAGTATAAGCAATGATCTTTACTTGTTAACAAAAAAAAATAGATAGTGCCAAACATGAAGACCAAGATAAAACATTCAGAAATTTATTTATATTTTATATTTACTTTTTATTTACATTTATTTATGTTTTACTTTGGTTTATATTTATCACTTTTTTATTTATACTTTTATTCTGCAAAATGACCCCTCTGTTATTTCTATAACAGTAGTTTTCTATAGACTGTAGTTATTTAAGCATTATACTGATTTTCATGGTGCTAAAAGACAGTCTGAGATTGCCTCGATCTGATCTCCAGCTGATAGTTGCAGATTTATGTTCAGAACTGGATAAGTTACTACACTGATGGCTCAAACTTTTTCTTGCAGTAGTGGATCTCATGTGAAAGAAAAGACTAATGTCTTTATCTTCTTTGAAGAAGGGGTATTTTTAGCTTTCTGCAGTTTATTGCAGAAAGATAAATGCCCTCTTTCCTGGCTATTGTGGATGAATTTAAGTTATGTGCAGTTTGTCTGTCATTTCTGAGAACTCTTTTCTTTTTCCTTTTTTTTTTTTTAAATGGAAGATTACCATTTTTTTCTGCATTATTTAAGCTTACAAGGCAGTTTGACACTGAGCATGGATTTAGCACTATTTTCAACTTTACTCCTGGAAACTTCTGGGGCACCCAGCATCTGTCCTGGAAAGGCACTTATTTTTCTGATTCTGCTGCTTCTAGACAGGAAACAAAATTTTAAATCTGGAGCTGCATAAGAGAACTTAGAGAAGAACAAGTAAGAAAAATGGAGCAAGTTTATCCATAAAAATGACAGACTGCAGTGAAAGCAGTAACTTCAAAATATCACTGCATTTAGTGCCCTTCTCTGGCCATTTGAGGACCGCACTGAGGACAGGGCTGAGATGTGATGGGTGTAGCAGAATTTGGTGCTTCCCTTGATGACCAGTGCTAAATATGTGTAGTATGAAATACTTCTACCCTGGTACTGTTACAAATACATAAAACTTACTTCAATGCAGTGTCTAGTGGTTTAATACATTAAAGTTGTCCTTATTAATATTCTCTGTTCCACAGCGTTGAAACAAAGGGGAATTTTGTTTAAAAGAATTAAAGGCTGAGAAAATACTGATTTTTTTTTTGTTTGTTTTTTTTGTTAGGGCTTTCTCTACACTAATGTGCTGTATATTTTTGTAGGTTTAGAACTGGAGGAAAACAAAACTGCAATTATTAGTTCTTTTTAACTTCTCTGTCTTAACTAGGTCCTTTCTGATGATGCTTGAACTGTTGACTAAACCTTTTCTCAGCTATTTGAGTTAGTGTTAAGGGAGAAGGTGGCAGCATCTGGAGAAACCTGTAAAAACTTTCATTATGGCTTTCGTTATTCCTTAATCACGACAGATCATGTAGGAAGTGAGAATGCAGTGAGCTTTTGAAAATGTCTGTTTTTTCCCCATCTCTTCTCTGTAGCCAACTGCTCGCCCTATTTGGCTTGAACTGCCCTGAGGAGCCTGGCCCCAAAGAGCAGGATTGAGCAGGTGGGAAGTTTGGAGCTTGTTACTTTGGATCTCACCATAACGGAAGACGAACACCACAATGACACACAATTACTGGGAATACAAATTATATGTTTATTGGTGTTTTGCAAACAGCATGTGTATTTTAAACTTCACACTTTACACAAAAACTTTATCTTTACACAAGATTAGTGAAATTGAATGTTAAATTTAGTTAATGTTTGATTACATTTGTTTTGAAGAGAATTTGTTTAAAATATTTTATTACTTGTAGTTTATAAATAGTAGCTTATTTTTAGTGTTGAAATAATTTTCTCCGCTTCCTACCCTTGTACTTCTGTCTTGGGCAGAATTTCTTTAGTGTGTATTGTAAGTGATAAATCTTAAGCAAACCTTTTGGAAAATATGGCTACCCTGCCTTTTCATAAACAAACACACTTCCCACTATTCTAGTCCTAGATCTAACATTAAACTTAAATACCACACAAATTTACTTAACTTATGCACCATTTTACGGAAAAACACTATTCAATAAAGTGTTCAGTAAAATCTCTGCTGCTGGTAGGGCATTACAGCAGTGAAGGACGGGGAGGCTGCAGGCTTTACAGCAACTCACAGCAGGCTCTGCCAGAAGCCTGGCTGCAGTCCCGGGGCTCACTGCAATACACAATTCTGAGACAAAAACAGACAAAAAAAAAAAAAAAAAAACTAACACATACAACTTCCTTGTATCTTTACATAGAGATCGTTAGTTGCATTTCTTGCTGTTGGCAGCGGTGGTCAACAGCAGCGTGAGCTCACTTGCCAATCAGGCCATGTTCTCCTGCAACATCATTTAATGTAAAAACCATTTTCAGTTTGAAATTTTTTAAATCGGGGATTTGTAATTCGTTCTGAGTAAGCAGTCTCTACTTCTGTACTTGACTATGGAGCACTTCTCAGTTAAGTGCTTTATTTATTGAATGACAATAAAGGTCAATATTTTTTTTTCCTGAGATGAGTACAGTGTATCAATCTCCTTTTTACAGTTTGGTTTATAGTTTACATTTCTGGCCAAAGTATGGGCCAAGTGGCACAGGTTGCAGTCTAATGGCCTGACCTATGCAAGTGGTGGTTGTGAGTGGTTTTGTCTGAAAAGCGTTTGTCAAAAGGGAACATTATGTAGCCAGAAAATAATGGCAATGGGAATATTTCTTTCAGGTTGACTAATTTAACTTAAAGTGGTCAATTACAATGGTCTTTTGTGTATTTCAGTTAAACATGTTACATGTATTTTTTTGATGTTAATTTAGGTGCAGTTATAGTAGTTAAGCTTAATTTGTGCTTGATATTAGATACATAGTAACCATTTAAGTGTTGTAATTTGTAATGTTGAAATCATGTGTTTGACTTCTGTGCTTGAATTTGAACATTGATATTAAACTTCTGCTGTTAGTAGTTGGTGCGTGTCCATTAATCGTCCCGAGGCCCCTTGGGGCGCCTCCCCACAGCGCCCGCTCTCCTTGCACGGCTTGTGAGAGGAAAAGTCATTTAAACAAAGCCCCTTTGCTTAGTAGGCAGCTTCTGACATTGGCAAAAGTTGTTCAACTGATTTCCTGAGAAATGCTGGGAGGAGGGTGTGAGACCCAGGGGAAAAGGAGTGTTTGAGAGGGAGAGACTGTGTGGGTGATGAGTGCCACGTGGCTGAACGTGGGTCTTCCTTTCGCAGATAAAAGTCACGGCACAAGGAATAAACAGTTGAAGAAGCAGTTGCACCTACCCCGCGCTAGTAGGCATTTTTCACGTTTATTTAGAACATGCCATTAAAAATCTCTAATCAGTGCAAAAATGCAAATCTTTGCAACATGCATCTCCCTGCAGCTTCTTAACCTTTGGTGGGGGGGACACAAAAATATTTCTATTTAAAAAACTGACAGAGAAATATCTTTTTTTTTTCCTTCTCTCTCTTTTCCTTTTTTTACAGTATTACTGTATAATGCCAGTCAACAATAAATCCATATGCTTTCCCAGGGTAGGAACAAAAGCTCCTTTGAAAGCAGGGGGTTGGCCAATTTCCTCAGTACCAAACCCATGGCATTAAAAAGCTGTCCTAACAAAACCTAAAATGTCGTAATTTTTCTTAGTTACCTTTTCCGTGTATTTCATTTCTTTGCCTGGAGGTGGGAGTCAGGGCCATGGCACAGAACAAGCGTCCTGGGCCGAACAGGCACGCGAGGCACAAACCAGCGGGGAAGAGGGGACAGCCGCCTGCCCCAGGGCCCGACGCTGCTCCTGAGGAACCGCCCCCAGGACGAGGGGAAGGGGCCTCAGGGTGCTCTGGGGAGGGTCAGCGGAGACACTGGGAAGAATGTCTGCATGGAAAGAGTGGTGGAGCCTTGGAACAGGCTACCCAGGGAAGTGATGGAGTCACAGCCATGGCAGTGTTCAGCAAACCCTCTGTAGAGGATGTGCTTAGGGACACGTTTAGTAATCACAGTGGTGATGGGTTTATGGTTGGACTCAATGATCCTGAAGGTCTTTTCCAACCATTGTGATTCTGTGGCTGAGCAAGGAAGGGGCTTTACCTGCCGCCTCCTCACTATTTCAAGAGGGAAGAGGCACAGTAAGTAATACAGCGGAGCAGGAGCAGCAGCAGCGCTGGAGCTCTGCGCTCCTCCACCAGCCGCGTTCGGGGAACGAGGCGCAACGGGGCCACCCGCCCATGGGGAAGGGAGCACTGAGGTACAGGAGCCGACAACCGCCCACCACAAAATAACAGGGACCGTCAAAACCCAAATGAGACCATGCAGGAACCAAGAGCAGCTGCAAAGGCAAACGGGTTTCCGAGGTGTCTCCCCGTGCACCAGCTCCGCTCGGGCCAGAGGCACCAGTCTTCAGAGCCGCTCAGAGCATGGCCGACCATGCGAAGACCCTCTCTATCCATCTCTCTCACTCAACAATACGAGAACATGAACACGCTTAAACCTTTGACTGCTGTTGGAATAGTGTGTGTGAACACTATCTAGGATCAAGAGATGGTGAAAATTGATGAAAAACACAACAGATATAACTTGATGGAAAACATGACCTACCCTCACGCGGCTTGCCAAGAAGGAACCCATTTCCATGAATCTGTCGTGGAATCTGAGGGTGGTGGAGACCTTTTGCACATGAAATCTTAAAATGAAACATTTAGTTTCGATCACTGCAACATTGATTACAGATTTCTTTTCACTAGACAACAACCCCCCCCCCAAAAAAAAAAAAAAAAAACCAAAACACCTGCCTTCACTTTCTAAAGCAACATTCACAGGAAAAGGCTACCTGGACCCTTCTAATACTAAGGCATGTATTTTGATGAAATTTTCACGATATATTCCCCCCGTCTCTCCCACAAAAGCAAATAGTTTTCAGCCATATTCATGTTATTCATGGATGTAGTTTAACATTAAGGATTTCCTAAAAGCAGAGGAGAGTGGAGAACGCTCAGTTTACCCAGATTAGATTATTAGATTTCCAGACAGGTCTCTGGCGCGAGCCGAGGGCTGCATCGGGCAAGCACTTGTCCCCCAGACAGGCGTCAAAGCCCACCAGGTGCCAAGTCCTGAGTGCAAATGGGATCAGGGTCTCCCAGCTTGAAACAGAGGCTGCCTTCTATTGCAGAAATATTTGCCTTTCCCCCACACAGAGGGTGTTTCCCAAGCTCTCGAGAGCGAGCTGCCGCTGTGGGGGCTTGGAGAGCTCTCGCAGTGCTGCTCTCGCCAGCGCTCGCGCTAACAGCCTTTCTCTCTCCCTACCTGCCAGCCACGCTCTCCTGCGTCTCTTTCACGGCGCCCCATAAAGTTTGCCTGGTATTTTAGCAACCACTTAATCCTGCTGCAAATAAAACCCTAGGTGCGCTCCGTCAAGGTGCGAGGCATGTGGAATTCAAGGGTATTTAGCACTGGCTGGACCTGCGTGGTGAAGCCCGCAAACCAAACAGAAGGCGTGTGAGAGTGCAGCCCGCTCCGTCAACTCGTTTACCCCAACACCACGTGAAATGTTTTCACCTAGGAGCAGAAAAAAATAGGAATTCAGTTGCAGTTATTAAGAGCACCAGCCCATCTTGACAGTTCTGTGAGCAATGCTGCTGCTGCTTATTTAGGCCTTTTCAGTGTTAGAGCACAGTGTTAGATGCATAGTAGATATGGTACCACTTAAGGCAGGAGTTTAGCGAACTCTGAAGTGCTTCTGCGTAATGTGAGGCTTTGCCCTTGTGAGATTCACTCCCTTGTACAACACATCACTATCCACAAGGGAAGGCGTGTGTTCTCCTGCACAGATATGGCTTGTGTGTCTTAGCGTCTTTCCTTAAATTGCCAGTAATCCACTGGAATGGGTAAAAATACTCTGTTAGGGAAGGAATCAGAGGACAAGCTGACCAGAGATACCCTTCTCCCACTTCCAATTAATAGCCTTATTACAAGGAACCCTGCAATTACTTAAAAAAATGATCTTTTTTGCCAGGCTAAGCACAGCAATTCCTGTGTTACGAGCTCATGCTCCAACACGGATCAATTGTCAAACAGAAGCTGAGAGAGATGGAAAAGGAGGAATTTAGTGGCAGTTTGAGGAGAAGGAGTGACACAACTTCAGGAATCTCCGTTTCAGGATCTTGTTTAAAATACTTCATTAAATAGTTTGAGTTTATGACGGATTTTTAAAAATCATCTTTAAAGGAGTTTTGCTCACTTGCGGCTGTTTAACAATTTGCTTTTTTTAAAAAAAAAGGGCAACTCAATAACCATTGCATGGGAGAGAGTTGAGGAAGTAATGAGAAGAGATAGAAATCTAAGTTAAAGTAAACATTCTTCATCGCATTTCTATGGATATCTGTTTCATAACTTTCTCCAATGTGCTTGATTTTTATGATCCATAATGCTAAGATATGCAGATATTTGACTACAGATGAGACTATTCTATCCAAACAATCTTAGTTTAGATTGTAGATAAGATACAGCTCTGTTACTGCTCCTGAAAGTGAACCACTATAGAGGAACGGTTAGCGAGCCGGGGCCGTGCTCTCCCGAGCGCCCGCACAGCCCAGGCCTGCAGGTGGCACCTGCCCTTGACCTGTCCTTGACCCGGTCGCCAGCGGGACCTGGGCTGCCCAGAGGAGAGAGCCGGGCGCCCCGGCACCCGCGGGTTGGGAGGAGCCTGTTGTGCTCCAGGGCACGGAGACCCCACGGCAGCCAATGACAGCGAACACGAACGTGGGCTGCAGCCAATGGGGAGCGGTTGGGGGCGCGTGCGCACCACGTGCGCGAGGTTACACTGTATGGAAGGGCTGTTGTTGCGTTAAATAAACGAGCAAGGTTCTTAACTCACATCGAGTGTATATCTTGACTCCGGCCAACTTCCAACAAACCATGATTAACTTTTTGACTAAATTCTACCTTAAATATCTCAGAAATAATAGAATGTATTTCAGTAAATACAGGCAAAAACTGTTTAATATGCAGTTGATGTTGACCAGGATTAAGAGCTCCTGTCTTTTTTTTTTTAAGTCACTGCTCAAGAAAACAAAGATTCTTAATTTGGAAAACACCGTTTTGATAAAACATTTAAATGCCTTGGGGTTCACCCTGAACAAGGGCACCTCAGGAGCGACTGCACCGGAACAAGCTGGGAAACCTGAATGCAAAAGCAGCTCTCAGGAATAAACAACCCGGCCCAGCAACAAGCGCAGGAGATCACCGAAATCACCTGCTACAGCGCAGGGCTCACGAGGAGCCACCGGCAGCTCACAGTGCCAAGGGGCAAAGTAGAATCGCAATATTCGCTCTGAAATGTTCCATCAGCAGGAAAACAGGCTGCAGGGATCGCAGGGCGCCCCTGTCGCACCAAAGCTCCCGCGGACACGCGCGGGTTTGGCTGGAAGTGGGGAGTCTGTGGGACAAAACAATTCCAAAGCATTTCCAAAGGTGTTCAGCTCCTGGGTGCTGGATCCTCAGATGAGAGCAGTGTCAGTGAGCTGGGGCTTCCACAGCAGATGGAAGTAACCTTGTTCTTTATTTCTTTTTTTTTTAAACTATTAGCTCTGAGGGAAAATAACCCAAAGCAGAGACAGTCACATAGAGCGCTGAAAAGAGCATCAAAGAGACTGGCTATCTGAAAGGATGGATGTATGAAGAAGGATTATGAAAGCTAAATATGAGCATTTGGCTAAGCACCGATTTAATGAGGGATCAGGAGAGAACGCTACAACTATTTAGTTCACAGAATGTTAACACCATTGGTGAAGCAGACTTTAAGAAAAACAAAAAAAAAAACCAACCCAAGATGTTAATTTGCTAGGCAGTGGATATGCATCAGAATTTTGAAAAGCAACATTAAGACAGTAATTTCTTAAATGTCATGTAAGATTTGTTTATGTTTAAGAGCTAACTTTAAAATTCTTATCTGCACCAGACTTCAAAGTCTTCAGAATGTGAGCAAAAAAAAGGGGGAAGGTTGTTCGTGATTTTTCAGCTAGATTCTTCGGAATCTCCTCTAAAATTAAACTTCTTTTAGTCCTAGCAAGCTTCATCCCATGCACTTGCTTGTGCTAGAGAGGTGTGATACACCTCTTATGAGAAGAATATGAATGTCTGACAAGGAAAAAAAAATTCTACTTTGCAACCCACATCACTTTCAGAGACTCGTTATCATTAAGCTGATACAGCGGCACTTATCCCTGTTAGACCAAGTAGTGATGGAAGTCAGTGGCGTAAGGTCAATATCTCCATTTAGGCTTTGAAGACATCAGCGCTCAGCCACTAGAGCAGTAAGAGGCAGTTATATAGTGTGAAAGATAATGTGTTATCACAGTGAATCCTTATGTGTTCAAGGTACTGGACTGAGAGCAATATGTAATATTCCTTACTAACCTTGGCCTGTGATGACAAGAAAACTAATGGTAATTTAGATTACCTAGACCAAAGACTTTTTCCAATTATTATATTAATGTAGAGCTTCCTGAAATGGAAGATACTTTAGCTTTTTAAAGTTTTTTTTTTTTTTTTAAATCTCCAACCTTGCAATACCTGAAATACCTGAGGCTTTCAAGAAACAGGTTCTTGCATGACTACTTCTTACTCCTTTTGTCAAAGCGCTGGCTCATGCTATGGTTATTGATGGTGCTATGACAACAACCTCTCGAAATAAGTTTTCACGGAACAAAGCCTAATCTACATTGCAGCTAATTCACCAGCTTTTGCAACAAACGAGTGCCCAGGAGGCATGTGGGGCGCAGCCTGGAGCCCGCCGTGGTTTTGCTCAGCCGTGGCAGCCCAGAGCCCACTCAGCACAGAGCTCCACGGCCAAAGCTCAGCAGGACGGCTGCAGCATCCCATGCCTAACACCACACCGGGCGAGGAAAGGGGTGCATGTCCAGCAGAGTGCCTTGGTGGGGATCCCCAGGAGAACCCAAGGGCAGCAAAAATGCAGAAATGCCCCCTTCAGGCCATGTAATACATTACAGTACTCTAAAAAGGTAGGGATTTGGCTAACTGCTGTTTTTGTTTAAGAAATTAAAGATGTCTTTCAAGTCACTAAGGCAGCTGGAGCCTACGGGCTCTCAGTACATTTAGGGTAACGGGACTGGCTCCCCTCCAGCTTTTGCTGTTACACTGCTGCGATTTTGGCTAGAAAAGGCACAGAAAATGAGCCTTTAAAGATGAATTAAAAAAAAAAAAGAAGAAATAGGTTGAGAGACCGTTCAGAAGGAAAAAAAACCACTTAATTATTGGACACCAGTGGCCCAGACAGACCAAGTGCAGTTCTGAAGCAGCCTGCCAGGCACTGAACAAGGTGACAAGTGCCCAGCGCGTGCAAGAGGGCAGCTCCTATGGCACCGGCTCCTGCTTTTCCTGCCCCTCAGATTTCAGTGGGAAGAGCTGCCCAAGCCAGAGCAATTTCACTGCCTAGCTCTGGCACAGGCACTGCGAACGCTGCAGTTGGTGCTGAACAAGCTTGTGCGTTCTCGGCTATGTGTCCTCGATAACACGCTCCCCTCCTGTGTATTTAGCCTGTGTGAATTGGATTACGGGAGATGCATCCAAGCTCTTCTAGCCCGAGGCAGAAAGCCTTCCCCGCTCCTTTCCTCTTCCCCACTTCCCAGCCCACTCTCCTCAGGCTTTAAATGACTCAAGCTGTGGGAAGGAGCCACCGCTGTGACACGGGAGCTTCCTCGTGACACCGGCAGCACTGGCAGAGCTTCCCAGCAGTGCTGCTTTCTGGGCAAAATCCCTGCAGTGGGATCCCTGCGATGCACAGGAAACCACAACGCGGCCCCTCACTGCCGAGGTGCTGGTGCATCCTGGTGGGGAGGAAAAAGCGCTCCCAAAGAAGGTGGTTGAGCACGGCATGGGGCTGCCTGGAGCAGATGGGGAAACCTCTGTTCTCCAGACATTCAGAACTAGGCTGGACAAGGCCCCTGCGTGCTTACAAGTTGTCCCTACCACAGCAAGGGTTGGACTAGGGACCTCCAGAGGTCCCTTCCCATGCAAGGGAGTCTCCATAAAACACGCAGGGCAGCACGATCGCTACCTGGATAGGAGGTGGCACCAGCTGGGCAAGCCCAGGGCTCTCAACACTTCCAGAAGGGCAATTAAGTCGGGAAATAGGAGACGTGTGGGGCTGGAAGATGCCCTCATCCCTCCTTCCCCCAGCGAGCCATGACCAGCGGGTGAGGAAGGCGTCAGTCCCACCGAGCGGGCACGGACGCTACAAGCGCTGCCCAAGCATGTACAACGGAGCAGGGGTGGTCAGTAAATCCCCTTGCCACCTGGCTACAGGGAGACAAACCCTGATATTTCATCTCATAACATCCTGACTGCACAGTTTCTTCTCCTTTCTGTCCTGTGCCTTTATAAACCTCTTAAAGCTGTTCCTGTCTGAATTCTCTAGATAAACTTTTTCTTTTTTTTTGCTTTAATCTTAAATTGGCTTGAATTGAAGTTTGTTTCACAACTCTCAAAGCACCAAGGCAGCAGACCACTCTCACACCATTTAATCACACCCACACACCCTGCCAAGACTGCAGCCCTACGTAGCTGCTGCGGCCCGTGAGGGGCTGCGGGTCGCGGTGCCCGCGCAGAAGAGGCCGTGTCCCAGCAGGGCCGTAGTGCGGACAGGCGCGCAGCTCGCAGCAGGTCGGCAGCGCCGCAGCCAGGAGGGGCTCCAGAAAGCGCCGCCCTCCGGCATCCGTCATGATCATTTGCGATGGACTAGGGAGAACTGGGGTTGAGGAGAAAAAGCTGCTAATAACTCTTATTTTAATACGCCCAACTTATAGCTTTGCAGAGCTGCATGTCTGTAAGAACAAGCCTGCTGTTACAGACGGCATCAGTTGAGGAAAGGTCACTTTTGAGTCACAGTAAAATATTCGGTCAATTTTCTTACACTATAATTTCAAGGAAATGACGGCACAAATCTTCATTTAGAGAGCATATTTCCTCTCTTACAAGTTATATCAATGAAAAATTGTTTGAGATTACCAGAAATTTTAAAGGAGAAAAAGAAAAGGGAAAAAAAAATGAAGCATTTAATGTTTTAAACACACAACAACAACAAAGCCACAAGCTACAATTAAATAAGCTCCAGTTAATTTTCTTCAGTCTTTGTTACATCTCCTGAAATAATGTCTGGCGAGCATCCCAGCACGATCGAGGAAATGCTAACAAAAGACTCAATCTAACGCATGTAATTAAACCTTTTACTAGACACATATTTAAGTACTGTGTAGATAATTATTTGGTCTATGTCTCAAAGTTTCACAGTGTCTTACTATGGAGTTAAAACAAGCTAGTTAAGACAAAATAGCAAAGTCAAAACATTTTTGAACTTCTTTTAGAAGAAGTGCCTTGCTATTTACAGATAAGCCAGGGTGTTATCCCTGTATGGGTTTCTCTATCCAGGAAGACCACAAATCATCCCAAGATGCTCCCAGAGAAAGCAGACAACAAAACTCAATTCCTTACAGAAGGCAAGTCAAAGTCCTGTTGCCCCCATTGTTATATAAGGGTTTGCTCCAGATCTCTCCTGACAGATAGGGACTTTCCTCACTTCTTGCAACCATGCTGTGTTCACAGCCCAGTTACACCCTGACACCCTCCGAGTTACACTGCTGTTTACACATGGAGGTTTACAGGCAGTAATCTTTCCCTCTTGGTCATACTTCACCAAAAGAAGGAAGAACTATTGCTTCTGTTTTCATCACTGATTAAATTGCAACATGAGTTTTCTCAACTTTGTTGAAATGTTTTGATCAAGAGTTTATTAGAGCTTCAGCTGCTGGAGGGAAAAATAAGTTGACTGATCAATTAAGCAAAGTTTTCCTGCTGATCTTAGATGTAAAGAATAACTTGTATATACGGCTCAGAGGAACTCTGGAATCTCAAAAAAAAAAGGCAGAAGAAAAATAATACATTTTTAATAGGGCCTAGAAAGTGTTCTGTATATTATTTTTATTTTATATTATTCCTCAGTGAGATTTGAGGAAGTCTGTCTCATAAGTTTGGTAATATTACAAGAAATTCATTGAGGGTTACTGTGAATTTGAATGATTTCTTTTAGGTCGTGCTTAAAGCTTGCATAGTGTGAGGGACACAAGAGTCATTCAGTATTTTTAATCTACTTATTTTCCAGGGAAAATGTGGGCCTGTTGCTGAACAGGGTGGGTACCTTGGTGATGGAGGATGCAGGGAAGGCAGAGTTACTAAATGCCTTCTTTGCTTCAATCCTTACTGCTAAGGCTAGTGCCCATGAACTACAGAGCCCAGAGACAAGACAGAAAGCAGGGAGAGAAGATGACTTTCCTCCAGTTGAGGAGGATTGGGTTAGGGATTGTTGAGACAAACTGGACACCCCTAAATCTCTGGGCCCGGATGGGATGCACCCAAGAGTGCTGAGGGAACTGGCAGGGGTCACCGCTCAGCTGCTCTCCATCATCTTCAAGAGCTCATGGAGGGCAGAGAACATGCCCGAGGACTGCCAGAAAGCCAACATCACTCGAGCCTTCAGAAAGGGCGAGAAGGAGGAACCAGGAAACTACAGGGCAGTTCAGCTTCACCTCCGGCCCTGGAAAGAGGAGGGAGCAGCTCATCCTAGAGACCATCTCTAGGCATGTGAAGGAAAAGACAATCAGGAGTATTCAGGATGGATTCACCAAGGGGAAGTCAACAAGGCCTGCAACACTGTCAGCAAGGCCTTCAACAGCGTCTCTCATGGCATCCTCATGGGGAAACTCAGGAAGTGTCGGTTAGGTGAGTGGACAGTGGGGTGGATTGAGAACTGGCTGGATGGCAGAGCTCAGAGGGTCAAGATAAACGGAGCCGATTCCTGTGCGAGACCTGCAGCCAGTGGTGTCCCACAGGGGTGAGTACTGGGCCCAGTGCTGTTCAACTTGTCCATCAATGACTTGGACGAGGGCACAGAGGGCACCCCGACCAGGTTCCCAGGTGACACCAACCTGGGAGCAGTGGCCGACACTCCCGAGGGCTGCGCTGCCATTCAGAGAGACCTGGACAGGATGGAGAGCTGGGCAGGGAGGAACCTCCTGAGGGTCAACAAGGACCTGGGCAGGAATAACCCCAGGGACCAGCACAGACTAGGGGTTGACCTGCTGGAAAGCAGCTCCATGGAGAGGGATCGGGGAGTCCTGGTGACACCAGGTTCCCCACGAGGCAGCAGGGTGCCCACGTGGCCAAGGAGGCCCATGGGCTCCTGGCTGCAGCAGGAGGAGGGTTGGCAGCAGGGCCAGGAGGGGATCCTGCCCCTCTGCTCAGCCCTGGGGAGGCACCTGGAGCATCGGGGGCAGCTCTGCGCTCCCCAGGACAAGAGGGACCTGGAGCTGCTAGAGAGGGGCCAGCGCAGGGCCACGAAGGTGATGGAGGGACTGGAGCAGCCGTCGTGTGAGGAAAGACTGAGCGAGCGGGGCCTGGTTAGTCTGGAGAAGAGAAGGCCGAGAGGGATCTGATCAATATGTACAAGTACCTGAGGGGAGAGTGTAGGGAGGATTGGGCCAAACTCTTCTTGGTGGTGGCCAGTGACAGGACAAGGGGTAATGGGTGCAAGTTGAAACATAGGAAGCTTAATCTCCATGTGAGGAAGAAGAACCTTCCTGTGAGGGTGGCAGAGCTCTGGCACAGGCTGCCGGAGGAGGTTGCAGAGTTTCCTTCTCTGGAGATGTTCCAGACCCACCTGGACACAGTCCTGTGCCCTGTGCTCTGAGTGACCCTGCGTGTGCAGGGGGGTTGGACTAGATGATCTCTAGAGGTCCCTTCCAACCTCAGCCATTCTGTGATTGTTACAAATTGTCTGAGCAGAGCCATTTGTCAGGCACAGCAGCAAGAGCTTTGCTCCCTGAAGGCGACTGCTTTCATTTGGGTGACCCCAATGAACCAGAGCATTGCTGCAGAAGATGCCAGAGGAACACTTTGTTTTTCCTGGGCAGCTTCCCCCCTACAGCTCAAAATAGAAGTTTTCCAGGCAATTTTTCCATTGTTCAGAGGTGATCCTCTCTCCTGGTGATGGAGATTGTTGAATCTTATTTCTGGTAAAACACAGTTTCTTCCAAATGCCTCCAAACTTCTCCAAACTAAGCAATCCTTGTTTTTTCATAAATCCTACTTGCATGGACGTCAGTGTAGTTATTCGCAATTTGTGACCATGTAACCAGTAACAGAATTTGGCCTCAGGCAAGTTAGATTATTAACTGGGCTAATCCCATACAGCAGAAGCTTCAATGTAGACTTTACCTAGTTTAAAAGCAGGAAGGTAGGATGTGAAGAACACAAAAACTAAAAGCAACAAATCATGCACTGCCTCTCCAGCCTGATGGTACCCATCACATAAAGCAACTGCTTTCACCCATCCTTACCCTAATCTGCCTTTTTGTGCTGTCCTCTATAACCAGATAAACCTTCAGCAATTTAGAGGGCATTAACTAGCATCTCCTTGCAGCTGCCCAGTAGGAAACTCACTGAACTGCTCCCATGGGAGGCACGTGGAATGTGAAAAGCAAAGAGGACAGCGGGCTCCTGAAGGGCACTGAACCTCCAGCAAGGGACACAGCGATAGCACCACATTTGCATCAGGAGGCATGTAAAGCCTTGCCACCCTCATAACCAAAGGAAAGATTTTGGATACATTTCTCCTCACTTCTAAGCTAACATTTCTCTGTTATTTTAGAGGTGGAGATTTGCACTGCAGGCAGATCTAGAGGGAGAGAGAACCACAGTCAGTGAGAGATAGGCCACAAATTCAGAGATATTTATAGGTACAGTTGCTTAAGCTTGTGCTGTCTCAAATCTGAAGTTTCCCAGACTGGTAAATTAACTATGGTACTGCCTTGAAAAGATGTAACTTACTACTCTGATTTTCCTCTCACATTGAGGAAACAACAGAAACTCAAACAGGCTCTTGAAAGAGCAAGAGCACAGGGATATCAAAGAGTTCCACCCCCCAGGCCACCACTACCCACACAGTCCCCATCTGATCTCACTCTTGCTGCCTCAGTGACTGCATGCACCAGACTTCTCAAACCTATATCTACCTCCAGTTGCCACCATCAGTACATCTTGTGCATGCCAGGCTGGCTCTCCCTTTCTTAGGGATGATCTAGGAGCAAACCGAGAATAGCAATAGATAGAATGAAATGTTCTTCATAGGACACACCTTCCAGCCATCCTCCTTCTGCCAAATTCTTCAAACTTCCCCACTTTATGGCTGCATGTGCCCTCAGCTTTATACAGTAGAAACCCCTGTGGTCTGCAGTATGTTGCTGCTATGAGAAAGTCACATCTGACTCACAGCTCCTGATGGGTCCCAGGAAACCTGTCAACTTGTCCTCGATAATTGTTCAGGCATCTTCATCCTATGGGATTTGCTTTCATACTAATTATTGGCACAGCACCACACTGTAATACTGCAAGAAGCAATAAGATGAGAACCGCTTAGATGGAGTTACCATAAATATGCTGTTAAACTCATTTCCATACTTCTCTTGATGGTGCGAACATATTGCGAGAGGAGCAGTAACAGTTTTATGCCATCACTTTCCCTTTTGCACTAGGTGCCCTCATATGTATTTCCTTCTGCCATTCCTCCACCTGCATCCATTTCAAGTTTCTCTCCCTGTCATAGTGGCATTATTGGTGATAATTTGCAAAACCTAACTATGCCAAAGTCAGAAGTCAAAAATCTTACTGGCTTCATCAACATTATTATGTGCCATTCCATCTGTGAGGGGCTGAAGTTATTGGTGGAGAAGCTTTAACTGCAGTTATGTTGCATGTGTCACACAATATTGGTGTTAAAAATTCCATGTTCATACCTTGCACACAAGTATTCCCTCCCCCTCACCTGCCACTGCAGCATAAATCATAGCAAGACACGAAAGCCTGCAATTTTTGATCCTGCTTCATGTACTATAATGTCTCCTGAGCCATGCAAATACATGCATGCAAGTAAGGGCCAGTGGAATAGACAATGTAGAAATTTAAGTACAAGTGTTCTTGCATGCCTGACATGAGTTCTGCTGCCGCTGCAACATTTATTCCAAATGCAGAAATCTGAAGCATCACGAGAGCTGGCAGCCAGCCTTGGCCATGCGGTGACTGACCGAATATAACTGAAGACAGGCAGCAGAAGACAGAACAGCTCTGCTTAACGGGACTACTGAGATAGCAGGACCGATGCTGAAGCGGGATGTTCATGATGATCCACATGGGCCCAGACAGTCAGTGGTTCTCAGGAAAGTGCCTATGGTGAGCGTGGCATAGTTAAAATGAGTATTTATAGTTTATTAATAAAAACTGATGAAATGGAATGAAGATTAGAAGATCCTTTTCTAATCCTCTTCGCAAATACGTTTAAGACATAAAACTAGTATGTTTTAATGCAAAATGAAAGACAGTTACTTCTGACTAAAGTTTATTACCACACCAAGAACTATTTAGTCATCATGGGTTTTTGTGGCATTAAAAAGATATAAAATGCAAATCCAGAGGGATACTTCATCTACTTAGTATTAATGTCCATCCATGAAAACACAGTTAAAAGTCTTTCTTTTAGACAAAAGAATCTGTATTTTGGGAAGATGCATCTAGTTTTCAGCAGGGCAAAAACTGTTTCAACTCTCCTGGCTAGGGCAGCTGTCCTTTCAGATGAGAGGAAAAAAAAAAAAAAAGTCTGAATAGCTACCTCCAAAGGAAAAAAAGCCTGCACATAAAATCAGTAATGTTGTTTTTAACATTCAAAAATATATGTTATTTATTGAAGTTGATTAGAGAAGATTAAATTAATGCTCTGATGCTAAGGCAAAGCTTAAATTGCAAGGATAACATCAGCTCCCATATTTCCACTGGCCAGCATCTGCTACAGAACAAAAGATTATTTATTACAAAATGGGAGTCCAACCCACAGCACTAACATCTTCTACTTAGAGTTCACATATTTTCACATATATTTTGGCAACAACTAGGCTAAGGCAAGACAAGGAGAGAGAAAGTATATCTTGCTCATCTGCAGGTCATCTTGAGAAACAAGCTTTCAAGTCTGTCACAGCAAAAAGGAAAATCAAACTGTCCCGTGTTCCCTGACTAGTCTTTTAGCTTTTCTGTGTTTACTAAGCTCTAAATGACAAATTAAGCTTAGCTAATTTTAAAAGAGGTGAGTCATGCACAACCCCATGAACCAGCTAGATTCAAAGCAGGAGCGTGAGCCTTGCTTCTCATGGAGCAAAACAACTCAGACCTACACAGCTAAGAAAAGCAAGAATAAAAAACCACCACCCCAAAAGTCTTTGTTTTATTGACTAGGGGGGCTTCCATAGTTGATGCTTGCCAATGCCCCTGCCCATTGAGGTTCAGGTGTATCCCACAACCAAGGCTGCCACCGGTACCCTCCAGCACTCACACAGGGATGGCAGCAACATCCCACAGAGCCAGTTAATCTCTCAGACTCCAAGTAAAAGCATTCCTTCGAGGTCATTTTTACTGCAGCAAAATAAACGCTTTAATAGACAGACATACACACACAATACCTTTTTACTGAGGAAGAGGAAGGCCTTACACAAGATGCTGAACGCTCAGGTTTGGAGCCAGGGGAGTGCTCCCACTGTCAGACTGGTTTTGTGCCATGGCCATCAGAGGCTTTAGATATCCAAAGTTTCAGGCAAATCCCACATGTAGAGCATTATTCTTTTGAGAAGAGATTTCATTAAGTTATTCAAAACCGCTGGCCTTCTTCCTTGCTTAGAGAAAGGAAGGAGACTTCACACCAACAAATTAAGTTCCCATTTTGGAAGACTTCTATTTAGTTATAGCTGGATTAATATGATTTATAACTGAAGAAAATGCTCAAACAATCCCACCTTTAATCATGAAATCTGTTGTGCACCAGAAGCAATCCAGGCAATTGCCTGGTTGGTTCCACTGATCCAAAACATCGCTCCAAACAGTACAAGGTTTAGCTACGTTTTGATGGACTGTTCCCAAACAAAGAAGGAACATATGAACATATCCTCCTATAAATGTTTCTCCCACATCAGCCCTCCTCAGAAACCATAATTCAAATAGGGACCAGACCTAGCACACTAAATTCTGGTCAAATTCAATTTGCATTTGAATCATTGACAGCTACTAATGAAGCATCAGACTACACGTGCTTATTAGAATCTTATGAGAAATATGTATTTTAAAACAGATGGTAGAAGTTGAAATAAAATTGAATCACAAAATAAGACCATTAGCATAAATGCTTCCTCTTCTAATCAGCTACCACTGTGTTAGTACCAGCTAGAGCATTAGCCAATACATTCATTTCCTCATCTCACACTCTAAATTCACTTATTGTTTCACTTCTTAATGTTTCCCCACTCTGCACAGGTGCTTCCCCCCTCTCCTGACAGAGTTTCCCCTATTATGTTTCTCGGGACAGAAATTGCTACAACAGGCCATGTTTTTTCTCCTGTTCTATTTGCCAGCAGCACGGTTGCCTGCAGGAGGCTACTGAAGGAACCTTCAGCCCTTGAAAGAGAGGATATTCCAGGACTACGCTGCAGACCTGCTTCTCCATACGCTTCTTTCATGGGTTAGCACAGAGCCTTTCAGCCTGCAAGCATAACAGCTTGAAAGAACAGCTTAGAGAGCCATGAAAGAAACAGAACATCTGCATTTCAGCTGCCCCAGCTACATAGATTTTCCATAGCTTAGGAAGCAAAACAAGTTATTTCTAACTAGCATAACCTTATGCTCCCACTGCTAAGCTACAAAAAAAACACCTCTGTTTTTTTCCTGTCTCATCATCCCCATCAGTCTGATTTCCGTGGTTAGGCCACCAGTTCGGTTGATTCATGAACCACAACATTATCTTGCTCTCGGCAGATGACAGCGGCGAGAAAGGACTTGCTAATAAACAACACAGATGGGGTTTAGAGCACCCATAATAAATACCCAATAATCACTTCAAACAAGAACAAATAAAGTTCTCTATTAATATAAAAACTAAAGCAAAAGGAAGACACATAAAAATGGTTCTCTTACCTGATAGAGCTCTTCCCTGGACACAGCTAATACGTTACTCCCTTTGCACACTGAAAACACATACTCATATTACTCCTTTTCTGCAAACAGGGCAAGGGCCAGATCGTGGCCACCTACTGCACCAGCTCCCGGGCTCTAACCTGGCACCGGCCCCTACGGAGCACCGGGGCGGCCCCGGCTCTAGTAGCCCCAGGTGGCAGCACTGGATAAATTGGCCTGCAGGAGGTTTAGTGAAGACACCCAGGGAGGAAAGACTCTTTTGTAAGGACTTTTTTTGGGGGCGGGGGGGATATTGCTTGCTTCCAGTCTAAAATAGAGGGTTAGATAGATTTTCTGATCTGCAGTAATTTAAAAGACTCAGCTATGCATGGGAATTTAGCCTCATGCTTTTTTCTTTCAAATATGATGCAGCCAGTGCTGAAGCAACCTAGAAAGGAGGCTGCGAATGTAACTTCTCATTCTGGTCACTCCTCTTCTTTTGTAGTCAGTGTTCTTAGAAGACAAAAGGAGTGAAAGTTTGAAAGAATAGGACTAAACGAACAAGGCCAAAAAGATCAGACATAAAAAGTACATGACTGAGTTGGGAAATATTAGCTCCATCCCCTTCAAGTTATATTCATATATTTATTTATAAAGAGAAAAGAAAATGCCACCGCTTTATGGAGAAATATATATATATATTTATTCTTTATACAATGGAACAAAGCCTTCACCCATTTTTTCCCATCTGGAACTTAATCCATGTTAAATCTCTTGGCAGTACTGAAAATTTCTGAAAGCTTTTCAGATAATTGAGTTGCAGCTTCAATACGCAGCATCCCTCACTAAGTAGAAGAGCATCATCTTCTATTTGCCATAAACATTAAACTGCAAGAAGAATGGTGAAAATGGTAACATGAACTTGTTTAAAGAGTTTAAGCACAATTCTTCTCCTGTAAATTTACAAACTACACTAGAATTTTGCATAGTTATTTGGAGGCCTCAGAGTGAGGGAACTGATTGACTTAAAGGGGTTACATGGCAAATGCAAGTCAAACCAGACTATTCCCACTCGCCATTAACATTTCAAGCCTGGTTCTTTCTCTGCTGACCTATCAGCTCTGGATCTTTTCACTGGAATCACCTTACCTGTTTCCAAGGACGGCTCATTTCCAGGACAAGCTGACAGGCTTTTGCTGTTCCAGGACCTGCAAGCCAGCTGTCCCTGAAGTAGATCTGTACTAATTACTTAGGCAAATTCTCAGTGGACTTTGCATACATATAAAGCAAGGCTGGAACAGAACCAAATTTCTTCTAGTGCCCCTCTTTAACAGAGTTTCAAGGGACTTTGTGACTGCAAAGGCTAATGTACTGGCTCAGCAGAACACAGGAATGCATTTGTGGCGTGATCTGTTATTCACTCATGTACTCTTTCATTTTTAATTTCACCTGAACTCTCAAACTGGTATCTATTCCTTTTCCAGTTAGTTCAAGTAACTGTTTCATGGCATAGTGTTTGGGAATTACTTATATTTAGAGGTTAACATTTCACTCATCTTTCAGCTCCCAGAGGCAATTAAAACACTGAATATGATAAAGCCAAAGGTGGCAAGACTGTTGGTGCAGAAAAAGAAGAGTGAGCATTTAATACCTACCAGCTGTGCTGAATTCTGTGCATACACAGAGGCAGGAAATCCTTTCTGGAGCAGGATAACTAGTTATGGGGCTCTTTGTTGTAGAAAATTCAACAAGCCTTTCTCAAACCACTATGTTCAGGGAGGTAAGGTTAAAGTAGTAAAAACAGTCCAGTCTTTTGTATAATATTTCTCAGCATTTTTGGATGAGGGAGGTCTTTTGGGGCTGCAATTTGAAATAAGGTATGGTGAGAGAAACAACTGTACCGCTATCTCCCATTCTTTTATCAGAAAAAAATATCACCCCAGGATAGGCATTTCAGTTCACTGCTTAGGAGCTTTATTACCCTTGCCTTTGTCAGCACACATAGATCTTTAATATAACAGAATTAAGCCTTTGCCGGATGATCAAGCCAACTAAACCATGTCACATTGGTTTTACAACTTCAAGCGGCACATCATGTCTTGCTAAATAGAGAAAGCAGAACAACTATCTCTGTGCTCCCAAATGTTCAGTACGTCTGACATGACATCCTATTTCTAATTATTTTGCTTTCCTGCCTCCCTGAGCTGACATGAGAGAAATAATTTACTCTGTATAGGCAATATCCCTTGACATTAAGCCAGAATCATGTGCAGCTCAAGTCAGGCCTCCTTGACCCTACCTGAGTGCCTTGCTCCAGCTGTAAGTGATTACCTGAAGCACCAAGTCCTTGGGGGAGGAATTCAAAGGCATTTGGGAGGGGTAAGGTTTTTAAATGCGGAGAACAGATTTGCTGCATTGTGCTGTTTCACTGTGAAATTACTTTCATTCTGACATGTTACTTTCTTCATTCACATTCCTGAGCTTGTGATGTGACCGACCTCCTAATTGCTTCAAAATAGCTCCTACTGTGCACCACCCTATTGTACAAACAGAAGCACCAAAAGGGAGAAACTTCTTGTGCAATAAGGTACCCGTCTTTGTGAGAAGGGTCAAGAAGAAGAACCTGTCCAGAGAGGGGCAGCTAACATTAGCATTAAGTTAATTAACATTAAGTTAATGGTATTCTTCTGGTAGGGCACAGCCAACAAGCCTGTCAATAGCATGGTGGAAAATTAGAGTAATAGGATAGTGGAAAAGCCAGTTAGTGAAGAATGAAGTCTATTGCTTTTTCGTTTAACAGCTCTCTGGAGAGCAGGAACAGCTTTTCTGTGGCAAGAGCTTATGTCAGTGCCAAAAAATTGAGCTGACACCTTAAAATAGCCTGCCAAAGGACACAACTAACAATATTTTTTTATTAAACTACTATGCTTGGAGTTTTAAGTTGGGAAGAGGTGGGTAGACTTGAGGTGGGTATTAAATGTCAAATTCAGGTCCATGTTCATGGAAAAGATGCAGAACTTCTTCAGAAAGGATACCTTTTCTGTGCAATTTGTTTGGAAATTCAGGCACTGACTAAAAAATTGGTAAGCTTGTACTCAGGTGGGGAGAGCTTTCTTCAAATAGATAAAAAAATGATTTTTCTGTACAAGAACATTTCAAGAAATTCTAGTGGGACAGTCATTAACTTGCACACATTAAAGCTGGTGGAGTTTTACAAGATGTATTTCTGAAACAAAAGATAACACAATGCATCATTGTTCGGATAACTACATTAGTCTCATATGTTTGTGTTTAGCAGTCCTGTAATTAAAATGTCATTACAGTGTTTGCAACAGATTTGTTTGCAATAAAGATTATTGCATGTATCTCTTCAGTATTGAAAACCTCTCTGACTGTGTATATTTCTTCATAGCACAACTAAAATATGCCAACTACATCAATTGCACAAGTTGCCTTTGTATTCAGTACCCTAGTTTTGCATTGAAAAAGAAAAGGCAGAAATATCAGCTGTTAATACAGGCAGAGAAATGAAACTGGTAAAATCCATCAACATCGAGACATTTTCAAACAAATAAAAGTCCTTAAAAAAATTATCACCAAGGTCTAATGAAGACTCAGTAGATTAGTGAACCTCTGATGTCTGGATCAGGAAAAATCTCTGTCTTGTGCATTACAGACCCTGTCTAATATTACTCATACAACAAAACATTTGTTTCGGAATTGGTCTTAATCTACTAGGTTAACTGCAAATTAAGAAATCTATAAATGCAAAATTCTGAATGAAAATAATTTAGAACATTCTATATGACAGATAACCTATTCATCTGGGAATGGGAACAAGAAACATTTCCAAGAAGTACACAGGACTGTCAGATCACTGTCCCACTGCTGCACTGATTTTGGTGGCTCTATGCCACTAAAATTCAGTATTTCTTGTTTTCTTCCCAAGCTGTAACATAACGCGACTACTGCTAGTTATGTAATGTGTTACTTAATTAAATAGTATAAAAACTTTACTTCACAATTTCCATCTGGGGGAGAAAGTATCACCACCTCCTTTAATACAGTGGAAAAAAGACCGTAAAATTTAATGTATGTGTTTACAGAAAATCAGCACCAGAGTACAAGTTTGACCAGAAACTAGGCTTGGTGAAAGTACTTCCGATGAAGAGGTTATTGACCAAAATGCCTTTCTTGATTCCTTTAAGTCAATATGAAATAAGAATAAAATAAGGATAATCAAATAATTTCTTTTTAGATATTTCTTCTATAAAACCTTTAATAACATTTCTTTAGTGTAAATATAATATTATTATATATAAATATAATATATATGTTATATTAAATACACAATATAAAAACATTTATTTAATAAATGTTTGCAATTCAAATTTGTCTGATTTAGTCAAGGCTAACAACTAAACTGTGTATCTATATATCAAATAAAAAAGGAGATGTGTAACATCTATTTTCAGGCTAAGGAAAACCTTGGGATTGACCCCAAATGCAGTTCTATGAGTTTTTAATTTGCCCAGGGGACCAAACATGAACGGTGATGATCACGGTTCTGGCTAGGCAGCCCTCCCGCTGCCCGCTCCGCTCGCGCTGCTCCGTCACCGTGCACCCTGACTCTGCTTGTGGCCTTTCAAAACAGGGTTTTCTGGAATTCAGTGCGTCTGACCTCTCTGCATGATCTGCAGATCAGATTGGCAGGAAAGATGTTGTTAGACGGAAGATACGGTCAGTGTGCAGCAGCCAGGGCAGAGGTCCTTCCTCGGGTGGCCCAGCTGAGGCCATTGCCATGTCAGCAACACACATGGTCCTAAACCTGAACACTGCACAAAGTGCTTCTGGATTTCGGCTCTGCATTGCTAGAACCATCCAGCTGATCTAATAAGCAAATTCCTAAGTCAAATAACACATATTCTTTTGTTGTTATTTTTTTCCTCTGTAATGTCTTTTCTTACTAAGTTACCCACTCCATCAAGTTACCTGCAATTAAGTTGCCTTCTCCACAACCACCTAACAGCTGCACTCTGTGCGAACATCTGCAGTCATTCCATTTGGCCTCCCAATATTCCTTGTAAAAGTCTGGAAGACTGAGATGGGATGTCATTGTGGCTGTTGTCTGTCCCTCAATGTGTGACCCCCTGTTCATTGAGGTACCTTGTCAAGGGAGACTTGCGGAGCCTCTAGCGTTGAGTCTCCTGCTACAGAAGCCTTCATTTCCTCAGAAGTTCTGCTCTGAGATGAGCTACTGATGGGATCACTAAATCTTGCCACACCACCAAAATCTGTATTCAAATACCTGACAGTTACTTATCTCATGTATACATTAATATAGAAATAATCTGTTTTCAAAGATTTGTTATTGACTGTGTATATGGCCATGACCATGTTATCAGGTGTTCAATATTGAATGGGGCAAGTAGTGAACTCTTGCAGTGTTGCAGCATTTGGAAGATTATTTACAATTTATTAATTCAGGATGTAGGAGAAGGAAAGACAAATGAAACATTTATTCCCTGAATCTCTCAGATTTTAATGGAATTAAAAGAAAAGGTAAAAGTTTTTTTTTTTTTTTTTTTAAGCTTAGGGGAAGGCTTGTTCCTCTCAGGTGTAAATCCCCATTGAACAGTTTGATACAGAACTAGATTGTAATTTTGTGGATACTGTAAATTCTTAGGATTATGTTGCTGAAAACCTTAAAGTGCTTTTATTTTGCAAATGTACTATATAAATAATATAGACACTGCATACATAATAAAATGAATGCAGTGTTATCATTCATCATTCTGCAGCCATTTAGCTCATAGTGCCTAGTCAAATGGCTTTTGCGTGCATTACCCTCCTGGTAAGCTCAATCACAGATCCTATGAAAATGTATTTTGCGCTGCCAAGCCAAATAATCTGTTGCCAAGAAACACATAGAGCTTTTGTAATTATTCATTTTAAAAAAAAATCTTTATAGGGTTCGGGCAAGAATAACTTAAATATTTGATTGAAACAGGTCATTAATCAAAACTTCTGTTGACAAGTGAGCTCCATCTTTAATGACATATTTTCATTTCAAGCATTTTGAGTATATTCCAAGCTCCACAGAAATTAACCCTTGTAGGCAGCTTGTCTTACAAAAAGTCTCCTTGATATCATGGCCTATATACAAGCAAAGATCTCTACAATCTTAGTCCAAGCTATAGACAAGGCCCAGAACCCCCTGCTCTCCTCCCACTAGTGGCAAATTATTTTAACTGATTTCATATCTCATGTATTTACCTTAAGCCTTAGATACATGAGCAGGTTACTATAAACCAAGCTGAAATGTGGATTTACTGTGTCCTAATGATTCCCTGGTAACTGCTCAAATATGCTTTCATACTCAGCAGTCTATGCAATCCGTTTCTTCTTGCTTGTTTTCCTCTCTCTTTTGAATCTTTCATCTGTAGCAAGGTAAGAATTCATGTAGTCACTGTTATCAGTCACTACTCAAACAGCTTTGTAGTCACTTTGTTTCTATATTTTGTCCTCAAGCTTTTATTGCCGCTTGCCATTTTAGTGTATCTGAGCCCTGCAGGTAAAGAGATTCATAGCATGAAGTTGGTCAGAAAATTACCTCACCTTTCCAGGGACCTGGGAATGGCTGATCCTTAAGTTTGGGTGGCAGGAAAGGGTTTGATGATCACTGACAGGTGATGGGAAATATATTTAATAAAGGGGAATAGTTTTCACCGTAACTCAGCAATACTGAGTTTAAAGTTAGACTCCTGTGTCTGGCAAGAGGATTGCTGGTGTCCTTTCACGTTCTTCCTGATGGGATGTGTAACCTGCTTTGTATCTTGGATGTGCATCTGTATCAGCATTTCAGAAGAGGAAGAGATGACAGACAGCTATAAATGTTAGCTCTAATGCAGCTGATCCTGCATTAGAGCTCCTGTAAGTTAAACTGATCATTCAAAAGCCATGCAGAATACTTACTATGCTCAAGAACATATCCTTAGAGTCAGAAACTAATCACAGGAAGAGTTAGTGTGTGTAATCCGATGAAGGACTACAAAAATGGTACTTATAATGCAAATAAACTTCTTCAGACAATTTCTTCTATGATCACAGAATGTTTCTGTGAAAAAAGGATTATGAACACAAAAATAATTGTGTCTTTGGTACTTGCGGGGTGTAAAGAAATCCATTGCAATCAGGCTTTGCAAGAATTTAGGCATTTGAAATATTCCTTTAAAACATTTCAACCCCCATGTAAAGTTTTAAACCTTCTTTGCACTAGACCTGTGTTCAGTTATTTTAATTCTCTAAAATCGGTACTGCATCTGCAACAAGTAGTCAAATTAAGCTAGTTGAGTAACTGTGGAATTACAGAGAGAGAGACTCAAAACCAAACTCATCTTAAATGCAAGATGACACAGGCTTGGTGTAACGTTCTCCTTGTTAAGCCTCCTCTGAGGTCCCTCTAGGACTGTGCTAATTTTTTCTTTCATTAGTCACTGTTGTGAACTTGGGCACTAGATGGCGAAGTTAGGTAAACTGTGATCACACAGTCAATTCCCACAAAATAAACAAAGGAGTAAAAACATTCTGCTATTTAGGTTGAGAAAAACAGAAGGCAGCAGCAGAAAATGTCCTCGGCATCCCTGTGCTCTGACACCTTGCCAGCAGCTCCGGATTCTCCGCAGCCTCTGTGGGAGGTCGGAGGGAGGTTGCTGAGCACCTCTCCCAAGGCCCGGGGCTCCGCAGCGCTCCTGCTCACACGGACAGCGCGTCAGTAACTTTCATTGGTGCTTTCTGGTGCTTTCCCTCTGCTGTGGAGTTTGCAGCCTTTCTCAGCAGAGATGAGAGAAAGCACTCGTGATGATGGCGCAAAAGCAATTACTTTCTGAAATAGCTTTAATACATTAATTGTATTTTCCCTGTAAATTACTGCTGACCTTCATTTTTCCTGCTTCGCAGAGATTTCAAGATTTCTACTCAAGGTAGAAAGATGGAAGCCCTTCCTCCCTCCAGTTCCAGAATACAGGAACAAGGTTTGCACATGTTCCACTCCCCTTCTGTTCTCTTCTTCAGCCAGTATGCACTACTAAAAACATCCTAATTAAGAGTTGTCATGGTCCCATGGAAAGAGGCCCTCAGGAAAGCACATCTGATGTTGGTGTGAGCACTGTTCTTTGGCTAGGAGGCTGCCAGTGCAAATCAATACTGAGTATATGGCTGGGACATCCCAGAAACCTCAGTGAATCTCATAATCCCACTTTTTAATCTCTGGGTGGCTAGCTGCTTTCAAGAAGCCTAAGGCATCTTGTGTATTTCATGGATTTCTCTGTAATGGATTTCTCAGAGACACCTTTAGGATGTTTTTTCACTTTCTCGCACTGTGTATTTTCCTTCTATATTTGGAGCTCTGTGGGAAACGTGTAGCCGGGTTGGGTATCCGGTTTCCACTGAAGAGACAGGGATAAGCGAGATTCCTGAGGGCCAGGCAGTTACTTGGTATTCCCAGAAGTTGCTGAGCCTTTCTAGCTGTCACATCTGGAGCTGAACGCTGCCGACTTTCACACAGGGTCAGTGTCTGCCTTGACAATGCTGCGATCAGAAAACAGCGCTCTGACAGAAAACTCAAAAAACATTTTCTTACTCAGCATTTCTCCTGCGGGAAGTGCCACAGCTTAAAACCTCTTCCCTGGCACGTGAGACTAATTGCTGTGCTCACAGAGCTCCTGCAAGTAGAAAAATCTAACTCCTGTTCCCACTCTGACCACAAAAACTATTATCTGGCTTTGAACCAAAGCCCAAGAAATAACACATTACTATATTGCATGTTCAGCTGGAAAAAGCACTTTTGCCCTTTAAAGGGATGTTTTAAAATGCTCTCTCCCACATGGTTGTGCTGGGAAGCAGCAAGAGCAGAGCTGCTCCCAAGGGAAGGCGAGCCGGGAGCCGGGATCCATGATCCATGATCCAGGGCTGGCCGCGCCGGCAGGGCCCGCGCAGGGTCGGCGTCACAGCAACGGGGCCTGTCCCGGCTGGGGCAGCCGCCAAGGACAGGACAAGCCAGAGCCAAGGGCAGCCCGGACACGCGGCTGCTCTTTGGGGAGAGGGATACGGGCCGGCACATCCGCATGCCGCTCCGGCCGCGCCGAGCGCGTGGTGGAGGTCCCAGGCCTCCTAAGGTTGTTTTTGTTCTCACGGCCCTGACAAATTCTTATTAAAATCCTCTGATATACTTTCGGGCATCCAGGGAGATCAACAGGATGCATTGGTCACTCCTCCTTCCAATCATTCCCAGCAATCAGTAAATGTACTGGCTGTCAGCAAAAAAACACCTAGCCAAAATGTGCCTGTCTCTAAGTCTGTAAAGAGATTCTCCACACAAGGCTAACGTGAGCATTTGTTTCTCTTGTCTGACACCTGGCTTATGATTTTTTAAACTCAGAAGACTGAATTCAGCTGCAAACTCTTGCTGAGGGTCATGCTAGAGAACCTGTGTAAAATACATAAAAGAGTGCAAGCAGTGCTGCCACAGAGGCCCAGCTCACCTGGCGTCTGCGGAGGGAGCCCGGGTTGTCCACCCTTTCTTTCCACAAAGAAAACTTCACCCCACTGTCAAAACTCATTTTCTTTAGTGTGTCCAACCACACTAAGACCACATTAGCAATAATTAATGTCACCATTTTGTCCATTTCAGTTCTGCATGAATTGATCTTTCCTTGGATTTAATTTGGTCCTTGATTGATCTGTCCTTTGATAGCTGCTATTATTTCAGGTGACTGCTTTTATTATGTGTAATTCATATTTGTTTCCTTGGTGTGGCCATCACTGCAGACTGCCTATTAATGGTGGCAATTTTAATCACTTAACTATTATGAGTAAAAATACAAACACACATAAATACCTACGTGTTTTAGCAATCTTTTTTTTTTTTTTTAGTATTACAACAGAGAATATAAAGGCTCAAGAGTCTATTTAGAAATGCTAAAAATATCAAGGTTTATTATTTCATAATGAAATCTATTTCTTCTGAAGTTCACTGTTCCCTCTTATTAAGACACAGTGTAATGAATTAATGAATTAATGAATTAATGACAATGTTAATCACTATGAGGCAGAGGATCTGATCCATTTATCCATTGCTTATATTTGGGCCATGCATTTTTCCTACAGAAGTCCAGAGTTCCTTCCTCTCTGCTCTTCTTTCTTCTTGAGGACCGCACATGTTCTAGATACTGTTAGTGATTCCATCACGCCACCTGAACAGGGCTATTCAGCAGTCGCTTGGCCTTTGCAGCGCTCCTCCGCGCGAGGCCAAGCAGCGAAGCGCCAGCCCTGCAAAGGGCAGCCGGTCTTTGTGCCGCCCGTGGTGGGGCCTGCAGGAGCCTCCGCGCTCCTCTACCCCGCCGTGCCCCTCGACGCGGCCGCCGCGCTGGGCCCACGGCGCAGCCGGGCTGCTCTGCCGCCGGCAGCGCTGCAGGCCGCAGCTCTGCACTGAGCTGGGGGCTGCGCTGCCCGCTGTGCTACGGTGCACCCAGCGCAGCCGTGATGCAGCTACCAGCTTTTGGGAGCGGAGCTGTCTTTACCTGGTGCAGAGCCGTTCCTGTGTAGATTTTACCCTAAACAGCATTCAGCTTTTCTGAAGTGGCTGCCCGACACAGGGAAAGCCAGTGTGATTCTGCAGTTGGAAGCTCCCTGGTGTGTCGGAGGGCACGTCGGTCCGTGTCCTGTTCATTTCGCACACCTCAGTCTGTTCCGCCAACACAGGCCTTCCCTGCTCGCCGCTCTCGTCTGGCACATTAGCACATACACTCTAGCAGGTGGCCAGTGATTAATCTTGTGAAAGCAAGACAGAGCAGCGACAACAAAAGAGTTGGCTCTTTTAAAACCATCAGCACATTTAATGAGTATCACTGCACGAATGTAAAACCCATCAGCTGAAGGACAGTCAGCTCCCTCTAAGTGCTTTGCAAAACAATCACACACATTGTAGAACTAATCCCAGGTACACCTGGGATTTCTCTGTGTTCAAGTCACTGCTGTTATACACAAGATGCCAAATCTATTCTATTTACAGGGTCATTTCAGGCTCCTGGAGGCACGAGCATGCGGAGATGTAATGCAACTCCAGACTTATACTGCCTGATGCTGGAATCGCACATCTAGCACCCTCCTTGCCTGCGAAACAGAATATCCCTGCTCCACAGAACCAAAATGTGACACAAAGAGCTGGAAAATCCCAGCTTGCCTGGTATCCACAGTTCTGGATAAACTGTTACACACGTAGATATTAACTCCAGCTCGTGGTTAGTAGAATAGCTCGATTTATTGTTGTTTTGACTGGCATCATGAGAATTTTTTTTGTCTTTATTATTATTCTAGCTTCAAAGTACTAGTCTCTGTGTCTGTTGTTATATCCTGAAAAAATGTTGCAACTAAACTTTTTTTATAAAGGAGTATTTACCTTCATGGCTGGTCTGGGAGAAAACTCGGTCCAGTTCCCAGTGAAGTTAACGAAAGGCTGAATTAAACTGCTGAAATTCCTTTCTTACCTATCATTATCCTACAAGTTAGACTGACTCTTTGACCCCTCCACAGAAAGGATAGATGCAGGATGTTAAACTACAGTGATGCATGTGGCAGAGAATAGAATTTGGTTCTTTAAAGTAATATCATTCTTCTCCTAAATTGGATGTGTTTTATTGAAGTACTTTTAATCCCTAAATTTTCACTAATAGAGATAAGAAACCATATAAATATCTAAGAGATCCACTGATGATATATGGGAAACTTCAGGACCTCCTGTTTCCTCTGTTCCCTTTGCAGAGACATATTAGAGGTAATGGATTATCTCCAGTTCATTGGAATTAGCTGCAAGCTCCTCACTGCTGTTTTTGTCTGCATTTGTCTTACAGTGCTTCTTTAGTCCAATTATCTCACATTCCACTGCTAAATGAATTTGATAACGTAGGTATCTCCTAGGTGGAAACTGAAATGAGGGTGCTGTTGCCATTCATTCCTACCGTATGATGTGAAACACAAAGGGATTTGCAGAAGCAAGTCCTTTAAAATATCCCAGCAAGTTCAAGGAGAAATACAGATATTTCAGTTGTGCAAGGGCTAGGCCTAGGCATTCCCTTATTTACCTTTCTAAGTCAGCAGGGCTAGTCCGCGGCTCTGGAGCAGCATATGGATCTCGGCGAGCACAACGAGCCTCGAGGGCTGGGCCGCGTCACGCGCTGATAGCGGCGCCGCAGCCGGCCTGGCAGCTGGGCGACACGGGCGACACGGGCGGCCGGCACGCCGGGACAGGGACACGGCGTCCCAGCCCATCCCGGCTGCACACCGGGCACGGGGACGGCCGTGCTCTCCCGGCCCGAGCTCCTCTCCTCGGCTCTCGGCAGTGCCGGGAGTGCAAAGCCCCCGGCTGCTCTGCAGAGGTATCAAGCTGATCAGCAGAAATTACATCAAAACACACCAGGAAGGGAGGAGGGCAGCTCAGGAGGGGAACCCTGTTCATGAATATTGAACTTGCAGAAAATTCAGAGAGGAAAAAAAATGTAGAATAAATCTTAAGCGTGGAGCAACCAAGTATGTTTCACTCCTAAGTCACAAAGATGAGATGAGTCACAAATATTCCTCTGCCCCAAATACTCTCTGTTACTGGTGTAAAGAAGTCAATGGCTTTTGTACCAGCCTGCAGGGAGGCTGGTGGCTCGTTGCTTCCTTCATGGGTGCTACAAGAACATGCAAGCAGGGCTCTGTACTTTCTTCACATGCACTCAGACCCCGTGAAGAACAAGAGCACATACAGGGCACACAGGTGAGGGAAGGGAAACATTCCGGTGAAACCATCCTGGCTAGAAATACATATAAAATGAATTAGCAAGATCGTTCCTTTACAAATCTCCAGAATAAAGATGACCTCCACATTTTTGAGACTTTTAGTGGTAAATGTTTAATTTTATTATTTACTGGTTGCAACTACTAGCCTGAAGTTGATTTTTAGTTGTCAAGAGACATTGTAATGCTGGAAGGTAAATAGCAACAGGTTTGTAGTACTAGGTAAGGAAGAAAATGAACTGAGCCAGGCAGGCATTATTTTGTTGAGGCAAATGACATCATTTTATAACAGCACCATTGTGCCCTGAACTCTTAGAAATAGTTGTTCTTTCTCCAGCAAAATTGGGCATCCTGACATTTTTCATTTTCTCATTTTAAATGGATTCTGTGAAAACAGAGTAGTTTTATGCTGAGCATGCACTCCTTTGCCTAGTGAACACCTGACCATTTTGCACTTCTTCCTTTCTCTCCCTTCTGTGAATTATCTTTTCAGATGCTATGTATTATGATTTACTGTGCCAAGCTGGGTTCGTTGCTCCCCAACTGTACATTGGTATGGGGATTTCATCATAAGATTCATTAGCTGAAATGTTTTTAAATTGAGATTTCTGGGATATCTGCTGGGACCAGAGAGGAAACCCGGCCCCTGCTCCCTCCTGCCACAGAAACAAGATAATCTTAAGCATTATCTGCCACCTTGATCATTACAGAATTTGATGGTGAGGGTACTTGTCTAAAATGGGAAGTAAAGGTATCTGGATTAGCTATTTTCACATTTTGCTTTGCATATATGTTTGCATATTTGCCAATAAAGCTAACCCTGTTTATCTCTGACAATTTTGAGGAATCCCCAAAAAGATGCTCTGAATAGCAATCAGAAACTATTTGTTAGATAAAGTATGTAGTTTTAACCTTTCCTGAGCAAGACATGCAAATGCCATGTTTTTTTCTTTTTAATGCCAATACTGGCAATGGCATCAGTAATTCTGCTGTGTAACCTCGTGTCTCTGGCACAGAGGATGCAGGGTAATCCTGCCGCACTGTATGCATATTGCAAAGTATGTTTTTTTGAAAAACGCCTTTTAGAAGGTCAGTACAGGGACCAGAATAACATGTACAGGTTTCCTCATAAATTCCTGGGCATGGAAATACTTTAAAGGACAGTCCTAGTGCAGTTGTAAGGACATTCATTTAAAGAATTAAAATGGACTGCCTCACCCAAGCCATATTCCAGTATTTATTTTCTCAGTTTGCCACAATTGCCTACCACCCCTGCCATATCTCCACCATGTACCTACGTATCTTCTTACATGGTTTTCTCTTGCTTTTCTGAATGCTGCCCAGAATCTGAACTGCATTCTGATTCAGACGTTACTAAAATCTGTCTTAATCTGACATGGATTCAGTGCCATGGGAAATGTGACAGCAGATGCGCGAAGGAGAGGCCTCCAGGAGAGGCCACTCTGTGGAAGGAGGTAAAGGCAACGGCAGCACCAGGAGGGGAGCGCGTCCTGGGAAGCCCCGCGGCAGCTCCCCAAGGGAGCAGCAGGGCTTGGTGCGAATTGCAGCTTCACAGGGAAAACGGGCAGGCTCCTGAAAGGCAGAGATCTTGCAGAAAGCTGGGCAGGTAAAACGCACTACCTGCTGATGCGCAACTGTGTGCTTGTATACATATATAAATATATAAATCACTAAAAGCTTGGAAAATGAGGAGAACAAAAACAATACAAAAGATTGGAATCTTGATGATTCAGATTTTAAATATTACGAAGCAGAAAAAGGCTGTATAACACGAAGTTTTCACGTTCCTAGAAAAATAAGCCCTTGCTAATTGAAAGGACAACAGTGACTCACCTCTCAGCAAGACTTGTTTTATCTATTGAGTCACAAGGAGGCCAGCAAACAAACGTTTTAAACAAGAAACACACCCACTATAACCTGAAGCATAGCTATGGAGGAGAAAGGCTGTAATTTATTATGACATAGGAAATGTTTCTGTTATTAACCATCTATAAGCTCAAGTGGAAGGTTAAGATATTCAGTCACATGCAAGAATAAGTCACCCGCCCACCAGAGCCCCTTTTTTGACATTAGCTTTGAATGCTAGCTAGACTGGCGTATTTTATACATTTGCTACAGCAACTGGATAAACTGGCAAGAGGCCTTTGCCTCCAGAACAGCCACCAGCCGCGGGGCACGCCAAAGCGCTGGCAACACTTACTACCCTCATACCCAACCGGCCCTACCTGTCAGTGCTGATAGTGCAGGGGACGGGTGTGCAGACAGACAGCAACTCCCTGTACAGACGGAATCACTGCTCAGCTCCGTTCACTGGGTCGTGCCCTGGAAGACCTTAGCCACTGTCCTGAAGAGCAAGCAGAGAACAACCAGCGTTACTGTATCCTGCACCGTGCATCAGAAAACTAGAACACTGATGGAGATTCAATGGCATGAACAAGGCAAAATGCTCCCCTGGGACTGATCCTTAAAGACTGTGGATTGACTTACACAATTATTTGGAGCCACGGAAGCAACAGCAAGTTGTGTCTGGTTAACTGATGCTCAAAGGCCTTGAGACATTTGATGGATGACTGCATCACTAGCCCTGAGTAACTATCTTATAGCTTCTGAAAATGCAACCAATTGCTCCTGTCCCATGGGTCTTAGGAGCACTGTGGACTAAGAGATTTAGTGTTTTCTTTAATGTTTTTTTTTCTTCTATCTAAACATGAAATGTAAGAAATGGATCAAGACATATAAAAATCAGTGCTGATATTAATGAGAGTCATCAACACAATCCTATTCTTCTATGTTTTATTGGAAAAGCACTTCTTGGGAGTGTTGTGCTGCTAAAAACAAGAAACGGGAGAGAGAGTAAGAACTATAATCAGCAAATACGAGGTGAGATGACGCAAACTGGGGCCAAGAGGTTGGTGGTAAACACCACGTGGAAAGGATCAATCTCTAGTCAGGCTGCAGGTAAAAGTTTAAGTCTTTACATTCAAGAAATAAAGATGAAATATCAGCATTATCGAACAAAGCACTTGGAGGTGTGTGTGGAAGAGGATGTCACCCTTAGAGATAAAAATCTAATGCTGTAGATGAAAGAAAGGCAATGAAAGGATTTGAAGAGGACCATATCTCAGACAGCTGGAATGAGATTTAATTTGTGTGAGGAAAATAATTTAAATGACATTTTCTAATCATTCCTTCTTTAAAATAGTAATAATAAATATGTCAGTTATTTTTTCAAAACAAACTCATCCTCCTTTGGTTGGAGCAAAAGATATTAAGTGCTTTTGGGGAGTTAGAAGTTGTCCTTGTACTTTTCCTGATCTTTTCCAGACTAGAGAAAACCACTGAAAGATCATGCACCCAGTTGTGCTATTATAAAGTTTAATCTGGATATGTTTAAAGAGCTTCTGAAAAGTCCTTGAAAGTTGGCTGGTGATTACCAAGCACACTGTAACTGTATGTTCTCAGCCATCTGATTCCAGGAAGTTATGTGGTTGTTTTTTTGAAATACTGTGTGTAACTGTTATAAAACTCCAGAACATACAGTTGTTCTATAAACTGCCTATTTTTTCTACAAAATTACACAGTAAAAAAATGTTAACAACTTTTCCAATAGTTTTATATTGACTTTCTTTGTTTTTGAAGTATTGTCTTAAGAATATTTTTTTCAATCTGTGTGCCTGCCCATGCAACCCTTAATTAAATGTTAGCACTGCAGAGAATTCCACACGTCTGTGAAACACCAGGCCCGCTCTGAACTGCTAATTTTCCTTTATTTCCTCCACACTGCCTGTGTGTGTATCCCATCCTTACTGTGCTCAAGCATCCGCGTGGGAAAACCTGGGCCAGCTTTTCCCTTGGGCCAGCCGGGTGCTGCGGGTGGGACCCTGCGGTCGGGTTTGCATTTCTGAGGAGCTGAGCCCGGACCTTGTGCTCCCTTTTCCTGGGGCTGGTGCGGAGCTCTGGGCTCCCGCGCTCCGCAGGATCCTCTCTCTGTGAAGGGCTCCGGGTCGCTCAGCGGTTCCCCAGCTCGGCCGCGGCGCGCGCGGGGACAAGGACAGGGCCGGGGCTCCCCCGCACAGCCCTGCTGGGCATGTCCAGCTGCTGCTGGGACGTTCGGCGACGTGTTGAACCGTTCTGGCAATGGGGTCAGTCAGGACAGCTGCTCTGCTACGCCCAGCGCCCTTCGGAATAAGCACATCAGGAAACCCGAGTTGTGCTAAATAAAGGGATCACATGAGAAAGCTGGGACCATTATCTTCCATAATATACCTTTAACAAGAGAGCTCTTCTATTATCTGCGTTTATATATTTCTCACAAAACAAAAACCAGTATCTTCTGTTGTTCCATCTTTGTCTGAATCTGACGTGAAGCCTGTTATATCCAAATATGGCCACAGGCAGAAGTTGCCTTAAAAACAATAGCCAGAATAGTCATTACCAATTAAACTGCAAAGATGTGAAAAGCCTGTTGGATCTCAGACACCTCAGAACCTTTGGGCTGGGTCCCACATCTGCTGCTCCTTTGTTGATTAGGAGGATGGACTCACACATAAAAGGAATGACTTGTGCTAAACCTGGAGGTTTGCAGTAATTTTAGTAAAACAGATGTTCTCATTGTTAATGTTGCACAGACGGGTATTTATGTGCTTCCTGGCACTCAGTTGTTGGACTTTGTCCTTTGAATAAATGGCTTTTTGGGTGTTCTCTTGTACTGAATTTAAAGCAGAGGGATTTAGCTTTGTGTTTAAATCTTTTCTTTGCCTATCTGTTGCTTTATATGATATTATTCAGTTTAATTTTTGGTCTCTGGCATTCTTTGCCAAAACCATGACTACTATGGGTTATAAATGAATAACAGAAGAAAAAAAATGAAGCATTTCTTCACAAACTGAATTAAATATATGAAAAATTCTCTTATCTTTAAGATTAAGTGTTGTTTGTGGATCTGCCATACTTAATTTGTTTTCACTGAGTTATTATGTAGAAAAGCTGGTTTATATAATCCTTGGACAATATGAACATAATAAATTCTTCAAGATGAAAATACTGAAAATATGTCTATCCAGAAGGAGACATTGTGTTGATCCTTAGTTCTGCTTATAGCACAGATTTGACTAGGTATTGTGTCATTTCACATTGATTATTAGAAAAAAAGCTTATTTCTCGCTGATTAAATTCTTATATTAAAAATATGTTTTAATAATCTGTTTACATACTTCCCCATGGAAAGGTAAGATTTAAAGCTTCATATAAATTCTGTGGGCAGCCTTATACCTCTTGCTCCTCTGGGAAGAAAATGCATTCTTGATGAATACAGCTACAGTTATCTGAAAGTAGAGTAGAATCTGGGAATTAGTTTAAATTAATGTTGCTAATACCTCTTGCATTTTAATTATTTGCAGACAAGTGAAAGTAGCATCTCTTATTTTATTCTGTAAAACATATGAATTACTTCAGCTTCTGCTTTTACTTTCTTCCTGAATGTTGGAAGAACTTGTCAACTTAAGCTTGGACTGTAAGAATTATTTAAAATATAAATAATGAAGTGCAAAATAATGAGATTCTGTTGTATGTAGAAGCACTGCAATATCTCGTGGAATAGAAAATAAAGTCTGGATTATTTATGATCTCTTCACAGGAGCCTGAACAGATCTTTCTAGTCTTTTTCCAGCTGTGTTTAATAACTTCCTTTCAACTAAGACATGGGCACAAGAATTCACAAATCCTCTAAAATTTTGGCTCAAAACTAACTAAGACAGTAAAATGGAAGGTTCTCTGCAAGAAGGTGCATTTTGATGGGTAACTGGTTGGTTTCTATCCTACATTACAACTCTGCAGTCCCTTGCAGTCTACCTGGCACTCACAACTACCACGTCTGGTCAGTACCGATCGCATTTAGTAACTGCCTCTATAAGGTTTCATAATTCAGACACTCTCTATGCTCTCCCAAGTCTAAATTTGGCAGTCTTAAAGCCTATTATATGAGAGAAAGTGAAAATGTGGAGAAAGATGACAAGTAACTATGCACAATTTAATTCTAAAGCTAAACAGATTACCCTTTGAGACAGGTAATAGAACAATTAAGGCCCAAAATCAAAAGTTAGTAATAGTACTATCTGGGGCTTGGTCAGCCAAGAAAATACCAGCAGGTGGTTTAGGAAGGATATGAAATGTTTTAGCATCTTTACTTTTGTAAATGTAAGTGGTAATCCTAACTAATTAAAGATTTTCACACCTAAATGCCTACTAATGTTCATGTGTTACTATCCATTTTTCTCACTAACAAAACTTCATGCATCACAGAGAAGCAGAATAATTAATTGCATAATTATATAGTTTTAATCACAGCATAACTTGTATCAGATATACTGAAAACTCCTAATAGAGTGGAACAAAGTTATCATTTGAATTATTTTAAGTCAGATAATTGCTGGAGACAAATGAAGATGGAACAGATGAAATATGAGGCCCCCTGAAATGAACACTCTCAAAAGACACTCCTGCAACCACAGAGCAGTTCTGATAGGACCAAGAAAAGTGCATCAAAATGTCAAAAGCTGCTTTTTGTTTGTGTATCCTTTAAAGCTCAGTGTTCCGTGTAGCTCAGCTCAGTTTGGGAACTTAATTCCACAGGCTTGTTTACTTTTTAAATCATGTAAATGCCATGTGAAATTTAAGAGTAAAGAGGTATTCATTTATATGCAAAAATCTTTTATTTTAGAAAGTAAAATAAAATCGTGTCAATCAATGACAAGACAGATTCCTTGGTGACATAATCACAAGCTTTAAGCAAAGCAGCGCTGGCTCTCTCAGTTGATCTAAGTTGATCTGGTGATTAACTAAAAGAGGTGACAAAGACACACAGCAACTTCAAGCATCTCCCATTTCTCTCCATACAGGCGTCTGTGACAGCCAACAGGCTACAGAGGTGAAGGGCATTCGTAACCTGCACTCACATGGATTTGCTTGTGAAGGTGTAAGCAGTCCAAGCCAGCACGGGATTCAGATGAACATCTATGGCATCTATAGCTGTGGAACTACGGCTGTTTGACCTGAAAGCTTAAAACTTTGAAAATTTCACATCATTTTTCCTCTGCTAGTGGGACAGCTAGTTAAATTCACTATTTATTTAATAGTCAGAGAGACTCAAGGATACTTTCCTTGTAAGGATGCTAGGAAAAAAGAATGGCCTTTCATAAGCAGGTCAATGTGATGACTAGAATTAGAGTGACCAGGGGTATTTGCTTATGAAAAATGGTGTTTGAAGGTCTTCACCTGAGAACACCTTGACTATCTTAGAAAAGTATGAGGAAATCATATTTTAATTTCTAACAGAAAGTGAAAGACATTCACAAGTCAGTCAATCTATTATTTTTCTTATGCATGCACACAATAACTGAGTGAAATTGTTTATTGTTTGCTTCCAACCTGTGGCTATTTCTGTCACCCTGAAGTATTGTTCTATGTCACTAAGTTCAAGCCCACTGAAAAATAAGCTTTATAATTAAACTGTTATTATAGACTCAAATACACAATGGCAGGGTTGACATTATAGTAGGAAAAAGACGTTTTACTCTGTTTTCCAGAATCAGAAAAAAAATGACCTTATATTAGACTTCTCTGCTGTTACAGTCCACAGAAATCCGCTGAGCCAAAATTCATGTCTGTAATTTAGGTTTATGATATATATAAATGAATTCAAATAATTTTCTCTGAAATATGGTTGCTCATAACATGCCAAATATTGATTTATGTTTATCAGTTTTGTGGTTCTGTATCTAGGTTACAGTTTCCATGAAACAGACATAGGACATAATTAAATTCCCACAACACAAAATATTTGGTAGTGACAAGTCTCCCTTAAAATGTTGTTATGTGGGTTAAATATTGATGTTCTTACTTTCTTTTCTACCTTAACAGCATCTCCTGTGAGGCTCTGAGAAACAATTAATTAATCTGCAAAAATAAAGATATTTGCTATTTTTTTTGCTATTGTGAAGGAATGTGTTACTTCAATACTAGACATTTTAAATTGATTGTGACTGAAGCAATATATTAATTTGTATTTGGCTAATATATATTTGGCTATTCGGCAATTAAGAATAGGTCTTAGGCACAGAACAAAATCTGAAGAAAAGGTTAGTTCCTGTCCCAGCAGCTTAGAGCTGAAATCTAAAGGAGCAGACAATGCATGATGTGCAGAAGCAGATGGAGGAATACGAGGAAAGCTGTGTGGGATCAGCCATCGCGATGGCCTCCAGCGTGCCAGCGGCATCGCTGTGGCTAATTGCTTTGTGGCACCTGGAGTAAAAACCCAATGAGCAGGGGGTGAAGGAGAATTGCAGAGCGTTGCTGGCGTTTACAGGGAACCCCCTGTGCCCCGGCTGCACCCCAGGACACGCAGTGCTCACACAAGGTCTGGCCATCGGGAAACACGAGTTCTACCTTTTCCCGTGCAGATACGGTGTCAGGATGCGGTACCGACACCTGCAGCCTGAGGAACCCTGTTTGCAGGTGCCAGGCTCTGGGGTACAGCTGCCCTCTCTGGCAACGCGTGGAGGAGGGTCACGGATCCACCACAGAGACAGCCTCAAGGTGCTGGAGTGTTTGTGACGGCGCAGGGCTGCGGTGCCCAGGCCCCACGGCCGCTGTCCCGTAACCCCCGCTCACACCAGAGACCCTCTGTGCCTGGGGCTTGGCAGCACCAGAGCGCCTGCGTTCTGCCAGCTCCTGCCCGCTGCTCTGTGCACAGCCGGGGCAAGAAAGCGCTTCCTAACATTGCAGAAATGGCGACTTCTGTCCATGCATTTCAACCATTTATCCTCATTTTACACAGTCATTCTACCCACCAACAGGGTAGATGCTATGTAGGGTCACAGAGTTATGGTGGGACTGTAGGATTTTGAAAGGCAGGAAAGGAGCTTTTGAAAAAGTTATTTGCAGTAGTTTTATTCCTCTGACTAGAACAACAAATTGTCTTTTCTATCCCATGAGATACACATTGGCATTTTGCTACCTTTTTTTGCTATGGGATGCATTTGCTCACTTAAGTCAATCTTTTTTTTTTTCCAGTGGAACTTATTTTCCTTTCCTTTGGAAAGACAAGGGATGATGAAATGGGAAAAAATAAAACTCATTTGCCAAAAAAAGTTCCAATTTTAAAACGATAACAGAAATTATGAATATTATTTGAAATAATGGTACAGCAATTCTTAAAAAAATAAAGTATCTAATATCTAATAAAATATCTAAATAAAAATAATAAAATAGCTAATAAAATCACCAAAGTAGAAAATCAATCACCTTCCTCAAATATGAAACAGCATGTTTGCATGATTTCCTCAGAATACCAGTTCATACGTGCCTTACTGAATTATTAACGTGTGCTTAATCATCTTAATAAATATAACATTAACTGAATATTTATAAAATATCTAACTTTTTCTTCAGAAGCAATAATCTTTCATGAGCAGGTTAATTATCTTTGTTATTACTAGTTCTATCAGAAAGGAAAATTTTCCATGTTAATATTTTTCTTTTGATCTTAAATTATCTGTAATTTTGCTTAAAAGCAAAGCCCTTAAGAAACTGATAACAGTTCAGTACAAAGTACTGATAATCCTTGCAGCTTGAGTGGGTGTAGTAATACCAGGAAATATTTTATAAACTTTCCCTTAATGCTGATTATTCATTCCTTGATTCCAAATGGATAATCTGTTCATCCTCTTTCTAATAGTGTAAAATTATTGTTATTATTATCATCATCGTGGTGGGTAAGAAGAATCAGACAGACGAGAAAGCAAAACTATATTTAAACAATATGGTACACGTGGCCTCATTTACCCCGAACTGCTATAATCTGGCAATAGGTGCCATGTGGTACCTATTTTTAATGATTTCAGGTTTCTGCTTTGTTAGAAATACTCCGGAGGAGCTTTCTCTTTTTTATTTAGTATACTGGAAAGAGATTTTATAGCTTATGCATCTGTCCTCAATTTTCCAAGCACACAGCTATTATTCATATTGCTCTTCTAATGCACTCTCTGATTGCATACGATGAAAGCCTTGGTTATTAAGGGCCATACTAAAACACTTACTGGCTTAATCGGGGGTGACAATTCCTCATTAAGATGCTACGTTATCTCCTATTCATTGTCACGTCTCAGCACGTGTAACATTACGGCTCCGCAGGGGCACGTTCCGCTGAATCCGGGAGGCTCGGGGATGCTCCGCACCCTTGACGGCCTGGCCGCTGATTGTCCTCTCCGTGCGCTCGCCTTCATGCACGTGCTGCCTGTTTCTGCACGCCGGCCTGGGGAGGCCCTGGCAGTGTCCATGGAGAGCAGCTCCCAGGGGACCCTCCGGACTCAGGGAGCGCAGGGCGCGGGGGCGACGCGGGCGCCTGGCCGGCAGGGCCTGCACGGGGCGCTCGGCTGCCTCGTCCTGCTGCCCCGGGCACCTCCGCTCGCCTGCAAAGCTACGGTTTACTCTGGAGCTGCAGGACGGGGCGATGCTAACTGAGGCGAAGGGAAGTTTTTAACAGCAGCAATTGCTACTGCTCTCCATGAGCAGCACCTGCTCGTCGGGAACTACACCAACAGTTCTACACCAACAGTATCTTAGCAGAATTGCTCACTCAATTCCCAGTGCTGTTCTCACTCTCAACAAGCTCTGTTGTTTTCAGAATTTAAACCTTGGATCATTAAGGTCATATTTATAATTTGAACAATCACAACAAGGGAAAAGCACTTTTTTTCCCCCCAAAATATGATCAGTTATCGTATTGTTCAGGAATTGTTTCTATCCACTATTGAAGTTCTCTATCCCTATATGTAGCAGTAAATGCGGGGAAGGATCTTCTCATATTTTTTCATCTTGTATCAATAGATTTAATTGATGATGACTTAGAACATGAAGACATACAGATACCAATAAGAACTGTCATGCAAACACTTCCTTATTTGCACTGCAGTAATGTATTTATTCCCTTATAATCTCTTATCATTTTAATGACTAAATATCTCTAAAAACACATCACGAGTTTCTATGTTATAAAATTTTCATAAAAACTACCCACAAATTAAGATTCAAAATCAATTTCTATGGAGCTTGCTTTCAGTTTTTTACTCCTACTGAAATAGTAGGACAGAATGAAAAACAGCTGTAGATTCTATGATTTGGCAGATACTTTTGCTTAGGTGACCCTAGGATTACTCTAAAGTAATAAAGCTGCTGAAGTGAAGATGAATGGAGAAATTTGCAATTTGGCTGTAATCACCACCACCGAGTCAATGGAAGATTTACTTGGGTCGCAGATCCGGTCAGCAGCGCATGGTGGTGAGCAAAGCGGGTCTGTACCTGAGAACGGAGCCGCTCACCGAGCGCCCCGCGCGGCTCTCGCAGGCCGTGCAGGGGGGTCGGTGCTGGCACTCGTGCTCCTTGAAGATACCCGCGCTGACACCGCCGCAACGTCCGCAGCGACACCGCCGCAACGTCCGCGCTGCCACCGCCGCAACGTCCGCGCTGACACCGCCGCAACGTCCGCGCTGACACCGCCGCAACGTCCGCGCTGACCCCGCCGCAACGTCCGCGCTGACCCCGCCGCAACGTCCGCAGTGACACCGCCGCAACGTCCGCGCTGACACCGCCGCAACGTCCGCGGTGACACCGCCGCAACGTCCGCGCTGGCACCGCCGCAACGTCCGCGGCGACACCGCCGCAACGTCCGCGCTGACCCCGCCGCAACATCCGCGGTGACACCGCCGCAACATCCGCAGTGACCCCGCCGCAACGTCCGCGCTGACCCCGCCGCAACGTCCGCGCTGACACCGCCGCAACGTCCGCGCTGACCCCGCCGCAACGTCCGCAGTGACACCGCCGCAACGTCCGCGCTGACACCGCCGCAACGCCCGCGCTGACACCGCCGCAACGTCCGCGCTGACCCCGCCGCAACGTCCGCGCTGACCCCGCCGCAACGTCCGCGGCGACACCGCCGCAACGTCCGCGGCGACACCGCCGCAACGTCCGCGCTGACCCCGCCGCAACGTCCGCAGTGACACCGCCGCAACGTCCGTGGTGACACCGCCGCAACGTCCGCGGTGACCCCGCCGCAACGTCCGCGGTGACACCGCCGCAACGTCCGCGCTGACACCGCCGCAACGTCCGCGCTGACACCGCCGCAACGTCCGCAGTGACCCCGCCGCAACGTCCACAGTGACACCGCCGCAACGTCCGCGGTGACCCCGCCGCAACGTCCGCGGTGACCCCGCCGCAACGTCCGCGCTGACACCGCCGCAACGTCCGCGGTGACCCCGCCGCAACGTCCGCAGTGACACCGCCGCAACGTCCGCAGTGACACCGCCGCAACGTCCGCGCTGCCACCGCCGCAACGTCCGCGCTGACCCCGCCGCAACGTCCGCGCTGACCCCGCCGCAACGTCCGCAGTGACCCCGCCGCAACGTCCGCGCTGACCCCGCCGCAACGTCCGCGGTGACACCGCCGCAACGTCCGCGCTGCCACCGCCGCAACGTCCGCGCTGCCACCGCCGCAACGTCCGCGCTGACACCGCCGCAACGTCCGCAGCGACACCGCCGCAACGTCCGCGCTGACCCCGCCGCAACGTCCGCGCTGACCCCGCCGCAACGTCCGCAGTGACCCCGCCGCAACGTCCGCGCTGGCACCGCCGCAACGTCCGCGGCGACACCGCCGCAACGTCCGCGCTGACACCGCCGCAACGTCCGCGCTGACACCGCCGCAACGTCCGCGGCGACACCGCCGCAACGTCCGCGCTGACCCCGCCGCAACGTCCGCGCTGACCCCGCCGCAACGTCCGCGCTGACCCCGCCGCAACGTCCGCGGCGACACCGCCGCAACGTCCGCGCTGACACCGCCGCAACGTCCGCGCTGACACCGCCGCAACGTCCGCGCTGGCACCGCCGCAACGTCCGCGGCGACACCGCCGCAACGTCCGCGCTGACCCCGCCGCAACGTCCGCGCTGACACCGCCGCAACGTCCGCGCTGACACCGCCGCAACGTCCGCGCTGACACCGCCGCGACGTCCGCGCTGACACCGCCGCAACGTCCGCGGTGACACCGCCGCAACGTCCGCGCTGACATCGCCGCGACGTCCGCAGTGACACCGCCGCGACGTCCGCGGCGACACCGCCGCAACGTCCGCGCTGACCCCGCCGCAACGTCCGCGCTGACACCGCCGCGACGTCCGCGCTGACCCCGCCGCAACGTCCGCAGTGACACCGCCGCAACGTCCGCAGTGACACCGCCGCAACGTCCGCGCTGACACCGCCGCAACGTCCGCGCTGACACCGCCGCAACGTCCGCGCTGACCCCGCCGCAACGTCCGCGCTGACCCCGCCGCAACGTCCGCAGTGACACCGCCGCGACGTCCGCAGTGACACCGCCGCAACGTCCGCGGTGACACCGCCGCAACGTCCGCGCTGACACCGCCGCAACGTCCGCAGCGACACCGCCGCAACGTTTGCAAAGCGCCTGCGGCCAGCAGCAAGGGCAGCCTTCTCAGAAAGCTCCAAAAGAAAAATCTGTTGACAGAAGAGTAATGAAGAGTTGCACATGACTGTTTTCTGAGCCTTCTGCATATTTAGTTTTTGTTTGCCTTTATTAAGAACCTCATTTAAATGGAACCAATTTATCCTTTTCTAATTGCTTGCCTTATTCCCTCTGCTTTAGTGCCTCCCGTATCAGGTTCATACTCTATGCCTCGGCTTTGAAATGCCTGGCTTCACAAGCCCGAGTTTGTGACTTGGAGCTTGCAATGCCAGATTTTCACTCTTGATGTTTAGGTTTTCAAACAGGCTTTAATACAGATTCTTAGCCTATACAGACAAAACTTCTATAGCATAGTCAGTGTCCAGAAATATTGCTATTAAAAGAATCATTTGACCATATAGATGCTATACATAAAAACTCCAGGTGAAAATGTCCAAGCTGAGGACATTTTAGGTGTATTGTTACTTGAAGCCTTGCCATGAAAGGGCAATTTCATTCAGTAATTTAATTAAGTAGCTCTTTTCTAGATAAAAGACTTGTTGGCAATGATTGAACGGAAATGAAAATAGAGAAAGAGATATGAGAACAATCTTTAAGTACATAAAGGCTGCAGCAAGTAGAAAAGAAATAAGCATTTTTTTTCATGTCCCCTAAGGAGGCAACAAAAAATACTGTTCTTAAGTTGCAACAGAGAAGATTTGCCCTACACATTCAGCCTTTCTACTAGCAAGGGGAGTGCTGAAGTTTATAACCTGGGCAGATAAAGGAATCTCGATCAAGGAAAGCATAGAACATGGCAGAGAAACACCCGCTATGAATGGCAGGGGCTCAGTTCATCCTGGCTTGCAGAATGTGAGTGAATCTTCGAGATCCACGAGTCCGAAACCTCTCTGTAGTAATCCAGAATTAAAATGAGTGGTGGACTAAAGCAGTTAATTATCTTTTTCCAAATCAGATAATAGGGACAACTTTCACACAGAGCCATAGGACTGGATGCAATGCTTGCTTTCATACCAAATCATCACAGGTAAGACAGAAATACCAAATGCTTTCCATTTTGATTTGATTTGTTAAGGCTTTTCCTCATGCCATATTACTGTTTCTTTGTATATATGTATATAACTAGCAGCATAAAAGAAGGTACATATATCTTCTTCCTGCTGCCTAAAAAGATATTGTAATACACATGAAATAATAAGATGTTTTATTTGCTGTAATATCTACAGCATACAATTTTTACAGAGCAACAAACCATGACTGATGTGGGAAGGGACCCAGTGATATAGCACTGTGCACAAGAACATTCATTGCTGGAAAAAAGGCTGCTCCCTTAGTGACTGAATACTGCAGCATAAGATAAATCAAGATAATTTTGTTCTTCTCTATTGAAAATTGATGTTGTTGCACCAAAAAACATTTTCAGAATATATAATAATGCTTCGCATGGTGTCCACTGAAATTGAGGAGTTGATCTAATTATCAGTAAACAGAGGATTTTGAGAAGGGATGTAGTTACAGACATTTGTACATAGCATTTACTGGGCTGTGTGGTGAATTAGGTAAAAAAGTGGGTTCTGTTTTACAATATTAGCAGTGAGTAAATCTGCTTGTTTGCTCTGGGCTCATTCTGCCTACTTTGTTCTACCTACACCTGGACTGCCAGATTCTCCACATTCTTACTTTTCCCTGTTAACTGGTCTGCTTTATCTCAAGCAGAAAGTGTAACATTTGCAATCTTTCTCTTCTGGCTCAAAATTCTATTTCATTTTTTGTGCCTGCCTTGTATTTCTCAATTTGACCACCAAAGTTTACACATTTTTCAGCAAAGTCATTACATGCACGAACACACAAGCCTAACAGAGTGGCGTGAAGGTGAACCTCGATTCTGCTAGGCATTTACCACTGCAAACCCATCATACCTCTGCAGATAAATGCTCACCTCTCCTATCACTCTGCATTTTGACAGATGAACAAATGGAACGCACACCGCAACGATGCTGACTGCACAAAGAAGTACAGATGGACAATAATCCACCCTCAGAGTTGTCATTCTCTGTTATTTATTACTTGTTCACCCTACCGGCTACCTTTGTACAATAAATGCAACTCCTTTCTGTTTTTTTCTCTAATACTCTGATCACCTCTAGTCCTCATGGATAAGGGCTGCTGATTTAGCAAAGACGACAAAGGGAGCTTCTCCACTACCACTTTATTTCAGATCCAAAGCAGGCTTTTAAAGCACATCTCCAACCATTCCCTTTTGTTGCACTCTGGACTGCATCCCAGAGTCATCATGGGCCACACACACATTATTACTTTATGATATAACTAAAACACTAAAACAGAAGAGACGCTGCAAGAATATAAATATGCTCCAACTGCAAACAGAGGCAGAGTTCATGGGGTCGGTTTAGAACTAAGCTCACGCACAAACTTTGAAACTTATGTGTATGTTTATGACAGCTACTGCAGTCACGAAATAAATGAGTCCCAGATTTCATTATTTGGAAGTAAATTTTCTAGTCCTCAGGGTTACAGAGAAAGATGATTGAAAACACAGAGAAACTCATAATCAATGAATGCATAAAATATTTACTTTTAATTAAGACAAAAATCCCATTGCTGTTTAAGTAATCTCATGATTTAGGGATTTTTTCTACAGCAGTTGGAAATCAAACCTCCTTCACTCAAAGTGAGCAACAATTTACACAAATATGACAAGTTGTATGTCTAAAATAGTGAAAACCACTATTCACTATTGGGTTTGTATTTATGTATTGTTGAATGTATGCAATAAATTTATATGTATATATAAAGGGGTATGTTTATAGAAATATAAAAAATACATAGGTAATCCATATAAGATATATCTATGTATTTTTTAATGAAGAAGGATGAGATGGCATTTGCAGTCTTGTTCTCTTTGATATGATGGACAGACTGGTCTATGGTCAGATTTGTCTATCTTACCCTCTAAGTCCTAAGTGACTTGAGTCTTAGGTTCACTCATCTACACAAAACTTACAGCAGAGTTGCCACTAAGCTGCACAGAAGTTACTTTCATTAACAGATAGATATACATCGTCATTTGAATGGTAATTTGAGCTAAAAATAGCGCCCACTTCCAGGGTATCTGCTCTTCTTTTCATCCTTCTGTACCACATTTTCCTTTACCTGACGGAACACCCTTCCGTGAAGCTTTGACAGGACTGTCTGTTTTCCAGGTTCTGTTTTGGCCCCCTCTGACCGGCAGCCGGACGCACTCTGCGTTTCTGACCCCACGGAGGGGACTCGGCCACGCGGGTGACGTGACGACGGACGCTGCCGCGGGGCCTTACGTGTCACGTCTCTTTTTTGGGAGGAAAGCGAGCCCTTTACTGCACGCTCTCTGACTGAGCGTAGAAGTTTTTGTAACCTGATAGACTGACAGGAAAGGAGAAAAAGCAAAGTTATTGGACTTTGAAGAACTTAATCACAAAATACCAAGTTGCTTTATGTAGTAGGTACTTGAAGAAACAAATACAATTGAGAAAAAATATTAATGAACATTTCCGAAAAGCAACAGGTTTCTGTTTCGTTCAAGACAAATTGGTTTTGTATGGTGCTTGATGTGATATGTATGTATTTGCTATGGAAACAGCACAGATTACACAAAAACTATAAAGTTTGCTTTTTTTTTTTTTTTTCAAATTTTTTTGGTAGTGCCTTTGTTTTGCATTTATTGAGGTAAAAGTATTTTGAACAGTACCATCATGTTTCATAAACTTCAAAGTTTATGAAAATCCTTTGGGTCGATGTTTTATGACCCCCATCTTTAGTTGCTATAGAAATACCTGAACCATGATGAACATCCTGATGAATCTGAAAAATATTCTGTCCAGTCTCCTGGCTGAAGGATTAGTGACTAGCTCAGACTCTGAAAACCAAACCAATAACAGACCCAGGAACTAAAAGCTGGGAGACATTAAACATTAAGTGTGTTAAACAACATAATTCATGTAACGTATGGAACATGAGACATTAATTCAGAAGAAGGATTTCACGTTTTTTTATAGATGGCATTAAGGTCAGATATTTAAGTCCAAAACGAAATCCTCAGAACTCTGATTTCAGCTGTCACCTGATGTTTTGACCCTCGAGAGCTGTTTAACAAGCCACCCGCTGATGTTGCTGAGCTGATGATGTGCCCAAAAACTGTTGTTCAGATCTCTCCAGCATATGGAGAAAGGAGCAAATTTAAATTCCTGCCTCTCAGGACAGTGCCTAACCATTGAAATACTGGGTAGTAGTTTGGAGTGGAATTTAGCTTTTGTTTCTTTTGACAAAGCTGTCCCACTTTGCTTAAATTTGTAAATCTTCACTTGGCAAGAGAGCAGCAGAGCAACTGTTTAACCTACTTGTTTACATATCGACCAAGAAAACCTGGGTCCAATTTCTTACTCAGGCCCAAAAGATCTGGCTTTCAGCAGAACTGCTGGGAAAAAATAGATCCTTCCTGGTTTACTTATTTTTAGAAAAGAACTGTGAGAACCTGGCAGGGCTCTTTTCTCAAGGCTTTTTAAAACCCTAGCTAAAACTCACTGAAACTGTAAGCCAACTGAGGTGAGTGGCAAAAAATGACTAAAATCTCCTTCCACAAATTCAATAAACAATAAACACAAGCCATCGTCTTGCCAATCAGAGCAGCTCAGATTTTAGCATGTTTATAAAACTCTCTTGAAAATGGGCTCCACCAGTTTCAAGGTAAGAGCAGCCCCCACATTGTAAATCAAATGTTTTATGGTCCTAACAGTGAGCTGAAAGGAATCGATGTTATTTATTATTTAAAATTAATAAAATTAATTTTAATTAATTAAATTAATTTAAGTTCAGTTTCTGTAAGTTTCTAACTTACATTTTTTAGTCACACTTTGAATCAAGGATAATGATAAGACTCATTTCTACAAGGCAAATGATATATCCTGACCTTCACAATCTTATCTTGTGAAAGGCATTCCTATGTAAAAAGGGAATAGCATTATACACTCTGGAAAAAATTACTGAACAACAAATGGTGCTTGCAACCTTACATTAGAAAATAAGAGACTATGTTTTGCTGTACTTTGTAAAATCCTTTTAGGAATGAAATATGCATAACAATGTGTCCAATAATACCTTTGGATAAGGTTAATATAAAGATTAAAGTAATATACGTGTGTGTGTATGCATATACATACATATATAAAGAGAGATCATTAGCCATCAAAATCAGGTTTCTCTGTGTTATCCCCCTTTGCAGTTTCTCCTGAGCTACTGACATCAGTTTTGATGTAGGTCTTTGATCTATACAGTTAAATACTGGATTAGAAGGGGAGATGGAATCAGAGACACTTTATTAAGTGCTAGTTCTTCTTAGCACTATTGAATTGAATTAAATCAAGAGGGACTGAAGTATCAGCTGATTGCTGGATCAGTCTGAGCAATCCCTTCGGTCTGGCTGTAACTTACCTCTCTTGGCTTTCTATCAAGAAATTAACAACTGAGTTTGGCAGATACAAAATATGAGAAATTTCCCTTACACCCACGTTAAAGGAGAAGATAATGAATGGAAACATACAGGAAGAAGGGGGAAGATACTATGGCTAAAATTATTTGCCTCTTTTGATGGTATACATTTAATCCCAGCTATTCTAAGTCTTCTACATACTTTTCACTTTTAAGGCATTTAAAACAAGAAAAAAACCCACACAATTACAAGCGGTAGCGGTTTCTTTCAATCCTACCACTTAGCACGTCCCTTCTCTTACCGTGTGCAGCCCTTCATTTTCACACATACAAAACTGCTCAGCTAAATATATGGATCACAGCCTCAAAAATTGCAGTCAGGAGCCTACTATGAATTTGTCTCCTGCTGATAATTTTTTCAGGTTAATTCTCCTACAGCACTCCCTGTATGGAGCAACAGCTATACAAGAACAGAAAGCAAGCGTAGGAGAACCTTATACTATTGCAAATACATACCAGTGTACACTTACTTTAGAACAAATAGTAGGCTCCCATTTCTACTACATTTTGCTTAATAAAAAGCCAGGAAGACCACAAAAGTACACTTCAACTATTCAGAGCAAGAAAAAGTTCATATTATGAAAAAAGGGAAACTATTCTTTCAGCAATATTAAGTATAACACACTCTCCCTGTGGAGATGCCATAGGACTTAGAGAGAATGACATAGAATCATATGTAACTACAGAAAACTGCAGTCTTTGAGGTCATCATGATCAAGCAGCTGATCATCCATACTCCAGGTGCAGGAGTCTGCAACCAGACGGCAACAGATGGGCTCTTCAGTGATGGATAATACATTTTGGTAAAGATATGAATCATTCTGGCAAAACCGGCCAAAAGTTTAGCCAAACTAGTCTAGCACAAACTAATCTAGGGTACAAAATAGTTAAAAGGCAATCAGAAATCTAGGAATTGTATTTATTTAAAACTGTGCACATGAAGCACTCTAATGTGTTTCTGTAGAACAAAATTAATTAATGTTCAATTACTTTCATTAGTAAAGCACAAATTTTGCACTGCGGAACAGTCAGACGGTTTAGAGAGCACAACAGAGAGTGTTGCCGAGCTTCTCCCTTCTTGTGGTTCTCAGACTGCATATTCCAACACGGCACAATCGGCGGAAGGTTCCTGCCTTCTGCTCTTGGCTTGAGTTCAAAACTCAAGTGCTCTGTGTCTACATCTGGGACTAGATTCAGAACTGTGCTTCCAACCAGGAAAACACTAGTTTTTGGCTACACTTTCTATCAGCACTTGATTTAAAATTTATAAAGGGTAGTTAAATTATTAATAACTTTAGAAGTATGCTACAGATATAAGTAGTCTTTATTATAACTGCTATATACACTCAGCTGAACAGTGTTAAAGGTTATCATAGGCTACACATGTCCCTCTGATCTGTTAGGCACTGATTAACTGTTTATTGAGATAGCTAAAAATTTATTAGCTCTTTTAGAACCAAATACAAATTACACCGTTATCTAAAGCGTGACTTGCATTTCTAGAAGAGCTAAGCTCCCATTTTGTTCAACCTGATGTCCTTGACAGTTGGCCTGGTGTTTGCTACTCAGCTTTTTCATGGCAATAGCTGAAATCTTGGCTGCAGAAGGTTTTGAGTCAGGCCTGTTATGTTCCATATAATAGAAGTTTTGTGTTGTGCTCAACAACCTTTTTTAGCAGAAGATACTTTAAAAGTTGCGACTCTATATTCTCTTTTTCTCTTCCCAGAGATTTGTTGTGAAATTCAGTTTCCTATAAGCTAAAGGGTCAAATTTTCAAAGAAACTCAGATTCATTAAGCACCATTTTGATCTGCTACATTTATGAGTCTGATTTCAGTGAAGGTGGGATGCCTAAGTTGCTGAGGAACTTGGGCATCTAGCAGAGCTGAGGGAACTGGTAGGTGTCATTGCAGGGCAATTCTTGGTTATCTTTGAAAAATCATGATGACTGGGGATCCTGAATACTTAAAGAAAGCAAATGTCACTCCTATTTTCACAGGGTGCAGGGAGAACTACAGGTTTGTCATTCTCACCTTTAACACAAATAAATCTGGAAGCTATTTCTAAACATATTAAAGACAAGAAAGTGACTGGGAGCAGTTAGCAATGGATTTATGAGAGGGAAATCATACAATTTACACTACAATGAAATGACTAGGGGAGAGCGGTGGATGTTGTTAACTTGACCTTAGCAAAACTTTTGCCTGTCTCCCACAACATCCTCACTGATAAACTGACAAAGCAGAGGCTGGATAAATGGACACCAAGGTGGACAGAAAATTGGCTGAATTACCGTTCTGAAGGTTGTCAGAAGAGGTATAAAGTTACGTTGAAGGCCCGTCACTGGTGGCATCCCTCAGGGCATGAGGAGGCCAAAACTGGAACAGGCTGCCCAGAGAGGTTGTGGAGTCTCCTTCTCTGGAGATCTTCAAACCCGCTTGGATGCAGTCCTGTGCCACGTGCTCTAGGTGACCCTGCGTATGCAGGGGTTGGACTGGATGATCTCTAGAGGTCCCTTCCAACCCTAAGCATTCTATGATTCTATGAAAACCGCTCAGCGTCTTCATTAAAGACCTGGATGATGGAAGACCCAGTTCCTAAAAGTATACATTTTCACTCAGTTTTCAGTAGACTCCTTACTAACAGCTCTCATTTATAAAAGTGTGTCTGAGGATCTGGAGATGAGGTATATGGAGAACATGCAGGGAGAACATGCAGAAACTGGAATCAGGTTAAAAATTACATTTAAGAGGTCAAACTCACTTCAGTGTTGTCAGGACACTGGAACATGTATCATGTTCAAAACAGGTAAATGATCCTTATAATTCTTACAGTTAAACTGAATGGCTTGCACTGCACCATAAATTATTGCTTAATGATACGAACAAAAAATATTAGTGGGTTGATTATAATATCATGAAAATAAGCAGCTGATTCTTCTGTCAGGGCTTTGGAAAATGATTTACTTGATGGAATAATTAGAATCTTAGATTTATTGTAAAAACATAAGAAGTATGGTAAGTATTTCTGGAATTGCAGCATGTAGTTCAACATATCTTGACACATCTACCATATTTCATATGCAGTTTCCTTTGCAATGATGATTCTCTCCATTTTTTAACTTTTTTTTATCTTGCCAAGAAATTGTAGTTGGTGAAACAAATTTTTATGAATCTAAATGCTACTATATTTGTCTATTTGGAAATTAAAAATCTGTGCTTAATTGTGTTATGCAAGATTTGCTTCAGTAAGGGACTAAATGATCTGAGGTTCACTGCAGAGTTCCCTGAAAAGACATCTTTTTTCCATGCAGATTTTTTTTTGGGATCATTATTTTATGGTTAAATTGGAAATGTATGTGCCAAAGGATAGATTGCCACTACATGATACAGACTCTGTCTTAGATCATTCTGAAACTTTGCTTTTCAATTGTTAGTAGATGTATTTTGTATAAACACCCACAGCATTCCATGTATTTTGGCCCTATATTTAAACAAAGATTATAAGGAGTGTCTGATCTAGTTCTTTTTAAATATAGTGCCTTCTGATAGAGATAATTGCTTTGCCATTAGTAAGCTGGATTTGATTTAACAAGTTGGCTAAAGAAAGAATGCCTGTCTTTTAAAGCAAAACCATTTTGTTCATTTATAAAATTTTTACACGTTTGAATATACAAAAGAAAGTACTTGGATATGAAACCACGGGTTTATGTGCACAGTTATTACCTATGCAATATTCATTTAGTTTTGTTTTCTGACCTTCCCTTTCTACAAAGTACCACAGAAGACTATGTCCAGACCCTCAGGAGTACTGAATACTATGGAGCTTACAGACTTCTAGTGACCTTGTGGCACCTCTGAAACTCAGGTTTTAGACCCATCTTTGTAAGCCATCTGTGGTGATGGATCACAGTATTTTCACTTCTGTAAGGTCCTGGTTGGGAGGGGAGGAATAAAGCCACCTTACCGCATAATCACATTTCATCAAGTGCCCTCAGATCCTCTGCCAGCCCTTTGTAGAAGGAACAGCCTCAGCTTCCTCTTTACCCCATTTGTGAGCTAGGGGGGATTGTAACTGTGTTACTGGTTGTCATTTGTAAATGACTTTCTTCCTCCTTTTCCAAATGACGCCAGAAGCAGTTACAATCTGGTCCTGGCCATTGGCATTGTGATGGACTTTCTGCAAGCAGGAACATACATGAGTTCATGCAATACAAAATTTAACGTCAGGTTAACTGCTGTGTCTTTTGAATTTTTATCCTGTTTCTGGATGCATTTTAGCTACAGTAATGTTACAGAATTGCTTCACTTGGCTTCTTGGCTTAGAAGTCAGCTTGAAATAAAAAACTGATAGGAACAGCAGCATAATGTGAACAATTATGAGCACATGTGTGTTGTTACCCTCTTCCTTTCCAACGATCACTCTTCTGTGATGAGGAAACCCTGAGCCTGAGGAAAAGCTTTATAGCAAGAGTGGTAGATTCTGTTTTGGAACCTGACATGTCTGGAATGTGCCCAAAGGTTCTTTGGGACACCAGAACACACTATGAAATATTTGCACGCTGGTAGATAGATTGATGCAATGCTTATAGCCTATGCACTTCAAGTCATTTAGAAGATACAAAGTTTGCTTCTGCTCATCTTCAAATGTTAGATTTTGAGTCCAGATTCTACCACTCTCACACACCTACGTCCTCATGTATGCACACACTCTCCAGGTATATGCAGATATTCCTAACTGCCACACACCAATGTGGCAGAGGGGACCTACATGAGAATGCATCCGTAACTTAGTAGCTTAGTAACTGCCCTCTAATTAAATGGGTTATTGAAATGTCTGTTTTCTTGGCAGAAGAATGAATTGTTATGTTTCTCAAAGTGTAACTTAGATTCCAGTATTTAATACAATTTATATTTTAATATTCATACTTCAATTTTTCTTATGAAATAAATTATGTAAATAATTACTGTCTATGGCTCAGCAAACAACATAAACCAGGTAAGCTGAATGTGTATCTAGAAAAAATACTGCAAAACAGAGAAATGAGTTCGCTGGTGTTGCTTACTAACTGCAGGCAGTCACACAGGTAATGCATGCCCAGTTACAACAGGTATAGTATCTTGCAACATAAGATTAATGGCTTTGGTATCAGACAGGACTAAATGCCCGAGGAACTTTCAATAACCAATTTAAAGTTATGGTGTCATATGGTGGACCACTATAAACTCAACGAATAGATTTAGCGTGTATCTTTACATAGTGGGTTTCTCTTAACACTAGATAAAACTTTACCAGATAAAAGTCGGGGAGAAAAAACATAGTTGTTAGCCATATCAGTAACATATGTGTCTTGTTAACAAAGCAGAAGTTATAATCACTGTAAACTCTAAGGTCTTTTAAGAAAACATTATAAACATGCAGCCTAGTCTATGTAATGTTGAATATTCCTCAAAAGAAACAAAAATGGTTGTCTTGTGTATAGGAGTTGCAGTAGCCTGGCATACACCAAACAGATGGTAAATGAATCTTGGGCCCCAATCCTAAGAGTGTCATCCCTTTCTTCATCCTTTCTGATAAATTCTCTGTTCTCTGCATTATTTCTGGGCCATGTATTTTTATTAATATTTATCACTGTATGAAATTGTTACCTCAAGACATTATTAATCCCTTGAAAGAGCTCAAGCAAAAGCAAGAAAATTCACCCTTATGGCAGATAAAATATCCATCATCTCTGTTACCTTAATCTGCAGTCTCATATTCTCCATCCCACAGGCCTGGTACGAGGCATGATTCCTACCCTGTGATGTGGTTAAATGCACCCGACCACCTGAATGTGGTTACTGCACCTGACAGCAAATCAGCTGCAGTGCTGGAAGGGGAAGGGCTGCCCCACGGGTGCTCACAGCTGCCCCGTCCTGGTCCTCTCAAAGGGGAGAACCTCTTGCAGGCAGTGCGATAATCACAAAGCACAGGTTTCCTATGCTAAAGAAGGGATGTTTCCAATCTAGCATCCACAGGAACCAGAAATACAGACTGAGCATGCTGAAGTGTCCTTTAGTGACAGACATGATGTGATCCAAACAGATATAGGATATAGAAACTGTCCTTGCCATAATGTATATCTAATTATTATTGCTACCACTGCACACATCTAGATAAAAGAGGAAGCTCTTTTTATCTCTAGAGGAGTTAATAGCTTTTCCACTGACATTTTGTGTTCAGTTTGATACAGGAATGGCAAACACCCTTCCATACAGCTGTCACCTCCAACCTGCAAAGACACCGACACCATTTTCATCAGTTTGACATTCTTCTCTTTAATCCTCCTCTAATTGTCCTTTCCCATTTTATCCTCCACTAGAAATTAATTAGAACACATTCTCTCCATACAGGAGCTTTCAAGGCTTCCTCAGCTGACCGCACTAGAAATGATCCTAGGGAGACCATTCCGCCCGTCAGCCTCAGTGATGCAGGAGATAAGGAAAAGCACCGCGGCCCACATGCAATAAAGCAGGAGCTGTTATGGAAGTTCCTGATTTATTCCAGGGAAAAGCTTAGAACCTAAATGCCTTGCTGGGGTCTGGTATTTGCCGGCCCGTAAGTTAGCCACTGCAGTATCACCACTGAGTAGTCCAAGTCTTGGATGCACGTTCTCTTGGTCCTGTGCGTACATAAACATTTCAGCCTGGTCTCCATATTAACAACGGAAACATTTGATGGTCTGTTTTCCTGTGCAACGGCCCGGTGTCCCTGTTTGAGCCAGCGGGTTGGACAGGATGATCTCTAGAGGTACCTTCCAACCTCAACCATCCTGTGATTCTGTATGCCTCATATCACACAGCCAACGTTTTTCTGCTGGTCCATAATCTACACTGTGATTTAAATAAGTTTATAAGTAGGCAGCAGGCAGGCAGGAAGGAAGGGAAATTAATTTGATTCTTTTCATGCCTGTGAATCAAGAGCTCCAGCTGTGGCAAACTAATGCAAAGCATGTTAGTGGCAACATCAGCAGCCCTGGAACTGTCAGCTACGAAGGATCCATTTAGACTGTGATGAAAAGACTCTGCACTGAGGGTCGTATGTTAAACCTTGTTCATAAGGATGCTGAGAAAAATCGCATTTCTGGCAAATTAAATATTGAACTTATTTCTATCATCTTTGTTGTTCAGTTTTACTTCATCAGAAAAAAAATGCAATTTATGAATCAAGTATATTAACTCTAGAGCAAAGTTTGAATACAGTACACTAACGAAAAACTATGTTCTTTTGGTTAAGGGCATAGCTGCTGAAAATATCTACCAAATAAAGCTGTGAATTTTGACAAAAATAAACTAAGAACTTAGCATGGCCCATGTTAGATCATGACAGTGTATCTAATTCCGAGGATTGAATGTCTTCTCTTTACACTGGGCCAAATCCTGCTTAGCTTCTTCTGTAAGAGGCAACTTTTATTGTGTTTTGTGTTTTGAGATACTTTTTTTTTTTTTAATATGTGACTATTACCTCAACACTGTGCAAAAGTATATATACCCCACACTTACTGGGAATATTAAGCTGGTTCTCCTGCTTGACCTAGACAGTCTGCTGCTGTCATATATATAAAAAAATCCTTTTTTAAAAAGATCATGCTCTGCTAATCTGTAGGCTGATATTTATTTCCTCAGTTACTGTGATGGAAAGGCGATTTTAGCCTCTCAGAAAAAGACTTAATTTTTCTCATCCTTGTATTTGTTTTACCCCTGCATATTTCCATTATGAATTCATTTTTGAATGAATTCATATTTCAGATAAGGTTTTCCTACAGCTTTCTGTAGCGGTTTTAGTATTTTATCTTCCTTTCCTGAAAATGCCTCTCCTTACGTATTCTAGATCTCATTTGTCTTTGCCATGGCTATACCACTTTGGCAGCTCGGAGTGAGGGATTTCTTTCTGTTAACCTTTCAAGAACAGTTGAATATCCCTCCCATTTCTCAGAAGCAGTTCTCACACAGCGATCTATTCCATCTAATCCAGTACTTCTAACCTAATCTGTCTCCTTGTTTATCTGGTTTAATCCAGTCTGTTCAATTTATTTGATCCTTGCTAAATTTAACCCTGTCGAATTTAATCTATCCTTTTTATCTCATGGTATCTTTATGGCACCGATACTAAGATCTAATAACTTTTTGTTAACACAGTCTGAGTTCAAGAGGGAAGAACCAGAAAAGAGACAACTGCTGAGGTTTACAAGTTCATGTCCTCACTTTTACTCCTTGCAATCTGATGCCATTGCCAAATTTCCAGTCGTCTGAAGCAGGTGCAAAAGGAAGGTTTTCTACTGTCCCATCTACCCGAATTTCCAAGCAAGGAAAGCAGAACTGCCCCAAGCAAAGGAGTCCAGTTACCATTTCAACTCCCTTCTCTGAAGACTCTGGAAAATAAAGTGGGGGATATGTAATGTTATCTTTTAGTAAGTCCCATCTTATCTTGTTTTCAAAACTTAACTGGAAAACCTGCCAGCAATGGAAAACAGAAAGAGCCAGGAGAGAAGAGGAATTACAAGCATTACTTTATAGATCAGTTGCTATACTTCTCCTCTTTAGAAACAGAAGTCTAAAGACTTCAATACTTCTGACTGGATGGAAAAATAACCCAATTTATTGTTCTAAAAAAGCCCATGAAAGGCATAAGAGATTATACTGACTGGGCATACTTCATGGCATTCTGGATTCCAGGGCAGCTGGACATTGCCAAGTATCTTTACGTGGCACTTTATGTTCCAGCCTGCTCTGACCTCTTGTAGTTCACACTGCAGATTTCCGTTGTATGAAACATGAGCAACACAGGGCAAGGAATAAAGTGCTGGAAAGGAGAATGGGATGAAGCTGTCATAGGGAGAATAACCACGGGGTCTGAATATTTTGTTTATCTGGGATCTAGTGCATTAAGGCTAAATTTTCTAAGGCTAGAGATACAGGCAGGTGCTTATGCCATGATAAAAGATACTAGGAAATTCATACATCCCTCATCACCAAGCAAGGAGAGCTGACTGGAGCAAATGTGGGGGACGATCAGAAGACAGAGAGTCTATGTCAGAAGCCTAGCAAGCAGGAGCTGCGTCTGTCGAGAGTTATCTAAACTGAAAGGCAGTCCTGACATAAGAACTGGTGTAAGCCAGTCACAAATACTGCAGGAAACTAGAGAAGGGAGCCCAACTATCAAAACTGAAAGCCTTCCAGCAGAAGCTTTTGGAAGATGGCGTTAGAGCAAGACTGTCTCATCCAATCACATGGACCAACAGGGATTCAGTGATGTAGGACTGTCCCACCTTGACACTGGATGCTGCTGGGTGTCCTAGGTGGATTTACACCCCTTCTATGCCTTACGGTGTACGTCAGCTTTACACCACAAACCAGCAAGTCCTGTTGTTGTGGACAGCTTTTTGTACTGTTCCTCTAACGCACAGCTGACCAATTCAAATTGGTTTAAAATTCCCCAAATGAAATCCTGACTGTTGAAAGTAACAGCAAAGCTCCTCTGAGTTCTGGTTTACCTTGTGTATTTTCTTGTTAATGCACTAAGCCCATTGCAAACAGCACTGAATAAGCGCTGCAGACAGCATCTCTCGGCTGTGAAACCCTTCTGCAAAGACTGGGCTGGTGCCTGGTGGGAGGCCAGGCTGACGGTGCCATAAACAGCTCTGCACTAGCCCTGGGGACAGTTAAGACATTCACTCTATCCATTTATTCTAAAAAATTGGTAGAAAGTGTCAACTGGAGGGAATGAAGTTTGTGCTGTTGGTTTGTTTCTTCTGCCAAGTTCCTTGCTTGTCCTCCACCTTGTTCAGCACCTCCACCCTCCTGCCGCAGCCCAGGATTCCCTTCTAGTTCGCACGAGGTGGCCAGGATCTGGCAGACGAGAACGCCAGGCCTCACCCTCCGCAATCGGGGTGCGCTGGCCAGAACTGGGAGCTTCCCAAGGTGCTGCACGACATCCAGAGCGCGAGTCTCAGCCTGCAGCGACCTCCTTCCCACGGCGCTCCCAGGGCTTCGGCTGTGAACAGACACATTCCTCTGATATAGCGAGAGATCTACACGGGCTTGAAAACTCTTGGCACAGCTGAATGACTTTTGTGATTAAAAGGCAACATTTGAAATGAAGTGGAAATAGATCATGATTTGTCTCCCACACCAAAAAAATTGTTATAAACCTCAGAGGGTTGCTCATATAAATCACCACAAAAATCGAAAGACCTGGAAGAATGGAGCAGAAGACTTCAATTTGTCTTTATTACTAGCACTTGAATAGGTTCTTTTTAAGTATTTACATTTAAAAAATGCCCTTTGTGCACTGATATCCCCTCATTCTATACTTTATACACCAGATGTGGCATGAAGTGCCCCACACACCTTGAACTGCAGCTACAGATTCCCTTTTGCAGGCAAAACAATGACTCTGGACTCCAAAAGAAATCGCTCCTCATTTAATTCTCCATGAGAACAGCAGAATGAAGAACAAGAAACATTAAATCATCTGGGCCATCACCGAAATTACTTTAATCTGTGCCATGGCCTCAGCCAGTTTAGATACAGCCATGAACAGCTCCTCTGCATCCTTGCTCGCATTTACTCCATGTTGCTCCTTCACCAGGAAGAACAAGCAGTGAGAGGTTTTGGACTGTCCGCTCTCGCTTTGGCTGCAACAACAGCAGACGTTTGCAGAGAACAGTCTGTGACATTGACTTGTCGCTGCTGTCCCCAGGCGCTCCTGGCGCCTCTGCCACCCCCGTGCAAACGCAGCAACACTGCAGGCCTCTACCTGCGAGGTGGGCAGACCCAGCCTGCAGCCTGCAAGCTGGGCCACACCGCCTGTCACCTGCATCTGGGGCAGCACAAGGGCTCTTTTATACCACCTAAGACACGCTAAAACGCAGGCGTGGGTCATTGCTTTGAGTGACATAACTACACCTGTCTCTGGATGCATGTCCTATCTCTTTTCCATCACTGTCCCACTGCATCGATGGGGATGTCCACACATACCTTTGGGTCCAACTACATATCAGAAAAGAAAGTATTTCCTAAGAAGAAGAGCAAATTTCTGCATCTATCCTCATCAAGTTCAGATAAGTGCACAGCCTCTGACCACAACCCAGAAACAGAGAGAAAAATGAGTAATCTCAGAAAGGATACTCATGATGCAGAGAATGAGCAAACAAAATGAAAATGGGATGAAAGCTACTGGATGAGCATTTTTCTGAGGTAGAAGCTAAATAAAGAAAGATAAAATTGGTGACTGAAGCAAAACATGGATTTTTGTATTGATTGCAAGATTACCTCTGTTGTTACAGGCTCCAGTTTTTCCTTCTGATATTCATAATCACAATTTGAATTAACCAGCTAAGGGCAGTTCTACAACCTTAAAGACAAAAGAAAGAAAATATGAAGGATTTAGGAAAAATCCTTGTTTAAAAACCCACTGACTGCTTCTGATAAAAGCTATATTCCTATTTGTTAGTGCAGGAGAACCCTTTGGAAGATGCACTAAAAGAGTGGCAAGAAGAGAATCAGGAGTGGACAATGTCACAGAAGATGGTGGTATCAGATCGGGAGTCTCCAAGGACACTGAGAGCTCCCAGGGGGCAGGAACTTTGAGACTTGGCTATCGGCAGGTAGGAGGCAAGCAGGAGGGGAATTAGGAGAGGTTGCTAAAAACAACCAGAGGGAGGAAAGCAACTCCAGTCACGCTAAATGCTCCAGTGCATCCAATGTGGCTGCCTCCAACCGGACTGCACGTGGAAAGAAGTAGTAGCTTGGAGGGAAAAGCAGATAGAAACATCTTCACCAAGAGGAACTGTGATATGCTAAGTATTGAGATGAGAGACCTAGATAAAGGATACGGGAAAAGAACAGCCAGGAACTAGGATGGGTCATCAGACACACACAAGATGAGAAGATGTATTTTTAATCCTCTGACTAGGCACAAGGGGAAGAGTGAGTTGAAGAAGAGCTAGGTAGATGCACTGGAAAGCTGGACAGAGGCAGGAAATTCACCTGTGGTGTATGAAACAACTATGGAACGCTTTGAAAGTTAATTCAAGCTGTATGGAGCACTCCATTGGCATGGTCTTGGATATATTTCTGAATTTACTTCCTTTCTGAAAAATATGTGTTTGAATTTCTTTTTATTTTAGAATGTTGAAAGTAATATGAATAACATGTTTTTGTTCTCAAAATGGAAAGGGACTTGCACTAAAAGCCCTTTTATATTTAAGCACTGAGCAGTGAAAACAGGCCCCATTCATCTGCTTTCTCCATAGTTACAAATGTGTGAAATAATGTAACCATAATACGTGCATTTTTGTCAATTCTTTTCATTTGCATTTTTGCCTCTTTTCTTTTTTTTAACTTGAAAGTGGATCTGTGGTATTAGTAGGTGATTCTTATCACAGTCCTATTTTGATGAGCTTTTAATAGCTTGTCAAGACTTGAGTATTATACTGGAAATAACTCATAAGTTCCTTGGTACTTAGGCTTTGTATATGTTGGAGGTGGACCTTTTAGTGAGAGAAGATACTTCATACCTCAGAGCACCTCCTTTGAAACATGCACCGTGTCCTTGTAGCTTTCAGAAAGAGGTATGCTGCAGAGAATTTATTATGCTGACAATTTATTATTAACAAAATAGATTCTATAAAAAAAGCAGAGTCCAATGAACTATGAGAAACTGATCTTTGTAAGCTGTCACAACAGTCTTGCTAACAACAATAAATTTCTCTCAGAGTCAGAAAGGTAAAAGCAAAATGATATTGAGCTCCATTCCATAGAGGACATACCTCACCATCACACAGCAGAAACCTTCCAAAGCTCTTTGCCTTTCTGAACTATAAATCACCCAAGCTTTCTAGTTGTTGTATATGATGCAATCTACATTGAACACTTGTTTAAAGGAAATTGTCTTTTGAAGATCCTATTTTAGGAGAACTAAAAGAAGAGCTGAAAGTATTCTTGTCCCTTGTCTTTTGATCTCTGCATGTTTCCTCTCTGTGACTGGAGTAGACACCAACAGGGAAAGACAACTTCAGTGGTTATGAAGTGCCTGAAGGAGAGTTCCCATCTCTGCCAAAGCTTTTTGGCAATAACTAGTCACACCGAGGAGCACAGACGACTGATGGGTTGTACTTTTTTGTGCTTTTGCTCTCATAGAAATGTTGGCTGGTCATCAGATCTAGCATCCTACTTGAAGCACAAGTCCTAACTCAGATCAGATCAGGTGCAGCTTCTCCTAGCCAAGTTTGAAAACTTCTGAGCACAGAGATTACACTACCTCACTGAATAGCTTATTTTTTTTAGCCCTGCAATGGAAATTTCCTATTGTCCTACCTGTACCTCCCAAATTCAACTTCTGAACACTGCTGCTTGCTCTGGGATCTGCCCATAACATGATTGATTTTCTTTGTAACTTTCTCCCAAGAAATTAGGACACCCCTCTTCTTCCACAGAGAGGCACTTTGGTCTCCTCTTCTGTGGATGAAAGCAGCCTGCCTTCCTCAGCGCCTTCCTCAGCATCTCCTCATCAACCCTTCAGGCGCTCGAGGGCCTCTCAGCTGCCTGCTAGACACATTCCAATTTCTCAAACAACCTTCTTGAACTGGGAAGCACACCAGGCAGTCATGCAGGTAGGGCCTCCCCAGCACCAGGCAAATGGGAATGACCATTTCCCTCAACCTGCTGTCCATGAACCTTCTAATGTAGCCCAGGACCATTCTGGAAACACCACAGTAGCTGCTAGAGCAGAATAAAATACACTTCTAAACGAATGCATCTACCACTCAGGTGTGCCTTTATATTACTTAGACCAATGATATTCAGCACTTTGCCACAACCATTTAGTAAACATGCTTTCTTCTCTTGGAATCCAGTGACTTAGTATCTTGATCAGAGAGAAAGAGGATGATTTGGTTTCTTGGAACATCCTTCCCAGCTTCCAGGGTCTGCTCATATTACCAAACACATGTGAGAGAACTGATAGGGTGGCTGCCTCCTGCCCTAGCATTTTACTTCATGTCATGACTTCGTTTGCTGTTCCTTCAAGCATCCTTTTGTACATTTACGGATGTTGAAGGTCACACCTTAAAAACAGAAGATTATGCGGAAGAATCAAGATGAAGGAAGAACAGAAATCATTTCATATTCTTAAGGAACACTAGAGGAGATTATTTCCTTGAGAAACTGTAAGCGAAAGAAAGCAACCTCATTTATGGACCTGCATAGGACAGCGCGTTGTCTCCAACAGAGAAGGCTTTTCCAGAACCAGGAGCGTTCTCCAGAACCCAGGAACACAAAGGTAGTGAAGCTAACCAGATGTCTTAGTCCCTTGCTTGTGTCTCATCAGTGCTATACGGTTTGTAGTAAGTAGAGCAACAAATTAAAACTACTTTAAAATTAAAAAATCATGCTGAAATATGTTTCAAAACCTAAAATTAATAAAAAAAATCACTGTCAATATGTCTACATCTGGTGTTGTACAAACAAGTTGTTACTTTTTGGTATTTCAGAGACAAAAAATGAGGTTCTGGTATTTTGTTTTTTAAAAGGTTAAAAAAAAAAAGAGCCCCAGTTCCTCACTCCTCAGTAAGTTGCAGGTTGAATTTCTATCACCAGACATACACATGGAATTTTCTCGTATATAACCACAAACACTGAACAATACTCACACTGCAAGTAAATCCCCCAGCGGCCGGCATGCCCGGATACCTCTCGCGTTCAGGATTTAAGTGGGCAGTGAGGGAACGGCAGGTCTAACCAGGCACAGCAGGCTGTGATGGGCACAGGAAGGGATCGCTCAGATAAACACATTGCTGCTTGTGCTACCTGTACCTGCATAACCACTGCTCTCCTATTGCTCTCAAAGTACATTCAGGTATATGGGAACACAGTACACACTTCACCAAGATGCCACAGCTGGCATTTCTGAATAAAATCTGTTGTAGAAGGACATACAAAGATAGAAGCTGCTGTTTTTGTGAACCAGAAGAAAAGTCTCAATATTCCCGATGTCTTCATATACAAACTAAGGAAATACAGAAAGTGATCTAACTCGAGAACAGATGAATAGTGCATTACAGATAAGAAACAGAGTAGATGAGAATAATGTTATTTCTTTCAGGTCATCACTACCCCTAAATCTGCATGTTTATTCTTTTGTTCCATGTATTGAGGCAGAATGATTACAATCTTCTCAGGGAAACAATCTTCACTAGCTAGAGAATAAAATATAAGAGAGTTTCAATTGTCTAACTGAAAAGAAGGCATTTTGAACTGAGTATGCATCGTGGATGTTTTAAAAAATGATATAATGTTGACATTTTTCGGAATATATCAAACCAGAAGTGTACATTGCGTGCTTAGAGATGCAAAGATGTTGAAATGCTGTCTTTCATCTCCCATGTTATTCCTATCAAAGTTTTGTAGTCAAGGGGTGAGAACAAGTAACTGTCAATACAATTCTCTGCTTCATAGCTGAAATTCTGACTCTGCTAAAATTATAGCAAAAAACCAATCCCCCTGGTTTTGGCTGTGGCTACACTGTAGGGTACAAGCTCCTTGGGGCAATGTTCTCTGTAACCCTCGCACCACTCTGAGTTCAGCTACACCCAGGGCCTTTGCTCCGTCAGATCCCAGCTGTGTAACTTTGCTTCAGACTTCTAAGGAAATTTTTGAGATGTGAGATAGCTGTGAGAAATACTGCAGAGCCGCATGAGAGAAGAAAGACGGAATTACAAGGGGAGGTTGAACTGTTACAAAGGAGATCATTAGTAGGTCAGGGATTCAAGGCAGAAACACCATGGGGAGAGATGTACAATTCCGAGGGTAGGAAAACAGGGCTGATTTACTAGATGGCAGTTTAGCAACAGAAGGGATCTCCCCCAGGGAGAAGGAGCGTCCGACCCTTCCGCCCCCACTGACCCGGCCAGCTGCAGCCCCGGGAGCCTTGCTGGAGGCAGCGAGCGCGGGGACGCGGGGCCTGGCAGCTCATTGAAGCTCAGCTGTCTCTGTGCACGTTTGCCAGCCCATAACTGCTGCATGCTTGTGAGCTGTATTGATCCTGCTTGCACAGTCACTGCACAGCTAAAGGGGTCTGAACAAAGCGGCCCAATGAGGGAGGTGCATGAGAGCGCCCAGCACTTGCTACAGCGTTGTTCCTGCAGCGCTCCAAAGGACAACACAGGCTGACTGAAACCTGCCTCTTCAGCCCCTCTGGAAATGCAGCGTGGAGTTTCATGGCCCTCGGATCCACATGCAACAGCACGCACCTAGAACACACATCTGAAAGCTGAAATGGCTGAACACCGCCTGTATGGAGAAGGATGTCAGCACTGCGCATCACCAGTCTGCCCATCCTGGAGTATCTTCCACTGGTGATTGCCTTGAACTGCAGATAATTACTCCTTGACCTTGATTAGAATGGTACCACCTCAGCTGCAGAGAAGTTACAAAATACCTAATCTGATGCCGGATGCTTTCTGATTCAAATCTCTTCTCTCAGTACTGCATCTTGGTGGATGCATTTCTTTCTGCTTGCACTTTCTCTGTCATGCCTGCAAATGAACAGCTAGAACTTTTGCAATACGCCCAGCACATTACAGCACATTCATTATTGCCTCCTCCCCAAGTAATAATGATGAAAACAACTGGTAAATAGAATTAGATAAGCTTAAAGTTTTAGGATTTGGGTTCTAATTGTCTTTCAGAAAGACATGAAGATGAAAGATGAAAGACTGAAGCCTTGCTCATCTCTTTTAGGAGTTAGACACACTGAAAGCAGCTGATACCTACCCCATGCTATGGAGAAACCTTTTAATGGAAGGAGACCTGAGCATTCCTTTGGTATCACAAAGTGCTGCCTTTGAAAATGTACTGGGATATGAAGGCAAGTGACTGGATACCTGATAGTTGCTTAAAACACACACAAAAAAATTTATTTTGTTGAGTATATTTGCCGGAATTTCTGCCTGTGAAATAGGTGACAACACACTTAATATTCTAGGAATAGTCACAGTCCAAAGGAGCACTGTAAAAACCGCATGAACGCTGGGGAAGCAGCCCTTAGTTCTCACTAAATACCCGGTAGCAGTTTTTCCTATCATTCCTGCTGTACTTCTCTATAAAACGATCTCTGAGATGCCACACACAGATATTTCAAGTATTTGGAAAACACAAAATATTATATGCTGACACATATTAAATACTGCTGACTGTTAAACATATATCCAAGAGCAACCATTTGAAAGAATGAAAGGTTTAGAAATGTTTCAATTATTTGTGTCTATCGTGGCAGTTCCAGTATCTGGACCAACAGAGTAGAAGGCTGCCAGTTATTTTATACAATCTTTGAACTTCCCTGGAAGTTAATTCTATCTGCTACGCTGAAATACATCAGCTATTCTGTGACACCCGCCGTCAGATCCCGTTCTCACAATGGCAGAGGGAATCCATTTGATACTTGAGACACCAAACTGTGACCTATAGAACTCATAACGAAACCGCCCCACACACAGAGTCATGGTAATTTTGGAGCAGCTTACTCACTTTGGTAGCAGCCTCTCATTCTCATGATTACCATCTATCATCTTTAAAGAAATCACAGATATTGACCTGTAACCCCAATGTCTCCAGCTAATTCCATTAGGACTGTAAATAAAGTGGTCAAAGAGCTAAAACCTCTTCTGGCAGCAGCTGTTTCAGTGGAAGGGATGTGATAATTTCAGCAATCTTCATGCTTCACTTCAAATTTCAGCAGAGTGCAAGTTTGCAAGAATAAATGAAATTGCTATGGAGAAAGGTTTTCTCTGACTTGAATTTTGATAAACAGTTCAAAAGAGCAACACACAAAAAAAGCTGATTTTCTTTCAATTTCAAACTTTCAGTTAGTTCACAGTTTCAGAACCTGGCAGATCTTTTTAGCACTATTTGGAAAACCTTGAGACTCCTTGGAGAGGCTGCTAAGACTGCTCGGCGCTGTCTTTCTTGGCTGCAGTCACTACCTCTGATTGTGCCGGTTTACACGTTTCCCACGACTAACCAGGCAATTCTGCCAATCTGTCCTTTAAACCGCCGAGGGCAGCGCTCTGCACGCTCCCGCGGAAAGGGCCCATATACCCTTGGCAAGGGGTCACTGAGGCTTGTCTCTCCCAGGTAAATTCCAGCATGGTACCTGCTGGAGAGGGAGCCCTGGAACAAGAGGGACGCACAGGTAACGCTGCGCTATCTCTGCCGAAACGCTACGGTGTTCATAGGTCAGATATAATCCTTCCTTGGTGCTATGCAATATACTGCCCACGCAATGATACTTTGCTGACCTCCACAGACTCCAGGTCAGATTCTTGTTTAACAGATATCTAATAATTATTTTAAAAGTGCAATAATAAATATATTTGAATATACTGGAAAAATATTACCAAAAAGACTGAAAGCTTAAAACCTAAAAAGACTGAAAGATTAAAAGCCTCCTCCTTTATTTTAAAAGTGACCAATTTGTAATTAATGTTTTATCAAATTGAAGTTCCCTCTTGAATGAGCAATATGCAACCACAGAAACAAGGGGAATTATTCAGCTATTCCTTTGGCACAGCTAGATATGAAAGCTGAAAAGCTACTACTGTGTTTTTTTGTACCCAGGGATAGGAGAAACACAAGTAATGCCTAACAATTACGATGAATACAGTCAAAGGAACACTAACAAGCAAAACCACTAGCCAGCTAGTTACTCGTTTCATTCACATAAAAGACAAACTAATAGTTGCTAAAAAAAACTGTCCAAGGAAAACCAGTCCAAAGAATTAACTTCCAAGTATGCTGTTTTACACACCTACATCATTTACTTTGTAGATTTTTTCCTAACTATGTGCTCTTCTAGCTACTTCTATTCGACTAAATTATTCACTTAAATAACTTGTAGACTAACACCATTAATGTGGTTCTGTTGGTATAGCTTAACCTTGCAGCCTTCTTACCAAAATGCCCTTCCAGCCAAACAGTTTTGAGATCTAGCCTGCATACATTCCAAACATATCTATTTCTTAACAATTTCCAAGTAATCTCCAAGTAATTGGACTTTGAAAATGTATTCCTGTGTACTTGTGTTGCCATGGTGCTAAACAGCCCTTAAAATAGTCAACTATGTGTACTTTCAATTTTGTTGACAAAAATTGGTGTCACTGGATTAAATCCTATGACTGTCAGACTTTCACACATAGTATTTTTGAGCAATCTTTTATCTACAAACAGTAACTCTCAGCTAATTACTCCCAGTTCTACCACCTCTGAGTCATAGTCAAGGGCAAAGGGATTGATGGAGAATACAAGATGTAGGGACGGGACACAGCTTCCCAAGTGCCCGTGGTGCCCTACCTGCCACCCAGCTGCTACTGCAGAAAGCTCAAGTGTCCCATATGCCACGTGTCACATCTGCCAGCTCCTTGCACATGTTGTAGACACCCAAGGGACTCCGAAGTGTCACTGTACACCCAACATTAGGCAGACACCTGACTTCCTTGATGCCAGAAGAATTACAAACCATAGACAAAGCAACTTTCTAATTTGAAGTATACTTCAAGTATTTACTATTTTTGCCTATCTACTAGGTTTTATTATTATACTCTTCAAAATTTATTATACATTTTCAGGGCACTGTGTGATGTTTTGGTTGTGAAATCTATCGGAGCTATTATTTTGTGTTTAAATCCCACACCGTGTTTTGAAACTATATGGGCTGGCCTTTCATGGTACCGTAACTCAAAAAATCAGCATGTTCTGTGGCTTAGCTGCTGTTATTTTGGCAGAGGAATGGCTGGAATATGGAAAAAAAGAAAATAAAAGATTTTTTCACTTTAAGGAAGCAGAAATTATTTCTCAAAATACGTATCAAAAATCCATCCAGTTGCTATAGCTTCCTTTTTCTACTTCCTATCAATATTACTGAGATTTCTGCTCAAGTAAAGAGTGCAGAAATCATATATAAGCAGGACTGATCTAATTGGAATTAACCTTCCTACGTCAAAAAAACCCACATAGTACAAGAAACAGGAACATCAAGAACTGGCTTCTATATGAAGAATGCCTAAATAGACCAGATCTCATCAGCTTGAGACAGGTCTAAGGAGGGATAAGTGATAAGTGGCAGTTCCAAAACCCAGGGAAATCCAATAGAACTTGCAAAAAACTTACTTAAAACAAAACAAAAAGTCTTCCCCCACAAAAAAGCACAGTTAGAAATGCAAAGTTCCTCAGGACAATTCCTAGAAATGAACCCAGAAAGCACTATAAGAGGCACATGGCAGCAGGCATCAGGAAGTTCCTGGGCTGTAGTACTGGATCCCGGGAAAGTATCCCTGTTTGACCTATCCTTGCATGATTCCATTGCTGATCACTGACACGGTGCATTGGAGCAACCTTTGCTACTGATCCATCAAGCTTACATTTACGTTAGATTTATGGACTTTATCACAACTTTTCTTTCTTTAGAGATGTCAGTAAGATGGAAAAGATGAAGTCTTTATGCTACAAAGTTAGGAAGTGTTGAAGCAAGTGCCTAAGTTTTAACACTATATCCTACATCTGGAAAAGTAAGTGGTGCAACAATTCCTGCTACTTACTGGTGGATACCAGGGGCATCAGGGAATACACACTAGGGAATACATACATGGAAATTACTTTTCAATTGCTCTCTGTCTACAAGTCAGCAGTGAAGATCTGACAGCAGGATGCTCTGCCGAACCATACTGACCTAAAGGTTGAGATGACTTTGACTCAGGTACTATATTCCGGTGTATCCAGCAAAGATAGATCTGCTTTTTGCCTCTCAATCTGTGTGGCTGAACAGGTGAGTATATCCAGAGCATCCGCACCCGCTGGGAATACATCTGCTGTTTGGGAAAGCCAAGGGAGCCTTCGGATAAGCTGTGCTACGCAGAGCGGTCTGGGGTCCCTGTTGCATCAGCCACAAGAGCAATCACTGCACGCACAGGGTGGACACCGGTGAACACGGGAATGACCATAAACTTCTGGCACCTCAAACCTGTGCTGGAAATAGCGGCTGGAGCAGGAATTTTAGCAATCTGCTGGAACAGGCTTGGGAAAAAGGAAAAGAAAAGAAAAAAAGAATACCAGATGCTAGTGTAAAGAATATCTGACATTTCTTCTTCTTACACAGTGAAATGACATAACTTTTTTTTTTTTTGTATTTAAATGCCCTGTATTTGGTGATAGACCTGCTACTTTAATAGCTACAACAATGCATATAGTAACATTTAATTCACAGCTCCCAACTGTCCTATTATCCTTCAAGATAGCTAGAAAAAAAAAAAACCAAACCAAACCAAAAAAAAATAAATAAATAACAGCCAGAGGGAGATAAGGTTAATCTGCCTGTGGACAGTTGGCAAATCAGTGGCTACGACAGAGATGGGGACTGTGTCTGCTGATTCACAAGTCATTGCGCTGTCAGTAACCAAGACATCTCTCTGGAAAACTGGGGACTAAAGATAATGCCCCGGGCTAACTGAGGTTATTAAAACTAGAGGCATGTAAGAAGCTAAATGATAACGTATCTAAATAATATGGCTGAAAACCCCTTATTCTCAGGGGAGGTAGGCAAGCAAACTCCCACTGCAGGGAGACTCTACTGATAGATACACACCTGAGGATTTGGCCCCTACTCATTAACTTTGCCTTTTAATTTTATCTGTAGACTGCATTAATTTTTAATTGCTAACATAATGTCATTGCCTGTGATGATGAATTAGATGTGACCAATTCCAATTCATTGCATGGGCTAATGTTCCTGGATTTTGCCCTTAATAAAATTATTTGATAATAATGTAATTGCTCATGGAGCCACCATCTATTATGCATTTCCTGTTTTAGAAAAGGATCTTCTTTGACTTAGTATACAGGAAACCAGGTTATGAGTCACAAGAGACCCCTTTCAAATTAAAGTTACATTTACTCTATAAGTTAATACAGACTGAACCATGAGATGAATTAGAACCTTTAAAAACTTCTAATTTTAGTCACTTAAGTGTTTAAAAAGAGTTCATTTAACGGTAGTTCAGGTGGAGAGCAGAGTTTCGCCCTTCTGCACAACGACCTCGGTCTGCACGAGCAGGATCTCCCTCCCTCCCGTCTCCGCCATCCCCGCGAGGGAACGCAGAGCTACCTGGAGCGGGGGCTCCGCTCGTGTTTGCTGCCTGCCGTCTGCCCTTGAGTTCCTGCAACCCTTTGTCACAATTACAGTCAAACAACACTAAGACACGGGTCTGTATTTCTTCCTCTGATCCTCGTCCTCACGAACATGGGGAGCTGCTCCAGCCTGTGAGGAGCGAAGATGCCTCTTAGCTGGATGTTTGCAGTGGCGGAGAGGCAGCACTGGGGGTTGTAACTGCAGGATCCATGGAGCTTCCTGCAGGAATGGGAACGAGCAGCCTCAGCAAGTGGACTCGGACTGACCTCCAGATGAAGATCTTGCTCCATGTGTCTAGCCAGGCTGTGACAGACATGCCCTTAAGAGCTGCTATAGCTTCTATATGACCTTTTAACTGGTTTGCACAATGCTAAAGAGAAAAACATATTTCTATGCAAAATCCTAAAGATATTAGCTCTCTTATTAATAAAGGGGACCAGATATAGAAGACTAGATGTTTATTTGTATGCATGTAACTCTCCTGCAGAAGCGTGCTATACTGTCAGATATAACACACTGTTTCTCAAACATTTTCAATATTAAGTCATATCCTGGAAAGAAGTACTGAAGGGATTGTGGGTCTAACACTTTTCCTAGGAAGAAAGAGTTCAGGAAGGAACTAGGAAGGCAAGTTTCAATTTTTCTTAATAATTTTGCTGCTTTGGGTTACTAATCTTTGTTATTTACACTTCTTATTACTCACTTAATAGCATTAGGAGAGTTACAGCAAAAAATCTTATATTTGTATTTCATTCAAGCATGCTCCGGTTCTGCTCCCTGCCTCCCTCCCTGGCCATTCCCTGTATGCACGGACAGGGATTCAGCTGCTGACGGGAACCAGCAACGTGCGGCTCTGCCAGCGCAGCCCTACGGATCTCTGCCCTGCGCTGCTTTTCCAAAGATACCCTCATGCTGACACCACAGTCCATTTGCTTTTGCTTTTAAATGCCATTCATAATATTCATATTCCAAATATTTATAAGAATTTTCTTTAGTTGCCTAAATCGTCAAAAACAACCATTTTGCTTTTGTTTCCATCATCCTGGAGTAACTGAGCTTCTGTTAAAAGATGTACCCAGATTTGAGCTGCAAATCAACTTAGCAACTGGAACAAGCAATTGTGCTGAGTTTTCTGACAGCAAAATTGAAAGAAGAACTCCATCTATGCTTAGTCACTGTCTCCAGCAATACAGAAATACATACCAAGAAACTGTCTCCTTATGTACTATGCTGTAATAAATTCACTATATTTCTGTGGATAACTAGAGACATTCTATTGAGTTATTACTACAATTTGAAGGCTCTCATGGAAGTAAAAACTTATCAATTGTTAATCTTGAGCACTAAGGCACACCAGTGTTGCCAGAGAACATTATCTTTGACTTACACAAAGGTGAAGGGAGTTCCCTCAGTTTAAATAAATTTGTATGAGGCTAAGCAAGCCTCTTCCCCTTCCTGTTGCTAAACATGAACACATATTCCATTCTAGGATGACTTAATCATCCCATAGGACTTCCAAGTGAATGGCTTCAGCACCGAATTCCCCTAGGATATAAGCCAGGATGAATGGATTTTACATCTGGGATGATTTTAGTTGCTCGCAATACTAAACTACGCTATTCCTTCAGCTACAGAGGCAACAACAAGAACAACACAACAAAGGAAAATAAGAGCAGCAGAAAGTAAGCACTATTTGTGAACACTGAAATGCCTGAGAAGGTTGAAAAATGGCAAATGACAGTAACCCAGTGTTGAACGATATTAAACTTGTTCAGATGTTTTTCTTTTGATTGTCCTAAAAAACAGTTGGTATTTAATAAGAGACGTAAAGAGACGTAAAAATCTCTACATGTTTCACATTTTGGATAGCTTGCACCTGACATTTCTGCATTACGCATTAGTACAAAATCCTTTCCGACAGATTTCAAACCACAATCTTATTCCTGTTCTTTTTTTCAAAACAATAATTTTATTCAAACAACAATTTTATTGATGTTCTTTTTTTCCAGCCTATCTGCTGACCATAACATTTCCTAACTGGTAAGGGATGGAGATGTCGTTCTCTACTAAAAGCCTTTAAGAATTGAGTTTTTCATGGGTAGTGTTCACTGAGCTTACATTTGGAAATGAGCCAGGTAAACAGCATTTATCAGAGTGACTGAAGCCAGGCAATTCCTGTGTGTTTGGTATGTGCATGTTTAGTAAGCTGTCTGGCCCCCAAGTGGCTTTGTGACAATATTACAAATGCTAAAGAATAAAAGAGACAAAAGGTAAAAGAGCCCTTCTGAAACATAAAGTTTTGATGATTCTCCATTTTTCACGTTAATCTTTTCCAGACCACAGGAAATTCACCCTTGTTCATTGGCAGTGGAAACTCTGCACCTGACTGGTGACAATGGCTCTTTATCAGAAAATGAAACACCCTCGGGAGACCAAACCTTTCTGGGAATCCCTGTGCTTGGACAATAACGTTGTTTCCTGGCAGTCTCATCACTCCATGCTTCCCTAGTACGCTGACAAGTAGCAAGTGAATGGGAGTTTTACTGGTCTTGCTATCTCGGGAACTGCAAAACTGATTGTTTTTCAAGATGCTACTGCTGCATGGGAATTGATGGGATCATTTAATTGTCCCCAAAAGATGTCAGCAGAAACTTAACATAAAGTATCTGTGGAAGTTAGGAGCTTCTAACAAGGGAGCCCTTTTGATCCCAAGCCTCAGTCATCCTGACCCTTATTTAACTTTCGCGTCAACTTAGTCAGTCCGAGCTTTCCACTGGGAAAATTTCTGATAAGCAGCAGCATTCAGTATTACTCAGTCTCTTCATATAATTACACAGGCCCATTATAAAAGTTGGTGTAAACCTCCAGACTGTTTGCTAGCTTCTGTTGAGATAAAATTCTCCAAGGTTGTTATCACTGAACAAGAAAAACTTTGTTCCCATTGTACACACAGAAGGACAACTGTACCAAGTTGAAGGTGAGGCAAACACTTCTTGAGGGAGAGCTTCAGGACAACAGCCTCAGTTTTAAAAGTTATCTCTAATTAAAAGAGGATGCCACAGTTTAATCTGAAGACCTGCTTCTGCTCTGCTTTGTGATGACTCTTAATTTTAGAGTGGGACATTCAGAATTGAGTGTTTCCAGGCACCTGAATGAGAAACATTCAATAAAAGAAATTAGGAGACTGAAGTTCCCTTTCTTCAGCCAGTGACACATTCACAAAGCATTATGGAGGCTTCTCGAATCAGGTTGCTCCTTATGGAGCCACTCAAAGATTATTTGCTTAAGTGTTTCCCTATCTTAAAAGAAGGAACTTGCATCATGTCATGAAATGATCTGCTATGCCTGAGTGTAGTTTGCTAGATTCACAAAAAAAATGAGGTGTCTAACTGCCACCCCAGACATTCATGTCAAACACTTAGGTGCCACTACAATCCTGAAGTCTGTATTTGTCACCTACCCTGTAAGCATAAGCACCTATTTTTCTTCTAGTAGTCATGTACAAAAGCAGCAGTTCCTTATATCATGGGACAGTACCATGTTAGCGCAGGCAAAATTCTCCACCTCGGCTTTCCCTGGCTTGTCTTGGTCAAGTTAGCCTGATGTTCTTGGACCGGACTGCTTTTGTTCAGCCAAAGGCAGCCGGGGGAAAGACTTTCTTCATGTAGATACTCTGGTTTTGCTAATTATTATCGGTACTGGTACTTAAAAGATGAAAAAGCTCCATTTCATAGCTTCATCCTGCCTGAAATGAAATAAAAATTGGATAGAGATCTCTCAGAAACTGCCAAAGTGCTGCAATCACCAAGGACTGTTGTGCTAAGAGGAAGCAATCACAACCTTTTCTGTTGGAGATGTTTAACTTTCCATGTGTAACTGAATACGCATTGAGTCACACAGAAAATAGAGTTTGCAAGGAAGGGGCTGAGCCTGTAGACTACAGAGTCATGTTCGTGTCTCTGTCTAAACGAATGCCCAATTATTGGAAGCAACAACTCGGACATAAGCAACCGTGAGAGCACTAACTCGCTACCCTCAAGGCGCAGGGGTACAGACACTGCTGGGATGCAGGCCAGCTATGGTCAATCTCCAGCTTAGCTCAAGCAAAGCAAGGATGCTTCCACCTCCTAAAAGAGTGCCTTAATCAAATCAATTCCTTAGTGAAGGCACCTCACCGACTGTAGCCAACTCCTCTCTTGCCACAACTTATGGCCAAGACTCTTCATCAGACACTTCTCTTTAAATTGTGGGACCTGCTGCTTTTGACACCCATGTAAAGCACTTTGCTGGCTTTTGTGAACCCCATTCTCAGGAGTCTCAGTCTCTTCCCATGCAGGAGCTGAGGTATCTTACACAAGAGGGGGATGGTGGACATGGAGATCGTGTGTTCCAACATCTCTCTCAATTCAGACTTTCCTTCTCTAAGGAGGAATATCTTACTTGGAAAATGCTTAGTATCTTCAGGAACGTGACACACAATAACAATAAATACTGACAAAATAGTTATAGAAAAGAAAAAGCAACTGTTTCAGCAAAGGGTCACCTAAATATATAAAGACCATCTTACCTACTGTAAATGAACATGGGGAAGAACCCTGTAAATCATGATGTGCATGGAACACTCTATTCAAAAACACGACTCTCTGAAAGATACCATAACAAGAAATTTGCAGTTGTTTACATAACAGAAAAGTCTTGATTTACACAGAAACTATCGACAAGATTTTTTTTTTTGCAGCTGTATTTATAATCCCATATTTCATAGACAAATATAAAACATATATATGTTTTCTATATGAAACAGCTGACTCTGTAATTCTACTCTGTAAACAATTTGGACGGGAACTTGGAAGAAGGATGACAACTTCAATATTTTTCCCATAAAAATATCAGAGTTACAGTCTGATTCTGAGGAAAGAAACCAACCCCTAAAGCAGTTCTGCAGTTAGTGAATTTCTAGGAGCACACAGTAGCAAAATGTGATGCCTGGGATAAGTATACTGCTATTGCTCATTATCTGACTCACCTAGAAATAGTTTGGTACAAAACCAATTATAACATAAAACATATGTTTGTATGCAGCTTTGTGTATAAGTTATCAGGCACCACTAATAGTGATCCAGAAGAAAGTTCCTTTGGTGTGTGTTATTTGCAGTCTCATTTGCAAACAGCATGCCTCATGAATAAGTCATGAGGCTGTAGGAAACGTTGTTTTCAGCACTTATCTGCTGGTTTACTTCAACTATACGCATATGCACAAGCCATTGCTGGACACCAGCATAGCTTTCCACTGACCATCTCCAAGAGAAAAGCTTACTAAACAAATACGAAAAGTTAAAAACCCCCACAAACCTACAGAAATGACAGCTTATATTTGAATAAATATGTTTTACCTCTCATGTTTCTGATCCATTAACACACCTTCCACCTGGATTTACTTAGTGTTTTGTTCCTAGTGTGATATTATCACACTAGGGCTTCTGAGACAATTAAGGGCCTGGAGCATCTCTCCTATGAGGAAAGGCGGGGACTGTTCAGTCTGCAGAAGACTGAGCGGAGACCTCAGCAAAGCGGGTCGGTATCTGAACCAAGTGTGCACAAAGGAAGGGGCCAGGCTCCTCTCAGCAGCACCCACTTCTAGACACAGAACGAGAAGCAGTGGCATAAACTAAAACACAAAAACTTCTGTCTGAACATAAGGAAAAACTTCTTTACTCTGAAGGTGACTGAGTCCTGGAACAGGCTGCCCAGAGAGGTTATGGAGCCTCCTTCCTCGGAGATGTTAAAAACCCTCCGAGCACAACCCTGGGCAAGGGGCTCTAGATGACCCTGCTTGAGCAGGGACCAGGTTAGATCATCTCCAGAGATCCCTTCCAACCTTCATCATCCTGTGATTCTGCGACTGGGGATTGATACAGATGATCCTGTAACTCCTGCTATGTGATCCTATCGCTTCATCCTATATCACGACAAAAACCTGAGCCTTATAAAGTCGAGAGAGGATTCTGATTGATTTCAGAGGGGTCAGAACAGCCAAAAACCTCACTGCATTCACCAGCAGAAATTACACTGTCAAAACAGCTACAGTGAAGGTTGGAAAATGCCAACCAAATTAGATTTAATATTCTTTTTTTAACTTGCGCTGACTTGTATTAACTGTTCAGCAACCCTTACTTAGAATGCACACAGCCTACGTTGAGAGCACTTATTTCTGCAAACATATCCCTAGGTCCTCATGTGATGAAATGTGGTAGAACTGCAGCTTGTTGAAACACAACTGCGTGGCAGCAAAGACACTGCTAGGGTATCTCTTATTGTGCAAGAGCTACTTACCAGACTGCTCTACTGATTGGAATGCACAGTTTTACAAAAAAATAAATGCACTAAAAATGGAAGGTACTGTAATTAGAACTGGACAATACCTTCTTGATGACTAGGAAATTCAGAGAAAGGGTTAGTGGGAGAGACCAAAGCTTTTGAGAATTTGGGTTAAATTTCATAAATAGTTCATGTCAAAGAGAAGGATTTGTAGAAAAAAAAAACTTGGGACTTTCTATTTCAGTTTTATTTAAACAAAATGTTTTGATTTTTAATCTTGACATACCATTCATTATTTTCAAATGAAATTAAAGACTAAAAAAAAAAGAAAAACAAGAGCAATACATGCAGAATGAAATCAAATATTTTCTTTTAGGTTAAAGAATGTGCTTTGGGTGAACCTGAAACATTTTTTTTTCTTGATACTTTTATACTTTTTCATATTTCTCAAAGAAAAACACCATACAGACTGTTTTGGTTTTCTGGTGCATGTGATTATTATCTTGTAATTTACCATGGGTGCCAATGGTCCATCCTTACGTTTCTTTAAAAATAAAAAATTCCCCTGCCTCTGTGATTCAGCAGTTGAATTGAGATTTGATTCTTCCTAATTGTGATGCAGCCCCTCTGGCCAGCACAAAACCAATCACAAAGCAGGCATGCGAATGCCATGGAAACACGATTTTGCTAAACCACGAAAAATACTGAGAGATCTCAACTCTTCACCAGATTTGCAATTCTTCACAATTTCTTCACAATCCCGTAATATTAAATTTGACATTTAAAAAGGATGCTTCATTGTCTATGCATAGGAGGCCTTTCCTTCCACAGTCGTGAAGCATCCCAGCATCTCCGGGACAGATACTGGCAGATTTGCACTGGTAAACAGCAACTCCCACAAACAGTCCAGATTATGAAAGAAAGGACTTAAAATAGAAGAGAACTTTACCAGGATGCTGGACAAATGCTCCTGATCTCGTGAAGGTTACCTTTGTGTATTAGGGATAATTCTCGTGCAACACAGAAGCCAGAACAAGATTTTTGTTGTATTTACTCATCTACCAAAGGGTTGTTAAATATTAACTGCTTCTTTCTGCTTCTTAAAAACCCTTGACTTGGTTATTAAGTTGGTTTGATTGCACTGTACGTAAAAGCAAACAAGAGGGAGCAGAGGTAGCAAAGGCTCCCTCGACAACGTAATGCCACCCTGAAGACATGAAAGACAATAAAGTCTATTTTCAATAACAGACGTGTTTTGAGTTCACATTTCAACCATTTTTTGCTGTTACGGAGTTCCTTAGAATTCTGTCATACAGCTCCAAGCACTTAAGAAATTCCAAATCATATTGCTAAACTGGTAAAAGGAGTCCAGTATGGCAAGGGTGCCACAAGTCCAACCAGGAGGCTGAACATAGTAATCTTGTAAGTGCACGTGGGCATGTGACTGGTTTCTGCATTTCCTATGCCCAGACTAAGATGAAACATTAAAAGTGGAACTCACTGCCGCTGGCTAATTTCCACAGTCAAAATATAGAAATTCCAAGCTCAAACACATCAGCTGACCGTTGTTGATGTTTTAATCACAGGCTACTTTCATGCATATTCCAAAGTGCCTGTGGTTTGCAAAGGGTCAGCGCTATTCTGAGGACAGTATCACAGATGGTATCATAGACAGTCATAGACAGAGTTTCTTCCAAAACTCTTCAATTTCTCACAGCAAAGCACTATTTGTCAACAGCACCTACTATCTTATTTTTACACCACAGCAAACAGTTCCAGATGTACACAAACCTCACACGTAATTAAGAGCACCGTCCCCTCTCTGTGATTTTCTGCAGGATACTGTACTTAAAAGAGACGGGCCCTTTTAACAACTAGCGACCACAGCACCGGTGTTTTGCGCAGACAGTCTGTCCCTCAGACCACAGCACAGCCCTCACCTGTGAACACCCCGTTTAAACACCTCACCTATAAACACCCTGTTTAAACACCTCGCCTACAAACACCCCGGCTCGCGCGGCACGGAAACACCCGCAGCAGGGCAACAGCACCGAACGCGTTCGACGGGCAGAGCAAAACCACCCAAAATGAACGGCAGCCAAGGAACCGGGCTGTAAGGCAGCCATACTGCCAGGAAATCTCACAATAAACACCAGGAAACAAGAAAAAAATCCCCGAGACTTTCCATAAATGTTAATTTCTGCAGCTTAGCACACTGGCCTGTGAAATGCCTCATTTAGAGCTTTCTCTTGCTGTTATCAACACTCTGTTTGAAAAGATATTGGAGCCATGCTGGTCTTAATTCAGTATTAAATTACAGTCATTGTTTTCTCCTATTTCAAACAAATATACTTCTCATTATAGTCATCAGAGCATTTATTTCTTTTTTTTCCTATAATCTAGATATCTAAGTAGGATCTATGCTATCTTATTCTATTGCTTAAGTATATTTAATGAATATATTACAATATATAACATATATATTTATGTAATTAATCTTTCCTGACTTTCCCTCTATCCCAGTTTGCTCCCTTCCAAATTAGAGGTCCATTTAATTTAATATTTTCAACTCCTTGAATTTTCCTACTAATTGTCCTTATTAAGGTAAGGCTGTGGCGTTCTCTTCTTTCCCTGCAGTGCTACAGACAGGTCATACCTAACGCTTTGGCAGCAGTTCAGTGTGTGGCAGAGGATTTTCAGAAAAGGGGAAAGATAGCTTTCAGTGATGCTCTCTTACCGTGCAATTCAAACTTCTCAAGACAGAAATAATGAAGAGTAATTTCCTGGAGGTTATCCATAAAGATAGTCTGAGTTATGGACTTTAAAGGAAAATCAATGCAATTTTTATAATAGAGTCATCTGGAGGGTTCTTCAGTCTGGGCAGACTGCTCCGTGGAGGATTTGAAAGGAGCAGTAGCCTGGTAGGAGCGGAGCGCTGCAGATACTGGTCTGCCTCACCGCAGGGTCACATCTTCCTTTGGACGCTCTCAACGTTTGCTCAATCTGATGCTCACAAGGCAGGAGAGGAAGGAGCATCTGCTGTGAGCTGGCAAGGGAAAGGCTGGGTGTGCGTGAGCACTTGTTCACACGCTGTCCCCCTCAAATAACTGTACTGGAATGTTTGCCCTCACTCTGAACAGAAGGACTTTCAAAACAGCATGCTGCATTTTGAAATTAAAAATTTCCTGTTGGAAGTTAGCAGAACTGCACCGAAAAGCAGCCTTTCCTCAGCATTTTGCATAGTTTGCACAAACACTGGCTATTAGAAATAACAAGAGCTTCACGTGAGACAGGGAGGGCTCCCCGGTGCAGCACAGGCTGCTGTGCTGGCCCCGGCCGGAGCTGGGGGATCCTGGGTGCTGAGTCCGGGCCCGGGTTCGGGCTGGGAACTTTCTGCTCTGCAGTTGCCTTTGGAACACACTGGCATTAAACCCAGCAGTGAAGACGCCACCAGGGACGGTGATGGGACTCGGGTAGGTGCAGGTACTCGAAACACATCGCTCACAATTTACATCCACTTCAAAACATCGTGGCAATAACGTCCCTGAGACTGCCACCGGCAGAGAAAGGCCACATGTCAGAGGACACGTCACACTGAGCAGGGGCACTGCCACCCAGGAGCTCGGCTTTAGGAGAGGGAAAACGGACACGGACATTGACATTCATTGACTCAGCCCCTGATCTTTTATTCTTCTCACTGCTTTCTGCAGACGTAAGTATTAGAAACATGAAAGCAGCAGCTGAAGAAGGCTCCCAAGACCATTCCTCTTTGATTAGAGTGTTTATTTTTCTTTGCCTATGTCTAGATGACATTGCTATGCTACGATGGTGAAGAGAGGTAACAAAGCTTATTAGGTCTTGCTGTTTTGGTAGAGCTTTGGCTACTGGATATAATGCACAGTAGCAATTTGCAATGGATTGAGAGTCAGCTCAGGTACCTCCAAACACGAATGCCTACAATTCCTCACAGCTAGAATAAAGTGCAGCCGCAGCAGCAGAAACACGACCGCACAGCTTCCACTCATGACAAGGATTGATTTAAATGCCATTCTGTCAGGATTAGGAGAGTTCTGGCCTCTGGATAAGTTACTAATATATCATGACTGCTGAGAGAAAAATCAATATTCCAGGTGGGTATCACAGAAGAGGGATATTTTTCTCTGCTTTTTGCATGATTTTTTGCCACTACATGTCAGAGGACAATCATAAATCTGCTGTCATTAACCAACAAAAAACACAGTTAGGATGTGCTGCTTTAACGGACATCAGTACTAGAAAGTAGTGGATAAGATGTAGACTGGCATTACTTGTTCACTATGGCTGCAAAGTCCTTAAATATCTATGTGTTGTTCAGAACCGGGCAGAGTATTTGTGCCTTTTCTGGGCTTAAAATATGAGCTTAAAATTTTAAAAAGCTATAGAATAAAAGCCAAAAAAAGAATTTCCTTCACTGGAGACTGAGTCAGATTTTTACTATGGACCCTATGTGGTTGACCCTAACTTCCAGAAGGAGAATCTTGGATGTGTCAGTACCATGTGGAGGCGATCCCTGATCTGCTTCACCCTGCTGCATGCTGAAGCCCTTTTCTCTGTTCTGAAGGATGTGATAAGGTTTCCCAAGTGCTGCAGCAGCAACAGATATCTTGTGAAAAAGCCGATTCTGTCGAAGAGTTTTAACAGTTCACAACTTTATATCCCATCATGTATGGCAAGTCACACATGATGCACATGGGAATGAGCAAAAAAGAAAGCAGAAAGCTGATTCCCCCTCTTCAGTTAATGGTAAACGCGGGTTTAGGTTCCAGTTCAAATGCACAGCGTTTTCTTTTTCACACCCCTTCCCCCAGCAATACTGAGAAGTGTTTACAGACAACCTCGTTTCACCATCTGGAGTTAGTGTGTGTTATGTAACGTCCAGATTCCATGATTTTTTCATTGCTCTGTCTCTGCAAAATTGTCATTATGACTTTGTAACTGCAAATAAGCCCAGTCCTATCAGACAGTTTTCCCCCCTGAACTTGAGGATCTGGAACTCAGACACAGCAGAGCCAAACCCAGGTGAGATGAAGCACCGGCTCTGTGAAGGACCCCGTCAAATGCCTTGTTGAATAACTGTCAGCACAAGAGAGAAAGAAAATCCAGTTATTTTGGTCTAACATGCTATTCCACAAAGGTATCATTCTACAGTTCTTCATTGGGAAGACAGAACTGAGCCCTTGAAAAATTATTAGAGACTGAAGAAAGCTTTTCAGTCTAAAAAAAATGGTAAATACACTGAAAAAATTGCAAAATTTTCAGACATACATCCTCTAGCCTAAGACTGCAGAAACCTTGGCTTGCTTTGTTTTCTGCTTGGTAAATCCTTCAAACTTAGAACTGGAATCTAATTATGAAGTGAAAAAAATATACCAGGTGTACCCAAAAATTACCTTCCAAGAAACACATCAACGGTAAAAAGAACAAAGGCATTTGGGCAGACACATCTGCAAGTATCACTGCTATCTCGATTTTCCCTGTTAGAACGGAGGCATCACAAATCTGCACTGCCAGGCAGGGAGCTGCTCTCGGGAGCTGCTTTCGGGAGCTGCCTGCAGTATGAGCCTGCAGAACGGGATTTTTCCCCGGGCATTTACATTTAAGAAAATGTTTAACTGCTGCCTCAGAGCATCTGAAAAGACAAAGGGGCGCAAATTAAAACTATAGAACCAAACTGCTAAATCTGGGAGAAGCCTGAATCAGGATTTGGAACTTCGTTTTACAGCTGGCGCTCATTTAGATGCAGAAGGAAAAAAAAAAAAAAAAAGAAACAAAATCCTCACATTCAGAGGCAACATAGGGCAAGTGTTAGAAGATGCTGGTTCCTTAACTGTGAGAAGCTCTTGGATGCAAGCTGTATATCCACCAAAGTAGTGTAGCTGTTATCAGTCTGAAAACTGGCAAAATCTGTCAGTGTTTGGTTTTCATTTCAGAATTAACATCCATATTATATCTGCAGAAATTCTCAAATCTTGGCCAACTTTTCAATGGAAGCTGATCAGCATTAGGACTGGCTTGTGATTATGCTTGGAAATGGCAGAGCATTTGCATTTTATTTTTGCTTTTGACATGAAATGGGTGAAGCTTAGTGTTTTTAACTGGATGCTATTCAGAAATTGAACCTGCAAGAAATGCGAAGCAACAACTGCATGAACTTTTGTGAGAACAACCATCACTTTTATACTAGCAGAAAGACATCACAATTATTAACATATATGTAGGATTTATATTATATGTAAATCTATCACAATAGATCTGTTGGAATTTTCTGGTATAGTTGCCCTAAAACAAGGAAATCTGCTAAGTTTATGCAAAACATCAATTTTAAAATGCCTTTGAAAATAGTAATATTTGTAGTACATAGAGCTGTTTGTCTATTTTCCCCTCGCTTCAGCAGTAATCTGGGATAGTGAACCATACGGAAAGGACTTTACCTTCTGACATTAACACCACCACATGCTAATGACAGAAACAGGTCCATAAAATATATTTATTCTGAAAGTTACCTTTCATTAACCTCCCACAAACACCATCCATATCTTTCTTTAGTTCTGCACATTGTGCAGTCAGAACATATAAAGCAGTTAGCAGTAAGTGAGTTAAAGCTCGAGCGGTTTCCGGGCTGTTCCCCTCGCTCTGCATTCAGCAGGTATGTTCCAGACGCACAGCCTACGGCACGGCGTCGTGGCAAAGCACGCGGATGCACAAGGGAGCTGCTGGGACTGGCCACCCTCAATCCTTCTTCACAAAAACGTGGTTTGCAGTAGTGCAGGTGCAGGATGCACATGCAATCACACCTTTATGGCTGTGCAGAGCCAGGGATTTCTCATAGCCAGACCCTGGAGAACTGGTCTGCAGGATACAAACCTCTGCGTCCCCTGCGTCCAGGAGGAGCCCGGCTGCAGCCCGGTGCAGGGTGAAGCTGCACAGCCAGGAGCTCCTGCTGCTGCTGCCGGCCACGGAGGCCAGATCAAGGACGGGAGCAGGGGCCTGCGGCTGCGCCGGGGTCTGCTCCGCTCACCGGCCGTGCCCAGGCAGGCGGGGAGCCTGAGGGAAGCTGCCTGTTCCTGTTCTCTACCCAGTACACGCAGGAAGCGCCGTGTCCCGGGACAGGGACTGCCTCCGGCGACGTGCACCCGCACGAGAACCTGCAGCACGGCGGGATCCGGGTGGATCACCCGCACGAGAACCTGCAGTACCGCGGGATCCGCGTGGATCACCCACACGAGAACCTGCAGCACGGCGGGATCCGGGTGGATCACCCACACGAGAACCTCCAGCACCGCGGGATCCGGGTGGATCACCCACATGAGAACCTGCAGCACGGCGGGATCCGGGTGGATCACCCACACGAGAACCTGCAGCACGGCGGGATCCGCGTGGATCACCCACACGAGAACCTGCAGCACCGCGGGATCCGGGTGGATCACCCACCTGAGAACCTGCAGCACGGCGGGATCCGCGTGGATCACCCACCTGAGAACCTGCAGCACGGCGGGATCCGGGTGGATCACCCACACGAGAACCTGCAGCACCGCGGGATGCGGGTGGATCACCCACACGAGAACCTGCAGCACGGCGGGATCCGGGTGGATCACCCACACGAGAACCTGCAGCACGGCGGGATCCGGGTGGATCACCCGCACGAGAACCTGCAGCACCGCAGGATCCGGGTGGATCACCCACACGAGAACCTGCAGCACGGCGGGATCCGGGTGGATCACCCGCACGAGAACCTGCAGCACGGCGGGATCCGGGTGGATCACCCGCACGAGAACCTCCAGCACGGCGGGATCCGGGTGGATCACCCACCTGAGAACCTCCAGCACGGCGGGATCCGGGTGGATCACCCACACGAGAACCTGCAGCACCGCGGGATCCGGGTGGATCACCCGTACGAGAACCTGCAGCACGGCGGGATCCGGGTGGATCACCCGCACGAGAACCTGCAGCACGGCGGGATGCGGGTGGATCACCCGTACGAGAACCTGCAGCACCGCGGGATCCGGGTGGATCACCCGCACGAGAACCTGCAGCACGGCGGGATCCGGGTGGATCACCCACACGAGAACCTCCAGCACCGCGGGATCCGGGTGGATCACCCACACGAGAACCTGCAGCACGGCGGGATCCGGGTGGATCACCCACACGAGAACCTCCAGCACCGCGGGATCCGGGTGGATCACCCGCACGAGAACCTGCAGCACGGCGGGATCCGGGTGGATCACCTGCACGAGAACCTGCAGCACCGCGGGATCCGGGTGGATCACCCGCACGAGAACCTCCAGCACTGTGGGATCCGGGTGGATCACCCGCACGAGAACCTGCAGCACCGCGGGATCCGGGTGGATCACCCACACGAGAACCTGCAGCACCGCGGGATCCGGGTGGATCACCCGCACGAGAACCTGCAGCACGGCGGGATCCGGGTGGATCACCCGCACGAGAACCTCCAGCACGGCGGGATCCGGGTGGATCACCCACACGAGAACCTGCAGCACCGCGGGATCCGGGTGGATCACCCACACGAGAACCTGCAGCACCGCGGGATCCGGGTGGATCACCCACACGAGAACCTGCAGCACCGTGGGATCCGCGTGGATCACCCGCACGAGAACCTGCAGCACCGCGGGATCCGGGTGGATCACCCACACGAGAACCTGCAGCACCGCAGGATCCGGGTGGATCACCCGCACGAGAACCTCCAGCACGGCGGGATCCGGGTGGATCACCCGCACGAGAACCTGCAGCACGGCAGGATCCGGGTGGATCACCCGCACGAAAACCTGCAGCACGGCGGGATCCAGGTGGATCACCCACACGAGAACCTGCAGCACGGCGGGATCCGGGTGGATCACCCACACGAGAACCTGCAGCAACGCGGGATCCGGGTGGATCACCCACACGAGAACCTGCAGCACGGCGGGATCCGGGTGGATCACCCACACGAGAACCTGCAGCACGGCGGGATCCGGGTGGATCACCCGCACGAGAACCTGCAGCACCGCGGGATCCGGGTGGATCACCCACACGAGAACCTGCAGCACGGCGGGATCCGGGTGGATCACCCGCACGAGAACCTGCAGCACCGCGGGATCCGGGTGGATCACCCGCACGAGAACCTGCAGCACCGCGGGATCCGGGTGGATCACCCGCACGAGAACCTGCAGCACCGCGGGATGCGGGTGGATCACCCGCACGAGAACCTGCAGCACCGCGGGATCCGGGTGGATCACCCGCACGAGAACCTGCAGCACGGCGGGATCCAGGTGGATCACCCACACGAGAACCTGCAGCACCGCAGGATCCGGGTGGATCACCCGCACGAGAACCTCCATCACGGCGGGATCCGGGTGGATCACCCGCACGAGAACCTGCAGCACGGCGGGATCCGGGTGGATCACCCACACGAGAACCTCCAGCACGGCGGGATCCGGGTGGATCACCCGCACGAGAACCTGCAGCACCGTGGGATCCGGGTGGATCACCCGCACGAGAACCTGCAGCACCGCGGGATCCGGGTGGATCACCCGCCCCAGAACCTGCAGCACCGTGGGATCCGGGTGGATCACCCGCACGAGAACCTGCAGCACCGCGGGATGCGGGTGGATCACCCACACGAGAACCTGCAGCACCGCGGGATGCGGGTGGATCACCCACATGAGAACCTGCAGCACCGCGGGATCCAGGTGGATCACCCACACGAGAACCTGCAGCACCGCGGGATGCGGGTGGATCACCCGCACGAGAACCTGCAGCACGGCGGGATGCGGGTGGATCACCCACACGAGAACCTCCAGCACCGCGGGATCCGGGTGGATCACCCACACGAGAACCTGCAGCACCGCGGGATCCGGGTGAATCACCCACACGAGAACCTGCAGCACCGCAGGATCCGGGTGGATCACCCGCACGAGAACCTGCAGCCCCGCGGGATCCGGGTGGATCACCCGCACGAGAACCTCCAGCACCGCGGGATCCGCGTGGATCACCCACACGAGAACCTGCAGCACGGCGGGATCCGCGTGGATCACCCACACGAGAACCTGCAGCACGGCGGGATCCGGGTGGATCACCCGCACGAGAACCTGCAGCACGGCGGGATCCGGGTGGATCACCCACACGAGAACCTGCAGCACGGCGGGATCCGGGTGGATCACCCACCTGAGAACCTGCAGCACCGCGGGATCCGGGTGGATCACCCACACGAGAACCTCCAGCACCGCGGGATCCGGGTGGATCACCCACACGAGAACCTGCAGCACCGCGGGATCCGGGTGAATCACCCACACGAGAACCTGCAGCACCGCTGGATCCGGGTGGATCACCCACACGAGAACCTGCAGCACGGCGGGATCCGGGTGGATCACCCGCACGAGAACCTGCAGCACCGTGGGATCCGGGTGGATCACCCACACGAGAACCTGCAGCACCGCAGGATCCGGGTGGATCACCCACACGAGAACCTGCAGCACCGCGGGATCCGGGTGGATCACCCGCACGAGAACCTGCAGCACCGCGGGATCCGGGTGGATCACCCGCCCCAGAACCTGCAGCACCGTGGGATCCGGGTGGATCACCCGCACGAGAACCTGCAGCACCGCGGGATCCGGGTGGATCACCCACATGAGAACCTGCAGCACGGCGGGATCCGGGTGGATCACCCACACGAGAACCTGCAGCAACGCGGGATCCGGGTGGATCACCCACACGAGAACCTGCAGCACGGCGGGATCCGGGTGGATCACCCACCTGAGAACCTGCAGCACGGCGGGATCCGGGTGGATCACCCACACGAGAACCTGCAGCACCGCGGGATCCGGGTGGATCACCCACACGAGAACCTGCAGCACGGCGGGATCCGGGTGGATCACCCGCACGAGAACCTGCAGCACCGCGGGATCCGGGTGGATCACCCGCACGAGAACCTGCAGCACCGCGGGATGCGGGTGGATCACCCGCACGAGAACCTGCAGCACGGCGGGATCCAGGTGGATCACCCACACGAGAACCTGCAGCACCGCAGGATCCGGGTGGATCACCCGCACGAGAACCTCCATCACGGCGGGATCCGGGTGGATCACCCGCACGAGAACCTGCAGCACGGCGGGATCCGGGTGGATCACCCACACGAGAACCTCCAGCACGGCGGGATCCGGGTGGATCACCCGCACGAGAACCTGCAGCACCGTGGGATCCGGGTGGATCACCTGCACGAGAACCTGCAGCACCGCGGGATGCGGGTGGATCACCCACACGAGAACCTGCAGCACCGCGGGATGCGGGTGGATCACCCACACGAGAACCTGCAGCACCGCGGGATCCAGGTGGATCACCCACACGAGAACCTGCAGCACCGCGGGATGCGGGTGGATCACCCGCACGAGAACCTGCAGCACGGCGGGATGCGGGTGGATCACCCACACGAGAACCTCCAGCACCGCGGGATCCGGGTGGATCACCCACACGAGAACCTGCAGCACCGCGGGATCCGGGTGAATCACCCACACGAGAACCTGCAGCACCGCAGGATCCGGGTGGATCACCCGCACGAGAACCTGCAGCCCCGCGGGATCCGGGTGGATCACCCGCACGAGAACCTCCAGCACCGCGGGATCCGCGTGGATCACCCACACGAGAACCTGCAGCACGGCGGGATCCGCGTGGATCACCCACACGAGAACCTGCAGCACGGCGGGATCCGGGTGGATCACCCGCACGAGAACCTGCAGCACCGTGGGATCCGGGTGGATCACCCGCACGAGAACCTGCAGCACGGCGGGATCCAGGTGGATCACCCGCACGAGAACCTGCAGCACGGCGGGATCCGGGTGGATCACCCACACGAGAACCTCCAGCACCGCGGGATCCGGGTGGATCACCCACACGAGAACCTGCAGCACCGCGGGATCCGGGTGAATCACCCACACGAGAACCTGCAGCACCGCTGGATCCGGGTGGATCACCCACACGAGAACCTGCAGCACGGCGGGATCCGGGTGGATCACCCGCACGAGAACCTGCAGCACCGTGGGATCCGGGTGGATCACCCACACGAGAACCTGCAGCACCGCAGGATCCGGGTGGATCACCCACACGAGAACCTGCAGCACGGCGGGATCCGGGTGGATCACCCGCACGAGAACCTCCAGCACGGCGGGATCCGGGTGGATCACCCACACGAGAACCTCCAGCACGGCGGGATCCAGGTGGATCACCTGCACGAGAACCTGCAGCACGGCGGGATCCGGGTGGATCACCCACACGAGAACCTGCAGCACGGCGGGATCCGGGTGGATCACCCGCACGAGAACCTCCAGCACCGCGGGATCCGGGTGGATCACCCGCACGAGAACCTCCAGCACGGCGGGATCCGGGTGGATCACCCGCACGAGAACCTGCAGCACCGCGGGATCCGCGTGGATCACCCACACGAGAACCTCCAGCACGGCGGGATCCGGGTGGATCACCCGCACGAGAACCTGCAGCACCGCGGGATCCGGGTGGATCACCCACACGAGAACCTCCAGCACCGCAGGATCCGCGTGGATCACCCACACGAGAACCTGCAGCACGGCGGGATCCGGGTGGATCACCCACACGAGAACCTGCAGCACCGCAGGATCCGGGTGGATCACCCGCACGAGAACCTGCAGCACGGCGGGATCCGGGTGGATCACCCACACGAGAACCTGCAGCACCGCGGGATCCGCGTGGATCACCCACACGAGAACCTGCAGCACCGTGGGATCCGCGTGGATCACCCACACGAGAACCTGCAGCACCGCGGGATCCGGGTGGATCACCCGCACGAGAACCTGCAGCACCGCGGGATCCGGGTGGATCACCCACACGAGAACCTGCAGCACCGCGGGATCCGGGTGGATCACCCGCACGAGAACCTGCAGCACTGCGGGATCCGTGTGGATCACCCGCACGAGAACCTCCAGCACGGCGGGATCCGGGTGGATCACCCGCACGAGAACCTGCAGCACGGCGGGATCCGGGTGGATCACCCACACGAGAACCTGCAGCACGGCGGGATCCGTGTGGATCACCCGCACGAGAACCTCCAGCACGGCGGGATCCAGGTGGATCACCCAGCTTTCTAGACACATCACCTAACGCTATTTAACCTACCTTTTGATAAAGACCTAACAGCTAAAACTAAAACTGGAATTTGTAACCTTAATGGCTTCTTTACTATCCTAAAAGAATTTACAACATAAAAAAGCAGCTTGCAATATATGAAGCTTTTTTTTTTGTCTCTTTGTCTATTTATTCATTTGCAAAATTAAGTTGTTCATGATGAGTCATGCCCAGTGATTAGTGTGATCAAATTAGCTTTTTCTCTACGACAGCTCTGATCAGTAAGATGAATTAGTACCTGGGTTTACTGCAAGGATTTTCTTTGATGCTATGTAATTATACTCCTGCGCTATTACAGTGGCATTAGTAATGAAGACTGGCCAGACAGATATCAATCTGTGAAAAGCAACATCAAGCAGTAACAAAAAATGAAGTGACCTTTCTTGTTTCCAGTTAAAATCAATGGTTTCTCAGTGTGGCATTATTGGCGAGCTTCAGAAAATGACTCCCTCTCACTGAAGTTCAATTTCTCTTCAAGGTTACACACCACTTGCTTGATTGTCTTTTAAGTAACAGTAGCAGAAGTCTTAGTGACCAGTTTCTTGTTTTACCTGCTACAGACAGTTATGATTTTTGTTTTATAAGCATTTTTATGGTCTGATCAACAAAAATAGCAATATCATGGCTGTTCAGAAGTCTTAATGACTATTAGTAGATCAAACTTTTTATTGCAACACAGGCATTGAAGTTAGTCTTGAAAAAATCAAATAAATTAAAAAAGATTTGGTTCATTTACACTGATCATTGTAATGTGGTTGATTACAGAACTGTATCAAGAAAGGAAAATAGTAGTGTAAAAAAAAATGTAACTGGAAATGTCTGTAAGAAATTTCTAAGTTTTGTTTTTTAATAGCAGAAGAAAAAAATGAACTTAAAAAGAGAAAACCAGCCCTCAAGAAAAGGTTTTCTATCCCCAGGTGGATTAATAATTGACATGTTGCAGCTTCAATGGTTGAACAGCTACTAAGCAGCTAGATGGGCATGATTATTCCCTCTCATACATTTACTGATGGAAAGTTCCCAGTGCAAACATTAACGTGGTATGAATTGCTTTATACTCCTGAGATTTGCAGTTCCATAAATATTTCTGGCAGCTTTGCTTAGGAGAGATAATGCTTGGGTCTCTGCTCTATTTCGTGCTTTTGGAGGGCGCGTTGTGCATTCACAGAAGCCGCAGGCCGCATGGTGCCTGCCCCGTCCTGCTGCGGGACAAGGGCCTCGCGCACAGGGCTCCGGGCGCCGTCCGTCCGTCCATCCGGCGCCGCAGCAGGACGGAGCGGAGCGGAGCCGCTCGGGGCTTCACCAGAACCAGCCCTTCCACCGGGGGATGTTCCTCGGGTGGGACGGCGCAGTGTGCACGGGCTGCTTTGGGAACTCCGGGTGGCAAGATCATTGCGCAGCGTTGAAGCGCTGCTCTGAAGCGCAGGTTGCGCCCGCGCCGCTCTCGCAAAACAACTAGACGGCACCTGGCACCAGATCCAAACAAGTTCCACAGTTGCCATTAAGACAGTCACTTCTACCCATAAAAATAACTCTCTGAAAAATGCCTTCTACTCCAGCTTTTCCTTCACACCAGAGCTTAAACAACACGTCTGCACTTTAACAGAGTGTCTCAAAAGACTTTACTTCTGCACATGGTGCCTGTACTTTTATCATGTTCTTGACAATTTGCACTATCTAATATACGAGATTATTTTGTGTGGATCTGTGCACAGATAAATGTTCTCCAGAGATTTAATAGCAAACAGTGTTAAATTTCAACCGAAAAATCCCTTACAACAGTACAAAGGAAATTACTTCCAGATTCCACATTACTTTGCTGGAAATTTTTACTTTCATGATGAATCTCAGAGTTCCTGCAAAATTCCAAATTCTTTGGAATCCTCATTCCTAACACACGTATATTGTTGACCAAAGAAAAGGATAGAAGAGCCAGAAATATTCTCCATTTCATTAATTAAAAAAAAATCAGCATTTGATCATTTGTAGGATGAATATGGATTTTATGAAACGTGCCAGTCTGCGATATCTTATAAAAACAGCACGGGTAACATTCCATGGTCTGAAATCTTGTTTGGCCTCCAGTGGGCAGCGGTGCCACCAGAATCCCCTCCACAGCCCTGGCTCCTCCTGCTCCATCACCTCCTCTCACAACTCCCTCCTTTTTGAAGGACATCCTAAGCTGTCAATTGCAGCAGCCAGGACACTTATAAAAAGCGCCACGTGCAAAGGTAAGTTAGACCCTGCCTTGCATGGGAACACAGGAGCTGTTCTCCTCGGCTGTAATCAGAGACCCACCCGACCAAATATCCGGTATTTACAGTGGCCAGTGCTAGATGGGCGGGAGGAAGGGACAGGTCTTTCTCTTGGGGCACAAACAACCTCTCGGCCTCTACAAACCCACAATAAAAGGGCCCTATGAGCTAGAGACGGCACCTGGACAATCATCTTCATTTTTACTTTAAAGAAAAAAGGTCGATTCGTTCCATTTGTCCTTGAAGGCCAAAGTCTTACTCTACGGATCATACTCATCTCTTCTTGTTTTTTTTTTTTTTTCTCGATTTGGTCCCAAAGACGGAGACACATTAATGTATTTCTGAGCTGTAATGAATCGGCATGTAAACATATCATAACATAAGGTTCTCCTAAAATTGCATGTGCAGTGTGTTCTATTAAGCTAAATGCTTTTTCTTCTCTTACACAGCTTAGGCCAGTGCATCGCTGGGCTCACAAAGTGCCCATACCCTGCAGGGTGGAATCTGCATTTATTGCCTGAACAAGACAGAGACCCAGACTACGCTGTGAATAATTTATGTGTTTACAAATATCCAAACACAGAATGGGGCAAAATATTTTCCTCCTCCTTTCCATCTTTCAAAAAGCTTGTGATTTATGTCAAAAGGGTTTATTATTCTGGTATTGATTCAATTGTTTTTTTTTCCCTCTGGCATAGTGTTCCCAAAAATACACTGTTGAGGAAATCTCATATCCTGGAAGTTCAACTATTCATGTTTGGTGAAGCAAATTGAGGCTATCAAAGTGAAATGTCAAAATCATTTGCTTTTTAATGTCCTAATATTTTTGGACATAAAGCTTCAGACAAAAAAAAAACATTTCAAAGCTGTAACACAACGTATCTCAAGACAAATATACTGTTCTCATACTTTTGCTTGCAGAAACTTTTCATGAATGTAGTAATCATAACTCAAAGGCATACAGGGTTTGTTATTGCTTAAAAAGCAAGGAAGTAAGAGTGAATCTGCGATCACAGGAAAGTCAGGTTGAACCCCAGTAACTGGTAACTATATTAAAACACACAGGAAAATATAGGCAAAGAAATATTCACGCTCAATTTTGTGCATTTTACTGCTTTCAGTTTTTATTGTTGTGCAGTAAACTAAAAGCTATATCTGCACTGTGTTTGGCTGCTGCTGGGGTAAATGAGTATCTGAGAGGGATCTGCTGCTGTTATTAAAGCACCGTGTCTTGAAGTTACAGTGCTCAGATTTTGTTCTTTGGCATCTCAATCAGGCCTCCAGCCAAGGGATTTTCAATTTCCACTTTGTCAACATGTTTGTTTTTTTTTTTAAAGCTGTTTTTCAGATTTCAAGTAACTGCATATCAAACTGTGACTGCAATGATAAAACCATGATTTCCCTTAATGGTTCAAATAAACATATTTCATCCTCCTCATCTTTGCTACTTTGTGCTGGTCTGGACTAACCCATAAGCTTCCACTCTTTACTCATTTTACAGAGCATATGTCATTTCCAAGATTAGTGACTAGACGGAAAACTGCCTAGCCTCTATTCTTTGGTAATATTTTAGAAAAAAAAAAGTATTATTAAAATACCTCTTTTATGTAGCTTCAAATCAATATTTTTTTTTCCTGTAGGTAAAATTTTATGAGGAAAACTTGAAAACTTTGTTTTCTGTTTTGTTTCTCATTAGGGCATTGTTTGTAAGGTAATACCCGCTCTAGCTATCCACTGTATTACCTTTTCCATGTCTTACATTCTTCCAGGATTATAATCCCTTTCACTTCCTGCCTCTTAACAAATGGATTTTATATAACTGTTCATTAGTGTAATTGTTGTTGATTTTTATTTTTCACTTCATTATTTCTCCAACAAGACTCCTGTTCTTTATGCCATTGTAATTCTCTTAGCAAAACAGAGCAAATTAATAATCTCAGCATCTGGGAACACTGTGTCTGCATGTGAGCATGAGCAAGAGGTAAGAATCTTCTTTCTTTGGAGTTGTTGTTTTTATTCATGAGCTCACGATGCCTGAGGATACCTTGAGGAGATGTTTAACTAACCGACAGGCAGAAACATCAAAACCTTGCATCTTTATAAGAGGTCTTTTTGACAGGGTAGTTCATGCCAATAGGGTTCTGTGAGCCCTCATTTGCTAGAAATGGACTGGGATCAGGAGAGTGTTGCTCTCCTGCTAACAAGTTTCAGTAACCACCAGCCTAAATGAGAGCCAAAACAACAGTCCTGAAGCAAATTCTCTATATTAATGATGGCTCTAATATGATAGTATGACTCTAATATTAATAACCTCAGTTATTCATTCCTTCCTAACTGATAACCTTAAAAATAGCTCCTTTTAGAGTAGCTTCAGCATCATCAAGCAAGCAAGTGCTATAAAGAACCCCTGAGTTTCCCTAAAGGCTTGTTACATTCTTCCCACTTGTTTTTGATAAACATATCAGTCACAGAGAGGATGTGCTCTTTTCCTGAAAAATTTCTATGATGTAACTTGGGAAGAGCCAAAAGGATGGTAGAGATGGAATAAAAGCAGACAGTTCAAAGCCTGAATATGAATAGCTGGGAGACCAATAAGACTAGGATATACAATAATCACTTTATGTTAAGAAATTTTTAAGCTCCTGTGACATTTCTTGTGCAGTCTCAAGTTCTGGCATTAGACTTTGGTGGAGATGTTATTTGTCAGTAAAGGGCAGTCACAATACCATGAATTTTACATTGTTACCCATTTCTTATCTGGAGAAGGGCATTTAACTGTTTATGAATGGAATCAACTTATACATTTCTAGTGATGCTCTTACAATAGCAGGAAGCAATACATTTCTATTTTCTGCTGTTTACTTTATTTCTCTGTCTCTTCTATTTTTCTCTCTATTAATCTCAGTTTCCACCAGCTTATTCTTTTGTTATTTCTTCAGTGCCTTTTACGCACGCTAAGCTCTACGTGGTCATCTGTATCTGACTGCATACCGAACTAGTTTTTAAGACAGTGTGAAAAAGACTCTTCCTAATCAGCAACCAATTCCACTGCCTCCAAAATATCAGACTCAACTGAGGAGGAATTGAAGAACGGAACAAAGAAGATGAAGAATCAGTAGGCACCTGTTCCATAAAGTTAAAATCATTTGAAGTAACTAACCTTTACTAGGATGAGAAATGTATTTAAAAGTTAAATATATTGTTATCTAAAATATACATAATTAACATAGTGCTAATCAAAAATAAAATGGTATCTGCAAAGAATAAGCAAGTAACTGCTTCCTAAACGTAGAGGTGCTTAAATACTTCTGGTTTGTACCTACAGTGGTTGGTCAGTGTCTCTTGCTGGTTGGCATCCACAAAACCCCGGGTGTGCCAGCCAGTTCCACATGTAAACACATACTATGTCCCCTAACTATGATGTTAGAGTATGTAGTCACTCTCAGACTGTACATTATTCAAAGAAAAGAGAGGGATGGGTACTGTCCGAAATAGCACTTGCTAAGATAAGTCTCTCTGGCATGTAGGAGACAACTGTTCAATCCTTTCCCAACCCTACAGAACTGGAACAGCGTGCAAATCGCATTTCTCATCACTTAAGTGAATATATCAACAATATGTTCCAGGCTGAGATGCTCTTGGGTTGGGGTTGTTCTACCGTATGCAAAACACAACAAACACCCATTTGGAAAAACTTTGCTGGCTCAGTGGGGGCAGCAGGAGAGATGGATATAGACAACGATTAGAGGTGAGATCACAGCTGAGATTCCCTAACTCCCAGGACAGTCTAAGAAGTTTCTCCATTTTCTCCTTAGAGTGGTTCATGAGTCTAACTTTAGTAGCACCGCCGGAACTGAGAATCCTGACTGGAGCGTGGAGCTTCCTTCCATGTGAGGCAAGGAAAGTAGCTGGCTTTGGACGTTTAACTATTAAGAACTTGTCCCACACCGCAGAATTTCTTCCAAATTTGTGCTTCCCTTAATGTCCCCTGGAATATTCTCCTAGGTAGCCATTTTCCCTTGTGCACTGCCTTGTTCAACCAGCCCTCAGTTGTCCTTTCTCTCATCTTCACATTTTTTAATGTTTGAATAATGAACTCTCTGCTTTGTACTCCACTGAACAGCTTAATGTTATTTGGGCCATGGCAGAGGCCCAATTTCAGTATGAATATGGAAATCTGCTCTGGAATCATTCCCAGAGCAATGTGCATTATCTGAGTGGAAGAGCTACCTAACTGCACCTCACAAATTTTGAGTTATGATATAAATTAGAAACATTTAGGTGCACCTATATTCATAAAAATGCACTGTGAGGTCCTAAAATGATGCTTAGCATCTCTTACCAGGATGCAGTTGTCCTCTGATGACAGCACTTTGATGCTTTAAGTTGTTGTCACTGTTGCTACAGCCCTGCAACAAAAGAGTGAACACAGTGTAAATTATATACTTCAAGAAACAGGTGCATAGCATAATGCAATATAGATGAATTGCTAAATTTTATTAAGCTCATGCATAATTTTTCCTGCTTATTATTTCTATTATTCCTTATTATTAACTGTATTAATGCCTTCATTCTTTTCCTGGTAAAGATGATCCCTTTGGGACAAGGTCTTAAGAAGGCAGCCTTTAACATGGCCCACACAATCATGACACTGTCGGAGATCTTGCTTTAGGAGCCGACTGCCAGTCCGAGAAATCAGGAATCTGAGCACGAGGAAAGCTTGTTTCATAGCCGTGAAGTGTTAGGAAGAGCAGCTTTAAATGGCTGCTTGTAAAAAATCTATCTCTTTAAAAAAGTCAACAAAATAAAGGTATTACTCAGCAAACAGCACTTATTATTTTCCAGCTACAGCATATTTTTCATACTCATAGAGCTAAATATACACAGAATAGAGTATGTTTTTATATTTAATAAATTATTTGACTTTTATGTTTGGGAAACTTGGATTCATTTAAGTTGGCTGCATTTCATTTTATTTATAATTAATGCTAGTGTCAGACAATGATCACTCCAGATTTTGCTTTTAATTTTTTTCCTTTTAGATTTCTATTATATTTTTCTATAATCTTTTTCTTAAAAGAGCACCACTATCTGCCGACTTGTCTTTCTGGGTATCTAAGGCATTTTGTAAAGCCAATGGGAGTTCACCCTCAATACAGGCTTCTAGATAGGCAGACAGCAGTTAAACAATGTCATGCTTCACAGATATCATACATAGGTATATATATATATATATATATATACATATATATAGTGTGTGTGTGTGTGCATGCATGTGTGTGTGCGCAAAGATGAACCAAGCTATTTTCATCCTTCTGAAAGTCATTTTTATTTTAATTGGAATCATCCTTTTCAGACACTATAAAATGCCATAAAGATTTTGGATTTGGGGGAAATTTTTCTGTCTACATTTCTTAGATTTTTATCTCCATCATATAACAAATAGATATAAAATACTGACCAGAATCTCTGTTTTCTAGTAGTCTGTGGAACATTTACTTCATGGAAAATGCTAAGGGCATCCCGAGAGAAGGATCTGGGAAATGGCCCAGGTGACATTTGATGCCTCTCAGTGCGTACACAGGAGAATCCCTGTGCAGAGGAAGCTGAATGCAATGCTGGATGGTTGGCAGCTTTTCCGGAGTGCTGTATAGGACCATTCTATATATAAACCTGTATGAATTCCTTATAATCCTGACCCAGTACAGATCTAGCGAACTTCACTGACAACCCGTATCCACCAGTTCTTCCAGCTTTTCTGGCCTACTCTGAGGTGCCAACTTCACAGCATCTAAGAATATTCTCTGTGTTTTAATGTGAAAGCTGCACTTTGCAGTAATTTGGAAGCTGGTTTAAAATTGTGCCATTTTCCATCAGTGGAATATTTGTAGGTGGCTTGCAAAATTTGTGCACTCACAAATTTCAGATCTGTCTATTCTGTTAAAAAAACATACCACAGCTGATCCACAAATTGTTAGAAATAAGTTGGTTATACCATGATATTAGTTCATCTAACTTTAAAGTTACCAGAAAGATCAATAAAGGTTGTTGGCAGACTGCTGCTATATTATGATTTTGCTACTTTTTTAAAAATTGGTGCAATGTCTCCATTATAAGCTGAATTTGCATGCATTTCCAATCTATCAGTAAAAATCTGTTCTATGTTTAAAGTTGGTAGATAAAAATCTAAAAATTGTCATGAATTTTTTCGATGTAATTGAGTCTAATTTTGCAAAGTAAATAACTTCTTTCTAGGTCTTGCTCAGATTGTAACTTTAGAAAGGTCAGGAAAGCACCTGAATGTAAAAGATTATAGTAAAGAAAACCCTTTGCTGCATTTTAAGAAGCATTTTAAGTATCATAAACAGGAATACTGTGCTGCAACTGGATTAAAACTATGATCACAGTATTGTCAGTTCCAAATTTTCAAAATCCGCATCTTTGGAAAGCATGAGACTCTTTTATTTACTTTCTACTTTGTTTTTGAGGCTACACTTCTGAGCAGCTTCAAACTTTTCTAGGAGAGCAGAAGGGCTCAAAATACATTCAAAAAATAAAAATCGATATTTGCAATCTCTTGATACTAGCATCTAGGACTTAAAGAGAAAATATAACAATATTACAATACTTGCAATATTACAATATTTGGTAATATGGCTGCTGCCTCTGCCTCTGTCAAAAGTCAGGTAATTTCCAACTTTTCAGATTAGAACTTTTTCAGCAACCTAAAATTAAAAATAACTGGAAAAATGACACAAAAATTTATTGTGCACGTGTGTATACAACCCATGTATCTCATTTTGTAAGTTTGCTTCTGCACACCGTCCACAATCCCAGCTGGCTTGGGCAATGATCTTTTATTTCAGAACTTTTTTTTTCCCCTCCTGTACCCAGCAAAAGCTATTTTTAGATGCTACTTTTCTTTTCCCAAGATTCATAGATTATTTTACCTTTTGAGAGAGGCAGATCAGTTGTAAAGTAGTACGATATGTTACAGCTCATGTAAAGCACTGTGCTGTGTGGAAGGACTCTGTATTTCTTCATGATTTAAAGATAAAGCAAGAATGATGAGAGAGCTGCAGGAGAGGAGGGGATGAAAAGAAATCAAAGGAGGGAAGCATGGGGATGATTGTACGGACACATGTTGACAGAGAAAATTGTGGCGTAGTGTTCGTGCAGAGGGGAGTGAGCAGGAGAAGCGAGAATCAGGTTCAAACTGATTCTAAGGATAATATGGCTTTCCTGATCTTTCCGTAGGTTTCCCGCTGGGATTGCCGCTGTGGACTGAATCAGGACTAGGCAGGGAGTTGGTTTGAGGCAGTGTTGTTCCTCAGACCTGGATTCCTCGCTCGATGCTGGGTAGGAGCAGTGGGAGACGTGGAGCGATCCGGGTGAGCCGGGCACGGCCAGGACTGCGGGCGGCGCGCAGCGAACCCGCCAGCCTCCAACGCGAGAGACAGGGAAGATCCTTCTCCTTAACCACAGCAAAGCCCTCCGTGCGTTCGTATGGCCACAGCACACAAAACTAAGTTAAGGTTGATGAAAGTAACACCAAATCAAATTTAAAAGCAATAGGAAAGTGACTGATTTTGTGTCTTATTTTTGCTGCTATGCACAGGGACATACTGCTTACTGACTGTAAATCTTATGCAGAGCAAATTGTCATCTATTAATTCAAATGCCAGCTTCTCACAAATAACAAGTGTGTGAGATCTTTTTCTTAAAAAATAGTTATTTTCTCTCCTTCTGTCCAGGAAAATATAAGAGTAGATGCCATGTTTCAACCTTTTGCTCAAACACAGCACCTGTCCACGCAACATGATTTGGCACACTTTCTTCTCTGTGACACAGCAAGCAGATATCAAAATTGCAACCTGATAATTGTCCTGGGATGTGATGCTTGAAGAATACAAATAAGCAGATATAAGCACGCCTTTGAATACCTTTTAAAAGTAAATTTAGAAATAATACTTTGTCAATATGTCCTGCAACTTAAAAACACCTTTGGTGAGGAGTAATAGAAAACTCGTCGCATTTCCAGCTTTTTGTCTGAGAGAAGGAACAGTAAAAACTAAAAGAACATTCTGCTGTGCTGGGTATTTAGAACCAGATGGATGGTGGAAAGGAAAGAGAGCAGAATAGAAGAGGTTAGATAAGTAGAAGCAAGTAAAACTTTACAGTATTTGGTTTTCCTGAAATCTTCAAAATGAGAAATAAAAACCCCTTTCCAAAAGGAAAGGTTTCTAGCTCAGATACTCCACGCGCTCTGCCCAGCCCTGCCTGCTCCCTGTGTCTGCACAGCCCCGTGCACACACCGTGCAGAGAAACCCCCCGAGCCCTGCAGGGCCACAAACCCGCGCGCGGCACCGGCCCTGCTGCGGCTCCGTGACCGGGGGCTGCGCGCGGCGCCCGACAGGACTGTGCCCAGGGGGCCCCTGCACGGCCCCGCGCCGGCCGCTGCCTTTAACCGTTACCAGGCCCGTGAGTTTATTAGAATAATCCCTTATTCCTGACCTGGAAACAGTGCCTTAGCACACGTGAAAAGTACCCATCAATCAAAAGTACACAATCACATCATTAGACCACCTGGGAACAAAATTCAGCTGCATAAACTGGGTGCTGATCCATAAATTTTAATGATGATACCAGAACATGGACATAAAACAATATGCCCATTAAAACTAAGACTTGTTTTTTGCCTGACTGTTTTTACTCATTCTCTTTGCTCATGGTATCTCATTTGATTGCATTTACATCACCTTTAAGTTCTACATATCTGTAAAAAAGATCCAAATCCACTCAAAGTTGCTTGTTCGCCCTCTCTCCTTTTTGCATATTTTCCCCAATTCCACTGAAAAAAAGACCCGGTCAAAACACCAACAAAAAATCCTGTCATGGATAATTATTGCACAGTTCTCCAGTTGAGAAATATCCTGCACCACTTACTGCCTACTGAGAGGCAATCAAAACTAAATGAGTGGAAATTACTCTGAAGTGGCAATTTTAAGTTCTAGTAACGGAATACAGGGTCTTATTTTCACGACAACATGGAAAATGTCCCTCTGGGTCAAACTAACCACCCATTTCATCTCCAGCAACGGCGATACGGAATGTTGAGGGAGAGTCCCTGACCCGGGCCAGCCTGGGGCCATCCGCCCCACACTCCCCCAGCATCCACACCTGGACTAGGGATGTCAGGGAGCACATTCCTGCCTGCTCCTCATAGTATCTGTTGACAGACCTGTTGTCCTGGAATTGGTCTACTTCTGCTCAGCAAGTTAAAACTTGCTGATACTCTGGGCCTCAGCAAGAGACTTGCAGAAGGTTGCTCCCTATTGCAGAAAAGAAGTATTTCCTTTTGTTGATTTTAAACTGCTCTTCAACTAGTCCAGGGACTGCCCAGAGGACACTGCACGACTTGACAAATGGCAGTTCTGTGTTTGCTTTACCCCCTGTCCTCATGGTTTTGTAAACGTGCACTCGGATCACATTCCCCTGGGGACTGTATCCAGCCTGGGATGATAAAACCACGCAGAGTCCCGGCCTTCACAGCTCCTCTCTCTCTTTAATCATGTTAGTTGTCTTTCTCTGCATCTTCTCTAGTTTGCCTATGCTCTTCTTAAAATGTGGAAATCGGATTTTGAAATCTGGGGAGACAATGTGGATAAGGTCCTGGAACCAATAAACAGTTCATCAAAATGGGAATGGAAGTTTTTTTTTTTTGGACATTATCAGAAGTTTATGGATCAGCTCTACTAGAATTAAAAAAAAAGGACTAACCTAAAGTCTGGCATGCATAGCTCCCACAAACCTGATTTTTAAGTATCAACCTTTTTCTCTCCTTCGTTAAGCTTTGTGTTATTTATTCATTTCATGAAATATGGAAGGTTTTCCTAGCATGGATCATCACCAGAATAAATGAGCATCTTCCACAGAAACACACAGTGCAGATTCTTGTTCTATTTATATTTACAAATTAACAACTATCTTTGACATGGAAAGTATTTCAAAAGTGTTTGATGTTATAAAACACTTTGTCCCTGCAATCATATTTATAAATGTGCAGTGTAGCATTAGTGCACCATTCTGATGGGAAAATATCAGAGAATGTTATCTACATTAAACATATTTTTTTCTCATCTATAAATGGTGACCTATTCTTTCCTTTATGCTTTGTAGAAGTTCACATGCATAATCACCAAAGGTAACATTTTTCCACTTTAAATATCAGTGCGTTATTACAAAATCGCAGCAGTGACGCTGTTGTAGAAATCCTTACCAACCCGAACGGGGCACCTCCCAGTGGAGGTTGGTGCAGGAGCCAGGTGTGTTCGGGATGCAGATGCTGCTGCACTGATGGAGGTGAGAGGCTGCACTGTGCACGCAGGGAGTCACCGCTGCAGCAACCGGCTGAGCCCGCGCGCCTGCTGCCTGCGGAGGAATGTGCTGAAGCACTCGGGAGTCACTGACTTGCTGTGCTGCTCTGCAAAGCACCTCAGTAAAACAATATTGGAGGCTGTGAAAATGTTTTCACCGGAATGAAAGTATAGAAAGGAGCATAGAAGGGTATGTTTAAGCTATTCCAGAATTTCTATGAGGAACATGTTCAGAGATGGTAGTTCTTGGATGCAATCACTTAATGAAGATTTCCTTAAAATTGAATTAGTGGTGCACAGTTTTTAATTACTTCTTGTCATAGAATCACATTACTTGACCATTTCCTGATAAACGGGTGAGAGGTTACTAAGGACTAAATACCAAGGACCAAATCCGGTGTTATTTGTGTATGAAATCAATGGATATTAGGTGTTCAGACATCTCTGAGTGTCTGTGGAACAGATACTCACACATTAGATTTCAAAACAGATACTCATCAGGAGAAAATCTACTCACACATCGCCATCACCTCAGGAACGACAGGCAGAACTCCTTTCACCCCACCTTAGGTATGTAACATGTTCAGAGTACTAGCCCCACTATAGCCAAAAAAGTCTGTGTGAACAGTCAACTGCATCTAGGTCTGACCAAAGACAGGTATCTGTTTTAGGAGGAGATGAGTCATGTTTTAAATCCCACTGACTAGACTGAGTAGCTCTCTGTTGACTACAAAGTCTAAGAGAACTAGCTCAAACTCAAACACCTATGTAGTCAAGACAGACATCCATCCACTGCATCTGGAGACGCTTTTATATTTCTATGAGGGATCATATATCTCTTACCATTTTCCCAGGATGCTGAGATGACCATTCTGCAACCAGCTGGACAGCGAGGTGACACCGCAGAGCAGCTGAACCTTCATACTTGGCCTTGGGAAGCGCAGGAACCGCTCCTTGCGGAAGGCAGCGTGTGCCGGCCCCGCTTGCTGCGCGCGCCGGGCTCTGACCCGGCCCAGAGGGCGGCTGCAGAACCTCACCGACGTCCTCAGCACCGAGGTCGCTTTTCGGTGGCCGGAGGAGCAGGGGCTGACACGGTCCTTCCTCACAAACCCGGGTCGCAGGAACAAGCTGCACACACAGCTGGTGCTCCGGTTGCTGCTCCTGTGGCTGTGTGCAATCACAGAGGAGTTAGGCTCCCAAACAGCACATCCCCTACCTGCCTTTTCCCAAGTGTCTTCCCATCCCCTCTCCTCCATCCTAAAATATCCACAGCAATTAAAATCCTATCAATCTCTGCAAAATGTGAGTGTGAATTATGGGTAATTAACAAAGGAAAAGAAGAGTTAATTTAGAAAGCTGCCAGTTCAATTCTGAGTGGGAGGCAGACTTGTTCTACTTTGCAAAAGCACTACAATACTTTTTCAACCTTGTGAAGCTAGGCTGACAAGCTTAATTTGTGCATAAACAGTGATATCAGTCAAGAACAGGAAAGCAAAGTATCGCCACACTAATAAATGTGACGGCTCTAATGGGAAGCATCCTGTCAGGGTATCAGCAGGGAAGAAGACGGAGGACTTGAAACTTTTTGACATTTCTGGATGTTAGTGTTTGAGTCATAGGATTGCAGTTGAGGAACAGGACTGCACAGGTTTGCTGGATTCAGTCTGGAACAGATGTCCTTTGTAAGCTCTGAAACTGTGACAGCGTGCGTGAAAGAAACAGAACATTTCTTCCTTTTAAAATGATTCCAAGGGATAATAGGTATGAAAAGTATTTCTCTTCCACTCCTCCAGCAATCAAAGTATTTTCTTCACGGCCAAAAAAATGCTTACAAATGAAAAGTCCAAATTTACTGCTACAAAATGCTTGCAAATGGTATTATTTCATAAAATGCCACATGGAGGCACAAAATGGCTCCTGATGAAGCCAGGGATGTGAGTTAGCACAGCTTGCAATTTCTGTGTAAATGTGAAAAAAATAACTAAAAATTTGCTGTAAATTTACTAGAATGAATTTGCTTTCAACAACATTGACTTGACTCTCATGTCCATGTCCCATGAACTATAAGTGAAAAGATGTATCTTAATATTAAATGACACAGTACCCTTAAATTCCTGGATTTTTTAACTGCATCTTAATCTCACAATGAATACGATGTGTTTTACACATCAAACAGCACTGTACACTATTGCACACTATCCGAAGGGCTGTCTTTAGCCATGGATACCATTTTTCAACAAATTAATTTAATCTGTGAAAATTTCCCTACTCATACTGATTTTTCCAAGCATTTCTTCAGGAAATAGACGTCAACAATATCAGTCATCTGCACCTTAGCATGGCATGGCTGAGCAAGGGACAAAAGACAACGTATTTCATTGAGCTTAAGAGTAACCTGAGGGAGTTCCTTGTTCATAAAAATAGTATCTAAGGTATGTTTTTGCAAAGTAAGTGAAACATAGTACTTCTGACTAATGCGTGGTCGGCTATATGCTCTATGAGAACAACAGTACATAAACTTTACGATAAATTTTCTACATTCTAAGAAATGCAATTTTGGAGGTGCAGGGGAGGAAAACAAATGTTTTTTTCCTCTTTCCAGCTTGCTTCTTTTATGTTCTAAAGACAATTCATTCAACATTTCCACACAATTCCATGATCTTGAAAATCATTTGCATCAGCTTTAAGAATACAGAAAACTTCTCAAAATTGTTAAAATAATTGTTTTTAGCCAAAGCAAAGGATGACTGGCACTGCTGGGTGCAGCAGCCGGCACCGGCCAGCATCAGACACGACTGCCTGCAAGCAAGGACGGAGCGAGTGCAGGGAGCTGTGCGCCCAGGCACTGCCTTCCCAGGCACTGGAACCCGGGCACTGAACTGCACACAGCGTTCACGCTCTGAGCTGTACGTGAAAAGCTATTTTCTACGATGAATACTCTAAAACAATCATAGCATGCCCGTTGAGACAAGAATATCTAAAAACTCCTTAGTAACTCAAAATCCAGTTTTATGCCAAACTTTCACCAGCTCAGGTATTGTGTCACCTTTCACATTACATTTTGGGGGTTGCAAACATTTCTATCTTTAAAAAGACATAGAATTATTTTAAAATGGGATTTTATGAATTGGAATATAATTATAAAAATGCAAACAAAAATATGTTAAAATTGTGTTTTCCTTGTCCTTCTAAATCCAATTAAAATATTTGTTCAGCCTCTATGAATTTCAAGTGATGGAAAGTAAATCTTAATAAGGGTTTAGTAGTCCTGGCTAAGGTATAGCAATTAAAACACAATGGAAAACCCTGGGAAATGAATATTTCTACACTCAGTTCAGAGAAAACATAGCATGCTGGTAAAGTAAATGAATGAAACTGCAAAAAATATACTGACAGTAATAAGAAATATCAAGATTTGCTCATTGTACAAGAGTAGCCAATTTGGGGCACCAAATGCAGCAGTGACCTTAAAGGAAAATAATGTGATTAGTTACTGAAGACTGAATCATCGTTACATAAACACAAATGTCTGTGTTGATGTTAAACAGGCAACTTCTTTAAATCTGTCACTTTCGGATTGAGCACTTCATAATTTTAATGTTCTTCAAATGGACAATTTTATGCAAACACATCAGATGCTTTGATAAGAACCATGTTTTAAAACACAGTTCTCGGTTCTTCAGCTGTGCAGCATGTGGAAAGGATTCTGAGTTCAATCACAGTCTGAGCAAACAAGAATCTGAGCTTTCAGCAGTATGAATAGTTTTTAAACTAAATGAACTAAACTGGCTGTTTAACTAGCGCTGGCTGCGAGGTTCTGCTGTCAGCAGCCCGAGGCTCATCCTCCACATACCTACCCATTTCTCCATTCCTCACAGGCTGGTGTTTGTATCCTGAGTCCACAGGTCGATCCATTGCACTGGTTTATGCAGACAGCTGTTTCTTACTCCAGCATTTAGGAAAGCGAGATGGTAGAATCAAACCAGTAAGACTGAGTCTAAACCAAAAGGGAATAAAAATGAACGACAGCTTATAAATGGATCCTGAAATAATTCACAAACCTAAACAGCTAGACACTTCATTCTTTAGCTACTTAAACACTTCTATTCTTGGTGGTTAGGCAAGACAAATCTTGATCCTATACACTTTTATGGTGCTGTGAGCTCCACGTGAAAATCCAAGACAGATTTTCTCTCGATGTCACGGTTTCAGGTATAATCCCTTTTCTTTCAGTTTCCTTTTCTTTTCAGGGCACTGTCAGTCTCATGCAGAACGCTCCATGTCTCCAAACCTGGCTCACCTGAGGACTACCCGTGACTAAGGCCCGGCGGAGCGCGGTACGAGCAGTATGCAGCACAGCGCTGTTCCCAAGGGTCAGCACCCAAGGGGAAGGGGTTTCTTGCAAATTCACCTTTTGCAGGAAATGAAATAAGGAGAACACTGTCTGGGGGCTTGGGAGGGGAGAGCTGCTGCTTTTTTCTGCCTTGCTTATTGCTCATCAAGCCTTATTCTCCATTCTGGCAAACCTGGCATTAGACAATTTATAAACAGAGACTGGCAACTCTTGGCTAGCTCTACGACTCAAACAAAAGCCATTAATGCTTCAAGTACGGGCACTTTCATGGCAACAGAGCAACACTGCGTATAACTTGTGATCTCTACAGCAGGCCCAGGGAAAAACTATCAAATCATTAATTAATGGTGCTACAGTCACCCTTGGCATATCCATGTGGAACTTCACCTATGTACAAGGATTGGCTGCTGTAAGAAATGAAAACTGTGTGTCCAGACAACATGAACACAACCTGAGTCCCGCTCCCCAGCCTACACTTAAAAACTACTCGGCACAGCGAGAGGAGGGAACCCTTCCCCGACGGCCGGCCGGCTCGAGAGGCCTGCGCCAGCGGGCGCCGCGCTGGCACCACACGCGGAGCGCGGAGCGAGGAGCGCGGAGCACACACCACCAACAGCACCCGCGGGTCAGCGCGAGGGGCACGGACACGGACACACACGGACACGGACGGACACGGACACAGACGGACACACGGACACACACACGGACACACACACACGGACACACACACGGACACACACACCTCTGCGGGACAGCCGGGGCCTGCTCGGAGCCTCACCGCTCACGGCACAACCGCTATCGTGACAAACTTAACCCTGAAAGATATTCAGCGGGGGCTCATTTACACTGTGGCTTTGATCCATTTAGTACAATCTGGCCTGTTTAAAAAAACAAACTAGTAACTGAAATAATAACTAGATCTTAGGCCTGTCACATTCTATCAGCTTCTCTGTAAACAAAATCTTAAACTTTAAAACAAAACATTCCTTTGGAGACTGAACACTCTGGAGCATCTATTTTTACCACTTCCCCAAATACAGTCTTTTTGAAACTTGCAAACGCGCCTCTCATATTCCTAAAGACATCATCTGGTGGCTAATGAGAGCAGATCCTTTTAAAAACACTATTATTTACAGTTGGACGTATAAAATGGTCTTTTATGACCACTTTTCCTTTACAATCCCTGCAAGATCATGACAACTGATACAAGTTCAGGTTCCTCTTCCTCTCTCATTCTTAAGGGTCTGATTTCAGATGACATTTTTATTTTGGGCACCAAAAGCAAATTGGACTTTTTTTTCTGAGTGAGTGGGTCTTAAAAAAGAAAATTACCTAATTACAAATACCTAGAAAATTTCTGATAAATTTGTAATACTTTAACTAAATTTTAAAATTACTTATAAGCAGCATATTTTAAGTAGCCATTTCATTTAAAAAAATGCATCTCTGTTTATATTAACTTCTTGACTATTTTGATTACAAAAGTGTGGTTAATGGTTTTATTTGATGCTCTCCTTTGAATTAAAGATTGAAAGACATAATACTCACAAAAACATTACCCATACCTTTTTAATTGGCCTGATGAAATAACTGAAGTTCTTCAAAACAAAAGGCATGCTAAATATCCAGCATATAGATCAAAGAAAATTTTTATCTGTAGATTTTCAAACTAGTTCCATACAATAACAATAGAGCAAAACAGACATTTTTTCAAAGGATTATTTTCTGTTTCCTTGTGCCTTGTTTTTTCCTTCCTACAAGGAAATTAACATATGACTAAATGCTGATAATTTAAAAAATGATAACTTGAGGTAGCAGCCGGTCAACGTGAGTATTCCAGTTTCCAGTCCTGAGCAAGTTCCTTCTTGCAAGTTCCATCTGTGTGCTGTGCGATAGCTCACATGATGCTCAAATTATGGCTTTGTAATTTGAAATACCATTTTCAAAGTTTGGATCTGGGTTTCAAAAAGCAGAATGGGAGCCTAACTCCCCTGATTGCTCAGACCCCATAGTATTTTACAAACAAAATCATTGTTAAAATAAAAAGTCTAATGCTTCACTCTGCAGGTCAAATTGCAAATCTCCTTTCTTACCTGGTCGGGGGTTGTCACTTTTTTTTCAGTGATACAGCTGTCAACAGTGACATTTTTTATTTGCATATTTAAGGCTGATATGAAGGAGCATTCAAAAGCTAGCCCAGACCAATGGATCCTTTCATACTCTTTTCATTCCTTGCATAGAAATTGTGTGTTGGTATGTTAATCTGTGAATAGATCCACTGATTTCACAAACAGTAAGGTTTCACCCCACAGGAGATGACTTTGAAATGTATTAATAACACTAATGCTCACATGGAATAGAGATAGTATTTACTTTAGGAATTAGCAAGTCCTAGCGGGGAGATGAACCATGAATGTATCTGAATAATACTGAAACTACGTGAAAAGCCACTTTGCTCCTCAGAGTTGGTAACCTTCTGAGATGCTGGCAGAAACACTTATCCTTCGTCCTGGAAACTTCACTGAATGGATTTTGAGAAGATAGTTTTCTGACAGCAAGGATGGTTAAGCAGATACTGCCATAGGTAATGTACGTAAATCAAATTTCTTACATGCTGCCATTTCCCCATGAGTGAGACTGATGAGCAGAAACAATGTATGACCAATGGATTTTTTTCCAAACTTTCAGCTATACTAACTGTAATTCACCATAGAACATACACATATGCACAGCTGAAGCTCATTTCTGGGCTTATCTGAAATAGAAAGGCAGGGTTTACATTTCTGGTATTCCATGTATTTAATGCAAGCCAACTTGCACACCGCCTACGTCAGGAGGGCGCATGAGCGTAGCCGCAGTTTGAGAGCAGCAGCCGTTCCCTTCACCCGTGACGGCGCCGCGTCCCCGCCTCAGGAGCGCCCCGTTGTGCTTTACTCAGCACGCTCTTTCTAGCTTAAAAAAACCCCTTTTGCTACTTCAAACATCTTTGAGCTCCCAGCACGAGAATATCATTGACAGACTGGAGTTTGTCCCATGGATGACTAGTAAAATGATCACAGGACGTACATAACGTTCAAAGAAAGGCCGAGGGAACTGCGTTTGTTCAGCCCCAGAGAAGACAAATGTCAGAGATCCAACTGCGAGTACCAGGAGTAGCTGCTAGGACAAGAGACACTTGACACAAGCTGGTACATGGGACGTTTTGACTCCGTGCAAGGAAAATTTGTTTTATTATGTCAATTACTGAAACAAGCTGCCCAGGGTGGGTTAGGGAATCTCCAAGTGTGAGATACTTAAAGGGCAACACGGCCCTGCAGGGCCTGCTGTAACTGCACGTGCCTCTGGGGGCCCCTGCCCCCCCGTGGAGCCCTAAGATTCCATCATTCCAGGCCTGTCACGTCCTATGGGATACACATTTAGGTCTGCAAAAGAAAAATGTTCAGGATTGCTTTGGAGGCTGTGACCCAGCAGTGTATCTCATATTGAACAACAGCCCATTTGCTATTTGACTCTTGCTGCCATTGATGTTGGTGTTTTTATTATTTTTGTTCAGGGTGGCATTTATGGAGCCCACCACTACTTTTTTTTTTTTTCTTTTTTTTTATTGCTCTCTTATGAGCAAAAGAAATTGCTGTTGTTTACTGCAGATACATTTCCATTACATATTTCAGTTGTGCCCGAACACAGAATCACCTTGCTAGAGGAAATAACGTCTTCTCTTTCTTACCGGATCTTCTGCTGCCTTAACAGCTTCCAGGAACTTGCACATCCTGACTTTCTCCAGGAGTCTGCAAGTGAGAGCCAGGAATGACTTACACTTAGCTGTAGGCTCTTGAGGTGACTCGAGCTGGAGAGACCGTAAAGACTTGTGTTTTGCTACACTCTTCAAGATGTTAGGAGCAGACAGGGGATATTTTAAGCCAGAAAGAGCGTGCTGAGTAAAGCACAACAGCAGCACTCCTGACGTGGGGAAACAACTACTCTACGCCGTTTGAACGAGAAGGAAAGGGAAGAGCTGCGGGCCGTAAAAGAGCTCTATTTACTCAAACCTGGGCCATGTATTCATGTCTGCTGGTAGACCAAAAAATAATTGTCTTACAATTGAATTGACTCAGGAAATGAAATAAACAGAGGTAGAATTTAAACTCCTGGCTCCTTGTTTAGTGATCAAAGAAATCTTTTGCCACAAGCTGGGTGTATCCATTAGTAGTCTCAAAAGTGCTGAAGGACTAAGAGCAAAGCCCTTCGTAAAGAGACAGCCTGAATTAGTAAATATCAAGGGGGGTTCTCAAGACATGCTTTGAATTTCAAGAACAGCTGCAAACGGCTGGAGTTATCCTTGATACTCCATTTACCTTCACTATGATGCTGAGCTATAACCAAAGCCAGGAGCATTGCTTTTGACTAAAGAAGAGACTCTTGTTCAGAGTCCCTTGGATGAAAAGGAGGACAGATGGAAGTTAATGTCGCTGATCTTAACGCCACCTGAAGCCTTAATGCAAATTTAGTTAAGAGAAAGTAAGGCAGCATTCCTAAGACTCAAAATGAGAAGTGCCCAAGAGTCAGTCCTGTAACCACGGAGCAAGCAAAGGATTCCCGGATCCCAGCACGGCCGGGGTCAGCAGGGACCCCAGGGAGCATCCCGCCCAGCGCCCGCACACGCAGCGGCCCGCGAGCACGCGGCGCACGGAGAGGCTGCTCCAGAGGCCCCGCTACCTTCCTGTGGCCGTGCCCCTGGGAATGAGGCTGAGCGGACTGAGCCCTGCAGCTGTGCGCTGCGCCGGCAGCGCCTGTAGGCTACACCCAGGGGACCGGCAAAACCCCGGGTACACCCTGCTGGCGGACTGTACGGACCGGGGCGCCTCATTCAGCTGGGTGATGCGAGTTTTTAAAAAGTTTGCTGAATACAGAGCTAAATAAATACCGTAGCTGTTGCTGTATTGCAGCTTTTCAGCCTTGTGAATAAAAATGCTTTTATTTCGCTTTTGACCAGATATCTAAACGCTGCAGTTACCCTTCCACCTGCCCGGGCAGTAGGCACCTCCACATCTCCGTGCGCGGAACAGCGAATCTATGCAAGCCGGGGCGCTTCTGACCGAGGATTTCGGCAGTCCCGCACAGCGAGAGCATCTCTGCACGCCCTGCTGCAGGGAGCGGTGAGTGCGGGGGACGGGGGGATCAGGAACGGGGCAGCGCGAGAGGCGCGGGGCGGCAGCGGCGGGGCCGGGGCGGCAGCGGCAGCCGCGGGGCCGGAGCGGAGCGGCGCGGGTCGGCAGCGGCGGGGCCGGGGCGGCGCGGAGCGGGGCGGCAGCCGCGGGGCTGGGGCGGCGGAGCCGGGGCGGAGCGGGGCCGCGCGGGGCGGCCCCCAGGTGCGCGGCGCGGCCGGGCCCCGGGCTCCGCCGCGGGCGCCTCAGGCGGCGGCGGGAGGCGGTGGCCGGGCCGGGCCGCCCCGCGCGCCGCTCCCGCCCCTCCCCACGCGGCGGCGGAGGGAGCGCGGGGCGCGCGGCCTCCCCGCGGGCAGCGGCGCCGCGGAGCAGCGAGGCGGCCCGGTGAGTGCGGCCGGGGCGGCGGGCGCGGGGCGGCGCGGGCGGCACCCGGAGTCCGCGCGGGAGGGAGCGCAGGGAGCTGCGCGGGGAGCTGCCCCGGGCTGCCCGCGGCGCCCCTCGCGACTCCGAACGAGCCTCCTCCTCCATCTGCTCGAAATGCCCGAACTCGACCCGTTTAGCTCAGCTCCCACCCTCGCACCGTCTCATCTCTGCTTGCGCTCTGAACCTGGCTGTCCCTCCTGCCTCCCGCAGCTCTTATTGACAAGACCCAAACACCTCCCGACAGCACAAACAGGGCAGCAACACACAGAACAAAACTGGCAGGATAAAAGGAGCCTTTGCTAAATAAGGGGTTGGCGGTAGGAATCAGGAGAACATGGGGGGACTAGGGGAACTGGTGAAAATATTTTCAGAAAGAAATGGATGCTACATGATTTTTCTGAGCTCTGTCATCCTCCCTATATTCACAGCAAAGAAGATAAAACTTGTGAAATTTCCCTTCTCTCTCACTCATGTTTAAACCTTGATGTTTAAACACGACCTGTTCCTGGTTTACAATGGAAAAATGAGGGGGAGCAGCAGATAGTCCTGGGGTCTCACAAGTCTCTAACCTTACACAAGCCTAGTCCTTGGTTGTAGGTACACAGGTGAAGGAAAAAACAGATGCAGAAGTACTTGCAAGTTCTGCATAGCTTTGCCCATGCAAGTCGTTACAGATCTCTTACATTTCTAACCTGATACGCACTGCGGGTGTATGAAGGGGTTCCCTTGCTTAGGCTAGTTGCTGATGACTGACGGCATTAGGAAGGGCTGGGGATGCGCGCCTGTGAGCAGCCAACAGCCCTCTTGTTGCATGTGTCACAGTGTCGAGCGTTTTAGGCTTATAGTGATAAATGTGCAGTAAAAGTAAACCAAATTCTGCACAGCAGAATTTTAGCTGGGGGAAAATCCCCTTTCGGTTCATGCAGTCGATCTCTTGCTTGTGAGGAAATGGCCTGGTGTGGAAAGGTTCTCTGGAACGTTGCGTGGGCTGCAGCTCGGACACCCTCTGGGAGGCAACTCGCGGCTCATCTTAACGTAGTAGCCAGTCACGAATGCACGTGAGGAAACCGATGTCGTGGGTATTTGTCAATGGTGATACGTGGGGGAACGGTTAGCGAGCCGGGGCCGTGCCCTGCCGAGCGCCCGCACAGCCCAGGCCTGCAGGTGGCACCTGCCCTTGACCTGTCCTTGAGCCGGTCGCCAGCGGGACCTGGGCTGCCCAGAGGAGCGAGCCGGGCGCCCCGGCACCCGCGGGTTGGGAGGAGCCTGTTGTGCTCCAGGGCACGGAGACCCCACGGCAGCCAATGACAGCGAACACGAACGTGGGCTGCAGCCAATGGGGAGCGGTTGGGGGCGCGTGCGCACCACGTGCGCGAGGTTACACTGCATGGAAGGGCTGTTGTTGCGGATGGGAAACTCACATTGAGGCTGTGTCTCGTAATCGGGGTTCATCTCCTTCAGTGATAAGGGATGAAAACTACAGTGAAGGGAATCTGGTGTGGATTTTTATTTGCTTGTTTTGTTTTTTTAAAAAAGCCATGTGAAGACACAGGTAGGCTGTTCTTCAGGCAGACCTGCCTGAGGTCAGCTAAGCCATGTGTACGGCCTAAGGGCAAGAAAATGATAGTTCTTCTCTAGTCTTGCCTGCCTTAAGGAGGGTGTCCAAGGACACGCGGAGCTAATAGCTCGGTTTTGGCCTGCCCCGCAGCGCCAGACAGCGGTGTCTTCCCGGGGAACCCCCTGTGCCCTGACGTTTTCCATCAGTGCATTCCCGGCACAAGGGGCGGGCAGCGGGAGCAGCGCGCTCCCCCTTAGCCGTCCACAGGGACGTGGTCAGCACTCTGTGTAGGACTGAAGTCCAGGCCAGGAATTAACTGTAGAGCATCCGTGCAGCTGCCCAAGCCGGCCGGAGTCCTGCGTGGCTTGTGCAGGGAGCCCGGCAGCACTGCGGGATCGTCATGCCAGTGGTGAAGGTCTCGCTGATCTCAGGAGAATGATTTGCCCTTCGCTGTGACTGCAGTCAGAAATTAACCTCTGATCAGCAGCTTCCGTGAATAACCTTTTTTTTTTTTCCCAAACATTGTACAAAAAAGAAGTACTATTTATGACTAAATTTTAATTGTTCCACGAATTATTTTCAGAGTAATTTAATTCAACAGTTATTTCAGAGAACTGCCTTGTGACACTTGCTTAAAGTTTCTTGAAGGAAGACCTCAGCATTAGGGATGGGTAGACTTAAACCTGTAAGAATTTAGTAACTTTTCATTAAGAAAAACTGGAGGATTACTGTGCTAATAGTCTGGATGGTGCCATACAGAATTCCCACCGGAATTAATAGAAGTTTTGTGCTAAATCAGCAGTAAGTTTAGGCACTGGATTGTAAAAAAGGATATTCTACCCAGCAGGATCCTAATCCTTCAGCATTTACTTAGCCAAACTTTGTCTTTGAAATCCTTTCGAAATCTGTCCCAGTTTTCATCAGGAGTCATGCCTGAATCACATTACAGGATCGGGCTTCAAATGTAAAGGCAATGAAATTTAATATATTAAGACAGATCTCCTAATCCTGAGGTGTAGGATGTGGGTTAGAGGAGGAAGGAGCTCTAGCTTTGGCCCCTTCCTTTGTGCCTTCGATGTTCTGTGACGATTTCTCCATGTGTTCTTGTAACGTTTCGTTTTTCAGCCACGGCTCTGCTGATCAGACCAGGCTGCTGCCAGGATGGGGCCCTTAGCAGCAATAGGTGATGAAAATCAGACAAATGAAGTGAGAATGGAGCTGTTCACCGGGCTGTACTTGCCGAGGCTCACCACACCCCTCAATGAGCTGGCTCTCGACCCTAAACCGGGACTGAAGGACAGCACCAAGCTGGTTGAAGTGCAGATCATCCTCATCTTCGCTTACTGTTCCATCATCCTTCTGGGAGTGATTGGGAACTCCCTGGTGATCCACGTGATCATCAAGTTCAAGAGCATGCGCACAGTGACTAACTTCTTCATTGCCAACCTGGCTGTGGCTGATCTGCTGATGAATACGCTGTGCCTGCCCTTCACCTTAGTGTACACGCTGTTGGGTGAATGGAAACTGGGCCCAGTCTTGTGCCACCTGGTGCCTTACGCCCAGGCTCTTGCTGTGCACGTGTCCACCGTCACTTTGACTGTGATCGCTTTGGATCGTCATCGATGCATTGTCTACCACTTGGAAAGCAAAATTTCCAAGAGGATCAGCTTCCTGATCATAGGAGTAGCCTGGGCAGTCAGCGCGCTGTTAGCAAGTCCTCTGGCCATCTTCCGCGAGTACTCGCTGATTGAGATCATTCCTGACTTCAAGATTGTGGTCTGCTCTGAAAAGTGGCCAGGGGAGGGGCAGTTCAACTCCAGCACTATCTACAGTGTCTCCATGCTTCTGATCCAGTATGTGCTGCCTTTGGCAGTTATCTCCTATGCCTACATCCGTATTTGGACCAAACTCAAGAACCATGTTAGTCCTGGGGCAGGGAACGACCACTACCACCACCGGCGGCAGAAAACCACCAAGATGTTGGTTTGTGTGGTTGTGGTGTTTGCTGTCAGCTGGCTGCCCTTTCACACCTTCCAGCTGGTCAGTGATATTGACAGTCAGGTGCTGGACCTGAACGAGTACAAACTGATCTTCACAGTGTTCCATGTCATTGCCATGTGCTCCACCTTTGCTAACCCCCTCCTCTATGGCTGGATGAATAACAACTACAGAACGGCCTTCCTCACGGCCTTCAAGTGCGAGCAGCGTTTGGACTCCATCCACCCTGAAGTATCACCTGCTTTGAAAGCCAGGAAAAAACCAGAAGCAAAAAAGAGTAGCTTCCATGGAGATTCTTTCTCCCAACCTACCAATGTCTAAGATGCTTGATTTGAGAGAAGAAATGACTATGTTCTGGACAGAGACAGAAGTCTATTTTAACCCATGCATTTTTAATGCATAGGTTTAATCATAAATGGTGAAAGAAAACTAGCAGTAAAGTCAAGGCAGGTAGTATGATTGAAGGGGAGTTGATTAGCATCACCGATATTTAACTATATAACTCCAAAGAAGCAGAAGGGTGAGACTTTGTTCATGGCTCTCTGTAAGATGATAGGAGGGATGCCCTCACTCCCATCCCTCCCATCTCTTTTTGGTAAGTCCAGATGACAGAGTTTGCTATTTTTGCCACAGGAAGACAAACAGCTGAGTTGTAGCATGGGAGCACTGATGGTGGAAGCAAGAAACTTTGATATTGCTTGGAGAAGAACAGAACAGGAGAGCTTTCCTGTGGAGAACATGGAGAGCTGAAGGCGCTCAGAAGAACAAAGCTCATCTGGAGACAATGGGCTACACTGGTTCAAGTCTCCACTTTTCAGACCCTTCCTCTGCCGCAAGTATGCACTGCGAAGAAAAAGGAATTAGGAAGAGAAATATGTTATTGTTTTTGACTTGTACTGAAATACTTCAAACCAGAGCATTCTAAATGGATTGCGGCAGGGGCTCGGGAGGGGAAGGGGGGAGAACTAGATTCAATGTAAAGTTTCTAACCACACTGAAATGTGGGGTTTGGCCAATGAAGTTGAGCACAAAATCACTCCTTATCAAGTTATGCTGATGAAAAAAAGTCCAAGTCTGTGCCCTGATCACTCATTCCCTGCAGATCCTACCTTACATGATGCATTTGCAACAGCTCAGAAAACACAACACTTCAAAGTGGCATTGGAGGGCATGCAGGGGATGTAGGCTCAGGTCTTCCATGAGCACTTCATAAACTGACAGAACTGCCAATGTTTTAATTTTCAGGCCCTGCTTAAATGTCTAATGTGTTATTAACTCCAGAGGCTTTGAACTGTTGCTGGTTTCTCCCTGAACAATAGAACAGGAGATAATTTTGATCCTCTGAAAAGGCAGCTAGATGGTAATGTGTTTTTCCTTATGGTGGGTTTATGTCACACACTCATGATGTCTTGCAGCTTTTCCCATCCTTAATCTTTGTAAAAATCAAGAACATCTGGATGAGTGTAACTTAATAACAGCATGCTAAGTTCATGTGATTCTGTTATTCTGCATGCTGTAGTTAACTGTTAAATTCCCTTTTTTTGGTCAGGTATAAAATTTTAATCTGTTTACTGTGTTGTATGCAGCAATGTTCAACCCTTGTGTCCTGGTTTAGCCTCTTTCTTTAAACTCTTTAAAGAGATAAATCCATGTTTATTCTAAGCTGCCCTCTTGTTTATCTAGAATAAAAGTGTGATACTTCTACTTAGAGACTCTTTTCATAGCTGCATTTTAACTGTCTCTTTATTTTTTTTCCCCTTATTTCTCCCTGTTCCTAAATTCATTGCGTACTTTCTTGCAAATTAGGAAACAACAAAACCCTAGTACTGAAGTAATATAATGGAATCTAATTTTTATCATGTGAAGAAGTTCATCTTAAGTGGGGTCTTGCTATCAACCTTTAAATTTCCATGAAATCACTTGGACTTAGATTTTCACAGCAAAGAAAATAAGGCAAGAGAATTAGCTAGTATTTAGTCAAGCAAGAAAAAGTAACCATCATTTTTAAATAGTTCTATAAAAATAGAGTAATTCTCCACTATGCACTTCCATATTGTCCATAAGTTATTTCTGTCTGAGTATTAATAATATCCAAAATGTAAGCTTGAAACTGTTATGGGTGAGGGAGGATTACTGAAGTGTCCAATTATTACGGGCATCAATCAGTTGTATCACTTATGCTCTAAATGCTCCATCAAAAATATTTTAAGATACATGTCCTTATTTTTCCATAAATAGTCCCTTTTCTATAAAAGGAGAAAAAGACTCCACAAACTTCAGATTAGAATCCTGTTTGAAATCTCTTAAGCATGTTAGAGTGTGGGACAGAGACAGTTCTGAAGTAACCATGACAGTGTGTGTTAAAGCTACAATTACAGGGCTGATTCTCTATTTCTAAGGCCACTTTACATCATCCCATGTAAAATGCTTAATTATAAATCAAGTTTCAGTCTATTTCGTGGTATCTTTATTTTACAGCTTACTGAGCTGTTCTTCTGCAGCCGTCATGTTGAGCTGTATTCATTTACTACATGGCTTTGCACTGGGCCGTCTGGAGGTTGGATTTGGGTCAGTATCTGCTTTAGTGTCAGACCCCTCTGCACGGTGCCCCCGGCACGGGGCGGATTCGCCCTGGGACACTTGGGAACGAGGATCTGTGAAAGCCCCTGTGCAGAGCGTCCTCATCGGGGCTTAGGCACCCGTGATCACAGCCACCTGCACCGGGCTCACTGCCATTCCTCCTCATGTTGCAGGAAAACTAGCAGTGATGGAGCAACGCTCCTCAGAGTCCCCCCAAATCCCACGGTCTGAGGGATGGAATCAGAGGGTTACTCCCCTAAGAGAAAATGAAATATAAGCAGGTTCTAACAACTGTGCTCAAGCGTCTGCAGAGGATTCCTTCAGTTCCATCTGCAGAGGTGGATCTGCTTTGCCTGAAATAGGAATCAAAATCTGTGTGTCCACATTCTCACGGTGGTGCTTAATTAACAATTGATTAACAAGCCATTCTTTTCCCATGGAATCAATACAAGTTTTATAAAAAGCCAGAAAACACTAGCAGTAATTCTCATTTAAGAATATGCAAGTAGGTGGTGGGAGACTAAAGATGCAATGTCATTCAGAGCAAGAATTGGAGGAACACTCCTCAATTCCCAGGTGAATGAACCGGGCACCATCCCGCAGCAGTGCGGTGTGCCCCGAGGCAGCAATGTACCTCCTTTAAAGCTGCTCTAGTCAGCATTTCAGTCAACAAATAATGTGATATTTAGTACCATGGTTTTTCAGGCTGCTAGCTATGCCATTTCGCTGGCACTTGGATTTTAGGCAAAACATAGATGTTAAGTTGCCTCTTCCGCACCATGAGTACTTCTGCTACAAACCCACTGAATTGCAGGTGGGGAAAGCAAGGAGAGCAGCACCACGCTATTCCTGCAAGGGCCTCCCTGTGGACGCCGGGTTGGCTCAGACAAGGGAGACTTCTCTACCATGCAAATCCCATCAGATGTAATCCAGGATCTCAGCTGCTCGGCCTTTAGTTGGTGCTGGACCTGCCTGGAAGGACACGCCGTGATCCTGCGGCATTTGCTGGCAGAAACACAAGTGTCAGCAGGCTCAGGAGCAGGACAGCGGGGTACGGAACGGTGCAGAATCAGATGCGTGCAGATGCACCGGTGTTTCCCCCGGGCTCTGGTGGGCACAAGCCAACCACAGCCTGGAGGCAGAGGAGCCACGTTCCCGTGTTCTGATAAAGCTCCTTGGAGCCGCCTCGGAGGGCAGTACTGAACCCTTCAGCTGGCATTAGGAGTAAGAAGTCAGTGCTGAGAATTGTGATCTCCACGCAGTGTATCCAAAACAGGACTGGAAGTGTCAATGTGAACATGAGGAAAATCACACGTGAGAGTACAAGCAATCAAAATAGAGGGGCTACGCATGCCCAACAAAATAATCTATGTGCTTACATATTTATATATAAATTGCACTGCAGAGCTCTGCAAAAACTGCTTTATATGGCTAAGTTTGTTGGAAATTATTGTTCATTGTCCTGTAGTTGGTATAATCAAGTCTTGTACAAAACACCTAATGGAAATGCAGGCTTTGCCAAAACATTGGTGAGTTATACTAAGAGCAGTAACTGAAAAAAAACTATCATCATCTGCATCCTATCTGACAGACCTTGAAAGAACCACTGAATTCATAGATTAGTATAATCTTGCTTCATAGTTCCTGAGCTATGTCAGGGACTTTTCTTGTATTAACCTAGGCAGTGATTTTAAAGGATAAATTTTGTCTTTGAATCCCTGAGTTATTTACCTGGTGCTGTCATTATATATGTAAATCCATGCAGGGTCGGTGTTGTTGAAGACAAAGGCTGTATTTTTAATGCTGCATCATAAATGATTATTCAGTCACAAACATTTTTTGTTTCTCATCCTCATGTTGTAAAAATATTAAATTGAATTTTATTTAAGAAGAAACTATGAGGCTGGTAAGGTAATGTACAGCTATTAGAACTGTACCTCTGGGACATACAGAAGCCAGAGAATGAACTGCCACATGAAGAAGCAAAAAGGAGGGAGCAAGAACCAGGGCTATGGAGGGCTTCCCTGATCTGAGGACTCTTCCTTTCTCACTAAGTCTGGGCAATGAGAGAAGCGTGTTAAAATGAACCTAGGGGAAATGAAGAGACAACTCAGGTGTGCGCACAAAGGACTGTGTTGTCCAGGGAAACTGAGGAACCTGGAGGAGAAATTCCTCTGGTAATTCGAGCCTTGAAGTTCAGGTCATGTTCTCAAGCAAGTGAGCCTGTGTCTATGTATTACTCGGAATTACTCCTTTCACCTAAATGCAGTATATGCGAGCAGCTCCCTACAGGTGAGGTATCACAAGCAATGGATGTAGTGCTATTTGCAGACAGCACATGGATAAAGCATACGTACTCCTCATAAGCTCATTTCAGATGGGGATATGTGAAATAATAAATGGTGTTGGGGCTATAACCTTTCCCCTCAGACTTCACTGAGCTCTTTTGCAAAGAAGAGAACATCAAGCTACAGAAATTAAAGACTATGGAGTAACATATCTTATAATGGAGGAACAATTCAGTTTGAAAAAAAAATCATTCTTTTTTTTTTTTTTTCTGGCACTGCATAAAGCAGACTGCAGTTTGTCTCTCAGACTGGGAGCTGAATTTGCAAAACTAAAGTTCTGAAGTACCGAAGAACTCTCGTGCACACAATGAGCAAGGAACCCTGCAATTTCATGTGTGCGTGTCTACAGCAAATGTAATTCAACGTATTTCAGTTTCCAAAGCCCGAAGGCCGCGTGTCCGCAGATACCCTTGTGCTGAGTGCATGACTGCCCTGTGCCATAACTACAGCTGTGATGGCAGACACGCGGTGTGGCCGCTGAGCCTGCTGCCGGAGCAGGGCTGCCTCATCCGTGCCCCTTTCCATGTCCTTCCTGACGACAGAAACGGACCGAGGGGAGATCCACAGCGCAGAGTTGACACGTGGGAGCAATAATGACCCAGCGCCCACAAAGACACTGTCTGACAGGTAGCTGTGCCAAATACAAATGCAAGAGGGAGCCGGACGCAGCCATGGCCATGTGGGCCTGTGCAGCAGAGAAATGTCCTTCCTGCCACCACACCATGAAGCAAAGGCTGCGTCCGGCAGCGCTAGCAGGGCTGGGCAGCACCAACGTCCGTCCCCAGAAGAGCTGCCTCGGATTCCAAACGCAGTATTCCACACTCGCGTTTCTCTTACGGGATACAAAGTCTTCGTCATTAATTATTGAGCTTATCTGCTGTCACAGTCCGTGTCCTGCCAGGTTTCTGTAGACCCTCCGGACACCTCTATTTGTTAGCAAGATGAATTCCTTGTTTTTGCATAAAAATCCAATGATGCAAAAGGAAACATAATTTTACAAATTTCACACGCTGTAATCTGACCTTCTTTCTCTCTAGCAGAGGAGCTAATGATTTCCTGACACCCTGTGGGGGTTCATTTGAAACTGTGGAGGACCAAGAAAAACTGGACGAGCATTTCCTGAACATGGGGACCTACCTCTGCCTGTGTTTAACCACACAGGAATGTCTTGTGTTTGCATGCATTATTGAAGCCTAAACAATGTAACTGCTAGCTGATTATTTGGAAATTAGACCACAAAATAGGGCTATAAAAACAAAGTATTAATATGAATATCACAATTTGAGATAATTATGTCATTACTTTTAAGAGGCAATCAAAATTAATAATAAGATTTCATACCTAAGATTATAGGGATATTTTATAATGAAAGCTGAAGACTGTAGGGTTTTTTATAATTAAGATATAAATTTTTGCTTTATCAATTTTTGTAGGATTATTTTTTCAGATAAAGCTCAGCAAAAAGCTTAATTCCACTACATTAATTTAATAAACCCAGCAGTCTTTTCCTGTAAGAAAACCCTACTAACCTTATTAAATGCAAAACGGAAGTGTTTGATGAAACTTCCACTTTAATTATTGGAATAATACTGTGGAAAACAATGAAGATGCCATAGGCCCCCTACATCAGTCCTGATTTTAACTGTGTGGACTGCATGCCGCTCCCATGCTCTACAGTTTGTCCATCTGTCTCTCTACCCCTGGCCCCCACAACCCTCGTTTCTCTCAAGATTTGACGGTCTCTCAGACCTGGAATTTTTTGCTCACAAATCCTAGCGAGGGTTCTCTGGGACAGGCTCCCTGAGATACCTTCTTTCCTACCGCTGCCAGGGAGCAGCTCTGGCGGTTCTCACGCTGTGGTTTTTCTCCTGGAGATTCCCGTGCCGTTAGTGAAGGGACGGGCGCGTTTCTGTCCCTCCCCTGTGGTGGGGACGGGCCGGCCGGGCCGCAGCCGCAGCCGGAACAGGCCGCGGGCGCCGTGCGGGCCCTGCGCGCGGCCGGCACCAGGGCTGAGCCCGGGGCTTCCTCAGCGTCCGCAGGCCGCGCCGGGCCCCTCCACGGGGACTGTCCTGCTAAACCCAAGGAGCGTGGACGGGATCGGAGCCGGACGCTGCTGCGGGTCCCTCCACGGGGACTGTCCTGCTAAACCCAAGGAGTGTGGACGGGATCGGAGCCGGACGCTGCTGCGGGTCCCCTCCACGGCGACTGTCCTGCTAAACCCAAGGAGCGTGGACGGGATCGGAGCCGGACGCTGCTGCGGGTCCCTCCACGGGGACTGTCCTGCTAAACCCAAGGAGCGTGGACGGGATCGGAGCCGGACGCTGCTGCGGGTCCCTCCACGGCGACTGTCCTGCTAAACCCAAGGAGCGTGGACGGGATCGGAGCCGGACGCTGCGGCGGGGCCCTCCACGGCGACTGTCCTGCTAAACCCAAGGAGCGTGGACGGGATCGGAGCCGGACGCTGCGGCGGGTCCCTCCACGGCGACTGTCCTGCTAAACCCAAGGAGCGTGGACGGGATCGGAGCCGGACGCTGCTGCGGGTCCCCTCCACGGCGACTCTCCTGCTACACCCAAGGAGCGTGGACGGGATCGGAGCCGGATGCTGCTGCGGGTCCCCTCCACGGGGACTGTCCTGCTAAACCCAAGGAGCGTGGACGGGATCGGAGCCGGACGCTGCTGCGGGTCCCCTCCACGGGGACTCTCCTACCAAATCCAAGGAGCGTGGACGGGATCGGAGCCGGATGCTGCTGCGGGTCCCCTCCACGGGGACTGTCCTGCTAAACCCAAGGAGCGTGGACGGGATCGGAGCCGGACGCTGCTGCGGGTCCCCTCCACGGGGACTCTCCTACCAAATCCAAGGAGCGTGGACGGGATCGGAGCCGGATGCTGCTGCGGGTCCCCTCCACGGGGACTGTCCTACCAAATCCAAGGAGCGTGGACGGGATCGGAGCCGGACGCTGCTGCGGGTCCCCTCCACGGGGACTGTCCTGCTAAACCCAAGGAGCGTGGACGGGATCGGAGCCGGACGCTGCTGCGGGTCCCACCGCCCCGTTAGCGCCCCGGCCCCGCTTCGGCCCGCGCCGCCTCGCGCTGCCCGGACAGGAATCCTGCACGAGAGCAGCTCCCGACCGGCAGCAGGGACGGGCTGACACACGGACAGGGGCTCCCACCGCCCTGCGGCCTTTTACTGTCACGGCACCCTTAAACATGCCCCTCTCGGGACACACACAGCACATACCCACAGGCTCATGCTAAACCCCCCTCCTGTGGGCTGCAACACGGCTCCAAAATGATTCTAGAGACTCTGGAGCAAAAAAACATACAGACCATAATGATGTCTGAAGGCCACAGGGACAACACATGAGGTGCAGAGCAGAGCTAAGGACGAATGCAACGTCCTGCGTCCTAGAGGGGCTGCCAGCGGCCACTGCCTGACCCGTGGAGGGAAGAACTGCCTTGTGGAGCTCGAGCTGCTGCACCTGAACCGGCGTGGAGGGAACCCTCCTGCTCCTCCGAAGGGCAGGCGGATGCGCTGGCAGCGCGTGCGAGTGCGAGTGTGAGTGTGAGTGTGAGTGCGAGTGTGTGTGTGAGTGTGAGTGCGAGTGCTCCTGCGTCCCCCGCTGCCACCGTGTGCTCAGCCGCCCGCAGCACAGGCGGAGGGGCTGGGAACACCCAGCAGAAAGGGCACCGCACCGCGCAGCCCCCAAAGCAGAGGATTCCCGCCTGCCCCTCCGCGGCCAGCCTCACTCACCAGGGCTCTTACTTACCTTGCTGAGCCATTAGAGCACAACACCCACAAAATAGTATATATTTTTACACATATGTAAAAATGTACTCAGTGCTATATATAAAAATATATTTGTATGTACATACACATACCTGCATATATATATTCATACATATAGAAATATAAAATATATGCATAAAAAGGTGGGGTCTCAACTCCAAAGGCCTAAAGTTTAAACACTGTGTAAGGTTAGAGAGAATAGTTATAAACAAGAGGGACAGGGCAACATGGACAGAAACAGCGCCGCTATCCAAGGTTCCTGTGTAATTGATTGCCAGGATGTAAATTGAGAGCCCCACTTGGCATACGAAAGCCCAAGCTGATACACGTGCTAAAACACAGTGTGCAGTTTTATCAATCAATCACACGCATTGATCCTTCCCTTTTACCTTGTTCAGCTTGTGCTAGGAACGCTGGTTTAAGACGTCGCCAGGAGCTGCCTTTCTGACCCTCCAGCTAGTTAGAAGCCACAGCAGCGTCTGCGCGTTTCCTTACGGAGCTCCGGGATCGCGGAACGGCGCTGGGAGCGACCCCCGGGAATGCCCCGCTCCAGCCTCGGCCTGCAGCTCCTCATCTACCAAGCTGCAGCTACCAGTGCCTCAGAAACTCCTCTTCCAGCTGGAAGATCGATCCGGCAATAACTGCTTCTAATCTTTGTGTTTATTACCTTTGATTTTCCTGACAAGCTCTTAACGCTCTATATTATCTCTGTATTATATACATATGATACAGCTCATTTCTGGCTTCTCTGATTTTCCTATAGTAAGGCATAGCTGCTCAAAATCATAAATAAAATCAGATCTTTCATTTTTATTTCTTAGTTTGCTATTTCTCCGAGATAGAACACGACACCAGAAACTTTCTGTACTTATATGAGATTTGTGTATACGGGTTGTATGATGTATCAGCTTGGTACTATTACAGGATAGTAGTCTCTGAAATTCTGACTGCGTAATTCTTACTTGATTTATACATAAAAATACTCTATACTGACAACTACTGAAAATCACTATCTATGCAAAAAAAGACAATTCGACACCTCTAAAGCAGTAGAAAGAGCTACCTGATACGACAAGAAGGCAGAATGAGGCAGCCCGGGCCCCTCATGCTTCCTGCCAGCCACGTGTCCTGCACGATCCTGAGGTTTGACTCCAGGTTCTGCATTCTGTTTTGTCCTTATACAGAACATGGCTTTCCCCTTCTGGTGCACGTGGAGAGTTATCTCTTGTGCTGGGGTTCCAAGTGAACCAAAATATACAGACTTCTACCTGTGACGCTGACAGTATTTCAGTGACTTTGAAATACTACTTCTTTACTTTCCCTTGCCTTTCTTCCCACACAAATTTTCCCCCTTGAGATCTATGGATGGCAGTCTTTCTTGGACTGTTTTACAGCTTTATGTCTTTGCAAATCCAAAACAATTGACATTTAAACATCAGGGAGCAGCCACCAGTGCAAACAGAACTCCAGCATCAGCACAGCAGGGCCTCTTGTTTAAAGAGAATCAAATGCTGACTTGTCAAAGGAAAACAGGTAAAAAGGGGAAAGTCAGAGCACTGATGCCTTTTTTTAGGCATATTCTTTATTTATGTTGATATTTTCAGGTCAGATACTGCATCTGTGTTTCTCCACTGAAGTTTGACCTAAGCAGTATCACAACTGCTGAAAGGTAAAAGGAGATTAAAGGGGCAAACTGTTGCCACATTCCCAAGGTGTGCAGTCTGAACTGTTCTTCTAATCTTTGTACTACCTGGCATACGATTTTTGGTTTAGGTGTCCATATCTGCACTTCTGCAGGTGGAAGCACTTAGTGCTGAGCTCTGATAGATGACTACCAGCTCCTGCTACCAACAAGAATTAAGGGATTTGGGAGGAAAATTTTCTTTAAATGCTGAGGCTGGGCATAGGTGTCTAAATCAGTGGGTCCTTTCAAGAATCTCCCCATAAGCAGTTCCCTCACACACCATCCTGAGCCGCATACCCTGCTGCTCTGCGGTGCGTGGGGACGGCGCCAAGGCGAGCGCGTGTGCTCCGCGCCGGCGCCGCGTCCCCACCACACACACCTGCAGACCCTTGAGCTGCCCTCGCCACGGCTCTAGGTCAGGACATGTGCATGCAGCAGGACCAGACCTACTTACAGCAGATACCCCTCGAGATGAAGCTGCCATCAGGCTACAACCGCGGCAAAGCCACTCGAAAGCAGTGACATCCGCCGTTCTTCTTTCCTTACACTGGGACCTCCAGCTTAGGATGTCACCAAGGAGCTACTTTTAGCTGGGTGTTTGCAAAAAGTCAGGATCTTCTGTTTCTCCGCTGGCATGTTAGCCAGTTTCCGTAGCATGTGTTCTGAAGCTCATGGTCATATTCCCCATAGCAAGGACAACAGGCAGGGTGGCCCCTTCAGATGGCCAAGCTCGTGGCTCTGCCTCGTTTGCTGAGGCACTTGATCAATCACTCCCAGTACCTCCCCTCCTGGCTGGCACTAAGGTCAGGCTTTAACACTCAGAAATCACTCATGTAGCTTGAGTGCCACATAGTTCTCACCCTTCTTCTCTACACCTTCCCCTTGATGGATTTTGCTGATCTTGCATTTTCAAAACAATCCTGTTCAAAACGTAGAATTATTTTTCTTTAAAATACCATGAAATTGGTTTAGTGATTAAAAAAAACCCAGCTTGATACAGGTAGCATTTGAAATGCAGCTGTATGACTCAACTTCTATAATGTCTGGGAGTCATTTATAGCCACATTCAGAGCCTGATCCTCTCTCAGGCTGTTGAAAACCCTGCCTACTGCAGCTACTCAGCTTCTCACTAGGCTGGGATCAGGAGAACCTGTTTAGAAACAGTCTGCTTGCATGAGCCAAACCTTAAAGAAGGACAAAACCTACATAAGGGGAACAGCCTATTAGAGTTTGAAAATACATTTTAAAATTACTAGCACACAGAGCTAAATTGATTTTTATAATTGCTGATATTAGAAATATGACCCTAGGTAGTGCTGCATATTTTTAAACTGTGACTGCTGCAGTGGTAGAAGGGATGGGGTGAAAGCAGATGCAGGCTGTAAAGGCACAGCTGTGTTCCTATGGCTTGTGATGGCGACAACACTTAACGCAGACCCTGCTAAAGTCGAGCACGGGCGCCCCGCAGCTCGGACGGGCTTTGGCCCTCGTGTGCTTCGCTTCGGCCGGTGTTTTGTCCAGATGAGCAGGGTGCCACCTCCGGCCACGGCTGGTTTGTGGATCCGTGCTGAAACCCCCTGCTGAGGCTGGACAGATCAAAACACTGCTTTGAAGGGAATGTAAGACAAGCCTGATGGCTTATTAGCTTATGCTCGTTTATTATGTCATGTATAATAAAAAAGCAGGAGTTATCTAAAACATAGATTTTACTTCTTTCTGAGAGATGCTTAATTTTTGGAGGGTTGTAAGAGGGGGAAAAAGTTGAGCACTGGCAAATGTATCTGAAGAACATGCTAAGAGCGAGTTACTGGGGAAGAGGAGGAAGTGCCTCTCATGCTGTGCTCCGTGTGCTGCACTCCTTGCTGCACCCAGAGCAGCTCACCACGCACACGCACCATTCCCGGAGGCGGAACACGGGCACAAAGCGCAGCGTGTCCCGTGAACGTCTCACCAAATCCTCCGCTCCCGTAGGTTAGGCCAGTGAAGCTCCACCACACAACATGACGCTCAGTCCTATCGCGCTGCGGCACCAGCCTTAGGGACTCTCCCTTTCACACACACAGGTTCACGTAAAGGCTATAAAAAGAAATGAACTGTTAGGGCTATAATACTTTTATTTTTTTCTCTCATATGTCCTACTTTTATGATATAAGAGCTCTGTTTGGGTGGACTACTGGAAATACAATTTGTGTCCTCACATTGGAGGCCCAAACTTGCCCTGTCCCCATCCCCTTCGGCCTCCCGGGCATGGGTGAGGACGGAGAGGCCGGGGGCTCCGTGATGGTCACGGCAGGAACCGGCAGCAACGGGAGCGCGGGGAAAGGGCAGCGCCCGGCGGGTTCCAAGGATGGGGAAGCTGGGCTGGGAGGGCTCCCGGCCACGGCGAAGGGATCAGCTTTACAGGAAGATACAGGGTTCCTTTGGAGCACAGCGTTACGGCACAATACCAGGATAGAAAGGAGAAGTTGCAGATTTGGGGGCAGAAGGCTGAATTTCACAAATGCAGTGTTCTGTGCTATGGCAATAAAGTCAGGGATTGGTGCTAGAGTTGAGGCAGGTAGCAAAAGAGAGGCTCTGCCCAGGCCTATTGATTCCTATAAACCTACAGGTGCCCTTTTTACTCAGCTAAGCATCTGCCTTTGTGCACCTGCACTAACATCTGCAGCAACTGATCTCTGTCCTTTTTAGGCATTATGGAAGGGGAAGAAAGTCCAAAAGCGCTCAGCCAGCTCAGCCTGTGACAGTACTTTTAGTGAAGTATTTTATCCTTAGGCTGCCCTGATAAACACAGGATCCGAAAAAATGCTACTGAAAAATATTTCACTCTCCTTTAAACCTGCTGTAGCTCCCTGTTTCTCCTCCCCACAAGACGAGAGCATTTCCAGTTTAGCCACCCGATGGACACCCGGATCGGAACGGTCCAGACGGAGCTGGAAGCCAGTTCCCTTGGCTAGTTTCAGCAAACCGGCTGACAGGCAAAAGTTGCTCCTTCATCTGCTCTTGTTCCCACAGAAACAGGTACCAAATAGTCAAAATTATAGAAGTACATTAAGTTCTCCTTTTCCAGGGGCTCCTTTCGTAATGCAAGCAAGCAATGATACCGCCTTCCCTCTCTGCCATGTAATTAGTGACATTCACTTGTCCTAATGAGCAAGAGGCAAAATACATTGTTTGGGTTTCTTTCATTATATCACAGACACAATCGAAACGTTTGCTCCTCAGATCAAACTCTTCCTTTTGTAATAGCCACTTTCTTAAAAGCTGCAGCCTTGCTATCCGAGTGCTCGCTCTTTGGGCAATACGTTACTCTCCCTTTGTGCTACTGAAATTATTCCACTTTTTTAATACTGCAGAAGAGCAAAAATTGGTCTAGTATGTATGTTTCGTGGCACACTTTCCTGTAAAAAAGCAGACAATTTTACTTGGTATTTCAATGTGCCAAAAGGAAGAGAAAAATATGCAGCATCTTTCCCAGGATGGGAACACTGCTGCCTCAAAATTGGCTGATTTATGCACTACAGTTATTGACCTTGTAGACATATGAAGTATGAGTGACAGTGTTGGAGACGGAGGTGATATTGCTACCGTATGCACATTTTCTGGATAAATTATTTCCTCCTGTGGCACTTCTGCTGTCCCCTATGGCTCACGGTTTTGAGTTCTCCTGCTGCGACGTTATACTATCAGAGACATCCACTAAAACCTACTCTCCAGATAGATAGATTCATTAACAACTAAGGAAGATATCCATTCCAAAAGTTACTATAAAATAAAGCACTGCTCTGAAAGCTCTTTTCTCTATTGATGTAATTGTACAAAATTTGCACAAACGGTTTGATGAGTTTTGGTGCTAATTTAGAACCTGACATAGGGACACAGCTTGTAACTCTCAGCCTTCAAGCTCTGAGCTACCTGTAAGGCAGCAGGTGAGTGAGCAACCTGACAGTATTTACAGTATTTACCTGTACAACCTTACAGTATTTAGTCTGCAGATTATTATATTAATATACTATATTGTAATGACTTAAGTATCACGCTTTCAACCATGCATTTCTTTTGTATCCTTGCCCTGCATATTTAGCATATCTCTATTTACTGCTAATTATTTAAAGATTATTAGGATATCACACAGCAAATAATGCAGCTACTCTAATGAATAAATGCTTTATGTGTAGACAGACTAGGTACAGTTTACAGAAACTTCAACAAATCATTTATAACAGGCTGAACTGTCTCCATTAATACCTTATGACTTGGATGAAGACAAAACTACTAGTAAATCAAAATTTCATTATTATCCAAGGACACAGATTGCTTTTGTCTGTTGTCACATGAAATTAGATAATAACACCCTCACTTTGCAGCTTCGCTTTCGTCAGCAAACCATTTCCTGTGAAAGCAATCAGTGAAAGGCAAGCATCAAGCATCTCATTATTTGAGGTATGAAAATGTAGCAGGAAAATATTGCTGTTTGGGAATCCTTCCTGTGCTGCCCATAGTTATTACTGCTGCTTGGAATACACTGCTTTTGCAAACTGCTGGACTAGCATCAGTGGAACCAGAACTTGTCCTCTGCATCCACTCGAGCAGGAGCAGCAGTGGGAATACAACACTGCCAATCAGCCCGGTGCTGGACAGCACCAGCATGCATGGCCATTGTCAATGCGTGGTCATTGTCAATGCGTGGTCATTGTCAATGCGTGGCCATTGTCAATGCGTGGTCATTGTCAATGCATGGTCATTTCCAATGCATGGTCATTGTCAATACATGGTCATTTTCAATGTATGGTCATTGTCAATACATGGTCATTGTCAATGCATGGCCATTTCCAATGCATGGTCATTGTCAATGCATGGTCATTTCCAATGCACGGCCATTGTCAATGCGTGGTCATTGTCAATGCGTGGTCATTGTCAATGCGTGGCCATTGTCAATGCGTGGTCATTGTCAATGCATGGTCATTGTCAATGCATGGTCATTTCCAATGCGTGGTCATTGTCAATACATGGTCATTTTCAATGTATGGTCATTGTCAATACATGGCCATTGTCAATACATGGTCATTTTCAATGCGTGGTCATTTTCAATCGCTCGGGTGGCTGAACTCTTCAGGAGGAATTCTGTGTGCAGAAAGGCAGGACGAGCAGGTCTGCACCTCCATCCAAGCCAGGTCTGCACCTCTGGGCAGGGGGCACCAATTTCAAAGATTCTCCTATTTGAGATCCATAAACAGATGCAGACAACTCCTTAGCAGGGCATACAGAAGACTTCTAAGCATGACTTAAGCAGACACCCCGAGCTGGCACAACATTCCTCTACAATACAGGTAAAATTCCGCCCTCGTACGCAGGACAGGAAGGTTCCCTTTCGGCTGGTTATCGCAGGGGTTTCCTCCCTCGCGCAGAGCAGTGACGGGCAGCGCTGTCACTCGTCACCCTGTGCGCTCCGGCCGGGCTGCAGGTCCCACAGCCTCGCTGGGTGCTTTGGAGGGAGCAGCAGCAGGGCTGCCCGCTCGCCGCAGAGACACGACGCAGGAGCGACCGCGTCCGCAGAGCGCGGGCTGCGCCGGGACGGAGCCTTGCGCGTGCCCGCGGCTCCCGAGGCTCCGCGCGGGGCAGGCAGGGGCTCAGCAAACCCGGAGCTCCTGCCCTCTTCCTCGCTCCGCTCTGCGTTTCCCTCCGGTGTTTCGGGTCCTCCCCGGGCGCGCTCGCTCCCCAGACACCCTGAACAGGTTGGCCAGCCCCTCTGCTGGGACCAGTGCACTCCTGCCAGGCTGTGCATGGCCCCACTCAACCCGCATCAACAAACTGCAGGGCAGAAAACGATCAACGCAATTTCTGAAATATAAAGAAAACTCGGCTATGGCTGATTTCCCTAGGCATTCCAGAAATTCCTTCTTCTTGGGACATATATAGGTCAATCCAGTGCTATCAGCAGCTAGCATTTAATGAGAACACGAACGCTTTTGCTGCTTCAGACTTTTTTCTCTGATGCTGACTCTGTATTTCCAGAAATCTCTTTTCTAGTATAAACATACAAACAAGGAGCCCAAAGTACAGTATGGATGATTATCCTCTGTTCTTGTACTTCGGCAGGAGTCTCCATCCTTTCCTCTAGCACACAGTACTTATTCTGCCATTCACTAACCCTTTAACAACCAACGTTGTCCGAAAGCAGAGTGCAGCTGAACTGCCACACAGGCAATCCAAAAAGCACCTTCTGCTGTGTACCCCAGTCCTTCCAGTGCTCTGATAGTGCACATGGAAACAGACCAGGAAAACACGCGCCCCCTTCACCACCCACACAGCTTGAGCCACAGAGGGCAAGAGGGCTGCACAAGGGATGGAGCTTCCTGCAGGCGCTGCGCTTGGCTCATTTTTACTGATGCCAGTTACTAAATTTCTGATTTTTCTACCTACTATAACAAAGATCTATTAATTTAAATTAAGATTCTGGCTCTGATGATAGCCTGCAAGTTGTACACAAGTACCTATAAACCTGCAGTATGGCATATAAAGGGGGAAAAAACACGGCGTACATTAGAGAGGGTTTTTCTTTCCTTTACTTTAACATGCCTAGCAAAAATCCTTTGTATAAAATTTAAAACTTACCTTGTGCAATGACATAAATGGAAGAAAAATGAATTCAAGTTAAAGGAAAGCAGTGGGGCTGCCCATGACCGCTCAGTACCTTCTCACCAGTCAACCCTGGTAACAGGAGGCAGAGAAACAAACCTGAATTCACACGAGTCGTTACGCAGCCCTGTCACACGGCGCGGTTACAGTCTGCTCTGCTTTATTATCACTTTGCTCTATATGTACATACGCTCAGTTCAAACCCAAGAGTGACTTTTCCCACTCTTGCTTAGGGTTTTGGGGATAAAGAGTTAAACATCTGGCTACAGATAAGGAAAACGAAACAAAATAACCAAAATAGATGATAAAAGATCGGAGTAGCAATATGATTTGCACTTGAAACTTTTTATTTGTTGTGTTTGAACAGTTCATATTTCCTGAAAGGACACTATAGATTCAATACACAATTCTACCCAAGCAGCATACTATATTCACGACAGAGAACTGCATTCAGCAACACAGACCAAAATTAGATGGGTTCTCTGCCAAGCCTGACAGGAGCTAGAAACACAGCAAGGCCTGCTGACAAAAGAGAAGAAATGCACACAGCTTATGGTAAAAGGACCTGCCACAAGGATAATTGCCTCTGTTTATTACCTGCCACATACTGATGCTGTTTCCCAAGCAGTAAATGACAATATGATCTTATTAGGAAAAATGCTTGCCAGAATGAATCATTTAAATGGTTCGGCATTAGCGTCAAAATAGTATAGTTTACATTTATTTTTAAAATAATAATTCTCTGTAAAATTACCATTTATATATAAAAGCCAACGCAGATTCAAAGCACTGCTCTATGAACTGATGACTTCCCTGAGTGGCCGTGAAGGCAGCCAATAGTACCAGATTCCAGCACTCCTCAATCTCACATCATGAAGAGCAAAGCATATTGTTAACAAATAGTAGTGATGCTAATAATTGTATAAAATCGGATTAAAGGAAGAGATGATTAAAAGCTGTACAAACAGCAAACTGTGAATTGACTGAAATGTAGATTCTTTACGAGACCTTTGTGCACAAGTGCAGGACGTGTGCAGGGCCCAGCGTGGCCTGGGCAGGGCGATGGGCCTGGGGAGCGCGCGGAGAGTGGAGATCACCCAAACCGCCAGGACGTCAGCGCTGTCATCGGGCAGAAAACTGCAACGGCCACGAAAACAGTTCCGTGTTTTTAGAAATGCTTTCTTTATAAAGACTTGAGAGATCCTCAAAAAACAGAGATATTTTTCTAAAATATCTAAAATGACTTCAACTTAAAAGTCGGTTACGAGCTGTTTGGTACTTTGGTTTTTAATTGTTCCAGTAATTTGTAATGGCAGTCTATGAACATTATTTCAATTATAGCTTAAACTATAGATGAAAAAAAATATGACTACCAAAATGTAAAATAACTGGCAACACTGATTATCTTTTCCTTGAAAAGGAAGCATTTTGGGGGCCATGGGAAGATTTTCAATTTTCCTGGGAGGATCAGATGAGAGTAAAATAAATGGAGGAGGACAGCTGGCTACAGAAGAACTATATTTATTAAATTCATGCAAAACAGGGTCAAAATTAAGACAGGCCACGTGCTTTAAAAGGGAAAAGCCAAACGAAAGAAAATGTGAAGAAGTACTTATTACCTACTGAAGGAAGATAAAATGTGAAAAGAATTAAGTGTTTTGCAGATTACAATATTATCAACATGAAGAATGTGTATTAAAAAGATTAGCATAACTGAGAATAATTTAATATTGCATAAATTTAAAGTGTGAGGGACTGTAAAAGGTAAACAGCAAACCAGGGCTGTCACAAGAAAAAGCATTTTCTTCCTGCCTATGTTTACTTGTCAGATACGTTACATAATGACTTTTTCAGGGGGAAATTGAGATTTTGATTAAAATAAAATTTCTATAACACTGTCTTCTTTTCATTTAAGAGAATCATTTTTTTTCACCGGGAAACAATTTTAGGCTTTCATCTTTAAAATTAAAATTGTTGTGGTTTTTCGGAAGAATCACCTTTTTCTGATTAGCCCTACTATTCCCTTTGGTTACCTTGGAAAGAGGCCTGGAAGAAAATTCATTACAAAAGAGTAAAGACAGAAATTCAGGGGCTGGAAGCAGTTCCGGAAGGGAAGGCTGTGGACACAAACGAGTCTTTTTTTTTTAATGTTTATGCTAGACGGATTCAAACAACGTTATGCAGCTTATAAGCGAAAGGAAGGGAACAGGAGCAGAGGTAACTACCCGGGCAGACGGACGGAGCTGGGATACCCCGCTCCTTCCCAAGGAGGGAGCCTCGGGAGCCGCATCCAAAGGGCCGCGGAGCAGCTCCCGCGGCTCCAGCTGCATCTGCCTGGGGCCTTGGGAGAGCAGACGGACGGAGCTGAGACACATCCAGGGAGACAAAATAATCTGTTTAGCTGCTCTTTCTACTGCCCTTCCTCCACTATGGCTTAATTGTTTAACAATGTCTTGGAAAAGCAGGGGGGATGTACTTCAGGAAGATCTTGCAAACAGTAAACAGGAAAGAAAAAAGGGAAAAAATAGCATAGAAAGAGAAAATTTATCTACCATAGAGGTAACCAAGAACTCAAATGCTTTCACAAGAGCGACAGAGAAATTACACAATATTATTAATATAGCAGGTGCTGTTTATGTACACCACAGAGTAAAAAGCGTTCTTAGGGCTGCTGCCTGCAAGCTGTTAGTGAATACAAACGCTGCACTAGCAGCTCTCATGCACTCACTGCCACATTCCTTCTCCTTTCGTTTTGCTCCTAGCCCTTTATTTCCCCCAAACAGACACCGAGCAGCCTAACGAGAGGCAGTGGTTTTCTCTCAGGTGTGGGCTGCAGGGTCAATGCTCACTCGGTCCTCTGCCAGGCTCCTTAGAGCAGACATCCTAGCAGCACTGTGCCACGGGAACATCCCCTTCCTCTGCAGCCGTTTGGGACGCGGGTGCCCAGCAGTGTCCCAGCCTGCCATGCCAGCCCGGATCCCAAATCCGGCTGCGGATTCAGCGAGGACCTTGCTGCCTCCCTCTTTTCCTCCCTGCTGTACGGAGGGACTCGCAGAGAACGTGGGGCTCCTGCCTGTCCCTCTGCCAGCCGGCTGCCTGCGGAGAGCCGAGCTGCGGGAACGCAGCCAGCCCCTCGCAGGGCATCTGCACGGGGGCACGGGGTTTAGTCTTTATTGATTTATTGATTGATTTATTTCCTATTATTGAAAGCTAGGCTGTCACTAGAAACAGGCACAGCTAGCCCCCAGTTCCACAGTGAACCAAGGAGACGACTTCTCTCTTCCCTGTTTTCACATGGGGAGATCAGAGGCTTTAGACACACGCCGTGTTGTGCAGGCGGATGAACAGGAAACTGGAGTGATCGTTGGCCTAGACCCCTTCCTTGGCCACAGTGTAAAGACTCGGGTGGTGAGGGAATAACCTTGGGCCACGTCCACCCCGAGGCACTGACCTCAGCCACGCTGCTGTGCCGGCGACGCGGGCGGGAGGGCTCGTCCCAACTCCCTCCGCCAGGGAATGAAGGGAGCCCTCGGACACGGGGACACGCAGCACGCGGGCAGGAGGGCTCGTCCCAACTCCCTCCGCCAGGGAATGAAGGGAGCCCTCGGACACGGGGACACGCAGCACGCGGGCGGGAGGGCTCATCCCAACTCCCTCCACCAGGGAATGAAGGGAGCCCTCGGACACGGGGACACGCAGCACGTGGGCGGGAGGGCTCGTCCCAACTCCCTCCGCCAGGGAATGAAGGGAGCCCTCGGACATGGGGACACGCAGCACACGGGCGGGAGGGCTCGTCCCAACTCCCTCCGCCAGGGAATGAAGGGAGCCCTCGGACACACGGACACGCAGCACGCGGGCGGGAGGACTCATCCCAACTCCCTCCGCCAGGGAATGAAGGGAGCCCTCGGACACGGGGACACGCAGCACACGGGCGGGGGGGCTCATCCCAACTCCCTCCGCCAGGGACCGAGGGGAGCGGCTGCTCCCGGGAGCCCTCGGACACGGGGACACGCAGCGAGGGGCCGTCCCCGGCGGGCACCGCTGCACCAGCCGCACGCGGCCGGCACCAACGCGACACCCTCGGTCTGCTCCTTCCCGTCCTCCCTGCCCTGCGCTCTCAGCAGACCAGGAAATCAGCCCAGGAGCAGCAGCTCCAGTCACAGCCTGTGCTCCGGAGTGTTCCAGGGCCATGCGCTGAGACCAACAGCAAGGCTGAAACTTACTGTCTTCAAAGAGCAGACCTTTTCTGACATGGAGACTGCACTGCAGGGCACTCTGGTGCTTAGAATAAACTGTCTGTACTTTAATCCTATGTTAAAAGGCCTTCTTGATAAAAAGACATCGGTACATTATGCTATAAGAATGGACACCAAGGGAATGATTGGCTCTAATCTACTGATAATGATTGGCTCTAATCTAGAGAAGCTCCATCAAGAAGTGATGCAAAATAGGTGTGTTCCAACCTCAGGCATCCTGGGATTCTGCGGAAGGGGCAGAGCCTGAAGACCAACCTGGTGTCGTGCCAGGGTCCAGCTGGTAGCAGGAAGCAGCGTGGGACAGCTGACCCACAACGCGTGGGTAAATCGCCAGATGTCATCAGGAGTTGGCAGCATTTTCATTTCTCCTTTCACAATCTTTCTATGAAAAAAGGATCAGTTTATCAGTAATCTTAAAACAAGCAAAAATGCACATTTTTCCACCAAGCCACACTGAAAGGAGTCACATTTAATAGTGTTGCTCCTCAGGGACATTACAGCTGTGCCAGCGTAGTCCATAGCTCTTCAGAAGGAACTGCTGGGAACAGGGAATCCTGTACATTATTCACCAATCTGCACTCCCATATGACCGAACTAAGTTACAGCAATAAAGTCTTGACTGATTTTATTTTATGGAGAAGGGACAAAGTTATAGGACTATGTATTTATATTGAAAGGTAGCAGAAAAAAGCTCTTAGCTTACAATTCAACTAACATGGAAGTAATAAACTTTTAATTGTGCAACTGCTCATGAAAAATGAAATTGTGTAGCTTATAGGGCGTCAAAGTGGATTTTGACTTTCTCCTGAGGTGAATAGTTGTAACCATTTGTTTGCATTTACAGAACCATCTCCACGGGAATAACTAATCCACGTAAGTGATGAAAAATTACAGGAAATAATTTGCCACTATTGAACATGCATAGAGAAAGAGAATGTAAAATACCCTTTCCAAATCCAATATAATTAACAATTAATTTAGTGAAAATCTGAGTGATTATCACATTCCATTACGAGAAAATGACTGATTTGTGGAATACCTTCTTCATTAGGGAGTCTCTCTTCCGCTCTGGTATTTTCTGCCTCCATTGCAGACCTCTTTAGTTGGAACCTTGTGGTTCTAGTACTGTGCAAAGACAAACACTGGCCACTGGTTCTGATGCAGCAAGAGTTTTAATAGCGGAAAATCACAGACTATTTAACAATGTGTTTTATGGTCCAAATGTTACTGTTATCTATGTCACCGTCTCCAATTCTTTTTAATTAGCAACCTAGAATACAATTATCTCAAAGACTGTAGAGTAAATCACATAATACAAATAAGCACTTTACCTGAGGGTATGCTTTATTAGCCATAATCCCTCATATTAGTCCTACTTTAGCTCTAAATGTTTGTGTTCTCTTATATTTCCTTCCTCTTTATTATTATGCTTTGTTAGGTTGCTTTTGGCACCTCTTTTTTCTCAAATGATGGTTCAAAATTCATGAGAACCTTAAAACTTCTGCCTCTACTGGTGACAAGGCTGGAAAAGGCAGAAATTGAGCAGACGGATCACTGCCTATCATCGTTCTTCCAGAACACACACATATAAAAATCACTCTCTCTACAGAACAAAAATTGCCATGACTAATTTAGATAGCTTTTCTTCTAAAGGATCTCATTTTCTAATCTAGTACAAGCAGCAGTAGGCAAAACCAGCTTTTTTTTTTTTTTTTTTAATGAGAGCACATGTATGCATCTTTGAAAAACAGACTGTTTTGTTTTTAAGGTGAATTTTATCTTAATATCACTAAGTGAATAGTTCTTTTTTCCAGATTTAGTCCGTAATTATTTTATGCTACCAATGAAATATGAGTGGAAGAGCAAATAGTTTAGTTTCAAATAGGATATTACATTAACTTAACCTAAAATAATTTATCATGTTCTCTCCAAGCTTTTCATCACTTTAATCTATTTACTTCAACTCATGGAGTTTGGATAACTTGAACTAGTTTTTAAGTTATCAAGTCTATGATATTTTAAGTTCAGCTTGGCTTTGTTTATCAGTGATGGGGAAGGAAGAAAAACTCAGCGAACAGAACTATCCTTGCATTAAAATGAAGCGGGAGTTCCCAGGCTGCAGCGTGAGCGGTGGGAAGCGAGCACCAACACTGTGTTTTGTAGGAGCGCCGGTCGCCCAAGCAGCGGGGCAGCGAGGGGGCTCCGCGCGCTGGACGCCCGGACGGACACGCGGACGGACACGGGAGCCGCCCCGTCTCCACGGCCCGGGTACGGCCCTCGCCGCAGCCCGTCAGAGCGGCGGCGGTGCTGGGGAGAACTGCCGTAGCCCCTGCATCGCGCAGCTCCAGCGCACGCGTGCAGGGTGACAACGTCGAACCCCCGTTCAACCTGGCAGCAACGCTCACCCTGCAATTACCTCTCAACCCCTGCTTTCACTAGCATGCTTCCACAGCACGGGGTCAGCTGTTCGCTAGATAAATCACTCCCCAGGTAGACTTTCAGATGCCAAGACACTCATCAAAGTGAACAAGAATTAATCAGCTCTGACTGACTGAAAAGAGGTAACGAAAGGAATTCCAGTGGATCTGACTCCAAATCAGAACTCGGGATTTGAAAACTGCTGACATTTTTGGCATAAGATTTGAAGCCTGGCCCTGACTTATGGACAACAGACCCCATGGGAAGCTGCATGCTCCCCTTGTGCCCTTCCAATAAAACTGGACAGAAGGTGTTTGAACCACCACTGCTCATCCTCGCTCCTGAAGAGGCTTTTTGGTCCTTGATTAAAGCTTTTTCATTTCTTCAGTGCCAAAAACTGAAAATTAACCCTGTCCCCAAGGATCCCCCTCTCTTCTCCCCAACAGCATCCTTTTTCTACCTCATAAGCAAAATGCCTTTCTAATTTTGAGGAATCTAGATCTTTTCCTTCATTTAAGCTTAGTCTGCTACTGCACTAGAAAGCACTTGTCAATTCTTGCCCATCTCCTCTTAGCAGTTTTGACACCTTCTATGGGAAGGCATTACAGTCTGCCTGTCTCTGTGAAGCCAACAATCGTGTGTGACTGCATGGACACTGTACAAACAGGTTGGTTGTTCTGATGTGCAGTTTGATGTGTGAAAACTGCACGGTGTGAGACTGATTTTTACAGTTAAGATGATTCTAACTCTAAAAATAGATTCTAACTCTACAAATCTAGTCTTCATAAGAGAGACAGCAGAAATAGCAATGGTTTTTATTTTTTTAAAAACGTTTTGTCACAAAAGAACATTTAGTTGAACCGAAGATCTCTACACTCCTGCCAAAAATGTGATATTTGCCAGGACAGGAAATGGTTAGTGCACTCATTTAGGATTTCAATTAATCCCAGACATCAAATGTGAAATGCTTCTCAGCAATGAAACAAATCTTCATGTTAGAAAACACTATGATATACCACTAAGTGAAAATTAAATACTACTGCAAATTCTCTTGTCTGAGGATATTTTAGTTAGTGTGCAAGTCCCATAAAGTTAAAAATCTCACTTTTATTTTGTAGTCAAACCACATCCTCTTTTGCACAGAGTTAAATTCAGCTGAAGTCAAGAGAAGTTGATGAGATAGAGCCCTTTACAAGACTGGGTCCTACTGTGGCAAAATGCAGCTTCAAGCTCATTCCTAGGCAAGGGAACAGAAATTCCTCTTCATTATTTAATGCATCAGAAGGCTGAAGCAGGCAGAAACCAACCCTAAGACAGGAATTATCTGAAGTATGGAAGTCTTCATCCCATACACAGTTCTGCCATTTTGATATTTGTAAAAAGCCCTGAAATGAGTTTGTGGTTGTTTTAACGAAACGCTCCAAAATCAAAGCACTCCGTTAGCTCCCGAGTGTGTCATTCCCCACCGAGCGCCGCGGGAAGCGCGGTGGGTGCCAGGCCCGTGCCCTTGCGCAGGATGCGGAGCCGACGCGGCCACGCTGCAGCGCGGTGCAGCTCCGCGGGAAGCGCGGTGGGTGCCAGGCCCGTGCCCCGCACGCGGAGCAGACACAGCCACGCTGCAGCGCGGTGGGTGCCAGGCCCGTGCCCTTGTGCAGGGTGCAGAGTGGACGTGGCCACGCTGCAGCGTGGTGGGCGCCAGGCCCGTGCCCTTGCGCAGGGTGCGGAGCAGACACAGCCACGCCGCAGCGCGGTGCGGCGCCGCGGGAAGCGCGGTGGGTGCCAGGCCGGTGCAGCTCCGCACACCACGGCCGCCCGCTCCGGCGGGACGCTCTCCCGCAGGACGCCGCTCCGGCTGCGTTCCCGCACGCACGGGAACTGCCCCCAGCCCGCAGCCCCCGGACAGCAGCACCGTTCCTCTCCACAAGGGAACATCGCCACGGTGTCCCGTGCACTGCAGTGCCGTGCTAGATGGAGGCCTGGTTTCCTGGCTCGCATCGCAGACTGTTAGTACAGGGGCTAGAACAAACACGAAGGCCTCTATAAAGGCACTAAATGATTCATTGTTACATCCTGAGGGGCACGACCAACTTCAGAACGTGTCATGTTCTCACAAAATGGACATTTCAGTTCCATAGCCCTTTTGAGATTCATGGAAATCATCCTTTTTCACCAATGAAAAAATATTTAGCTGGAAGTGTTCTACCTCCCCCACCCTTTAAAAAGTCATATATCAATTTTTAGTTGTGTGCCTCTAACAGGGGCTTTACACCTTCTCTTCCTGTTCTCCAGGATGAATGCAACTCAATGAGAGGATGAATGCTCCTGGCTTGGGAGCACTTTAAATAAGGGTTCAGAATCATACAGACTTGGGTCTGCCTATGGCACGCGTTAATTGATACCATATCTGCATTCAGCAGTCTCCCATAATATCTTTTAACTCCCACTCCAACTTCCTAACATGCAAATGCAGTCAAATTAAAACCTCAGCAACAGTTTCCCTTATCACAGGGAATGTGATCCAGACAAACATTAAAAGTTGCTATTAGTCATAGTGGTGGGGAAAGGAGCAAAACTCCTCATACTAAACAGTTTTATATTTAGTAACCCTTCCAGCAGTGAGGAATCCAGGAACAGATGATCCTGAAGGGCAGTCGCAATGCGATTTTCCAAAAACAGAGTATTGCAGGAGAGAATCAGTATAACCAAAGCTTTTAGAGGTTTTTCACATTCTGCCAGCAAGACAACATCTGAAATTGGTTCTAAAAAGAACTTTGGGTTCAAGTCCCAAGACCCAGTACCACAAACATCTGTATTCCAGCATGCAAGAGAAAAACAAGAGGAAAATCTGAAATGAAAACTCAAAGTTCGATAAACATTGCGTGTTTGATGGGTACATCAGGGGAAACTGTGAGCTCTGAATGTTTTGAAAGAGACACGAGCCCGGGTTCAAAACCTGGGAAGGCAGCCGTGTGCCGGCTCCTGGGAGCTCCGACTCCGGAATCCCAGGAACGGCACAACGGAGAGGAGCCTGGATGCTATTGCCACAACGGAGAGGAGCCTGGATGCTACTGCCACAGGAGCACTGCACTGACACGGGGAATCAGACACCCAGCAGCGGGGCAGAGCCTTCCCGGGCAGGCACCACCCAGGGAGGGAAACATTCTTAATGTGTCCTCTGCTTTACCTACATTAAGAGCATTACCCACTAGCTCAACGCAAGACGGAAGAACAAACAGCGCTCAGACTGTGTGACGAAGGAAACCACGATGCTCCACTCACTCCTTAGGCTTTCCCAACAGCTACTGCACAGATGCTGTTCTTGGAGCAAGAGAACAACAGTGCAGAGCCTAACTCTAGAATCTCAAATGGTTACTGTGGATTGCTGAGATTAATTATTTTGAAACCTGAATTGTAGAATGCAAGGCTTTAAGAACACCATGAAGTCTCCACCTTGATCATGAAAAATCAAAATATCTGCATTCAAGGCAGGTCAATGTCAAAGTTACTTTACGCCAATGTTCATTAGATGAATCTGGAGTCACAAGTCAGCTTGAAGTCTCACAGAATTCAGAACACAATTTGCATAGATGCATGTTAAATACTGAGAAAGAATGGGGAAGGAGCGAGGGGAAGAGAAAGGCTTGAAGCTACAGGACCCTACTAGTGCCTCAAGACATTTATAACGGTGCTAGAAACGAAAGCACAATGTTCAGTTGCTAATACTCTCTCAAAAGAGAATTCAGTAAAGGAAAGAAAATGAGGTCAATTTCGTGCTCCCTAAGCATACAGCACAAGAAAAGAAGAAATGGTCCCTAGAGCCTTTCAAGAAGAGTAACTGTGAAGATAAATCAACAGCTCCTGCAGCCCATTCTCCTTAAATTTGAAGAAACAGCTGCAAGAGGAAAAAGTTTCTTCAACAAAAACGCAATTCACTGAAATACCCACATACTGCATGATTAAAATAAAATAGTCAAATATAATTAAACAATTCAAAATCTTAATATCATTTGCCATTAGTCCTCCTGATAGTTTGTTGTAGTACAGCAGAGTTCGCAGGCAGATGGCAAGGAAATTGTTTTTAGATATTATTGAGGTTTCCTGAACAGAAAGAACCCCAAAGCAGTCTCAGAAGAACCAGACACATCACTAACAGCCAGGGACTGTTTTTCCTCACCAGACACTGTTTAGCAAGTGCTGGCATTGATCTGAATAGCACAGTAGCATCCTAAATACCCCTAACCTGTTAAGCAAATTGATTTTAAAAAATCACGTAGATTTGCCTTCACAGTGAGAGGCAAGAACAACACAGAGCCTTAATTTAGCAAAGGTCTGGTTTGGTTCAGCGGCCATTACCTCCAGATCATAACTGAATCTTGCTTTGGTGCTTCACTTTTTTTTCCAGGCTCTTTCACACTAGAAGTCCAGGCCCTGTTCTGCTTATAGTCTGTGATCAGAGCAAACCATCTTTTCTATTACTTTTGTTCATACTATTTCTCAGAAGCTCATGTTCAGGGTGTATCATAGAATATTGTTACTTGCAAAGGGCACACTTTAACAACTTATATATATATATATGTATATTTGCCTGTCATATTGCTCACTCCTGCAAAAAATGCATATTCCAACCAAAAAACAACAGCTGTTCCCCAAATTCTATCGCTATGGAATCTAACCATATGCTCTGATATACACGGGTACAACCATGCGCTTCAATTAAGACAAAAACATGACTCAATACATAAGCACAAGTCTGTCAGCACATCCTTTCCAAACAGAGAAAGGATTTATCTTGGCAGTGATCAAGTATGATAGCAGAAAGCAGATACAGCTAATCCTATTTCCAAATTAAAGTAATGCTTACTTTAATGCTAAATCTCCTTCAAAGCAGGGAAATCCTTCCACTGCCGGGTGGAATGAACATCCCGGTTTCCTTCCCGAGCTGAGAAGTGGAGCCAGCTGGGGCTGGAAGCGGCTGCGTTCACAGCTCTGTACACTTGTCACATCAACCTGAAGAGCCTTGGAAGCAAGAAAACCAAGCAGTGAGCGAACACTTAAATCCAAATAAATAATGCAACCCTGCGACAACCGTGGTGTGGTGCTCCCAGATACATTCACACTTAGTGAATGTGCACAAAGCTTTAGTCTCAGGCTGCTTACTTATTTATGCATTTTTCTCCCTTTCTCAACATCTATTTCAACAACAGAATAGAGTTACGAGTCAAGGACTGCAGAACAGACGCACAGTAATAGTCACTAAGTGCTGGTAATACAGAATAAATTTGCTTCTCACATTTGAACGGGAAGTTTTATACCAACCGATAGAGAAACAAGTGTTCAGTTAAGCACAGCCGTGAAACCACTATTAAGACTTCTTTACAAGGAGTTTTTAATAATTTGTCACAAAGCCCCCTTAGATCTACTACAATCACTTCCTTTCCTTGTCAAAAAATCCAACGACCTCTTACACCAGTGGAAGGGAAATTTAACTTGCTTACATAACAAGTAGTGAAAGGAATGGTCATCAGAAAATGCGTTCTTTGGGGTCAGTAACATTGCAGTGCTCACTAGAAATAAGCTGTATAGCTGAAGTCAAACATATAAATTTGGGAAACATTCTACTTCCTCAGCCATCCTGCAGAACAAACATCTCAGAATTAGCTTTTTACATCTTTTCTCTAATAACATGGTAGCAATTAATGAAACCTGATTAACACCTCTTTTAGAAACTCTATGTAAAAAAGGTCCTTTTGACTAATTTCAGTACAAACAGACTTAACAGAATATTTTCCAACCAGCTTTGACAGGAACTAAATATGAATAGAAGCAGAAACTCAGAACACTCAGAATTTCTACCCAGATTTGGAAATGCCATCTAGATGGATTTTAGATCCATTTTCCTCAGGAAAATACATATTACTCTAACCTCAAATAAGACTAGAGAGTATTTCATCCTATTGCTTGCAATAGGAGATGCTCTGATGATACAATTAAGTCTATTGAACCTTATCTTTACAAAGCTTCCCTTGGTATCCTACTGGCTAGCACCAGGCAGGAGTTACTGAATCATTTCAGCAGGGTTATGGAGGCCTTGGCACTTCAATATCTGATTAGCTGCAGAAAATGTCACAGCACAGTAAGGTAAGCAATTTGGGGAGTGACAGGTGAGAACAGCATCCCGTCCATCATGGAAGGACAAGCTGACGAATCCCCTTCATCAATGCCTAATTCTACTACTAGAACAGATGGGCGTTCAGTGTTACCACGACACCAACCAGTCATGAGATCCCCAGGGCTACACATTGCTGTGCATTACAGGACACTGGAGAGCACCAGAAAGAAAAGCCTTTAGTCCACGAAAAATAAGTGAAGAGCGAACGATTGCAACTTTAATGACTAATAGCAAAAAGCAAAGAGCTGAGAAAGAACAGAGCGAAGGGAGTGAGCAAAGCAAGACATGAAATGCACATGTGGAGCAGGATGAAGAGTCTGTGCTTGGGGAGGCAGCCCTTCCTCGCAGGGCTGCAGAGGGAATTGTGATCTTGGGAGTTCCCCTAAGGGGGAGGTCAGCCAGACTCCTCACACACTGCTGTTCTGTTGGGGCAGCGATACAATCCACCCGGGCACTGCTAAACGTTAGAATGACAACAAGCATCGTTAGTGTGCTCGTGACGTGCACAGGCTGCACACAAAAGGACATCGTTGAGCCCGGAACGCTGCCTCAGAGCAGCCCCCTCAGCAATGGCCAAGGACAGCGGGACAGGGCTGGCCGCAGAACAACGCGCGCCCTTGGGACAGGTGGGATGGGGCACAGGAGCCGTCCTGGCCCTGGTAGCCACACAGGACCTATAGAAGGGAATACCTGGATTAGTGACTCTACATAAAGGAACCACAGCTGAGATCAGTGCAACTGCAGTGATAAACACGGACTCCTCCTTTTTGGCCATAAAAGCTTCCTCTCAGCTTTCCAGTAGGTGCAAGCTTTCCTCTGGAGAAGCCCTGGCCTGCTCGTAGAAGAGCTGGTGCCCTTGTCCACGCAGGGGATGGTACCGCTCGGTCAGCTCCAGCTGCACCGAGCAGCACATGGACGGAGGACTGACCGCTCTCCGTGCTGCTCTGAACACGGTGCCATCAGGCAGCGCTGGTTACCCACATTCCCTTCCCCCAGATTTAGGGCAGAATGAAGCCAACACAAAGTGGTACAGTAAGCACCCACAAGCACCCACAAGCTCCCCTTTGCAGCAGGGACGTGACCAAAGTGTGTCTAAATGTCACTGTTTACATGACTGCAGATGAAACACAAGGGGAAAGCACTGTTTCTTTTTCTCTGTTTGCTTCAGCCAACAACAAGCTCATTAGACTGATCTGCAAATAAGGATTTTTATACTCATGGCTGTAAGGATCACTGCTGCTCAGGGTCAGTTACTCATCCAGGTAAACCTCAGATTTTTACTTATGTTGTCTCCAGTTAGTTAAATCATTTCATTTGCACTGTTTGAAAATCAATGAATATTTTTGAAGGCACCTGATAACTACTTTGCAACATACATATACTGTTAAGCCTTATTCTAAGTGAGCAGCACTTGAACCACTAGATGGATAACTTGAACTGTGTTCTCACAGTTAAACAAGTTAATTTTTAATGAGTAGAAGTAACATTGAGGTATGTTGTCATTATAATTCATCTGTTATTTTAATGTCTTAAGATATTCTCCTGGCTTTGCCTCGTAGATAATCCTTACAGTGGAAAAAAATCAGGAGTCCAATAACTATGGGGTTCATAACACATCTGAAATCCTGAAAAATCTAAACCTAAAATTGTTTCCCATTGAGTGTATGTGTATACGTACATAGTACTTGCTCTGTACAAGTCTAAATAGTAGTTAGCATTGCGGTTTTACACTTTAAATCACCTACACTTACCAGTCCTACTAAATTGCCACTGAACTCCACTTAAACAGGAGACTGAACTAGAGATTCCTCAATAAATTCATGCACCCAGACAGGGCTCCCCTCAAAGGCTAAAAACCCACTCTTGTGCTTTCACATGTAGCTCAAAAGTGCAACCACAAGCAGGTTCTATGCTGGCTCATATACAGAGATTAATAACTGCAAGGATTTATGATTAATTTCAGTAAGACTGGGAAAAAGGTCAATCAATCACTTATCTGCCTGCTCAGGCTTGTCCCAGAGAAATCTGCTCTGCATGCACGGTTGGCAGGAGGTGTGAAACAGTCTGCTGAGAGCTACCCCTAGCAAGAAGATATCTGGATACCCTAATTGTCAGAAACCTCAGAACCCAGTCCTGATGGTCCATTGAATCTGCTTCCATTAGAAGACCTTAGATAGTCTCCATAGTAATTCAGATTTTCAACATCTTTATCAAAAAACTCCTGGAGAGATGCAAAAGGCCACTAAAGAAAAGCAGGTGCTATTGGCCCTTTTTTGTTTTCATTAAACATTTTGGCCGTTGGACAGCCAACCTGCACATTTCTTTAAGTCCTCAAGTTACGTTCAGCTTCAGTTACAAGGGGCTGCACCTCTCCTCGCCAAGAAAGCAGTTGCTGAGGTGATGTTTGCATGGCCAAAATCACCACGTGGTCATTGCCACCGGTGTTCTGTGCCCCAACGCCCCGACAACGGCCCGGGCTCTAGATGCAGGAGCTGGCCCGGTTGAGCTGCGCGGCCGGGGCCGACGCGAGCCCAGGCAGGACACGAGCACACAGAGAGGGCTCTATCCCCAGCACTGCGAACAGGGCATCCTGCAAACTGCCTTCCCAAAACACAACTTTGACCTTAGCGCTGTCTCCAGAATCACGGTTCTATACAGAGGCTTCTGGATGTCTGAGAAATAAAACGTATTTACTTTTCTGCCTCTAAATTAGTTTCTTTAGAGCTGCAGGGGAGACTTAAGGAAGCTGACTGCACACACCACAACATGGGAGCCAGACCACATCATGGAATCATTAAAGCAGGACAATCTGAGCACTACATAGATGGCAATGGGCACAAAGAAAAGCACCCCAGAGCGATGTGCATTCAAGTGCCTTGGTCATCTTGATCTTTTATCAAGTTTTTAGTAGCATAAGATGTATCAGGGGAATAGCTTTGAGCTGAGAAACCACAGAATTTGCTTTCTGGGTAACAAGAACTGTTTTGCTACCCTTCAGTCTAAATTGCAAAATTTCCAAGCAACAAGACTAAGTCTTCCAAAGTGGCAGCATTTGTTTTCTTGATTTGCAAACATGCTGGAAAAACAGCTATTGCTACAGCTGTTTTCTTACACATGCAAATGCTAGCACAAAGACAACTTTTATCAGCAAAATTTCTAGTAAAATATAAAACATTTCCTTCTTTGGGTAGCAGTTTTTTGCTGTTGTTCATACCTACATTCACATATTTTACACTATCTGTTAGGAGTTTGCAACTTTCTAACGCTAATTTCATACTTACTTTTGAAAAGCCTAACTGTGGCAGTTAAACTGCAGCACAAGCTTTACTGACACTTGCAGCTGACAGTGAGGCAGGATGGGCCCAAAACTTAGAGATCAAGGGCCCGTGAGGGTGATGAGGCACGAAATAAAGCGACCACTAGAGCTCTGCTGGTCGCTTGGGCCCCTCTTACGGATCTCGCGGTGACTTTGCTCCACGAGCCCTTGTTCACGCTGCACGGGACGCAAAGCCGGCGCGTTCGCTCAGCGGCTCCTTCCGGGGAGACGACTAAACCTGCAACTCCTAGTCTAGACCCGCTCAATTACACTGATTCGGGGCAAATGAAAACAAAAGGCCCCTATGAGCACGCTAGAAGAGGCTGTGGTTGACAAAGCATCGCTTGTATTGATATCCAACCCCTGTGTTTCATAGAAAAACTTGCGATCTCTGCATGCAGCTGATCACAACAATATTATGAACTAAATGAAGGGAAGCTTTAAAATGATGCACCTGAAGAATATGCAAAAGAACATCACTGAACCTTGAGTATCCCTGCTAAGGATAAGCAGGGATGGCAGGGATGGCTAAGGATAAGCAGTCTGGCAAATTTTAAGGTCAGAAAAAAATGAATTCAGTTATGCAGTTTAATACAATGCAGGCCACATTCTCATCCAAGAATTTCTTTCACAACCTGACAACTGTATATGAAGACAGAAAGGCACAGAAATATTCCAGCCTCAGTTATGCTGAGGCTGGATCAGTTACACATTAACTTGGTGATAAGCAGTAGCTATGAACCATCGTCTTCAAATTCCCAGATCCCACTTTTTTGGCTCGAACAGCTTTCTCCTCCTTTGAGCAGCAATACTATTTGTGTTGTGCAGTATTTTAATTATAGACCACCATGCAGGATGGTTAATTTATGCAATAACTAAATCTTCATACAAAATTGTCTCCACAATATTCAGTGTGGAAAAACTCAAAGTACTGAAATGGAAGCTCTTAAATCTGATTTTCTTCTCTGTTACCATGAGCACAGTACAATGATGTATCCTATTAGAAAACAGACTAGTTTCAATTTGAATCCTGTAGTAATAGTAAGTCATCTGGGTCATGTGTCATTCCAAACAGTGCTATTTGACAAATGAGACAATAAAAAAGGATTTATAAAGATATCAAGCATTCTTCCTCCCACTTCAGCTCAAAGAGTACTCCGAGTCCTAGGGTAGAGCTACAATTTCCACCTAACTTGATTGAGAACAGAGATCTCATCTCGCAAAACTGAATGACATTTCTTCATTAAAAAGACCATTAAGCAGTAATGATCTCAACATTGTGCACGTATTGGTAATTTATGGCTACTACAGGGCATTTTTTTTTTGGTTAATGCAACTTCAGTTTTGTTACAGAGGTGTTACACAGAATTGGTGAGTCATGAGAAGACTTTTCCAGTTAGTCAGAAAATCCTCTCAAAGCCTCTTTCCACCTAACACAGTCCACGCTAGCATAACTGAGATGGGCAGGCTATCAGTATGATTCCATTCTTGTTCTTGATCACTAATGATTAGGCTTCTGTACACCTTTAATCCTAATTGGATTTATTGCTTACATGACTTTATCTGCAGCACAGCTTCAACCTTTCTGAATTCTTTCACATGCTACCAGCATCCTGTGCTCCTCTTGTCATTAAGCTTTATCTGCCATAATAGGTACCTTCCATATTAAGAAGAGTCTAAGTCTACAGTTCTATTTGCTTGCAGTAGAATTGTGTCTGATGGGCTCAAGACTGATAAACCAGATTAAATACTTGAAAACATACAGTTTGTTTGTGTGAAGAACATGAATGTGAAGAATATGCATGAGAAAATTTAAGATCCTTATAACTAGTACAATCTAGTACAAGACAATCACTCACTGTTCTTGCAATACCTTTTTGTTACTTCGAGATAAGTTTGAAAGAGAGATCTAGTAAGCCTGCAGTTGAATAAACTTATAGTTCAGAAAAATTAAGGACAACTGCATGAAATGCTGAGTATTCCTCACAGGTACAATGTTAGCACCAATACGTAACAGTTAAGTTTCGTGTTGTAAATGCTCACAGCATACCTGCCAGCAACGCTCTCTGAACGGTACGGAAATACTCCCATTTCCTGACATATAGACAGAAGCTTGGGAGTTATACCCCCAAGAACCTGTCTGCACACAACATAGGTCTATAACATTACTTGGCTTTTTGCTAGACTAAGTGAAAAGTCAACTGAAACTCATAGCTGGAGATTAAAGTTATAAATTAACCCCAGAGAACAAAACACATGGAACATACTTTAATTCTGTGTGAGGATCTGAGCAATTCTACAGCATATTTGTATCTTTAGCTTGGAAACTTGTGAGCAAGGAGTAGATTAAAAATAAATTCATTTCATTTCATTTTTATATTGAATTTGAAACCCTGAATAAGAACATTTACAATTTTCCATTTACACAGTACTGTGCTCACATCCTTTGGAGTTCTACAAGGACAGGATTTCTGAACAGGACCGATCAAATGATCTTCAGAAGGCCTGGAGTTGGCTAGCTCCCCCAAAGGAATTTAGACCAGGGTCACTATTAGGAAAACCTCAGCAAAAGAACTCTTTCAGAAGAGGATCATTATTCTTCTCAGTTACGATTTCCAACACTAAATTAGCTGAAGTGCAGAGAGAACATAAGTGCTTCTGAAAAAAAAATACAGATTGCATAGATTCGGTGAGTGCTATTCAGCAAGAGCTGCAGATACAACTGGTGTGCTATGGAGGGATGCAAATTCAGTTTCATGTTTTATTTTCAGAAATCAAATCATTTAACTTGCATCTCACTTCATGTCCTACATATCCCCTCACCCTCCAAAAATATGAAATGCTCAGCTGCAGTTCTAGAAAATCAGAAGACAGTATGAGCCATTTTTAAAGCTAGAGATGTATGAAGTCCCTCCTAGAATATGTAAAGTACTTCACATAACCAAGTATCTGTTGAAAGAGAATTGGAACTGTATTTCCTCTCACTCTATGCTATGCTAGCCACAGAAAAGGCCATAGTGTCTTTGTATCACAGAAAAATGTCTTCATGTTTAAATAAGCAGTTCCAGCTAAACTGCATTTAAATTAATTACACCTAGGCTGACTTCAGGCTTTGCATCATCTCTTACCCATATTTTCGGTGCTTCCTGAGCAGCAGCAGCCATAACAGAATGCACCTTCAAACAGCAGGTATCAGCTGCCTGCCGGAGCTGAGCGCAGGACAAGCACCCAGGCCCCGGGAGCGATGGCACAGGAGCGTCCCCACCTCCCCGGGCTCTGCTCTTGGCACTCACCAGCCATCCCGACGGCGCCAGGACGCAGCCCTCGGCGCGCCGACAGCCTCTGCCCCAGCAGGACCGCTTCTCTGCTGCCTTCACCAACACGAACTGCCTGCAAAGACAGACCAAGGATTTCATAGGCACTGGAATAGGGATTTTTGGAAATCCTATTGAGTTCTTTACAAATGCATAGGCACAAAAGTGCCAACATACCATATATATTTCAAAAGAATAGAAGACCTTCAGCAATGAGAAGGAGAAGTGTTCTTTTGCTGTAATTTACTACCAAGACCCTGAAATGCTAGTTCCCTCATTTTAAGAATGGAAACGTAAGGGAGAGCAGGGAAAAATGGGGCTCTGACAGCAACTGAACTACAATGAATTTTGGTATAAATCTTTCCTGTGTAGCATGACCTTTATCTTCATGCTTTCTTCAAAGGTATTTACACTCTATGTTCTGTCAGAGCACATCAAAATTGTTAAATACTCCATTAATTCCATTAGTACTATTAAGTATCCATAAGTAAATGAAATACTGTATTTGACTTTGCAGAATCATTTCAATGACCTTCTTTGACTACCTTTTTCAGATTTCTTTTACTTGCATTGCTAAAGGCTAAAGTAAAAGTCAAGTTATGATCTACAACATCCAATTTATGCTCCAACCGCAAGTAGCCTTGGGCAGAACAAGATAAAGACAGTTGTTAACACTTAGTAAAAATTCTTACTAATCAAAAGTAGATGTAAATGCACTGGTTCTCATGCAACTATTACATCTTCAGGTTTCCTAAACTGGAAAAGAACATGTAAGGAAGACATTTGAGTTCTTAAGATTCCTACCTATGGGTAGCCGCCTACCTCCATAGCCCGTGAAGGGCACCCTAAGCCTGGAGAGGTGAGATGGGAAAACGAGAGACCTTCTGAAGGCTGCATGGTCAAGTTCAGCTGCCCCAGCTGGGCAGAGAGGCACCTTGGGTGCCCAACTGAAATGCCTCTATGTGAAGGCATGCAGCATGGGGAATGAACAAGGAGAACTGGAGATGCGTGTGTGATTGCAGGGCCACGATCTCACTGCAATTATGAGACACGGTGGGACAGCTCTCATGACTGGAATGTGGACAAGAAGTAGGATTGCAACCCTGGACTTTAAGAAAACTAACTTTGACCTCTTCAGGGAGCTCCCTGGAGGAATCCCCTGGGCAAGGGTCCTAGAAGGAAAGGGGGTCCAGGAGAGTTGCCTAATACTCAAACACCAAGCTCAGGATCAGTGCATTTCTATAAGAAAGAAGTCAAGCAAGGCAGGCAGGAGACCTGTGTGGATGGGCAAGGAGCTGTTGGGTAAACTTAATGAGAAAAAGAGCACATACATAGTGTGGAAGAAGGGCCAGGCCACATGGGAAGAATATAGGAACATTGTCAGAGAATGCAGGGATGCAACGAGGAAGGCCAAGGCCCATTTGCAACTAGAGTTAGCAAGAGATGTCGGGGCAACAGGAAGGGCTTCTACAAATACACCAGCAGCACGAGGAAGGCTAGGGAAAATGTGATGTGGAGGCCCGCTCCAAGGACAGTAGTACAGGATGCCCTGTTAGTAGATGACCAACCTCAAGGACAGCAGTGCAGGTGTTCTACCAGCAAACAAGGAGCAAAAGCAAGAAAGGAGAAAACTGCAACTGTACAGCTGCTGCATGACCAAGAAGCTGATTGGATAGTCTTGACAATCCTTTAGATTATTAGTTTATTTAGTAAATGTGCTTTGCATGCTTTTAGGCAAATAAGGATTGTATCGAGGAGAGTACGGTATATAAGTTGTATCTGATGCTCAATAAAGGATCTTTGGTTCGTTATACCAGAGCCTGTGCCTTCAATACACCACACTGTTAGTCCATTGCTTAATGGAGAAGCTGCCTTGGTGGGAGAGGGTACAGAGAAGGCAGAGTTACTAAATGCTGCCTTGGCTTCAGTCCTTACTGCTAAGGCTGCCCATGAACTACAGAGCCCAGAGACAAGAGAACCAGGAGAGAGGAGGACTTTCCACTAGTCAAGGAGGATTGGGTTAGGGATTATTGAGGCACCTGTAAATCTCTGGGCCCGGATGGGATGCACCCAAGAGTGCTGAGGGAACTGGCAGGGGTCATCGCTCAGCTGTTCTCCATCATCTTCAAGAGCTCATGGAGGGCAGAGAACATGCCCGAGGACTGCCAGAAAGCCAACATCACTCCAGCCTTCAGAAAGGGTGAGAAGGAGGAACCAGGAAACTACAGGGCAGTTCAGCTTCACCTCCGGCCCTGGAAAGAGGAGGGAGCAGCTCATCCTAGAGACCATCTCTAGGCATGTGAAGGAAAAGAGGCTGATCAGGAGCAGTCCGCATGGATTCACCAAGGGGAAGTCATGTCTGACCAACCTGACAGCCTTCTACGACAAGGTGATTAGCTGGATGGACAATAGGAGAGCTGTGGATACTGTCTACCTTGACTTCAGCAAGGCTTTCAGCACCATCTGCCATAACATCCTCATAGAGTGGACTGTGAAGTGGATTGAGAACTGGCTGGATGGCAGAGCTCAGAGGGTCAAGATAAACGGAGCCGATTCCTGTGCGAGACCTGCAGCCAGTGGTGTCCCACAGGGGTGAGTACTGGGCCCAGTGCTGTTCAACTTGTCCATCAATGACTTGGACGAGGGCACAGAGGGCACCCCGACCAGGTTCCCAGGTGACACCAACCTGGGAGCAGTGGCCGACACTCCCGAGGGCTGCGCTGCCATTCAGAGAGACCTGGACAGGATGGAGAGCTGGGCAGGGAGGAACCTCCTGAGGGTCAACAAGGACCTGGGCAGGAACAACCCCAGGGACCAGCACAGACTAGGGGTTGACCTGCTGGAAAGCAGCTCCATGGAGAGGGATCGGGGAGTCCTGGTGACACCAGGTTCCCCACGAGGCAGCAGGGTGCCCTCGTGGCCAAGAAGGCCCATGGGCTCCTGGCTGCAGCAGGAGGAGCGTTGGCAGCAGGGCCAGGAGGGGATCCTGCCCCTCTGCTCAGCCCTGGGGAGGCACCTGGAGCATCGGGGGCAGCTCTGCGCTCCCCAGGACAAGAGGGACCTGGAGCTGCTAGAGAGGGGCCAGCGCAGGGCCATGAAGGTGATGGAGGGACTGGAGCAGCCGTCGTGTGAGGAGAGAGGGAGCGAGCGGGGCCTGGTTAGTCTGGAGAAGAGAAGGCTGAGAGGGATCTGATCAATATGTACAAGTACCTGAGGGGAGAGTGTAGGGAGGATGGGGCCAGGCTCTTCTCCGTGGTGGCCGGTGACAGGACAAGGGGTAACGGGTACAGGTTGAACCCCAGGCAGCTCCATGTCCACGTGAGGAAGAACTTCCTTGGTGTGAGGGTGCCAGAGCCCTGGCACAGGCTGCCCAGAGAGGCTGTGGAGGCTCCTGCTCTGGAGATCTCCAACCCGCCTGGATGGACCCTGTGCCCCTGCTCTGGGTGTCCCTGCTGGAGCAGGGGCTGCACTGGGAGATCTCCAGAGGCCCCTGCCAACCTCAACCATTCTGGGATTCTGTGATCTAGAAACAACATGAAGTCAATATAGGCAAGTTCAGCACTGACTAAAAAGCCTTTATATAAAACATGTGCTTCTTATTGCAGAGGTGATATGTACTTTACCAATTATATAATAAAAATAATGGCAACAAGTCACTGACTTACGCAAGATGAAGCAAAGTCAGCCATCTAAAGAAATCTTCCAACCTTTCTAAAAATGAAAGGTAATCCAACCTATTTGGGAAAGCAATTTCTGAGAACCAGCTACTATGGCATATTCTGTATGCTTTTATATAGAACTACATCAAAATTAGTCTGAGCTTCAAATATCTTATTATATTCTACAACTTTGCTTCCTTGAACATACATATGCAAGATTTTTTTTCCAGACACTTCACAGACCAGCCTCTGCTGTCTCTAAGTCCTGCTTTACAGTAATTAGGACTAAGCATTCCAATTCAGTGACCAAAGCAGAAAAGAATCACTTAAACATTTTAAAGTTTAACCTTTAAAAATTTTAAGTCTAGTCAAGAATGGCTTTAAAAACACTGGCAAAGACCATTGAACACTTTTTCCTCCAAACTAAAACAGTGTTTCATTTATTTTGGCGTAGCAAGCTGGGAAATGAATAGAAGCCATATGCCAAAATCTCACGACAGAAGATTAGAAGGATAATGGAAGTGCTTGAGGTCTTATATTTTTGACAGACTCTATTAATAATATTCTCCTGTTAGCCAGTATACTGATTTTGCTTAGCTGTCTCATTAACTGTTACTAGCATTGCATTTCCATGTATGATTTTGCAGTAAAATTTTCACATTAAGCCATATATGAACAACTCCAAAGCTAAAGCAATGAGGCATAACTCTACAGGAAACCAAGTGAGGCATTTTGAAGTATTCGAGTGAATAAGTTATCTAAAGTTTACAGCTAGCACAGAACATCAATATGGTATTGACAGATTAAGATAAAATACTCCATCTTACTGCACATTGTATCGAACCAATGATACATTTGGAAAAAAATCAGGTGAGATTTCAGATGCCCTTCTCCTGGTCTGCAGCAGCAATCAAACTAGGCTTGATAAACTGACCAGCCTTTCTGCAGCTATGGAACCCTATTTGTGCAGTGGGGGCCTCTATTTAGACAGAAGTAGAGCATAGAGCAGTTCAGCTGCACACACACGTGTGCTAAACTGAAGATATTGTCCCAGTCTTGCTATCATGTCTTTCAGTGTTGGAAGAAAATGTTTGTGAAAGATTAAAAGCAAACAGCATCTGATTTTAAGGATTTGGAATCATCCTTTGCTACCCTCTGATTTCTATAAATCAGCTTCCTGCTCTTACCTATTGGAATGAAAACTAAAAAAAAAAAAAACTACGTAAATTAGGGACTCTTGAAATATTTCCACTAGAATGTCAGACAATTCAATAAGAATGGAAATGAGAGACACAACTGGTGAAGGGTTACAAGCATTGCGCCAGGCAGGTCTGAACCTGTGCTCATGCCAGTCTGTGCTGATACTCGCCACAAGTTTTGCTCTAATGTGCTAGCACTGTTTGCAAGTGTTTTGCCTTCTATTGTTATGAAGGAAATCAAAGGCCACTGAAAGGGAAAATGATTAAAGTGCTTTTTGTTTGCCTGCTTAGTGAACTTGGCAGTACCTTAGGTATAGCCAAATTAATGTTGAAAAAACAAATTTGTACGGATAAGCATTGCTGCCAGCAACCCCCAGTCAGCTCTGGTGAGGTTCTGCGTGCAGCTCTCAGCCCTTTGACCTCCCCCCGACGTCCCTCCCCATCAGGGCTGGGTACCCTGCGTTCCTACAACCAGCCCAGCAGCACTTGGACTGAACAGAGTCCCGGGAAGGGCAAGGGAAGCCAGGGAAGCTCCAGGCTGTGCTGGCGGGCAGCAGCGGATGGTCGGATGCGCCATCTCCACCCGGCCGCACCAGCCGGACCCGCTGTGCAGGACTGGCAGCCGGGCACACAACAGGCACACGGATTGCACTGGCAATAAAACAACCTACCTCCATGGTGGGAGGAGATCCAGTCAGTGCATACCATGCTTATTTCACTAACACGCTCACACTCCAGTCCTGAATGCTGAAATAAGCAAATTACTGAAAAATCACGTGCGATTTTAAAGTGACAGCTCTGATAGATTTACCAGCTCTAGGCACTCTTACCCCACACTAAGGCCAAGGCAAAACAGGCCAACCCAGGCCAAAGCTTGCTTGCAAATGCCTTAGGCAACAGCGTGCAAACAACCAGCTGCCAGTAATAAAAAAGTCAAACAAAAAGAAAAAAAAATCACAATACTATCTGACCTCAAAGGTCCTGATAAGTTACCTCAAAAGCTACATTTGAAGCTGTAGCAGATTTCTTTGGTTAGAACAGGTTTCTCTCCTGGTGACCACTCGGTCATTCGCTTTTCACTGCTTGCTCCACTCCCTTGCAGTGACCAGAAGTGTTTCTGTGGTTTCACTCTGCTTCATCTGGAGTTCACTTGTCTTTATGCACTTCCACGAAGCAGTTTGCTCTGCGTTCAGACCTGCAGCTCCACCTTTCACCTTGTCTTTGCCACCTTGCTAACCCCCCCCCTTTTTTTTTGCTCTATTTAGCTCTATTTGAAAAGTAGCTTTCCAGCACTGTAGCACACACATCAAGCCTAAATTCAACTCAAAATTCATACAAAAACTTCATCCCATTTTATATTAATTTCCCCTGAAATCTGTGCTTATCACTGATTCTTGCAACATACCAGGAACGATGTGCAGTACTTGTGGGAGCAAGTAACAGGGCTTTTCAAACAAACTTTCTGGATAACAGTGCAACCCACACTTACTCATTCAATGTTAGAAAGTCCTCGTTAACTCATAACTCTGCCAGCAATTATCAGTAGGTCTGAGTAGATTTACTTGCAGTAAAATGTTCTGAATCTCTTCCAGCCTAATAAAAGTATTTAGACCCACAGGAAGGAAAATGTACATAGTTTGAATCATTGTCCTTAAAAATCAAGAGGCAAGCAGAAACCAGAAATAGAAATGGCAGTTCTTCAATTTTTAATTAAAAACTCAGGAATGCTGTAAGTATTTCCAGAACGTGCAACCAAAAGATGACTGATATGAGAATCTGCATTTTTAAATCTTTCAAACTTCAGCCTCTCAAGCTTTTTTCTTGAAAAACCAATTAGTGATAAAGTGATTTCTCTAACTACAATTTGATGGAAATATATTCAAAAAGTCAAAAAGGTTAAATCATTGTCTTCAACCAATTTCAGGAAATTGTTACCTCACCACTTCACCTCCCTTTTATTTTCACATACCTTTTTCACCTATGTGGCTCCACACTTGGAAATGCTTAGCTTTATGCTGTCCCAAAAGAGCAAGAATATAATTGACTGTTGTCATTAATTCCAGGTTTTACCTAGTTAATGTCTTCATAAAAAGACAATTTTTCTATGTTGTAAGTCAGCAATGGCTAAGGCTAGTCAGGAGTTTTCACAATGTTTTTTTCCATCAGAAATGATGAATTTGAGGTGATGATTATTCATAAGGCCAGTTCCACCCGCTTTCTCAGGTCAAGAACAGGCGCAGCATCCAAGCTGTTCAGCCACAGGCCACGTGCCAGACACATACACATCCCCTATTCAAACTTCTACTGTGATTTGAACTTTATTTGGAATAAGTGCCCCGACTGTCACACTACATGTGCATAGGACACTATCCTTTTACATTTAGCTTTGCCATTCAATTTTCAGACTTGTAGATTTCAGAGCATCCTAACTTTTTTTTTTTCTTTTCTCCTCAACAACAAAAACTTCAAGCAGGTTTTTCTACAAAGCACTTTTTGGTCAAGCTAAGAAACTAAATAGCATGGAACAGGTTAAATACAGCAACAAGCTGCTTGTAAGATAAGATATCCAGAATACCAGAAAATTTATATGTGGGAGAATCTTTCTACGTATAGTGCACTACAGAACAGCTGCCTGCACAGGACTGGTTTCATTCTGTAAATAGAGTACAACATGGAGCACAGGGGAAGTTCTGTGCTTACTCGTGTGACTTGTGTAAAATCTACAGAGAAATCCAAGTAGTAATACACATATCTGATCATATTTTTCTAGCACATAACTCTCGAATTGGATGTAGCCACAGTTTGGATGAGGGCAGGGGACTGAGCCCAACACAGCCACCTTTGGCACGTGACCATCACCTTGCTCAGCAGCAGTCGCTCCTTCCCTGCCTCCAAACGCGGCACCGGCGCAGACACCACGCAGCCCTGGTGCCACCAGCAGGGCAGGAGCCGGCCGCGCTGCACAGCGGGCCACGAAAGGAGCTCACACGCTCCAGGACGAGCAGCAGCCCCATGAAACTCCAGGTGCAATTCAACACCAGCGAGAAACTTGTACGCCAGAATATTCACAGCGTATTCTTGTATTTTTGCAATTGTATTATCTCTTTCATGCACACAGAGTCTAAAGATGTTGGCACCTGAACATTTTTATACCTATACAAAGCCTCTGCAGCTGCATGCATATCAACACTGCCAAACCCACATATGAAGAGTGCATTTGACTAACCAGTATTCAACTATCATACTGGCAAACAATGCTAGCATTAAGGTCAGGAGGCAAAAAAGTAGTAGTTGTGTTGCCCATCCACGCTTTGAACAGCTTGCAGAGAAACAAACGGCTGCCAGACCAACTGCTCCCTCCTCCAGCCTCCCCAAAGCCAGGGACACTTGCTGCTCTTCCTAAATATAAGTCCTGGTTCTTGGAAAAAGAATGAAAACAAGAATCTTTTCGAGATAAAAGATCTCAACTCACATGACCTTAGAAATAAGGCATGAAAAAGAATGATTATCATAGAACACTGATTCAGTTCAATCACCAAGATATTTCTCACAAGATTTACATTGAGCACATTAAGACAACCCTAGTGCTACTTTGCCTGCCTTTCATTTTTGTTTAGCCCTTGGGAATGTGCTTAGCAGCTCCTCCCATTCCTTTGGGAAAGGCAGAAGGTATATGCACAGTGTCATCCAGCAAATTACACGGTTAGTAGCCAAAGTCTTAACTTTCCAAGGACACCTGCCAGACCTCCGAGAAAAGCCCTGAAGTCAGAAGAGCCAATTACATTACCAGAGGCCTGGGAGATAACACTGTGGCCAGCCCTGCCACACCACCAGTAATTCTGGGGTTGTCATGTTGTGATTTGGTAATTCAGTTACACATGGACAAATTTTAAAGCTTTGGCATCATTAAAAATATTTTATCTGTAATTAGATACTGAAGTTGTCTAAGTATTTAAGATTTTCTAGGACTATGCTGGGATTTTCTAGGGAGATGATCATGGTTTAAAACCATGATCATCAGGTATAGTTCAGCATGAAGTAACACCTATTCACATCAGCTAGCAATTTAGCCAAGCTGGTACATCAAATAATCAGCCTTTGTTGCAACACAAAATTTATTTAGCATTTCCTTTACCTAAACAGAAACCAAATTTGATGATCCAGTGGTATTTTTGCAGTAGGAGTTCTACTGCTGATGTTCTCCAAAAAAGCCAAATCCACAAGAGACTTTCCATTCTACCTACTCCTCTGCTGCATTGCTGAGAAGTCAGATATTCATCAATATTCATTGCAAAATGTTTCATTTCTGTCAGAACATTCTCATGGGAACACAAAGGTTTGCTTTCTCTTCACCTAGGCAGCAAACTCAGAGCAAACAGGGGAATGGATTACGAGTGGAGCGGGGCTGCTCAAACCAGCCATTCGTCACACAGGAATCAGCCAGTCGGCGTCCTCACAAACACACCAGGAATACAAAGCGCCAGGAACATTCCCAGCCGGGCTCTGCAGGAGCACGCCTGTCCTCAGCAACAACGCTGAAGATAACCGCACACAATGTCCTGCACATTCCCTTCACTGGGATGTATCCCAGTTTAAACTGCAGCTTACTCTTAGATAGACTTAGACAGCAAGATTACATCAGATCAAATATACTGCAGAATACTGCAAAGGGGAATGATGCCCATTTTGCTTATTCATTCCCACATGGAAATCTCATGCTAAGATCATTACTTTGCCTTTTTTTAAATTTTATCTCTTGCCTTTTTCTTCATGGCTACTGATTTTACTGATTTTTTTCAAGATTCAATCACACAAAATGATCATCCATGTGGGTAAAAAACAGCACAACAAACTAATTCCAAAAACTCCAAAATAATGTTCTATTGGATAAAACTACTTTTTCTTCTTCTCCACATTATGTTAAGGGAATGGACTATGTCAGCAGTTTGAAATTCACTGATGTAGTTTAAAATTAGAGGTAATATTCTACTTATCGATGTTCCATTTTATCAATGTTCTACAACAGTCAGTTACTAAATCAGTATTTTCAATATTACTTGGATCAGTGACTACAAATATACACCATTGGAGACACTTTTCACTCAGTGTAATCTTCACAGTCTAAATTAGGCCTTATATACATTCCATATAAGTTATTTCCATTTTCCCCCAAATTAAAGACCTAATATTAGATACATTGACAATAACTGCAATGGCAATGCTAGCAAGTCAGCTAGCTGACCCTCTCCCTCCAAACAGCACTTGGCAATGTTTTGAACTGCCTATCTACAAATAAAAATGAGACTTCATTTCACTAACACATTTGCCAAAGGTTACACTGCAGGGATCTGGCATCTGTAGATGAGAACATATTTAGGAACCTAAAGGGATTTCTCCAGCTTCACAGAATGACCTACTTTTCTACAGAAGTAGAACATAAAGGTTTAATATTAGTGAGGCCTGAGCAACACAGATCTCTAAGTATTTGATCATGATAAAATACACAGATATTTGATGAAAGGTTCCTTGAATATTCAAAATGATTCATGTATAGTTGTCAGAATTTAAGCCTCAGAAACCTTACTGCATGCAATGACTAACTGATGCATGTTTTCAGTACATATTTCCCTTTAGTACTTGGCTCTTTCTACAGATCACCCACTTTTCTGTCCAGCCTTTTCAGTATGCTTCTAATTTCTTTGCCTTTTATGAGTGTCCTATGGAACAAATCAGTGGAACCAGCATACAAGCTCAGAATAGAGAAAACAGCCAGAAACTAAAGCATCAAAAGTTCCCTAGGAACTTAAGGAAATTTCTTTCTAATATCATTACATATTTAGACACATTTTGCCCCAGGAAAAGCCTCACCAGAACAAAAGCCATAAGAGTAGAAATGGTCACCAAAGTATCAACTAGCTTATCTTCTGGCCCAGAGGAAGAACTGGCATCCCTAGTATTTCTGGAAGAACTGGCATCCCTAGTATTTCTTGAATCTCTTGAAAAAACAGAAATAGAAATTGCAGTCTCCTCAGTGCCCAATCCATATCAGTGCTGAACTACCTTTCCTTGCTTTTCCTAATACCTTGCTTGCTAACATCTAAGTAACACTAAGTAACATCTAAGTACACTTATCGTTGCAGCAAACATGAAGGGGTATTTAAGTTTTACTGCAGCCATTGATATATTTGAAGATCTACACCTCCTTAAAAGCCACTGTCCCCCTCCAACCTTTCCTTGGAGGTTGCTTTTTGAACTCCAATCAACCTCATCATTTTTCTTCTCTGGACTATTTGATTTACTTTGGCTCTTCAGAACTCTGTGTTGAAGAGACAAAGCCTCCTATTTCAATACTGTTTCTGATGATGCATTCCAGTCTGGTGTCTCCCTTCAAGAGCAGGACACCACTGAATTAGTCAGCTTGCACTTCTCTATAATGCTCAAATCCTCTCCTGTAGTTCTGCTGTCCAGGCAATTTGTCCCTCTGTAGTGCAGAGTTTGGTACTTGTGTCCCACTGCAATATTTTTCACGTTATTTCTCAAGAGTTTAGAGATTCTGATCTTGCCTCCCAGTGCCTTAGGCATTATCTGCCTAGTTAAAACACCTTCAACTTCAGCTTTCCTTCAACTAAATCACAGATGAAAATACTGAGTAGTACTAGACTCAAGCAAGGTCCTTGAATTGTTTGATATACCCTACCCTGACATTGAAGCATTGATTTTCTGCTCTGAGATTTTTCTAACCAATTCTGCATTTCCAAACAGTTTTATCTATTGCATATTTTCCTAGATTGAAGACAGTGAGGCAGCATCAAAATCTGTAGAAGTGAAGCTGACTCCTACTGCTTTTCCCTTATTTACCCTATCAGAAGAGAAAATGAGATGAACTTGGTGTGACTTGTTATTGGCATATCCATCTTCGTTACTCATGTCCTTATCGCTTCCTAGGTGCCTACAAATTGCTCATTTGATTATAATCTGGCATTTTTCCAGGATCTGAAGTTAAACCGACTGCCACACGGTTCTTTGGTAGCTCTCCCCTCACCTCTTCTCAAAGAGGGGCTCAGAGGTGGGGCAAGGGGCAGCTTTAGAGAGACACTTTCCTTGACTCTGAGATTACTGGCAGTTCTGAGGTGGCTTAGAGCAATTTGCCTACATAACCATAATTAAATTTCATCAGATCGAACTAAAATAAGACCATCTGATTCATGTCATCTTTAACCTACGCTTTCCATAGGACAGGCTCAGCACCCTTTTGTAATGACTATAGTTTCTTGTAATCCTTGATTAATAAATTTGAAACCTCTTATCTGGTGCATACATTATACTCAATCTCAGAAAAGGCTTGTGTTACAAGCAGATAAGCCTCAGTTCAGGTGATGATTCCACTTAATTTCATTTAATTGTAATTAACATCAGCTTTTCACTACTGATTTGGGTATGCAAGGCTCAGCCACACTCCAACTCCTCTCCACCCCACCTTCCCAGCCTCAGCACCCTCCTTTTTGCCACACTTCACCATCAGTCCATCTCCATCTTTTTGGTGAGCAACAAGCAGGGTAGGAGACTGGAGTCATGGATTCCAACACTTGTTTTTTTAATTTCTGCTCTGCTGCAGATGGGTTGCAACCCCTTCAGTGATGTCCCTGCTCTGACATTGGTCCCTCTACAGGCCATAGTCCCTGTGAGGATGGTTCCAGCTCTGGCATGCTTTATCCACCAGCAGCAATCCCCTCAGGCATTCCCTCTCCAGCATGGAGCACCTCTTTCCAGGCTTGAACCACCACATCCACCTCCACACGGCTCTCCATTTTATCTCTCCAAACAGGTCTCTTCATTTCTCCTCACCTATCCCTTTCATGTCCTCCTTCGTCTCTTCTCAGACACTGTCGCAATCCTCCTCTGATGTCTCCTGCCCTCAGTAGCTGCTGCCCGTTCTCAAACACAGCAGAGGTGGCACGTGGTCCTCCTACTGCTTGGCACAATGTGGGTTCTTCCCACCCGATTCAAAGCCACTGAACCCAGCTGTGACCAGAAGGTAGCTCATGGTTCATGGCTTCTCTCCACACAGATCGCTCCCAGACCCATTACCGAAACCCCACTGTTCATGCCGTGTTTAACCCATGCCTCCACAAAGCATATTGAAGTACTGCTTGTACATACATGTTATAATGTACACTTAATATCATCACAAACTTTATATACTGTGTATTATAAAAACCTTACCTTTCCTCCCAAACAAGGATTGACACAAACACTACATACATACACACCAGGTCCACCCCTCATCCCTAGGATATTGTATTATTACTGGGATAATAATACAACTGCAAACTGGAGGCCAATACTATAGCATTGGGACTGTATACTCACCACAGAACCCACTCCTTTCTCCTGGGAACCAGATTATCAGGATTAACATTATTACACTGCTAACGAACTCCTCAAACTTCACCTCTTGTCCACAAACATTACCCCTTTGCCCCTATAAAACAGAAAACCAAGATACTTTAACAGGTTGAAAAATATATCCATTACAAACTCCACCTTTATCTCTACAGTCTAGATATCAGGCTTCATATTTTAATAATCTTAGCTCTCACTACAAACTTCAGATCTGCTTTGCCTGTGCAAAACACACAGCTAAGGATACTGTAGCAGCTTCAACATGCATCCACTACAAATTCCACACTTTGTCCTTTGACAAGGGTATCTTTTACTGAAACAGCAAGATCCAGCCACTGTTCCACATACCCCTCCATTATCTCATCCCAAAACCCTCCTCTGTTGCTTACGGCAGTGTTTATAAATCACATAAGCCTCAAACTGCCTCAAAAATACTCTCAAGGCATCAGCTGTATCCCAGCTCTGAATTCCCAGCACTGCCATAGCGTCTGCAGCAGCACCACTGCAGCAGCACCTCCTTGGAGCAGCAGCTGTAGACACACTGCAATTCATTTCACTTTGAGCAAGAGACCATGGAGTGGCCAAACTCTGGAGAGCAGCACTCCCGTTTCCAGCCTAAACAGGCTTTTCTAAAAAAAATAATCTGCTAGAGGCCTTAATTTGCTCCCCACCTTCCCCCCCAACTCCTGCACAATTGATGTGGTAGAAAAACACAACTGCAAGTCAGGAAATTTCACCCAAATTCACCATTTCACCAATAATTTCATTTTCATAACAGTATTTCACAACCGATCTGGGTTTTGAGAAGCAAAGCCAAGTACACCCGCGTTTAAGAAGATCTCTTCTCCCCGCTTTCACAGAATGGCTGAGGTTGGCAGGGACCTCTGGAGATCCCCCAGTCCAGCCCTGCTCCAGCAGGGACACCCAGAGCAGGGGCACAGGGTCCATCCAGGCGGGTTTGAAGATCTCCAGAGCAGGAGCCTCCACAGCCTCTCTGGGCAGCCTGTGCCAGGGCTCGGGCACCCTCACACCAAGGAAGTTCTTCCTCACATGGACATGGAGCTGCCTGGGGTTCAGCTTGTGCCCGTTACCCCTTGTCCTGTCACCGGCCACCATGGAGAAGAGCCTGGCCCCATCCTCCCTACACTCTCCCCTCAGGTACTTGCACATGTTGCTCAGGTCCCTCTCGGCCTTCTCTTCTCCAGGCTGAGCAGGCCCCGCTCGCTCCCTCTCTCCTCACACGACGGCTGCTCCAGTCCCTCCATCACCTTCGTGGCCCTGCGCTGGCCCCTCTCGAGCAGCTCCAGGTCCCTCTTGTCCTGGGGAGCGCAGAGCTGCCCCCGATGCTCCAGGTGCCTCCCCAGGGCTGAGCAGAGGGGCAGGATCCCCTCCTGGCCCTGCTGCCAACGCTCCTCCTGCTGCAGCCAGGAGCCCATGGGCCTTCTTGGCCACGCGGGCACCCTGCTGCCTCGTGGGGAACCTGGTGTCACCAGGACTCCCCGATCCCTCTCCATGGAGCTGCTTTCCAGCAGGTCAACCCCTAGTCTGTGCTGGTCCCTGGGGTTATTCCTACCCAGGTCCTTGTTGACCCTCAGGAGGTTCCTCCCTGCCCAGCTCTCCATCCTGTCCAGGTCTCTCTGAATGGCAGCGCAGCCCTCGGGAGTGTCGGCCACTGCTCCCAGGTTGGTGTCACCTGGGAACCTGCTCAGGTGCCCTCCGTGCCCTCTCCTCAGGCGCAGCTTCAGTCTGAGCCCCTCTCCCTGCTCACCTCAGCTCTCCTCATGGGATGGCAGACAGGACCTCGCTGTATCTTTCTACCACCCTTTGCCTCTTACATGTTCCCTTCACTGGGGGCGCGCGGGGCCTCCTCACAGCCCTTGTCAGCCCCCTGCCACCCAAAAGCTGCCATTCACACCCAACAGGACTAACAGATGCATTAAATATCTTCTAGGAAGTGACCATATCCCGCTTCCCCAAGTGCTAAACGGCAGCCGTTGTTCTGTTCTCCTTAACGTGCCCCTCTCAACCTTGCTGTGCTGCTCCTTACCTTGGGAGGTGAACCAGGCCCACACAAGGCGGTATGCTGGTCTGGCCTGGGACTACAGCTCTGCCTTCAGTGCCTGTAAGATTTGCCTTTTTTGTCAAAGGGTTAAGTCTTGCTGCTCAAAATAACTGAAATTGAAGAGCTAAATATTGCCCCCATTAGAAAAACTGGAGCCATGGTCAAGCTATAGAGTTATCAGATATATTATACATACACATTCATAAATGCATTAATCAGCATTTTTTCATGCTAAGACTGGAGGACTAATTAACTTCATAATTATAATTATCTGCATTTATCTGCAGAGAATGCTAATGATTAATTCTAGCCCTCCTTAACTTGCAAAATTTGGGAACTTAGAAACTCATTAGCATAGTTAGTGAAGGGTTTAACCCTCACAGCCATTAATTTGACAACATTTCTTCTAGAAAGCTTTGCCTCTCTAAACCATAGGGTCAACAGAATTATGAGGTATAGCAAGATGAACCTTTCAAAAGAGGAAACCCACCAAGTCAGGAGATATTGGCACGCACTGCATTGCCGCAGCCCTGCAAAAGCTGCCAGGTCAAGTTGCCCAGTCTTGTCACCCAGCAGGTTTGATTTGATGCACAGGAACGCACCAAGCGCACCAGCCTGACTGTAATAGCAATAGTTTTCATAGAGCAGCTCTCCCACCCAGGACAAGTGGCATTTGTGTCCCTAACTCCTGGAAGTCAGCAGGAACCTCCCTTTTTGGCCTTCGTTTCTTTTCCTTCAACAACTGACTCAGTGGGGAGAAGCAGGGAGGGAGAGAACAGAAGTTCCACCTAAGGCAGCCACTCACCCTCAGTGAGCAGCATAGGACAGAGATGCAACATCGAGCACAAGTGGCCATGGGGCAAGGCGGAGTGTAAGGAGACCATGGCTCCAGAACAGGGCTGGGGCGAGAGGGTTTGGGGACAGCAAAGGAGAAAGAGCAGGGTGCTGCTTGACACCGTGCAGCACAGACCATGCCCGCTGCTCACATGGGGCTGAACGACAAAACTGCTGAGGAAGAAGGTTGGAAGCACCGTTTCTGGAGCAGAACCTGCTCCTTCCGTCCCTTTGCATGAAAAGAAGATGAGTGTCTCAGACATATAAAGGAGCTCACCACTGTGGCAATCACATGGTGGTTAAGTAGCTAGAGGAACAAATCCGAAAAAAAAAAAAAAAACCACCACAGTTCTGCATTTCACCTTCCTTTGAGGCAGATGAATTCCACAGTAAAGTAGTAATAGGTATGCAGATAATTATGATGAGTATCATCATAGTGAGTATTCACTACCGTCTTTTGAGTGGCCAGATGCACCATATTCATACATCTATTACACCTGCAAGTTGTAAACAGCTGCATTTTCCCCTTCCCCCATCTGTTTGCCTGTAGAAAACGGGTATCAGGTAGCTGAAAGATACACTGCAGCAAAAGACTATCACTTTCATACCACAGCAATTTTTCTAAGCAAACATTTTTCACCGATTCATCCAACATTTCTATTTCAATATAGCAACTCTCTTGAAAATACCAAGTCCAAACTCTACACAAGCTCTACAGAAAAGAAATCAAACCCTCTTTCCACTTAGTACAAACATGATATTACCCTCTGCCTTGAAGCAACTAGTCTGAAACAAAGGTCTGCTTCAGCACAAAATTCTCTTATTTGCTATAGATTTCACAGCTCTTGTTGTGCTGTTTGCATTTTTATTACCATCTTGTGTGGCACAGGAAAGAGGCAAAACTCTACACTGGGCCCTCTGCCATATTTTCCTAACACTGGTTAACTGTTAGCCTGGAAGAATGTGAATTGTTCCAAACACCTGACAGTTATTCAGAAGCTCCATTTGATGAAGCAGGAGTTACATTCATTGCTAGCAATATACAGTAAAATTGGAATTTCAAATGTTATTTCATACATCAAAGACAGCATTATTTTACCCATTTCCTCCAAAGCTCTAAAAGCTCTGTTGGAGGAGTTAAGGAATACATTCTATTTAATTCCACACCTCCCGTGATCACGCGGCTGTGATATGATACAACCAAAATAAGTTTTCAAGGAATGGAAACACTCCACATGTTAAACTCAAAGCAGTAACAAATCTTAAGAATTCAATTTGCAACAGATGTTGGGTAGTACAGCAACACTGGGTACGGGTCTGAATATTGTAAGAACAGGGGAAAAATGACAAAAGCAGTGTCTGGTTTTCTCTAAACAGTTCTGATAAGCTTCTTTAAAGCCACATTTGCCAGCTTTGTATATGTGCTTTTTAAACTTTTTTTTTTGGTTTTTCTCCCAGTTATTTACAAACTTTCTGGTCAAATTCTCCATGCTTCAATAAATCTCACTGTTATTATAAATGAAGCAACTATTAATTTGGAGGGTACATTATGCTCTCTTGACACCTTTCTGACAACAGGTACTGGCCACTATTGCAAACACAGGACTTCGGGCACAGTCTGCCATGGAAGTCCCTAAGTATCATATTTAACTATATTTAAGAGTATTCTCAGCGCTTATTTGAGCAATCAGGACTCCAGCTGTACTGTTACCACACAACATACGCTCACCATCACAGCCCATCTTCATCAACAGCTAGTAATGCCTCCCATGCACTATTCTTCTGTATGCATGAAGTGCAGTGCTAAATGTGCATTTTAAATTAAATACAGCCTTAGACAAACATAAAAAATTTGTGACGAAATGATGACCTCAGGGTTGACTGCCAAGCTACCAGTTGAGGAGTGTTTTCCTTGCATTGAAGTAACTTTTTGTTTATAAGCAGTTAAATACCAAGGCATGAGCAAGCCGTTTGCTTTCTGCAAATAACATGGCTCTGCCTGCTTATGCCTGAAAGCCTAGCACTTCTTAAACCCATTTCAATTAGTCTTTTAGGAAAAAGAATTAAAGTCAAAAGTGATTCAATTATTAAAACCCTAGACAGGCAGGGAGTAAACAGAGGCAATGAAAAAAGCTGAAGGGGTCATCTTTAACTCAAAGCTTAAGAGCTTTCCAAAACACTCAGTCTTGGCCATGATCTATATATCTGGATAAGCAAGAGTTTTTTTGGGAACTGATATAAAGTATACAGAGGTTTAGGCACTGATTTGTGCATATCTTCCTCTAAATGTAGGGACTGTGTTGCTGTTTGGACTGTTGTAAATAGTGTTCTACCTTCATCAGTTAATTTAAGGGTAATCCCCAGGGAGCAGGCGGACAGCAAGGCTCCCCGTTCTTGGGACTGCCATAGTTCTGGAATGAGGGGATAAAGCAGTTGGGCCGTGTTCGTACTGGTGCATACCCGAAACTGCTGCTGCTGCTCCCTGACCCTGATTCCAGCAGGCAAGTTAAGTGCTATCTGCATCCAATGAGGATAGTGCAGTGGATAAGTTATCCGAGGGGAGAAAGGTCAGCTTCTGCAGAATCAGGATTTGAACAATTCAGTAAAACCACATTAAAATCCAGCCACCACCACAAACACTCCTAAAGAGAATCTGGACAGGAGACAGAAAAACAGGAGACAGAAAAACAAATTCACATTATACACAGCACTGAATGTTGCCAATGATGAAATACCTCCTGAAGGGGAATCAGGCACCTGGAAGCTAATCACTACAGTACCTAACATTCATGCTCCTGACTACTAAAACAGGCTCTTGAATCCTGTATTAGATGCCTAAAGCCAAGCGTGATGCCTGAGGGAAAACGGTGCCTCACCCCTGGGTCCAAAAACTCTGGTGCTGAACAAATTGTCATCTGAGGATATGGACATCCTCCAAAACCCTGACCCTCCTCCGCGTGCTTGGGAATGCATGTCTGTTCACTTAGGATCCAGGCACCAGAATTTCCTTTGAAGATGCCTGTTTTTTGCTGCTACTCACTTCTGGTTTTCCATGTATTTAGGAGCACAAACACCACGCAATACACCCTGTGCATCCTCCGTAGGACACCCTGACCGCCAGCAGGAGGGCACTGGAAGGCCAGGTCGCCCGCGCTGGCTGGACAGCGGCTCAGCACCGCAGCGCTGCGCGGTGGTGTTGGGAAGGCGCACAATGGGCGCACAACGGGCGCACAGCCTGGCCGCACACCCGGCCCGCAGCCACCGCGCGCTCGCACGGACAGCAGCTGCTGTTATCCCACCTGCGACTTCAAAGGTCTGTCCAGCTCCACGGCATTTTCCAAAGCTCTAACTGTCAGCGCTGAATTCCGCATCACCAGAACGCAGCTCTGTTTCTCTGGAGGCGTTATTGCCCCTTTATCACCGCCATCAACATCGAAGACCGTGTGCCATCTTTGCCTGCTGAGATGTGCGAGGGTCCTTCTGGAGCTGCTTGGCATCAGCCTGGCGTTTAACCACCCAAAAGAGCTGGAAAACTTTGATTAACTAGCAAGAACGTTTAAGACAGCATAAAAGAAAATCGTTAGAGCTTGGTAGCTCAGACATGTACTAGGGCAAGACCTGGATTCTGTCTGAAACTCATTTAAAGTCCTTGAGCATCTGGTTAAATGCAGCCTATTTCAAGTTTAGTCATAATTCATACTTTTTTCCTCTGATTATCAGTACACTGAGTCCATTACTTCCTCCCACACAAGTCAGCTGCATGGCACATCACTATGCAGAGATTACTTACTCATGAATGTACCTAGGCCAGTAGATCCTAATCCTCATAAGTGGACTATAATTTCAAGTGTTTGTTCAGAAAAGCAGCATTTCAGAGTGCGAGAGATCAGGCAGAGGTTGAGAACTCGAGTTGTTCCTCTGACAGCTCCAGGTACAGTAAAGATGCAGATCTTCATAGGCTCACACCAGTTTCATTGTTCTGATAGAGCTTCCTTTTGCAGAAATAATGCCTTCATTATAACCTATTTTGCGTTAGCTCTAGCATTTCACAATTTTACACAGTGTGAGGAGCGTGAATAATGCTTTATTCTGACACTCAGCCTGATTGCCTTTATACTGTTATATTTTATTGCAACATACAAGTTCCCCCCTCCCATAAAAATGAAAAAGACGACTAAACTCTGCTAAGTTTTAGATAAAGTTTGAACACTATCTGCTAGAATATGAAGGGAATTTAATTTTCACCTTTCTGTTTAGAAAGCCAGAGAGGGTTCCCTGGAGGTGAGAAGCAAAGGTGCTGTGCCCTTCCTCGTGCAGGGAAGATCCCAGAGGCCGCGCTGAGAGCATCGTCCACGCTGCCGCGCTGCCCCTCGCCGCGCTGCACGGGTGCAGGGACGTGCTGCACGGGCGCAGGGACGCGCCGCGTGGGCGCAGTGACACGCTGCAGGTCACACAGGCACCTGTGCAGCTCCCACCCCATGCAGAGGGGCCAAAGGCAGCCTGAGAAACGAGGGGGAAAGGTTAGCACCTCAGCTCCCCCCGCTCTGACACTCTGCAGGAGAAAATTAGACTCAACTACAGCTTAACAGCAGGCAATTTTTGCCCATAGGCTTTCTTCAGATAAGTGGTAGTATTGATTTTATCATCGTGATTCATTTATTGCCTCCAACATAAAGATGCCATTAAAAATGACTGCAGTCTGTTTGGCAGTTAACTTGAGAGATGGGCTGGTGCAGAGACTCCTGCCTTGAAACGGATGCGTCAAACCTTGGGCCCTTCCCAAAGAATTTATGGCCTGGGCAATACAAGTGCATATACATACAAGGGCAAAATTCCAAACATGAATCAGGTGCAACCTACTGTACCTCTTTTCATGATCCTACAGAAAGCTGGAAAATATGACTGGGAGTTCAAATCTCCATTGCTCAATTACGGAAATTAACCTGAAGCCCATGAACACCATCAGTATAGGCACTAGATTGAAATTCTGATAGCAGTCATTTCGGTGAGTGATGACTAAAAAAGCAGGAGATAATTGTTGACAATAAAAGTATCCAGAAGAGAATGACAAGGTACAAAAAATGAAACAGGAATAGCAGAACCAAGACAAAAATAATTGAAGTTCTTTGCTGAGCTCAGTGTCACCCTGCATGATAAAAACTGACAAGTTCTGAAGACTTGGCAGGGACACGAGGCAAGACTCTGCATTGCTGCTACTTGCAGATTTCCCACTGCTCTCAACTCTGTCTTTGACCAGAGGACAGCACACAGAGGCTGCATTTCTTGGCTGTGGGCCAGAGTATACGTTATTTGCAAGGCAGTCTCTGATGAAGTACATTGCATGACCCATGTCTATGGGACAGCAAGACCTCCAGAAATTTAAGCAGGAAGCTGATAGCAAACCCTTGTACTGAGAGCCTGAATATCTGCACAGCTCCCGTGATTCTGCACCATGTGGCCTTAACAAGGTCTGAAATCTTTTTAAAATGCAGCCTGGCCCATGGATTCCTTGTCAATGCCTATCAGTACAGCCGAGAACATCTGCAGGTACCAGGGTACCAAATGACTTGAACGAACCTCAGAGCAACAAGTTTTAAACCTCAGAGAAGACAAAAACCCATTTCCCCGCTTATTTCAAGCAGGACTCAGTCTCTCCAGCTTCAGACAATGACTGAAGCAGCAAGGCAGAAAAATCAGAGAATATTCCTTGCAGTGGGTGCAGGCTCACCATTACCTTCAGTCAGCCTGGGCATCCCGAGTAGCTTTAAGCTCCTAATTGCAATTGGAAAGACAGCTTTGTAGTCGAGACAGGAATTTCCATTTGAATGAAACTGCCTCAACCAGCTAGATTCCAGCACCTCAGATTCTTACTTGTTCAAAAACTACAAAAAGTAGATGCTATTTAAGGGCTGCAAGTTCAAAGCATTATTTGCCCTATGGAGCTTTTTTCTCCTGTTGTTACTATTCATAGATTTGGACTCTTTTCTACTACTGCTAATTTGAACAGCATTAGCCAAGACAGCTTTCAAAAAACTATTTTTTTTACTCCTCTCTTTGCTACACTGTTTGATTAGAAACAACTAGATCATAAGCTACAAAGGAAGAACTTTTGCTCTGCACCATCTGACAAAAGAAAAATTGTTCTCAAGCTCCAACATAACCAAGCAGCTGATTTATAAATAGATTTAGCTATAAATACCTAGTCACATCTAAGCTTCTATGCAGGAGAGCTGAGGGACGGATTGAAAAAAAAATCTTATTCTGGCTCATTTAACTATTAAAGCCCAGGACTCCGGTCCTTGTTCACACTGCATGGAAATACCCGAGCAGATCTTTACCATCAGAACACTGCACGCAATTAGTTTCCCGAGATTTGACATGGATGGTCCAAGTATTAAGTTCATATTTGCTTCCTCACACTGAACAGCACAACCAGTGACCAGCTGTGACAAGAGCTGAGCCGCAGGAACTTAAGGAAAAACGTATCAGCAGCGAGGGTGACGGAGCACGGAACAGGCTGCGGAGTCTCCGTCTGGAGATCTCCAGGGGCCGCCTGGACGCAGCCCTGTGCCACGTGCTGTGGGTGACCCTGCGTGTGCAGGGGGTTGGACTAGGTGATCCCTGGAGCTCCCGTCCAACCTTAAGGATTCTATGACTCTATGGAGGCTGCAGCGTGACAGGCAAAGATGCCACCAAAGCCAACAGCCCCATTTAGCCAAAGACACCAACAGAGATTGGCAGATGATCGTTTGTTTCAACTGCTCTATCCAGAAAGCACCAAGGAAGCTGACACCTCCGGTGTGGGAAGGGGCGGTTGGCGGTTAGGCTGAGCCTTGCTCTCCCGCCTGGGCTTGGCCGCAGCCCGTGCTCGGTTGGGCCGCGCAGCCGCGCGCGTCTGCCAGCGACGGGCTGGAGCAGGGGGCACCGGGGGGTTTGAGGGGCTGCAGGGCCGTGTCCCCTGCCGCTCCTCCACCAAGAGGCTTTTCTGCAAGGACACCATGCTGCCCAGAGGAAATAGGCCGCAATTGTGACACATGACCAAAGATTTAAAGATCTCTGTGCAGCTGACTGGGGACTGAACCACTCCTGGTCTTCTCATGTGCGTGCTCAAGTAAAAGCAGTGATGTTCGGGTTAGATGTGCATCACTCATGGGCATGACAAAGCTACAAACAATCCCCAAATATCGCTGGCATTTTCCTGGCAGGCTGCTGGTCACAGGGTTAAATCAGGCAATGTTTCTAACAGGACCCAGCCGAGCAGCTGGGACACTGACAGGCTCAAAAGCAGGCACATTGTTACCAGCTAATCCAGCCTGAAACCCCCCTGCACAGCATTAAGCACAATCCAGACGCACAGCTGAACACCCCGCCACTCGGAAGGGGAGATGAGCTGCCACTGAGCTCCGCAGAACAACGTCAGCACTGACTGGCAGCTCCTCTGAGCTACTTCCCTCTCCTTGGTGCACCCCAAGACCAGGGCAGCTCCGTTGCTTGTATTTATCAATGTATAAGCCAAGAAGTAACGTTATATCATGCAAAGAGTGCCACAGTGCAGCACAAAACTAATTCTGCTCAGCCTCACTAATAGAATGTAGGGGAAAAATAGCTTTTTTGCCTAGCCTCTCCTAAAATTTTAGGCCATTCAAAGGTACAAAACCTGAGCAGTAGCATTCCTATTAAGAGACACCTTGCAATTTTCTTTCATCTGTCGTCATACATTGTGAAATGTATCCGTTTCACAAAATTCTTCTCTCAAGTCATGCCCATTTTTGCTGCATTGATCCTTTTAAAACCGCAAAACCAGCAAACTAGAAATTCAGACTTCCTGAGTGTACTTTACCCACGTCTAAACAGGCAGAAGCACTTAAAGAATCAGAGCCCAGGATTTATTGTGCTTTTATCACAGCCACTGTTCATGCTTTTCTGTGATCCAATATGGGTTTCAGTATAAACATATGGATCCTAGAATTTAACTAGGTGTGAGAGCGTCTAGAAGCACAGGATACGGCTTCAGAGAGCTACTCACTTAGTGAGCTATCCTCATTTTAAAAAAGCAAAGTATTGCTGCCAGCTTATCTGAAGCAGAAAAGTTTTAGAAGCAGAAGAGCAAAATAGTAGATATTTGCTTTGATGAAGAAAATGAACTTGTGGAGAACTGTCCTTTTGCATTTCCAAAAGCACTTCAAGGGTGATCCAGAGAAAAGGGACTTCCAAACCACAGCGTTGGTGGCACAACACCTCCCTCCGAGGACCCCGTCCCTGCAGCCGCATTCAGGCCTGGGTACGTTAACCCCGTCAGCACGCGACCCACAGAGACCAGCCTGCAGAGAAGGGGCTGCCTGCAGTTCACCTCTCTGGAGAGGCATCTTTATAAAGGCAGGAACTGGAAGGGCATTTCCTGAACTTCCTGCTTATTTCCAGGGCTTATATTTGGCATAACTGGAATGTTCCTTCTGGCATCCAAAAGCCCTCCTTCCATGGAGGCTGCTCCCTGCAGGAAGGGCGCCGTGCTTTTCCACTGAACACGAAGCTGCATCACATTACAAGACAACACTGTGTCCCATAGGGGACAATCACAGAGGGAGCTACACGATGAGACGAGTCACCCGTACTGAGCACCCACCCAAGCGCAGAGGGTCCAAACCACGTCTTGCAGAAGTCCTTAGCCACAAGGCCACGGCAAGGGAGGTGAACATGGGGAAGAACAGGCCATGGTCTTCCTTCCAAAGCTGTTCGAGTATTCAAGATCCTTGTGCCAGGGGAAAGAAAAAACTAGAGATACTTCACAGTTAATGGTTAGGGCACTTGTTAAAAAAATGTGGACTCCAGGCCTTGCTCCAAAGGATATTTGTGTGTGTAAGCACACATGTACGTGCACACTTGCCAGCCTAAAATAACGTATAGGCTGTTATTCCCTTACTAATAGGCCCTTACCAATACATTCAATTCTGTGTCAGAAAGCACTAAATCCGCTTTCGACCTCTTAGCTTAGAGCTCTAATGTCAGAGCCTAAGTAGAAAAGGAGTAGACGAGTGAGGAGAGGGCACAGATTCCTGCAGCTGTGGAGAGAGGAAATGTAAATGTCCCACTCTTTGAAGAGCACATCCTGAGGAGCCAGGCTCCAGACCCCAGACGAGAAGCCCCCGTAGACAAGGAAGAATTTCAAGCCTCAGTGGCGCTGTGGTCTGGCTGCACACAGCAGAAGTGTGATAGATGCTGGGGCATCCACATCAAGCATTTTAACTGTAACAGCCCATTAACACAACTGTACGAGAAAACGGTGTACGAAGAAGTTTAAAGCTCCCTCAGATAAATCACCACCTGGCATTAATTCCTTTTGAAGAAGGAAGTGCTACCTCAGCAACTACATCCTAGAAGTGGTTGCCTACTGCTGTCCAAAAGGGAAAATAAATTGCTGGTAATGCCTTCCTTGTCTCGGTAGCTTTCAGTCAGCTTCTCTGTTGCTTTGGAGAGCTATGGAAAACCCCACAGATTTTAGTCCCACACTGCTTTGCTCAGTCCTTAAACTAATTCTGCTTAACCTGCTCTTCAGCAGCCAGATCCATCTGGGAACCGAGACCCAGAATACATCTTTTTGATAAGAACCTGCAATTTCTCCCATTTCCCCACAGGAAGTTCTCACTTTGCAAGTTACCCTCAGGAGTGAAGTACAGCTTAAGAGATCGCTGTCTCTTGGGCCGTGTTTTACCAAATACTTTACACATAAACAATCTCTTGGTGCTGCAAAGACTCTCTAACCTTTCTCATTTTAAAGCTTTCTATTAAACACTCCAGCAAATGAGAATCCCACTTTCAAGTGGTAGTTCCAGGATGCTGTGCTAGAATTTAACAGTGCCAAGTGCCAGCTTCACCTAAAACACTCTTTAGCAGTTTTAACCTTTCTTCCACAAGGCTGCTTGACTATAGCAGAGTTTGCTGCTATATATTCAGAACTCCACAATTTTGAAAATATTTTGCATCACAACCAAATTGTGACTCCTCAGCAGATACTATCACAGTTGCTATACCATGTCTTACAAATGTAGATTGCTTAGGTAATGTTTTATGATTGACAAATATTTACCATGATACTATTTTTGGAGTGCGGGCATAAAAAATTCAAAGCATATATATAGCTTTTCCAGCAAGCATGGCAAACCAAAGTTTCCTTGAGCTTTTCTTTTCTTTTGAAGTGGACAGTTCCAACAGATTTTTCTTAGCTATTTAATCAATTTTCTATCATACAGCTTTTTACTTGGACCAATATTTTTGTCTTAACCTTTTCTTCATGCTTTTATTTAGCTACTGGAATTTGGCTTTTCTCTTACTATATCTATATTTCTATTTTCTTAAAGGTTCCTTTGCTACTATATATATCATTTTTCTTTTCCATGGCTGGTATGCCATATTTCCTCCACAGCACTTCCTAGCTTTTTGCTATAGATACTTGTCTGCCTCCTTCCCATTTAATTCCCATTTTTAATATGTGAATTACATTGGAACTACATTCACCAAATGATGTGCCTGCAGGGGGAACACCACAGGAATCCGAGATTCATTGCCTTTAGGCTGTAAAACATGGACTTCAGGGAAATCCTTATGGAACATCAGGGCTGCTGGTCACCCAGGCAGACACAACGCCAGTGCTGGCAGCAGTGTCCCACAGAGAAGGATTTTGATGGGAAGGAACAAAAGGACTTCAGCCTCCCCTCAGTCCATGCCGCGGCCCAGCGCTCCCCACAGCCGCTCCTATGGGCCTGGTTCCATTCCCGTGGGCAGCACCAGCACCATCCATGTTCCAAGGACACCATCCACCTTCCCCAGGCCCTGGGGACACGCTCATGCTCCGAGCCTGCAAGGCAAGGCCACATGAAGGCAGCCCAGGGATAACCAGGATCCACACCAGAAAGCCCCAAGCATTAGCAGTTACATTGAGAGTTTGCATGGAAATAGAGCTGAAAGCTTTCCCTGCAGTACCATGTTAGTTGTTTCTCTGCATAAAGGCTCCTCTTGATCACCCCGGCTGAGATTCCTTCAGGGAGCTGCATCAGCTGTTCCCACCATCTGACTGCTGCTTTCCAGGTACACCCGCTCCCTGAGCCCTGTCCTGGGGAGCCCTACAAGGGACCCCAAAAGCACATCTCAACAATCTCGCTACTAATCTATAAAATTACAGCAGCAATTATTTTTTCCAATAAATAATTATGAAAGATAGATGAAATAAAAACATTTGGTCTTTGCATCCTTCTACACAGTAAACACACACACCGGGGCTCAAGGGAGCTGAGGTTTTCCACAGCCGGGACACCTCGGTGTCCCTTCACTACGGCGCTGGCAGCCTGGTGTCCCAGCTGGCAAACCCCACAAGAGGGGCAAGCACCGGCTCAGGGCCAGGGAGCCGCAGCACGAGGTGGCCCTGGAGGCAAACACCCCTTCCCTGCCCCGGACACAGGAGGGATCGGGCTGCTCTGCACCGCGAGGGGCGGGAGCAGGCCCTGCGGCTTCCCCTGCTGCTGGCATTGCACTGCTGTAAGTTAACAGAATGACTCTTAGCTAAAGCTCAGCTTCCCATGGGAAGTTCAACTCAGGCAGCAGACCCCATTCCAAGTGGTATGGAAACAAAAATAATTCAGAGCCATGCATTTCCCAAACTTTCCCTCTTAGGAAAAAGACAAACTAAGCTTCTTAGTCAAAGCAGTGGTATTTCCCCTCCACAACACCATGCAGGGCTTGGGGGTGCTCTGCTCCAGCCCAGCCTTGGCCGGGAGCAGCCCTGGGCCTTCCTGGAGGACTCACCTGGGACAGCTGTGGTGCCGCTCACAGTTGGGCTCTCTGCCCACAGAAGGTCCTTATGCAGTTTGCCTTAGGTAACATAAGGCAAAATTTATTTTAACTATACTTATAATCAACCTGGCTCCTAGAGGAAAATAAGAATCTAAGTTACTCAAAGCAAAATAAACAGCTTTTAAAATTAGCTCCAGAAGCCCCTTTTTCAGGCTCCCGCGCAATGCCCGCCCCCCGGCTCTCCGGGGCTATAAGAGGGGCCAAGGGGGCACACAGCTCCTCCCTGGTGGCTCTGCTGCTCTGGTGCTCTGTGTGGGGCTGCTGTCCCAGGGAGGTTGGCGGTGGCTGCAGGTCTGAGGCTAGGCCATGGCCTGGGTGCTGGGGGCTCTGCTTGCCCTGGCCGCCCTGGCTAGGTGAGCGTGGCCCGGGCACTCGCTGTCTCTGCGAGCTGCCGGGTGCTGCGGTGACGGCTCCGGAGCGCTGTGGGTGAGCGGCTGCAGGGGCTGCCCAGGGCCGCGGCGGGAGGCAGCCGCAGCGCGTGAGGGCCGCGAGGCTCGAACGTGCTGTGCTCCTCCTCTCACCTCCCTTTGCGGCCTGCCAGCCTCCTGTCCTGGGAGAAGACAAGGCTGTGCTCCATATTTTCAAAGTATGTCTCTCTGTCTTGTAAAAAATGTTACAGGATTTTTTACCTAAGCTTGCTAGTGATGTATGTGGAGCTCTGGATGTGTTTGAGGTGCTGGTTCCTGGGGGAGCTTGGTTATCCACAGTGAACAAAATCAGCGAGGATTCTCTGATATTTGCTGTGTGACTAATTGGCTTGAAAAAATAGTATTTAGATGGAGGAGTTATGCAGTCTGTGACCCCTGGTCTCTCTTCTGCAGTTGATTGACTGTTTTTTTCCAAAACACTTTAAAGCATTTTGCTGTGTTCTGGGGTTTGCCCCTGTCCTGCCGTTGTTGCTCTGTAGCTGTTGACCCTCCTGCCCTCTCGTTGCGGTATTTCTCTGTTTAGCCAGCCACGCTAATCAACACCTGTTCATTTCAATGGGCTCGTCCTTGTGTCAGCGTGCACTGGAGAAACTCTCAGCTTGCTTGGTGTAACGTCTGGCCCCAGCACTTGTTTCCATAGAAATCTGCCTCATCTCAGCTTGTGAGCCATAGTGGAGCATGGTGCTGTTGATCCCAGCATTTCCTGAAGGTGCCGCTAATCAGCGGTGCAGCTGGCTCTGGGGAAGCTCCGATGTTTACTGCCTGAGCATCCTGCTCTCTTGCACATCTGCTGCCCAGGGTTTGCATGAACCTGTTCTTGAGTTGCTTAGGTCAAGTGCATCCACAACAGACCTTGCTTTTTCCCTTAAGTGTGCTTAATACTACTCAAGGACACTCTAGATTGCTGCTGCCTGACACAATAAGGAGTGAAGAGGTCTGTGCTGAGTAGTTTTTGTGTCTTCTGCTAAAGATGAGTAAGATTGATGTACTGCCCACAGTGCTTTCCTGATAACAGATAATCCTTTCTAAAGGAATACTTGGAATGAGGCAAGCCTTGCCATGAGCCTTGCCAGCCATGGCTATAGGAGCTCAGACCTGGAGTAAATCCTGTTGCAGTATTTGTGGGCAGCATCTTGTTCAGTGGGATCCCACCCATACTGGTGGGTTGGAAAGGGAAGCTTCAGCCTATACGGAAAAGGAAAAGCAGTGTGAAGACCCACTGGGAGTTGCCCTTGCTTTGCTCTCTGGGGAGACAGTGCCCTAGCCGGGGTGTCCCAGGCTCTGTGGCACGGCCGTGGGGACACGTCTGTACGAAGCTGGAAGGCTTTGGGTGTGCTGCGGAAAACAGCAGTTGGAAACTGTCCCTTGGAATGCAGTTCAAGGGTTGGCACAGGTCACTGGGCCATGGCAGGAACTTCAAAGAGCATGGTCCTGTCACCAGATTTGTTGAACAACTTGCTCTGTTTTTATGCCCATTTCAGAAGTTTATTTCCGTGTAGTTCACGCCCTGCAGTTAGGGCTGCAAACTGCTGTGAGTAGAATCACTCGCTTGTGTTGTCTGCAGGATAGCAGGAATTGAACATACAGGGTAAAAAATGTTCCTGTTTCTTAGGACAGCTTTAACCACTGCGTATGATTGTCTAAAATAATATCTGTGTAAAAAAATGGAAGTGAATCAGAGCATAATGTAAAGGATATTTGGCTTGCAAATCAGTCAGTGAGCATTCCGAAAGATTTGATGTACATTTGCTACATTGAGCCTTGAGCTATTAGTTATGGCATTTTCACCTACCATTGCCTTGATAAGACTGGCACATAACCTCTTTGAAATAGCACGTGGTAAGCTGAAACCTGTGTTTTGCCCTTGAAAATCAGGTGTCATTTTCTTATGCCCTTGCTTTGAAGAGTTTACAAATGCATGGCCATTTGCACACAGCAGTTCTCTAATGCAGGGTTTCTGGATCTTACTGAGTCACATAAGAAACTTTAAAAAGAATCTTTGCAGTGCAAGTTAACAGCTTGATGCATTACCATCTGTTGGAGGGACAGTAACGAGCAAGCTGGTATGAGGGATTAATTGTGTAGCAGTGCTGAAGCACGTTCATCCCCTCAACAGAAAGATCTTTTTGGAGGCACAGGGTGACAGTGAGAATGGCCAGGGGTACCCGGCCTCTCAGCAGGAGGGAGGGGAGTTTGGTGCACAGCAAAACCGGAGAGGCCGGAGGGGAATGAGCTCTGGACGGTCTGCCCACGGCGGGTGGTGAGGACAGCGACTGAGCTGCAGCATCCAACTGCAGGAGCTGCTGGTACAACTGCCATGGCTGCTGCCTTGCCGAGCCCTTCCTCTGCTGCGTCTTTGTGTTTCTCTTAACGCTTGTCTGTGATGGGGAGCATTTTGTAGGAGCGTATTTAATGGCCGCAAACTGAAGCACCAAAAGTTCCACAGGAACTTAAGGAAAAATTTCTTCCCAGTGAGGGTGCCAGAGCCCTGGAACAGGCTGCCCAGAGAGGTTGTGGAGTCTCCTTCTCTGGAGATCTTCAAACCCGCCTGGACGCAGTCCTGTGCCACGTGCTCTAGGTGACCCTGCGTGTGCAGGGGTTGGACTAGGTGATCTCTAGAGATCCCTTCAACCTTCAGCATTCTATGATTCTGTGATATTTCCATTTTACTTGTGCAGTATCCAGTACCATGTTTGTGACCCCTAATGTTTTTTTACAAAGGGAAAGCTTTAATGCTTTAAAATTTTTAGTGCTAATAATGGCCTTTATTTTTCACTGGCATCCTTTCTTTAACTGTGGCAGCCAACAACATGCTTAAGCAAGGCTCAGTGCTTTAGTTTTGCTCCCTGCCCTTTTGCAGTATGTCTTCTGTTCCAGTTTCAGTCAAGGACAACATTATTGTTCAGTGGCAGAGGATCTGAGCTGTAACACTTGTGTCAGCAAAGCTCTACGTGAGCCCCTTTCTGCGTTTCCCAGCTCTGCTCTTCACCCGCGGTGGTCGGTCGCTGCTGAGGTCGCTGCTGCTCGTTCTGCTCGTGCTGTCGGTGCTGGCAGAGGAGCGGAGGCGGCCCCGGTGCCGCGGGGCCCCGGCCGTCCCTCCTGCAGCTCTGCTCGGGGTGCAGGACCAGCCCATCAGCACCGGGGCTGCGTCGCCCCCAGCGCGTCCCGCACCCGAGTGTCGGAGCTGTGGAGACGCTGCGAGGAATGCAGGGCTGCTAAGGAAGCTTGTTCTGAAATGCCTTTTGTTTTCCAAAGTACTGCAGCTTCTAGAAAGCAGAACAAACTGAGGACAGGTGGTAATATTTTGTCTGAAATTTTATGTTGGTATTAATTCATTTGCTAGAAAGCAGTATATGTGGATAGGTCTTCAATGTAGTCCAGTCGGCTAAAAGATGCACATGGAAATGCAAGTCGACCACGGTGTTAATGCTGCACTTAGTCACTGAAACGGTTAAGCAGTGTAGATCCAACTTGTGTGGAGTTAATGATCCCTGAAAACATTAGCCTTGTATCATTTGTTATCACCCAGTATTGGACATCCCAGTTGAAACTCATGAAAATGAATATATCTTTTATACTTCTATTCATGAGAAATGAGTAACCTATAATGAGAGTTCCAACTTCTTTAGATGAAAAAATGATGAAAAACTTTCATCTGTTCAAGTCAGAATCCATCTGGAAATAAAAACATCAGCGAGAAAGGCTGCTCTGAAATGGCCGCAGAAAAACTCTGCAGTATGTATGTGGGGGGGAGCTTATCAGCAGTTTTCATTTATGGGTGGATATGCTAAAACTGTGGACAACTGTTCTGTTGAAAACATGGTTAAACTTTAATGCCCTGGTAAATCTGCTAATAAAAACAGACTTTCCAGCCTGAAACAGTGAGCAGAGTTCTGCAATTGCTTTATTAGTCATTAGGGGAAAATTTAACCAATAAATGTTATTAAAAATATTAGAAATTATTCTTTAAAAGCTGGCATGGGGTAAGTAAAAATCTGAAGATGGAAATAAAAATAACATCGAAAGGGTTAGTGACCAAAGAGATTGTGACTACAGCTTAGTTTCTGCATGTTTAAAAGGCTGAACTATGTGGGTTGTGGAAGTCCACGGTGGCCCTGGCTGCTGGGACTGACACTGCAGAGCTTGAAACACTCCGAGAAGCGAGCGGGTCGCGTTCTGGAGAGATCTGCCTGGCCACAGGCTGTCCTGGACAGCCTCTTTGCCTGGGTGTTCACCAGGGAGGTCTGCCCTGGGCTGTGCAGCAAAGAGGGCAGGAGCACCTCGGCCAAGGAACATCCTTGTACATCGGTACAGGTCAAACCCCAGCTGCAGGGGCACTTCCTGGGTACCAGAGGACGAGCTGGCCATGTGCCCTGCGGCAAGGAGAGCAGCTGCTTCAGGGACTCGAGCAGCAAAAGGGCAGCTAGCAGGATGGTGCAGGTGATGGTCACCCTCCTACTTTGCATTGTGAGACTGGAGGACTGGGTTTGGCTTTTGGTCCTCCAAAGGAGGATCCTGATGTACGGGAGCAATCTGGGTTTGCCCAGCTGACCAGGGGCTGGAGCATCTATGAGAACATGAGGAAACTGGTTTCCTTCCTGAAGAGTGCTGAGAGGGGATCTCACTACACCCAGCAACTTCCAAAGGTGAGGACATGTGAACACAGGCTCTTGGGTGTGCAGTAACTAAACAAGAGACAACCAGCTTAAGTTGCAAAATGGGGAGATCCGGATTGGGGAAATTCTTCTATAGCAGATTTCTTTCAGAATGTGGATAGTTGCATACTTAAGTTTTCTGGGAGCTGTTGTGAAATCTCCGTCTTTGGAGATGGTCAGAACTCGACTAGATCTCAGTGGACCCACTCTGAATGTGGGACTGGATCCAATGACCTCCAGACATGCCTTCCAATCTAAATTATTCTATAGGATTACCAAAACAAAAAACCTGAATATTTTAGGCCTTTCTTGTATTGTTTTAAAAGCATTTCTTACCTGTTAACACACTTGCTTGACTTTTAGTTGTAATTCACTCGATGTATTTTCTGTGCTGTGAAGCAGATGTGGGGAAATCTCTACCTCGTAGGCTGGATTCAGTCTACCAAAACTCTGCTGAACTGGTGCCTTTTTCCTGACACCTTTTCTGAGGCTGTCTAGGTTGGAAGTGAGTAATCTGCTGTCTTGAGGACCCTGCAGCTCCTTTCCCCATGAACAAAACAGGCATTTCCATCGTGTTCAGTAAATTTCTGGCTGTGACCTTCTTGTGAAGAAGGTAAAATTCAGGTATATTTCAACTGAAGGCCTTCCAGGCCAGAACTAGAAAACAAATTTAAGTGAAAAGGACAGTATACTCAAAAGTTCCAGTGCAGCCAAAAACCGCTTCCATCAGTGATTTTTACTGCCATGCTAATATGCCTACCTCAGTCACCTATTGTAACAACAAATAAATGTTACAATTTTTATATCATTCTCTTCAGCTTTCTCCTTTAAGGCTAGTTCTGCTGGCAGTCTTTAATATAAAATCTCGTGCAAACTAAATTATTTCCTGGGTACCCCTCAACTGCTGAGGGGTGAACACTGACAGTGTCAGCACCCCACTGCTGTGGGGTACAGATCCCCATGCCTAACAGGGAGAGCACAGTGCTGGGTCATAGCACTTCCACTGCTGCTTTCTGAGGTTTGCTACTCGAGGCAAAGCAAATAGGATTTGTCTTAGGAAAAATGTGCTAGGGAAGCTGTGGCTGTTTTTGAAATGGAAGAGGTAAAAAGCAGATCCTTTAGATTCAGGTGACTCGGTTCAGTACACAAGTGACATGTAGCAATTCCTGATACACAGAGATCTAATGGCCTTAAACTGTGAATATGAAGGAGCAGTAACTGACAACAGTGCACGAGCCTTAAGTGGCATGATGGAAATGGAAAGCTATTTACTATCCTCGGGTAATCCTACCTTGTTGAGATGATTTATAGAACTTCTGCAGCAGCATTGCTCAGGACGGTTTGAGGAGTCCTGACATGTGCCAACAGCTTGGTTGGACCAAATATCAGCACTTCAGTTTTTGGCAGTTCTGTGTGTGGCACAGAAGTTTAATTAGTGTCTTTAGTGTGCCAAAGCAATGCCTTCATGCTGCAGAACCTTTGGGGAAAAAGGAGAGCTGGTGATCCTCCATCGAACTACCGGGAGCCCTTGTGTTCCACGAGTGTTGGTCTGGCAGCAGGCAAAGTGCAGGCTGGCGAGTGGAGGAGGGAGCTGCAGCAGTCTCTGACTTGTGGCCAACAGTTCCAACAGTTCCAATCTTGCTTCCTCGCTGCTGATGGGACAAAGGGCTCGTGCTTAGCGCACCGCTGAGCTCATTTAAATGCATAAAAACTTTAAATAAAACCATTTCATAGCGTGAGATGACAATAGTGATTCCCATGTACTAAAATACACTTTATTAAATACCAAAATATTTATCTTCTGTCATCAAATATATTAACAGGATTTGCTCAAATGGATAAATGTACTTTTTAATGTTTATGTATGTTTGTATTTCTCAGGTATGTTTTTGAAAGGCTTGCCTCATGCTGTAACAAGTGCAAATTTTTTACAATGTAAAGTAAGACAAAGCTCCCAAAATTTTACTATGAAGGTGTTGTATTATCTGCTTTTGCATGCCTACAGATCTTCATCTTTTTCCAACTGAGGATGTGTGAATTAATGTGAGTTCTAGGTATCTCACTGAATGATCGCTATCTTCCCATTCTGCCTTCTGTCAAATTTTCTATGCTCTTCTGTAAAGGCTGGAAGAGAACAAGGATGCATTATTCAGTTCAGGAACAGGCCGTGACAACCCCTGTGCAGCTCCGCTGCCTCCCTCGCAGCCGCGGGGCTGCAGGGACCTGCCCCCTTCCCGCTGGCTCCACGGAAGCGGAGGGAGGATCGCTCCGCACCCCCAGCTCCGTGTGCTCCTGCGTGCTGTGCCCGAGACTCTCGGCTGGACTTTACCTCCTTCCATGAAATTTCAGCTACAGTGTCTTGATGCACTACATCGATATTTATGGCTCCTAGTTCTAAAGCTCAGGGGAGAGCTGATGTGCATGGCTGCTCCTGTATTCAACTTCTTGTATAAAAATCTGTCAGGTGTATTAGATGTAAATATTTTTTCTTGATTCTGGGCAGCTGACCACTCTGAGCAGAGGTTCTGTTGTGCAGAGACTGGAGCAGAGCAGTTCTGCTAGGTACTGCTACCTTGTGGGAAGCAATGCCAGAGTCCTGTCTTCATTCCTTTTTTGCTGGAAGTGTGTATTCAGGATGTGTATCTAAGTTAACTGTGGAATTAAATAAATTAGTATATTGAAAGTAATGCAGAAGGACAGCTGATCTATAACCTCCAGAGATGAAATAAACCCAAAAGAAAGCATACAACCCTCCTTACGGATTCAGTGAAAATTCAGCTGTTTCTGATGCAGTGAGTAGCCCCTGTCAGCACTTTGCTGATGAACCTTCCCTGCAGAAGACAGGACTGCTCAGTAGTTTCCTGAATATGTGACTTTGCCAGGAGGGCTCCAGGGAGAAGGTGCTTTGTCTGCAGGGATGGCCTTGAGCTTCCTTTGCTTCTTCTCAAGCTGCTCTTTCCTTTCTTTCTTTTCCTGTGAATAAAAAGTTGTGTCAACGAAAACTCCAGCAATGGGAAAAACTACTGTTATACCTCTCTTGTGTAAAACCACAAGTCAACATGCAGTGAGGATTTGCCTTTTAAGAATATCATCATGTGCAATTCACCCAGATTATACATTTGTCCTTTAGGATTAAGGTGACTGTTCCAAGGATAAGATGTCTTGTGCACTATCAAACAAGAAGCACACCAGAACCCAGAGAAGAATAAGTAATGCATTTGTTTTGGATATAGTTATTTTCATTGTAATTCTTACCCTCTAATTTGTTTAAGAGGGTACCTAGATCAGTGTAAAATATGTTCTCATTATGTTTGATAATTGGTGTAACTTTCTGTACTTACTAAATCACACTTGTTATATGCTAGAATAAATCAGGAAGTGAACAACTTAGTAACATCAATTGGAGATTTAATTATTGTACAGGTCTAATGGCATTTTTTGTTTTGAACAGCAAGGGACAGTTATGATGGATAAGCAAAATACAATATTCTCTCATCAATGATTTTCAAGAGACTAATTACTCAAAATAACTTGCAATTTATAATTATCTTTCAACTTTTAGATGGAACTGTTCTAAGCAAAATAAGTATTTTCCAAAATGATGCCTGCCATTTTTTAGCTATCTGCAAGCTATTTGAATTTTTTAGCTATTGCCCAGATCTTAGCTGGGTCTGCATGTCCTTCATAAGGGAGAAGAGAAATAAGGTTACTGCAGCTGAGGGGGCACTGGCAAATGGAGGTAGATGTCTCATGGTGTTTTCCCCTTGTATTGCACGCATGCACTATTCAAAGCATCATAATACTAGTTTTACATTACATTGTTTTATTATATATTACATGTATCTGAAATATCAACTGCGCGAGGTCTTTGTTAACCTAAACCAGAAGATCCACTTCAGTTATGGGCATCTAAGCTGGCTAAGGAAACATAGAACTGCTTCATGTAGTAAAGCTGATAATAACAGGGCAAGCTTTGCATGCTTTCATTAAAACAAGTCATACTGCCCTTCATCAGTTAGTCTAATGAGATTTTATAGGGAGAGATGATCTTTTATCTTCCTCTATTACATAAAATAACCAAGACAAATTGGCTTCAGCCTGTAGGATCCTCACTTTCTCTGCCATCCTTCACTTTAGTCTTCCTTAAATGAATGTAACTAGTGGGTTTGGGCCTTCAGAGCAGGTTCAAGGTACTCCTTTGGAATTTGGAAAAATTTGGAAAATTTTTAAGGGAATAGGTCAGTGCCCTAAGAGGCAGTATCACTGTATTTCAAAAATGAAGACAAAATGTGTAAGCAGTATAGATGAGCTTTGGAAGAATATATGCTCTATAATAGAAAGCCTATATGATTCATGTTTCTATTTGGAGTATGTATGTATGCATGTATTCTGCAAATTTATTTTTATACAAATTTAGTCATATTCTACCACTCTTAGAATCTGAATCTGCATTTGACATTTAAAAATGGGACTTACTGGTATTAATTTGAGAAAATGTGTTACAAAGAAGTGTGCATATTTTACATTTATAAAGCACTTCTCTACTGGAGACATGTTGCACAGTACAGCTATGCTTGAATATTCCAAAACAAAAATAAATCATATGTCCAGGCAGTGAAAGTTGCTTTGGACTTTAATTATACCACAAATCTGAGTGTTTGAGTGGAAAGCCCATATTTTCATGTATGGATTCCAATGCCAGGCAAATAGTCCTGGTTTAATTTATCTGAGTTTAAAATACCAAATGTGACTGGAAACTACTACTTTCTTCCAACATGCAAAACTCTCCATGTATTAGTGCTGACCACAATTCACCTGATTGAAATCTCCCCTAAAATAATGAACGAGAGTGTGTGCACAAATGGGAAAAATGTAGCGAAAATGATGAAAGAGGAGAACGGCTGTATCTTATCATACACTAAATAACTGTGTGGCTTGGCCTTGCTGTGGGGGCTCCTTCCCTTCCTCTACTAGGGAGTCTTTTCCTAGTCCTATTTCATGGAGACAAGCAAGAGCCTGGTAAGACCAACAACTTTCTCACTTCAAAAGTCCTGAGAAGTCGATATGCTTTAGCACTATGACTGCCACATAGTGACTGAATTTTAGATAGTACAGAAGCCTTAGAACACATAAGAGGAATAACAACAGGCATACTTATAACATACTGCAATGCCAGGAGATTGAAATCCCAATATAGAAAGTATTTTCAACTAGATCTTATTAAACCACATGAAATGAATAATTCAGGTTAGCTGTTTCTAGCCCCTAAAAAGCAACAAATCACCGAGACTCATCTAGTACAACTTGCATTAATTTCCTGATGTTTTTCGTAGCTTTAGAATGTCAAAACCAAGGGTTGATCGTGCTCAACCTCAAGGCACGGTTGAAACTTTTTACAGCATTCTTAACCTTACTATATTATTTCTTTTCAAGAATTATAAATCTGAAAGAATGCACAGTGCAGCCTTTTCATCAGGTTAATCATTACTGCATATTGTGGAGAACATGAACAAATATGTAGAATAGCAGCACTTTTTTCCTAGGTTGTTACAGAAAAAATAGATTAACATTTTAAAAATTACAGAAAATAAGTTGAACTGCTGGAATAAACTTTCTGTTGTTTTTTCTCCCCATTCCACTCCACAGAACAGGTGCATGTCAAACTGGTAGGTATTAAATAAAAAGTGATGATTTATCAAGTGTTACATCTCAATGGGCTGGAAGAGTGCTTGGTGAAAAACAAGACAAATGCTTGCAAACAAAACAAGTCAGAAGCTTAAATTTTCTTAGCCAGACTGAAATTTTTGGCTCAAGATTATCCTTTGTGTGTTTTACAAGTATTAATAACCTTTTTCACAGAATTTATTTCCCTGCCTTTAAAAGGCTCTACACAATGCAGTTAACATTATCAAGCACTCGCAATGACCTCCAAGAGCATCAACAACACAGTTTCCATTAGCATAAAGTGTTACTTATGTTTGACAAGTACTACACCATGGTCATTTTTGAACTTGTTTTACCTACACATTATGGCCAACATCTGCTTCTGGAAAGTGGAGGATTAATTCACAGATTTATTTCTATTTACTGGTAATGAAAGGACTCTAGAATTCTTCCTGTTATGTTACTCTTACTTTGATAATGTTCCTTTTCAAACAAACCTCTTACTTGCGAAAAAAGCCTTCTTCAGTTCTCCATTTCAGAGCTGATGCCCAGTGATCTCCTATGCAAATATCTCAGGTTTCTTGATAATAATTGACAACATTACTTACACAAGTATTTCTCTCCTGCAGTTTACTGAAGTACATATTTTTCCTATTACTATAGGAAGTTAAATAATACTCTGACCAAAGAACATGATGAACAGATGCCTGATATGCTGTTTCAAATAAATTAGCACATTAGCAGAGGGTACAATTTGAAAAAGAAACTTGGTGTGGGAAGTGTCACTGAACTTTTCTTTTTGGGGTGAGCACTCTCACTTTCACATAGTCATTGAAAAAGAGGTAACTTTAGCAATGCTTGTGCCAGCCAGATCCTCCACCATCTCATTTTTTAAATTGTTCCTCCCACTCATCCACACAGATGTCCATTTAGATCTGCTTATTCCCCCACCAATAAAATGTATGCCTTATTAATAGTCCTACTGAAGTGAATTTGTGATAAGCTAGGGAATTTATAGGAATTATCTAATAACAAGGAATTCGATGAACTAGGGAACCAGGAAAGAGCCTGTCTTAGGCAGTAGATTTAATTCCTGAAAACAAACAAACCAAAAAACACCCTAATACATCCTTCATACACAGTCCAAAGCAACAAGGAAGTCAAACACAGACTGACAGGCAATGTTGATGTTGACTAACAAACCAAGGATGGTCTTTGGGAGGGGAGCGCGCACAGGCATCGTACTCACACTGCACCTACAGCACAGTCCTTCTTTGTTTGGGTGTAATAACACCCAAATATTGACTAAGCAAAAATAACCTAGGAGTGGATACTGATCACTGGATGAGCTGGGAATCACTTTATCAGGTGGATAAGAGAAAACAGTTCTCACCATGACAGCCATCAAAGGCATTTGAACAAGGGGTCAGGTCAAAAAAGACTGGAAGACTGAAGCCTAAGACCAAAAAGGCTTGAAAAGAAGGAAAGAAAAACACATATAAGCTGCTGCTGTTTTAGGTAAGTACTCTTCTTCTGAGGTAGTGTAATGAAAGATGATTTTTCTTTTAAAATCTATCCCATACCTGCAGGTCTATCTGCCTCAGCTCTCACCTAGCCATGGAGAACAAAGAGAAAGCCTACTAGAGGCCCAGGAAAAAAGATTTTTCTAAGTTCTTGACAGTACAAATGAATCTTAGTAAGGGCCTTTGGCCAGCTAGATTGCAAGATCCCATTTGTATGAAAGGCAACAGAAACCTTATACACAGGAGGTGTGCTAGAAACCACGAGGAAGACACAACAGAAGAAATATTCAAACCCAGAAAACCTTGAGAGCTGCTATGATGAATGACTCCATCATGGGGTGAAGATGAAAAGTTCTTTTTTTTTTTTTTTTTAACCTTGCAAGTTATATCTTTGAGAAAGCAATATAAGCTAAGAATATAAATACTCTTCTAGTTTGTCTATAGCTAGGATAAAATTCTGCATTATTGTTGGGACTACACTACTAGTTTACTGCTTCATAGGTGGGAATAAGGCATGCTGTTGCAAAAACAATAGAAATCAGGACCTTGAGAGTTCAACTCTTTCTATTAAATGGAAATAATCTGACCTCACTATTAACTGCTTAGTCTATTTTAAGTCATTATATTCTCCACTCTAAATATTTTCTTGAATATAAACGCCCTCACTCCTCACTTCTGCTGTTGGTGCTCTTGCTGGACTTAGCTGATTCTGTGCTGTGGGGAGTGGGCCCTTCTGAGACGGTTGTTCCTGACATGAAAGTGGAACTACGATGACTATGAAATTCAAAACTCAACAGCACATAGGTAGCAAAGATATATTTTCCACATATGCTAATTATCAAGCACATTGTACCATCATTTTGCTCAAGAAAATTTGGGAACTTTTTATATAATACTGCCATCACCTGGTCTAAAAGCTGATTTCCTAAAAGCATGAAAAAACTCAAAGATTATAACACAAAAGTATAAATGCTCATTCCTACTCATTAACCTTTTTGGTTTTAACAAAGAGCATAAACATGTACTTACCAGCCATCTTTCATATTCTTCCATAGCCCTTTTATCTTTTTCTTCTTTCTTCACCTGCTGCATTTCTTGCTTTCTTCTCTCTAGGATTTTTTCTACCTTCTTTTGTTTTATACATTCCTCCTTTTTTTCATTCCTGTATGACAGAGGAAAACAGGAAACCATCACTTGGCAAGCTAAATGCTGTATCTTTAACAAGTTTACCAAATGGAGTAGAGTAAGAAAGATATTTTATGCATTTGATAACAGATTGGGAATATATTGTAAAGTTATAAAAAAATCTTCAAAGTCCATACTACCAAAGTATACATGAACGTACTATTACAGCATCATCCTTTCTATAGTACTCTCCCTTATTTTCTATCATATAAAAGTAGATTTAAAAATAAATTGTGTACATGCTCTGAAACCTGGCCTAAAAAGAATTCCTCCAGCAGACACATACATGTGCTTCTGAATACACCTAGGTTCATCTACGCTATTGCACAGAGCCCAAACAAAGCCTTAAGGAAGGTTTATTGTCCTTCCTGAAGCTTAGTGTTGAATTATGAACGCAATCATATAGACATTATGGTACTCAGTGACTCCTGCAGCACGTGGCCTTTGGGGAAAGCAAGCACTTAGGTAGCAGAGCTGAAAGGGCTGGGCAGGTTGTTCCTGCTGCGCCTGCTCTCCAGGCGTGCGGGATCGCCAGGCACAGACACGCGCAGCGCCCGCACTCCGACTGCCACCAGCAAAGGTCTAGAAATTGCTTTAGTCCAAAACCCAAGGGGATGATACCATTTTTCAACTGCAGACATGCTGTCTCTCTTCTTTTCAGCAACTAATTCCTCTTCTTTTTTCTTCCTGATTCTTTCAGATTGTTTCTCCTTTCTGTTTAGCTCTCTCAAATATTCTACTTTCTTTTCTTTCCATTTTTCAAATGCCTAGAGAAAACAGATTCATTAGCAATCTTATCCCTCATATTTTGGTTGATACCCTTCTTGCTTATGCTGTGTTACACTATTTTTATAGATTACAGTTTTGGAATGGTTGTTTGCAGCACTGCTCAGAATCTGATACCACTTGTAAAAAGGATTACAGTGATTATATATCACTGTATAAAAAGGATTATATTTTTTCCCAGAAAGTAATATAGTTCTTTGTAAACGTATTTAAATGGAATTTATTTTACATTCAACTCATAACACTGAAATATGAGAAAATGCCTATTCATTGCGCAAAATTGACTGCTATACATTTCTAATGCAGAAATGAATCTGCTGTGATCTCTCCTCAAAAATGAGCTATGTTCAGATTTTGGAATCTGGTTTATTTCCATCTCTTGCTGGATTAATCAAAATTGTTCTCAACAGGTTCCTGAACAATATCTGGTATTTGTTTATTTATCAATTTCACATTACCTTCTGTGCAGCTTCTCTCTTCTCCTCATCCTGTTCTGCCACTCTCCTTTTATTCAGTTCCTCAAGCTTCCTTTTTTCACTTAATTTCTTTGCTTCTCTTTCTTTCATTGCTTTCCAGGCTTCAAAAGATGCAATTGCTTCCTCTCTTTTTGCAGCCTCTTTCTAGATTGAAAACAATTCTATATTTACATGCCACTAAAGATTCTTAAATATAAAATATATAACTATAATTGAAAATGCATAATTTAGTTCTCAAATGTAACATCTGACTGAGCAGCAATGAAAAGGGATCTACAGACAACATTACAAACAATACTCAAGATGTGAACAGATTTTTTTTTTCTTTCTTTGTTCATTCTTAATTTAAGGTTCCTTTCATGCAGTCGACTTTCTGGAAGGTGTTAAAGGACATGAAATACAGGAAAATAATGAGGGATATTGCATGTCTTGAGATATATTTTTTTCTGACAGATGACAAGTTAAAACTTCACAACTAAAGAAAGAACATCCCAAGGTCCTTACAAACAAACATGAAAACCAATCCAAGAGGCACACTTTTAACCTACAGGATGAATGTATACAGAAACCTTAGCCATATCCCCTTGCAACTGTAAGAATTAGGACACACCACTTACTGTTTCAGCTCCCTTTGTGCTACTTGGAAAAAAAAAAGGAAACCTTACAGTGGGAAGGTGACAGAGGTAGGCAGAAAGCAGTGTACCCCTCAGCCAGGAAAAAAAAAAAAGGTTTTTTTCCTAATAACAACAAATACAATGTTCAAGTTACTTCAAAGAGCTACAGTCTATTCTTCTCAGAACAAGAATGTAAACAAACCTTTTCAATATTGTTCTTGAGATCTTCAGCTTGTTTCTTTTTATTTCTCTTTAATTCCAGTAGATGGACTCTTTTCTTTTCCAGCCAATCCTGAAAAAAATCAGTAGAAGACTTCTATACCTCAAAAATCTTTTGAAGTTGGATGGAACTAAAGTTCCATTAACACAACTAAATATTATTAAAGCAGCACCAATATAATGACCACCAAAACTACTCTTACTTTTTCCATGTGCTACTTAACTAATTGTCCCATATGAAAAAAAAAAAAGTTTTGATTATCAAACACAATATTCTGAGGATCTTCAGTACACAAATATTTTAATCAAAAGTGTCAGAAGTTTTAAAAACAGTTTGAGGATCTTTAAAAAAGTCAGGATAAAAACATAAAAATAAAAGATGAAAAATGAAATAGCAAATCTTGCTACCTGCGATATAGGAATATTCTTTAGACTCATTGTGTCTCCTGCTAATAACTACAATTAAAGAGAATAAAATCCAACTGGGAAGAGTGAGACTACAAGCATCCATAAAGTGCTGAAAGGTATTTGCAAAATCAGGGCCAATTTTTCATGGTTTATTTGTGTGTTTTATAAGCTGCTTAAAGATAAAATGCCTTAAGTTTATCTTGCCATTAAAAATATGGAAATAAAATAATGGATTTCAGGTTCTATATTTTGTTTTAGAATTATAACAATATCACACACTCCAATGGGGGCAGCATTTATTAATTAAATGAATGCAAATTCTTTAAAACAAAAAAAATCAAAAAATAAAAGGTGCTGACTCGTCCAAGAAACCCTTTCTGTGCACGGTTGGTTTTGTGAGGGCTTACCTGGTAAACAGCTGCTCGAATGCTGTCTGCTTTGCTGACCTCTGCACTGCACCTCTGCAAGCACTTGCCTTCCAACACCTTCAGTGTGCCCAAGTACTGCGGTGAAACAGCTCCCGATGGGGGAAGAGCTGTCACGTTGTTCTTCAGGTGGGAGAAATAAGAAGACCTATAAAGACACCAAGATAAACACAGTAAAATGATCTTTTTGTTTACTGTAGTTGATACCAAGTAGTTTTCCTTTTTATTCAGTGTACAGCAAAAGTTACTCTGATTCTGCTTTTGCAGGCTCTCGACTGGGGACAGGGGAGGAAGAAAAAGTCTCTTTTCTTCCTGAGGACCTTAGTGCTGGCAAAACAAACTGCTGCACAACATATTCAGCCCAAGAAGGTTTACAGGTTCCTTATGCTTTCATATATAAACCAGCTTAAAACCTCTGAAGGCAGCGAGGGCTGCACTGGCGGGTGGATCCTGCAGCAAATGCCCACCACAGATTTGGAAAAGGCCTTACTGCCTGATCTGATGGATGAAATGGTGAGCAGGGTTATCATAACATGTACTAGGACTTTTTGCACATGCAGTGAAAGAGGGTGTAAGGAGCGCAGAAAATGCTGACAGAAAATGGGAGAAAACCACCATCTGGAGGGTCCTTAGACGTAGTTTATGCTTCAGAACTGTGGACTGTGATATGTAGCATCTTTCTCTTACCTGCCAGATGATGTTTTCATATCTTGTGGAAGTGTCTTAGTTTCACTTTGTATCTAGAAATACAAAAGGAATAGGAAAAAATCTATACATAAGTAACAGGACTAGATGAGGCATACAGAGAACTAAAAGCTAGCAAGGATGTTAAATGCAAGTAAGTAAGACTAATATAGAAAGGACACAGTGCATGGTAAGGAAGTAAACAACTTTTGGAATGTGTGTACCTTCTTGAAAAAGCACTAAGAAACCACTTCTGGGCCAAAAAGCACTGTCTATAGTCTAGAAATATAAAGGAATAAAAAGAAACCAGAAGACAGTGGCATTTTCCCTTGCTTAACAATATTAAGAATGGAAAACATAGATTTTTGGTTGTTTTAAATATTTGTGTAGGTTTCCTTGTGTACATTTTCCTTAAAACCAGTTTATTCACAGTTTAAAAGAGCATCAGCTCCAGAAGCTGGAAAGGGTCACCTGTACATGTACCGGAATTCTGCACGTGTACAGTACCAACAGCATATTCGCTACAGAACTTTTTTTTTTTTTTCCCTCCACTTCTAGGACATTGTTCTAAGCAATGGTAAAAATATATATGAACGATACCTTGTGAAAGTCCTTTGAAGTGGTCTTTCCCTCCACATGTTCAGATTTATCATCCATTGACTCCTCCTGTATTGTATCAGTTACTATTTGCCCTTCCACAATTTGCATGTGTCTTTCTGAACTGTCATCTGTTGATTTCTCTGATTTCCTTGTTTTCTTGTAATCTGGGGTCTTTGTTTTGTCTACCACAGAAGGGGATTCTGTTGTATTATCCTCCTTGCTGACGCTAATATTCTCCCTCTGATCTCGATCTAAAAGGAGAAAAATAGATTAAGGGGACACGCTCACTTAGGCAATATATAAATGATAATTTCATAGTTTAAATTGTAATTTCATAGTTTCTTAGTATTGTTACGTTTGTACAAAAAATACATTGCAAAATTAAATATGACACATGATAATGCATTTTCTGATCTAAAATTCACTTCTTCTAAAGGACTACGTGGATTATGATAGGAATTTTCACTTGTGGTATATCTGAGTGTAACACAGGAGTAACAAGCTCATTTTTTTCGATGTTACATAATCTAAGGCCAATACAAAGACAAAACTTGTTGTCTGCATTATCACCCAAACACAAACCTAGTGCGAAAAGCAAAGGCCAAGCAACATGCGAGTAGCAAAAACTATTCTGATATCTAGTGAATTACCACCAAAATTTGGATGAATGAGGAACAAATTAATCTCATCATGTGACCATATTTCTGATTCAAATATATTTGCAGTATGACAATTCAGGTGAAAAACTGTTTTTTTCTGGTTTGATGTTTTGGGGGATGTGGGACACAAAAAGAAAAAAAATGGAAGATGTTGGTGTAGAGATTTAAACAAAAGCTTAAATTAAACATATGCTTGAAGTGACCAGTTACAAACCACTTAATACTTTAAAAACATTTTTATCTGATTTGAACTGCCATTACCATAGTAATGTAAATTTGCAAAACAGTTTGGATATAAACAAAGGAAGGCCATGACAACTGGTGACAATGCAAAAAAATTAACCTAGACTGACAGTGATGAAGTAAGTTCAGGGTGACAGAGTTCTGAATTTATGTGAATAATTTTGTGTATTTTGTTGATACATAAACTTCTCGTATTTACACCTGTTAGACTGTGAAATTTTGTCTAGACTGTAGGCATTAGAAACAGCACAACTGTAATTAAGCAGCAACACTTAGTGCACAGGACACTGGCTAAGTTCATTCACTGCTAACTACTAGTGATTTAGGGTATGAACTTCAAGGAACTTCACCTGCAAGTCAGTTTAGCTCTGTTTGCAAAAAATGTACTAATCTTCCCAGGGAGAGCTGCGAAAGCGCTACACCGAACATGCGAGTGCTCCTCCTGTATCCTTGGCCAGTTGGGGCCACGCGTGTTTGAGCGGGTTGCATCGCTCTGGTTGGAATCACACGCCACTTCTGCATCGCATTAAACCCCTGCTCTTCTTTCCCAATCCCTTCTCCACCTCTCTTTGGCAGACTCCTTGTTGTTGTTTCGTGTTCTCCTTTGCCACTTTGACACTGTCTTCTTTATCATTCTCTTATGCTGTGCTTGCACATGGAGGATCAGTTCTGTACTCTAAAACTCACATCCTCTTCCTTGTACCCCAAATCTCTCTTTGGGCATTGCTTCATTAACAATGCTCAAAAGCATCAAACTACACCAAATGCATTCTCTGTTTCAAAGTATCATCAAAACAGAAAAAAAGAACTGAAACTCAGATCCAAGGGTAGTTGTTATTCACTGCTTAATATACTCTGCCAGATTTCCAGTATTTCTTCACCTTTCTGTAGTACTTTGGGCCAAGTCCAAGCTCACATATAAATAAGCTGTATTTTACAGACCGTACACAGGCCATTTCAGCAGAATTCTTATCCCTGGATCTGACAGTGTGAATTATGTACCCGTTTCAATCTAACATGATGCTAATTACTCACAGTGTGATTCCCTTAGCAAAGGGAAAAGGTGTCTAACAGTCCACTCCAGCAGTTTTCATCCTGCGTTCCACGGATTATTTCTAACAAATCCTCCTTGAAAAGGAGGATTAAGAAAGCCGTGTTCCATGGACACTGCTCCAAAGTCCAGAGATTTACACGTCTGCACATCTTCTAAAAAATGTTAAGGATTGATTCACAGATCCAGAAAAATACAAAAAATTCTAATCTACTCAGTCTCTGTTAATCTTTGTGCCTGGAAAAGATGCAGGAAGAAGAGAAAGACTTGCCTGAGTCATGTCAACTGCAAAAGAGAAAAGGAAATTTAAATGACTGGTTTTAAGCCTCAGAGATACTCAGGTGAGGCACATATGAGACAGAAACAGCTTGAATTTTAATTTGTTTCTCTTCATTTCTGGGATGCTTTTAGGACCCAAATTCTAAACACTTGGGATTATACTGTACTCGGAAATGACTGCAATAAAATGGGCAGGCCCTTCTCAGAAGCACAGAGAGCAACAGAAGGATATTGAAATAATATAGAAAGGAAATTAAGAGCACCACTCTTGGTTCCATGAAGACTTGTCTTACAGCTTTGAATGATATTTGGGTAAAAAAATGGTAATATTATTTATCTGGTTAACTTAAGTTATACCTTTTATAGATGGTGCATCTCCACACATCAGTTAATTGGAGTCTCCAGATCTTTTATTATGGGAAGTAAAATGAATGGAAAGTGATGGTGAATCACCTTCTAGCCATTCACCCTTAGACCAGAAAGTGACAAATAAACAAATAAATAATTTGTGACAAATCAGAATCACTTAACTTGACTTTAAAATGTACTGATTTTTTTTTCTTTTAGAACTAAGAGAACTATAATTACTGTTCTACACTCAGAGGAATAAAACAAAATCAGTACACTACTAAATGGGTGAAAAATATCACTGAGATGAAATCCTGTTTCCAGGGAAAAAGAAAAACAACATTCTCTAATCTGCCCCTCACCATAAGAACAATATTGGGAAAGCCATTTGCGCCCATTCACATTCTTCTTACAGAAAAAGTTATTAGCTAAATAAAAGACAGTGTCAGAAGGCTCTAATGTAGATGGTAAAATCTGCACATAGACTCTCCATTTTCGCTCTTACTTCAGGATCAGGGCTCTCAGAAAACTTTTTTTTTTTCCTCAGGTGTTGCTTTCTGACTAGTTCGGGAGGATGGTCCTGCAATCGAAGACACTACATTTCTGGAAATTATTTTTCCTTCCAACCTATTAAGATCATTGTCTTCCACAGGAATACTTTTTCTCAACAGTCTTCCTGGTTGAGGTGATGATTTATAACAATCATCTAATGAAACAATTCCAATATTCTCAGCTGAAAACGAAAATTATAGTTTTGGTTATGTCTAATTATAGACAACTGAGTCTGGAACACTGTTTTGTTAAATTATGTACAACTATTTTCAAGTAAACCTACTATCTCCAAATAGGCTGTAATATTTAATCAAAGTTTGCAAGCTTCTAAAATAATCTCTAGATAAACTTATGTGTTCATTTATCATTATCTCTATCCACATATAGATGCTACACTCTAGGAATTTAACTGCCATTAAAGAGACAGTTACAGAGTTCCTGTAAATACAGAAGAGAAAGCATATATTTACAGACAGCACTGTTACAACAACACCTATTGTCTCATTGTGCTTTACTCCCAGATAAACACCCCGCTTCTCTACGCACAGTGCAGAGCAGAACGACCCTGTGCAGACAGACAAGCAAGACGTGGTCCGAGCGGCAGCCTCTCCGCTTGTACCTCGCCTCCTCACTCATGTCTCCCTCCTCCTCACTCATGTCTCCTTCCTCCTCACTCATGTCTCCTTCCTCCTCACTCATGTCTCCTTCCTCCTCACTCATGTCTCCCTCCTCCTCACTCATGTCTCCCTCCTCCTCACTCATGTCTCCCTCCTCCTCACTCATGTCTCCTTCCTCCTCACTCGTGTCTCCTTCCTCCTCACTCATGTCTCCCTCCTCCTCACTCATGTCTCCTTCCTCCTCACTCGTGTCTCCTTCCTCCTCACTCATGTCTCCCTCCTCCTCACTCATGTCTCCTTCCTCCTCACTCATGTCTCCTTCCTCCTCACTCGTGTCTCCCTCCTCCTCACTCATGTCTCCTTCCTCCTCACTGATGTCTCCTTCCTCCTCACTCATGTCTCCCTCCTCCTCACTCATGTCTCCCTCCTCCTCACTCGTGTCTCCTTCCTCCTCACTCATGTCTCCTTCCTCCTCACTCATGTCTCCCTCCTCCTCACTCATGTCTCCCTCCTCCTCACTCGTGTCTCCTTCCTCCTCACTCATGTCTCCTTCCTCCTCACTCATGTCTCCCTCCTCCTCACTCATGTCTCCTTCCTCCTCACTCATGGCTCCCTCCTCCTCACTCATGTCTCCCTCCTCCTCACTCATGTCTCCCTCCTCCTCACTCGTGTCTCCCTCCTCCTCACTCATGTCTCCTTCCTCCTCACTCATGTCTCCCTCCTCCTCACTCATGTCTCCCTCCTCCTCACTCGTGTCTCCTTCCTCCTCACTCATGTCTCCCTCCTCCTCACTCATGTCTCCTTCCTCCTCACTCATGTCTCCTTCCTCCTCACTCATGTCTCCCTCCTCCTCACTCATGTCTCCCTCCTCCTCACTCGTGTCTCCTTCCTCCTCACTCATGTCTCCCTCCTCCTCACTCATGTCTCCTTCCTCCTCACTCATGTCTCCCTCCTCCTCACTCGTGTCTCCTTCCTCCTCACTCATGTCTCCTTCCTCCTCACTCGTGTCTCCTTCCTCCTCACTCATGTCTCCCTCCTCCTCACTCATGTCTCCTTCCTCCTCACTCATGGCTCCCTCCTCCTCACTCATGTCTCCCTCCTCCTCACTCATGTCTCCCTCCTCCTCACTCATGTCTCCTTCCTCCTCACTCATGTCTCCCTCCTCCTCACTCATGTCTCCTTCCTCCTCACTCATGTCTCCCTCCTCCTCACTGATGTCTCCTTCCTCCTCACTCATGTCTCCTTCCTCCTCACTCATGTCTCCCTCCTCCTCACTCATGTCTCCTTCCTCCTCGCTCATGTCTCCCTCCTCCTCGCTCGTGTCTCCTTCCTCCTCACTCGTGTCTCCTTCCTCCTCACTCGTGTCTCCCTCCTCCTCACTCATGTCTCCTTCCTCCTCACTCATGGCTCCCTCCTCCTCACTCATGTCTCCCTCCTCCTCACTCATGTCTCCTTCCTCCTCACTCATGTCTCCCTCCTCCTCACTCATGTCTCCTTCCTCCTCACTCATGTCTCCCTCCTCCTCACTGATGTCTCCTTCCTCCTCACTCATGTCTCCTTCCTCCTCACTCATGTCTCCCTCCTCCTCACTCATGTCTCCTTCCTCCTCACTCATGTCTCCCTCCTCCTCGCTCATGTCTCCTTCCTCCTCACTCGTGTCTCCTTCCTCCTCACTCATGTCTCCCTCCTCCTCGCTCATGTCTCCTTCCTCCTCACTCGTGTCTCCTTCCTCCTCACTCATGTCTGCCTCCTCCTCGCTCATGTCTGCCTCCTCCTCGCTCATGTCTCCCTCCTCCTCGCTCATGTCTCCCTCCTCCTCACTCATGTCTCCTTCCTCCTCACTCATGTCTCCCTCCTCCTCACTCATGTCTCCCTCCTCCTGTAACTCAGTCACTCCAAGCAGCAGCAGAACAGGGCTCTGTGCACAGGACAGGTTAGACCTCGGCCTTCTAAACCTCCTGTGTAATAACCCTCCGTCTCTTGTCGTTTCTCCACCCTGCCACCAAAAAGATCAAGCCCTTGTACATCTTTCTGCCTGCATTTTTCTCTAGATGTGCTGATCCACGCAGAAATGTGCTCCTGATCCTCTCAGTGCTGCAGAGGTACTTCTTATTGAGGCCAGTTCATACAAACCTCTCGCAGGAAACAGAGAACATCATGGCAATTTGAAGTCTTATCACAGTGCCCTTCAAATGTGCTCAGCCATGTAAAGCTGAATTATACAATTCCTGGGAAGTTTACAGAGTAAGGAGTCCACAAGAACATTCCCACAGGTACACAGCTACTTTTTCTATGCAGTAAGTCTTAAGAACATCAAAGAAGCAGACAAAGCAGATTAAGTATTTAAACCTTTCCTTTTTTTTGAGTCCAAAGCTATACAGGCAGTAACTGGCTGTAAAAGACAGGTGTCTACAGAGTTTAACTACACATTCACGTATCTAGTGCTTTGCTGCCATCACGTGGAGAGAAAAACTAAGAGCAGTCAATACCACCTGCCACACATTGTAAAAGTTGTGATCTTCTATTACCAGGAGTAACCAACCAAACATAAAAGACTTACAATGTAAATGGAACACAGGACAAATTCTGCCCACGTCAAGAATCAGATAGAGATATAAAGCCTTGTGATGCTTTAAATTTGCTTACACTCCATTAACAAAGCTAGTTTTGCTTTCCATACTTAAAGAAATGGCCTTGGATATTCTTATAATGAAACACTGAAGTCTTTTATATGTGAATATCCATGGGAATATTCATCCCAATCATAAACGTTTTGCTGACAGCTCATTGTGTGACACCCTAGTGCACAACTTCAACATTGTATCTGCCCCAAAGCGGCCCAGCCCGTCACAGAAAAGGGGTGCCCGTTCCAGGCCCCTGCTGCTAAAGGCTGTGGACACTGTGTGGACGTGGCTCTGCGCCACGCACACGAGGACGGGGCCAGTCTCCAGCCCTCCCACGCTCGCCATAGACAGGGACCTTCACAGAGCCCAAGTTCCCAAGGAACCATTTTTATCTCCTGAAAAGAAACTCTTGCTAGTTTAAGTTACACCTGCTCAGTTTCCATGCTCACCTGAAGATGAATATTTAGAAGAATATTTACCATACTCTCTGAAACTAAAGCAGACGCAATTAAAAATGAAAACAGCGTATCTATCTACAACACTATTTTTTAAATATTGTAATATGTCTAAGCAAATAGCAGCAAAAATATTTAAGTGCTTTCTTTTCACCTGATGCAGACGCATCTCTCATTTTGCGCATCCTTTGCTTTGGTACTGGCTTGCTTTTCTCTTGATTCAGTGTAAGCACTTCTCTCTGCAGCTCAGGCATGCACAAGTCACCACAGGGGCCACTCTCACTATTATCTTGTGGCACTTCTGCAGGTGAACAGTCCTCATCATTTTTTCTGTCATCGTCCCCGTTTTGACTTTCTAAACATTCCTCTTCACTATCCTTTTTGTCATCCTGCATGTTTTTATTTTCCAAAATGATTGTTTGTTGTGCCTTCTCTTCATGAAATGGTAAGTCATCAGCAGCTTCATTTTCCAAAGGAACTGCTTTTTGTGAAGTATCTTCATCTGAGAGAGAACTCTCAAAAGCAATTGATTTCTTGGTGCTTTCAATATCTGAATTACTTTCTGGAAGCTCTTCCACAGTACCTGAAAACAGTACATTACCAATTTGTGTTTGAACTGATTAGAGGAAAAAAAAAAAAAAAGCAAGAGGGTGAGGGGGCACAGAAACTGTTCCTATATTTTAAATGCATTTTTCTTACAACTCTCTCCTGACTTACATCTCTGCACTTCCTATCTCTCCAAAAATCACCAAACTAGATACTTCCTCTCCTGTCCTCTGTTTTCACTGGACATTAACACGTAGGAAAGACTTCAAATCTTAAGTAGTTAATTCTTACCTGTCATACAATGGAAATCTGTAAAAATCTATGTTTCCAGCACCATAAGAACTGGAAGCAAGGTAAGGACAACAAAGGCTGGCACAATCCGTTACCAAAATATTTGCCAGTCATCATCCTTTCATATTTTGTTCCCTTCTGCCCCCTCTAAAATGGACAGGAAAAGACTCAGATTGGATACACTCTCCACCCCAATGCTACCATCCATACATATTTTTTAAAAAAGTCATGATGACAGTTGAGTAACACAATACATGCCGGAAAGGCCTTCTTGTAAAGCTTGTTTGTAAGGGGAAATTAACCAACTTGTGAAGGATATTTCAGGTATTGCAAGCAAGTACTATGCAGAGGAAGTCCTTTTGAAAATACATTATAACATTTTAGGATTGCTATTTTCCTTAGTATACAAAACTAAGAAGGCAAGCCACTTGGCCAATTTTATTAGAATAAATGTTAATGTTACTAGATATTATATACATCATTACCCAGGAAAAACTGCCAGCTCAAACATGTTCCTAGGGGTTTGTCTGCACTGCCAAGTAGGCAGGCCTGCTCTGCAGCTTGTCTTGCAGCCTGAATTCCCTTGATTGCCCAGAATTAGGAAGTAATGAACAGCTCCATGGCTTCCTCTCTGCCCACACGGTTCCTTTACAGCAGCGTGGACTCCTGTCCCTTCTCGGTGCAGAGCTCACACATGGCTACGGAACAAAACTGGGGATCACAGCTGCAGGGTGCAGCACAGAGGGTGTCTGGTCTACTCCGTGGGCACCACGACTGATGCCATGGGGGATTCAGCTACCAGCTTGGAAGGACACGGTGAACAAGTGCGCTAAGGAAGGAAAGAACACGGAGAAAATATTTAATTCTGTCTTACTATTTAACAGGCCATCATCGTCGCTCTCAAAGTCATCCGAGTACTCAGCTGCTTGTTGTCTTGCTGCACGAGCGGGAATTGCATCCTGCAGCTCCTCCTGAAATGTTTTCACAAATAACTTTCACAGTGCATATTAATTTATATCTACTTTTTTCCATAAAGAACATATCTTACGGTTCCTCTTCCATATGGAGAATGGCCACAAGTTAGTCATTACTGGCACTTTGGCCTGAGCAACCACATCTATCTTTGGATATATATACATATATATCTTTATATATAAAACTTGGTTATATTTATTAACTTATGGTTAACATATCTATATATAAAGCTTTGGAGCCCGCTGCAGAACAAGCGGTTTGTGGCGCCTGCAGCCGAGCCGGGCTGACCGCAGCCGTCGCAGCCCAGCCGGGCTGACCGCAGCCGCTGCAGCCGAGCCGGGCTGACCGCAGCCGAGCCGGGCTGACCGCAGCTGTTGCAGCCGAGCCGGGCTGACCGCAGCCGAGCCGGGCTGACCGCAGCCGTCGCAGCCGAGCCGGGCTGACCGCAGCTGCTGCAGCCGAGCCGGGCTGACCGCAGCCGAGCCGGGCTGACCGCAGCCGTCGCAGCCGAGCCGAGCTGACCGCAGCCGAGCCGGGCTGACCGCAGCCGCTGCAGCCGAGCCGGGCTGACCGCAGCCGTCGCAGCCGAGCCGAGCTGACCGCAGCCGTCGCAGCCGAGCCGAGCTGACCGCAGCCGTCGCAGCCGAGCCGGGCTGACCGCAGCCGCTGCAGCCCAGCCAGGCTGACCGCAGCCGAGCCGGGCTGACCGCAGCCGTCGCAGCCCAGCCGGGCTGACCGCAGCCGCTGCAGCCGGCCGTCCCTCCCGGTGCCAGGGGCACCTCTCGCGGTGCCGAGGGTTTCTGGTGCCCGGCCCGGCTGCAGGGAGCCCCGCAGAGCCCCGGGACACTCTGCGCGTTCTGCGCTCCCTCCTCCACACGCACAGCTCTCCACTGAAGGGCTGGCACGAGATACTGATAACGACTGCATCTCCTTGGGCCAAGGCAAGACCGGCCCCCCCGCCAGGCGCCCTTAGCTCTGGAAAGGCCAGGAGCTCCCAGGCCCGCTACTAAAACACGCAGAAAACGCATGGTAAAGCGACACCAAGATGACCAAGTCCAGCGGCACGGAAACGCCGCGGCTGCCGCGCTGTCCCGTGCCGTGCCGCGCCGTGCCGTGCCGTGCCGTGCCGTCCCGGGCCCGCTCACCTCGGCCGGGCCCGGCCCGCGGCCCGACATGGCGGCCGGGCCGCCCCTCCCGCCGCTCGCGCCCGCCGCCGCCGTTGCCAGGCGACGCGGGGGGCGGGGCCGCGCCCCGGGAAAGAGGCGGAGCCCGGGGAGCCGTGAGGGGAGCGGCGGGGAGCCGCGCGGAGCCGCGCGTTCGTGTCTGGCCCCCGTGGGCCCGAGGCCTCTTTCTATCCATCTATTTATTTATTTAGCAAAGGCCGCGGCGGCGATCATAGGAGAGAGTGTACCCAGCACACAGTGCTGAAGACTGAGCCAACCCGTAGTGTTTTTTTGACCCTTTTCTTCCGGTACCGTCTGTGAGCAGCTCTTCGCTGCGCCGCGTGTTTCTTGGTCAGCGAATAACGCTCCGTCTGCTGCTTGCTGCCGTCCAGCCTTGGAGGGCTGCGCTTGAAGCACAAAAACGTTATTTTATTTACGTGTAAAGACACTCAGTTTGCATTTGTTCGTCCCTCGGGCGATACGTGAAAACCGACACATCTGTTCAGAATTTCAGAAGTCATAAAAAAGCAATGTATGTGTTCGTGTATTCTTTCTCTGTAACAATGTGGGCAGTGTCTGTTGAGGACTAAATTATGCCAACGTCAGAAATATCAGAGATGCCCATTTTTGAACTCCAGAAGGTGGCAGCAAAGCATTAAAAATACATATTTTTTTCTTGAAAGTACCTTTCATGCTGCCTTCTTTTATCCTGTGTTTTTTTAATTGCTTGTTTGTTTGTTGAATTATATTTGTTTAGACCAATTTTCCAACTTCACATGATGTAAGTAGAAGGAAGACAGTTTGCTCTCAAATATTATTTGACTCAGGGAATGGGGTCTAAAATCAAACACACGGTTAAGTACAGTTATTTAATGTTAGCAGTGGGCGAAGAGTTCAACACTGAAGAATGCAAAACGTGTAAAGACGTTTGTAGAACACATGAGCATGAGGCTGCATCCTACAGCCTTATCCCAAACAAAAAATCCCCATGGAGACCCACTGAGGGGAACTGGATTTCTGCCTGAATAAAGATTTAAGGCTTTGAGTATAGATATAAAAGGTTATTTAAGGGTCTTTTTTAACAGAAATTTCTGAAGGCTTATTGAGAGAAAAAAAAACAGAAGATTTTATGGCATAAAAATGAACGTTAACATCTACTTCTTAATTAATATAAGTGATCTTACCACATGTGAGCATTGTGTAGCAGCTTGAGTCTCCAGCTATCTGGTACTGTACCAAAGAAATGCCTGTTTGAAGGCAAAGATGATCTTTCTCTCCCAAGGAGACAGGGAACATTCAGAAAAATACTCTTAATAATCCCAGCAAACAAATTCATGTGGCTAAAATAAGCTGAGAAAGTAATGATTAATTCTTTTTGCCCAAACATTTATTAGTCTTTGTCATACCCAGAAGATTAAAAAAAAACTTTTGTAAGATAAAAAGGTTACAGTGACAAACATCACAATGCAACATAATTCAAATCTGAAAAAGAACATTGCTGATATGAAGAGTTTTTTAGATGGCTGGGTCATATGCATGTAAATGAATTTCAGAAGTAGTTTATTTTATTTATGTGGATAGAGATTGTAAGACTGGATTTGGAATTTCCTCTGATCAAATGGCACTCAGATGGTGACTTTGAACATCTTATACCATAAATCAAAAAGTATAAAACTCCTTACTGGAGAAAAACGAGGTTCTCATCATTTTGATGATCTTTCTCAAAGTTGAAAGTTACATGGGAAATGAGATGTCAAAATTCTCAAGTCAACGTACATTACTCTAGAAACTGATTTTTGGGGGTGTCTGTCTGCATAGCCCACAAATTGCTCTTCCTGTTCTTGACATTTTGACATCAGTGGGAATTAGATCTCTAATTAGAAGCACATCTTCCTGTTAAATTTTGCATATGTACTGGTTTAACAGAATAAGATGCTCAGTAACTACAGTAACTTTTTCAATTCTAAATAAAAATGTTATCCTCTATCCCATCACAAACAGAAAAGTGTTTCTCTTTTTTTTCCTTATGATTCATATGAATTAGTTTCTCTATTACAATGTGCCATATTTTGGAAAGCTATGTCCGTTTTGCCAAACTCCAGAATGTATCGATTTTTGTGTGTGTGGTTGTCTGAAATGAGAACCGTCAGCGTGGTCACCCTCATGCTCCTAGGGGAGGTCTGCCAGGGAACTCGTGTGCCGTCCCTGCAAGTGGCCCAGGATGGGCTGTCCCAGCTAGGTCGGATGCTGACATGGAACAGCTGTGGTGGGAGAGCGCGTTCAGCCCGGTCCGACCCAGTCCGACCCGCGCCCCAGGGAGCTGTGGGGCTGCAGGCGAGTGCGTGCCTGGCCTGCGCCCCATCCACCTCGGCCCCGCTGGGCGCAGCGAAACGCGGCCCCGCGTCGCTGCAGGAGCCCCAGCGCAGCCCGCCGGCCCACCTAGAGGCACCGCGGCCGTTCATTCTCCTCGCTGGCGTTCCTGGAGGCACTGCGGCCGTTTGTTCTCCTCCTTGAGGTTCCTAGAGGCACCGCGGCCGTTCGTTCTCCTCCCTGGGGTTCCTAGGGGCACCGCGGCCGTTCGTTCTCCTCGCTGGTGTTCCTGGAGGCACCGCGGCCGTTCGTTCTCCTCCTTGGGGTTCCTAGAGGCACCGCGGCCGTTCGTTCTCCTCCTTGGGGTTCCTAGAGGCACCGCGGCCGTTCGTTCTCCTCCCTGGGGTTCCTAGGGGCACCGCGGCCGTTCGTTCTCCTCCTTGGGGTTCCTAGAGGCACCGCGGCCGTTCGTTCTCCTCCTTGGCGTTCCTTAGAGTGCACGTCATTCATTCTTAGAGAAAAGGCTATGCAAAACACAAAGCCACCAAGCTAACAGGAAAGCATTTGATACTCCCCGTACGCAAACCATGCTATGAATCCTCTACCACCATCCCTAGGTCATTCCACAGCTACTCCAGAAAGCATGGACAGACTTGGGTCCTTCCTTCTGTAAACATCCTCCTGCCTTTCTCAGGCAGCCCTGGAGAGACAGAGCTGGGTACCTTTCTGGACTGTCTGATTTTTTTTTCAACAATGCAAATAGTGAAACTGGTGTCCAGGTCGACCAGCTATGCAGATAAAAGTCAGGAAATGCCCAAAGTGAGAATGCTAATGGACCTCTTGCCCTGTTTCCTTTTACATTACTTCTTTTTACATTTCTCTTAAGAGAAACTACCATCATTCAGTATTTAGCACAGCAGCTGTGTCTCCACCACATGGAAAGGTTGTATTCTAACAGATTACGACACACTGTTGTTTTTTCAACCCTGTTTCGCACCACAAGAAAGAAGAGCTGTAGCTTGAATTTTTTTCATAATTCATTTCTGTAGAAAATTTCATTCTGTCTACAATCTTTCTTCTTTTACAAGCCCTGTATTCAGGGGTTTCCTACCAGGAGTCTAGGACAGAGCATTTCAGTTTGTGATACTGCATTCCTAATGCCTGAACATGGTAACATCCATAAAATGTGGCGTCACGGAAGTCAGGTAGAGAAGCACCAAATTCATCCTCTTACTGCTGTATCTTCAGTTCTGATTTGTGAGTAGTTAAGGAAGATCCTGGCAGGATAAGGAGAGGTGTAAGCTTCCCTTAGCAGGTGGCTGCTGCAAGACGTACCGTTAGGTTCACAGCACCGCGGAAGCCGAGTTTGATGAAGTCAATTTATACAAGAGTAAACCCAGTTGTGGAAGGAACAGGCTGCACAACTGGGGCAAAGGAAGGGAGCGACTAAGACAAATAAGTTCCTGACGAGTGAATTTATATAGCAGTTTATCAAGCACATGCATTCTCGACTGATTAATTTATTCCTGAGTATTAGACCTAGAAGCAGTAGATGGAGATAGGTATCAGAAATCATAAAAAAAAATGCTGCTGTGTTTTTCATAGTCACTTTAAGCTTCATTTTTAGGCTGCCTTGTTTTGATTAAAGTACTCGACGTGATTTTAAGGAAGAGCAATGGCACACACAAATATGAGACACAGCTGTCTTAGTGTTGTGCTTGGTTACAGCAATAGACTGTGAACTTTTCAAATAGACAAAGCTTGTATATGTTCATGACAGAAGATTAGACTTCCTGTGAGGGGAGGCAAAAGACATAAACCTTTTCACATCAAGTGCAGTCATTTTGTGTGCACATGACTCAAGCTACTGGTATCTTTTGTGTATAGATAAATTCCTCCTTTAAAGTCTTGCAGATGTCTGCTCCGGTTGAATAAACACCTCTGATAGAAACCTCACAGGTTTGTAGTGTCACTGAACATCTCTCACTCTTGAAGCATCTCTGTGGCTGATCCATTGGTGCTGTCAGGAAAGCCCCACGCCGCTCAGGGCTGCGCAGCGGCTCGGGGCTGGAGCGCTGCAGCAGCTTCCCGCGCGGAGCGGCCGCGCGCCGGGTCCCGCCGGCGCTGGAGGTGTCGGCGCGCGAGGCCGTGGGCACTGCCGCGCTGGGACCGTGCCCCAGGCGGGATGCGTCTGCCACTGCACAATCAGCAGGAGGAAAAAGGGGCGCTGGAAGGCCAAACTGAGCTGCTCTGTGGTCAAAAAGATTGACCTGTTCTCACTGACAATAATAATGTTACTCCTGCTCTTTTTGTCTGTATTCCGCCCTTGTTTCCTTTTAATTTTTGGTGCTATTATGGTTATGGTAGGTCAGGAAGATTTAAAGGAGAGTAGAGCTGCCAGGTCCATTTTGCTACTGTTCCCGTAAGGAACATAGAAATTTATAGTGCCTCACCAAGTGAGGTTGTATAATTGTTTTAAGTGTAGCAAAATGAAGGTCCATTAGGACTACACTGACCATATTGGACTGTTTTAAAATCTTTTTAAGTTTGTAGCTGACCTTGGAGGGGAATGTCTCTGAAATCCTCAGAATATACTGCTCTAGTATCAGTATGCTTTGTGAACCTCATTGCTACCCTATCTGAAGACCTCAAGTCTCAGGGGGAGTTACCTCTTGCTGCTATGCTGCTGGGGGAGGGAAGTGATATTATTCCCATTTTATATATGCAGAGATAAGAGTCAGAAGATACGCTAGTGATGAGGAGGCATGCAGGAATGTTCTGGCGGTGTGATGCTCTACGCTGGTTCTCCCTGGTCCCGTTAATCAGGGAAGGGAACGCAGACTCGTGGGGCGCAGGCTGCGGCCATCGGAGGCTGCCATCATGCCGCTCCTGGGGCCTCACCGCTGAGCAGCCCCAGCGGGCGCTCCTGGTTTCTGTTCAGCGTGTAGGCGGTGAGGCCGCTGCCAGCCTCGCGGGTTGCCCTGGTTTGTGGGCAGACACGCTGTGCTGGCCTGCGCCTTCGGGGGAGAGCCCCTTCCACGGGACGCCGTGCGGCCTGCGCCTCGCGACCTGCCCCGCGCGCCGGTCTGCCCCGCGCGTCGGCACCGCTCGTGTCAGCACCGCTCGCATCGGCCCCGCTCGCGTCGGCCTGCCCTGCACGCCGGCACCGCTCACGCCGGCACCACTCGCGTCGGCCCCGCTCGCGTCGGCCTGCCCTGCGCGCCGGGCGCTGCAGCACTGCGGTTTCTATGGAGACCACACCACCTTACCGCGCTTTTCCTGTGCATTAAGGGTTACATTGACTTCCCCCGTTATTAATAGTTGTGTACTTTTGTGTCATTTCTGCAAGGGTTATGGAAAGAACATTTCATTCAGACGCCCTAAATGAAGGGCTCGATTATCCCCAGCACTTGGAATCAAGTAATCCAAGTTAGTAATCTGGCGCATTCAATCAAACTCCATTTGCAAAAGAAGCTTAACAGATCTCCATGTTTCCTTCCTTCCGTCTTGTGACTTAGTTTATAGCCCCTGTAACTCTTTGAAATTTTGCAGCTGCTGAGATTAGTCAGCTTCAGTTTAACAGCAAGTATCATCAGTCCTGCCTTTATTTTATGTGATTTTCCTTCCATTTACTGTTTCTTTTTTCAATTGATTGATTGCCAGTTTGGGGAGTTATAGAACTTGGTGCTCTATGCCAGGGTTAGTCGTGCTCTATGCCAGGGCTTTTCAGCCGGAGCAGGAGTTAGGAAGAGCTGTGCCACAAACACCCACAGAGGGTGTGCGGATGGGGCCGGGGGCTGCATTTCCCCAAGAGGGGCTTTTGGGAGGGAGAAGAGGAGGCGGCAGCAGCATCACAGTGCACGAGGGAGCTGAGCCACGCGCAGCCGCCAGGAAACGGTGCTGAGGGTGCGGAAGAGGAGAGCGGAGCTCGCTGTGTGGAGGTGTTTTCCACGGCCTGCTCTTCAGGAAGGGCACGGGGCCGTCTCCGCGAGCGCTTTCACGCATGCATACATCCAGACTCGCTGATGCAGACTGCGTTTGCAGCTATGTAGGTCAGCCCAGACTGTTCATGGAGTGGGAAGGAGAGCTGTGTATGTAGTTTCGGCACTCCAGCATCATGCAAACGCAGCCGTGCTCTTTGCTGTTTCCATTTCTGAAGCAAATTTAGTCAGCACTAACTCTGGTATCTCTTACCAGCGATACCTTATGCCATGAAGATATTGTCTAAATGTCTGCTGTACATGCGGATATCTCTAGGTGCCAACAGACTGAAGCATTGCAAGCAAAGATTAATACTGTAGAACAGTCATTTCAAAGTGAAGGCCACATTTGGAAAATCATTCCTAAGATGAGCTGTAATCACCATTTTAAACCTCTTTTTTAGCTCAGATGGTTGTACATGTAAAGTCGCAATGGCTGATGCTGTGGCTACACTATGCTGAGGTTGAAACTTACTGTTTAAAACAAGTGGTTTAAAAACTACTTGAAACCTGGCAGTGAGCCCACATATATTTAGACAGATTAATTTATACTACAATATCTACCTAAACATTTAACTACCTTCTTACCTACTTAATCTCTCTGTGCTGTTCCTGGAATATTTCAGGAGAGCTACCAGCACGATCTTTTTCCATCTGTTGCACGTGCATCATCCATAGTATAGCAACTGCACCTCACATCAATGGCATTTTCTGGAGCTTTATAGTACTATGAAGTTGGCAAGCTTTAGATGCAAAATTAACAAGCAGCATCAACAAAACAGAATGCATTTACTCAGCTGCTGGGAATCGTCTCCTGATCATAGAGCTGTGAACTGGGAAAGCCATTTCATGACAAAGTACAGCTGGGAACTGCATTTTGGCTTGTATCAAAACATTGTTTTTTTTTTTTTTTTTTTTCTGTAAAAGGAGAATAATGGAAAGCAGATTAAGATGAAATAATAATAACATGCTGATCTTTTTATGCAATGTTTCAAGGTGGAAATGTTTCCTAAAAAGTCTTTGCCCTAATGATGTGGGAGACCCACTTGCACTGCACTAAATGAACTGCGCTGTGTTCTTCTTAGGCAAGATTCTTGCCTTTCTTTCATATCAAGTTCCTTGCTCCTGTTTTTCAAGCATACAGTTGTTTACCTGATAATTAAAATACTTGAAATGCAATTCCAAAACATCTGGGCAAATACTGTGAAACAGAGGTACTGCTGACAAGAGAAACCCACCGCCCGGATGGATGCAGCCCCGATGCGTGCAGATGCTTTACTGTGCAAGGGTATTTACGACAGATCTCAGAGGATTTTTCTCTCGCACTATCTGCTTACTTCTGCTGTCTCATTTTCTCTCCAAGATATTCTTGGAGGTCAGTAGGGATCTACTAAAGACAATCTTTTGCCTTCTAACTCCTGTTTTCTGATTTGTGTGGCCAGCCCCTGGAAGGAGGCCTTTACAAAGGGTTTTTTCTTTTTAATATAAATCAATCAGCATCCAGCTCATAAAAAATGGGAAAATGTCTAGCAGTAGTATGTCCATTATACACATTTAAATTGAATTCTATGCAATAAAAGGCAATATATTTCATTTGCAGTCATCCAGGCATTCAGGCCTTTGGAGCTCTGCGGTGGCCTCATTCTGCACCGCAGGTTTTAGCCACAGGGCTGCGATGACCTGGAAGGGAGCAGAGCTCAGGCCCTGCTAAAGGGTTTCCTGATTTTCAGAGTTGATGAACCACGTGAACCTGTGGCCAGTGCATTTGTGTAAGAGAACCCTTCCATTTGAATGTCCAGAAAATCTGCTGATCAGTCTGGATCAGGCATTCGGAGGTGGCCGCACCATTTCTGTGCTCCAGGTTTTTGGGTGCTCATGATGGCTAAGACATTTTACACAATATCCCTTATACTGAAATTTTATTGTTGTCTTTTGGGAAACTTTTTGTTTGGAAGTCTTGTATTTTCATTTTCTTTCTCTTCAAACATGCACACCCCTCACTCAACATCTGTATTTCTAGATATTATTTTTATATATGATCCTTATGTCTACAGATTGCTGAATACACATTATACTTTGTACATAATAGAATACAATAATGTCTGTCAGCCTCAGTACTGGAGCTCATATATCCAGTGTAAAAGTCACATCATGCAACACAGGTTTTGCACAGATTCCATAGTGAACTTTCACTCTCCTTGAAATATTAGGAGTTTTATCAGTTACATCTACTTGTGGAGATACAGCCTGTGGCTATGAATTCTTGTGGAGTGTACATTTCCTTTTGGATTAGGTCTTCTCATCCTAAGATAAGCAACTACACTTACATTTGTTACATTTGCTAACAAATCCAAACTTGTTAATTTGCAGATGTGAGAACTTAGCAGCGCAAGGCTTGATTTATTTGCTTGCTCAGTGCAGTGTGCTATAAATAGCTTTGGCTTCTTTTCACATGGGACAAAAAACATAAATTCTTCTGAGGGGAATCATGCAACTGTGTCCCACTCGGATGTAGTACTTAAATCCCTTTTAATTTCCTTTTTCTCCTATACTCTTTATTACATTTTAACTCTTACTTTGCTTAAAATGATTTGCAATGGTGGGATTTTTTTTTTGAAAGGTAGAAATTTGTTCCTAGAAACCAGGTTTCAAATATCCAGATTTGTTTTCTCCTTTCTTTCACTGGGGTGAGAAGAGAGGCAGTGATGTGCTAATAAAGATCCTTGTGATGGCTGCAGTCCCTGAAGCCGTACTGAGGCCGGGTGCGATGGAAATGCCTGTTACGGAGGGCTGCTGGGATGCACACCTTGGAAGGGTCAAATTTTTGGCAGACACAAATGCTGCCATTTGCTGAGGAGATGAAGTTTAAATTATGTGGATTCTGTGGGCCTTAGTTTTATGGGAAACACCTATGCAAACATGCTATCTGGATTTGGGGTGAAGTCTTTGAATAAAATATAATACCGTCCTCTTCTAGGTTAAAGATGCTAATCCAGATTAAGAAAGGAATCAAATTGTCAGACCATGATCCTGCAGTTAAAGGGACCATTTAGTGTTATACAACCACTGTAAGAACATAGGCAAGTTCCAAGCAAACACTCCTTTTTCATTCACAGGGACCAACAGAGGTTTCCAAAGTTATATCCAGACATCAGTGATCCCAGACAGGGACAGAAACGCCTGAGCACTGAGCAGTGTTCTGACATTTGTCTGTCCGGTTAGCAGAGATTTAACAGAGGCTTTCTTAAAAAAAAAAAAAATCTGGAGAGCACTGAGAGCGAAACCAAGGGACGTTTTTCATCAGTTTTCTAAATACCCTGTAATAAAGGAAGATGCTGACAGGTACATCCTCTGTGCACCATCGCGTTGCTGCGAGGTGCCGCGGTGCCCCCAGAAACGCTGTTCGTGCAGGTCATAAGGTGCCTCCATGTGGTTTGTTGTGAACAGGGCCGTGGATCAGGATCACGTTCCTTCTGGAAGCCGAGGTGCAGCTCATGCGCAGGAACTGCACCCACAGTAAATAACTGAGGAAGGAGTGTGCTCTTCTTCCCGATCCATGAAGTCCAGAAATGTGTCACTCTGCTGGCTCTAGGCAGGTCTCAACATCTGTTCTGCAACACAAGGTTTCAGGCTGTATTACTGAGGTCCTGTGACCCTAAGACCAGAGAATTTGCCTTTACAAACAACTCTTTCCACTGTTGCTTTTTTCTTTCATGCAGGATTTTAGGTCTCTCAGCCAGCTATTTCCCAAGATTTTTTTCCTATGAAGATTTCTTTTTCTTCTCTTCTGGGAACTGAACTTCAGAGGGAGGTTAAGGAGGTCATGTCTTCATAAAATTAATCAGAGGCATTTGACTAGATGCTGTTGCCTTTCCAATTTCATGACAAATCTGTAACTTGTATGAAAAAAAAAGGAAAAAGAAACCTATCAAATCAAAGCTGTCCTTACAGCTATTTCATTAAGGAAACAAGCAACCCTTCCTCCTCGAATCACATCGTCGCTTGAGGAAACCACCATGTAGCCTATTTATAAGTCTCTTTCTCTACAGAATGCCCTTTTCAAGAAATACATGTTGGGCTTGCAAGGAATAGATATGTCAGCCTTTAAATACACAGGGACAGGCAAAACAACGCCCTTTCTGAGTCTAGAGTGTGACACATGGAACTGCTTGTTTTCTGACTATCACCAAAGAGGTTTTGTTTAATTCCAGCCCGTTTATTTCATGCTGGCAGAGCTGCAGGGTAGCTCCTGGGCGGTGTTGCAGTGCTGGCTCTCGCGCTGTTCGGGTTGCTGGAGCGCAGTGCGGTCCGCGCGCTCCGTGCGGTCGGGCTGCGCTCTGTGCACCGCGGATGTCCCTCGGCCAGGGCAGGTGCTGAAGGACACCAGGTTGTGGGGATGGCTGCTGGGGCACACAGAGGCCTGACTGCCTCAGCACCCGTCGTGCTGGGCAGCAATGCAGCATCTTTTCTCCTTGTAATATTTCCTCATCCTACAAACCCTAGTTTGTAACTCAGAAAGTCAGAAAATTCTATCTTCAGCCATTGGAAGCCTCTCCCATTATTAGCGTATATTTTTTGCATGCTGAAAGCAGCTGTCCCATGTGCTTTGAACACAAGAGGTTCGGAGGCAGAAGACCAAGCTCTGCTCTCTCATTCACATTGGTGAAACCACCTCTGAAACCTCCTGTGAGCAAGCATTGGCAATCTGGCCCCAAACTCTCTTCGGGGAGCTATAAGCCATCACACAGCAGCCCAGGCAGAGGGTTGGTGCTGAGCAGTTTGGAAATAGGCAGTTTTGCTCAGTAGTGTTGCGCTGCCGTCCTCGGAGCAGCCCGGGGACACTGCTCACCGTCCGGCTGTAAGGAGAGCTGCTGGGGGCCCCGTCCCGGGCCGTGTCACCTGTATGAGCGGGGCCGCGGGAACCCCCTTCGCGCGGTTCTGCTGCCCCTTCGCGTGGTTCCGTCGTCCCTCCGCGCGGTTCGACCACCCGTTCGCGCGGTTTCGCCGCCCCTTCGCACGGTTCCGCTGCCCCTCCGCGCGGTTCCGCCGCCCCTCCGCGCGGTTCCGCCGCCCCTTCGCACGGTTCCGCCGCCCCTCCGCGCGGTTCCGCCGCCCCTTCACGCGGTTCCGCTGCCCCTTCACGTGGTTCTGCCGCCCCTTCCCGCGGTTCTGCCGCCCCTTCCCTCGGTTCCCCCAGCCCTTCGCGCGGTTCCACTGCCCCTTCGCGCGGTTCCGTCTTCCCTTCGCGCGGTTCCGCTGCCCCTTCCCTCGGTTCCCCCAGCCCTTCGCGTGGTTCCGCCGCCCCTTCGCGTGGTTCCGCCGCCCCTTCCCGTGGTTCTGCCGCCCCTTCGCGCGGTTCTACCGCCCCTTCGCGTGGTTCCGCCGCCCCTTCGCGCCCCTGCGCTGGGGTCTGCAGCAGGGCCCGTTCCCCAGCGCGCAGCCAACACCGGAACACGTGGCTGGAGAGGGAGCAATCCCAAAGCGCCCGAGTGTGTTAATTAGGATGATTAATTGCAGGGCTACTGGTTAATTAATTCGGAATGTCTGGCTCAGCAGAATTCAGTCTGCAGGTTCTGAGTTTAAATAGTCTCACTTATAATACACAAAACATTAATGCTTTACACTAATAAAACACATGTAAACAGAGAACATCAGCGCAAATATAAAATATCTGGTGTCTCTATTACCTTAGCAGAAATTATATATTAGAAAGTTTTTTCTTCAAGCTGTTTCACTACCAATCATTCTGGGTTATTCACACATGCTGTGATCATTTCTTTTTTATTTGATGTGATTTACTGTGTTTCCCTAATCTCTAGAGGTCCTTTTTACTTCAAGTTATACCTCAAACACGGCTCTAATTAGCACGAGTGTCAGGTTGCTGCTACTGTTGGGGTGCTGCATTTGGACAGTGAAGGCTTCTGCTTGCTTTTATTTTCATCCTCTCTTGCGTTTTAGTTTCATTCGGCTTCTCAAATACTCCTAAGCCCTAAAGCACACGTAACCTGGGCGAGCTCAGTGTTCAGACATACCCGCCCGGCCTCCTGCCAAGCTTCCATCCCTGTTCTTGTCTTGGGCGACGCTCTCATTGCCCTGCTTGGTCTTGTCCGGATGGAAACGCTTCTGAACACACGCAGGAGCTGAACCTTGGGGTTTTGTAGCTGTTGGAGTTGAGACAGAGATCAAACATCATCTCTCCTCTGTGAGAAGGGCAAATGATAGTCTTGATGAAGGTGATAGGGTGCAAAACGCAGAATCAATCGAAGAAGCGTTTTATGTGCTTGAAATGGTATTTGGAAGAGTGTTCATTTATTGGTATAACCTTATGAACCAGAGGGCACTCGTGATTTTGGTCACTGGGTGAATTTCCATTTTGGCCTGATCTGACATCATCAACCTGATCTGACGTTGAAGCTGACTCTGTTTAGACAGGGGTTGGATAAACGGAGCTCCAGAGGTGCCTCCCAGCCCGGTCTGCTGTGGATTCCCCCGTCCTGGCCTGGCACCCCTGCGCTGGCATCCACTGCCTTAAGGCACTGAGTGATGCAGAGCAATGTGAGACCGAAGGCAGAGACAGAAACAATTCGTGTTACTGTGAGAAAACACGGCTCCTTTCTCTGCACTAATTCATTCATTTCACTAAAAATTAAGGCCATTTGAGTTATCTATTCACTTTGGAGATTATGCCATTGATGTTAGCAGTTTATCTGTGGAAGAAGTAATACGTGATTTAAGCAAGAATATTATTCTTGCTTATATTGTTATATTGGGGTCTGGCCCAGCTTTCTGAAACTGCGGGTCGTTTCTTCTATTTGAATATATGCAAATTAATTCTGATTTCTGTAAATGTGTTCATTATTCACAAGTACTTGTTGGCCGCTTTTTGCACACAAATTCAGACCATGTTAGCAACTATTCATCTTTGCTGCTCACTATTTATAACGTCACTCACCTAAGAGGAGGCAGATTCTGCTCCCCAGAAGAAGGCATTAATATTAACTGCCATACTGTAGTGATGGTGGGTATTAAGTTTAGCTCCTATGTACACACTCTGTGCGAGTGTGTTGTAAATATCCACGAACTGATAAGCAAACAATAGAGTCTTCCCAAATAACAGCCAATAGATCTCTTTGCTGTATTTACAGAATATATCTTAATCTTTTTTTGTTTAATTTAATCACCTCTTAAAGCATTCCCAGTGTCACTGCACAGAAAATAACATCAACATTTCTTTTGCATTTAGGCTGAGCCTCATGAGCATTCAACATCTGGAACTCTTTAGAGTAAAACTGTTTAATATTATTGTCCTCCAAAAAGACACACAATTTACATCACGGCTGCAATGGCTTTCCCTAGTTTAATCTTCTCATTGGTTTATGGACCACATAGAATAAGTAATGCGCAAACCTAAGTATGTCGACTTCTTTAGACAACAACAGTTTATGAGAAGCTCAAAATTATTAAGAACAATGTAATCACAAGAGAGAGCATTTAAAAAGCCAGTCCATTGAATGCTGTTAAATAATTGCAAACAGGAATGTTTAAGCGCAGTTAAGTGCCAGTTTCTAAACTCTGTTTATATCAGCAGTATCTGCTAGTCCTTCTGGCAGGTTTTTTTGACTGGTACACGCCTGGCCATGGATTTTGCTGCTCGCTGCAGATTGCATCCTGGGGGTGATGAGGGTCAAAGCTTCAAATCTCTCTCGGCTGCTTTTCTCATCCGGCAAACACTTCTTCTTGAAACGCAGATGGTGATGGTGAATGCTAATGTTGCCTCTGCACTCACACCAAGGGGCCCCACATTTGGTCCATTTCCCGTATTTGTTGGGAAGGCTCCCATTTCGAGGCTTCCTTGCCTTTTGTCCCTAAAGCTTCCGAACTTCCAAGAACAGAAGTTACCTGCAGGTGAAGCCCGGCCTTTCTCCCCTGGCGTTTAGGGGAAATGAAGGTCTCGGAGTGCAGGTGAGGGTGGCGAGGCTGTTGTCGAGGACGGTGACAGCGTTGCAGGCCGTGCAGTGGCTTTTCCTTCGGGCAGGTACAGAGCACGAGTGCAGCGAAGGGCAGTGCCTGGCGGGGAGAGCAGGGAGGTTTGCTCCCACCCTGCATGACCAGCTGGGAACGAAACCCCGTAAACGCACATTTCTGCAGCTCCTGGGCAGACAACATGCTGTGCCATTTATTATTGAGTTAATTTATTTATGTGTGAAAGCTTAGCTGCCGGTGGTCATGCTGGCTCATATTCTTGACAGCAGGTTTAAGGCCTACGAAGGTGTAGATTACACCCATGGAATCATATAGCCATTTCTACGGGACTCACCATCGCCTAATGGGTGCACAGAGCATTTAGTTGCTGCATTAATGTATAGAAGGTGTGCTTGACTTGAAATAGCTCCACTACAAACTAAATGCCATTCAGTTATCTGATTTGGAATAAGTCCCAGTCTGTGGCGTTAGTCATAGGCATCAGTGTGCAGGTATTTGGAATTTTTATTTATAATGTATTTTGCTGAAAGGATATTACAGACTTGTTGGCAGAAATAAAAACAAAAGCAAAAAAAAATAAAGAGAGAAGGAAACCTATTTATTTCTAGCTAAAAATTTTGAGAGCACAGGTGTGTAATGGCTGGTTTCACCACAAAACTATCAGTTTTACTGCATTTATATCTGCTTAAGTGAACATGCACCAGCTGGAAAAAATTAAATCAGCATGAATCATACATCCAAAAGGTCACCGATCTAAAAATACACATCTCAAGAAAAAGATAAAAATGATGTATGCAAACCAAAATTGCCATGCAAAAATTAAAATTCTTCTGAACATCCTAAACCAAGGACATTAATTAATTTGAAAGTAATCTGGAAAGGGGTGAACGGCCACCCCGTGATGTTACTGTCATTAGAGGGAGCGCAGCTAAGGAGATAAAAGAAGATCATGCAGAGCCCAGAAGAAGATTAAGGCCCTTTATCTCCCTGTGGGAAGAGGGGGGCCGCAGACACGGGTCGAGGTTTGTGTTCGGAGGAGAGGGAAGAGCTCCACGAGTGACGGGAGTCGAGCGGTTGCTCCTGCCGCCCGAGTGCACCGGTGCCCAACAGAGGAGACGCAGGGGGTGCTCAGGGTCCCCAGGTCACATACAGAGCGGACAGGTTAAGGGCAGTCCCTCCTCCTAGCAGGATTTTGGATATAAGTTTTGAAAGGGAACAAAGACATGGAGCTCGGTTGGATGTTGTACCTGCCTGTCACAGCCTGCTGCTGAGCAGGAAGGGAAAAACTCGAAGCCACATACGGATATGGGCAAAAGGAAGCGGAAGGCAGGTGATTTTGAAGGCCCAGCCTTAATAGTGAAGTCTGGGGCTGTGTGGATTCAAAAGTAGATCCCACAATGTCTGGTCAAAATTGGTTTACGTGTGTGTGTGTGCCAGACGTTTTCAAAGGTATTAATCTCCCTTTCTGCTTCCCAGGGTAAAACATCATTACAACAGCATGGATTGGTAGAAGCACCTTTGCAAACATAAAATGCTGTGTACTGGCCACAGGAAAGCTGGACTTACGACTAAACAGGAAAACAACACGTGTTGTCCCACGTGACTTTTCCTAGAGAATATGGCTCATGTTTAAATTTATCAGTAAACAGCCCCCTCACTCCTCTTGGGTATCTAGTAACAGCAAAAGGGACAGATGGGCTCACACTAAGCTGCTGTAAATAGTATAGCTCCATTAAATTCACTGGAATAGCCTGGTTTGCACTGATATAGGATCTGGCCGGAGTATTTACACGATGCTTTGATGGAATATTTTTTTCTTCTGTCTGCCGGCTGCCTAGGTTCTGCTTTAAAATTCCCCTCTTGTGTCCATACCTCTCCCTTCCTCGCTTTCTGTGCTATTTTTGGATCTCGTAATGCCATTGCAATGCCAATGCACCTCCTATGAACAATCATTTCTTGACTGTACGGTTCCTGACGGGCTTAATGGGCTCGCTGTTTCTTGTCTTTCCCAGACTGTCCATTTTTGCTTGTCAGGTGGTATCTTCTTTGCCTGGTAACTTTAATACCTTGTTTGCTTGTGTAGGTTTTTCAGAGAGAGCTGGAAGGAGGAACCATTGCCCTGAAAACCTTGTGGTGATGAGCAGGCTCTGCGCCCTTCTCTGCAGGTGGATAAATTCCATCTCCCCAGCGCTATCGTTCGTGCCCCGTCTCCCTGCCCGTGGCTCCCTGACGGTCGTGTGAAAGCACCGAATTGGTGCGTTACGGAGCAGGGAGCAGCGCGTCGGCTCCTCGGAGCGGCCGGAGCGGCCGGAGCGCGAGGGGCTGCGGGACTGCGCGGAGCCCCCACGAATCGAGGAGAAGCCGCGGGGACAGGGTTGTTATTTGAGGGTTTTTGACACTGTCAGTTAAACCATAAGAACAATCCAAACCGCGAGTTAAGAAATAAAACCGATTATCCTCATTATTTAAAAGCATATGTGTTATTGTCGCTGTTTGTCGATACTGCTGTCATTGGCAGGATTCCTCCCTCACGGGTTCGTGGTTTTCTGAACATTCCCAAAGTGATACGTTTTGTTGTGTGTGCTATCGTGTAAAACAAATTTTAAAAAGTTGATTTACTAAGCGTTTCCAATATTTACTGCACAATATTTCCCAAGCCACGGGAGACCACTGTTGAAGCAATTGCTTTTTTCTATTCTGTCTGGTTTTCACAGAAAGAAAATTAAGAAATACTTGAACTATCCATGTCTTTTATAAAACAGAATGCCTTTATAATGACAAAGGACAGAATTGGAGGGTCAGTTGTGAAAGAAACACCAGCTGTTTCACCCGTGCTATTGCATGAAGGAACAGGCATGAGCCAAGCCCTGTGTCCTGCCACAAGCAGCAGTGTCCAAAGCAGCTCCGTGTTCCTCGTGCTGCAGAGCGGCCGGGAAGCAGCCCGGAACCTGCTCGGATGTTTGCACATGTGGGTGTTGGGGTTTTGTAAACCAAGGGGTTGATCTGCCTGTTTCAAAGGGACAGCCACCCCCTACCTGACCTTGGTCATGAGGAGAAAACCCGAAAAATCAGGGCAGCCGAAATAAATACCCAGTGCTTCTCAAATACAGTGATAAGGATCGGTGGGAAGACATGACACAACGAGGGAGCATGCCCGAGCCCAAGAAGAAGCTGGGTAATTTAAGAGAAAACATGACTGAAGAAAGCAGAAAGTACAAGAGAAAAATGGAAGAATGCTGGAAACTGCAGGAGGTCTGGGAAGCGCACAGCAAGGCTTCGGTGGAGAGGAAAAATAGCTGAAAGGAAACACACGCTGTCATGTGGGGACAAAAAGCGCAGGATGTGTCTGAAAACAGTCCACATACATTTTAGTGTGGCTAAGTTAAAGATATATATATACACGTTATATATAAAGATATATATATACACGTTGAGCTCCATAAGCTTTGATGTATATTGCTGTTTGCACACTGTTTACCACAATTTGCTATAAATTTGTTTTCAAATCATGATCTAGCTACTGAGTGTGACACTCCTATTTATGCATATTTACAGGCTTTAACAGCCCTTCCACTCTATTCATAGCAGGCATTTACAAGTTACGTAAAATCCAAATCCAAGCCAATTATGCAAACAAGTACACAAAAGCAGCATGCTGTGCAATTCTGGATGACTGCTAAAGGGATCTTTACAGCCTTGTTGAGCTCCTCTAATTGTGCTTGGCTATTCAAAATCAGCAGTCCTTACATTTCCCTCCTTCATCCAGCTAGCTTTTGCTCTGCAAGTGTTATGGGAAGAGTAACACGTAGCAGCTACAATAGGAATCCGTCCTCATTAGAGTTCAGCCTGGCCACGAGTCTCTGCCAGGGTCTTTCAATCTATTAGGTATGCATTCAATGGCTTTGGGTCCCTGCTCAGAAAAAGGGCAAATTGTTCTCTACCACTATCCACCATATAGTTTAATTAACCCAGGGAGCATCCAGGATCAGCACTGGCTTTTAAACCCACAAATGTAGGTCTAGGGAATGTCTGCCTATTTTTTTTAAGGTTTTATATTTATAAGGATGCAACATCATACACCTTCCTCACTTACCTGACAACATTCATGAAGCACCCATGTTGTATAAGCTATGGTAGACTTAAGACTATGAAGTCCTGTGTGCCAAAGAAATGGTAAAAAATGAGCAGGTTCTTTTTATTATTTTCACCTTCAGTGTAAAAAATAGTGAACATTATATGAACTTAGTTACCTGGTTAAAGCAAACTAAATGAGGTAGTTCTATGGACAACTTCTCAAGAAGTTGTAGTTCTTAACACCGCTTGTTGAGGTTGGTTACATTTTACAGAGATTAAAAAAGCAATGGGGTAGATTTCTGGAAAAAGATTTCATCAAAGACTGTGAAATACATGGAAAGCATCCAACCTTTCCCACGTGGGGCTGGAAGGGTATTTTGGAGAAGTGCCACCATGTGCCTGGTCTGTTCTTCTCACAGCACCTGATGCCGGCCAGTGTCAGGTAAAAAGCACAGGGCTGGTTAGACCTTTTGCTGGAGCTGGTGCGTGTGTTCCCACGTGCTCCGGGACACGACGTGGAGCGGCCGCCAGGGAACACCTCTGCAGGGAACAATGCAGGCGTCGCACCCTCGGACCTGCTGGTTGTCCCTGCGCGGTGCCTCGGCTCTGCACACCTCAACGACAGCCTGTTCCCAACGGGGTGTTCCTAGCCCCAACCTCACTGACCTCTGTCCTGGAGCTGCTCTTGGGTATGAAGAAAGGGAAAGGCTCTGCGTGTCCGTGAGCACCCGGTGCTGTTCTGAGCACCTGCAGCTCATGGAGCAGGGCTAAGGAAGGGGACATGCAGCTCATGGAGCAGGGCTAAGGAAGGGGACATGCAGCTCATGGAGCAGGGCTAAGGAAGGGGACGTGCAGCTCACGGAGCGGGGCTAAGGAAGGGGACGTGCAGCTCATGGAGCAGGGCTAAGGAAGGGGACATGCACTCATGGAGCAGGGCTAAGGAAGGGGACGTGCACTCATGGAGCAGGGCTAAGGAAGGGGACGTGCAGCTCATGGAGCAGGGCTAAGGAAGGGGACGTGCAGCTCACGGAGCGGGGCTAAGGAAGGGGACATGCAGCTCATGGAGCAGGGCTAAGGAAGGGGACGTGCAGCTCATGGAGCAGGGCTAAGGAAGGGGACATGCACTCATGGAGCAGGGCTAAGGAAGGGGACGTGCACTCACGGAGCAGGGCTAAGGAAGGGGACGTGCAGCTCACGGAGCAGGGCTAAGGAAGGGGACGTGCAGCTCATGGAGCAGGGCTGAGGAAGGGGACATGCACTCATGGAGCAGGGCTAAGGAAGGGGACGTGCAGCTCACGGAGCAGGGCTAAGGAAGGGGACGTGCAGCTCATGGAGCAGGGCTAAGGAAGGGGACATGCACTCATGGAGCAGGGCTAAGGAAGGGGACATGCAGCTCATGGAGCAGGGCTAAGGAAGGGGACGTGCAGCTCATGGAGCAGGGCTAAGGAAGGGGACATGCACTCATGGAGCAGGGCTAAGGAAGGGGACGTGCAGCTCATGGAGCAGGGCTGAGGAAGGGGACATGCACTCACGGAGCAGGGCTAAGGAAGGGGACGTGCAGCTCACGGAGCAGGGCTAAGGAAGGGGACGTGCAGCTCATGGAGCAGGGCTAAGGAAGGGGACATGCACTCACGGAGCAGGGCTGAGGAAAGGGACGTGCAGCTCATGGAGCAGGGCTAAGGAAGGGGACATGCAGCTCATGGAGCAGGGCTAAGGAAGGGGACATGCACTCACGGAGCAGGGCTGAGGAAGGGGACATGCAGCTCATGGAGCGGGGCTAAGGAAGGGGACGTGCAGCTCATGGAGCAGGGCTAAGGAAGGGGACGTGCACTCACGGAGCAGGGCTAAGGAAGGGGACGTGCAGCTCACGGAGCGGGGCTAAGGAAGGGGACATGCAGCTCATGGAGCAGGGCTAAGGAAGGGGACGTGCAGCTCATGGAGCAGGGCTAAGGAAGGGGACATGCAGCTCATGGAGCGGGGCTAAGGAAGGGGACGTGCACTCACGGAGCAGGGCTAAGGAAGGGGACGTGCAGCTCACGGAGCAGGGCTCAGGAAGGGGACGTCTGCTCTGAGCTCCGGCCCGTCCCTGCGAGTCGGCGCCTGGGCTGAGCGCTGCACGAGCGCAGCCTCCCCGCGGTGCCGCAGCGGCCTCCCCAAGGACTCTCCAACCCGCGGGCGTCCCGGGGCCAGGGCCCATGTTCCCGCACGTGCAGCGCAGTGTCGTGCCCCTCGTCAGAGCTGTCCCCGCCGCCGCGCCGTGCGGGGCTGCTCGGCAGTGCCCAGGACACCCTGCCCTGTCCGTGCGCTGCCGCCGTCGGCTGACGCCTCCCCTGGCACGGGGTCTGCAGAGCGGCTGTTTCCCCGCTGTAGGCTCTGGCACGCTGTTCATGGCTTGGGGACCCCCATTTCTGACTGAGGGCTTAAAGGGGGAGAAGAGACGTTATGAAAGCTGCGAAACCGCCACCTGGACGTCAAAGAACGGGAGAAACATTGAGGGCTGAAGGAAAGGGGATTGCAAGGATTTGAACCTTGTTGGCACGTCACAACACGCGTGAGGATGTCCCTGAGGAACTGCGCTCAGCAGAGCGCCTGGGGCGAGTGCACACGGAATGCTAAACCTTGTGCCAAAAGGGGCTCTCAAGGGAGGGCCCTTGGCACTGGCCAAGGCGGAATGGCCGGTGCACACCCGGCCTTTCAACGCGGCGCCCGAGAGCCGCGCTCGGTCCAGAGCGCTGCCAGAGGAACCTTCCAGTGCAGACATGACCTCAGTCCTCTGCAACAAGGAGCCCAGGGTGATATTTTTACAACAAAACTATGTGTGCAAAAGTTGGATGCCCCTCCTGCAGCCACACAGCCAGGGTAGCTGCGAGGCTGCGTGCGAGCTGACCTGAGAACTGTGCGTGTGGTTACACATGTGCCATCATCAAACTATGATCGCGCCTCCCTGCACGCAATATTCCGCAGCTTTGGAGAAAACTACCTTAGCCTTCTCATTTCTATCTTCATTTGCCTGCTCAAATAATACCCTGTCCATCTACTAAAAAGATATCACATGTTTATGCTATTTTATCATCATAAAAATGTATGATACTATTTCAGTATGTAGTTTATTGTGAATCTTGTTGTTTCTCAAGGATTAGTGTAGTTACAAACATAATTTTCTCCTTTTTGTGCGTAAAGAACTATGGCCTGTATTCACACTGTTAAGCAGTAGCTTACCATGAGACATATAGATCCTGCCTGATGCACATGGTCCCAAGTCGTTTTATCTGATTAAAGAAGATTAAAGGGGAAACCTTTTAATCAACGTGAATATTCAATTTAAACTGAGGAAGTAATTTGTGACCAGCAGAGAGGCCTCATGCACCCCGTCCTGTGATTGCAGGGAGCGACGCGTCCTCGCGCTCGCTGACTCGCGGCTCTCGCGGCTGTTGCCAGCAGCAACAGTTCCGTGTGCGGATCCTAATGAGGGGCGACGCGTATCGTTAATTATTCCGACACGAATTCTCCCTGCCCTTTTTCTTTTGGACAGATGTTATACGTAACACTAGCAAAGTGCCAGCCAAATACACCACTATTACTGCTTCCAAAGGAAGCTGTGCCATTAAATGTACGCTGAAAAGCAGCTCTGTGTGAGGAATGCAGTTTCAGCTCTATATTAGGATGCGCATCTCATCGTAATTATTTTGGGTAAGCTTTGGAATGTGTGATAGGGCAACATACACAGAAATGACACTTTGAAAATCAAATTGTGAAAACAGAGGATTGGTTTCATAGCGATATAAGTACATACCAGACAAATGACTTCACTTGTACTAAACGAGGATAAAGATGAAGTCAAAATAGTGAAGTCAAAATAGTGAAGTCAGGCATCTGAGAAAGCGAGGGAGCGTCAGCAGCGGCCGCGGGAGGTCTGCTGTGTGCTGGTGTGTGGTCAAACCCTTCCATCTGCGACCCGTCTCTTTTGGTGTGGAGATCTGAAATCCCGTTCATTGGTAAAAAAGGAAAAAAACCTCATCAGCAAGGCTATTTAGGGAATTTCCCTTATAAAGATGGTTTTCTTTCTGTTTTCCCACTGAGAAAAACATATGAGCTCCTATGATAACATTAGGCCTGATTTTCTTGCTCTCTCAGTGTATGGCCAGGAGCTGGTTTTCCTGATGAAAAGAAGAGGCAGTTCTATTGAAATCCAGAAGCTATTGCCACCTTTGTGACACTTTCCTCAGTGTTCCTGTTGGATATCCATACAATATGTGCAGCATATACTGTTGCCTTGTGGTGGACAGTGTACATCTCTGAACAAAAATAAGAGAGTATTACAACAGAAAGCAAACTGTAGGCCTTTCTAAACATATTCCTTTTTTTTTCTTTCTCTTTCTTTTTTTTTTTTAATTAGAAGCCTAGAAATAATTGATCTGGATTTTAGTCTTGGTTTATGTGTGACTCTGCACAAAAAGTAATAGCCTGGTTTTATCAGATTTTGCTAAAATTGCTCCTATTTTTTGCAGTTGCTCTAAGTTTTGAGGCTTTCTGTTGCTGTCCTGTGCAATAACATATGGAATCACAGGAAACATTTAGCAAAAAAAAGGCTCTATGACTCTAAACTCCAGCAGCTGGATTTCTGTGCAGATGGATATCCAGGTTTGTATATATTTTTTAGACTGGGATCAGCTCTTCTCTGAGGCTGTATTCATGACATGGACAACTAATACATGAATAATAGATTGAAAATAATAGTATAAATAATCCCCCATAAAAACAAATCCAAAATCTATCTGGAATGTGCTTGACTCAAAAATGGTTTTCTAAATCCTTTTCTAAATCCTCTAAATACATCAGCTATTTACAAAGCATGCTTTTCTTAAAACATTGCCTGAGGTTTTGTCTCAACCACTGCAATCAGGAGGAGACAAAAAGCTGCTTCTTGTTTCTCCTCACTTACCTGCTGTCGTTCACAACCACAGAAACATGAGAGAGAAAAACACAAAGAAAATTCTCGATAGAGAAAATTAACATTAGACACTGCTAATTTTCACAATGTAGGACAATCCTATCATTCCCTGCTATAGTTATTTGTGTTTTTGGTCTCTGTTAAATATTTTTATATCAAAGTAATGAAAATAGTGGTGAAACGTTTAATCTGAAACGTTCATCTTGATACTCTTGGTACTTAGAGTAATAGTGGGGTGCCTAAGAAAATAACAATTGGGTCATATAAAAACGTTGAGATTTCAACATTTTGGGGAGTGCTCCATGTGGAGGTCAAGGAGGAAGGGCAGACAGCTCCATCTCCACGTCACCAAGAGATAGGTAGGAAACTATTGAGAAAGGAGAAACCAGTGCTCAAACGACTGCTCTGCTTGACATTATGCAAGAATTTAAACTTCACGGAAACATTCATTGTGAGCCTAAAGACCAGCATCTACTCTGACCAAATCTGAACTTCGATTAAGCCAATTCGGACCCATAGATTTCCACAAAATGCTTTGATATGGATACAACAGCAAATTTGATGTAGACTTTTGTGTATGTGTGTGTGCAAAACTAGCCATACCACCAAGAGCTGGAACTGCCTGAGGTAGATCATGGCAGTCTTGGATCCTCTTCTGAAAAGACAGCTTTTTAGTTAAGGAAAGACTTTTGCTTGCTTACAATTCCAGCAAAACCTCCTGGCTTGACTTTTCTCTTTGATCCTTTTAGGTTTATAACATTAGACAAACTGAATTAGATTATTTCTCACAGCTCGGTACTTTTTCATAAAGGTCAGTGTTTTGTTATTGAAAATGCTGGAAAGAAGATACATGTGACATTTGATGCTATTGATCTGTTTATAATGGTTTTATACCATAGTGGCCTCCAGCGTTTCATTTCCTTCGTAGCCCATGTTTTGGGCTGCTGTAGGGCCACCTGGGAAGGAATGGCTTGTGCGGCTTTCCCACTTTCTGCCTGTATTTCACTACTTGATAAAGCTGCTTTTTATCCTGAACATGAGGTTTCTGCATTCGGGACAGACCACTGTGGTCTATGGCCCTTTCTACTTCATCTCTTTGCCACCTCAAAGAATTTAGCGCCATATCAACTACACTATTACCATGTAGATACTTAGTATATAGGGATAAGATGCTGAATAGTCTAAAAATTAAACACCTAGTGACTTGAAAATTCATTTGGCCAAGAGTGCATGTGTGCAGCAGTGTATGGTGACAAGCTCTACAGGAAGAAGATTTTAAAAATATGGATGTTACTGATTTCAGAGCTCCAACATTCCATCTTTGTGACCGACAATGGGAATTAAATTAATATATGGGAGAAAAAATTGTTCTTGGGAACACAGTTTCTCTCTTATGCCAGGAATCATGGGATTAATCCCATTTATATAAGATAACTGGGATCAGAGTGAGCTTTTACTGATTTTGTCCCTAGCACCTGCCTACAGTGCTCATAAACACCTGGGATAAAAGGTTGAGTTCTTGGGCACTTACTTCATAGAAAAGCTGAAAACCCTGGAAAAAAGAAGACAGGATGGCACATTCAAGTGATGTTGACATTGCTGCCCATCTGGAATTTGTGCTGCAGGGTAGGAAGCTGCTGTGGTGTCGTTTGAAAGCACAACATATTTGTCTTTATTCTGTTTGCTTTGTGTCTTTGGGTCACACCATCTGAAAAGGGTGATTACTTTTCTTCTGTTGTTGTTTACAGCAAAAGGAGCAGCCTGTGGCTAATCCTCTTGCGTTGCTGCAGGAGGGTCTGCAGGCAAAATATTCTATTGGGTATGCTGCACGGAGAGCAGAGGTAACAAAATGTTAGCCCGATCTCTTCCACGTTGATTTACAATAGCTTCTTTGTCCCTATTTCAAAACATTATGTTAGAGAATATTGATGTTGCATTCAAAACATGCATTTTTTTTTATTTTTTCCAAGTGATGGAAGTGAACAGAAGAGTGCTCTTTGTCATTTAGATGAATTTAAGTTAATTAATTAGGAAGCTAATAGTTCTGGTAGTGCAAGCCATGGTGTTGCCTGTGGTATGCACAAATAGACCCACTTCCCCATATTTCTTGTGAAAGTGAGTCGGTTTCCCTCAAAAAGACGAATTTTAATTCACCTTTTCATTCATTAGACTGTTATTAATGAAAATAGAAGCTGGTTAACCTCCCATGAAAACACATTGTCTATCTGCAAGTTTCAAAAATGATTTTCCATAACTCAGGTGAGCACCTTTCAGAGGTCCTATGAAAGGACACTTTTGGATTAAGATTCCAAGTCATACACACACAAAATTTTGTGATAGGAAGCTGAAGAATCCTAAAAATATTCTAAGTCCAAAACTCCAGCAAGAGAAAAGTAGAAACAAATCTGCAAACCTCAAAAACAGCAATTTGAGATTTCTCTATAGCTTTTATAACTGATCCAACCATGTTTTCTCAAATACATACCTACAAGCATAAGTAAATCTGAAGAAGTTTTCTTTTTCAGTGGTGAACAATTCAAGCAGTGTAAAAACCTGTGATATACAGTTTTGCACTTTTTGTTACACGTTCTTTTTCTATGTATTTTTTAGTTAAAATTGCTTAGCTTATCTGCAGAGTGTAGCATTTGATTTGCTTTGATTAGACACAAGAGACCTTCATGTGTTTTTGCAGAGTTGGAAGATGAATTTTAAAAGTAAATGTATCTTAGATGCCATTAAAGATGCGAGGGCACCAGTGGTCAGTGAGGATACAGAAGAACCAGAAGGGGTTTCCAGGAGAGTGAGAACGAAAAGGGATTTTTGTCTGACACTGGGTGAGTGAGAAGAGGGAGGACTAAAGCAGAGTTTGTTCTTTTCTCGCAAATCTCTTTTTCAATTTGTGGCCTCGTTACAGACGATGCCCTCTAAAAAGTAATAAATATCTTTCACTAACATCGTGCCTCAGAAGGAGACAGTAATTTTGTTTGAAATTCTCTGCCAGAAGATAAATTAGCATGATTGAACTGGGAAATGTGAAAGCCATAATTCACATGCTTTATTCTGGCAATTTTTTAAATTATAGAAAAGCAAAAGAGGAGGGACTTACATCTGAACATTCCAAAGAATAATCATGTGTCAGAAAAAAATATGCAAAACTTGAAGAGAAATGTCTGTGAATTAACAAGTCAAGAGCTCTTCTTTCCTTGAAGAGAAAAAGTGCTGTATGTAATCTGTAGGCTACTAGTGATGCAGTCTAATAAATATTGGCAAAAGGTAGTGGAAAGTATCCCCCTTTCCTGTCTTTATGATGTGCTTGAAAAGTTTAAGACAGTTATAAATAGATGAATGTTTTCAATGATAAACACTGAAATTTATTTTAATAGGCTTCTGATTCAAAACACAATGAGGAACTTTCAAAATAGCTGTACAAAGGGAAATCTACAAAAAAGCCCCCCCACATTTATTTAAAAATAATGACCACCTACTTTGAAAAATTGGAAATTAAACTAAACATAGGATTACAAACCTTATGGCTTGCCATATCCCATTAGTCTGATTTATTTATTCATTTTCTACTTTTGATTTACCGAAATGCTCTTTTTAAGATTTTTTTGTAGTACTTGGAAAAAAAACAATGATTCTTAGCTTTAATAAAATGGCAATGAAAGTTGAAAATACAGTGGTATAGAAAACTAACAAAGGTATCTTACTGGGGTGTTAGCAAACTGAATAAGGCAGCTTTAGATATAGATTTTTTATCTACATGGATGGATTATACCTAAAAAGAGTGAGAGATTCACTAAAGCATTAATCTCCTGAGCACATTTCATGCCACTATTTCCTCGTGTCCATATCCTTAAACATTAATGTTTTCCTGTCTTTTCCTGCTCTTGCAATCACAAAAACCCAGATCAGATCCTGACGCATCCCTGCGGCAGGTCGCGCTGCGGGTTCGTTACCTGCTCCTGGTGGTGCCGCAGATCCCGTTTCCTGGGGTTTCCTGGCGCTGTGGCCACGTTTGCAGCACACTGAGCTGGTCCCGGTTTCATTCCCCGTGCCAGGGCAGTTTTGCAGGTCTGGCTGTAAAGGATCAGTTGTTTTACAGTTCTGCTGTACAAGGAAAATTAAATCAAGGCTCTGCAAACGAGGGAAAGGAAGCTTAGGAAAGCTCTCCTAATCCCCACAGGTGTATGGCATGACATGGGATTACCATCCTGCTCATCTTGTTTTACACAGATAACCATTTCACAGTTGTCAAAGCAGTATTTGGTTGATTTGAAAATCCGTTTGCCGCCTTTGCTCCACGAGCATCTGTGACTGATTTCTCCAGGGAACGTTTCTCCGGGGGGATAACTGGCCTTTTTTTATTTACCTCCTCGAGGCAAGCCCTGGCCCCTAATTCAAAAGGGTACCGATGGAAAAAGGGGGGAAAAATCATCCCAAGTTAAAGAAATGCTTCTCCCAGATTGAGACAAGTGTCCTGCGTAGCCTCACACACAATAAGGTGTCCTGCAGAGGGGACTTGTTCATCCACTCATCCTCAGAGCACTGAGAGCCTCTGAAAACTGCCCCCTCTGCAAGGCTCTGGCCAACACAACAGGAATTTGGTGGCGTCCCCTGGGCATGAGCCTGAAGATGCTGCTGGCCTCTAACGGGGTCACCCCTGCTCCTGCCTGGGGACGGGCAGCGTCGCTGGACGCGCTCGCTGCGGCTCTCAGATCCGTTCAGGGTGGTGGATGGTCCTTTGGGAGACGGCTCCGGCATAGCCATGAGCTCAACTGCAGCGAGGTTTTAATGAGCTCTGTGACGTCAGCAGCTTTTGTTCTTTAATGTATAAATAAGAGAAGTGAGTTCAGCCACCCCACGGACGCTGTGTCCACAGCGTTGATGAGCAGGCTCATCCGGGCAGCGGGATGTTTACGGAGGGGGATCCCTGCCTGCTACAGCGGTCTCCAGGGCTGAAATCCTGTTATTTAGTTATCTCTTTGGTGATGCAGGTACCTCTTTCTACCCTAAATCTTACATTTGACTTTGTGTTATGTCAGTCACTCTGCTCATGGCATTTCCAGAAGGCTCTTTGGTCCCAAATGACTCATAATCCATCTGAAATCAAATTTGCAGGATGATGCTACAGAACATAAAAACTTCTGTAGAGAAGATAAAAGTCCTCTGCAGAGAAGACAGAAAGGAGAAAGAAGATACAGCCACAATAAGAAGTGAGTGATTTTGAGGGCACCAGGTGTGTCAATCTGGTTTTGGTTTTGCTTTTATTTTTGTTTTTGTTTTTTTTTTGTTTGTTTCCCACAGTCCTACTGCTAAAAGGAAACAGACCAGTGACTGCCCTGGTTTTATGCCATATGCCATTATTTAGAACAGGAAAAAAATGATGTAATCAAAAGCAGTGACAGACTGGGAAGGAAGATAGGACAGTACTAATATTTCCAGCTCTGACATTTATTATAAAGCTGAAGTAAGGGACAAGCACTGAATGTCACAGGCAGAATTTTTGGAAGAAACACTTTCCGCTCAAAGTTGTGAATTTGTCAAAACCCATTTCTTTTAACTGATTTCTACTCAGAGTGATACTTCGCCCCACCAGGCAATTCCATGAGGCAATTCCAGAGGCCAGTCCATAACCCTCATGTGTCTTTCGGCTAGTCAATAGTTTTTTTTTTTTCATTTTTCATAAAACTGGGCAGTTCTGGGTTTCATTCTTATGCTGGACAACTGCAGCTCTCCATGTGCCCTGCACCCAGCCCTTGCTGTAGGTACCGCCGAGCTGCTGAGCGGAACCAGGTGGGATCATTCACGTAAGTGCATCCTGGCTGCAAACACCAGAGGAGGAGTTTTTGCACTTCTCTGTCCCGCTGTGTTTGTTATACAGCAAGGGAAATCTAAACCATTTCTCTGTGTTTATGAATTCCCAATGTGCATTAACACTCAGTGCAATAAACTGGAAAATGCCAAGTGCTATTTTAAAGTTTCTTTTTCCAGACACACTCTGCTTCATATTTGGGCTTCTTCTAGCAGGCTGTAAAGTCCCAGGCAGAGTAGTGAGGACAGCAGGATAAATAATGTACTTAGTTTAGAAAGATTCTGATAGCTCTTGCAAGTAAATTTCTAAAATCTTACGATGCTAAAGAGAGTTATTTCATTTTTTTTGACTTTAGGGTAAAAAAAAAATCTTAATATTATGGGAATATTTTCTCCAGCTCTTTTTCTACAAATTAATAGTAAAGTGAAGTGTCATGGTTTCAGTTTTCTGGAACTGGGTAAAAGCAAAATGTTTTGTTTAGAGAGGTCTATAAAAGGATCGGATTCATTCTCCAGAAATGAATTACTTGTTACAAATAATAACACGTTCCTTACCTGCATCACTGAGAGCTGCTGCGCTGCTCACGAGGGAACGGACTCGCGTTTACCCTGGAAATCTCCCAGAGCCCTGGGATAGACAGAGATCCGCACGTGGCGAGCGGCAACGCGACGGCAGTGGGTGGACACCACATGGGAAGAGCGCGGGAAGCGGGAAGCTGGATGCCACTGGTCCTTAGAGCTGAGAAATTGATAAGGAAAACGCATCTGGCGTTTATCTTCAGGATCTCTTTGGATCCAAGGCAATCACCAGTCCTAGTAGCAAAGTCCCAGAGGACTGGAACAGATCACACAGTCTAGGATTAGGAGTGGGAAAAGCAAGCTCAGAAACATGAGCTGTTTGAGGAGACAGTGGCTGCTGATTGTGTGGCGAGGACAGGGACGTTGCAGCCAGGGAGAGGGGCTGCGCTCCGGCTCCACGGACGTCGTGTTGTAACATGTGCATGGAGGGGCCGGGGGCTTGGGAGCTTGGACTTGCTTTGATGTTCTACCCACCGCATCCTAACTCCGGCTGGAGGGAATGAGCGAGTGGTCAAAGCTGGAGCAGGTTCACACGTCTCCTCATTCCCTGCTGCCCAAGTTCCGTGTGAACCTCTTTCCTTGTTCCCTTTTACAGCTGTGCTGCCAAATTCTCCTGCTATGGTTACACCCACCCGAGCACATTTAGACTCAATGCAGTTTCTCAGGCTTTATAGCACAGTCCATCTGAGTCAATCTGAATTATCTCAAAAATAACATGACTGAGTCTAAAAAAAGCGCAACCTCAGAAACCCCACTGCTGTTTTCTGATGGAAGTTTATGGAAAAGTTTAGAATGGGGGCAGAAATAATTTATCCCTCTTTGGGTAATAGAAAACTTCTTCTACCGGTCCTCTGTGGTCCTTACTTCTATATCATTCATATGTCAAAGATCTGAGCTAGGAACAGATAGTGACCTTGGGTATTCCCATGCAAAGTGGCTTTTATCACACTCATATGGTTTAATAAAGTGCCGACAAGTTTTAATTTCTGTGTATACCCAGGCACTGTGCTGAATCTGAACCTTCACACACACCGTAAACCACCACTTGAAACACTCATCAACTGATAAAGGCACTGTTCTCTTTTGAGTTATTGGGAAGGTTTAAATCTCAAGGACAGAAATAGATAGGACGATTATGAAGTGCTTCTAATGCACTAGACAGAACAAATATCCATGGCTTCTGCTAAAGGCAACAACCAATATCCACTAAAATGAGAGAGAGAAGGTTCAGAAGCAGAGACACTCGGGGCCAAGCCACAGATATGCAAACACGATGGACTGATTTATCATGTTTAGCAAAAAGCATTGACTTTTCCACATTAGCAGCACTGACTAACCCCAGTAGGCAAATCTCACAGAACTATTTACACTATAGCTAACACAATTGCTAAGAAAGCTATTGGAAATGTGCTGCAGAAATTTTCCCTAATGTAAGTAAACTCTTGAGAACAGCTGATCCAGATATCTAAGATAATTTAAGCATGTCATCCACATACCAGTCCACATAGGTACGCCAAAAAACAACCTCCTTTGAAAGTTTTAAACTTGGAGTACTTTAAATGAATCCAATATAAACACTCTCTAAATTACACTGAAATTGAAAAACCAACAATAGTGTCTGCATATGAACGAAGAATAGAATTATCTAAAGGACCCAGGTCAATCTAAACTTTAAGTTATAATTAAAATGTTATCTGGCAGATGTGCCAAAGAAACAGCTGATTGCAGGAAAAGAATATGATGGGTACTCTAGCCATTGTAAGTGGATAAAGAGAGCATGTGTAGGATGAAGTGAAAGAATTTGTGATTAATAATGAAGTGATCCTCGTGAAGTTTGTAAGCTTTCTAACCACACTGTGCTCCAAGAACATAAAAATGGTAAAATAGCTGGAACGCACAAATGTATCCAAACCTTTGCTGGGGCAATCAACAGAGGTTTACTGCAGTCAACTGTCTACACGTCCTATCACTAAAGACTGCTAAAGACTGGGGCAAATATTCCTACTTCAGGAACAGACTACAGAGATGGTTGCAAGGGTATCAACCACTCATTGGATATGTATCCATGTAGTTCCCTACCTCATGATGAAGCCTGTTCCTTGTAGATCCACTCTGCGTAAATATTACAATACCATCCTGGAGTCTCTCTGAGTGAATCAAGCAGCTTTCTTGATTGCGTTCAAAATGCATTCACCTAGCAGAAGGGTTTCTACCTTTACATGTCCTCCTACTATACCCGCTCTCAGCTTCATGGTAGAATACTGCTCGGGTGGGTAACAGCGGAGCCATCACACCATTTCAGACACTCTGAACTGAGAAAAGAAACCCTGGAAAAGCAGCAGTTTTACCTTGGGGCACCGGGTGCACCACAGGGAGGGTCGTGTGGATGTGACAGTCACGCTGGGGCCTCTCCGGGTGTCTGGGTTCTCACCCCATTGCCCAAACACCGTTACACTGCCGGCCCTTGGATCATGGTTTGTAACAGGCCTCTCTCCATTTCCACCGACACCGCGCCAAGATCCACTTAATGTGATAATGTGCATGTCTGTGGGAATGATTCGTAAAAGACATTTAAATTAAAGCACTGACAAGTTCATCGTTCTTTCTGCGTTCTGGGAGAATTTGGAACTTTATCCAACCCTATGATTTGGCTCGCTGTTAAAAGTTTTATTTTTCAGCTCAAGGGAAAGATGTTCACTCTATATTGCTATAGGCCTCAAAATCCTTACATCTGGCTTGTACATTTTCAAAACGAGATTGCCATCAATTAGTCACCACCCCATATATATTGTTTGAAATATAACAGCTGTATACAATACAGCTATATGCATATTCTGCTTTATTCCAATCAATATTATATATGTGAGCATATATATGCATACATATGCATAACAACAGAGTAAGAGCAGACAGGAGAACTCATTTTCATTCTTCAGAGGAAGAAATCGTCTTTCTGATTTTCCTCTTCAAGAAAATATTTCAGAGGCAAAAAAAAGGTTGTTTCTTGCTCTGCTGAGTATGTTTCTGGGGAATGGAAAGCAAAGACAAACAATGATTAGCTGCTGAACTCATGATTTTGATTGAAATTCTAGACTTTTAAGGCAAATGAAAGGACACAAGAAAGAAATGAAAACTAATGTCTCACTGATGTATAAGAAATGGAAATGCAACGAGAAAAATATGATAACAAGACTCTCTGAAAGAATAAGAGAGTGGCTTTTCCTTAGCTAGTATGTAAATATGGAAAATACTTCCCCGCTCCAAAAACAACTCCAGTAATTGCCATGGCTGCTGTAGGCCTTTCCCTGGCAATCTGGAGATTCTTAAGATTCTGCCTTTAATCTGATTTTCTCCTGAAGCTCTATGGGCAGCTCCTCTGCTCAGCCCATCCCCAAACACGCAGAGCAGGACCTGGCTACGTGCAAAACGCTTCCCCCTCACTCATCACTTACAAGCACTGCAGCAGTAGTTTAAAATGTCAGAAAACCAGTGAAAAGAATCTGATTTATAGATTACATTACAGTAGCTTCTGATTCTGCACGCTATCTGAATTGCAATAGGCAGAATTCAGTAATGCTCCATTAAATCTATGCTTGAATTCTAAATTCATTGCCAACCTATTCCTGATGAAGTAAATAAAAACCTCTCAGAAGCAGTGAAAACCAAAAAAGAAAAAATCTTAGGAAATCAACATGAAAGGTCTGAGTGAGGGGAATGCTAACAGATGTAATTAAAATAATTATCAGTGCAAAGAACATGGAGTTGCTTTCTGAAGCACGTGCAGGTTAAACCACTGTCAAACAATTGCACAGCCTTCCCTCAGCATTCAGAAACACCAATGCTCCGTGCAGGTAGCCTGCCAGTGCAGAGGAGCAAATGAGCAACAAAATGCAGAAGACAGCCAGTTCATCTGCAAGAACGCAGGCACAGGATAAATATGAGTGAATCTTTACAGCCTGGCATGTGAAGCACCATTTGCTGGCATCAGTATAAAACTCCCTTTTGAAGCAGGGCTCTCTACTGTAAGCTGCTCCCATTTGCAGCTGAAATGAAGAATTCAAAATGGCATTTCAGGCTCCCTTTCACCTTCTCATCCAACTTCTTCTAAAATCAGTTTATTTCACCATATTTTTTTCCAAAATGTCTCAGATTTGTTGTTGTTGTTGTTGTTACCGTAAAGGTGATTTAAATCTGAAAATGTTGGAGGCCACCAGAACCAAGTTAAGTAAAAATGAGAAGAGGCTTCAGGCTATGAAACACTCCAAGTCCAGTGGCCTTTGCACTCCAGCTTTTGAAGCCTTCCTAGGGTTACCACTCCAAATAAACTCTGTTTTCAAAACGCAGTTGAATACCCAGGGTCAGGCTGTATTAAGAGCTCTATGTCAGGAATTTCCATTCAATGCCAAGGTACGGGGGAAGAATGCAGTTCTCTCTCCATGGCATACTCTCTGCCTTCAGGCACCACTTCAGCTCAAAACTGTGAAACCTTTTACAGGGAATTTTGCTGAATGCAGCAGCTGGGGTTACCTGGCCCTTTTGACCTCCCAACTCCAAGGTGAGGTGGGAGGCAGAGTTTCTCCCAGGCCCAGACAGGCCCCTCTTGTTGCAGCAGTGCTCCAGCTGCTCCAAACATTCACATATAAGCTCTAAATGCGTTGCCCAAGAGCAGATAAGATGCAATAGCCCTTCCTCTTACCCTAAAGGAACACAAGTTCAACAAACACTTTCCATACGGATGGAGGACGGGGCAGACGATTCTCCCTCACACCCTCCATTTCTCCTGTCCCTATTTCTCCTGTCCCTCACACTGCCTGTTCATCACGGACTGGTTGGAATAAGCATCCCCTCGGGTCTAGCGATGCTGCCCTTGCAACCTCTTCTCCCGTGTAGGTCAATCTCTGCCTGCGTTTCAAGCTTCTATCATAGCTTCAAGGAGTCATTGATTGTAAGGCCAGAAGAGACCAGGTAGCAGAGACGCTAGCTCCACCTCACAGAGAGAAAATCTTTGAACCTGGAAGAAAACACTACTTCCAAAGGAATACAAATTTGCTTTCCAAACTTCATATATTTTCTTCAAACATTTCTTGTCTGGAGATGCATGCTTTCTGTGGCTTTGCTTATGTTTAGAACTGGTAATGAAAAATAATGAGAAATAAAAGGTTGAAGTAATGTACTTCAATACACAATTTAGAGGCAATTCTTATTCATAAGTTCTTTGTGGTCTTTCTAGAATGCCAAATGACATCATGCAAGACTAAAGAACAAAATGTATCTATTTTGTCTGGATACATTAAATTATACTGGAGTTAAGAATGCATTGCACAATTTAGCCTCTCCATTTGACAAGTACCTGACTAAAGTGTGTCTGTGATGAGCAGCTATCCTTTGGCCATGGAGAGGCCTACCAAGCTTTCTGAACGGTTTCCATTCACTTCAAAACCACCACGAACACTTGGAAACTTTGCTGTCACATCATATCCAATGGGATATCCATACTCTATAACCTCACCTGCCACTGAGCAATTTTTCTCTTGTAATCATTCTCACGTAGTTGTTCTTGCAATGGTCTTTTCTGCAGAGGCAAGGTGGCATATGGCAAACTTGCTAAACATCTTCATGCACACACATAGTGGGATATCTTACACCGTAATTCAGTTTATAGCATAGACATCAAATTAATTTATGAGCACAGAACAGGTTTCTACAAATACTTTCTTGTGTGATTGATATTCCTGAAAACAGATGTTGGCTTAGGAAGATGATAATATGAAGGTAACAGAAATCTCACCAACCTGACCATGTTCAACATCTGCTGAATGTTACATATCTATTGTGTTATAAGAACTTATGTCCTCTGTTTCGCATGTTAAGCACGTGCAGTACTGAACTAAAGCAATGGCAATTTTAATAATAATAATGTAATTGTGCTTTGAATGCTTTTACATATTGTACTGAATTCAAAAGCTTTGACTCTGACTTAGAGCAGAATCAGAAAATGTTTTGATTTTACAAAACACAGTATGAAGACTTTTATCAGCCTACAGCCTTCAGGCACATAGGTCTCTTTCCAAAAATAGGTTAACTAATTCTGGCAAATGGAGAACATCTAAATTAAAACTGTCCCATTTATTTGCCTGCTTTGGATACTGTACAGAATACGAAGTACCATAATTAGTCATCCCTTCTCAGGATAATTACTGGGAAAAGTTTAGACTTTAGGAAGAGTGTGTCTCCTTTCAACATCTGTCAATCATTTTTGAAATTTGCAGATTATGTAAAATATTTTTCATGGTTACAGTCAATCAGATTTTCTTGCTAAATCCAGCCAGAGGACCAGAATTCACTAAGGAAATTCTGAATTTCTATGAAAAGTTGCTAACGATTAACAACAATATTATCCTTACTATGCTTTTCCCGTTTCCTTCATTTGAGGATCTCATTTTCAGAAACTTAGTCATTAGCATCCTTGTTATATATGTATTTCATAAGGATGATTTTTCCATGCAAACATTCAAATTTTAAAGCTATTATTTTACACAGCTTTTAAGCTTTACACAAGTAACCAATATAGAAGTGGTACTGTTTGGAAACCTAAGGCAACCAAGTACCTAGAAATTTTTATTTCCATGCTTTCATTGCTGTTTTGCATTTATTGGTTAGTAATTTATATATCTTTACTTTTGCACAGCAGAAAGAGTTGCTTATTCTAGAAAATCATAAAATCATAAATAATAGTTTAGAACAGACACGATCATAAAGGTAGCGTAAGCTTTTGGTGAGTGCAGCAAATTAGAGAAGATGATTGTTCTTGTAGTAGCCAACCAAGATTGTGATAGCCCTAATGTGGGAAGAAGTTGGCAGTAGGGTCCTTCCTGGGAGGGTACAGCTCCAAACACGGGGAACACTTGGGAAATTTCAGGCCTTCATTGGCCTCTCTGTTTCTACTTACCACAAGAACATAAGGAAAATCTCCCTGGAGTGAAACTCAGTTTGAAAACAGCTTTGTTTCTCTTATCAGGGACTTGAAAGGACTAGTTAATGAACAGTGAAAAGTCTTGCTACTTATTGATCATGATAGGAGCGATGTGTGTGTATATAGCGGCAAAAACAATCTGTAGCATTGGGCAATATTAAAAAAGGGAGTTTAAAAAAAGAGTAATATTTAACTTTCTCAGATAAATTGCTGTTGACCATTTATTGGTTTTAGGATAAGCTCTCACACATAATGAGCAAATATTACACATAAAGTAATTCTGTTCAACTAATCAAAATCTGTTTCTGGGTTAGCAGAACTTGCTATTTCTCTTTCTACGGACTCTTCCCAGGAACTTTTCTAGACCCCCACCTTGGGATCTTGGATCATCATGAGGATTTACACCACAGCCCTAGCAAGGAGAGATCCTAAGCACTTGGTCGCAAAACAGGTCTTTACATTCAAAATGAAATCCAACGACATTTCTTCACGGATGCAGCCATGTAAGATACACACAGTCTTCTCTTGGGAGGCGGATTTTCAATGGGCCAATGACATTCCCAGGATTTTGCTATGAACAGTCAGTAAGCCAGAGAGGAGCTGGTTTGAACCTGGCATTCAGCAACTTGCGCTAAAGCCTCGGGATGTTGCTCCTTTCTTCCGTTGTCGCTGCTTTTGCTTGTGTTGAAAAGCGCGTTTAGCTCCACATTCCCTACGCCAAGGCTGCCCCATCTGACAGGAAGACAGAAGGAGATGCATGTCTGGAATCTTTGGGGGAGACCACGGTCTCCTGGTAGCTGCTACAGAATAATGGCCTCAAATACACTCCTAGGTAGTAAGAAAGGGAGATTTAGGCCTATCTCAGTTTGGCAATGGGATGCGAGAGCCTACGGTTAGCTCTGAACCAGCTGATCCATCTGTACAGCACAGCAAACACATCTCTGTGATAAAGCGTGGTTTTGCACAGAGACTCTTCCACAAGGTGCAGAAGCAGTGTTGCCTGGTGCAGTCTGCCTGGCTTGGGCAGTCTGTCCTCATTTCGGTGCTCTGACACCTTCCGAGACACCGACCACTGGCCTGAAAGCCACAAAATGACGTCAGTGTGGCTCTGCACCACCACCAGTAAACTCGGCCTCATGGCGCTATTAATTTACAGCTTTCAGCGCACAAAGTTTATATGCTGTCCCTTGGGTATCCTCACTGTAATCCTTGGAGTGTGTCCAGTAACCATAAAGCACAGCAGCAGAAAAGAGCCCATACTATGACTGCCCTTTAATTACAAAAATAGTTGTAGAGAATAAGACTTAGACCAAGGTCTACTCTTCAGTGTCTTTCCCAGCAAGATATAAAGTTGCTTTCCTCTTTTCTTCCATGTCTGCATTCTGCAGGAACAGAGATATTGGTACCAAGTGCCATGTCCAGACATGTAACGCTCTTCTGAAAGGGGCTAGAATGGTTGTAAATTCACTTCAGTTGAGTTTGTTTATTTGCAAATGAACAAAGTGTAAGATGTGGGAAGAAACACGAGGGAAAGGAAAACAGAGCATACAACATATTTATTGCCCATTGCCTCCTTTGCGCTGGGCACTGAGGACAACGCAGGAGGGCACGTCTCCTGCACAGACTTCCACAGGATTTGACCATAGCATCTGCTCTGCTAACCTGGTGAAGAACCCTGCACCAAAAAAAAAAAAAAAAAAAAAAAGAACAAAAAACCAAAAACCCACTTTGGGGACATGTTCTTTGTACTCTTCCTGCCTTACGCACTCAAGTAAAAGCCAGTCAAAATCTCTCTCACCTGACATTTGCAATCTGGCAGAATTTTTCTTTTCCATGGAGCATTGACCTAAGCATGTGCAATGCAGTCGGGTCACGCTGAGCAAACACGGGGAGGAATTTGCCCGTGTTTATTTACATAGCTAACAACTAATTGTTACATCCTTCTGATGGCCACCATGTGTCTGGCAAACGTCACTTGGGGTGTCCTGGGAAGCGGCAGCTCTGCCTTCTCCCAGGCATCCCCTCTGCGAGTCCCCACGGAGAGAGGGGGCACTCGGAGACGAGGAAAATCCAGCCTGGCTACCTGTGCATGCGGGCACTGAACTTCTGCTTCTTTGCTGCTCCTTTCTGCCTGCATCCTGTAAATCCGGCAGCTCCTTGAGATCCTTCTTTTATAGAGTAGAATCTGAGGTGAAACATTTGCAAGAACTAGCGCTGCATGCATTTTCACATGAACTATAGCACTTAGAAGCACATGCTATTTAGAGTGGATTGTCCCAGGGGTCTCTCAGTCGGCACAATGCACTTTCCCAGAAGGGGTTCAATTTCAGGTCTCCAACTTGTCCCACGCTCCCAGACCTTCTAGGCCAAAGAGTGTGGCAGAGCCATGACATGCGAGCCGTAGATGGCAGCTGGTGCTCTGAGAGCTCAGTTCTGAGCCGTTCAGAAAACGAAATTTGTATGTCCAAGAGGGAATCAAACTTGGCTTTCCTTAGCTAAAAGCCAACCCCCTGCTACACAGAGGAAGGGAAGTAGTGCTTTAATCACTCCTGGGAAAGAAAGCAAGTATCTTTCCCACTTCTTTCCCTTCCCAAAGTAAAAACCCAAACAGACATAACTACAAAAAGGGAGAAATTTGAAAGAACTAAATGCAATCTACATGGCTTTGCTATCCTTTTTGATTTTTACATCAGACATACTTGCATATTATAAAACAATCTAAAATTTTGAAGAACCTCAATAGGTTCCTGATTTAAACTTTGTGGTGCTAAAAATCTGCCTTTTGCGGGAATGTCCAGTTTTGAAATACTGACTTTGGGGTTGAAAGATGATGTGAGGGAGGTGAACAGAGGGCTTAATCATCACCTTGCCAAAGACGGCTCTTTGTTTCAAGTATTCTCTCCTTTCCTTCTCTCTGTTTTCCAAATTATCTGGCAAACAACACGGTAGTGTACAGCAGCCCGTCTCCTTCGCAATTAGTGAGGCTGTGCTGATTCACACTTCTGGGGGAGCCCAGGAAGGCAGTGACAGTCTAACACCTCTAATCATTTGCTGAAGTTGGAGGAAAATTCTCATGGCAGTTTTTCATTCTGTCTTTACAAGGAATTGTTACAATTTCTCTGTGCTCAGAAATGCCATGGAGCAGCCTGGCAGTACTAAGGGTTAAGAATAGGAACATTTACAAGGCAAGATCTTACAGTAGCTCAGTTTCAGCATTAGCATCATTAACGAATGTGTTTGCAACATGCAAGAGGGAAGACATGGGTTCCCAAGGGGAAAGCTTTTGCTAGTGTTCCACAGGAGGAGGACATAACCACGATTCATTGACACCAACTTTCCCATTTTCCACCACACACGTCATTGAGTTTCCTCGACGCTCACTGAAGAGAACAGGGGCTGAAGGTTTAAAACCTTGTGCAAATCTTGGAACATGGACCAGGATCAAGCTCAATATACGGGGCATGCAGCAAGCCCCTCTTCACAGAGGATGCAAAAAACGCTATGCAGAGATGATAGCGCAGAGGGCAAAAGTGCTGAAAGCAACGCTTTGCCCAAGCCATAGCAATAAAGCCGAGTGGATGCCAGTGTGGCTCTGAATATGAAGTAGCAGCTGTAGCATAGGAATCCCTTGACCTGGTGATTATAGGCATCAGCAGAGAGCCAGGGAGCACTCATCCAGAGGGCTAGAGAAGGGCCCGCAATGGCCACCCCGAGCATCACGCTGGCAGTATGTTGACCTTGAGGGGGAAAGCCTCACGTCAAAGGAGCATATGGTAGGTGTGAATTGTGTGGAAGACTATCAGCAAGTGATATCTACGGGATGGGTATCTCATTATCCACTTATGTGTATTGTTATGGCTTTTTCTTAAGCTTTCCTCTTCCCTAAAAAGGTTTTTCTGACTTTATGGGCAGAGTGGAGGGTGTGGGAGAGGTCTGTACTGCTCAGTGAGGGCATCCAGAGTAGGAATCTGATCTTACCTGGAAGAATTTCCACTTCCTTTATTACATTTCCAAGTATCTGACTACAGAAGGAGGAGATCTGATTGCAAATTCAGCTACAGGCTGAATAGGCTCCTGAAAAATCAGTTTTATTTCTAGAATAGCACTCAGTAATCTCAGAGACTGATCTTCTGCAGGCAAGCGGCAGACCTGGCACGCAGATCTATGAATCGTCTGTCTCTAGCAGACACCCTAAGTCAATATAAATTGAAAGGGGGAATCTTTACTTGAGATCCTTTGGTAAGTGAATGCAATGGTCACTTTAATATCTCTTTTAAACAGTTTATGTTTTTGGATCAGTCTTTTGCAAGACTCTCCTAACTGTAGGAAGTTCCATCTTGGTACTCCGAAACTGACAACTTGGACAGAGCATGGACTTCATCCCAGTATCTCAGAGCCGCTGGTGTTGGCACCGGTCCTGAGGGCAGCAGAACCGCCCCAGCACAGTTCTCCACCCATTGTGGCTACCTTTGCCGATGCAGAGCGACATGGGGCAGCGCTGGCACAGCGCGTCCCTCAGAGCCAAGAGGGACGTCACAACCCGCGTTTCTAATGCTTGTTTTGCCAAAGAACAGACAGGGCACACGGTGAAGAGACAGGAACGTTTCTTTAGCGAGGCCGGTGCGCAGAGCAGCCTGGCGTCAGGACGCGGCCGAGCGCCAGCAGCACAGAATGGCACCGCGCAGAGGGCAGCGCCGCCTCTGCCACGCTCTCCTCAGGCGGTCGCACAGGCCTTCCTGGGTGCCCGTGGGTGCAGCCCCCTTCCCTGCAGCTCTCAGGATGAGCACGGTTTGGGTGGCCAGGGCAGAGATGGATGGGCTGCTGTCCTCCTGCAGGCCTTTCAGGGCTGAGGGGGAAGCACGAGCTCAGAGGAAGCCCCCATATCCCCCAGGCCCCAGGCCTCTCCTCCTAACACCACCCGTCCCAGCCAGCTCTGGCCACAGCCAGGATGGAGCCAGGGGTTCTGCTGGATTAGCCGGCAGCTGCTGCCCAGGAATGTGCCCAAGGTGCCTGGAATGTCTCTCTGCTCTCCCCACAGCACCCTGCTCCGCTCCTCTCGGGCAGCAGAGCCCTCCTCACCTACGTGGGGATGGGAGCTCCTTGGCCAGGGTCTCTCTTGGTCCCCCCAGCCCTGTGTGACCCCCCGCTTGCCCTCACTCACTCTCACAGATGGCCTCCACCGTCTCCTTGCTCTGCTCCCCGCCGCGCTGCCCAGCATGCCCTAGGCCCACACACAGCGCCCCATAAATGCTGCTCCTCAAAGCTGTTCCCCCAGTGCTGCCCGCCTGGCCAGGCACCCCCGTCCCCTCGGGCCGGGCTCACCCCAGTCCCTTTCCCCAGTGTCACCCGCGGGGCTCCTGCTCGAGGGGCTCCCGCCAGCCCCACCGCTGCGGGCGGAGATGCCTGAGGGCGGCTGGAGCCTCCAGGCGCCCGGCGCTGCCTCAGGCTCGGGGGCTGCAGCAGCCACGGGGCTGCTTTTGCTGCCAGCGCAGCCGCCGGGGCTGAGGCCGAGCTGTCCCAGGACAGCGATGGAGCTCGGGGCTCACCCAGGAACCGCACGGCCGCCTCGCGCAGGGACTCCTGGCTGCTCTCCAGGTAGGACAGGCTCTGGCGCAGGTATTGGTCCGCCCTCCTCCTGCCCCTGCTCCCGGCCAGCTGGGGAGAGCACAGGGCTCAGCGCACACCATCCTCCCGCCGTCCTTCCCCCAGGAGCAGCCGCCTCCCCCTGCCACCGCACTCAGGACCCCCCGCAGAGGCCGGGCAGCCTGAGCCGGCGTTGGAGGCAGCGGAGGGCCCTGCTGCCCCGCGCGTGGAGGGGCCCTCCTGCTGCAAGGCCCCGCGGGGCCAGGGGCAGCTGCAGCACCCAGGGCTCAGCACAGGCAGAGGAGCCTGCAGGAGAGCCCGCGAGGGCTGATCCTGCACCCGGAGCCGCCAGCCACACACACTGGGCACGGAGGAGGAAAGAGCTGCTCCGCGCTGGGCTGCGGCCTGGGGACTGTCCTTACCAGGCACTTGCTGATGAGCCAAGTCTGCTGGCTCTGAGCCAAGCGCCTCAGCTCCTTCCACCTGAGGAGCTTGGCGGCACCAAGGAGGGCTTCCTGAGCAGCCTGCACATGGAAGAAACGGGGAGATGCCACCGCAGTCCATGGGACAAGAGCCTGTGCCCCCCACCGCCCTCCTCTTGACAAGGCTCAGGGCATTTGCTGGCCCTTCATGGCAAGGGGCAGCAGCAGGGCACTGAATCTGCTTTGGGGTCCTTGGCCCCCTCGGTGGAGGGCAGAAACATGGAGCAAGCACCACCTGAACCACCCTGTCCTGGACAGGCAGCACGGCAGAGACTGCCGAGAGCTGCTGAGCTGCAGCCCAGGCCAGCAAGAGGCTGAAGGGCTGCAGCCCCAGAGACATCCAGGCAGGACTCGGCCAGGACCACCTCCCACGGCTATTCCCAACGTGGCCACTGGGCTCCCCAGCGTGCCCCATTGCTCAGCCGTACCTCCACCACGCTGGGGCTCTCATCCTGCAGGTGGAAGAACAGTGGCAGCGTGCTCGTGTGCACGTGCTGCTTCATCTGCTCCTTTGCCCTGCCCGCTGCTGTCTCCACGAGCCTGCTGAAGAGCTGCATGGAGATCCTTCGTGTGTGCTCGCACTCCTGGTGGCAAGGAAGAGAGAAGTGCTCAGCGCTGGCACCGCACGTGGCAGCTTCCTGCACAGGCTGCACTGGTGCAATGCAGCCCTGCAGCCAGGACAGCATGGGCAGCGCAGGGCAGTATCCCAAGAGCCCGGGCAGAAGGGCTCCTGGCAGCCTCCCGCGCACACCGGCCGGCCCCACGGCTCTGCCCCCCGCCTTACATCCTCAAAGAGGGGCAGGAGCTTCTCAGCCAGCTGCGGAGCCATGTCCATGAGCGCTGGTCCCTCCAGGACACGGACCACATGGCTGAGCACGAGGAGGGCCTGGCCGCTCATGTCCCTGTCCTCGTCCTGCAAGTGTCTCAGGAGCTGAGGCATCAGGATGTGCATTCTTCCGACCTGGATGTGGGAAATACGAGTTCAATTTAAAAAAACAGAAATAAAAGGCTACCCTAGCACCTTATTAGACAGCAGCTTCCCTCTGTCTCCCAGCCGTTGGGAGATGGCTTGCTGGGTGCTGGGCCGAGATCTGCAGCCCCCTCAGCCCCCCAGGCCCAGCAAAGTCCAAGCCAGCCTGTTCCCTGGCACCCAGCTCACACAGCTTCCCCCAGTGATGCCCTGCTCACCATCTCCTGTCTCCTGCACAGCACGAGGAGGCTCCTGAGTCCCAGCTTGCGCATTACGCTGCAGTGACTCTCCAGGGACATCGCACAGATTCCCAGGAAAATATCCTCATACGCACGAAGGTCACTGCAGGCCAGCAGCTGCAATGCACAGCACAGAGAAGGTGGCAGTGGCCGCAGTGCTCCCTGTGTCGGACACCGCTGGATGCCACCAGCAGCTCCGGGCAAGGGCAGCGGGCTCAGAGGAAGCCTGGCCAAGGGCAGCAGTGACTGCAGGGAGCCCCAGGACCCCCTCCCTGCCTGGGGCCTCAGGGCACAGCGAGGGCCCAGCCTTGGCCTGCTCCTGCCCTCCCTGCACCAGCCTCCTGTCCCCGTGCTCTGGAGGGGCCCTTGGACAGAGACACAACACAACGGAGGCAGCAAGCACACGTGGGGACAAGAAGGAGCCCGCTGCAGAGGGGCGAAGGCCGAGGGGACTCATGGCAGAACACCCACTGCCCCACTGGCGCTCGGGGCCCTCCGTCCCGCAGCTGGGGCTACAGCTGGAGCTAGAAGCAGCCCAGAAGGGCAGTGCCCACACGAGGCTCACCTCCACCAGGAAAGCCATGGCAGGGATCTCCGTGCAGGGCTCCTGGCGCAAGAGCAGCGCTCCCAGCCGTTGGAGCAGCACAAGGCGCAGCGCTCTTGGGCTCCTCCTCATCTCTCTGGCGGAGGGAAGAAGGCTCTGTGAGGCCTGAGCAGCCCAGGCAAAGCTCTCCTGAGCCTGCACCCTCACTGCCTCCCATCACATCCCTTGGGCCACCACGCACAGAACAAAGCCACCTTTGTGTGCAGAACTGGGCACCCCCGTGGGCTCTGAGAGCCACCCTGTGCACAGGGGTGAAATGCTGCAGCAGAGCGGGGAGACGGGGGCTCTCACCTGGCCAGCAAACCCACTCCCTGGTGATGGGTCTCGGCGCGCAGGAGCATGTCCCAGCCGCCCCTCCTTGCCATGGCCAGCACCACGTTCTCGAAGCCGGCCTGGCACAGCAGTGCTTTGATGGTCTGCACTGCAAGCCTGTGTGCAGAGAAAACACCCGCTCACACTCGCAGCCCCGGCCCTGCCTGCAGCCCTGCCTGGCGGGGACGGCGGGGACGTGATGGAGCACCTCACGGGGCTGCTGCACGTGGCCTCCTCCCTTCGGCATCTCCCCCACAGCGCGTCCGACTGCTCCTGCTCCAGCGCTGCCAGGAAGGCGCTCTGGAAGAGCAGCGCCAGCAGGAGCGGGGGGAAGAACTTCCCTAGCTCGTGCAGGCAGGGGGGCTGCTGGAGGATCTCGTGCAGCGCACGCGTTGCCTGCAGAGAAAGCCAGAGACAGCCCTTGCTGTGAGATGTCCCTCCTGTGCTGCTGGAGCTCGGGGTGAGGCTCCTCGCAGCGCCCTGCGCCTTGGAGGGGCTGCCTGGCCAGAGCAGAGCCACGGCAGCTCCTGGGGGTTGGGTGCCACAGAGCCACCATGAGCCTTCCTGGGCAGTGGGAACATCCCCCTGGAGGGCCACGCGTAGCCTGGAGGCCACCCTGGCTCCCCTGACTGGGCCCTGGTGACGTTTCTGCTGCCTGGAGCCCTCACGTGGCCCTGGCCCTGGTCCTGTCCCCAGCGCAGGCTGAGCGCGTGCCGCACGCGCAGGGCGATGCAGGGGTGCAGGGGGACACGCAGCCGCTCCGGCCAGCTCCGTGTGTGCGGGTGTGCAGAGGGCCCCAAGCAGGCCCAGCAGCCCAGCAAGCTGGCGCTGGCCAGGCCCTGCCAGCCGCAGCCCCCGTCCCGCGCTGGGCCCGTGCGTCCCGGGAGGCCCCGGCCTGGGGCTGCATGGAGAGGGGCAGCGGGAGCCCGGCCTCTCGCCGCAGGGCAAGGGCAGCCCGAGGGCAGAGCGGGGCTTCCCCCACAAACTCACGGCCAGGGAAGAGGCGGCCGAGGCCGCTGCCTCGCGCAGCCGCCAGTCCTGCAGCGCGCGGAGCAGCTCCCGCAGCACCGGCTCCGCGGCGCCCGGCCTGGACAGCAGCACCTTCCACATGGCCCCGGCGGCGCTGCGGGCCCAGAGCGCTTGGTCAGCGGCTGCCGCGGCTGCAGCCCCGTGGCCTGCGAGGCCACAACCCTGTCCCTGCCCCTGCCCCGGCCAGCACAGACCTGTCACACGAGGGGCAGCAGCTCAGCAGGCTGGTGACCACCTTGTCCGGGCACGCGCTGCTCAGCTGGAGAAGAGCCCTGTCCAGGCTGCGCCGTGCAGACGCATCCCGCACGGCCAGGATGTTTTCCCACATCGTCTGCACCAGCCTGGGCACCTGCAGCCCACATGGCAGAGTGTGAGGCTCTGCCGCACTGCAGCCCTTTGCCCAGCTCCCACGGAGAAGGTCTGCCCTTGCCACCGCTCTGGGCTGGCCACAGAGGCAGTTGGGTGCCTGGTACACGAGCACTCAGGGGAAAAACAAGCCCCCAAAGGGGCTGAACCCCGGCCGTGCCACCCGCAGGCTACTCACATGCTCCAAAAGGCCCGCGTCGTCCGTGACGAGCTCGTCCAGCATGTGAGCAGCCGCCTGCGGGTCGTAGCTGCTGCAGGCTCTCATGCCCCGGATGGCTACAAGGACGGCCTCTGCCTTCTCGTCCGGCCACAGGTGCTTCCCAAACATCTAGGGCAGAGAAGAAGGCAGCCCCGAGAGACGTCACAGCCAGGATCCCGACTGCATGGCCTGGCTGAGCAGCGCGTGGCCCTGAGAGCGACACGGGGCAGCGCTGGCACAGCGAGTCCCTCCGAGCCAGGAGCCGGGGCTCTGCTGGCTGCGGTGACGGCGCTGGGATGGGGCTGGTGCCTGGGGTTAAGGTCCCACCCGCTGCTCCTGCAGGGAAGCAGAGCTTGCGGGATGCAGGAAGGAAGCCCCGGGCTAGTCCTGGCCTAAGGAAAGTGCCAGCCCTCTCCTCAGCCCCACCTGCAGCCGCCCCTCTCCGCGTCCACGTTGCAGCTGACCCCACAGCTGGAGGTCCCAGCCAGGGAGGCCTCCTTACCCTGCTCATTGCCCTGGTGTCCCTGGACCGGGAAAGCCTCAAGGTGCCTGCGGTTTCCCAGTCCTCTCGGAGCTCCTGCTGCCAGGCGCTCTCCTGCGACGGCTCCCTGCCTGCGCGGGAGGGGAAACACAGGGCCCTCGGCATGAAGGCTGCACAGCTGGACACGGCCCACGGAAGCGTCAGGGACAAACCTCCCCTGGCAGGGGAAAAGGCCCCAGCAGGACAGAGAGCGCAGCGGGACGCCCAGGGAGGCGCTGGGCCTATTGCAAGGGGTGGGCGAGGGGAATTGCAACCACACAGAAATTCTTACTCGCTCCCTGCACGAGGAACTCGTAGAGGTGCCACAGGGCATCCGCAGCCTCGTCACTGCTGCCCTCGTCCTGGCAGGCGCCGCACAGGGTGAGATGTCCCACCAGCTGCCCCAGGACCGGCACGCTCCTCTCCAAGAAGCTGCCACAGCTGGCACCGCCCACTTGGAAGCATTCCCGGACCTGGGAAAGGGAGGCAGTGCTGCCATGAGGCCGGAGGGCAGCGCTCAGGATCAAAGCCCTGGCCCACGCTCCTTGCAGGCTTGGATCCCGGCTGAGCCGGAGCCTTGGTGGCTTCCCTTGGAGGCAGCCTGGAGCTCCAGGACACGGCTGCATGCTGACAAGGGATAGGCAGTGGCTGCAGCTGGCCTGCACCACGGGCTCCTTACCGACACCAAAGAAGAGCTGGTCAGGAGATCCCCCAGCTTCGCCAGGCGTCCCACAGCCCTCTCGTGCACAGCTGCCTGCTGGCACTCGGCGTAGGGCAGTAGGAGCTGCAAGGAGAAAAGCTGCTGCTCTGCCCTGTGTCCCGCAAAATGCCTGGCCAGGTTTGTGCCTTGGAGCCCCGGCAGAGCCCGGAGAGGGGATCTTGTGTCCAGAGTCCCTTGTGCCTGTGGGGCAGATCTCCCAGACGGGCCTGATGTGACAGCAGGAGCCCATGGGGGTTGTAATGAGGGCAGGAGCGGGTTGAGGAGGAGGGGGTGTTGTCTGTACCAAGGGACACTGGGCTCACACAGGAGAACTGTGGGGATCCCCGTTCCCATGAGGGAGCTTGTCCCCTCTCCGCACTGGGCTCTCTGCAGCCGCTGCTGGACAACTCCCCCCATCCCAGCACAGGGCCTGGAGCTGGCGGCTCTGCTCCTGGCAATACCAGACCTGCAGGATGGTCTTCATGTCCAGCACGCTGGAGGAAGGGCTGCCGAGCATCAAGGCCTGCAGCATGCTGTCCATGGCCTCCAGCATCTGCAAGGGGGACAGAGGGCTGAGGCGCTTCTTCCCCATTGCCCTCGGCTGTCGGAGAGGGCTCGGAATTCCTCCCGTGCCAGGGGGACGTGTAGAGCAGTGCTGAGGGCAGGAGAGCCCCCAGGGCAGGGGAGCTGCTGCTGCTGCTGCACAGGGCGCAGCCTGGGGACACTGCCCATGGCCCTGTCCAGGGCAAGGGGGACAGGGCAGGGGCGAGGGAGAGGCAAGCGGGGAGCCTGCCCTGAGCCTCCCTGGAGCAGCCAGCACCCACCTGGGAGTAGAGAGCAGCATCCAGGTGCTCCCGTGGAGGCAGGGAGAAGACGCTGGAGAAGCAGGCGTCCAGCAGGCCCTCCAGCTCGCGCTCCAGCAGCAGCCCGGCTTTGCTGCGAGCAGAGAGGGGCTTCCAGTGCCTGGGGTGGCAGCAGCCAGCAACACCCTTCTGTCCTGGGCAGGGGGATGCACCCGGGGCTCGGGAGGCCCGTGAGCGATGGCCAGGCCAGGCGGGGAGGGAGCCCCATGGGAGTCACCTCTTCTCGCCAGCACGCTGTCCAGGGACAGGGGACACAGCGGGCAGGGGGGCCCAGTGATGTCCCCACCTCCTGCCCCAGCCCTGGGGAAAGGCCCGCACCCACGGGAGAGCTCCAGGGCCCTCTCTGCTCTCCCGGCTCCAACCCTCTTGGTGCCCCCAGATGCCAATGGGAGACTCCCCCAGGACGAGGGAAGGCTCCCTGCAGGACTGGGCCCTCTGGGGTATCTGCTGGGGAGGCCGTGGCCCAGCCAGGCCTGGGGCAGCTACCTCATGGCACTGATGCAGAGCATGACCTGCTGCCGCACGGCCGTGCCCAGGTGGTTCCTGGGCTCCTCCTGCAGCAGCACCTGGACAGCACAAGCGGGAAGGGTCGCAGGGAGCTGCCAGGGCCCCACAAGTGGCTGTGCCCTCCAGCCAGCCCCCCACACGTCCCCGCGCTCACAGAAGCCCGTCCGGCTGCGGAGCGGGGCCGGGGCCCTCCCGAGCAGCCCCGGAGCCCCGCGTGCCCTCACCTCCAGCGCCTCTGCCAGCCGGGATTTGCACTGCCACAGCTCCTGGCGCAGCAGCAGAGCGGGCAGGCCGGGCGGGCAGGACGCTGCGCAGAGGGTGCAGACGCAGGCCAGAAACTGCAGCTTCTCGGCCTCTTCCTGCTGCAGGAGCAGAGGGACGAGGAGAGAGCGTCAGAGGGGCCGGCGCGCGGCCAGCAGCACCAGCGCATGGCAGGGGCTGCAGCGACACGTGGGCGCCTGCGAGGGAGCAGCCCCAGCGCCAGCAGCCCCGTGGGGCCGTCGGAGCGCCCGAGGGCGCCGGCAGGAGAGGCCGGGCAGCCCCGAGCGGGACGGCGACACTCACCTTCCCTCCACGCTGCAGAAAGGCGCGCACGCGCTCCAGGGCTTCCTCTGCCTCCTCCGTGGGCAGATCCGCACCGGGAGCTGGCGGGAAGGGAGCGGGCAGAGCTGCAGGGCTGCCCGGAGCTGCAGGAGGCAGCGGAGCGCTCTGCCCTGCGCACGCTGCTGCCGGCCGCACGGCGAGAGCTCGTGGCCCCGGCGCGGCCAGCGCGGCCCCCGCACTCACCCGACGGCGCCTCCTCGGGCGCGCGGCTCGAGTGGGGCTCCAGGTCGCACACGCTCCCTGCAACCGCCCCATCCTCCTCCTGCTCCTCAGCAGCCACCGAGCGGTGGCTGGGGAGTCGCTCCGCCATCCCGGCCGCGTGGCCAAACTCTGCGGAGCTGCCCGGGGGCAACGGGGAATTCCTGGGTGCTCAGGGGGCTTTTCGGCCAGCACCTTCGCTCCCGTCCTCTCCCGCTGCCGTCGTCCCGAACACTGCGGGCCGAGCCCGCCGGGCCAGGATGTCACAGCAGCGCAGTCACAGAGGGCCCCGCTGTCACTGAGGGCCACCTGTGACCCCGCAGCGGGTGTCCCCTCGGGGCGCACACCGGTGGGGTGGCTGCAGCAGGATGGAGACCTTCTTGCCCGGGCACAGGCTGCTCGGCAGCAGGAAGGTCCGTGCCCGGCCACGCAGATGTGTCCATGGCCGTGCGAACATGTCCGTGGCCGGGCAGATGTGTCCGTGGCCGTGCAGACGTGTCTGTGGTCATGCAGACGTGGCCGTGGCTGTGCAGACGTGTCCGTGTCAGTGAGGACGTGTCCATGGCTGTTTGGACGTGTCCGTGGCCGTGCAGACGTGGCCGTGGCTGTGCAGACGTGTCCGTGGCCGTGCGGACGTGGCTGTGGCCATGCGGACGTGTCCATGGCCGTGCAGACGTGTCTGTGGTCATGCAGACGTGTCCGTGGCCGTGCGGACGTGTCCGTGGCCGGGCAGACGTGTCTGTGGCCGTGCAGACGTGTCCGTGGCCACACAGACGTGTCCATGGCCGTGCGGACGTGTCCGTGGCCGTGCGGACGTTTCTCCACACGCTGCACCAGCTGTGGCACCTGCAGCCAGGACGGGCTGCTGAGCGTGGGGCTGCCACCAGGCCGCAGCCACCTGCACAGCTCCCACCAACAACGGCAGCCCCTGCCGCCCCTCTGGGCTGCCCTCGGGGGCTGCTGGGGGACTGATACTGTGGACACCAGCTGGAATGTCAAAGAAACTGGAGAGACAGGGAATAAATAAATAAATAAATAAAGAATAGAAAGGATCAGAGTGGATTTTCAACCCTGGCAAAATAATCCAAGGAACTGAAGAGCCACCACCTGGCTCTTCCATACATGAGTTGAGAATATTATCTACTTCTCTGCAAGAAGAACCTTGAACATGTGTCTGCTGAGCCCTTGACATTGACCCGTTGGGTACAATCAGGCCTCCTCCCTATGACACTGATGTGCAGAGAAGCACTGGCTGTAGAAGGGACCTGTCAGAGAGGGCTCGGAATTCCTCCCGTGCCAAGGGACATGGATGCTGAGGGCAGGATGGCCCCCAGGGCAGGGGAGCTGCCGCCTGGGGACACTGCCCGTGGCCCTGTCCAGGGCAAGGGACAGAGGGAAGCTGGGGGCCGCCTGGGCACACGGAGCGTGCCCTCAGCTCCAGGATTACACTGTTTCAGAGCAGGGCATGGCTCATGAGCAAGAACAGCTGAGGCGCCCACTGATCATTTTGTGGTGCTGACCTGCCCCGAGAAGTCCCTATTCTCCAAAGGGAGGCAATCCTCGGGGCACGAGCAGGAAGCTGAATTACGAGGGGTGGCAGACTTAGACCTTTGTTTTAATATCTTTTAGCGGATGATTGAAAATCATGTGCAGTATATAATTAATCTCTTGGAATATTACATAGCTCTTAAAATTAAAGGTGCTCATATTCCTGACAGAGTGGACCTTCAGAATATGAAATATATGTATATAAATTGAGCACTAGGTATAAGGAATCATTTCTTCCTAATTGCAGTGGGACTCACAATTCAGGACATATATTTCAGAATATGTATTTCAGGATTTAATTTATCCCTCAGGTCCCAATGACGTTTTGGTTTACACTCCACTCAGTTCCACTCACTGAGTGTTCCTCTGCCATTCCCCATCGCTGGCCACCGAGCAGTGCTGCACGTGCTCTTGTGTCACGTTCCCACCACGAGGCCGTTCCAAGTCAGCGTGGGGATGATGTCCCCTCCCGACAGCAGGAGAAAGCGAGCAATGGGCACAGAGCCTGAGACCAAGATCTCACCTAGAATTATGGTCCTGTTGTTGCTGTAGCTGCCGAGAGCACCTGGATGCACTGAAGTTCCCACGGCACAGCACAGTTCCCACCACAAAAGAGCAAGCAGGAGGACCTGGCTATGCACTGAGTTGTTCCACATCCATTGCCTTTGTGTTGCTTTATTTGAGAAACTATGTAAGAGATTCAGACAGTTTTAAAGTGCTCTCAACCACAATGATTAAAAACAACTGTTTTTTTTCACCTTTCCTCAGCTAAGTGACACATCTCAGCACTTTGTGGTTTGAAAGATGCCACCTGCCTTTTAGTGAAACAGAATGACTGAACAGAAAACAAACCAGCTCTCCTGCTGAAGCCATTTTGCTTTTCCTTTATCACCGAGAGACAAAGTGGAGGGTAAATGATGCTTCTTCAGTCTCAGATGAACCTTGATCGTTGCCCACACACTTAAATAAAAAATAAAGTTGCTTGTTAGCAGTGCCAGCATGTGACACTATTACTTGTGGCAGAGTCATGAAAAATTCATGCATTATGTATTGGTTAAGGATGTCATCCTTTTTTAAGACCCAAAAGGCAATATGTCACTTCAACATTGATTTAAAATAAAAATCACAGAGAATTGTCCCCAGCATGCTACATTACACAAGCACATAAAATGAAGAAAGGAAGAAAGGTCACATTAAAGAGAATGTAAAATGTTCTTAATCTGATGGATTATGGTAGTTAAAAAAAAGGAATCTTTCATTTTCACATTTTCATTCCCACAGTTCATTTTCCCTAGCCTTTCTTTACAGCCTAGTAGGACAATTAAGAGCCTTGTTTTCTGCATTGCTCCGTATTAAAAACACAGTTCTCCCATGCAAACCCTCGTGCAGGTTATATTAGAATATGGCATTAAAGAATACCACTTTCTAACACTCATTAGGAGTATTATTGTGCCACGTGGGCCTTTCAGTTACAGACATTAAAACATGAAGAAATGAAAGAAAAAAATAAATGGAAAATAGAAAAATGCTTTCATATGATATTTAATAATGAATTCCCAAATATGCCCAGTTTGTAAACATAATGTGAACTCTCAGGATGGCAGTATAGGAAGCTTTGTCCCTAATAGAAATAATCACTGGTTTCAGCTCTGATGTAAGTAACAACTTGCTACATGTTCTTCTATTAAAAACATCTACACCAAAAGTCATATATTTCTGCACCTACAGCTAAAATATTAATTTCTTGGCCATAGGAACGATGGTCTGTAACTCGCATGTTCATGGAAAGCAGGAGCGCGGTGTCCTGGAGAACGTGCGCGCTGCTGCTGCTGCTGCTGCTGCTGCTGCTGCTGCTGCTGCTGCTGCTGCCGCTGCTGCTGCCGCTGCTGCTGCTGCCGCTGCCGCTGCTGCTGCTGCTGCTGCTGCTGCTGCTGCCGCCCAGCCGAGCGGGGCTCCTGCTGCACGGGAGCCAGGACAGGGTCCAGCCCAGGTCCACCAAATTCCCGTGTGCAACGTTCCCTGCTGTTCACTCTCTAGCCACTTATCTGGCTTATTAATTATATTATTCAATCCCTGGTTATTCTGGCACTACATTTTTCCAGGCCCGATGGTGTAAGGCCATTAACAAGCTTTACAGGCAGCACTAAAATCCCTAGGCCAGCTAAAATCAAGTTGAAGGGGAGCAGGGATGCTCTGGGCACAGAGCCCTCCTCGCGCAGGAGCGTGTCCGGTCCTTCCCCGCGCGCCAGCCGCGGCTCCGCAGTGCTGGACCGCGTACACCGTCCCGGCTCCGTGCTGCGTGTTTTCTGACACACTGAACAGAGGGTGACACCAACGCAATGACAACCCTGCTGCCCCACCTCAACTACTGCTTCCTTACTGCTTCAGAACAGATGAACACTAAAATCAACCATTTCTCAGGGTAAATCACCTGAAAGTGCTTCCTCCTCCTTCCCTCAAAAGAGGAATATATGTTAAAATAAGTCTTGACTACCATTTTTGGAGCACTTATACTACGCATTTTAATGAGGGACAGGCTGTACACTTAGTAGCAGCGAGAGGGTTAATCTCAGAATGTTTTTATGGATCAAGTGAGCTCATCTGGAAAGTACATGAGTTATAAAGGACAATAATTAGACACTAAACAGCTATGAATGCAGAGGATGCTGCTCATATAAAAAGAGTACAGAATTAGTTTGTTAGTTCTTATCTTGTGCATTTGTGATAGTTTCTGTGGGACTAAGATAGCCTGTCCAACTGGGAACATGATCCATATTCTAGCAATTTGTTTCTCATTGTCTTGCAATTTAAGGAGTCACCTGATAAACCCCAAATCGTGCACTTACATGGTAATGTTCTCTTTTTATTGTTCTGCTAAATTTGCGTTCCAAACAGTAAGTAAGTATCTTTCAGTGGTGCTTAGCTTAGACTAAGACAAGTGATTTTTCTACCACTAATTGTAGCTTTATATTTGAGAGCTGGTACTGTCATTTTTTTTTATTACAGAATCAAACCTAATTGTATAGATTCCATCTGTCAGTTTATTTTTAGAATTTAATATTCACTATTTGTCACCCATGATTACAAGGTTAGGGAGACCGTGGGACTCTTCAAGTCGAGACGATAGCTTTACTATATATAGCTTCCTGAGACAGTCTTCTTTCTTGCTCTTCAAGACAAGACTCACCTCAATCTTTTGAGAAAACTAATTTGCCTTATTTGACTCTCAAACACTTGCAAAGACCTTACACATGCAAAGACCTTAGTTAACCTCCAGTAAAGAAAATGGGCATGGAATATTTCAATTAGAAAGTCTGCTGAACTAAAAAGATGAAGTTTTCTTACTGTGACCTCCTGTGCGATGATGTAGGAGGTATCTCTTAATATGCATCACATGGGGAAGCCTTTTGGACGGAACCTCAAAGGCAAAGACATACCTGTCTGTGTCCTTTGACTGGAAATGAGGAAATGATTAAATGCAACTATTTTGAAGTTTTTCTCTCCTTGGGAATGAAGCACCGAAGAAGGCAGAGCCTCCCCTTTGGATGAGAGCTGTTTGGGCACAGACACAAGTGTCCAGCCAGGCCCGAGGCACGTTTGTTTTTCCCTGTGTGCATCCCTCGGGAGCACCGCGCTGTGTGTGCCCGGTTCAGCTCCCCCGTCTGCGGTGACCCTGCGCGGGGGATTGGGGCGACCCGGCCGTTACTGCACGCGGGCTGGGGCAGCGCGTCCGAAGGAGCAGCCCGGCGATCCCAGCGCCGCTGGAAAACGCGGCCTCCGCTGCATTCCTGCTGCCGGACTGACCTGAATGGGGCAGAATCACCCCAAATCCCAGCCGGCAGGGAGCCGTCCGGGGCAGGGAGCCGTCCGGGGCATGGCCGGGCAGATTCCTGTGCACGAGGAGGGGAGCAGCCTCGACCTGCTCACAGAGAACAACCCGGGGCATTGCCTGCAGCAAGCAGAACTATTCCAAGCACAGAGGCTGTCCAGCCACAAATATTTAGAGGAGGCGCTGCAAAAAATACAATGTGAAAGAATCCTACTGCTTTCTGATTAACACAATATTCATCACCATCCGAACTCGAGCGTGAGGTCAGGCACCACTTTGTCATTGTATTAATCATTTTTATGTCCCAGCTCTGATTACAGAAAAAAAGGAGTTAAATAACTGAGTTTACAACTACTAAAAATAAACTTGCAGACTTGCTGGATTCCTCCACATTAAAATGTAAACAACTGTCAGCTCTTCTGGAAAAGCTAGCTCTGCCCTGCCTGTGACTTCCCCAGGAGAATTTCTGGTTTTTTAAAGAGTTTTATGATGAAGGTTTGTTTCCATAATTGGGACTGGCCAGTTTTCTCAACAGAAAAATGAAAACTGAACTCCTTCCAATTAAAACAACCGCTACTAGCACCGTGGCACACGGACCATGTAGAGAATGGAGTGACCCACTTCGGCAGGGATCGCAGCCAACCGCTCTCGGATTTGGGAGCCTCGGAGGCAGCTAAACCCATATTTAGACACCCCGATTAGAGGAGCCTGGCATGGCTTCAGTGCCCAGCACCCACGGGTCTTCCGTGTGCTTCTGCTGTCTGCCAAATCCAAGGTATCTGAACATGAAGCTCTTCTGCTTGAAGGCCTAAAGGCCACCGAGTAAGAGACTGATTTTCCTGAGAGCTCTGAGACTGCACTGTGAGGAGATGCAAGTCCTGGGGTAAGAAAAGAGGTAAAATACAATCCAAAGCTTCTGGATTGATATACTGGGCTTTGCTCTAGATGGAGGAAAATTCTGAATGGAAACATTTGGGTTACTTTATCAGAGAATGCCCAGATCACACAGAACGTGGAGAACACTTGCTCCTTTCCCCTTTGCAGTAGCGTCTCAGGTATCTGGACGTCTTCTCTCAATCATCTCCTCTTTATTTAAAACATGACTTGGGTGTTTTTTTTTCCCTTTCTGTGTATCTGATCTCCTAGCCGCTCATCTTCCTCTTGGTTCTCATGTGAGGACTTGACCTTGAGTGCAGATCTCTGTCACATATGGGCACAGAGCTGCTTCTCCAAGGAAGCCCTGGTATGTTCAACACTGTTCCTTTCCCTCCTGCTTGGCTACCCTGATTTTTTTATTATGGAGCAGGTGGCCTGCATCTCATGAGAGTTTCCCAGTAGAATGCCTTCAAATAGCCTCACATTACCTGTAAATTATTCCATACTTTGGATTGCCCGTTTCACTAAAATTTAGAAGAATGCTTTAAATTTAATCACAGAAGGTCCATTATTCCAAATTACAGTTTCTCTCATGCCTAATGCTTTTCTTCCATTCTTGTTGCTGTTGTTTTCTTTGTTTTTGTTTCCTGTACAGTTTTTGAAATTAAGTATTAAGCTCCAGGTTCCACGTTGTTGTAGATGAAGTCTCTATTCCATTTTCATACAGAGTTGCTTTGCTACTAAAGCTTTTTTCCAGTTCCCCCAAAATTCATTTTCTCAGCTATGCATTCCAGCTTTTGTTTTCTGACTCCATTTGGTCCCCAGCGTGGCAGAAGGAGCATTTCAGAACCTGCTCCTCTCAGGGTCCCAGCTTGGATGAGGCAAGTTAAACCCTTAGCTCTTCCTGCAGCAGCTCTCTCCTACCCAGTGGGGATCTGAAAGCACTAGGGGGTTATTTCTTCCCCTTCACATACAGTCTTACTCACTTGCACAAGACACGAGGGAACACGGGATGAGGGGATTACAGCAATGCCCTTGCAGGCTGCCTCAATTCCTTTCATTTGCTGAAAAGATTTTCATCAAACATTTGCTGCGGCTCAAAAGAATTAGCCAGGGAATCCATCGCTGGTCCTTAACTGTGAGAGTGCATTTTATGGATTACAAAGTTTCTTGTATTTGCCAGGATAATCCTGGAACTGGGTTTTAAATCTGTCATAATTAAAAGGAGGACATAATAACACAGTAACATTCATGTTGTAGGAAACTTGTCAATACAAGCAGTCTATTGAAACAACAATTGTTCTTACAGCAGGAGACATAATTATAGCTCATCTTGCACAATATTATTGCCAGGCTTTCAAATTCCTTAGTAAACATTTTCATTATAATTCCTTTGCAGTAATTATACCCATCTTTTTATTTTATTTTGGAATTAGAAGCATATTCAAATTATTTTTGTCTTCCATTTGTCAGTCGTTCTTGTTAAGTGGATATACTTTAGTTATTACTCAATCTTTTTTATTTTTTCATTTTTTTTCCAGACACGTGGAAAATCAAGCATATATATTAAATAACACTACAGGTAAAAAAACACAAATATTTTTAAAAACTAGAAATAATCAGCACTGGTATGTGTGTTCCACATGCAGAGTCCACAAGGACACACTTACATATTTCTCCATATGCAAAATAATGCATTAATTGTAATAGATTAGAGTCCCTTCCAACCAGAACCATTCTGTGATTCTTTGATTCTGTAATCTATTGGTGACAGCCACCTCAGAAATTTCCAATAATTTTGTTCCACTATGTTTGCACTGTATATTGCAAGCAATGTTTCTCATTCTGACCTTCTTTTTCATCTAAACGTAATGCGCCTTTAAGGTTTGGCAACTTTATGGGTCACAGGCTTCAGAAAAAAAAAAAAAGAAAACTGAATAAATAATTATATCTGAAAGATTAAACAGAAACGACATCCCAAAAGTCACTTTGGTTCAAATATTAATCTACATACTCATTTCCTAAAGACAAAATCCTGCTGAACTTCCGAATTTTTACTGGAAATTCCCTTTAACAATTTTGGTAATGTGCAGCTTCATATTGGGCTAAAAAAAATAATTAAAAAAAAAGCAGTTGTATCAACTGGTCTCATTTTAGACAGCACGAACGGGATTAGAGAGAGGGAAAATTCCGTGAGGATTTCCTTGTTTTTAATGAGTTCACAAGGGAGCGGGGCACAGGTTTGACCCTCTGAAACATGTTAGAACCCCTGCTGACTCCCAGGTTCTGGAAACCTCAATAACTGCTGTGGTGCTCACGCACGCCTTGCAGGCTCCTGCCACGTCATTGCTTCCTGCTCTCTCGTGTCACAGTGTGACACCATCGCACGGTCCCCTGGTTCATGGGGTACATCGAAAGGAAGCCTCAGCAACAAGGATCACACCGTGATTTTCTTGTCTAGGAGGCATTTGGGGAACATCTCTTCAAATTCTGCTTCCTTGCCCGTTACCAAAGGTTATGCTATTATCCACCAAATGCCAATAAAAAAGCCAGCATTAAATAGAATATTTTATATATACACAAATACATTTCTGAAGAAGCAATCTTCCAGTAAGCAACATAATATTATGATTATAAATCACTGTGTCAGCTCCAGTGTAAATGAGGGTCTTTACCATGAGCAGCAGTCTCACCTAACCCCAATTTAATCAAGATTTGGAGCACCCTGGCAGCAGCCAACCCTCATTAAGGGGCATCAGCCTCTCTTGTCAATTAGGGTTGATTTGGTAGAGCACACCGGAGCAGACAGCACCACAACAAACACCCCTCTGTGCTCCTAAATGAGGATTTCCAGGCCCAGATCCTCATCAGCACTAACAACCCAGGAAGCAGCTGAATGACCAGAGACAGCTGAACACACGTGAGCGAGCGTGCGGGTTCGAGGCACGAGCTCTAGAACTGCAGCTCTACCTGCTTGGACTGCTCTTTACACTGGTTCAGCTCCTGACCCTTCCCAAAAGGACAGCTGACACCAGTATTTTATAAGTTTTATTTGTGAGCATTAATTTCTTTAAAATATTAATGGAGAAATATTTCTAGATGCCCCATTGCCCCTGGTATGTTGGACATTCTTTGATTTTCCTGTGCTTTCTGCAAAATTTGATTGTTCTATAAAGGGGGAATCACAGCTCTTTTTCTTTCATGAAGAATAATGATTATGTAGAGCAGCTTTTCAATTTGTGTTTCCTTTTGTGCAACTGCTAAAGATGATCTTGAATTCACATTATCTTCCAATTCAAAATGAAATGCAAAGTTCCAAGATGTCAAGCTTTGAAACTCAGAAAAAAATGAGCTAATCTAATTAAAAAACATTTATATTAATTCAGAGCAGCCCAGAAACTGCAATGAATCTCTGCAGAAGGACAAGGACAAGGAAGTACCCTTCTCTGAGAACTACTGCCAGAGGAGCCCCACTAAAAACAGGGATACAATTCTGTATTTTGGCACTTTGGCAGTCTGCTCTGAGCCACCTTATTGTGCTCAGGAGCTGAGCACAATGCTGTAATTTCTGCGGAACAGGCGCCTTCCGCCACTCTCTGAGGTTTTCCATGCAAACTTGACAAAAATACAGGACCAAATGGCAGCAGCGGCAGCAGGACAATGTGAAAAGATACAAACAGCTTTGGAAGGAGTTGGGTCAGAGGTTGGTAACAAAGCGCTACTGTTGGACACAGAATAGCCAGGTCATGTAGGACAATGCAAGAGAAACAAGAAATGCACTGACCATTCTCTAGGGAAAATTAATAAAAGCACATTCGACCACCCAACCATTCCTTCCACCTAACCGCTCCACAATACTGCGTTTTTTCCCAGTTCCTGCAGGTGACTCCTCTGGCAACAGAGACGGTAACAACGCGGAACGGCTCCCACAACCGTAGACTATGGGATCACTGTAACCAGCTATTAAAACACCCCCTAACCTCATGCCTTTATAAACTCTCCTCAGGAAAGTTCTAAATACACGTAATGGTAACAAATTAGAGAGGATTTCATACTCCTAGCTCAAATTCAATGGCTTTAAGCAATATATTTTCATAGCCTGCTTGTCTTCTATTTATTCCCAAGCATGGAGATTAGGTAGAAGATCCTAAAGCTGCATGAATCTAGAAAATGCAAATATTTTGCATTTTAAAATATTTTTGTATGAAAGTTCTGCAACACGATAGTGTGAATTGCGATTTATGCCTATATTGGAACTAAGTGAGATCTTGCTTTGGGAATAGTAAAAATAGTCCCTTTAAAACCTGTGAAATTATGTAAATGTTAAAGTAATGTGATAATATAATTAGATGATGTTTCAAACTATTCTGCAAAGTGCCGTCACTTTATATTTGTTCCTAGATATAAGGTATGTTTATTTTGGCTCACGAACTTACAGCTCAAATATTAGCAGTTTTCAGTTATCTAATTTGAGTAAGACAATGATGGCAGTTAATGAAGCTATATTTGCTACAAAATAATCGGACAGAAATAAATGACTAAATGCAAGCCAAAACCCATATAATTTCATAATCATCTTAGGAAATAAATGAGACAGTTAAATATAAAGCAGATTTTAACTTCCCCCTCTTTTCCGCCTCCAGTAGAAGTCTGTGGAATACATTTTCTTTTTTATATACTGAAGTGTAATACTCAGGTAATGGTCTTCATTCTGTACTCAGAAAACATGCAAATATATGCATCCATTAAGTCCTTACCCATCTGAAATTAATCCTGTGAAAAAACATCAAGACTTTAGAAAAAAGGAGCAAGAAATGCTTACTTTTCTCTTAACCATCAGCTCGGTCTCTGTGACTCTGGGAGCCCGTTACGTGCTCACGGCAGCTGTGGTAGTGTGACTTCTGCTGCACTGTCTGCCAGCCACAGTCATCTCTGGGTACATGTTGAGTGAATGCCAGGAAAAACATTGAGAAATCCTCTTTTCCTTTTGCTTTGAGGGCAAAAGCCCCCAAACTTTTTTTTTTCTTTTTTTTAGATAGATAATTTGCACTCCTTGGGATGGCTGTCCCATGTGCAGACGGAACGGCAGTCCGGGATGGTTGAAGCTGGGTGCAGCACCCACGGGAGTGCCAGGACTGCTGGCAGGGAAAGGGGAGCATCCCTCCCTGCGTCCTGCACGCAGGAACGCGGCCCGTTGTACTGGGAGCCACGGGATGGATTGGTGAGCAAGGCAAACATGAGGCTGCTGTCCTTACTTAACACGGCAAATGGAAGAGATGTGCACAGCTAAAAGACATGTGCTTGTCCTGACAGCAAATATCTCCAATGAGAAGCTGGAAAGGAACTTAATTCTGCTTTTATAACTTTGAATACCTCATTTCCACGCGTGAAAGCAAACCGCACACTCTGAAACGCCACTTTTCCTTCTTTAGCTCCCTTGTACCCAGAAAGTCACTGTGTACTTAACCTTCCTAATAACACAACATGTAGGAGGTTATACTTGCCTGAAAAAAAATCTCCTCCTCTACTACCCACACAGTGAGTTACTGATGAACATTCTAGTCTTTACATATTATTTTGAAAGGAGAAAAAAAGTTTCATAATGGAATAACCTCAATGTCTTGACTGAAGCAGGGCTCCCACGTCCTGCTGATGCGCAAAAACTTCCCACATTTCATAGCTTCAACAACCTCCATTTATTTGATATAAACTAATGGCATATTTCTTCCCCCAAAGTCCATTTGCCAGTAAGGGGGTGCAGTTAAATAAAAGCACAGCTACGTTATTTGCATGTGCGTGCCAGGAAACGCCGGTCCAAAGCAGGATGTTTTCCCGAGAACCAGGGGAGCTGTAGGGACAGGCAAGGGCAGTCAGGCTTTGGAGAACTACAGCCGTGTCTTGCACATCCCTGCACTGCGCTTCACAGCAGCCCTCCCAAACCGAAGACATTGACCCGCGCGTCACGTAAACCCTGCTGGAGCGATCGGTGCTTTGGGGGCTCTGGCCCATAGCGGGAGGACGAGCACGGCCGGTCTGCGCCTCCCCAGGGCGTTGAGCCTGCTGAGGATGGAGATGTGGCTGCTAGGAGGGGCTTGAGGAAACTCTTCAGAACTGCTGCATATATATTTACAGTTACCCCCTGTCCACGCTCCGTGCTGCCAAACGGTACCAGATAAACCAGGTCAGCGCGGGCCACAGCGTCTGCCTGCTCCAGCCAGGCTGTTCCTGCTGTTCCACTTAGCACTGCAGAACTGCAGGGCTTAGACTGATACTATCTGCTTCTTTGGCTTTTCTACAGCAGAAATAGAAAAGAAAGAAGTATTCAACATCCTTCTCTTTCTACGTCTGAACAGGACAGGGTAAAACCTCCCTCATCTGTAAATGCCATGTTCCATACACAGTTCAGTAGCATCTGCACAGGGGACAGACCCACGACAGCCATTCCCTGGGTGACACACTTGATGATGACGAATTCACCTGTCTTAAAATGAAGGAGAGGTTTTCTGCAAATAAAATGAGAACTAATGAAGACCGATTTTTGTTAGGAAATTACGTTCTGACTAGGAACTTCACTAGTCACTCTCACTTCGATTGCACAAGCAAAGGCTGCACAGCTGGTGCCTCGCATGCAGCAGGATAAATAAATAATAACAGGGAATTATAGCTTTTCTTACCACTAGAAATTTGGATACACAAACCCATGACTGGCTTACAAATGTGATCAGAATTCAAGAGCTAGGGTCTGGCCACATAACTCCAGGTACTACAACTGGAAAGCTGAGTGGCAAAGATACTAATTTTTCTTTTAAAAAAGTCTCTTATTTTTAACAGGTTTCCTAGAGAAGTAGAAGGTACAAAATTCACTTGTGTAAAGGGGAGGAACAAACATTAATTTTTAAAAACTAGAGTTTAATTGTTTAATTATGAAAAATTGCACATTTCATTTGTGCAGTAGTATCATAATATTAGTTCATGCTAGAGATGAGAGCATTTTTTAACTCAGGACAAATTGCGCCTATAGAGTTGTGCCTTAATGCTTTTACACATCACTTTGTTGTTTTTTAACTATCTTTCTTCTTAATGAACCATCCTGTGCAAGCTCAGCCTGAATAACTGTCTCACTGCTTTAATGGGAGAGCTCTGTAAGACCAAGCCTGCTCTTTGCTGAATCTGCAACATGCACAAGCAGCACAAACCAGAAGCAGTAGTTGTATGGCACAGTGATTTCACTAAATCAGAGTTTTCACAAAATAATAACATTTCACAATCTAATCAAATATCACGCTTTATAGTTAAACAACAGATAAATGGTAAAATATCACAGAAAATAAGCGAAACATTTTACATGAGTCAAATTACTTGACTAGAGAACAGAAATTAGAAGAAGCAATTGGTTGCTAAAATAGTACTGAAGTACTGAGTGGCCTTTTGCCAGGTCCCTAAGGTACCCACCAAAGGTGCCTAACTCCCTCTTGCTGGTTTTCCAGTGGAAATTGCTCAGAAGAGAGTGCCAAACTCTTTATGCTGGTGACTGGTCAGAGGATTGAGACAATGGTCAGGAATTAAAGCAGGGCAGATTCTGGCCAAACGCGGGGCAAGGGTTTTCACCCCGATGACAGCCAGGCGCTGGAGCAGAGGACGTGACATGGCCATCCTTGGAGGTCTGGAGACCCGTCTGGACAAGGGCCTGAGCCGCCTGCGCTGAGCTCAACGTTGGCTTGAATTTGAGCAGGGGTTTGGACAAGACAACATCGACTTTATGGCCTGTTAAGGTGGTGTGTCTTCTTCCTGATTGAACTAAAGGCTTCAACATGGTAAAATCAATTTAAATGGATAAGAACTTCAAGCATGGTCATTTATATCAAGTTGATATTTTCTTCAAGAGCTCGAGAATGCTGTTGTTTTAACACAGCTTCACTTTGTTAAAGTCTTGGCAAGGCCACTTGGCCACCATCGTTCCTACAACTTCCCTGGCTGTGAGTCCAGCACCGTTCCTGCTCCGTGTTGGAACGGGCGTGTAGATGGTGTCATTACCCTGCTGTCAAACTCCTCTGTGAAGACAAAGCTGTCAGCAATGAATCCCTGAATATATCAAGATGTAAATTAAGGGCACATGCAGAGGAGGGAACTGCATTACAGATATGAGCATGGATTTTTATTGTTCACAGCTGCCTTTGTCTCTTCATAAAAAATTATCTCGCTGACTAAACGCTCATTATTATAGCTAAGAAATGGAGATTGAATTGCCCTTCAGCTTTAATAACAATGAATCTGCAAGCAAAGGAGATAGGTTTTGTCTGCATTCTGATTTTTTTAATAGCAAAAATTGTTTCACATAATTTGTTTATATAAATATCCCCATGGAGTAACTGCACCAAACTCTTGGCATCTTAAAGCTGCCTGTATGCTTGTTTTACTGTACAGCATCCTGCTGACTGATGTTTTTTTGTCAGAGATCTAGTAAACAGACATAACTCAATTATGTTAGTTTTAATACAAAACTGAATTATTTTTATTCAAAACATTAATGTTCTATTTGTTTATTAAACAAGCCTGCTCTGTTTTCCCTATGTTGATTAAATGTAAGTCAAACTGTTGAAATAATTATTTGAGGATATTGTGCTGAATGCTCTGCTGGTACCAATTGGCACGGTACCAGGTTTGGCCCAGTAGTTTCCCTAGAGCAGCAGGAATCTACCCATTATTCCTTACAGCCTCGGTAACCTACGGGCATGAACCTGCATAAACCCAAGCAACTAACAGGCAGACTGGAAAACTCCAGGGTCTCTGCTCTGACTGTATCTTTCGCTTTTTGAAATATAACTCTGTTTATTTCTGAAAAAAAAAAAAAGGTTGCTGGACAATAAATTCTAAGGAAAGGCCTACCTAAACAACTTTGTGTGCGCAAAAACAACCTTAGATTGAAGGAATACATATCTGAGATCAAGTGAAAAAAGAGCACCATCAACAAATAAAAAAATCATTTTTTTCCTACCAACAGCAATACGGCTTTAGACCTGACTGAGTGATACTTTCATATGTCAAAATTGTGGGTGGTGTTTGTGCGTTTGGAAAGGTGCATGTTCCTCTCTCCTCTGAGGTTTGCTCCTGCCCATGCGTTTTGGGGCGCCTCGCTGGTACCTGCACATTCCTGTAGACATCGGCCAGTCTGGGCCACTGCTGCAGGCAAGAAACATCTCCAAGGAGGTTTGTGAGCAGCCAGCGGAACCTGAGAAAGTCATAATGGGCAAAAAACAGAGCGCTACAGTCTGTCTTCTTTCTCTCCCTGCCCCCTGAGATTCAGCCGCTGCTACAACATGAGCATCTCAAGGGGAGACATCACTATCTCGACTCTGAACATTCTCTCACTGTCTCGACTCTGCACATTCTCTCAGTGCTATTTCTGGTGTGTGAAACGGTCCATCTCAAACGCTGGAGGAGCACAGAGCACCATGAGCAGCCCTGAATGTGTGTCCATTTGTGTCCAGTGCCCATTTGTGTCCATGTGTGTCCATTTGTGTCCAGTTCTGGGCTCCACAGGACAAGAGGGATGTGGAGCTTCTGGAGAGAGTCCAGCGCAGGGCTACGAGGATGATCAGGGGCCTGGAACATCTGCCCTATGAGGAGAGGCTGAGGGAGCTGGGCCTGTTCAGCTGGAGAAGAGAAGGCTGAGAGGGGACCTGAGCAGTGTCTAGAAGTACCTCAAGGGAGGGAGTGCAGAGGACGGGGATGGTCTCTTTTCAGTGGTGGCCACTGATAGGACTAGAGGAAATGGCCGGAGACTGAAGCACCAAAAGTTCCACAGGAACTTAAGGAAAAATTTCTTGACAGTGAGGGTGCCAGAGCCCTGGAACAGGCTGCCCAGAGAGGTTGTGGAGTCTCCTTCTCTGGAGATCTTCAAACCCGCTTGGACGCAGTCCTGTGCCACGTGCTCTAGGTGACCCTGCGTGTGCAGGGGTTGGACTAGATGACCTCGAGAGGTCCCTTCCAACCTTGAGCATTCTATGATTCTATGATTCTATGAATGTCCACGAGCTCCTCCGGGCTCCGCGGCCAGGCCGGGTCTGGCTTCCCGTGGGACTCCGGGCTCCGCAGAGCCGAGGAGCCGTGGTCCTGCTCTAGGAGCAGTGGGGCCATCCTAGGGTCGAGCTGGGCCATCCTGCCCCCACACAGGACAAAGCGCTCAGTAGGAAGGTTTATACCTTTATACTTCCTACTTCCTACTATCAGGTTTATACCTGATACTGGAAACTACAACGGAACTGACTCTTCAACACAAGGCTCCTCAAGCACCTGCTTTCCAGCTGAAGAAAAGCACTGAAGTTCCCAGTACAAAGAGGAAAAAGAGAAGAGGAATAAAGTGTGGGATTAAACAGTTTTGGTCCTCAACACTGATGCTGTCTGGAAATGCAAAAAGAAAAATGGAGGAAATGGAAGCTCATTCTGTCATAGTGAGTTTCTGTATCAAAAAGGAGGGCAGAAGGTAGCTCAGTTCCTAGTTCCTATAACTAGCTAGTTATAAATGTATATGCTTGATTTCACAGCTCACTGACTCCAGCACTGCCGTGTCACTGATGCAGGACACGCAGAACGGCCCCCGTGTCACTGTGATGCAGGACACGCAGAACGGCCCCCGTGTCACTGTGATGCAGGACATGCGGAACGGCTCCCGTGTCACTGATGCAGGGTGTGCGGAACGGCCCCCGTGTCACTGCGATGCAGGGTGTGCGGAACGGCCCCCGTGTCACCCTGATACGAGGTCACAGCACACACACAGTAACTGGCTCCCAAGGCGGGTCCAGACAACAGGACAGCTCAGGATCCTACAGGGAATCGCTGTTTGCTGAACAGTACGTGCTGCTCTGAAGGCACCTGGGTGCCATCTCAAAAGCCAGGTTTACAGGGATAATAAGAGAATATCCCCTCAAGGTTTCCTGTGGTAAATGCTACTTGTTTAACAGGGACAACATGACCTCAATACTGCTTTCCTCTGATGTCTCTCTAATGTTTATAAGGAATAGTGAAAAGAATTAATTTTATGGTAAATCTTCACTTTCCTACAAATATATGAGTGGGAACTTGTACACAGAGGAGTAGCAGCAATCTAAGGAAAGATGTAATGCTAAGGCAGTTTATTTTAACTGCTGCAAGTTTGCCTGTAAACATTTATTAGCTTTGTTGTATCTCTCTTCACAAAAATGATAAAAAACTTCTCTTGCATCCCAGAGAGAAGGAGCGTCACACTAAGGACTTACTAACTGTATACAAACTGGCAGGAGCAGTTGCAAACAGACTGCCCCTCTGACTGGTTCCTGGCAGCTCGCGAACACAGAACACACTGGAATCCACCAAGAGCCGCACAAAATCCTTGCAAGTTGAGCAGTTTACCCTGGTGCTCAAACACCCAAGTTATTTTAGTTTTTAGCTTGCAGCTCTGCTAGGCACCTAGAGCCTCTCCTGGAGCAATAGGTGAGGCCATAAGGCTCCCCATGCAGCACTCACCATATCCCAGACGGATGCAGGAATTTACAGCCAAGGTAACACATTCCTGCTGGCTGGAGGGTGGGTTTCCCCCCATTCCATCCCATCCCATCCCATCCCATCCCAAGGGCAGCTCTTGCCCAGACGTTGTCCTTTGAAAAGCAGCGTACCAGCCTCAGCAAGTCCCCCCATACCACGGCAGGAAAACCTTCTTACAACGTGCCAGGAGAACTCCTCTGTCTGTGCTGCAATTTACCCACAAACAGAAATCCCTTTTCCTTGCTGAATTCTAGCCTGCTCTTAGCAGACGTTTCTTTTATAAGGTTAGGAATTTTAGGAAGAGAACCCTGCCAGGAAAGATAGCAGCCTACTCTAACCTCAGGCATCAGTGGGCAGAAAGTAGTGAAAAATAGTAAATGCATCAGAATGGAGGCCGATCCCCCCTCCTTTTTCCACAGCCCTTCAAGACTCACTATATATATAAAAAAAGTCGAGACTTACAGGCCAACCAAGTGTTCTTTGTAGGCACGTGTTTTCTGACAGATTTTGAAAGGTATTTGGCTCCTAAACACACAAACAGACACCGCGCACCTTCCCGGGTCCTGCTCGTTGGTGTCAGCCGGGTGCTCTCCTGAGCACAAGCTGCAGGGCCCACACACATGGCCTGACATGGACAGGATGCGGGTTCAGTGACATCTGGGTTATGCTGGTCCTCCTTTGCCTTCCTTGACTCTCCCTCATGTTCTAATTTTCACTTAAAACCAACCAACCAACCAAGAAAAAGGCAATACACCATGGCAGAGTATCAGGTATCAGACAGAACATCATGCTGAAGAAATGAAAATAACCACCCTGCAGGTAAGTATTAAGTAGCATTCGCATGGGTGGCTTGAATTTGGTGCTGGGCATCGATAGTCCTGTTCTTAGTGGCTCATTGAAGGTGGACAAGCCACATCATAACCTCCAGTGTGTGCTGCTGCCTGTGCACGCACGGGCCGTGGATCTGCTGCAGTGCTGAGATTCCATTCCAAATCACCCACAGGACAAGCAATGGGCAAGCAGCCCTGGAGCAAAGTGATGCTGCTTTGCCACTGGCTGCAGGCACAACGAAAAGGAAGGGCCCTCGTGGCAGTGACTCCATCGTCCCGGGCCATCCCGCTGACCTGGGCCTGCCTTCAAGGCACCAAATCCTTCTGCTGCATCGCAAGGAAAGCGAATCCTCGAGGCGTACGCCTCCTCCTAGCACTGCAGCCCAGCTTCAGCAGACCGGACCAAATCTGCACCCTGATTTAAGGAAGCAGAATTCCAGAAACTTGTTTTTTCCAGCTAATCATTACCTTAAGTTTTCTTCACTGTTCAACGGGAAAAAAAACCACTTTGAGCTCTGCTACATGCAACAGCTTGCCCGCATCACAGCAGCTTCAGAAGTGCTCCAGACAAAATGTTCAGGGTCTAATTTTCTGTCATGGAAAAGCTCAGGTCCACACTATCTTTTGTCTATGGTTTATTTTTTTCTCCTCACATATTCAAACAAAATATTCCCAAATGAAAGATGAACTTCCTAATCAGATCACTTACTGAAAAAAAAAAAAAGAAAAGAAAAAAAAAGAAATAAAGAAATGCTTTCCTAAACTACCGATGACTGATTTTCAGTGGAACTTTGTATTGTGGTACATTAACTTTCTGATTGAATTGTAGTATATATAAACACATGCTGATAAGCACCAGAGAATCTGTTTAAGAGAACCATTGACATAGGAGTGAAGTTGCAGCTTGCCTGGTCAGCTGGATAAAAGCTTTTCCAATGCTTTCAGCATTCATAATATCTGTCTTCCAGCTGGACTCTGATACCAAAGAAGAGCTTTGTTTTGCTTTGGATAAAACATTGTGTTTCTCCTCCAGCCTGCACAAAGGCTTCCAAATCCCAGAGGAAAGGAATATCCCATGTTTTGATAATGTTGTCGAACTTGACTCAAGTGGGCCGCTGGGATGACTAGGGGGATGATTAGGGATGATGAGCTGAGTCTGTCTGTTATCCTTCACTTCCTTAGGAAAGGCAACCTAGAAATGACTTGCACAGCTATTTGGATATGAGAAACTCTTAAACCTACTGCTGTTTGCAAAGAGCTCCACTGATTGGTGCCCAATCCAACTCACCAAGGTTCCCAATATCAGCTCTGGCTAGAAGCAGTTTCCCGGATGGAAAGTTTATTTAGTCTGCGAGTAACATCCTCCTCCTCCTCTTTGTCTTTACTTAAAATAGAAATAGTGTACTTTTCCCATGGCATACGGTAAGTGAATGTTATAATGATCTTTCTCACTTTAGCCTCATTATTCATTTTTCAACATGTCAGCCTTCAAGATTCTAAAAATCTTGATTCAAATCCTCTTAGCAGCAGTTTTAATGCTCTTACAATGACATTCACCCAGAAGAATGTGTTTTATGTATGGTTCATTGGGAATATTAAACTAATCAGTGACAATATTCATGCTACAGTCCTACCTGGAAATGCAAGTGCCTGCAAGACAAAGAACATGATTAGTGCAGAAAGACACAGTCGGGCTGGTTAATTACCGTATGCCTGCATGAAAATTCTTGTTAGTTCCTTTCTCCAGAAAACGTCTCCTAGAGCATCTTAGTAAGCTTGAGTTGTAGTAGACGCATTCAAGAAATGCTCCTCCATCCCCACCTCCACTTGCAGAGCCAGTTGTGCTCAGCAAGGCATTAGTGTTGACTAAGCAGATGGGATGAGGTTTACACAGACACGCACATACGTTTCTTTCAAGAGGAACGATGGTATATCTCAGAGACCAGAGGCTAATGTTCCACCACAGATGTTTTAAAGTCTCAGGCTGTACCTAGTTGGCCTGAATCTATTGTTTCAGAACAGCAGTTTTATACTGCTAGAGCTTCATTAATTTCTTAAACAGATTACTTCCAGAAGACAAAAATTGTTCACCTTTTTAACTTGATGGCATTACAGATTATCTTCTTCTAAATTAAACCAACTGTAAAATATACATTTTTTTTCAGGCTTCTTTTGTTAGAAATATTCTATACTAATTTCCAAGGAAAATATAATATAATATAATATAATATAATATAATACTAAAATCTGGTGAAAAATCCAAACACTTTTTCTAGTTATAAGAAAACCCAAGAGAAATTAGTCAATCTGTCCAACAGCCAATTACAAAATAATACTGTTTCCATTGCTGTGTTCTCCCTGAAAATTGTATTTGCCATATTGTTGCTCATTGCTTAATTAGGTATCTATTTAACTAATTCATCATCTGTAACTTTTAAAATATGCTAACATTATATACATAGGACCAGTTTCCTAAAGCCTATATTCCTTTCTTCTTGAATATTTGAAATTGTCCTTCACTTAGGTAGAAAAATTTGAAGCGTGAATATATATGTTTTGGCAATTAAACTGTTAATCCAGACTGGGTGCTGCATAACTCAAACAAATTAAGATGTAATCTCCCTTCTATTCTTTTTTTATTTACACTTGCTCAATTTTATCATATTTGGAATACGATATCTTTCAATTTACACGAGAAGTCGCTTTCCATAATCCTAGTTCTCCTTACTGAATACGTAATTCCAACAGTGTCCCTAAACTTCCTTTGAGCTCCTGAGTTCATCCTGAGTCATCACGGTGAGCAGCTGGCTACACAGCAGAAAACCAGTGACTTTGTAGAGCATCAGACAGCAACCTTATCTGACCCATGCATAATGCAATCAAATAAAGGCTTTTCTTGAGCACAATGCTGAAGAGGACCTTTCTGTATTTCAGTTTTCAGTATTAGAGGATGATTTTTCCTGGCCAGACTTTTGCCACTGGCAAAGTAGATAATGGGAGAAAGAATGAGATATCTAATTAAAAGACGTCCTCTTGTAAACTATACATTACTAGTTGTGCTACAGATACTTTACATAAAAGAAAGGAACTGTTGCAGTACATTCTCTTTGGAAAAAAATCTTTTTCAAATGCCCTCTGCGACGAGTCCCACTTTGCTGACAGTGTCCATCTGTGAACAGTGTAGCAAAAGCACTAATAAACAGCATCGACTGGAAGTTTATTCCATGAAGCCAAAGCTCTGTCTGTGCCTTCTGTGCCAGTAAGGCTTAGGAAAAAATAGTTTATCTCCAAACCCAATTATTTTAATCTTGTATCATTGTCTTTCATGCTTTTCTAGTGTGAGATTGTGTTTATTTGCCTTTTTATTAGGGGTGCATTTTTATCCATTGGAGATGCTATCATTTTTTCCCAAACTCTGAGAACACTCCTTGGCCACACATGGAGTCAGGCCGTTCACAGCAATCTACAGCGAAGAGCATCACGGGGCATTTGGCTCCCACACAGAGTGGGAGCTCGTGTAACTCCCGTGTGCCAAGTTTAGCTAATCCCCCTAATCTCTCTGAAGTGTCATAATCAAAAACAGAAGCACTAGGAAACACGATTTCATATTTAGCATAAAGTAAATATTTTATATACTATGCATACTACAACTGTATATACTACACTATTTACTCCTTGTGCAAATATGTTACTTTCATCAATTTACTTTCATCAACTTTTACTAATTGGATTTAATGACTTGGGTCCAGACTATTGTGTCTTTACAAATAATGTCCTAAGTTGTTATATGTTGGATTCTGACTGTCACATCAATAGATTCTAACCATGCATTTATCTTGGTGACCACTGCAGTGACTCCACGGCTCAGGCTCCTCTCTAGCAACACAGAAATCTATGACCATGTGCAATATTAGGCTCTACATGTATTGCAAACATTCCCCTCCTTTTCTCTCTGAACTTCCTGCACTGACTCAATGTTTCTGTGTAAAGGCTTTGTTCTGTCTTGCAGTTAGCATTAGGAGGATTATTTTTATATCAGTACTTTGTATCAGCAACATTACCTCCATTCACCTCTGTATTTTGCCCTCTTCCTGAACATTAGTTCATGTTACAGAGCTGAGGAAGAGCTGGGGTTGGAAGGGCCCTCTGGAGCGGGGCCGGTCCGAGTGCCCTGCGCAGGCGGCTGAGCTGGAGCAGGTCGTCACGCCGAGTTCTGCACATCCCCAAGGACGGACACTCCACAGCCTCTTGGGAAACCTGCTCCCAACTTCCAGTAGTTATTATGGAGCACCATTATTTTCTGGAATTTTCAGCTTTTCTTCTCACAGACTAAGCCTGCAGTAAGAAAACAGAATGGAAAAATCAGTGCTTTAGCCAGATAAGTTTCGGCCTTTGCATGGGTTTCACTAGCCAGTATTTTCCTAGCCAATATTGCCAGTCTGTATTTTACAGCTTTCTTCTTGATTCCTGCATTTACCCTGAACCGTAAGAAAAATGTATATGAAACACAGGCACAGAGGTCCACAGGCATTTATGTGCTTAGCATTAGAGTCAGGTAATTGCACCTTTTCACATGTGTCTGCCAAAATTTCCAAGCTTGCTGTATTTTCAAAAATCAAGGCTTTTAGCTTTGTTTTTGACAGGCTTTGAATATCTTGCATCCTGTCAAAGAGAGCAGCTTGCATTCTTTGCTGAATTTCCTAATGATGAATATTTAGCTTGTTAAAATGCCAATATTCTGTTCAAGTCTGGCGGCAGTACTATGCAATTACTTTTGTAAAGGAAGTATAGACTGAACTCGATTTAAGTAAAAAAAAAAAAAACTACAGAGATGTGCACATGCTGTGGCTGCATAGAATCTATAAAGTGAGAGCACTGAATTCAGTGGAGCAAATCTGAAGGGAATCTTTAGATCTGATGACAGGTATTAGCTTTGCTGTCCCAAATCCGTTAAGATTTTTCCATGAAGTGGATCTACTGTTGATAAGGAGAATGTCTTACAGATACGATGTTCTCTCTTAGTGGTCACAGTCACACTTTTTTCTGTTGACAGTTATAATATATATTTATTTCTACTTACACGGAAAAGAAAGAAAATACAGCTTTGTCTTCTTCTAGATATGCAGTTTACATGAACTGCAGTAGTAAAGTGCAAATTTCCCACTGATGACCATTTTAGAACATGCATCACCCAAGGACAGCAAAATGTTGCCATTTCTGAAACCCATTTTTCAGCCACGCTCTCTAGTATTTGCACTTTCTTTCCAGATTTGTTCTGTTTAGAGAAAAACCTCTGAATTTGGGAATGGTAAGAATGTAAGTAAGAAAAGAAAGAGATTAATGGAGTTAGACAAAGTCTGAAGTCTTCAAGGAACAGGAATATCAAAAGATCATGCAAGCAGATTGCAGGCTGAGTTAACAGATTCAGAGAAAAAATTAGCAAAATGAGTCCCATGGTTTAAACCAAAGGAACATTTCTCTTGCAAACCTGAAACTTTTTTACATGTAGTGGAATCAGAGAGTCCCTGATGTTACATGACAGCAGAAGTGAAATGTCCCCAAGCACACGGTGGAGCTCGGAATAATGTTCCCTTTGTGCCTCCGTTTCCTGAGGAATCCGAGCAGAGCAACTTGTGGGTGGCTGAAGAATCAGAGTTTGGCACTTGATGGGTATGAGAACAAGGTTAGGAAACAGCAAACACACACAGAGACAACTGACCCAGGCGGGACCCGACTTCTGAATGTACTAAGGCAAAAACCATTGGAAAAGGGAGTGATTTTGCTGATGTTACTGAATCTGTACTTCTATCAGTGTTGACCAGTTCTGTCCTCTGTTTTTGAGGCTGAGTGAGTTTTAATTAAACCACGCACGCAATTAGGCACTGAGAGGACCCATTCCCACCCCACCACACTGTCTAGAGAAGCAGAGAATGTCTCAGTTCTTTTAACTTTGCAAAACAAAAGCCAAGTTGCTCTTTATAGATGTACCACCTGAGGTGTTTTACTTAACACCAGGGAAAAAAAGCACTACTCAGGTTATTTGAGAATGATGTTAACCGCAGGGAAATATTTAAAAAACAAAACAAAACAAAACAAAACAATACTTTTGCAGGAAATAACTGCAGGATGGAAATCAGAAGGAGGTTCCTAATCATTATAGTAGCACAGTCAAGCAGCAGTACTCCAGTCAGAGTTGTGCCAGGAGAAAAATAAACCCTTAACTGCTTTTAAGACTCGTAAGTTGATTGAGATAAGAGGAATTACAAATCCATGATGCTTACAATAGCCTTGGTTCCAGTCCCCTGGTTCTGTTGGAGCTCCAGGCTCCTTCGGGAGTCCATCAGCAGGGATCAGGTGTGTCAGAAACGCTCCTGTCTCTAGTCCCCCCACCAAGGATCGCAGTGAAAACGTGCCGGCCCAGTGCGTCCCTCGTACCGACCGCTCTCCTCAGAAACCACCCAGCAAAGCCAGCGTGGAAACCTTCATCACGGCTCTGGGTGTTTGCAGGGTAATTACTGCTGCTGGCAGCTCCGACAGGGAAGGAATGACTCAGAGTGAATCAATATGTCCACAAGCAAAGGCAGAGTTAACAGATATAACCTGACACAGCTACAGTTGATTAATCCTCTGTATTCTACAGTCATAATACAGAAGTATGAATATACACCAAATAATTGTTTTTTTCTCCTCCACCATCATATCCTCTATCGGTAGTTTTAACATGAGGAATTACATCTGAATTATTGCTAATGACAGACTTATTTTGTGGTCTTTCAAATGCGGTAACCTCATCTAAGCCAAAATTTCTTGTTTCAAAGATGCTTTGAAATATAGTATCAGTAAATCTGGGATCCAGGATTGCCCAACCAGGTCTTAAAAGAAAATGATTTTCTGTAAGAAAGTAACAATTATAAAAGATTTTTTTTCATTCTATGAAAAAATCCTGCCCATTCCAGTCTGGGGAAAAAGCAATTTTTGAAATCTTTACAGTAGGATGGAATCTGCCTGCAATTTCCCTGCCCAGTGCACACCAAATCCGAAACACCATGGTGTTAAAATCTTTAGTATATAATCACCCAGCGCTCTGCTTTCAGTGGGTACTCGCTGCAAGAGCTGTTACATTGGTTTTGCACTGAGATCCTTCAGGCTTGATGTATTTCAGGGCTTTTCTTTTATTGGAGAAGCTCGTGCTCGTCAGGATCGGAGCCGCAGCGCCCAGGAACACGGAGCGCACGCACCGGAGCGGGACGGCGCCGACCCCCGGGCAGGAGCAGCTCCGGCGCCGGCTCCCGTAATCCCGTAATCCCGTAATCCCGCTCCAGCCGCTCGGCCCTAAAGGGAGGGTTTTGGTCGCCCACACGTGACGTGGAAGTAGTGACTGGGGACAGGGCTGAACGCGCTGGGATAGGTCTGTCCTATTTCCAGGCACATGGCTGTGTCTGCAAGGATTCCACGTCAAAAGCAACATGCAATTGGGCTCGAGGCACTAAATTGTCTGAAAATACTACTGGGGATTTAAATAGAATTTATGCGCCTATGCTCCACTTCTGATTTATTCCCCCATCCCTGGGCTTTATTATCCAGCTCCTAGGTGTCATGTGGTGCTTACTAAAAATACACAGTGCTGGTCTGCGCTGGACTTGCTTCAGATCGTTGTTAGCTGATATATTCCAACACACTTCCCCCTTGACCCGCCTTTGGCAAGATGAATCTTAAGCAAGAATGAGGTAGTGGAGATACGTCTGAAACGATTATTAATGCTAAGGCTATTCAGTCTCATAGCCCATGGGAAGTGACGTATATAGGGAAATTTATGGTGAGCTGCTCCCTGTAGGATGGCACACATTGAATATTTACTGAGTAGAACACAAAATTCTAATGAAAAGTCATTTTCAGAACTACATTTAAGATGCAGTGCAGCAGCAGGAGCATAATTTGTCAAGTTAAAGTCCTCTAAGTATCTTTATTTCCTCTAGCTCTCCACACCATTAATTAAAATGGGTTAAAACGAGCTAGGGCATCTCTTTTCTGTCTTTCCCACACAGATTCTTAAATGTTAATTTCTTGCCAACAGACAAATTCATACCCAATTAAATGTTTAATTAATGGTCACTATGCAGTTGTCAAAATCACCACCAGTATGAAAAAAATCCATTTCAATATCAAACTGCTTTTTTTTTTTTTCAAATGACAGATATTTGCAGAGAATCAACAACATAAAAGTCCTCTTCTATGTTGTTAGTATTTCCCTGGAATCATGTGGTGTCCTCTGTCGAACAGGATGAATTTCTGAGGATGCTGTGGCAGATCAGAGTCGCTACAGCTGATAAGAGCAACTCTAATAGCAAATAACATGAAACAAAAATAAAATTTTAGGGTAAAATTTTAGAAACTTAGGCCACCGAGGGCAGCAGGCACCCAGCAGGCCAGGTGAAGGCTCTCAGCTTTCCTTTGGAAGAGCACCCGGTGCTTCCTGCGCACTCAGAGAGGCGCCAGCACTCAAACAAGGATGCGATTCCTCCCGCGCTGCACGAGCACCAAGAAGAAGCGCAGAGCTCCACGCTCCGACACCAAAGTTCTTCAGGGCGTCCCCACGCGAGGCCACATCCCTGCACCAGCCAACACCGGAGGTGTAACGCCTTGAAAAGGGAAACAGAATCCCACCTATTTCTTGCACTTGTAACTCCAGCAACCTACCATCAAAATAGCAATGGTGACACTTTAAAACACTCACTGTCTTTTCTTCCCTGTGAAAATGCAAATATCTCCCCCTTTTCTACAAGGCGCGGTTTCCACGGTGACCACGCACCATCGCCTGTTGTTTGTCATTTGACTGCGTAAGACACCCCCTTCTTGTTAGTGATGTCAAAACAACACAGGAAAACTGCGGAATTCCGGCACACGCTGTCACACGTTCTTACATACAGACATGGCAATACCTACCCTTGGCATCTTGCTACCCGTGTGACCCCGTGGTGTGCAGAAGAGCGTGGCGGCCAGACGAGCAGCGTGCTCGCCGGCGTTACCGTGCTCACCGGCGTTACCGCGCTCGCCGGCGTTACCGTGCTTAATGGTGTTACTGTGCTCGCCAGCGTTACCGTGCTCACCGGCGTTACCGTGCTCGCCGGCGTTACCGTGCTCAATGGTGTTACTGTGCTCGCCAGCGTTACCACGCTTGCTGGCGTTACCACGCTCACTGGTGTTATCGTGCTCGCCGGCGTTACCGTGCTCAATGGTGTTACCGCGCTCGCCGGCGTTACCGCGCTCACCGGTGTTACCGCGCTCGCCTTGCCCGGGAGCGTCAGGGAGAGGTTTCCACCGGCAATGGAAGCAGTTCCAGGTATTGTCACACTGCTGCTCTCCTGGGAAACATCATCCCTGCAGCTCCGGTCATGCCCCGCGATGGCCAGCGGACGGGGACAGACTGTTGCACCCCACAGCGAGCAGGGTCACTGCAGCTCCCCGGAGCTCCCCAGTCTATTGCACTGAGTTCCTCTGCAGTGTTGACCTCAGCTCCACTCTCTGGAAATAAAAACTATCTTGCCTGAACTAAAGGAAAAACAAAAAGATGTTAGTACGGGTTAAGCCTGGCCTGTTTGCTTCCAGGCAGGCTGGCAATATTGAATGTTCCTGGCTGCTGTAGCTTCCTGCCTGCCTCTCCTTTCTCCCAGGGAGCTGTGACTTGTCGGCCATGCACCCTCTGCCAACCGCTAGAGTCCTCCAGGATTGGGTTTTGGTTTGGTTTTCTATTTTTTGGCTTTGTTTTGCTTTTTGAATGGAGCTGCAGTTCAATAATTTATACACGAAAAGCCAATCTGCTGTCTCTGACTAACAGTTTTGATAGACTGAAAACATTACACTTTAACTACCAAATCCTCCTGGGATTCATATTTTCAAATATACTTGATTAATAACTGGAAGCCCACACGAAGGCTGATGCTCGATCCCTGCTCGGGGAGCCCATTCCCACCGCAGCAGCCGGTGTCGGAGTCACCACGGGGCTGCATCCAGCCTTCCCCATTCCTCGCAGCGGGTTTATCCAGCCTTCCCCATTCCTCGCAGCGGGTTTATCCAGCCTTCCCCATTCCTCGCAGCGGGTTTATCCAGCCTTCCCCATTCCTCGCAGCGGGTTCCAACCCGGCTCCGGGCGCACACACGCACTGACCAAGGTTACAGCCTGTTCTCTGAAGGGAAACACTGGCTGCTTGTGGGATTCGTCAATTATCTGTTTGGGGGAGGTGGCTACGCTCAAAATAACTGCAGAGAAATTAAAAAGCTGTGTTGCTCTGCCAACTCCTGCTATTATTATAGCTAATTATCGTGAGAACCTTTCCCCAGTTCTCACCAGGAACTTTTTCACTTAAATAACTTGTCATAATAGCTGCCATCAAAGCGCTTCTTTGATTCAACTACAGTTATTTTAAATTCCCTAGATGACATTTGGAACTTTCTGAAGACAAGTTTTAAAGCGACATGTACTCTGTACAACCCTGTCAAAATCAGAACAAAAACTGCCTCTCCGACTTCAATTTTTTGCTGATGCTGATTGCATTGAAATGCTTTATGCTATTGCTAGGCTGGGAAATTCACAATTTAACACAGACTTGGAGGTGAAATGAGCAGAAGAAATGTGTTTGTCATGGCACATAATTATTTAGTTGCTATTAGAGTACATTCTGTGTTATATATTGGCCTGCCTTTTCAAGTTCCTTTCATGGTAAAGCAAGTATTACAAAATACTGGCAACTGTATCAGAAAATGTAGCTGTAAATTAGGGATGCACTGTGCTTTTTTTAAAAAAGAGTTTTTCTTTTACCTACTGTTAATGACGCAGTACCATTCAAGTAGATTATAAATATTTTCCTTATATGCTGCTATGAATCATAGAATTCAACTTTTTATATAAAGAGAATGTATTTTACTCTGTGCATAACATTTCTGATCTATGAACAATTAACTCGGTACATTCACATCCTAATATAAAGCTAGGTTACTTTACATATATATCACCATGAAATCCTAGAACCAAACAGTAAGAAACATTAGACAAAGAAATTTGTGTGGAAATTAGCTAGCTGAGTCTGAATCTTGTTGTTTCATTTACATAGTCTTTAATCTGTGCAGAGTCTTTAGCATGGTCAGCTAGGTCAGAAATGCTTGTGGCAGGCCAAGAGCTACTGCGGTAAACCTTGACCGAGGTTAAGTAGATATCACATCAGGGTTTTAAAGGGTTCAAGAGCCAAATAAATACATAGAGTTGTATTTCCGAGGCAAATTTTGCTAAAAGAAAAATCTGCTTTATATTAACAATATAATTCACCTTTTCCTATTTTGGTAAAAAAAAAAATACAACATTTCATTGCCTACTTCACATATCAGCTGACTTATGGATACACTAGACTGGATTTTAGTTTTGGCTGATCTGAGTTGGTTTCTGTTGCAGGACAGTAGCCTAGGAAATAGGAGCATGGTTTGAAGAGCCAAACCCCAGCAAGAATCAGGACAAAATTTCAGGAAACTTTACATTGGATTTTCCATCAAGTTTGAAAAGAGTTACATAAATATCTGATTCCCTCGCGTGTCGCCATGAGGCTTGGGCATCTCCGGTGACGTAGTATCCTTGGATATGTCTAAATGGCTCAGCAGATGGATTTCATGGTTGTTTGTTTTATTCTCAGCTCTTAAATGTATCCTAACTGGTATTCTCCCCATAAAAGCACAACCTCCCACCCCAGAATTTATGGAATGGAATAATCCTTAATAGTACTGAGGCTTGATACATTCATTAAGAGATGGATAGTCACCAAAACAGCAAATCAAACACATTCCAGAGGAGCTCCAGAAGGACCTTTGAGTTTTTTTTACTTTGAGAAGTTCGTATCTTTTTTCCTTTATGATTATTATTGAATTGTTAGAAAAACATAACTAATAAAAGAGATAGCATTTATTCTTCTAATTCTGGATCATTCAGGTAACAATCTATTCTTTTGCTGCAGGGCACTGCAGTTGCAGGAGGAATGCCCCCCTTGCAGTGCTGCAGAAAGGCGAAACACCTACCGTGCGCCCCTCGTTTCTGTGCTCTGGGAACAGGACAGACCTCAGGCTTTTGGGATAGATTCTCCAACACAGTACAATCTATGCAGGCAGATGATGACAGCTGTCCCATAGAAATAATAAAAATTTATATTTCCCTTCCTAGTTTCTTTCCAGATTTCTGCACCAGTGGTTTGAGCCTGACATTGACAGATGCCTAAAAGCACCTGTCTTCCACATTTTTATCAACAAATGTACATTTTTATATTTTTCCATCTTGCCAGCAAGACTTCATGTCATTCTTCAATGTATTACTCCATCAGGTACTGTAAATTCCTTTTTTTTTTAAAAAAAAAATACTGTATTAAACAATGTCTTAAGCAAGCTTCTGGAGAGTCTTGCTTGGTCTGTCAAAAGGACTAATAACGTTTACCCAGCATCTTGTCAAATTATGTCTATTTTTATGCAGGTTAAATTTTACTCCTCATATATATTTTACTCCTCATATATAATCTTGCCATACTTGAATAGCTGCAAGTGAAAAAGCCATTTCTACCCAAGACAGAATGTATGCGAATCTAGAATAAATCAACAATGCAGTTTAAGCAAGAGTGGAAATTGCCTCCGGCATTCTTGTTCCTTGCGTGGTGGTTTTTTTAGGTAATTTACACTTTCCTAACTCCTCATGAACCGGAGTGTAAGCAGCGCGTGGAACACAGTTCACTCTTCGTCACTATTTGCAGTTCACTCCATTGCGGACGGTGGCAAAGGGCTCCAACAACGGGACGGCGCGGGTGTAGGAAATGGCGGTGCCGCAGCCATGGCAACGCGAGCAGGCCGCGCGCCGGCCGCCCCGGTGCTGGTGCCGATAGCCCGCCCGTTACGAGGCACCTGCTGCCCCGATGGCCCTGGCTCTGCCACGGCCTCTTGCGTGGCCCTGTGTCCGCTGCAGCCTCGTCCCTGTGGCCCGGTGCCGCTGCAGCCTCGTCTCCTCGGCCCGGTACCTGCTGCAGCCTCGTCCCTGTGGCCCGGTGCCGCTGCAGCCTCGTCTCCTCGGCCCGGTACCCGCTGCAGCCTCGTCTCCTCAGCCCGGTGCCGCTGCAGCCTCGTCTCTGCAGCCTCGTCTCCGCGCGTGCAGCCTTTCCGTGTGTGATTTCCATGTTGTGCTCTCTGGGTCCTCCTAGGAGGCCCCCAGTGCTGACCCTGACCTTATGCCCTAAATGCATAGCAGTAAATCCTGAATCCCATGGCCAGCTATATTTGCTCGTTTACATTTACTATAAAAACAAATCGTCGATCTAAATAATAGATTTGCCTCTGGATTAGTTTATATAGATCACTTCAATCACAGCAGTGTTATTTCTTAGGGCTTATGCAATGTGCCCAACTGCAGAAGTACAAATCCCATCATCTGAAGCCCTAAGTTCACTGCTATTTTTAGACATTTGCCAAACAGTAAGAAGGATTTCAAGAGATTAACCCTTTGGAGCCCCCTCCATCTATGCAATTTTTCAACCCAGTTTTTCAGTTCACAGAAAGTAACATTTTTCCCTTCTGTTTTACTTGGCTTGAATTTCAGTTGGAACTTCTCTTTCCCACTGAGTACTTTGAGTTGACAGAGAGACCACGAGACCAAGCATGTTCTTAGAACACTGGAATCAGCAGTAAAGACCTGTGATTTGCCAGTTATCAGCTGGTAATCTTTTTGATAGTTAAGAGACTCATTCATCACTATGTTCTTCAAACCTGAAATCTAAAGTGCACCATAACATAGCATCCTCAGCAAGTGTGCGCAGCCTATCTGCTGGCCATGCCCCAAGGAAGGGTAAGGGCAGCAACGTAAGTGGCCCTGCAGGACACCCGACCAGCCCTGGTGGAAGAGGGCAGAGAGGCGCCCTGAGCAACAGCAGCTGAAAACATGCATTTGTCAGCAGCTACATGGAAGAGAGTTCAAAATAAACCAGTAACCGGTTCTAAATCACTGCTGGTTGGAAACACGTAAAGAAAAAGGCAGCCTTTGCGTAGTTACTTGAAGGTCAGCACATGCGAAGCCAGGGCGGGTTTATAAAATAAACGTCTCCGATGGAAAGTGATTATGTGGTTTACATTTAAAGCCTGCAATAAAAGCAGCAAGTACTACGACACGGTGCAAGGCTGATGTTGCTTTAGTCCACGTGGTTTGCCTGGGTGTCATGCTGTGCACCTCCTAGAAAAACAGGAGAAAGACAACTCGGCTCCAGGCAAACTCCAAAATAAGGCAAGGGCCTCGGTGCGTTCCGGAATGGAAACTCCCCTTGGCCTTGAGCTGGGCCTGAGCAGCAGCCTTCCCTGCTCAGCTTTGAGAGAGAACTGAAACAAAAAACCTGCCTCTATCCACCTCTATTTTCTAGCACTGCCCTGCGTATCACATGCTCATAGCACTGTAGCTGCCACACTATTAAAATCACACTTTATCTTTCTCATTATAACTGTTAATGGGCTTAGACTATCAACGAGTTATTAATCCACTGGAAATGCACTCTGACTTGATTGCTGCTGCACGAAACTACAACGTAGACAATTTATTTTGCATATACATGAATACCAATTGTGTTTATGACCTCTTTAATTTAGTCAGCAAATAGTAATATAAATCCTGACAAGTATTGCAATCCGTATTTCCCAAACTGCTGCCAGTTGTTCTGATAAGAGTAATAGTGTAGTTTGCTAGAGTGTCAGCCAAGTGGGTGCTTTTCGTGGCCGTTCCTGGGGGAAGAGGTGTTCCCAGGGAAGCGTGTGCTTCGCTCTGAACAGGAGAGGACGCAGACACCTCATAGCAAGCACACGTCAAACAGCTCTGTAGAACTGAAACTATGATGCTATGCACTTTGTAAGACTTAGCCCAGGGGCCTTCCGACTCAGAGAAATTGATTACTGATCACCCTGCGAGGTCAGACAGTCGTGACTGTTTCATGTTCAGCTCCAGTCAGCTGCACAGAATGTGTCCAACAGCCTGTAGAATAAATCACTGCATTTAGATTATTTAATAATTTGCTGAAACAGGTCGGGCAGCAGCACGAAGTTCAGGCCGAATTGTATTGTGACACGTTTGCACACAGGTTCCAATGACTTCATATCTGCTGACTGCAGAGTAACCACATGCTTCTGAAAGCAGAATTTGGCTCTGTGACAACTGAAAAACAGAAAGAAGCCTTTCAAACCAGTTGGTGGATAAATATTTTGTACAAAAGGCCTTTGTATTGCAAACAAAATGAATCACCGCTCATTCTGTTTAGACAATGCTTGTTCAAATCAAATCAGCCTTGGAAAGACCACAAATCATATAATCACATTAAACCTCGCATACTTTTTTTCCAATTGAGACAAATTCTAAACATTCCTGACCTGCACAGCTATTTACAGCTAGGTAGGAATTAATTATATTCCTGGGGCACTTAGCTAATTCATTTTTATGTTCTGACAGCAGAAAGTCAGTCTATGGAGTTGAAACATTATAGCAAGCATTCAGATGTTTTGTATATCAGATAGATAGCATAAATTCATGTAGATGATCACATCTTATTAACTCCATAATTTATCTTCACTGGTGTGATCAAGCCAAAATAATAACTAAAGTAAGGCTGCCGTTTGAGCAACGGCTGACGAAAAGTGGGCAATATCTCAGCTGTTTCCCCCTGCTTAGTGCTGTTAACTCCCGGGAGTGCTTTCCATGCCAGCGCTCAGATGGTCAGTGAAGTTCAGCCGCCCCGGTCACTCCGTGTACCGGCTGCACGTCAGTCGTACACCTCACACCGGGCAGTCTGCACCTCACGCTGTGCCCTCGCACAGGTGACGTGGCTCGCGGTCTCCAGCTGCTTGCAGGAGGCCTTTGCCACTGGGACAGCTCCTAGCAGGTGCTCACCACAGGACACGCTCCCTGGCATCCTCTCATCCCGACCGTAAGCGCTCATCTCTGCCATCCCTCCCCTTGCTTCCACTGCAGAGCTCTGTGCGTATGAGCTGCTTTTCCGTGCACAGTACAATCCCCTTCCTCGTCCCTGGCTGGGCTCCCTAAGGACCCTCCATGTCAGCACTCCAGTCCTGTGCGCTCATGGCTCTGGTGATGCAGATCTGCAAATGTGCATCGACTTCCAACTCCTCCTGTCGCTTCCCATGGCCTGTGTAGAGGCACTTGAGATGGACCATCAATACAGAAGCCGAAGTCCTGCTTCTGACACCTGCCAGACAGGTAAAAATAGAGATACATGATGATGCACAAGACATTCCACTCCTACTCAGGGCTCACCCCTTCATGGATTGGATGAATGCAAGGCCCAGCACGGCACTCTGGATGTGCTCAGTATCTTTCTTGGCAATATCATTGGTGCCCACAAGGGTAGGAATCAAAGGGCAGCAGTGAAATACTGCCCTGGCAATCTCTCTTCAACAGCCCTGGCCTGGGCTGTTGGCCAGCCAAGCCTTCTTGCCATTGCTAGCACAGGGATAACTTGGCTCTAACTAACTGGAGCAGCATGTGTTCAAGGCAATCATTTGTATTAACTGTGTCTACACGGTCTGGCTTTGGATATCCCAGCTGTTTTACTAGCATCACACTGGCCCTAGACTGGGTACCAGAAACAATATCGCAACATTTCCACTGAAGCTAATCCGATCGGCACTTTAATGCATAAATCCTATGATAGAAAGCAGGATATTCTAATCCAAGCAGACTTCTGTACTAATATGGTTTTATTACCATATACTTCTAGTATTCAAGCTCCAACTTTCATAAATAACTCAGGCAATTCTACATGGTGCTGCAAGGTCCTTTATAGACATGCTTTCATGTCTATGATGTAGCCAGCTCTCCTCACCGTGAGCGGACAGCGTGGAGCCTCCTTTTCCTCCCAGATGGCACAGCTTCTGGCTCGTGAAATGAACTTACAGGTAGTGCCTAGTGCTGTAAAAAAATGCATGTTGCTTATGTTTTGAAGCCTGCTTGCTATGTGTTTTCCCAGTGCAGACAGTTCCTGTAATAGCCCATTTTCTAATTAATCTTGACATCTTTGATAGTCTGCCTCTACACAGAGAAATGCTGTTCTCTTGCTATACTGTCGTTTTACATCCCACTGAGTTCAGAACAAAGGCGGTTCTGCTGCGTTGCTTTAGTGCTCAGCTTTGAGTAACGGATGGCAAAGGGAATGCAAGCCTTTGATTAGATGGATTCATTTTTTAAGACATGATTGATGTATAAAATCTGCATCAAATTCTTACAAAGATTATTTTTTCCACTGAAATCCCCAGTATTTCCTGCAGAGGTGCACTAAAAGGGGAAGTGAATGCTGCTAGTGGTAAGCTAATACTGTGTAATCAGTAAAACTAAGTGTTAGCTTTCCTATAACCAATGAAGACAATTAGAAAATTCCCTACTTTACCCACACCTGGAACAAAAACTTTTATTTCAAAGTGACAAGTGTGTCTCAGGACCTTTAGCATAGGTGGGGTTGGGAACTGGCAGGGCCTTATTTGTGCCCGCTCCCCCTCTGCCCGCTGCCTGTGCACGAGGCGTCAGGGGAGCGAAGGACACGTCCAGCTGGGCTCGCTGGGGACAGAGCGCCGGGTTGAGAGGCAAAAGCGGCTCCTTTGGATTCGCTGCGCCCCCATCGAGGGTGGATCCGGACCGTTCGCTGCTGCTGTTAGCTGTGTGCACCGCAGCACAGCTCACTAAAGCATCTGATGATCCTTTGTCCACAGCTTTGCTGGCACGGTCATAGCGTTTGGATAGATAAGAGGGTTTTAGTTTTAGTCCACAGAAGCTATGCGTATTTGTTGTCATCTAGGGCAGGTCCTTGGAACTCAACTTTTAATTATCATTTAGGTTCATTAACACAATACTGAAATGAGTTTATCATAGTGTAGCCAAAGGATCAAGAGATTTAGTACCTTTATTAAAGTAAGGAATGTAATGTCAAATGCGTAAGGTTCATAAATAATATTGAAGATCATGCTCCATGTATTTTTGTATTTTAGCACAAAATTGACACGTGTACAAAGCCTGCATCTCAATAGCGTATGGACAAAACTGCCTGGGCTTTGAAAGTTGTAATTAGGCTTGTTGATCTACTTATTTAATGCTTATTTATCTATGTTGAAGCATAAGTATCAGGTAGGATCATCTTTAAGCTGTAAATACAAAAGAGGGCAATGCTAAGTTCAAGCCTGTAATAACCACAAATAATCCTCATACTCTGATTGTTATTGTACTGTTTCTTACTGGTAAGACATACCAGCATAGGGCGGCTGAAAGCAGATCTGCTGAAAATAACTAAAAGCAAAGCAGACTGGCATGCTCACGTGCATCGCGCTGTGTAAATTCAGGTCTGCTTGTATAACACATTACTAGAAAAGATATGCGGCTATTTTTCCAAAAGATGTTCTCATCTTTTTTGTTAGTTGGCTTTTTTACCAACTAACAGACTGAACGAGGAATGTAAAGATAGAAACTCCAGAAAAAGACCTGGCTCAAAATATTTTTGTAACTGAGATGCATGTGTCATCCTGACATCCTGTAACGGAGATGCATGTGGTCCAAAACTACAGGAGTGCAGCACCCACACGGCAGTACTGCACATACACAGTACTGCACAAGGATCGTCCCTTCTTCCTCCTGCCCGTCTCCAGCAGCTCCTGCCCCTGCTAGTGTAATAGTGAAGAGCAGCAGCTTTCCTTACAGCTTCCTTCAACAGACATTTTCAATTCTTTAATTTGGCAGAGACTTCACTTCTAACCGGGAGTAGATAATTCCTGGAATAATTTTCATACACACACGCATGTATATTTACTTGTTATATAAATCAATCAATAATTAAGCAAGCTGTTTTTAAATTCCCATGCGTCCTCTCGGGTTAGATGCTCTGAACAGTCCATCAAGCACCTGGCTCTCACTGCACCGATGCCCTGGCACTGTAGGAAGCAAGGAGAACAGTCCTAGACTTGCACACTTATTTTCAGTGATGATAAGAAGAGTAAATTTTGCTCTGTAACGGGTCAGTAAGCTGGTTGCCGTGCAGAGGCAGGATGTGGCGTGGTCACTGCGGGCTGATCCGCGGCGCGGCGGGGACCGTCACCGCGGCGCCCGGCCCGCAGCAGATCCCGGGCGCCAAAGGGACCGGGCGCTGCCGCTGCAGCCGGGAGCGGGCGCCGGGCCCAGGAGGACCGAGCTGCGACCTCTGTGTTACAAACCCGTCATTCCCAACTGCTGATTGCCGAGGGTGCGAGCATCCCGGCCAGAAAGGAGGGATTTTCCGTTCGGATGCGCCCGGTGACGGCTGCGTGAGGGGGGCTCTGCTCGCGGGGGGAGGCCGAATCCTCCCTGCCCTCTCCAGCACTGCAGGAGCGCGAAGCAGCGCGTCCCTCCCTTCTCCTCCACGTCCCCTTGCTGCCTCATCCTGCTGTCTGCTATAGGCTGAACAAGCAGAGAGATGCACAATAATCTAGTCATTCAAATTAGCCGCTTAAAAAAAAGAATATATATATATAAAACTGGGTATTATAGAATCATCTGGGTATACATGCATAGTCTATACAGGTGAAAAGCCTCCTTTTAAAAACAGCTTTACATATGTATTTCTGAAATGTGAAGGACTAGAAACCTTCATTATATTTAGCAGAAATTATGTAAAAAATCAAAGAATATGTTCACAGAGGTTTGATCATCCTGTGCATTAATATGTCACTCCTTATCACTCCAGTCACTCCTTATCTTTCAGATATTTTCTCAAAGTGAGTACATTAAAAGAGCTTGAAGGGTTCAAATATTGTGCTCAAACAGAATATAGAGCATCAAAGAGAGGGAAAGAAAAAGACAAAAATAAACAAAGAGAAATAGAAAGAACGACAGAAAGAAAAAAAGAACAAAAAAGGAAAAAATTGAATACAGCTAGCAAGAAATTAATTCCACCACTCACCAGTAGCAAATAATTAATTATAAAAATTGACCTCAGCTGGTCAGTAAAACTAAACAGCTAAATAGCTAAAGGGTTTCCTCCAATATAGTAAAATGCACAAATGAACCCTTCTCTTTCCCCTACATCAGAAAAATGCTCCTATTAAAAAAACTCTTCCGTATATTTTCACAGTTCACCTGTATGTTTAATTGTAAATGGCATGGGGATTTTCTTTCCAAAGCAAACAGCTCTTGAGTGGAGATTTCATGGTAATTTGCCAAAAATTCAGAAACTGGTTTTCCCTAAGCAAACCCAGATAAAAGCCTGCAGGCCACAGCGAGATGATAGGGTTCTTTAAAAAAACTCCTGTATTTCAGTTTAAACTATGGACACACAGTTTGGCAGTTTCTATTCTTCCTTTCTTCCTCATATGCAGCCTTATCCAACAAGGCTCTGCCGGTCCATATAATATCCTTCATTACAACAATCGCTTCCTGAATTATGGAACGGCCTTTGCAGCATCTCCCGAATCCATGCTAAGCTGCTCATCTTCTGTGAGTTAACCCATAACAGGAGAGCATGAACATGCACGACAGAAATTACCAATATAAACAAAACACAAACTGCTCACAACTAATCAAATGCGTGCACTTTTGCCTCTCATGAACAGAAAGCTGAATGAATAAAAAGAAAAATAATTTAATTATAAATATACTTGCAGTTGAACATAACAGTGCCATCAATTTTTCAGCAGACTCCACATTACAGTCCATGGGGGATCTGTTAAAATATTGATAGCAGGATATGGCCCATTACGAGGACACACAATGTGTTCTATTTTAAACAGAGAATTAATAAAGATTTGTTTGAAGAGGATGTAAGAAGAATAAAGCGTAAGCTCTATTTCAGTACCACTGGCACACATAAGAAAATCTGAACTACTGTCTCAGTCTTTTTTTCCTAGCAACATGTATGTTATTGCAGAAAAAAAGGAACAATGTTGAGCTGGAATATTTCTATTACATAATACATCTCTACTATCCCTCTCCTTTATACTAAAAATTAGATAACCATAAATGGATCACAGTAGTCAGGGAAGTGGTGTTTTTTTCTTAATCTTCTGCTTTCATTTTATTATTTCATTTTTTTTACCAGATGGGCAAAAAATGTTTCCATTGTTCCTGAAAGAAGGAAATAAAAGGCCTCCTTTTTGAATCCCAACTCCCTGAAGCTTTACAGGAGGCTTAACAGACACAGATACTAATACAGCATCTTATATCTTTTGCCCTTCTTTTCCCTCTCCCTTAGCAATGATGTGAGCTATCTTTCAAATGTTTTCTATCTAATACTTTCCAAATGCTCAAAAGGAGGGAACATAGCACTTGCAAGGCTGGATTTTAAATGTGACAGTTTTTCATGGTTACTTTTCTACATTCCTCCCTCTGATGTATTTCCTTCTCCAAGGCAAGGAGGGAGAGGGAGGTACAAAAGCGGGAGGGCAGCCAGGCCAGCACGTTCCTCAGCCTGGACTAACACTCTCAGTTCTGCTGGGGGTTCACGGGGTTCACCTGGCATTTTTGGGCAGCCTATTTTGGAAACAAGGGAGTCACAGGCATCCCATTTATAACCTTCCTTCTGGGCAGGGCTCTTGCCAAAGGAGGATCAAATCCTTTCCTTGTTCAGGTTGCACAGCTGAAGGAAAGCTGATGCAGCTCGGGTGCACAAGAGGAGCCGTGCGAGGGCATCGCGGTGCCAACGACGAGGATTTGGCCGCAGCAGCTTTTGGCTGTCCCTGCTGGCAGGGCTGGGGTATCTCTCAGGGGGTGAGGAGCTGCTCAGAGCTCCCGTCACCCCAGGAGGGACACAAATCTGGTGCATGTGTTGGAGCTGCCAAGCCTGATTTGATGCTGCTAACGGTCATAGGGAGCCCACCATGCAGGGCAATCAGAATTCACAGATCTTTTAGCACCTGTATTAATGCCAGATCAGCTCATTACGGTTGGTGGGATTATGCAAAATAAACATTGAACTATTCACTTTTGATGGAGCAATCAAGTAAAGGGGAAGTGTATATGCCGGAATCCATAAAAATTACAGTTATCTCAACTTCCTGTTTCCTTCTTTTTTAAAAAACAAACATTTATTTTCTGTGTTGTCTAAACCTCGCTGGCTCGCAGTGGTTCAACCTTGGTCTCATTAACACCAGCTCCAGCCGGGCTAGGTTAGGACCTTGAGCCTGCCCAACGGCGGCAAGTGAGGAAGCTCCTGCTGCCTGTAACCTTCTGTGTAACTGAAACCAGAAAGTGTCACCAAGCAGGTGCAAGCGGGTTGCCCCTTCTCCTTACAAAACAGATGAAGATACTGAGTTTTGCTCAGTGCCTGCACCACTGGATGAAATTTTCTACATCTACATTTGTGTGGAGTATTTATTTATTTACTAATGTATTTATTTATGAATGCGGGCCTTGATATAATTACTTTGCCCTTGTTTACATGGAAAATGTTACAATTAGCAACCTTTTGGAAATTCAAACACAGAATACCAAGCTTTTTATGAGGAAAATACCGCAGCCTGTCTGGTGTGGCCATGTAAGGAAGCGGTGAGGGAAATGACCCGTTTTCGCTGCTCGCGGGTTCACGGGCTAGACACACACCACGAGCCGCGTGGCACCGGGCAGCGTCTCCGCCGCGCGCGGTCAGGGCCGCAGGGCCAGCTCGGGACACGAGTCATGAACTGCTCGTGGTGTTGGGGACGGACTCGTGGCAGCAGTTTGGCCACGGTAACTCGCTCCCTGATAGCTGAGAAGCTGCTAGGCGTGGGGAAAGCCTTCTCCAGGCTCAGCAGGGGAGTGTCCACCCATGCGACGGCTGCCAATGCACTGTCAGCCAAGCAAGCCATCTCGCACTGCATCCCTTGTCGCTCCGCGTCAGGCAGCACGATGGGGACACCCCGCTGCCGCGAGGCCGTCTCGCCGTGGGACAGGCCCTCCACGCCAGCAGGCCCCGCAGGAAGCCGTGCCGGGACTCGCGAACAGGGGGACATAATGAAATTTCGATGGCACAAAGTCAACTGACTGCAAAAGTTTGCATAAGTGGCACATATCAAACATACAAATGATTCATTATCAAGAGCTATTGAATCAACGCGTATGAACGTTCTAAAAGAGAAGTGCTAAGGATTTGCTGTGCAATTAGACACTTGCTGGGCCTTTGAGAAAACGGCCGTGTACTCGAGCTTGCCACATAAGACAGGCAGCTACTTTCTTTTTTAGCAGGAGTCAAGAGCTTTCATTAGTATTGCCTAAACAATTGTGAAAACACCGCTCTGCTGCAATGAAATTAGTAACAAAATTGAAAAACCCAACTGCAAAAGGAAGGTAATGAACTACAGCATCAAGCTGTTTAAGAAATAATATTTTTAAGAAAAGTATATCATAAAAGAGCTGTGGTGATCATAATAGGGTATTTATAACCACAGATACAGGAAAAATCCAATCAAGCTTCTCTTTGTTCAGCCTTGCTGGTGTCAGTAGCTGTGCAGAGGAGTCTCATGCTGTTTGGGGCTGGCTGCTCGCCACACTTGTGTGCAGATTTCCGTGTTTGCCATGGCTGGCCTTGAACCGACTATCAGCTCTGTGACAAGAGGATTGCACTTCAGTTTCTTATGCCAGTCCCTTTTGGATACAGCGCTGATGGGGGATGAGCTGTGGAACCAGCTCATAAGCTATGGCTCTTCATATCAAACACATTTTTTTTTCCCAAAATAGTAAGAAGTGATACATTATATAAACTGCATTGAGTGTGCCTGCAAAGCTTGGAATGGCTGCTTGACAGAAGACAACATAAATGCATGGCATCAGACAGTCTCTGTAATTCCAAGTATGAAATGTAATTACCCAGATGCAAAGTTCATAAAATCCCAAAACTGCAGAAATAGACAAACTTTTGTTGCGCTGGATCTTTTTCACAAGAATTCACAAGAAAAATAATTATAAAAATGTTTAGTGAGGCCAAAGCAGCATATCATGGGCACTTTCTTCAGAGTATTTGCCTCTCGGAGTATGATGCAGTGACTACAGACGAGCTCCAAGAGATAATTACAGCAACGCAGTGTATGTTCACTCATGAATAGTGCCCAGATACCCTCCCTGTTATGAGAAGTGGTGGGAACGCAGCCCGAACAATTCTGAGTGGAGTTCTATGTTTTTTATGCCCTAAGATAGATAAAACAAGGTTAGTGCTGAGCTGTGACATGACTCAGCCTGTGCAGGAGCTGTAAATACCCCACCCACACATGAAGAATACCAAGGCACTTCATGTATATTAGCTGTATAATGAAGTATCAAGCAATATGAGCACAAGTACTCCAAATACAGTTCAAGTTATTACTACTGGATATCATAAATCCAAGGGTTTATCTCCATTATGGACAGCCGCTGTGCAATTTTTTCCTTCAAGAAAATAAATAAACTCATTGTTCTGGTATGGTTCAGGAACAGAAATGTTAAATAACTCTAGTCAGTGCTTGCAAACCCCATTCAATCATGTGCAATATTGATTTACATGGAAAAACACAGGTCATTCATGATGAATGTTAGCGTGTGCATTTTCATGCTCCTCTACAGAACAAACCCCCACGCTGCTCCTGTTCTGTGGCTGCCAGATGAGGACAGTGCCCCAGCTTTTCGGAGCGAAGGGCTATGGCAGTAATCGGCTCACTTGGACGCAGTGCCGCCGCGCAGCCCGTTCCTCTAAGGGAGGCAGTGCCAAGGGCCGTGCTCCTCCACCCACATAACTCGAAACGGCTTGGCGGGAGTCTTCACCATCTCCTACATAACCCCTTTACTCTTGGCAATCTTCAGCAAGGATTCCTCTCATCATCCCCAGCACAGTAAGCTCTGCTTTGCTCCGCATCCAAGCTAGACTTCCATTGAATGCAGCTTGCTCTTCCCAAAGGTGCCCCCACAGCCCCCGTGGGTAGATCACGAGGTCTGAACTCACAGACTATAGCTTGGGAGCCCTGGGGCTCGTGGCTGCTTTGCGGACACCAAGCTGACCCGGTGATGGGACCCGCTGCTCCGTTCTAGCCCGTGGCTCTATCACAAGTCACCTGGGAACGGCCAGTCCTTTTTCCTAAAGCCGATCTGCTGTGGAAAGCGGCGCCGCGGGCGCCTGCAGCAGCAGCGCACGGGGAGGAGGCGGTGGGCACGCTGGTCGGCGCGGCCTGCGCGGTGCGGCGCACGGGCTGCGTGTGCATGGCCACCCCGCGCGGCACGGCAGCAGCGCAGAGCCCCGGGGACGTCCCTGCGCCGCGGAGCACCCAGCAGCGCGCACGGATGGACGGGGCCGCGGGGCATTGGCGTCGGCCCACGCTGCGGCCTGCCAAGTGATGGAATTTGCCCCGGGTACGCAAATGGTTACATTTTCTACACGTTTATCACAATATTGAGCACATTTCCCTGCTCAGGTTTACAAAGCAGCTTGCCTACGTGCTCGTCCCTCCGCAGGCTGAGGCTGGAGTTTGTCCGTGAACCTGGAGCGCACCGATCCGAACAGCGCACGGAGCAGCGTTCCTCAAAAGCCGTTCGGGAGGTCTCTGCACATGACTGAGTGCCAGAAGCAGCAGAAAGGACAAACCCCCTCTGAATGTTGGGTCTTTTTTTAACTTAGCTTCGCTTCCTTCTTTCTGGGAAATTTTGCATGTGGTTATTCTGCTGGTGGTTTATAGAAAGGAGATCAAGCAGCAGAACCAAGAATATTTAGAATTATTTCATTTTCTTTCCCTTTCACACAGGCTGCTTTCTGTCTGTTCGGTTTAATATTTATTTCTGCAGTTTCTAGTAAATTTATGACCTTGTAAATTCAGCCAAAGGTCTGCCATTCATATGTGTTTTCTAGTTTATGGTTGATAATAAGGATTCTACAGGTCAAGAATTTCTGTTAATTACACAAATAGAAGCAGCAGCCCAAAGATTATGAGTCTTCATAAGATTCTGAGTCTTCAGTAACTTCTATGAAATGTATTTATCTTTTGTAGGCAACACTGATGAAGTTCCTGGCATTTCAGCAATCACCAGGTACACATGCCATGCCCTCTGATCAAAATTTACTGTTAAATTTCCACAGTGTTTTGGTATTTTTAGATTTTCTTTTAGCCTCAGATTCTAGAGTCAAAGGTTACACCAAAATCTCACTTTCCAACTGAAAAACAGAAGTCAGACAGAATAATGTAATAAATTTTTGAAAGCTATTTAAAATATTTTTCTTATTAAGCTAACATAATAAATATTTGCAATTTAAACCCTTCTTTGTAATGTATGGGACCAGCAATATTACCAGCAGACTTGATGATCACAACAATTAGCTCTGTTATTTCTCTAGGAGCTTCGGTGAAAGCCAAAATTTGGACTTATTATGCAAGAGCCATGTGTTGATCTTCTAAGTACCTCAAGGGAGGCAGTGAGGAGGATGGGGCGGCCTCTTTTCGCTGGTGGCCACCGACAGAACTAGAGGAAACGGCCGCAAACTGAAACACCAAAAGTTCCACAGGAACTTAAGGAAAAATTTCTGAACAGTGAGGGTGCCAGAGCCCTGGAACAGGTTGCCCAGAGAGGTTGTGGAGTCTCCTTCTCTGGAGATCTTCAAACCCGCTTGGACGCAGTCCTGTGCCACGTGCTCTAGGTGACCCTGCGTGTGCAGGGGTTGGACTAGGTGACCTCGAGAGGTCCCTGTCAACCTACAGCAGCTGCTTTCAGCCCACGTTTGTGCCCAGGCGCAGCAAGGTCAGCAGCTGGGTGTTGAAGGCCAGAAGTCACGAAAGTGCGTGATGCTCTGAAATATCATTAAAGAAGCGAAAGGGACAGACTCCAGAGGGTGGATGTGCTGTGTCCATGGCACTGCAGATGGTGGATGTGCCGTGTCCATGGCGCTCCAGAGGGTGGATGTGCCGTGTCCATGGAGCTCCAGAAGGTTGATGTGCCGTGTCCATGGCGCTCCAGAGGGTGGATGTGCCGTGTCCATGGAGCTCCAGAAGGTTGATGCGCCGTGTCCATGGCGCTCCAGAGGGTGGATGTGCCGTGTCCATGGCGCTCCAGAGGGTGGATGTGCCGTGTCCATGGCACTGCAGATGGTGGATGTGCCGTGTCCATGGCGCTCCAGAAGGTTGATGCGCCGTGTCCATGGCGCTCCAGAGGGTGGATGTGCCGTGTCCATGGAGCTCCAGAAGGTTGATGTGCTGTGTCCATGGCACTGCAGATGGTGGATGTGCCGTGTCCATGGCGCTCCAGAAGGCTGATGTGCCGTGTCCATGGCGCTCCAGAGGGTGGATGTGCCGTGTCCATGGCGCTCCAGAAGGTTGATGCGCCGTGTCCATGGCACTCCAGAAGGCTGATGTGCCATGTCCATGGCGCTCCAGAGGGTGGATGCGCCGTGTCCATGGCGCTCCAGAAGGTTGATGCGCCGTGTCCATGGCACTCCAGAAGGCTGATGTGCCATGTCCATGGCGCTCCAGAGGGTGGATGCGCCGTGTCCATGGCGCTCCAGAGGGTGGATGCGCCGTGTCCATGGCGCTCCAGAAGGTGGATATGCCGTGTCCATGGCGCTCCAGAGGGTGGATGTGCCGTGTCCATGGCGCTCCAGAAGGCTGATGTGCCGTGTCCATGGCGCTCCAGAAGGTTGATGTGCCGTGTCCATGGCGCTCCAGAGGGTTGATGTGCCGTGTCCATGGCGCTCCAGAAGGCTGATGCGCCGTGTCCATGGCGCTCCAGAGGGTGGATGTGCCGTGTCCATGGCGCTCCAGAAGGTTGATGCGCCGTGTCCATGGCGCTCCAGAGGGTGGATGTGCCGTGTCCATGGCGCTCCAGAAGGTTGATGTGCCGTGTCCATGGCGCTCCAGAGGGTGGATGTGCCGTGTCCATGGCGCTCCAGAAGGTTGATGCGCCGTGTCCATGGCAAGGCGTCTTGCTGACATCCATGAAGCAGCCTGTCTCGCTGTGCTAAGTGGGATATTTTGCACCACGCTCTCCGAAATACAGATGGGAATATGACAGGTACAAAAAAGTGCTGGCACCCAAGATGATAAAGAAAAAATATTTTTTCCTGATGACTAAAAGCCTTTATCTCTCTTTCAATAGAGTCCCTTTTGAAATTGCACAATAGGCTTTCAAATAGGACCCATCAGTGCTTCTGTTCAATTAGTATATTCAATTGTCTATCTCACAAAGCAATATATTTCCCATAGAAGAGCATAATTACTTTTTTAAATGTACTTTTCTACTGGGTTTATTTTCTTTTAACTAAGAAAAAAATAATCCATTCTCAACCATATAATCTATTACAATTGAACATAGAAAAATATATTCACTGAACCAAAACCAAAGTTAATAAACTAATTCATCATTCCAAGATTCAGGGGACAGTTTTGGGGGCAAGAGGCCCGGAAGCTGCACGAAACAGAGTGAGTCGGTGCACTTTGGGGCTGCTGACTTCATCTGCCTGAAATGTGTTTTTCTGTGGTTTCGCATTGGTGATTCCTAGCAAAAGATGCTACATCTTGAAAATCTGAAATTATTTTGCCCCTTCTTCTCTGAAAACTTGCTCAAAGAATATTATTTGTATAATTATATATGTCATTTTATATATTTAATTACATATTTTGATAGATTTGCATTTATTTTTGTCCTTCTTCCATCAGCTACAGCAAACTAGCTCAAATTCTATCTGCGCTTTTATCAAGACATTAAAATGTTTTTGCTGGGTTTGGTTCAGGGCATGAATAGAACTGCCTGATTGATTTAATATGCAAATATTACACACACACACACAAATAAAGCATAGATAGAAATATGACATTTAGTCTGAACACCAGTTTCTGACAGATCAGTTAGCAATCATCACAAAAAGGTGATGACAACCTTACTTAATATTTAAAATAGCACAGGATAACACTGAAAACTGCATCATATGGAGTCATTCTGCTTTGACAGGGATGATTTTTTTTAACTCTTTACTTGTGAGAACTTGTCATTTTGTTCATTTGTCATTTACTTAGTCTCCCCCAAATATGGGTTGATTATTTAAAAATATTTTGCAGCCCTCTTTTCCCTCCTCGTGTTCAGGGCCATGTTGACATTTTCCAAAATGAGACACAGGCAGAGCAGGGAATTTCTCTGTGGCTGGAGTTCTCGTTGGTTTTGTTGTTGAGCTTATAATTCTCATTTAGTCTTTCCTGAATTTAAAGGAACAAATAAGCAAATAGCAAGGAATTCCATAATATAAATTTAATTGTTATTCAGTGTCCTCCTTTTCTAGCTGATTCCATAAGCACAGCAGGAAGTAAAACAGCCCGTTCAAGAGTCTCTCGCATTTCGCTGTGCATCTGCACGCTGGTTAGGCAGCAGTTATGGAAGGCAGCCCTTCCACGCACACCTCCCACCCTCCGCAGCCACGGACAGCCCATTCTGAGCACGACCCCAGCGTTCACCTGGGAACGCCAGATCCGACCACTCAACGTGTGGACAAAATGCCCTGGATAATAAAGTAAAACTGGCACGTTAGAAAGGAACTGACTGACTAATGGAAATATATAGACAAAAAATAGATGGGAGATTGGCATCTTTTCCCTCATCAGCCTTTTGCAGAATGATGTTTAAAACAAACAGATCTTTCATGCTTTGATTAGAAGACAACTTACTGCCCCATCCTGTTCAGTTCATTATCAAGGGGTAATGACTATTTCTCTGCAGTGTCTCAAGTACTCACACAAGATCATAAATCATAAGATATTTAGGAACAGTCATTGGATTTTTCCCTCCTCCTATATTAACATCTAAAATTAGGAACATAGCTTTTAAATTGCATATATTCTTCTGTGATTTTTCAAGGCATCAAGCACCTTTTGCCTCTTTATCTCAAATTCACCCACCTGTGAATGTGCTGTTTTAAATATGCTCCTTTGTGAACAGTCCCTGCTATTACTGGATGCACGGATGGGTCCGTGTCATGCTTGGAGCCAAGGCAGGAAATTGGAATCTTTCAGATTCCTGCTGGAAAGTCACCTAGCGATATCAGCTGTTGCTTCACAGCTCCTCACTCTCGGAGAGGGGCACACAGCAAACCTCCACACTCTGCTCTCACCTGCAGATCTATTCCTGCAGTCTCACATTTATGGATTTCTGCAACATGACACCACGAACCGCAAACTAGCACTGTCAGAGAAAGACTTAGAAAAGGCTCTTTTGCAGCACCAATGACAAAATGCCCCGGGGGACAGCAGCAGGTTGGGCACTGAGGTGATGTATTATAACTGCAGTAGAATTAAAGCACATCGACGAAACCTCGCCCCTGCTCAGAGGAATTCCTCGTGCACATCAACTGTCTTGTCACGAGATCTTTGCATTACTACGAACTCGGTGCTAACACTAAGAATAAAAGAAACTAAGCTGGGCAATAGCATCTCAATTTTGATTGTGGCTACTAGGAAAAAAAGTGATTATGGTAAAGCCCTCCCAGGAAAAGAAAAAAGGAAAAGAGAAAAGTTCTATCTTTCAGCTAATTCCTGAAAAAGGCAAGATTATTTTTTCCACATGAACTTTTCTGAACAGTTACAAACAATCCATTCACTACAGACCTGATCATGAACTGGACCACAGGCCTGTGCAGGCGAGGGAGGATCCCAACCACCTCCTGTAGGCATTTAGCAGGTGCAGGGGCAGAGCAGGCGTTGCTGGGCTTTTTGCCTTGTGGGGAGGGAATATACTGATGTTTTAGGAGATTATCTGACTCTAGAAACGCTTCTGCCGTGCATCAGTAAGTGTTACCTGGTAGGCTGACTCGCAGGGTTACCTAGTTTTGAACCAGGAAAACTCACATTGCCCTGTGCTGCAAAAAAAAAATCTCTCATTCAACAATTACTTGCCTGAGGCTGAGGATGAATCAGGAGGAGTAACAAAAGGCAGATTCATAAAGCAACTGCCTCCCTGTTTGGAAACGTTAGCGTCCAGGTCATTGCATGCTGCCTATCCATTCCTCTTATTCCACAATTTTACCAGCTTCCTCTTATCAGTAGAATTATTTTTTTTTTAGAAAATGCAGAAATGGATACTTTTGGAAAATTGTATTCAGGGCATTTGCATTTATAGATATAAACAAAACTAAACTATTATGTTTCAATTATACCTGAAGTCTTATTTCACATCAAAAAATGAGAAATGAGAAAGGAAACGGCTGCCTGGGTTCATGCCTTGCACAGCAACATGAGGCTGCTGCTCTTCATGCAGCTGTTGGAGGAGGGAAGCGCCACCTCCACGACGCCAGGGTGATTTCTGCTTTCCAGAGCTTGCTAAATTAAACGCTTTTTAAAAAGGGAGGGCAGGTAAGCCTCTCTGTGTGAGCATTTTCTCCCTGGTTCTGAAACATGTTTCTGTATTTGCACATATATATACTGGGAAGGTTATTAATAAGTGTTTGGACCAAGGAATCACAGAGAATCACAGAGAATCCCAGAATGGCTGAGGTTGGAAGGGACCTCTAGAGATCATCTAGTCCAACCCCTGCTCAAGCAGGGACACCCAGAGCACAAACCTAAGCAGACCAGAAAAGACTTGGATCACAAAAATATCTATTTTTTTTGCTTCTGTTTGTTCTGTTTTCCTTTTCCTGAGATAATCCTGAGACAGTTATTCCCAAAGATAATTAAATAGGCTCTAGGGTTGGAAGGCATTTAGAAAGAGCAGCTGTCCCGTGCCGCCTCCAAGGGCACCAGCGGTGTCTGTGCATCTCCCTGCTAACAGAGGTCCCTGGATCCGGGCAGCTCCGGCCCTGGCGCCTGCCCGCGCGAGCGGAGCGGGGCCTCGTGGCCCGTCCCGGGGCTCCACCTGCCCTGCAGCCCCTCTCCTGCCCCGCGGCTGAAGGGTTTCCTTGGCTCCCTTGGGAGGACGCGTGGCCCAGCCACCCAAAACTGCTCTACAGTGGCGCTGTTCAGGACATCTCCATGCGAGCCAGTTATCGTAAAAATTAACAACATCAAAAACACTTTTGAGGCTACTTATTATAAAGATTAATAATATCAAAATAACACTGCTGAAGCTTTATGGAGTTATTTTGCTCAGCTATGTGTCTGCTTGACTTGATTAGAAACAGACCTCTGCCCATTCCATGCTTTCTAGTAAAAGAGATTCAACATTACCTAAGATTTAGAGATTGCAGTATAAAATTCAGATGGTAGAGCAACCTATCCAGGACTAAAAATATTACTTCTTAATACGGTAACGAGCTACCTGTTTTGTCCTCAGTTACCTTAATTTTCTTTATAATCTTAAGTTAAATCACGCCACTATTTCATTTTCTTCTCCTGGATCCTGCGGAGATGCTCTCGCTGTGTGAAGAGCGCTGTCCTTACAGATTATATCCCTCCAATCCACCATGGCCATATTTTTCCCAAAGAATGCCTTAAACTTGACTGTTACCAGTTAGGAATTCTGTTGTCCATGATCTAAATATTCCTGTTGTAAACTGTTGACTGTTCTAAAAAAGATCTTTCGCCTGAAGAAACTTCTATCTTGAATACATTCAGCTAAGATTTCTGTGCTCTCGAATGGCAAGACCATAGTCTATAAAATCTCTGCAGACTTTGAATAAACAGCACACTGACCTTTCTGTGCTTTAAGCCTTGTCAACTGCAGAGCGTATCTATCACTACGCTGCACTTTCCATCTCGATCCTGCACATTTTGGAGATAATCAAACTACAGAACGGTTTAGTCTCTGCAGATGATGGAATATTCTGCCATTAAAACCCAAGGTCAGACCAGGGAATCAGAAATAATGCCTGAGCATGATGGCAATGGGCCATGGAGACACATTGGCGCAGTGACACTGCTCAGCGCGGTCCCCGCTCTGCTCTCCCTGCCAGCCTCACCCACAGCGCGGGCAGCGCCGTGCGGCACGGGGCACTAAAACGCTCCCGGGATCATGGTCGGGCATCAGTAAAAGCCTTCCCGTCTTGCAGCCCGTGCTTCTATTTTCTCCTTTTGGAGTCTCTCCCGATACCCTGGTGAGCAGCAGTTTGAGGAGCACAAGCCCCGCAGCACAGGGATGTGTTCTGCCTCGTAGCAAAGGCAGCTGCTTTTGTTGTAACCTGGCAGTGGAGGGTTTCATACAAAGTTAATGTGTATGCAAGGTGAAATCCAGAAGCACAAGAAGGAAACCACTCAAGTGCCACTGCTCTCTTTTCGCTATTCACAGCCTTTGTTCACCTCTATTTTTATCTGTTATCAAGTACTACTTCTTGCTATTCACAGTCTTTGTTCACCTGTATTTTTATCTGTTATCAAGTACTACCTCTTCTGGCTTTTCAGAACTTGCCTCTCTTTTCTCCCTATTATTCTGGCTCTAGTTATTATATGAACTCAGTTTCAGATTTCCTTTTTTTTGTCTTCTTATTGCCATATTTAATTATTCAAAATTGAGGGTGTGTTGCTTTGTACGGATTCTATACTAAAAATCTATTTAGATTTATTCCAACAGGTGAACGAGGAGGTCTCCAGCACAAAAGGAGTGTCGAGCTCGTTACAGGACAATGTGCATTGCAAAGAGCTAATTCTTTCTGATGAATGCGGCTGTAAGGTAAAGGTTCATGCCTGATAAAAATTAAAAAAGACGATTTTTGCAGAAATATGGGACAAGATAAAAATGACTTTAGAAAGTCTTTGAGTGGGGTAAAATACATTTATATATGTGTGTGTGTCTATATGTACGAAAAAGCTTTTTATGTTACAGAAGGTCGAAGCTCAATGTGCTCAACGTGTATCAACCTGAGCAAACACACCGATGACGATGTCCCTTCACGCGCAGTTAGTGCCTGCCAGAGCCACGTCGTGGTACGTGCAGAGTGCTGCTCACTGGCGTGGTGCGCTGAGCTTCATCCACAGAGAGGACTGGGAATGTTTCCCTGTGATCATTCTGTCCGAAGCGTCCCGCTCCGGCACACGGAGGTTCCTTTGGCAGCTCTCCGTTAGCCACTCTGTTCCCATCACCTCCATGCAGTGAATACATTATACCTTACCACAAAATGAAAATGAGAATAAAGAAGCTATGACAAAAAAAGGCAAGTTGCCTGACAATAGCCTGCACTATTGCCAGGAAGCAAAATGGAAAAGACTGAATTTTGATTTTCTTTTTCTCCATATAAATTTTGAGCTAGGTCCCCATTATTGGTCTATGATTTCTCTGACTACATGTGCTGAGGTTACTGAGGTCACTCCAGCTCAGTATGTATTCACATTTACCAAAATTAAACTGCACAGTTTAACTCGGATCTTTGCAGGATTTTTTCTGATGAATGGGAAAGTGAAGATCAGTATGTTCTTTTTGGCACAAATATCAAGACTATTCAGACACTTCCAGCATTCAATGACCAAGGTTCTCCTGGTTATAATTTCCTTTCTACGTTGTCCATTCACTTTAATTTCATGTGAACCCGGACAAGAGAGATCCATCTTAAACGATCAGGAAATCCAAGAGCAAACTCTGACATAAGAAACCTTATCTTGTTTGCAATATAGTCAGTCATGGCTGGTAACCAGAGTAAGGAAGAACCTCTTATCTGTACAAACGAGTGTTTGCAGAACTGTGGTCAATCTAACTCTATCAAAACAAAGTTCTTGCTTTCTAAATGACAATGATTTAGTATTGCATTCCACTGCCTTTTGCCACAGGAGAGTTTGTGGAATAAAGTCCTCTTAACTACTCACACTAGCTTCCCACAAAATCAAGAGTGGACACAGATGTTTGCAAATCAGCACCTAAAAGAGAAGGTTCATGACACTGCTCAAGAATGTTTTTGTGAGTGATTGTATCTGCAGGAAATTGAGAGATTATGTATCTAGGAAGTTGGATCTTCTTGGCATACGTTTGTACTCTCATAGCATCCAAACAGAAGAAACGACTGGAACCCGCTGCACTTGACATAACACAAACACTCTCCTCAACAAGGAGTGAACGAGTAAATTCTGTAATGGCATAATTATGAGACTGTTTAATTTAGAAGATCAGAGACTGAAATATTGAGTCAGAACTCCTGTGGTGCCCCAGAATAATCCTTGATCTGATTGGCAATAATGCTAAGGCACCAGACAAAATGAGCACCTCAGATGGGAGTGCCAATCTGTACACATTTTGTTTTCATCTTGCAGCAATATACTTAAGATTTGGATTCTTTAGACATACTTGTGGACTGTAGGAAGGGTCACATTAAAGTAGTGGGTTATACATTATATATGTTTTCAATACTGATCACAAAGAAGTTTTTTTTTTCTGTATAATAACTTAATTACAATATCAGTGAAAGGCTAATGGATAAATCAGTCTGGAATAGCTGCATTGCCTTGGCATGTTTTTCACCAGTACCTAATGCTTGTATTTCCACTAGTGTTGTTCCTTGGCTATAAAAAATGCATTGAGTAGATGCATTGAATCAACTTTTATATATCAAGTTTCACCTAAATAGATACCAAAACTTTTTCTAGGCTTGAATAACTAACTGTACCTGCAGGGATCACGCTGTGAACCAGAAAACAAGACATGAAAAGGCCTCTAAGCATTGTAGTGTAAATGTCCTATGGGGTTGCTGCTGGCAGCCCTGGTTCCCCGCGGGAGCAGCGTGCAGCTCCCTGCCCGCGGAGGCTGCACGCGGATGGAACCAGGCGCAGGAGCAGAGCGCGTCCCCACGACGGCAGGGCCAGCAGGGCACGCACCGGGGAGCTGGAAACAGCCGCGTGTGGAGCGCACGGCGCGGACACAGCCAGTGTTTAGCACAGCGCATGACAGGCGTTTCATAACAACTACTCCGGACAGGAAGGATGCCATAACAATTTAAGCTAGAGGAGGATGCAGGGAGTTTGCAATTACCCAAGCTGGAACTCGTATTTTAAGCAGAGAGCTTCCTAAACATGACTCCAAAAGTGAATGAAACTTGTCCTCCGGCCAAATGTTGCGTGCTGCTTCCTGATTTAAAAAGCAGTATTAATAATTGATATGTAATAATAAGTATTACACCTATTTTGTGACTGAAAACAAGAATTCTGAGAAAGCAGCCCTGCCCGGCAGGGGCTGCCCAGGTATCTCCGGAGGCCCCTTCCAAGCCCGGCGCTCCCAGCCGCAGCCTGGGGACCTTCCCGCGCGGCCGCAGCGGAGGTGCCGAGTGTGAGCGCTGCCTCCGCGGTGCCCCTGCTCCGGAGAGCTGCAGCGGGACACGGAGCGGCTGCTGAACGGCACCTTGGCACTGCAGCTGTGCTCTGAGTGAGGACGTTCCTGTATTTGAACGGCACCTTGGCACTGCCAGCTGTGCTCTGAGTGAGGACGTTCTTGTATTTGAACGGCACCTTGGCACTGCAGCTGTGCTCTGAGTGAGGACGTTCCTGTATTTGAACGGCACCTTGGCATTGCCAGCTGTGCTCTGAGTGAGGACGTTCCTGTATTTGAACGGCACCTTGGCACTGCAGCTGTGCTCTGAGTGAGGACGTTCTTGTATTTGAACGGCACCTTGGCATTGCAGCTGTGCTCTGAGTGAGGACGTTCCTGTATTTGAACGGCACCTTGGCATTGCAGCTGTGCTCTGAGTGAGGACGTTCCTGTATTTGAACGGCACCTTGGCATTGCAGCTGTGCTCTGAGTGAGGACGTTCTTGTATTTGAACGGCACCTTGGCATTGCAGCTGTGCTCTGAGTGAGGACGTTCCTGTATTTGAACGGCACCTTGGCACTGCAGCTGTGCTCTGAGTGAGGACGTTCTTGTATTTGAACGGCACCTTGGCATTGCAGCTGTGCTCTGAGTGAGGACGTTCCTGTATTTGAACGGCACCTTGGCATTGCAGCTGTGCTCTGAGTGAGGACGTTCCTGTATTTGAACGGCACCTTGGCATTGCCAGCTGTGCTCTGAGTGAGGACGTTCCTGTATTTGAACGGCACCTTGGCATTGCCAGCTGTGCTCTGAGTGAGGACGTTCCTGTATTTGAACGGCACCTTGGCATTGCAGCTATGCTCTGAGTGAGGACGTTCTTGTATTTGAACGGCACCTTGGCATTGCCAGCTGTGCTCTGAGTGAGGATGTTCCTGTATTTGATGGCAAATACACTTAACATAATTGCACCTAGTCTGCACATGGTCAAAACGGTCAAAAAGAGACCTTTAATTTAAAGAGGAAACTGAAGAATATACAGCCATTTTAAAGTGTACCGTAACTGTTTCATGATGGAACCATGGTATTTTCCAGTATTTGCAAGATTCTACAAAAGAAATGTAACCTACCTAATTTTGTTTTGAGTGCTAACTTTTCAATGGCTACAGTGAAGTTAAATGAATACTGCCTTAGATTAAAATTTCCAGAGATATCATTTGAGTATTATTTTATTCTTTCAGATCCTTACTGCAAAGATGTTGTACGTAAGGCTTTTCTTAGTCTTTTATTTGGTACAAATCCACGTGCCAGCACTAGCACACACAATCATTGATGTGATAGTGTCATTTCACTAGCCTTTAGGCACTGGTGACCCAGCTACTCACCAAATGTGCCAATTCCCCTCTGCTGCAGCTGTCTGGCATTCGTTTGCTGGCCGGGGCACAGCGGGTTTACACTGCAGTTCTCACCATCTCCGGATTCGCACAGTGCGTGCTGGAATAGGCCTTCTCCCAGCAGCACCAGCTCTCACTCCTTCTCGGTTCCGTGGGTTGACTGGAATTTATTTATACCTATTTATAGCAGGTGCCTGGAGGAGTCCAGGTGGCAAAGACGATCCTGTAACTTCTGGAGAAGAGCTGGCTCCCTGCAGCCAGAAAATGGAAGCTGAACAGCAAGCACCAGGGTGGCTGGCGGACAGGGACAACGGACACGACTACACCTCGCCTTGAGACCAGTCTTCGTCTCTGGAAGCGACAGTCTGTGTCAGTAAGCCGTCCATCAATACAGCCATTACCCGAGGTACGCCATGCCCCGGACTATTAAACATTTAGCCAAGCTTCACATTGCCCCTCAAGAATTTTTCAGGTATGGCAACAACTGGGCTGTGGCAGATTGTTTTCATCATAGTAACCGCCTGGCAGTGGAAGGAATTCATAAGCTGCTTTTTCATAAGCAGTGCCAGCTGTCCCGGCCCGGCACAACAACCGTTTCTGACTCCTGGTCTCCAATAGTCTGATGCTACAGTACTTGTGGTGATTTAGATGCTACAGTACTTGTGGTGATCTAGACCTACTGGGCTTCTCCTCCCTTGATTTTGCTGCTGGCAAAAATTTGCTCTTGAACGAGTTAGGAGCCTTTTGTCCTGAGCATCTCTACGAAAACGGTTTTATGTGTCCTGAATCGATCTTAACGTGGTGTCTCCATGTCCAGAAGGCGCTGGAGGCGTTCTTGTTTTGGGGGCTCCCGCGGCGGGGCCGCGGCTACCCCGCCGCGGGGGCCCCCAAAACAAGGCGCCCGTTGCCCCCCGGTGCCGGTCCCGGTTCTGGTGCCGGTGCCGCCCTCGGCGCCTCCCGCCCCGGCGCTGATTGGGCCCGCGGGGAGGCGCCTCCCGCCGGGCGGCCCCGCTGCCCAAATACACCTTGGTTGGCGGGCGGCGCGGAGCCCCGCGCCATGGTGAGTGCGCGGAGCGGGGCGCGGAGCGGGGCGCGGACCCTGGACAGCGCTGGGCGGCGGCGCGCGGCGAGCCGAGCCGAGCCGAGCCGAGCCGAGCCGAGCCGAGCCGAGCCGGGCGGCTCTCGCCCCGCCGCGCTCCGCGGTTCGCTGCGACTCCTGCGTTGCTGCGCGCAGAGCGCGCGTTCGGGAAGCGCTGCTGGCGCAGGGATCCTCTCCGCTACGCACATCTGGACAGGCGAGCAGCTTTCCTCTCTGCCGTAAGGATGCACTTTCGCGTCGCTCCCGCGCTCTGCCCGGGGGCTCCGTTTCTGCGCCCAAAATGGCTGTGTGTTCCGAGGTGGTGCCTGTAGCGCGGTGGCTCTGTGAGCACAAAGGATGAACGCGCACAGGAGAGCCGAGATGCAGCGGGAGAGCAGGAGGGGGCAGCGCAGCGCGGGGCAGCGCGCGGAGCCGCTGCGGGGCCGCCCCGGGCCGCGGGGGATCCCCGGAGCTGCGGGGCCAGCAGGGACAAAAGGGAATTTCGTGTCCTCACGCTTCCCATTCGGAAGTGTCCGGACTTCGGAGCACTGGATGGGTGTCTTTCTTTTTTTTTTTTTTCCCTCTAAGAATGCTTAATTTGTAACAAAACAAGGCTGGGTGTTAATTATCTTGCCCATAGTAGAACTACGTGTTTTACTTATTTGGAAATGGCCTGACCTACAGTTTTTCCTAAGGCAAAACTCCCAGTGGAGCCACTCCCTTTTCTTGTAGTTAGGATAGAGCAAAATTTTGTTTCCAAATCATGGGATGCAGAAGCAGAGAGACATGCACTTTAAATTACATAAATGGGTCTTTTTTTAACTGCATTTCTAGGGCTGGGGGTAAAAGATGGATTCCAGTGACAGAATGGTTTTAATAATTAGCCATGAGAGAATTTAAGGCAATTAAGCAACCAGGGAGGATGTGCAAACAGGCAGTAACCGCAGTCCTGGGGAGCTCTGGGCGCCGCGAGGAAGTTTCCCCCTTGGAGAGTGCAGGAGGTTCTGCAGCGCGTGGCAAGGAGCGAGAACGAAGCTGAGCGATAGTGTAATGGCAATGCAGAGACTGCTGGGCTCCCCGGCGCACCAGGGAGAAGCAGCTCCTGAGATCTTGCTGAGCCGCCACAAGTAAGAAAGGAGAAATCACGTCTAGAGATCTCTTGTTTGTGTTTGTGTTTGTTTTGTAGCCTACAGCTACTGTGAGTCATGACAGTGCAGAATCATGAAGCAAACGTCACAGGAGAAAGTGAGGAAGTTTGCTCGAAAGCGCTTTGTACCCTGGCTGGCACAATCCAGAAAATGGCTCAGCGGCCCTTCTGCCGCTGGGCCAGCTGCTGCCTGCGCGCTCACTTCAATTATGCAATTAAGTTTTCAATCAAAAACACCTTTAGAAATGAGAACCCAAAGTCAATATTTGTATCGTGTCTGTAAAAAGCAAATACATAAGGGAAAAAAGCCTCGAATATTTGTCTAATTCTGATTAAAGTTTTTTAAATAATCTGTCTTTAAGCAGACAGTTTATGCCAGTCTGTTTCAAGACAGATCCCATAGTGAAATACCCAAAACATCAGCAACATAATCCAAACCTCACTATGTCATGTACTAATTGGTATATAGCCATAGCCATTATGAAGATATTTGCCATCTATCCAAAATACAAAATTAAGGCAAGGAAGCAGAACAAGCAGTCTCATCACAGGGTTGTCTACAGCAAACATGATTATTTCTCCTTTTACTAAGAGTGGGTGTTAAGATCAAAAGATTTTACAAATTATGCCTTAATTTAAAAGGAAACACATATTACAAAGTGTGTGGCACTATTTGCATCTACTGTGTAGATACACAGCAATTTGCATTTTGTATACAAATTTATTTATGCAAGAATATTTCAATAGGGGTAAAACTAATTCTTTTAAAATAGTTATTGGAAACTATAGGATATGAATTAGGGAATTTTACTGTAGTGATATCTAGTGGTACACTGCATATTTGATTTCAGTAGTAAACTGAGCTGTTCACAGCTGCCCTTAGAGTTTCTTTGCTGGAATTCCTTGAGCATTTTGTACTATCTTCTCTTTTAATGTCTTTACTGTCTACAGGTTTATTAAAATTTACTGCATTTATTCAAGAATGTTAGCATTGCATTTAAGATTCTTAGCACATAAATGTTAAAGTAAGCCAGATCTCGGATCCTGTGGCATTGCTTTGATGATTTCTTCCTGCATGTTTTGAATATCTGAGATGTAGCAGTAAGTCTTCAGTGACACAGATCAATCTGTGGTAGAGAATCAAATTTATCACTGAATAGGTAGGATACCTTTAAGTCTATGTTTGGAGGTTACGCCTTCATCCAAGGAAGCAACAATATTCGAGACACAATTTAATCTTAAAAATCCAACAGGTTTTAAGTGCATGTGTATGTACGTCTTGGGCTAGGGCTTAAGCCTGTAATTTTGTTGTAATAAAGACAGCAAATTTGCTAGACAGACAGCAGCTTCTTGATTAGGGTTTTGTCCACTGAGTCACTTGCAATGAAATAATTGAAAGACCATATTAACACCCCTAATGGAGCGTTCTGCTCGTCAAACAGGCATTGATTTCTGTTGATCCGGTATCTTGCTGTTCTTCCAGGCCCTCGGTCCCCCTGTTGCTCAGTGCTCTGTGCGAGCTGCTCCGCGCTCCCTTCGTGCTGTTTGCCAAGGAGTGCAGGTGCCACTGCTGTCAGCTGGTCCAGCTGGAACAAGGATGTTCTCTAGGAATTCGTTTTCCTTAAGCGCAGAGACCTCTCCAAGCGCTCCTCATTGCCTCAGACCTCCGTTTTAGAGCTTCTACTGGCCTTTAGCCTTTGGGAGAACCTTGCCCTATCAGGGCACTTTTTTTTGTGGGGTTCACTTGCACTTAGTTTTCATTCACATTTCTGATGACACCCTCGTTCTGTTAAGTGCAGTCAATGTCCCTGCTAAGAATATACTGCTTTCACATTTAACTGCAGAGTCTTTTGACTAATGTTGCGCTGCCCCCTTCTACAGCGCAGAGCCTCACCGCTACCCTCCTCCTTGAACCTGGCGTAATGTGCTAACCAGCATTCTTGATTTGTCTGCTCTTTCTCCTTATACTGGCTCTTTTGTCTTACTTAAAGCTATGCTGTGGATTATTTTTATCTGTGCATTCCCCTTAGAAGTAGCTCTTCCAAAATGAACGGTGTCCTGCTAGCAGAAGTATTCAAGCAAGGCAGCCCCTCACACGGGTCAGCACCGTTTCTTGCAGGCATCAAGCAGGCCTTGAGGACATCGATGTGAGAAGGCGGCTGTGACCCCAGCTCCCATTTGTGAGGGAGGACTTCTCTAGTGAGCCCTCGGACGTGCTTTCCACGCTCGTGTGCTCGCCCGGCTGTGCTGGGGAGGCGGTGCTGTTCCCCATGGGTGCTGTAGCCCCCTCTCCGTCCTAGAGGAAGAGGAGGATCCCCGGGAAATCCTGGGGAGCTGCATCCCAGCAAGGGGCTTTGGGGCTCGCAGCTGTCTGGGCTGTCTTGGGACTGCCCAGACCTTGAGCTTTATACGTAGCTATGCCCGGTGGTTGTTCCAGCTCAGTCCATGTAGAAAATAGGTCAGCCATGCAGTGCTTTAGTTGTGTGGGCTGTAGTCCAGAAGGCAGGGTGTGGGCATCGTCGTGGAGGGGACGGAGGCAGGCCCAAAGATGTTATCAAGCGCTGGGGAGTCCGGCCCTCGGACAGCTACTGCAGCGCGGAGGAAAGGGAATATGCCATGCGAGTCATCCAGCTGTTTCAGCGTGCGCAGAAAGTACTTGCTATAAGGCGTCATTCCAAAATCCTTCCGTTATTTTCCCCTCAGATGGAAACTGAAATCAATATACACTTATGATGGGAATCTCTTCATTAAGCACATTCTAAAGATATTCAGAACAAAAACATCTGACTCTTTTGGGGAAATACGCATTGTGGGGATCCTCCTGGTGGATCTAGTAATTCCAGTGCAATGCCATAATGTCACAGACTGCAGGGGTAGTAAAATTGGTGGTTTCTGGGATACCACACGCCATGGTAGCTGCTAAACTCCCCAGTTATGTTAGCACGATGGTTTTGGAGACCTCAGGTGCAGGTTTCTTTATGGGGCGTTAGGCAGCAGTGTGTTGTGTAGAGACAACTGCCTTTCTAATGCTGCCCAAGGTAACCGCGTGTTTGATTTCATCGGAATCTTGCGTTTCACTTGGCGCTTGACGCAGATGGAACCGACAGGAGCTGTTGGGGAGAGCCCATTTCCCTGGCGAGCCGCCGCACGCACGAGCCCTTCCCACGCCACGGAGCACGAGCGAACGGCTGCCCCGCCGCGCCTCCCAGCCGGCTGCCTGCAGGGAGAAACGAGGGGGGTCGATTGCCCCAATTCTGTTTATGATCTGAAAACACCAGAGCAGCCAGCTGCTGCCTTCCCGCTCCTCGGGAGGGGACTGCCTGCACTGCAGCTCTGTGGCTCCTGAGTCCTCACTGCAGGCACCCTGCAGTCCAAAACACTCCTTGCAGTTCCAGTGCTATTTAAAATAGCACTGCTAAAAATGGACAAATTTCCATGTCTTTGGAGAAAGCACATATCATTCTAACTTTTAATTTCCTTTTTTTTTTCCTTGCCTAAATTGTCTTCCTAGTTGTCTGTCTGCACTGGAAAGCTGAATCTACTTGCCCCAGGTTGAGGGAAAAAAATTGGTGGAATGAAACATTGTTCCAATTTTGGTGAAAATAGCCTAAGTCAACAGAAGTATATTTAGGAGTAGAATTTTAACATTTCCAAAGAATGATCTGAAGGGAAGGATAGTTTCGTGGTTTAAGAAATTTAGTAAAACTTTTGGTTAATGTGCAACCTATTTTCTCCTTGTGGTTTTCAGGAAAACACAACAGGAATAATTAAAATTAATCTTACATTAAATAAAATACTTTAATTGATGCCATTAAAGATAAGGCTTCCCAAACTGGTTATATGGTATTAATAAAACCAACTAAGAGGAAATGCTTTTCTCTTAAATGAAAATATAGGGCCTTGATGCAATGAAGAGAGAGTGAGAGAATGTAGTTAGCGCTGATGAAAGTTAGGCACAAAGCCACAGGCTGAGGATCCCTGCAAGAATGCAAAAATTATTTACTTTTCCCTTGTAGAGATGTACAAGTGATTTGTTCCAACACTTACATTTTTACTCTGGCTACAAAGATTAGTAAGATTTGACTTGGTTTTGTAAATCATTCAGATCTAATAAATTACTGGCCAAAGAACTTATGCAAGTTTATTCAAGGGATCCGGACTGCGTTCTCTCCTGCAGTCGTCCCTCAGTGATATCCAACACGCCAACATGCATTCTGTGCCTCACTTCCCCACTCTAGAAGAGTCCGAGTGGCATTTCCTCTCATATCCCATTTTTCTGTCTTAGCTATTCAGATGCTAAGTCCTTCAGGTCAAACACTGTACTTTAGTATATGTTTTTGTATGGCCCCTGATGATAGTTTTGGCCTTCGGAGAGGTTAAAACAAACAAATAATCCACCTAGCAATGGCAAGAGAGAAAAAACACCAGCTCCAGCAAAATTCATGAAAATCTTAGCACAGTTTCTCAGCTGAGCAACCTGTCCAAGAAGCATAAATTACACCAGACAGAAGCTTAAACAAGAATATTTCAGTTTAAGCAAAGACTCCAAAAGAATTTTTATATGTTGACCAAGTAGCAATCTCACTGATTGAATGGTGGCCTACGTGATTGCTAAGAGGTAATTCAGTAGTTCCTGTCCCAGCCAAAAGCACTCACTTGTGTGCAGGAAATGGAATAACATAGAGGAGATCAATCTTTCCGTCATGAGTTAGGCATGGCTTGCAAAATATTGTTTTAGTGAGGCTCATGGGGAGGAGCTCTCTCTGTAGTTAGACGCTGAAGAGCTCCAGCTGCCCTGGACGTGCGCATGGACGTAGCGGAGCCCGGCGCTTTGCAGGTCTCTCTGTGAGAGATGCGGTGCGGCGCTATCCGTAGGGTAACTAATTGACCCTCACCGTGGTCAATTTTAGAAACAAGGGACACATGGCTTAGTCAAAGTTGGAAATGCGCAAGTGTCTTGTGCTTGAGATAATGGTGGGCATTCTGACAGAGTAAATATTATTCTCTTAGAAGAGCAGACACTGGCACTAGAAAATATGTGCATGGTTTTTACTGTTGATTAATATAGTATATGAAATATGGTTTCATTATATCTTATCTCCAGACTCTCTCCGAAAATGATTTGCAGTTCTAAGCAATACAGAAATAGATTTAAACAATATAAGAGGGGAATTAAAGGTAAAAGAATCTTTTCAAGTAGGACTTGAATCAGTAAAGAGCAAGAAGAAGCAGAGGGAGAGATAAAGGGTTATTTTTTTCTATGTAGCAAAAGCTATAACAGAGCTGCCTGCTCCAGCTGGGCACAGATTTTGGTTAACAATAAATTGGAATAGGGGAAAAAGGAGATAAAATTTGAAAGCAGCAGTGTCAGAAAAGCTCCTTGTGGTGTTGATACCGTTTAATAAAAGATACAGCTGGAGTTTTATTGCAGTTGCTATGATGCATTATATAGAAAATGGTTGGCCAATCTAATGCTGGCTGAAATATGCAAGAAATAGCGTTCTTATACAGGCATTTATATAATAGTTCCTCACTTTTTTTTCCCCACAACTGTTATTCTACAACCATAGAAAACACATATAATTTTAAATCAAATATTAATATTTGCATTCGGATCTTTAATGCTAAGCTTTGCTTTGGTAATTTGGCTTCCAGCAAAGGAATTACTTTAGGAATGCAATCATATTGTTGGTTTGATATATTATGGGCAATGTGCAATTTAGTTTTCTGTTATAAACAGAGCTGAAAACTCAGAACAAAGGTTTACAATATGAACATCCTGTAAAGAAACTTCCAATACTGTGAGAAATTCATTTCTTTGTTGTCACAGGGTACTTGGAAAATGAGAGCTTTTGTCTCATCAGAAATTGCCATGTACAAACATTTGAAACAAACGCTTTGGATATGCAGCATCACGTGAGCTGCACGCACAACGCCAAGGGTTCCTGAGCCCCTGTTCAGGAAGACTCGACCCGCCGCAGCAAACTCCCCTTCCGCCCCACTGACCAGCCTGCTGGCTGCGGATCCTTCACTAGATCCGCGGGGCTTCCACATGCCCCGGAATACCAAAAAGCTTAAAAAAGGGTGTTGTCTTCATCTTGGTATCTGGACTTAGATAGGAAATTGTTCATGAAAGAGGTACTGCTTCTCATTATCCTGCAAGTTAGCTCTCTGTTTTATCCCCTAGTAAAACTCAAGCTTAGGCCATGCCTTCCCTCCACCCCAGTTACACACATCATCTGTCAGCCTTTTTGTTGTGACATTTCATATATGTCTTGAAGACACAATAAAATTAAATTTCCAATTTCAAATCAAGGAGCATTTCTTGTCCAGATAATACTCAGGTGATATTCAGAACTGATGTGTTCTTCTGAGTAGGTATGGACTTGCTAGTGCCAGGATTTGATTTTGGTTCATTTTTAGAGGTTTCTCCCACAGTTCATTCTCCCTGCCCTTTACCCTCAGAAACAACTGAGCTGTTTTTCCTGCTGGCTTGGAGCTACTACTATTCAGAGCACCAGTATGAGTCAATAAAGCAACACTGCAAGTCTGTGACATCCTGGCATGGGTTATTTAAAAAATGTTTCTGCCTTGGACTGGTGCTTACCAGTCATGACCCAGCATAAGTACCTAGGAAAAGTCAGTGACAGCTCCCCGAACGACTTTGATCTTTAATAACAAAGCTTCAAATGGACACGAGCTTCTTATTTCATTCTCTAGGGCGGTAAGATTATTAAAATTATCGTGGTTCCTCAGAATAATGGAAAAACAGGTGTTCAGCAGTGGTATGTCCAGATCTAGATCTCAAGCTTTGTTCCTTGCAGGTTTTGCTTAGGAACCAAAAGCCCAAACTTGCCAGCACTAAAGCCTACGAGCTAGTGCTCTTAAAGCCTCCTTCCTCCTGGGGCGCAGGGAGGTGACTGCTGATGGTGGAGCAGGCTCATGCTGCCTCCTTGAAGGAAAGCTTGTGCTAAATGGTATCCCAGCAAGCCTGATAGAGAGAGGAAAGAGGTTCCTTGTGGAAAAACTAAGTAACATCTCTAAAGAATCAAATGTAAATCTATGAAATCTTAAATCAGTAATAATGTAGACCTTGCCTTTAGCTTGCAAATAAATGTAGTTTAAAATAAAACACTAGAAAATAACACAGGAAATGTCCAGCTCCAGAGAAAGGATATGCTATCCTTTAGCATATCTCCTCCAGAGACAGCTATGCTGTCTGAGAGCTGGAGCAGAGTTTTGAACTTTTAGACTTCCTCAAATTTACAGTGGTATCAGCATCATTGTATGTGACATCAGGAACTATGGACAGTTCTAGGTACTTCTGTACTGAATGGCTCTAGGAATCTTACCCTGTGGTGTATGCTATATGTACAAAGTTCAGGTTCTGTATTGTAGGAACACGTTGGAAACTTGCCAAGAGCTAGTTACATGATTCCCGTCTCTTGGAAAATCCAAGGCCTTTAGTGAAACCACGTTTCTGAGTTACGGAAGAATTATCTCCATTTTACCGAAGGGAGAAAAACCTCAGAGCCTTGCCCAGAAAGTCACAAATGCTTGTGGGAAAAGTAGCAAGGGAAATGTTATGCTTAAATTACATTTCATTTATGTCCATAATTAAACCTGAATTTAGAAGCCTGACTGCTTGGTATGTCCTTCTCAGAGATTCTCTGCTCCATCTATCTCCAGCTTAGGGCAGCACACTTGCTCAGGACAGCAAGGCATTGCCTGCCACAAAGGCTCTCTGGAAAACTTCCCAAGCTACACTAAGCTGTTTCTTTGCCAGTCTGTACCTGACAGTCTGTCACTAACAGATTTTAAGCAAAAAATAAAGTTTTGAAAAGGCTGGGTGACATTACCATTCCAAATTATTCCTGCAGATTAAATAGTCAAATTTGGTATTGCTACAACAAGCTGCAGTTCAACAAATAACACGCTTGAACGGGTATGGCGTGTGTTTGGAACCTGCTAAATCTTTGTAAATGAGTCTGTCTGTGTAGCCAAACAGGCAGCATTGATTGGAGCTTCTAGCATTTGAGCATATTTTTCAGATTTAGAATTAGGGTGGGTCTTTTGTCTGTGGTTCAGGACATCTTTGAGAAAGGAGCGTGTATGTCATGATCTTCACGCACCTCAACTCGCTTGCTAGGCCTGAGCTCGGAAGGGTTCTGCTGTGGTCTCTCCCACGGCTCCTCTTGTGGTTAAACACAAGCGGCAGAGCTGAATGGCCATCTCTGTGCATTTCCAGCACGTTTGTTCCTCAGAAGCACGTCTTCCCCTCAGTGTCTATTCCAGTCTCCTCTGTGTGCAGAACACTTAGCCCTGCCTTGCTCTTGTGTGCCTTCTGCCTGCTGCTGTCCTTTGCAGGCACTTTTCCTGGGCAGAAGGCATCTGAGCAACACACTGTGACGCTGGATTTCTTTCATATGGCTAGGAGAAAAGCAGACTATATGGAATGGAAAGATCTGAAAGATAAGCAGCTGTGATCACTGCAGCAATTGCACTGGAGACAAAAACAAACCTCAGAGAAGTTCAGCTTTCCACAGGATGCCAAGATTTAACTCTCAAATTATTTAATTTTCAGCTCTTACAGAAGTGGTATACATTCACTGAAGGTTAATGTTAGTTGCTAAGTGCATATTTACTGTGACTAATTAACCATACTCTCTTAATACCAAATGTGTGAGACATTCAGCCTCCCCGTATTTCATGAAACATCTCAACTCTACTTTGCTTCATTATTAAAACAAATTTAAATACAATATAAATTAACACACTTATCCAGCTTTCTCTGATTCAATCATTCCCTCTGTTTTCCAGAAGAGTATTAAAAATCAACTAAATGAAATCAGTACTGGATTGTATTCTTAAGAGGATTCAGGCTCACAAGATTTGGTGATAGCCTTTAGATCGGTGCTTTACGAAGGAGATGGGACAGTCAAATCCTTTCTAAAATCAGCAGATTTTGAAAAATGTTGGGCTCTGCAGAACTATAGCTGCCATTGTGTGAAAAGTAGCCGGAAAATCAGTGAAATAAAAAATGAAGGCACCAGTCCACTGTTCAAATGACTGAAGCAGCAATTTAAATTATTTTAACCTTGCCATGTAGCAGAAACCATGTATAACCATTTAACCAAAGGCAGGATTGCTAACCTGGCACCTGCTGGTCCGACACGGAATATGCCATGGAAGAGAACACGTGTGTCCTTCGCAGTGGCTCTTTTCCCGGGCCCCACACCAAGCACTATGAGTAGCTGCCTGACGGCTGTGGAAACACATCTTCAACCATTTATATTGGCTGAATCCCCTCTTCAATCTGTTGTTGTTGGGTTTTCTTCCTTGTCAGAAAAATTACAAGGCCATGTCCTTGCTGACGCAAAATAAACCCTCTTCTCTAGCTAAAAAATCCTCCTATTAGTGTCCTGTGCAACGTAGCATATAACTTTTCTAGAATCTCAAATTCTAACTGAATTTAATTCTAATTCAATTCTTCATTTACCATCTCATCTACACACCTACATGCAAAAACCCAGAATGTAAGAAGTCAAGGTGCATTTTGCTTCAAAAATCAGTATTTCTATGACAACAGTAGCAGAACTAGTAGGGTCTAGTCCAAATTCTACTGTATCCGGAAAGCTGCTATTAATTTCAATGGGAATTGGCATGAGTGCTTAACTATGAACGGCCGTTGCCAGTGATTTCCAGGGTGAGAATTGTACTGGAGACACTATAAAAAGAAGTGGCAGGTGACAAATACCAAGTCAGGAAATTCTGCAGCTGAAATCTAATGAAACACTCTGCTTTCTATGAACAAAGTTTTCAAACAATTCCCAGAGGTTTTGCAGAGTTCAGGGAAACTTTTAGTCCTCCGTTATTTCCAAAACTTGCTGTTCATTGTAATTTAAAGCTATGAAAACAACACCAATGACAAAGGAAATATTTAACCATGTGCACTGTCATCAGACACTACAGTCAATGTTTTACATTGCTCTGCAACACTCTGGTATCTTTGGGAAAACTATATGTCCTATTTGTGTAAACCTGTGTGCCAATCGGGTAAACAATTATACACATTCAACTTCAATTAAATTCTTTCATTTATTAAAAAAGACTAGTTAAATGAAAAATGTGATGAGAAGTTAGTAGTTTTCAATTTTATTAGAGCAGAATAATTGCAGTAAATTTTTACTTTTCTTGTTCCTATAAAAACGTTTTCAATCTGTGAGATAATAAAATCTGTTTTGCAAACACTCAAAATTACAGGTCTGCTCCAATGAGTAAAGTTACTGGTGTTGGTCAGTCTGAGAGAATCAGCTGTAAGTAGGTGTTGTCAAAGGTGTTGTCAGTAAGTGAACGTGTTGACAACTGCTTCATATTTTAGAACCAGTGTTTCTCCTTCTGCGGCTTCTAGTGTCCCTTTCATTGACTAAGGCCAAACATGGGTCTTTGCAGTTACTTCCTGCTAGCTGCCATGAATGCTCTGCATCCTCAGGACAATTTTCAAATCTTAAAAAAGCCAGAAAGAGTTCTGAACACTTACACAGTTATGTTTTCCTTTCCCCTTACAATGATCATTAACATACTGTACTTTTGCAGACTGCAAATACAGGAAAAAGGAAATAGTGTATTTAAAATGTATGCCTTCGGAAGCATGAGAACATTTTCCAGATGTTTTGGGTTGCTTTTGCTTTTCTGCTTGTCTTTAATGCAGCAGCCCCGCACTCCGATTCCTTCCTCACCCATGTACCGGGTCAGCAGCCGTGTCAGTGGTTACGTCGCCTGGCTACCCGGAGCAGGAATTCTCAAAGCCAAAAGCAACGCAGGCCGTGTGTGTGCAGGGATGGCTGCAGTGCCCCGGGGTGTTTGAGCTCGCCCTTCGCAGGTTGTGTGTGTGCAGGGATGGCTGCAGTGCCCCGGGGTGTTTGAGCTCGCCCTTCGCAGGTTGTGTGTGCAGGGATGGCTGCAGTGCCCCGGGGTGTTTGAGCTCGCCCTTCGCAGGTTGTGTGCGCAGGGATGGCTGCAGTGCCCCGGGGTGTTTGAGCTCGCCCTTCGCAGGTTGTGTGTGTGCAGGGATGGCTGCAGTGCCCCGGGGTGTTTGAGCTCGCCCTTCGCAGGTTGTGTGTGTGCAGGGATGGCTGCAGTGCCCCGGGGTGTTTGAGCTCGCCCTTCGCAGGCCGTGTGTGTGCAGGGATGGCTGCAGTGCCCCGGGGTGTTTGAGCTCGCCCTTCGCAGGTTGTGTGTGCAGGGATGGCTGCAGTGCCCCGGGGTGTTTGAGCTCGCCCTTCGCAGGCCGTGTGTGTGCAGGGATGGCTGCAGTGCCCCGGGGTGTTTGAGCTCGCCCTTCGCAGGTTGTGTGTGCAGGGATGGCTGCAGTGCCCCGGGGTGTTTCAGCTCGCCCTTCGCAGGTTGTGTGTGCAGGGATGGCTGCAGTGCCCCGGGGTGTTTGAGCTCGCCCTTCGCAGGTTGTGTGTGTGCAGGGATGGCTGCAGTGCCCCGGGGTGTTTGAGCTCGCCCTTCGCAGGTTGTGTGTGCAGGGATGGCTGCAGTGCCCCGGGGTGTTTGAGCTCGCCCTTCGCAGGTTGTGTGTGCAGGGATGGCTGCAGTGCCCCGGGATGTTTGAGCTCGCCCTTCGCAGGTTGTGTGTGTGCAGGGATGGCTGCAGTGCCCCGGGGTGTTTGAGCTCGCCCTTCGCAGGTTGTGTGTGCACAGGGATGGCTGCAGTGCCCTGGGGTGTTTGAGCTCGCCCTTCGCAGGTTGTGTGTGCACAGGGATGGCTGCAGTGCCCTGGGGTGTTTCAGTTCGCCCTTCGCGGTGGCAGCCCGGCTTGCTGCCGCGGTGGGAGGCGTTTCCAGGCCGTTTCCAGCGGCGCTCGGCGGGCGAGGGGACAGGATGTGGCCGAGTCCCGCCGCGAGCCCCTGCTGCGCGCGCCACGGGCCCTTCGCGCGGCTCTGCTGCGGCCCGCGGGAAGAGGGCATTTTCCCACGCTCTCCTCTCGGCGTGCCGCCCCGTTACTGCATCCTAGCGCAGCAGGAAATATTTACCCGACGAAAGTACGTGCGAGGCACAGGATGACAAGTACATATCTTATAAGCAGGATTGGAGGCCCGGCCCTTCCCTTAGCCACACGGGTGCAGACCGGGAGTTCCCCTCTGTCGGAAGCCGGGGATGTGGCCGCAGAGCGGCTCGCGCTGCGCTGTGTCGGGAGCTTAGCCCGGCTCCGTGTGGACACAGGGCTTTACCCCGGCCCGCTGGAGGGGATGAGCCGCGAACGCGGGATCAGAGATCCCGTGACACTTCCACACGAGGGCTTCTGTCTGTCTCGAAGGAACCGTTTGGAATCAAGCTACGGAGCTTGGTGTTCTTACACAGATGTTAACACAATATACGCAAGCAGAAGAAAGGTATGTCATTTTAAGATGAGATCCATTACCAATTTCAATGTTTACTTAAATATTCCAGGAAATTTAACTTCCACTGACTGCAATAGGGACTAGGAGATAATTCTATAGGGGAAAGAGGAGATAACTTATTTTCTTCTCATTGAATGTTTGCACTGTAACACTAACAACTGATTACTATGAGCTGTATTAATGTATCATAGTTTGTGTTGCTACCTTTTACTTAGCTTTGCAATGACTACAATTCCACTAAGAAGCCGCTGTGCTCTCTTAGTGGTATTTCCTTCCTGACAAAAGTGTGCTGTGATTTATAGAAAAGTTTAGAGTATATTTCACTTAAAAATAACCCCAAAAGTGCTAAATTTGGTAGTAAGGTCACAGGAACCGGGCTTGCACACCATAGAATGGCAATTAGTGCTTTGGAATAAAAAATAGTAAGAGTGCTCTAAAAGGGTTTGGGATGGAGACAGAACAGGACTAGGGACAATTTCTCAGAAGGAAGGTTTTTATGTTTGGAGGAATAAGCAGAAGAGTTAATGCCTGACAAAATATATACATTTATGGAGCTGGAGTTGAACCTGAGAGTCTGAATCTATAGCCATTTGTGTCAGTAAACTGTGGGGAAGCCCACTGCCAAATAGCATGTTTCAGCTCACCTGATCGATGGAGAGTGTAGCAACTTGGTTATCAACCTTTGCTTTGCAGGTAGCAAGAGGCTGTACAGTAAGGGAGCCTATTGTCTTGCTGCAAAAACAAAGCCCTGTCTGTCATGAAAGTAAAGCCTGTGTGGTAATCCCTACACAAGAGCAGTAATAAACTAGTGAACTGTGAATGGATGGTCATCTAAGCCTAGAAATTACGAGAGCCCAAGTTCTTGATTTTCCTCTCACAGAATTGTATTCTGCAATTTGTTCTGATGGATACATTAATTACATCTGTGCTGTGCTGCAGAATTACAAACCCAGTTCCTATTGTGCCATTTACCTGATGCACACGGTACATTTCTTAGATTATTCTTGGATAATCACTGCATCGTTCAGAGGTGGTTTACTGAATACAGTTGCTCTGTTAAAGGCAGGACAAGATTACTGGCAAGGGGCAGATTTTGGTGGATGGGTTAATCTCCTGCCGGGGAGATGCAGGGAAACATCTCACTGCTGTGTACTCAGGGATGCATCTTCTCCCAAATGCCCTCGACGCAAGTCAACGATTGGCAGTTACTATTTGATGTGATGCACTAGCACTTCGAAATCTGCAAACAGACTCGACTACCTCCTCCAGTTACTTACATCTTGCACCGCCTAAAGCATCAACAGCCCAACAAATTGATGTTTTGAAAGAGCGGCACTCGGAATGCGTTCAAGTTAACAGTGAAGCAGCTAAAGAAAGTTAACTTCCTTACCTTCACAGCATTTACCAACACTAGCAAATGCTTACTCTGACTTCTTAGAGTAGGAACTTATGTTCTGTTGTGGATTTGAGCAATTTTTCTCTATTTCTATGCCTCCTTAAGTTCCTTGGGAATGGACAAAATGCTCCCACGTATTTTCAGATCACCGAGGCTTTGGTTCTGGTGCTGAACTTGAAGCAGCAGAAAGGCAAGCGCAGCCCCTGCAGTGCAGCTAACACCACGAAACGCCAGGATGCGGTTCCTGCGCTCGCCCAGGTGCCGCGGCCGCAGTGGAGCAGGCCGGCTCGCAGCCGGCTGCCCGGGGGCTGCCGTGGGTGTTGCTGCTCCTGCCCCGCTGGCCCCTGGCGAGGGGCCGTTCCGAGCTGCAGCTCAGCGCGGGGTGCAGCCCCGCTGTGCACAGAGCCAGGAGACGGGGCAGGCACGGCTCCTGCAGGCACCACGGGCTCTGCTGCTGCACAAGGGTAGAGTCAGACAGCAATATTGTACCACTGCTGCAAAACAAACTCAGAAAACTCCCTTTTCAATTGTTTCTCATCATGCAGCAGTTTACTTAATGAAGTGGTATTTGGGTACAGTTCAAAATAAAAAAGTAACTGTACAACATAGTATTGGATTCTGTCCCATTCTTAGCAATGGACTTATCTTGTAATAAAAAAAAAATACTATTTCCACTTTTTGTCCCATTTCTATGAGTTAAGGTTACAAAACAATTCTAGCTACTGTTAGCAAGCAGTATTGCTTATATCTTATAAATGGATGTTTTAATATCAGGCAGTTTTACTGTATGATTGATTCACTGTGTTATATTTCATGCTATTACCACGGAAATATTTTAGTAGAGGAAAATATTCAGAAGCAACTAATACAAATAAGCATACAGGAAGGCACTTTGGCTGGGGGACAAGTATAGATGTAAGTATACGGCCAAATGTTTGCACAAGGCATTTAGAGCACTGTTAAGTAATTTACTATAGTGCCATGACTATACTATGTAGGTCATCTATCTCCGTTTTTCAGTGTGGCGCAGTGCCATGCTGGATCCAGCCACACACTGTTTGCTTGTAGCTTGATCTTGGAGCAGATTATTTAATTTTAATTTTCAATTTGCTTCTAAATATAAATACGGCAGCAATTAATATGGCAGCCAGAGCTCACATCCACCTTGCTGCTGCTGTGAAATGAAGCCCAGAGCACAGGATGGGTGGGTTGGAAAGGACCTCTGCAAACCTGCCCCGGCCTGTGCTGCTGCCGGGGCTGCTGGTCCCAGGGCGAAGCTCCCGCTGCCCTGTGCTGAGCTCCAGCAGATCCACGCTGTCCCCGTCCTGCTGTCCCTCCGCACAGCCGCTCGTCCCAGGGCGAAGCTCCCGCTGCCCTGTGCTGAGCTCCAGCAGCTCCACGCTGTCCCCGTCCTGCTGTCCCTCCGCACAGCCGCTCGTCCCAGGGCGAAGCTCCCGCTGCCCTGTGCTGAGCTCCAGCAGCTCCACGCTGTCCCCGTCCTGCTGTCCCTCCGCACAGCCGCACAGCTGTCCCGGCACGGCTGCACAGAATGCACACTCAGAAGCATTTTGCGAGTTTCCTCATGCTGCTCTTTTTTGAACAGCCACCAGCAGAAGCTCCCGGTCCCCTTCAGAGGAAGGGCACAGATCCCAGTCCCCGCCAGACCCCTGTAGCCCTGCAGAGTGGCCGACTGCAGCGCGGCACCAAGCTGCAGCCGCAGCCGCTGCGCGTCTGGCAGCTCTGCTGCCTCGGGGACCTTCGCGCCACCGAACCCAAAGAAGTCCCGTCCCGTGGCCACCCTCTGCAATGTTTCCTTGCGGCCTGGCAGCTTCGGGAGGCTCCAGGATTCTCAGGTGTACAATGATGGCATTCAGTCTTCACTGAGATGATTTTACTTGCAAGACATTCTTCCTACCACACCAAATATAATTTAATTAAAATACAATATGTGAGTGTGGGAGTAAATCCCAAAGTAATTCAAGATTGCTGTCTTCTCAAAACAAAGCCATAGTCCCACTCACAGGATAAGAACCTAGTGGTTACTGCTGAACGTTAGTCACTACCTTTGTTCTTACGCAAAGGAACTAAATATTTGCTACTATCTAATTTAACCACTGTTAATTCAGCCTTTCATTTTTCACAGGCAAGTAACTTATTAATAGAAGTACATGGGAATGTATTTCATGCACTGGGAGATACTTCAAATATTATCTTACTATATTTATTGAGCAGAAAAAATATGGCATTACTGATAAGCATGCAATAGAAACATGTTAGTATTTTCTGTATAAAATGGCAATCAGGAATACAGAATATTCTTCAATATTCTTCACTCCCGTTGTCTTTAGCATTGTCCCGTTTCCCGTAGCTGTCCCTGGAAGCTGGCTGGGGACACCGGTGCTATGGCACACTGCACTAGGCCTTTTGTGCCCAACGTTTCTCGCAGCAGCTCCAGCGCGACGGCTCTGCAGCGCCCGGCTGCTGGGCCCTGCGGCTGCCGGAGCACCAGCACGGGCCACTCCGCGGGGGTTGTTTGGAGCCCTGCTCCAGGCCTGGGTGACCCTAGGGACCCGCTGGGCGTCCCGGGGCAGGAAGAGGGGCTGGGGTGGAAGCCACACAGTGCTCACAGAAATGCTGCATCTGCAGAGAGACGCCCGCCACACTGCAGCTGCAGGCTCACCAGGGGCTCTCCACATTATCTGCGTAGAGCATTAGCTAAGATAAGGAGCTCTGATTCAATGAGACAGTCAGTAGAAAAGACAATCTTCAAGCAAAGAGCCTTTTCAGATTAAGTCTTACTGCAATAAATGTAACAATCAGGAAGCAATTGCTAAAATGCAAGGTTCAACTGTGATTTCAGTGTGCTGTCTGAAAGCTCTCATCTGTAAATCACAAAATCCCGCGGTATTCCCGAACAACGGCGCGAGCTTTGTGGTCATATTCCCATGGTGTTAGCTCTCACTCCTGCTGTTCCAGAAGTGCACGTGGCGACTTCAACCAGACACTCCTCTATAAGACACTATAGCTGGGGCATCAAGTAGTTGGAGATCTAAGTGTCCAGAACAAACCGATTTCATTGCGCCATATCAAGTGGTTTTAATAGGTGCTTGTGAGGAATTGCAATGTTTTCTGGTAGAATTGCCTGCTCTGTACTCCTTCAGAAATCTCATCCATCAATGTGATCAAAGACATAAGCAGATAAAGTGACTCTTCTGCCTTAAATTGCTAGAGCCCCGGATGAGCCACCAAGCACTTAACCACGCACTCATCTTTAATTACTTGAATTGCTGAGGTCAACAGTGATTAAAACGCTTAGAATGCTACAAGAGTCTAAGTGCTCTCCAGAGTAGGGTCCTAGAAGAGCCGTTATTTTAATGCAGGCCTGCTAAAGCTGGCACATCACTGGAATTTAAGAGGGTAAGCACTTTTTCCCCATCATTATTGTTTTCTCTTTCCTCTTGTTTTGTAGGGGCATGCATTTGTTCCTGTGATTTATAACCGCCACCAATCTTGAACAGTGGTTGCCTTATCTTCTATTCTGGTTTCTTCTGCTCTTGTTAGTAAACAGAAGAGAAATACTTAACGCAGAGCCGAGCACTCTTAATCTCAAAAGACAGACTGTGTACAGTATGTTCTGTACAAAACTGAAGGACTTGAAGATCACAGGGGAATGTCCCTTCTCCTTACTGACTCAAAGCCACATTACGGATGAACATGAGCCGGACTGCACGGAAAACAGCTCCAAAGCAGCTCAGCCCATCTGCCAAGAAGTCCATGAACAGGATGCTCATGGAAACCTTCCACAAAGGAAAACGAGCAGAAGTAGAGTGTATCTGCACACATTAACGGAAAGCATCTGCAAGTTAATCTTTCCTGAGGTAAATAGATACTCAGAATGGTATTTTACTAGAATTTCCATATAAATATTTCAAATACATATATACAAGCCTTTAAATGTCAGTCTTTTCAAAGTTGTTTTGGCTTCAAAGTTTGCGTTCTTATGCAGCTCTCCATAGATTAAACCCTCATTTCATCCTTTCCCATCTTTTCTGGAAACAATTTTGCCACAATTTTGCTCACTCTGTACTATCTCAACCATTATGTTTCCCTATATTTTTATGCTGTATTTGCAATCTTCCTCTGATCACCTTAATTGATTCTTTAAAAATATGTATTTCAGTAGCAGTTTTTTTAATGTATACATACAGTGAAACACCACCTCGTTACCTAATTATTTAACTTATATTCACCTAACTGAATCCATGCTACTAAGAAAACTAGCCCTTATCAAAAATTAGCTGTTTTCATCTGCTGTGATACAGACTTCTGATATATTATTTTTAAAATCTTAATTATCTGTCAATGCAAGTAAATTACAAAACATTTATTCAGGCAAATAGTTCAGCTAAAATTAACAGAACTTCTGTCTCAGTGAGATTCAGTGAAGCTAACAGATGTAAATGAGTAAGGTTTACAGAACTGGGCCCCTGGGTTCCAGTTTCCCCACAGCAGGAGCCATTTCTTACTCCCCACCCTGCACAGACTGAACAGAAGAGCTGTGCAAATAGGAAATGCAACAGTAATACTGAAATACTGAAATAGTAAGTATCTTCTTAATAAAATGAAAAAGGCCCACAGCAGCTTCCCAAAGGGATTCTTGGGTCCCTGCTCCACTGCACTAAGAACAGGTGCAGTGCATGCACAGTGGCTTGCTCGAGTAGAGACGAACACTGCTTTTTGCCTCTATGAAAAGAACTTGGTGAGGAAGCATTGAAAATGCACCTGCAAAACATCCAATACCTGGGGCGTGTTTCAGGTCCCAGGGAAACGGTGAAGGAAGCCTTAGCACACACCGGGACAGCTCAGCGAATGGGCAGTGCTCTGTAACCACAGAGTGAGCTGTAATTCAGTTACTTGTACTAAGGACATTGAGCGTATCCTGCTAAAACGGGTGGAACATTACTCAAGCCATTTGCAGATATGTTTTTGTATTTCTTCCCCCTCTTGTACTTTTCCTGTAACTTTACATTGTGTTTCTGTTTGACTATATTTTACCTTTGCTGCATTTACATAAAAGATGTTTGTCCCTTAAAGCTGATCTTTAAACTTGTAAATGTAAAGGAAAAGACTTGACTGAGAAATGAACTGGTAAAGCACCTCTTTCTATGGTGTGATGATTCCCATTTTAAGTAAGTTCTTCTATTTCATCTAACTTTATTTCTAATATATGGTTTTTGGTGGGGCTTTTTTACTAAATAATTGATATCTCTTCTTTAAAGAGTAATAATGTATGCAACTGCTTATTATAGAAACCTGGTCCATCCAACATGAAAGATGGATAAAGTCCAAAATATTAGGGTGATATAACCCTGGAGCTGCTGTAGTTCAAGTTCAAGCTATCTGTGGTTATTAAGGTCACATCCTCTGCAGCTTTATCCAGGCACAGCAGCCTGTTCTCAGGCTGCCCTGGGATCAAGACCTAAGCACCCCGACTGATTCCTTCCTAGGAAGGTTTCATCCATTCCACAGCACGCTTCCCTTCGCCTGGACACTCTGTGGTGCTCTCCTTATCCAGAGAGACAAGCGGCACCGGCCCAGCTGGAAACTCCCAAACAGGGAACCACAGCGTGACCCCAGGTGATTCCTGAGCTCCTCATGACGGCAACGAGGTGTGCATGGAAGCGCAGGGCATAGTGCAACCCAGAATAACTTTTGGTCACATTTAAGATAAAATGTCATACATGCAATTGCTTCGTTTGCTTGTTCTGGGTTTTTCTGAAAATACAGAGAATACTGCTTGGAGATAGTCAATGATTTGGATGACACTTCCCTTACTGCACATGTTTGTACATAGATGTGGTTTACATTGTATTTACATCTGTGGAAGAACAGCTACTCATATTTACGTTTTATTTGGAAAAAGACTCCAGAACCTTTCTTTCATATGATATTTTCTTCTGGTGTAGACCTTTCATTTTAGATACGCAGCAAGCAAAAGAGGTAGTATAGAAGGGTGATTTCCTCTGGGAATGAGAGCCAGAGAAAAGCCAGACCAAAGAAGCCCTCTCAGAGAAATTCTAACACGGCAGTGTGTCCGCGTCTGGGTGGCAAGGTTGGCCTTGGGATGCTCTGGGAATACATAAGACAGCGTCAGTGCCCGCAAACTGTTCGAAATGTGCATGTTTGGAAAGCATAACATCTATATTAACTAGGAGCTGCAGAAAGGATAGGAAAGCATAGAGTTGAGGTGAATTGTACTGTATCTTCATGATACTCTAAAAGGTCTTCTATTACTGAATACTTTGCAGAGGTTACATTTCATCTGGAGATTTAGATTTTCATCTGGAGGCCATTTGAGTTTGCAGAGCGTGTAACCCAAACTCTTTTATTTAACACAAATATAAAATAAAAGGTTCAAAAATTGTCTTGAAATGTTTTAGTCTTTAAAACAGAAAAGGAGGTGATCTGAAGTACAGAACGCTCTCTTGATCCTTTGTAGCTACTTTGGAAACTCTTATTTGTTAACTCTTCCAGTTTCTCTCTTGACACTTTCTAAAATTGCCCTAAAAATATTTTTACCCTGAATATTCCAAGAAAAGTTAGTAGTTAGGAAAGCCACTTTTTATTATGTATTGCTGTGGGTATCATTCAGAATATAACTAGTTTTTTAGGTGAATATATTTTAAACTTCAAACATATTCTTTTTACCCTGGCCATTCACATTTCTAACGATAGTTATTTGCAAGTTTTGGGTTTTTTTTTTTTTTAGTGATGCTATAAAGTTGGGATGATTATACTCATGGTTTAGCAGCAGTATTTATTGTTGTTTGACAACTTGGAGGTAAAGCACATCACTATATTAAAAATGCATAACAGAATGGAAATCAGATATGAGGGGTTATTTGTAGTGGTACTGAAGCTCCACTAGAGTGGAGCTGAAGCCATCATCATAAACCAAACCACAAATACAGAAATGGTGCATCTTTTCAACACCTTTACCATCTTGAAAAAATGTTAGCCCTAAATAAAGCAAATTAAGTCATCTCTGCATAAAAAATGCTACTCTTGTGATTAGATTTTCAGCAATGACATTTTCATTAACATACCCCTCTTTTCTTCCCAGTTTGAAAGACTAAATATTGCACTTCAGAGAACATTAGCAAAACACAGAATAAAAGAAAGCAGGTAAGTATGTACAGTGGATTTGCAACTAAACCTCACAGCAAAAATGTTTTGCAAAGGGTTTGTTAAGGACTGGGGTACTGAGTGGGAAACAGGACTTCTCGAATCTGTTTTGAATTATCTTGTTAATCTGCTGTGTGACATTTTATGTCATGTAATTTAATTCTGATTTATTTTAAAATATTCACAAATATTTGAGTTATTGACAAGTTGATTTCATGGATAAATTTAGCCATATTGGGCGTGGAAAAATTACATTCCTTATCTGGAAGAGGAAATGTTTTGGAGGATCGCAGAGACTATTCATACATGGGAGGAAAAGGTTGATACAGTTGTTTTATTTCACAACAGTCTGGTGGCCCCCTAATAGTAGATAAAAGGACATTATGAATATACCCCCATTATTTTAAGATACTTGGAAAAGCCATTTAAATGCAGGTGATTTAATTCTGTATTGCTTCCTGGAGTATTAGCTTGAAAATCGGTATGCTATTCCAGATGAGGTGATGATGCAGACAACTATACGTGTATTGTTTTTGCATATATATGTATGGAGAGAAGGTATTTTGAGTGGAGCTATTCAGCAAACATGTATCAAAGGTTTATTGCTTATATGTAGGTTGATCTAAGGTACATCCCCTTGGCTCTGACACCCAGGTTGATGTTCACTGACCTCAGAGCATTCAGAGGGCTACAGTCTTGCATCACAGGAATCTGGATTATTCTCAGTGAATGGGTAATTTGGAAGTAGAGCTGTTATTGGTATTATTGGTGAAATTTATCACAAACGCACAGGGTAATCTAATATCTTAACATTATCTTATTTTGTATTAATAAAAAAATCCCAATTTTATCAGCAGAACGTGGTCTTGACACAGTAAGGAGAGGATAGGTAACTTCTCCTACGTACTAGTTTCAGTATAATGTTTGCCTTAATTTTCAGGAACTTTAAATTATATTTTTTCTGATCTTTACAGAAGCCCTGGAGACAGAGAAGATTTTGAAAAAATAATTAGTGATCATGCTAATGCAGCAGGTAATGTAAGCTTGCTTAATAGTAGAAAAATGCAAATGTGGTTTCTAACAAATAATTTCCTTCATGTGGTGGCGGCAGTGGCTGCTGGCATTATGGACGCCAGCCTGTGATCTCTGCAGTTCACAGGCCAGGATCAATATCTGAGTTAAACAGCCAAGTTTTTCAAGCCTGGGCTGTCACTGATTCATAAATATACCTTTAAGATCCAAAGTCTAGAGTAAGTTGTAATACACATTCAGTAATAAGTTACAGATTCATGCTGACAAAAAATTGTTCGATCCATTACATCTGCTGAAGAAACGCCAGCTTTAATCTGTGGGAAGAAAATTGCATTAATTTATGAGACGGACGCCCTTAACTTCGTCTGTACTTCTAAATTAACAGTTGCTGGAGCTGAAGCATGGCCTTCTGGACTCGTAAGCTGTGTTTCTGGCACACATCTGGCCCATGCCGGATAGCATTTTCCAAATGATTCCTGTGGGGTGTTGGGACATTCTCAATAGCCAGATTGCCTGCAGCTATCCCATTTAAAAGAGTTTACTAGCAAAGATGTGGGGTTTTTTGTGCCTATTGGCTAGGTGTCTTGCGAGTGTTCCTAGGGCTAGGTAATTCACTGCATGAAGCATAGTATATCTGCATGTGTGCAAAAACACTGAGTTGAAAAACTTAGAAGATAATAAAATAAGGATTACGTGTAAGAGTAAAATTAGTTTTTTATCCTTATTTTATTTCATAATATCAATCCTAGTGTCCTAGGTTAAATATTATGCCAAAATACACTTTCAATTTTAGTTGAGATCGGCTTAGTTTCCATCTTTCCAAACTTGGATCTTTCCAAACTACAATGTTGAGTCTCCCTGTTTCCCAGGCACCAGGTGATGCCTTTATTGGTCACAGCTGGCCTCCTAAACAAGCAATCTTCCAGGGAAGAATATTTCTAATTTGATTTGGTCTGGGATGGAAAGAGTGGGTAAAGTCTGAGTTCCAGCACTATCCGCACAGTTCTGACTGACTTCTGAAATGTGGTTCCGTGCAGGTGTACCCGTGGACAGTCTGAGGGAATCTCTTGGTGAAGAGCTATTCAAAATATGCTATGAAGAGGACGAACACATATTAGGGGTTATTGGAGGAACCCTTAAGGACTTCTTGAACAGTTTTACTACTCTGCTGAAGCAGAGTGGCCATAGCCAAGAAGCAGGAAAAAAGGACAGACTTGAAGAAGCCTCTATATTATGCCTGGAGAAAGACCAAGACTACCTAAATGTGTATTACTTCTTTCCTAAGAAAATCACAAGTCTTATCCTATCTGGCATTATTAAAGCAGCAGCTCGTATTTTGTATGAAACTGAAGTAGAGGTGATGCTCATGCCTCCTTGTTTCCATAATGACTGCACTGAGTTTGTTAATCAGCCTTATTTGCTGTACTCTATTCAGGTTAAAAATGCAAAACCTTCCTTATCTCCATGTAAACCAGAGTCCTCCCTTGTTATTCCTGCCTCTATGTTCTGTAAGACTTTCCCATTTCACTTTATGTTTGACAAGGATATGTGTGTTCTACAAATTGGAAACGGGATAAGAAGACTTTTGACTAGGAGAGAACTTCAAGCAAAGCCTAATTTTGAAGAGTATTTTGAAATTCTTGCCCCCAAAATAAGCTGCACTTTTAGTGGAATTATGACAATGCTAAATATGCAATTTACTGTACGAGTGAGAAGATGGGAAAATACTGAAATGAAATCATCTATGGTAAGCAGCTTTCCATAACCATGACTTCTCTGAGTAACTGGTTCTCCTGTTTTGGGACATGCAAGATACTGTTAAAATAAATAGCCACAAAATAATGTAATAGTGAATTTCATGTTGTCTACCTTTCAACAGATAATGCAATTAAAAGATAATGATTTGTTACAAATACATTCTAAGACTAGGGCTTACACTAATCAAAAGTTCTAAAATCTAACGAAATGTAATTCAGGTTCTGAAGGTAATATTCAGTCAAAACTATTCTTTGCTCCAGTAAAATGTGACTGTTAACTTGGTTTTATTAAAAAAGGATAACTTCAATATTGAGATGAAGTCAACAAACTGACATAAAACCAATGATGTGCCAGACACTTGATGATAAAAATGTCCCCAGTCCTAAGCTAGTAGTAAGAGAAGCTTTACCAAAGTGCCCCTCAGCACTTGAGGGAAGGGCACTGCTCCTTCATCCTGTGCTCACTCACTGCCTTGGCATCTTTGATATCTTGTTATCTTCACTCATGTTACCACCAAAAACCCCGCATAGTTTCAGCTGATGCGGTAGTTCATTACTTGTGCGGACTCTGAGTCTGCAGCAAATGACCTGAGACAATACAGAGCATTCAATGTTCAACAGCTGCTTTTATTCATCACTAACCCAAGCTGAATTCCAAATCAAATATACTTGAGGCACTCCAGGATGAACCACGAGTTCACACGTACCACTGCAAGAACTTCAATGAAGAAAAGTAATAAGGCTTACCCAAGGTTATTAATGAAATGGGAAAAATGTGGCACTGCTTAGCTACTTTCTCTAAGATCCACTTCTTTGTTAGGCAACAGTTCAATGACTGCAAAGATAGCACAGACTGCTTTTGCAGGTAGCAACAGAGACTGCCTTTAAAAAAATGGTCTTTTACAGCAAAGTTAAGCAGTGCTCTACAGCACCTTGCATATTACACATGACTGAATATAGAAACGAGCTAAAAGCAGCACCTCATACAAATATTTTTGCCTCTTTAGATAATCAAAATTGTATATTTATTTTGAGTATTTATGCCTTTTCTTCCTAAATTTAAACTGATACTTACTGATACCCAAACATAATGAGATGTTTAGCTTTGTAGCTTAACTTTTGCACCAGAAAGTTCAAGTAAAATCTAAACTGAAAAAAATTTAACTTATTTGATAGCCCTAACAGTGCTATGACTTAATGCCATGTATTTTCTTTTTAAGTCACTAAATGAAAATGTAATGACTACGGGTCAATCTGATTCTCCTATGCTTCGACACAACGTACTTCCTCTAAACCTTGTTTCTAAACCACTGCCAGCATTGTGAACACATGCATGAATTCTCGTTTCTTTAACTGTTTCAGGTTATGGATCTTAAAGGCCAAATGATCTATATTTTTGAATCCAGTGCCATCTTGTTCTTGGGATCTCCTTGTGTGGATAGGCTAGAAGATTTTACAGGGCGTGGACTGTACCTCTCCGATATTCCCATTCACAATGCCCTGAGAGATGTTGTTCTGATAGGAGAGCAAGCCAGAGCTCAGGATGGACTGAAGAAGAGGCTGGGAAAGTTAAAAGCAACCCTTGAGCAGGCCCATCAAGCCCTTGAAGAGGAAAAGAAGAAGACGGTGGATCTTCTGTTCTCTATTTTTCCTGGAGAGGTTGCTCAGCAGCTGTGGCAAGGACAAGTTGTGCAAGCCAAGAAATTTAATAATGTCACAATGCTTTTCTCTGACATTGTTGGATTCACTGCCATCTGCTCCCAGTGTTCACCTATGCAGGTTATCACCATGCTTAATGAGCTTTATACTCGCTTTGATTACCAGTGTGGAGAGCTAGATGTCTATAAGGTACCGAATCTATTGCATTTCTCTGGGGTTCTAGGGCTGGAAGAGAAATACAGAAATGCCACAGAAGATGGCAGAAACCTCAAATTTATTTTGCCATAACTGTTCATTATAATAAGACCAGTTAGAAAACAAAACAAAATAGCAACAGAAACAGCTAGGCATGCAGCCAAGAAAACTATGAAAAGTTCAAAAGTTAATCGGTCAAAACTTTTGTACAATTACAGCGATTCTGCAGTAAACGGGTGATTAAAGTAGCTACTGGCACCTGACAGCAGATGAGCAAGGATAAGAATTTTAGCGTTATATTCAGCACTGTGCATTTTTTCTTTTTGAATGATACTGCAGGATTTGCTTAGGACTTACATACTTGAGCATGATAACCCTGTAGCACTCAGTCTATATAAAGACTTAATTCCTGCTAAAGCCACAGACTATTCTGATGTATGTCAAACAATGTAACGCTGAGGAACAAATATGCCTGTTTAGGTGGAGACTATTGGAGATGCCTACTGTGTGGCGGGAGGTTTACACAAAGAAAGTGAAACGCACGCTGTTCAAATCGCGTTGATGGCCCTGAAGATGATGGAGCTGTCAGATGAGGTGATGTCTCCCCATGGAGAGCCTATCAAGGTCATATATTTTATTGTATTTTTATATGCTTTCATGATAACAGTGGATATTTTTGTTTGTTTGCCTACTTTAGGGGTTTTAAGAGGCTGACTTTGTTACTTCTATGAACAAGAGTTTTTTGAAGAGGAAAGGGAGAGATTTGAAAATCAACCCAAAAGACTTAAATGCAGTGAAATCAATAGCTGCACACTGAGGTGCTGCTGCTGCTGCTGTCTCAGGAGCAAAGTTGCCAGTGGCATGGAGCATGTTACGGTGTTCCGATTAGGAGACTAATCCTCTCTCAAAATTTGAACCAATGAGAACATCAAAGTGTTCACTTTGAAAACATACATCAGTATAAAAAGTCATGGTTTGATTGCAATAATGCATACATTGTGAAAGCATCCTACTGCTGTTCTGTTTTATTATCAGGTACTTAAACCATTGGCACAAAATGATAGCCTTAACACCAAGAAGGCTAGAGTTAGACTCAGTAGTGCTTGTATTATGACCTCCTTTCAATGAAGACAGAAGTACATGCTGAATTTTACACCTAGGTTTATTCTCATTAAAAAATAAAATAAAAATAAAGAGAGAGAGAGAGAAAGACCTTTGTGCATGTGGGGCTACTACTAAGTTCAAAGGTCTTCGAACAGGGTCCTAATTACATTTAGTATACAGGTGCCTCAGATCACTTTTATCATTTTCCTGTTCATTCCTTTAAAAAGCATCAGGCTTCTTTGATTTTAGATTAAATAATAATCATGTATCTCATATCAGTAGCCAAGAAAATGGTTATTTAGAGGATTTCATGCTCTACATCTATCACAGAGACAGCACTACTATATAATAAATAAATGACATTCTGCATTTCACAAAATCTGGAAACATCTTGACAATGTTATAACATGTTTAGAATTTCTGCACAAATTCTGTTTCTGTAATTTTGCATGAGGAATGCTACTGCATTTAAAAAGTAATTTAAAAATTATGGAAAATTATTTCTATTGTAAAAGCACCTAGGAGAAGCTTCTTAGGAGAACACTGAATCTTTCTCTATTTTTAATCTCTTCATGAAAGCACTGGTGGTTTTGCAAAATAACAGACCTGTCACACAGTCTACTGTCATTTTATATATGAATTTTCTAAGATGCCTGGCTGCAAACTGCTTGCTTTAAATCAGACTTCTATATCATTGTACATATTTTGGCCATCTGTTGTCTTTGCTTGTGGGCGGGTTTTGCTTTTGTTGCAAGCATTTCTGCCTTTCTTACTCAAAAATAGAAATTATAAATTCTTCAAAGAGATATTGAATTCTCTGGATTAGCACAGAGAGTAGCAAACTTAATGTCACTGTATTGTCAGAGTTCTGAAGAACTCTGTTCTGAAGAAACCATGTCTATGTATGTATATTGCACATAAGAAAAGAATATATTTTAAAAAGGAAAATAGAAAGCAGCACATGCTAGGCAAGAACTCACGTATCTGAGTACTGCTTGCAAAAACTGGTATCAGTATGTTTCACTTGATGCATAAATGTGATTAATTATCTAAATTCTGTACCCTGGGTTTGGAATCTGCTCTAGGCGGGCCACTGTCGATAGAGTTCAACTGGAGCTGCAGCATAGACATATTTGCTTTGCTGTTCCCTAAGACTTAATCTTCTGACCTTAAGAACAAAGCAAGTCTTACTCATTAACCCTGTCACCAGCCTAACATTGTACTGTGTAATTTCTTTCAGAAAAGCATCCAAGTGTTGTAATGACTCCTGCTCATGTTTCTAGATCAATTTAGTGCCACGGAGACCAACTTTATTGTTATTATGTCAGATAAAGGATGATTCCCTATGAGTACAAAGTAAGGCTAGAGCAGCAATGACCAGAAAACACAATTATTTTAAGGAGTTTACTAACAGAATTTTTGTTAGCACCTTGGATTTTTTTTAATAGAGGAAGAATCTATAAATCAACAGAGTTTAACAGTTTATTTATTTTACCTAATAATGTTGTCTTCTGTCTTTTATTTAAAGATGCGTATTGGCCTTCATTCTGGATCTGTCTTTGCTGGAGTTGTTGGGGTTAAAATGCCCCGTTATTGCCTCTTTGGAAACAATGTAACCCTTGCCAATAAGTTTGAATCTTGCAGTATACCCAGAAAAATAAATGTCAGCCCCACCACTTACAGGTACAGTGCTTTACAGTATACATATGTATACATACATATCCCCCGATCCAATATCCACAATATCTAATGTAATAGTTCTTTATTATCATCCTGTTCTTCCTCCCTCGCCTCTACAGTACTGTTTATTTTCCTTTTCTTCTTTTTATCTGACTGCTCATGATCACAACACGTTTATTTTAGTCAAAAGCCAGCTAGCAGCGGTAAGGAAAAGGCTGAAGCAGAAAAGCTGATACGTGTTTTTCAGATGTTACACTTAAAATAAACTGAAGATCTGGGACAATTTTGCTTCTTACCCTGAAGCTGCATATGTCTTGCTTTTTCTTCTTTCTTAAGTTTGCCTCCTCTTTCTACTATGTGGCTTTCTGTGTGAATTGGGTGTCAAAACTTATATGGGTGCCCTTGAAAAAAACAACTTTAATGAATGATTATTAATCTCTTTAGGCAACCTCGTTCTTCCTTGCTTAGGGAAGATGAACGAATAGGTTGCAAGGAAACAGCTGTGCTAGTGTTTAGTTTATACTGATCCCAATTCGGTTGAATCCTGAAACAGGGAACCTAGGCTGGACTGCTTATCCACGCGGGTCAGCCAAGCGAGGAGGCAGTCAGTGAGCAGGCTCTCCCACAAGGAATTCACCATACAGAACTCTTGGCGTTATCTCCTTAATTGTACTTACAAATTATCTTGTAATATGGTCATGGCTAAGGGCTAGGGTTTTATGACTGCTGGGGGAAAGAGTAAGAAACTGTTTGGAATCTGATGGTAACATCAGTCTATGTCTGAACTCCAGGTCTACATCTGCATTTTATGCCCCCGAGCTGGCGTAGAGGAGGGTTTCTTCCGAGCGGTCAAGGGTGTTTTCGGAAGGAATGGTAGAAAGAGCCTTCACTGGTAGGAGGTGATCGTGGTGGCTAGGTGCAGCAACAGGAGCTAAGGAGAGAGCGAGTTCCCTTGTGCGGGAGCTGCGCTCCCTCCCCCTGCACGGCCTGCGCAGGCAGCTCTCCCTGCTCCGCTCCGTCCTACGGCCACGTGGCTGCTGCTGCCCAGCGCCGCTGGCAGGCAGAGCGCTCGGCACGCTCAGAGTTAGCAAGAGCAGCCGAGCAGTTTAGTTAAGCAGCCCTGCAGTATTTCACTAGCCGATGCAGGAATTCTAGTGCCAAGTTCATGCAATAATCGGAGCTAGCTTTCAATACTAAATCATATTTGCAAATATTTGCAACAAACATAGCACCTACATTTTAAGCATTGAGAAAACAAAAAAGGCAATGTTCTTGCCTGAACTGGTACATGAATGTATGGGTTACCAAAGTTACAAAATAAATAGCTTTTTTTAAACCTTTTCAGTAAATAGAATATAAACATTACATTAGACTCTGCCCCATTTTATAAAGAATATCTAAAGAATTACTGAAAGTCTGCAGTTGTAGTAACAATTAGTGTTTGATTCATATTTCACCAAGATGATTCATTTTTCTTACAGGTTGCTAAAGGACGATCCAGGTTTTGCTTTCACACCTCGCTCAAGAGAAGAACTTCCACCAAATTTTCCCAGTGATATCCCTGGAATTTGTTATTTTCTGGATGCTTATATTCAAGGAACAAACTCACAGACTTGGTTTCAAAAGAGAGATTTTGGAGATGGCAATGCTAATTTCTTGGGCGAGGAAACAGGCATAGACTAAAGTGTACATTCACCAGTGTACATAGTAATTTTATAAGTACTCGAATTTTTTGTATAAATTGAAAATTTAAAAAAAATGTATGAAACATGAAAGCACTTTAGATTGCTAACACCTGAAAGCCAGTATTAAAATTTCAGGAAGTATGTCACTGACTACTTTTTCTTTTTCATAAAAAATCATAGTCACTGAAATAATATTGAAAATTCACTGTTTAAAATGCTACTTAAAAGTACATTATTTTCCCTGTGGTAATGTGTAAGTGTGTTTTATGTAACAGCTGTCAGTTCTCCCTGTGCTGAGAACTCTAGGTGTATTGTACATGAGATGTGTCAGGAAATGTAATGTGCAAGTGATGCAGTCACATGCAGTGTTGTGAGCTGGTGCTTACCAATGACTATTAAAAATATATTTTCTTAGTGACTCTGTAAGAAAAGAATCATAGAAATATTGTCATTGATATCACATACTCCTCCAGGTGCATCATTTGGGCCCCATCCTAGAAGCTGCCAACCATCTCCTAACAGTTACTGGAGTGAATTTGTTGAGTGTGCTCAGCATCTTCCAGAAAAGGCTTTTAATTGTAATTAACACACATATACATAACAGAGTTTGCTGCCTACTGTTTTCTGAACTTTATTTTCTTTGTGCATAAAATGAATATTTCTAGATTAAAACACTGTATAATCTAAATTCTCTGTAATCACCAAACAATATATCAGTTATTGGGGTTTTTAAACATACTTTACAAAAAGTAATAACCTGCCATTATGTATTATAGCAATAAATGTTTTCTTTTTGTTGACATTTAAAATGGAAATGTTTTAAAAGGAGGGTAATAAAACGTGTTTTGGAGTGTTTACCAAGAAAATTTCAGTGAGACTGCGTAATACAGAACAGAAACACACTGGTTTAAAGCTATCATCTTTGTTCAAGAAGAACAGCATGGCCATGATACGATGCACTCACTCTGACGTCATCAAGGGAACTGTTAGTGAGGGAAATGCTTTAAAACGTATGAACACATGTATGAATTAACATCACTACAGCGGAAGCCTTTCCATAGCTGATGGTCGAACACAAGTGGAAACCCCTGAAGCTGAATTTAGTACTGTGCCTCTGTAATCTGTATCAACAGATACCTGTATCTGTAACAAGCAGATTTGCTTTATATTTGCCTGTGTGCAAGTTGTGCCCCAACTGCAAGCTGGAGAAAGTAGTACACTGCTTACACATGTATAAGTATTTTCAGTAGTATCAACTACTATTAGTTATTACTCTAATCTATTACACTCTTACCTTTTCGCAAACCGAGCCATGTAAGCATGTAAGTCACATACCAATAAATGACATCTGCTCTGTGAATATGTATATATATATATGTAATCAGGGAGATTATAATTAGATTAAGCTTCCATCGTGTTAATTTTCTGACATAGACATTTCTGACATTTCTGAAGATATATAGTTTTTATCTTTTGCTTTTGCAATAGCAGCTTTTACAGAATATGTACCATCAGAGCCTGAGAAAGGTCTGTATAGGGACCTAACATTAAGAACATTTTAAAAGCATATTTTCATCCATATTTTCCTATAAGGATCTTTCCTGTAAAAGACTTGACACACTGTTGCCTGTTATTGCCTGAGATGTCCTATATCCATCCAAGATGCTTACAACTGTGTGGCACAAAAAGAGAGCTGGAAAAAATATATATATATATATACATACATATATATACATATGCATACATACACACACACACACATATATATAGTGCTTTAAAAGCAGTGTTTCAAGAAAGCAAGAACTTTGCAAATCTTGGTGAGTGATCTTTGCAACATTATTTTGGTGGGAAATTTTGGTGTTCCTGGTTTAAAGTAATATCCACAGATTAGATCAGTAGTGGTTCCGTGTGGGTACTCCTAGACTTAATAATGTGAGGAAACCATATTACTGACTGCTTAGTAGGCTCGTGATATTAAGACATGATTAGTAACTACCGAAGTCAGTAGGAATCTATCCCTCCCTACGTCATATATGGAACATTGGAAAATAATAGGCTTTTAAATAACAAGGATTAGTTTCCCTATATCTACAGAATAGGAAGGACTCTTGGGAAAAAATCCATTTTATCCCTGGGTGAGACCTATTTCTGGACTGGAGGATGGCAATGGAGGTTCCTGACCCTTTCCTAAGTGTATTTCTGTAAAATATAATGTGTTCGGGGACAAAGTTCTTACTGCAGATCAAATTCGTCTTACTATGTTTCCTTTTATAGCTCTAATATACCCTAAGCTACATTATCAGCTAGGATAAATTGCTTGAGAATTCCTTTTTATTTAAGTGACCTTTTTTTTTTTTCTGAAAATGTCAAAACATTCCCACGCCGCCTTCTGCTTTAGTTCAGAGAAGAACCCTGATGAGGCACTTGAGCTTACACACACATTTACGCACTATGCCTGATTCTTGGTGAGGTAAATAGCACTTAGGTGCATATATAAGCCACTGATTCAAGAAATGGAACAAAGCATTGTGTCCAGATCTCTTCAGCAAAACAAAACTGGGCTAGCTTTAAGTACAACTTTTAAAAATTTAAGTCTCACTGAAACTGCTCTTCTGTGTAAGTTCTTTGCTTAATGAATATGTATTTAATAAGTGACAATTATTTTTAACTAATCTTTACACTTTGATCTTAATTAAATTTTTCACTGCTTAAGTAATTTTTTCACTTAAATTAAAGCCAATGGAAGAAAAAAAATCAGAAAGCCAATAAGCAAAGTTTTGGAGATTAACAAAAGACAATTCAGCTGACATAACATTAGAAGATTTTGCAAGCAAATAAAAGAGTTGTTTTAAGCTGATGGCTTGTATGCTATTGTGTTGGCTCATCTAATGAAAGTCTTTGGTAATTATGCAATGTCATTGTCATAAATATAAAAATAGCTCAATATTATGCCCAGAAACATTTTTACTATTATGGGAATTTTAATTTTTTTTATCTCATGACGATTCTGTGGGGCTGATTTTTGTTCACATTTACACTCTGTGATGGAAGACACACTCGTAGCACAACGTAAGTTCTCTGCTAAAGAGGTGTAAATGGCCCTTCCTTTGAATAATAATAGTAAAAACAAACAAACAAAAGAACAACTCAGGCCCACTGAATCTAACAGTGATATAGCTAAAGTAAGAGATACAACAAAATAATTCCTTTAGCTGTACTTTATTCCAGCAAGACCTGATGGCATCTCAGGGAGATGTTGCAAGAATTTTTCTCATTGCTGTTGTCAGAGGAAGCGCAATTTGCAATTAGTCTGGTGTTGGTGTTTTCTTTTCCTCTAAACCACTGTGCAAAAAAAAAAGAAAAAAAAAAGGAAAGAAAAAAGCAAAGAACTCAGAAAAACTGACAAAATAGCAAAGTGCGCAGATAGTCTTGGGCCAGATCTACTTGAAACCTCACAGAGGAGGAATCTAGACCTTCCTAAACCCAGTTTATCTCTCCCATCACTTTTATGTTCTCTGCAGGAGCAGCAGCAAGAGTAGAGCAGGCAAAATCAGTGTTTCCAGATGAAAGCAGAGAGCCATCTCAATGAAGGGGAATTGCTCTTAAATCTCAGCAAGGGGCCCTTTTCACACCCCACCCATCCTATAATGGATAGGACTATGCAAGTCCCCACCATTTTTAATGCCTGCTCATTGTTCTGTAAAAGCAGTGGAAGTAGAGTATTTGTTTCCTGGAATAGCAGTAAACCTTGTGGCTATTTGCCATGTAGCATACAAGGTACTAAGCTAATTTCAAAGCCCTGCTCCAGTTATCAGGAGTCAGCTTGCCAGAAACCAAATGAGCTCTGAGGCTCTCTCTGAAATGAAAACTCATACCCTGTTTTCTGCCTCTGAAACCTGCACCACGAGCGCGACCAACAGGCTTTAGACCACTCTAAAACCATCTCTGATGGTGTGGCTGCTCACTGCTGCACTGGGAGAAGAAAAATCAGATAAAGGCCTTTTTTCTGTTGTTCAGTTCCATAGTCCTAGTTGTATGAATTCACTAGTATGAATTTGCAGAGCACAGGGAGAGAGCAAAATTCACTGTTGTATGTTACTTAGCTACGCTCTGGTACTGACGCACAAATTAAAACATGGAAGACAGTCAGTTCTTCTGCAACCTCTGCTCCATACAGACACAACAGTTTAAAATATGTACTCTCCTGAGCACAAAGAGTAGGATCTGAATGTTAACTACGCAGTTAGGCTGGAACGTGAAGCTGGAGTTCCAGTCAAAGAAATAATAAACTGCAAAAGAATCTAAAACAAAGTGAACAACTTCATAGAAGTTGTGAGTCTCGTGTGCTTCAGCAGATTTTTGATGATGACAGCAGTCCAGTGGAGCCAGCAGTTTCCTAATGTAAATGAAAATAAGCACATTGCTTTGCAATCCCAGTACAGGGCATCCTTTGAAGATTTATGCTGAAATTGTTTCTTGTCTTCTGAATAGTACAAGGATATAGAATTCTCAAACTGAGATAATGCTGCTGCTACACAAACAAATGCCATGTTTACAAGTGTGTCCTGTACCCACAAGCATTTGATGGAAATAACCTACTAGAACACATGCAGTAACATCCCAGCAATGTGAAAAGACTAAATCATTCATACAGTTTCATTCTACTGGATCTGTTCATCCCCAAAAATAGGGACGAAATACCAAGAGGTGTCCCAGGAACAGTGGACTCCAAGTCTACAAAATTCAACAGGTCTTCATGCTTACTGTGTGTCATGGAAGATTTGGTGATAAGATTCAGGCTGCTAACTTTAATGTTGCCAACAAATATCCTTACAGGAGGGTTTAAGTGAGCCCATAGAGTTTCCCTAACTTACATGTGTTACTGCATCACAGAACAGCATGGCATCATGACAGCTATTTCAGTTATAACTTGTTAATACCAGTATTATAAACGGAACTTAATAGCATGTTGTTTCAGTAGAAATGATTACGGAAGTGATTTTAAAAAAATAAATACATATTTGTGCATCTTAGAAACACATGACAACCCCAGATATCAAGTCTCAGACTATTATGATTTGAAATAGATGAACAAAAAACACCCATAATTCAGGGTTGGTAAAATAACTCAATCTTCAATAAGTGAAATGCAACAATACCATATAAGGCCGCATTTCTATTCAGGCTTTTAGCAGCAATATAAACTGTAAGAAGAAAGTCCAAAGTAAAAAAAATAAATGAAAGTTATTAAAATACTTACTTTGTTTTACAATGCTTGCGTATTAATATAAGCCACATTGAGCTGAATGTAGAAGTTACTGACCAGCTAGTGGCTTTCTTAGAATTACGGTCTCATAACTGTCCTTTCTGACAGCAGAAAAGGATCCTATGCTGCTTTTTGTATTCATGGAGCTCAACAGCAATTCCCAAAGTCAGTTAGCTTCTTGCGTGAGGAAAAACATGCACACCACCACCCAGAAAGTACAGCAGTTGTTTTCCTCCCATAACCACAGAGAGCAGCCCTTTTGGCTTTTTGCTTGACCAAGGCAGGAAGCTCCTGCTCACAAACAAGCACAGGTCCAGGGCACACAATACAGAGAGGCTGCCTTGTGAGATTTCAGTTATGGAAAATACTCCCAAGCTTCTTTCACCCCACCATCCCATTCCATGCATATCCCTGTTGTTGCTCGGCACCATGACCACTTTCCTACTCCTGAATACCAAAGAGCTGCTGGGCAGGAGGTCAAGAGCTGTATCAAGTGCATGAGGTGCCCCAAAGTGGGAATAAGACTGTATGTTATCATGAATGTGCTACAAACTCTATAGGTGTATCAGGTACAGCCCAACAGTTGAGTGATCTGCACAACGCACATTACTTGACAATCCTGATACTGGTAGGGTTGGGCCCAGAAAACACAGCCCAATATTAACAGCTTCAAGTCTCACATGTACTTTTTTTTTGTCGATTTAGAATCTGCCCCTTAGCTGAAAACAAATCATAACAAAGACCTACCAGACAATCTTCAGGCTGGTCCCTCTCAGCAAACCGGCTCGTTGAATTTGTTAATTCAGTATTTTCCATTTTCCAAAAGAGGAAACCTGTTTTAGAAAAGCAAATCAATCATTGTCTGCTTCAATTCTGCCTATGCAGTTAACAACGTAACAATTTTCATATTAGATTTTCAAAACCTCATCTCAGATGCTAGAACTTCCCCTTGCATTATAATATCCTACCAGCAAGAAGAAGCTGCAAATACAAACTAGCAAGCCTAAACGAACACAGAGAAGAAAGGTGTTTTCATAATTGTATGAAGAAACTTCAATCTTTGCAGATATTAGCACTTTGAAAAAAAAAAAAGTGCAATTTAGGCATATCAAACCATCTGGATAACCTACTTCCTGAAAAGAATATCTGAAAATACACAATACCCACAAAACAAATTTTATAGGTATGTGAAGAGGAAGACTATATAATTTCAGAGGGGTGAACCCCTAGGCGTTGTCTTAGATTCTTCCTGTAGTGTAGACTCACTCCCACCAGTAAGCACAGGAAGATCATGAAGGTCTTTAACATTAGTAATTGCAGTACCTAGTTAACTGGTGATCTTTCCTAATCTTCCTAGCTGATCTTTCCTAAGCTACAGGCATTTCTCTGATTACAACATCATGATTTATTACTTGACCTCTACTGAAGAAATTTGTGGAGAGTTGAGAGATTCCAGGACAACAGTATCTCTTTCTTTTCCTTCTACAAAGGTCTCATCATTTTTTTCTTAAAAAACATGTTCCTTACCTTCCAAATTAAAATATTAATTTTATGGTTTTAATTTTCTCAACTGAAACTTGTGTCCTTGGTCACTCTTCAAAACAGGTCTAAGAGTATCTTTCCCCGTAAGTTTAGAATTTGTTAAACTAAGCAGAATTATTATGCCTACTTGGCATAAAATAGGGTTTATTTCTGCTGTCCTTTGAATGCCCACTGAGATCAAGTTTGCCAACTTTCTGGTGCTTTTGCACCCATAATTTCTCTTGAAAATTGTGGAAGTGGTAATACGAGTATGCGAAGGCCTATAAATAGGAGAAACAACTATTTCATTAATATTCCATATTTTTGTTCATAACGTAAATTCAAACATGTTATATTCCAAACAAAATTTGTCTTTGGGGTAAATTAGTACATCACTACTACTATTAGCCCACTGTCTGTGCTGAATCATTTTTTGAAGAATCTATACTTCCACAAGTCATATAAAATGCTTTTTCAGTTTGTGAATTTTAGGAGACATTGGAAAATCATTTTCAGCAATAGTTAGGTATTTTCTTACTTTTGCTGAACTTGAATCAAAAAAAAAAAAGTGTTCTAAACTGATAATTTAAAGTCTGGATACTTTTGATCATCATCTTCACAACCAGTAGTTCCCCCTAGATTTTAGAACAAGAAATTAATTAATTTTGTGTTGTTGCTGGTATTTTTCAGTACCATGAACCAGTTCTGGTCCTGTTGTTTATACAATGCATGTGAGGACAATATTGAAAGCGCACATATCTGTCCCTGGGCATAAGAGGTATAAGTGTTGCTGTATCTTACTAGGGTCTCAACTTTCACATTTTTTTCTTATAACTAGAATGTTTTTAGTTATTCTTGAATGTTTTAAATTATTCTTGATAATGAGAAAAGAGGAAAGGAAGGGAAGGGAAAAGAAGGGAAGGGAAACGAAGGGAAAAAAGAAAAGGAGAAAAGGGAGTAGATTTCTTATGATCTGTAATTCATACTGCAGCCATGTCTTTAGGCACGGCGTTTGCACTTCTTCAGGGAAGTAGGGGGTTAAAATAAATGTTTTTTCAGTGTGCCACACTATTATCTTTTTAATTCCTTGCACATTAGCACAAATGACAGTGTGTCATTCCTGAACTGCTCTCGGCAGGCTGTCCCCAGCCCTCTATTCAAATGCCGGTTAACGGCGTTTTCCGTAGCACGGGGCCGACCGCAAACGGTGGGGGAACAGCCGCGGCGTGTCCTCTCCCCCCCGCCTCAGCTTTGCAAACGGCGCCCACTGTCCCGAGCAGGGGACCCAGGTGACCCACCTGGCTGCCCGGGCGGCGGCCCCAACGGCCAAGGGCCCCCGCGCCCGCCTGGCTGCCGAGGGCGCGCGGGCCGCAACCGTTACCGGGGCCGAGACCGTTACCGGGGCCGAGACCGTTACCGGGGCCGCGACCGTTACCCGGCCCGCGACCATTACCGGGGCCGCGACCGTTACCGGGGCCGCGACCGTTACGCGGTGCCCCGCCCCTCGCGCCCAGGCCCCGCCTCGCCGCTGCCGCCGCAGCCCCGGCCCCCGCAGTCCCTCCTCCGGCGCTGATTGGCTGCCGTCGCGGCTGCCGCGATCGCCATTGGCTGCGGCGGCCGCCACTCAGCACGGGGGGGCTGAGAGGGCGGCACGGTGGCGCGGCCGTTGTTTCGCTCCGGGCGGCGGCGGTGCGGGAGCGGGGTGGTGGTACCGGCGTCATGGTGAGGAGCGGAGAAGGGTGGTGCGGGAGCGGGGTGGTGGTACCGGCGTCATGGTGAGGAGCGGGAACGGGAGCGGGGTGGTGGTACCGGCGTCATGGTGAGGAGCGGGAGCGGGGTGGTGGTACCGGCGTCATGGTGAGGAGCGGGAGCGGGGTGGTGGTACCGGCGTCATGGTGAGGAGCGGGAACGGGAGCGGGGTGGTGGTACCGGCGTCATGGTGAGGAGCGGAGCGCGCTGCCCTCCCGGGGAGCGCGGAGGCTGCAGCGCGTGGGGCGAGGGCGCGATGCGGAGGGAGGCGGCGGGAGCAGGGCCTCGGGCCCCGGCTGTTTGTTTCGGGGGAGCCCGGGGTGAGTGTTGCTGCCGGCCGGGCCGGGCCGGGTGCCGCCGGGCCGCTCCCTCACCGCGCCGCTGCTCCCGCCCGCCCGCAGTACGGCTTCGTCAATCACGCCCTGGAGCTGCTCGTCATCCGCAACTACGGCCCCGCCGTCTGGGAGGACATCAAGTAAGTGTCGGCGCTGTTCGTGCGTGTGCCCTCCCGCCGTGCCGCCCGCCCGGGCTGTGTCCGCGGCCGCTCTCTGTACCCAGCTGTGCCAGCTGCGCCCGGGCTCTTTGCTTGCGAGTGGCAGGGCCTGTCTTAACGTGTGCCGACTGCCCTTGTTCGGCAAAATAGGTCCCTAGGTTCTCCAAAACAGGGGTAAAATAGGGCCCTGCCGTTCCCGGGAATGCGCGGAGTGTAGGGCAGACGTAAGGAGCGTGCAGCATCGCAGGAAGCACGGAGGGCCCCGAGTCCTGCGCCGCGTGATGGGTGCTGCAGCCAAAGCTGCGCCTTCCCGAAGGAGGCAAGGCCCGGCTTTGGCTAATAAACTCCTATGCACAGCAAACATAAGCTTGTTTTACTATCATTATTATTTCATTGTGTATGTATTTATATGTTTTCACCTTGAAATTTCAAAAGGCATTGCATATAGAAATCTTTTTAAAAGCATAAATGTGTGTGGAGTTATAAGCTTACTTTATAAGGCTTCAAGTAATTGCATTTAGAAGGAACATTTGTAAAACAGATGATTGAATGTGATCTCTAGGTACGGAATGAGAAGTTCATCAATCTGGAGAAAGTAATATTTCAGCTGTACCCCTCCACCCTTATTTCTCCCTCCCACTTAATTTGGTCCGGTGCTATCAATTGCAATATGTTTGCATAGTTGTAACAATTTTGGAGGCAAAACACTGCTTTTTGCTGTAAACTTCTGTGACCATGACACATTCTTTCATGAATCTATTCTTCAAGATGTGATAATCATGTACAGTACTACAAAATTGAAAACCTTTGAAATGTTGGTTGGAAGGGACCTCTGGAGGTCATCTAGTCACTCTCTGCTCCAGCCAAGACTGTTATGAACACTATATCATCTATATAGGTCTCAACTTTGACTTTTGCCTGGCTGAGCCTTTTAAAACTTAAAGGGATGGAGAGTCCACCGTTCTGCAGATAATCCCTGCTCCAGCAATCTGTAATGGTTAGTCTGAGGATTATACTTTATTGATGCTTTTCTAAAGATTCCATAGAGTCTTTAGTGAATGTCATACAATTTTGCACCACAAGTTGAGAGTTCTATATGTTCATTTTTCTTGCATGCTTTACCTGAACATATCAATCTATTTTGAATTTTTAAGATCTGATACTAATTATTTGCCACAGGAAAGTTCGGATTTGGTTTAAAAAATGGTTAGACGTGAATAACTTCTCATGAAAATGATAATAGAACATGTAAGCATATGTTCCCCCTTCCTTATCATGTCATTCCTTACCAAAACACTTGACGGTACTGGGCCCTTTTGCACAAATTACAGATGCTGTTCAGTGGGTACCTGAGAGAAGTCCCTCTGGGAGCATGTGAGGTCTCCTGCTGTACTGCAAGAGCATGCTGAAGACTGTCAGAAACCAGTCATAATTCTACAGGAATCCTATTTTTAAAATATTAATTGCACAGTAGAATAATGAAGATCCTCTGAAGCATACGAGGAGTTTTACTCGTTTGACATTTTGAAGAAGTTAATAGAAAGATAGGAAATGCTTTGCTGAAGGTTAGTTTTCCTTAGGAAATAGAGAATGGGGATGCAGCAGCTTCCTGAATTTCAGCTGAGAACCATTGCTCTGTCTTGTAGCAGGTCCACAGTCCTTGCCAGCTCAGACAGAAGATGGAAGAAGGAAGGAAGGTGCTGTGTCATAACAGCACCTGAACAAAAGAATGGAAAATGATTTGTGAGAGAGCCAGTGTGTATGCAGCCACAGATCCTTATGCAAAAGGTGTTTGCAGCAGTGTATTTATTCAGCAGGATTCATCTTGCAAACTGATGTACTCCAGATGTTAGAAATCAGCAAATGAAGCCCGTGTGCGTCTCAGTGGAGCAGATGAGAGCGAGCAGGCTGGTTTAGTGGGTGCTGGAAAGTCCACCAGTTAGGCACCAAATGCTCCTTGTTTTAGGCTCAGTACGTTCCTGTGGTACGTTCTTGAGTGTACTTCATAGCAGGCATAACTTGCTATAAAGAGTTCACCAAAGAGCAAATATAAGCAAATACAGACTTCCTACAAAGTTTTGGTTAAAGCTTTTAAAAATTTAAAAAACAGGACCAAAATATAGACCAGTTCTGAGGCATGCTGGATTGAATCACTGATGACTGAAGATGAGTAATTGCTGGAGTCAGTACTGTGGTTTATTTTTTTTTTTAAAAAGGGAATTTTGCACAATTAGTATGACAGAATTTGCAAGAACTTAACAAGAACTTAAGCGTTTCTGTGACACAGAAAGGACTGTGGTAGCAGAAATCAGTACAGAATTAGGTGGCTGAGTTTCCTTTCTTTTTCCATGTTGAGCTGATCTACTATTTTGGTTCTTTCCGAAGTCACCACAGAAGCCATGAAACCACATTGTAGAGTGGTGGGTTGAGCTTGCTGAGTGATTCTCAACATTGGTAGAAGTGATAGGAAAACTTGCAATGGACTAAACTGAAGTAATGAAAACAGACCGTTCTTTGAAACAGAGGTGGACTTCGGGAAGGTTAAATACTGGGTTGAAAGTGTTTGTTCCTTCTGAAGATGAAAACTTGTCTTCTGTGTCTTCTTCAACCAAAAGTGATATTGAGTGGAATTCTTAACTGTGGAGTTCTGGAGACTAAATAGCTGAATTTAATACACTTGTGAGAGTGCTGTTTTGTTGCCATAATTTATTATTAGTTTATAGTTAGAGTAATAACTTCATATGTCTGTTTCTGATGTTTCATTGTATTTTTAACACTTCTGTGAAACCATCATCAGTCTGAAAAAGATGAGTATTCATTTTGTTTCTAAATGTCTCGGAGTGGAGTTCTGGGGAAGGTTAGTCTCCATGCTTTCATCCATTTGTAAAACAAAATACTTTTCCTTGCACAGGAAATGATTTTACAGTAAGGCACTAAGCTCATGGAAAAATTACAATATATACTGTGAAATTTGAGTGAATGTCAATTTTGATGACTCAGTGGAGATAAGGCTTGGTTTTGATAAAGAACTAGAACTAAAGAGCATAAAAAACCAAAAATAGTTCAGAACCTGAATTTAGTCAAAGAGGTTGAGTTCAAAATAAGATGAAGGCAGATGACATGAATAATGAAAGGTAATCTTTATTTATCATCAGTCTTTATTCAATTTTCTCAGCATTGAAATCCTGGAAGTTTATTTCTCCTTAGTTTTTCTCCGGTTGCTACTCATAGAATTGAGAACTTGGAGTGACAGGCAATTTCTTTATTGTGAAGCCCTACTACTTTACTATAGTATTAGAGAAGTAGTTGGGAGAAGCGAGTGAGGACTGTTTGAGAGAATCTCTCAGCAGCTACTGAGTGTTCCTGCGGATTTGCCTTTGTGGAAGGTGAGGATGATTTGACATCGTTTATTACTGGCAGTTGTAATGTGCATGTGGCACTTCTTGGTTCGCTTGCTTGGTCCTGGCGAGGAGAGGCAGGACCTGGAGTACATGGAGACACTCTGCTTTGATCACTCCCTGCTAACCTTGCAAGATGTCGTTTTCTTGCTAACTGAACCGTTGTTTAGAACTGTTAGCACATTTTTGCCGACAAGGTGCTTTTGATTTGTTGCTTCCCTTGAAGAAATAAACTCTCTCAAATCCCTGATTTTGTTATTGTTACATGTAGACTTTTTTTTCAGTGTGTGGTCACAATTGCTCTGGCTTGAAAAGATGGTTTTCAAGATTCCCATGGTGTTATATATCTTTAATTCTCCTGCAGCCAACATAAACACCAGCTAGTATAAACAAAAAATTCTGAGCCCTGACTGCTTTCATATCCATGCAGTTGTGTGCTCGTGTCTGATCAAGGTCAGATCGATACTGCTGGGTGATGCAGTGATGTGTGAGTCTGGTATAAGTCATGTTCACAGAACTGCTGTGTAGCCAGAACCAAACATCAACAGCCAAAACCAAACATCATCCACAAGGAAGGCTTGTCAAATTCTGTCTTCTCTCCTAGGTTCAAGAGATGTTCTTTTGATGAATGTAGTTAAATAGGTTTATAGTTATGTGTTTTTAGAGGGTGCTTCTGTGATGGTAAAATGCGAGCCATTACGCAACAGTTACATCTAGCTGAGCTGCACTGCCAATACATGTGCGATCCGGAGCACCCCATGCAGCAGCTCTAGAGGTTTCACTGCTTGGTGAGCTGAGCGTTACAGGACTGCCTTCCTGAAACAGCAGCTGCAGCCTCGGGACCGTACGTGGGAGCTGGGCAATGTTGGGAGCAGGGAGTCTGCATGTAATTTAGCCTGTGCCTCCCAGCAGTCTGCCTCTGTGTTTGATTGCTGTTAAAAGAATACAAGGGTTTCCCTTCCCTTTGGCTCCTAAATCTGAATTTGGGCCAGGTTAGATGCTCAAACTTTGTCCCTTTCACATACGTTGTCAAGAAAGGGATCAAGAACTTGAACTTGAATCCCTTATTTATAAAACACATAAAACATCTGTGTTGAAACTTGTGCAGAAGCAAAACAGGCATCTCATGCCCCAAGAGCAATGCATTCTGTGCTCCTCTGTATCTAAGTAACTTAAGTTGCAGAAAACAAAAATAGTATCATGGTTTCCTGCTCCTGTCTCAGTGCTTAGTGTGGAATCAAGGCACCATGCTGCCTTTGCCCTTTTTTATACTACGGCTGTGGATGAGGCTGGTGAGAGCTGCCCACGCATGCTCTTAAATGCCAAGACTCAAGGTCTGGGGAACCTGTTGTGTTTTGCACTAGTTTCATCTTATTTAATGAAACTGGAAACTATCGTCGTCACTTTTGAAAGTCAAACCTAACCATGTTGGCATGAATATGAGCAAAGTGAACAGGCAGTTTTCTTGCTCAAAAAAAAAAAAAAAATCAAGTAGTTCACCTAGGTGCAAAAACTTTCCTTGACAGAAGTAGAGAAAATTTGATTGTCTAGGTTATCTCTAGATGGCCTTACCCGTGCAGCCCATAGCCTCAGCTTCATCCCCTCTGCCCTTCAGACAAATCTTGGGTCTTGCAGGCAGCTCTGAGTAGACAAGTGCAGCCAGGGAGAAAGGGCTTATTCAAGTCAATTAAATGGTAGAGTTAATGAATGGAGAAGCAGCAGGAAGAAAAAGATGAGAAGAATGAAATTATCTCCTATAGCTACTCATAATGATGGTCTTTTCTGACTGTGGAGCACTCAGTCTTTTAATTGTAGAGTAATTATGGCATGTGATTTTTCTATTTAAAACAATCTTACAAAAATGATTTTTTTTGGAATTCTAAATATTGGAATTTGAAATTTTGGCATTTGGTTGCCTGTGGCAACCACCTCTAGATCAGCTTGGAGTTTTTCTGTGCCTTGAATTCAAGGAGTTTTTCCTTCATGTACTGAAAGGATAGATGGTGGCAGGAGTAGCTCGTTGCAACCTTGTGTCGGTTAACGTAGATGATGCCATTTCCCCAGTACATTCTTCAGGAAATCAAGTAGTTGCTTCTCTAGTTTCACTCTCCTGCTTTACGCACGGTCTCCTGGGCTCCCTGCACAGCAAATCCAGTACTGATGTCCCTTGCACACCGTTTCCAGGCTGTCCCTGCATCCAGGCTGTGCGGCACGACTGTCCTTGGCCGTCTCCTTACTGAAACTAAGCATGAGCCCCAGGAAGCTCTTCTCAGCCCTAGGGTGGTTGTGCCTGCTCTGGCCCTGCTCTGTGTCAGCATGAGTGACATGTGCTTTGGGCATAAACACTGCTGAACACCTTGAAAAAGTACCGGACACCTGAAATCAGTGAAGCTTTTTGTCCCTTTATTGTTACGTATGATACCTAATATTATCATTTCCTATGCTCCAAGATTATTTCTTGAGCTTGCCTATATTGTCAGTTTAAAGTGCAAAAGGTATAATTGGCCTCAGTAGCTAATTAAGAGAGAACTAATTAATGCTTGTCCATTATGCAAGTAAATTATAGGGACCTGTTCCACAGAAAGGCTTATTAGAGAGGAGTAATTCTGTCTGCAGAACTGGGTTTGAAAACTACACTGTAAATGAGGCCTGATGATATTGGTTATATGTGAGGCACAAATGGGATAGCATGAACTATTGAATAGCTGCCCGTGAACTGAGCAGGCTCTGTCCTCAGCACAGAGAAGCCCCAGCCCAGGTTGAGTGGGCACAGAGATGTCCCGGGCGGGCAGGACACGTGCGTTGCGGCAGGTTCCCCGCTGCTGCCGTGGATAGCAGCATGGCTGCTGCTGCTGCTTGCACAGAATTAAAATGAAAAAGCGCTCTTTATAAGACGCTGTTTTGCTTCATACACAGTATGGAAGATTTCACATTCTCTAAGATTTCCCCTGACTGCTGCCTCTGTATTCCAGGAAACACTTTAAAAAGTGAGTAAAACAGTTCCATAATCTGCCCCAATCTGTCTACAGTTGTAGCAGGGTCTGTTTTGATATGAGGGAATATGGATAATCATCAGCTTAGAATGTCAAGTATTTGAAGAGAACATAATTTGCGTGTGTGTGAATATTCTTATGCATGTAAATATATATTTTTGCATATATATTATTTGAGACGTGTGTTCATATATATGTTTGTGCATTTCTATTATATCTAATAATAAATATATCTATTGCAGGCTGGGCAATTAAAAATGCAGAATAAATAGGTGATAAAAATAGATGATAAAAATCAAGTATCTTTGCAGAACGTGAGACAAGGCATTTCAGATTTGTCCCGTATGAATCATCTCTTGGAACTATTGGAGACTTGCTCTGTATTGCCCTTTCCCAGCCCTAAACTAGCTTATTATAAAGAACAAGTATTTATTATAAGAACTTTACTGGCTAAAATTACTGTATCTGTCAGGCTCAAAGATGTTACAAGCATGATGTGTTAGTTATCTCAATTATGTTCTCACCATAATCAACCACTGAGGAAAGAACTACATTTTTTAGACTGAAGGTCCTTATATATTTTGCTTTGTGTGGGACCTGATTAAAAAACAAAATATGTTCAGGAGTGGTACTGCTCTGTGAAAAGCCATGACAGCTGATTTTGTTGTTGCCTCCTGAGTGGATTTGCTCAGTGCTAAAGATAATTAATCTGCTCAATCAATCTCACAAGAGGGGGGGGGGGGGAAAGAAAGAAAAAGTGAAGTGAAATCACAGAAAGGGATTTTGAAAAGCTATCAGTGATGAACGGACAACTTTTTTTTTTTTTTTTTTTTTTTTAAGGCTATCATTCCTCTTAACATTAGTAAGTGTTTATTCAGAAAGTGACTTTTTGTACATTTAGTGCTGTTTACGTTTCTGAATGTTTATGTTTCTAAGTCTTTTTTTGAAAACTATTCCAAAATTTTAAACATTTTATAAAAAATGCTTTCTTAAAACAAATAGTCAGTGTTGACCAGATAATTCTCCACGGGTCTGGATGTTACTATTCCCAGGATTTGTAGGGTCAGGACACTACATTTCCTGCTCCTTTAGTTCCTCACAGCGGAAGGACCAGTTTGAAGAAGGTCAGGAGATTAAACTGTGTGGACGTCAAATTCTTTAATTCATCTGGGAAAGGCTTGGCCAGAAAGAAACAGCGGCATGATGTGAACCAGAGGTGTGGATGTGCTCGCTCTCAGGTGCCTCAGAGCTTTCCCAGAGCTGGGAGCTTTGAGCTCTTTCAGGATACCAGCTGTTATATCACTTACTCTTGTAAACGGAATACTTAAAAGACTTTTGTAAATACCATTCTTTTAGTCTACTTAGGTAAAAGGAAGCAAAATATTACTAGCTTTGTATTTTTTTTGTAATATTTTTAGTATTTGGAGCAGTAACAAAGAACCACAACGTTTGTTGCAGTTCACTGTATCTCTAAGATTATCTTGTTTTGAAAGCCTACATTAAACACTCATCTCCAGCCTGTAAAACTGGGAAGCAGCTCTGAGCTCTGAAGTCTATATATATACCTATTTACTTTTCCCAGAACATCATTTTCCTGGACAGATTCCCATTTTTATTTAATCTAGTAACTCCATGTAATTTATTTTTTTTCCTAGCTGGTTGTTTAAAGTGTCTTTAGACAATTCATAGTCTCTTTTTTTTTTTTTTTTTCCCTCTCTCACTTTCTGGAGGGAGTGGGAAGAATGGGTCAATGTTTTTAATATCTTTTAGCAAAGCACCTTTTTGAAATATACGGAAAAAAATGAGTAGCATTTTAAATAACACATACCATCTGTAAAGGAATGTAATGAGCAGTTAATTTGCCCGTTGTAATGTAAAAGAGATGCAGAGGCACTGATTTTAGTTCCTGATATTAAACTCAGTTCTGACACATGCAGTTGTGTTTAACGGGGTTGCTCTTGGGACGGAATGAAACTTGACATGCTCTCGACAGTGAGATCAGAATCGTGACGGGTGTCTAAGCACGGTAGTGTTATTTTATCATTAGTATTGTTTTGACTGCTCTCTTCAATTTAATGAGTGCTTTTTCCATCCCTCGCACCAAGTGTAATTAAGCACAATAGTGGCACCAGTCCCAGCAGAAACAATGCTGTCATGGCAGAGGGTGGCTCTGGGGGTAGCTGCTGTTGTGGGGTTTTCGGGTGACGCACCGCGCGCTCAGCGCTGCTGTTTGGTAGGAGGAGACCCAGCTGCAGTTTAGATGCACGAGGTGATCTGTAAAAGTGATCTCAGCAGCTTCTAAATACTAATGCAGCTGTGTTACAGAGAGGCCTGTGTATCTTCAGAACACAAAATAAATTGTTCCGTACTGTTTTGTATCCTATTATCTTCCTGTTGGCATGCATTGCATTTTCTCAGTATTTACTGCAAGCACAGTTTCTTGATGAAAAGGATATTTTTCTGGAAGAAATATTCTTTTTGATTTCCAGCTTTATGGCTGATTTCAGAGTTAGACTAGCAAGTGCTACTGCAAAAGAATAAAAGTTTTGACAGCAACAACTTTCAGCTTGATTATGGTTTATTTCAATTGCCTTTATGTGCTGCACTCTCATAGCAAAATTACATTAAAATCCACTTTGTGCAGGGTGTGCTCTGTAAGTAAAAGAAGTGTATACAGGACCATCTTGACATCTTGTCCAACTAAGCTGCATTTGAGATCTCTCTAGACAGATAAAAATCCTTACCACGTCAACAAAGATTTCCCCTGTCTTTGCAGAATGTTAAAGACTCACGTAGATAGAAGGTCTCTTTCCACACATACTATTCAGGAATCTCTGTACTAAGCAAAAAACGAGTCGTTCTGAATCACATCTCAGTTTCACAGTGTAAATTTGGAATGTGAAATAAAAGTGCGCGCAGTCTGCAGTTTAAAAATCTGTAGTGCAAGATCTGATCTGATTTTTAAGAAGATTTTTGTCTGCAAGTTTGCTAGCACTTAACACTTCTCCACTCTGTGAATTATTAACATTGCCTTTGAGCTTTAGTAGTGTGTTTTGAGATCCTAAACTGCCCGTACAATGGGAGAGCGTTTCAAAGCGCCCATTGTACACACGTAGTATCACCCGTACTCCCAGCCTGTGCCGCTAGCAATTACCGGGGTGTTAGCATGACCAGGGGCAGCCTAATGGGAGGAAAGGCTCCTCCAGGACTTGGTTCTGCTTTGATCTACTCGGTAGGATTTTTTCCATTGATCTGCGCAACGTCAAGGTCAAATGCGTACTTGAGAAATCTGTTCTCCATGTAGCTGTGTTATTTTCCATGGTGCAATAGGTAAGATTCTTTTTTTTCCATGGTGAACATCCTCGGGTTAACCTGGCTAATACATACATTTTGGAGGACAGAAATGCATTTTAGGAAAGACTTGGCTGAAATCTTGGCTTTCCTCAATTTGGATAGCTCTGTGTAGGCATTTAAAGCTAGTCTAGGGTGAATAAAAAGGGTTGCCAGACCCTAAAAATTAGAACAGACATAACCGAACTTCTGAACCATGTAATATCATGGCCCATGTGTGGATTAACAGAGGTCAGCTTAGGCAAGAGCATCAGTCTCTTGGGATTTTTTGAAGTTTTGTACATGAACTTATTATTGGGAACAAAGCACACCCTCCTTTTGTTTTTAGAAATGTAAATGTGACATGAATTGTAAATCATGCTCTGTTTGACTTGGAAGTGGTTTGGAGAGGAAGGCCGTGTAAAAGTGAAGTTTGCTACTGTAGTGCTGCTGCTTTGCTGAGGAATTAACCAAGGCTACACTTGGGAATTTGCCAGTTGTTGTTGTTGTTGGCTGGTTTTCAGCCAAGCTGTTAGGAAAGTCACCGCATGTTATTGCTGTGTTAACACCTTTGTGATCAGATACCAGGCTCCACAAAACAACATTAGAGCTATCCTAACATGCTGTGGTTGTTTTATCTGGCCTGAAGCTGGGGATAAAGACTGCAGCGAAACATTTCAAGGGAGATTTCCCAGTTTTCCATTAAGCTGTGAAATACTGAGTTTTCTATATGTCACCAACCAAATGTAAATCCTGTGCATCCGAGGGTGCTGTGTTATATCCCAGTTCCGCTCCCAGCTCATGAACCATCTGTCAGCCAGGGGGGAGAAGCTGCTCACAGAACAGTGCAGCCTCCTGGTCCTTCCACGTTCACATCCTCGACGTGTAGCCCTGCCTTGTTCTGCACCACGGGCCTGGGGCAGTGGGGTGAAACCAGCCGATCACCCGGGAGGAGTCGCCAGCGATGGCCAGTCCATCGCAGTAGCTCTCTGCAAAGCAGCCTCGCTTTTGGTATTGGCTATGCTAGTTTTCAGAACCCTCCCATAGATTTCTTTTGCGGTTCCTTAGTGTAAATGCAGGTAGGCTGATGCAGCAGGGGTCAGGTAACTGGGTGAGAAAACTGCAAGCATGAGGAAGCCTTCTGGGTGTTGTCTGCTCACCGCAATGAGTGCTTTGGTGGCCTTGTCCTCTGCTCTCATCACCGTGACCCCTCGGCGCTGGCAGCTCGCACCCCTTCCACACTGCGGCATTGTACCCACAGGGGAAGGGCGGCTGCAGCACCTCGCGTTTGTAGAAGGTCTAATGCAGTTTGTGTTGTATTGAAGTGTGCAGGAAGAGCCATTATTGACCTGCAGTTCAGTAAATTTGCTGGGTGAAAAACATGTTTGTTAAAAAAAAAAAAAAAAAAAAAAAAAAAAAATCACACAATTTGGGCTGTTTTGGATAAGCTTGCAGCAACATTTCTCTCTCACAGGTAGTCTTCAGGCTAATCAAGGTTTTAGAGACAAAGGTGTTTGTAAGTTCGCACTGGCGTCAGGTTAGTGAGGGTGCTGGGAAGGCTTCAGAAGCTGCAGTCTCGGCTCACTGGGGACAAGGAAGAACCTTCACGTGGCTTCGCTGAAGCTCCTGCCGCCCTCAGCCCCCCACGAGCTGCACAGGGGACAGACCTGCTAGGAGAAAAACAGCCCAGGAAAACAACCAGTTGGCTGAATATTTTGTCTTTCAGCTCAGCGTGTAGCCAAATGATTGGGATGTATCAAATGCACCCCTCAAGGATGGGAAGTATGGAGAAGAAATGGTTCAGGGAAGAAAAAAAAGGGTTCTGGGATCTACTAATTTCAAAGCATTGGCTTTAAAAGACATTTTAACTTTTGTTGTAAGTTTTTATCAGACGTTGTTGTAAAGATTTGCAGTAATTGTAGGATGAACAAAATGTTTTTACCACATGAATTTGAGTGAGGAATATAGTCCTCCGCAGGAGCAAATCTCTATTTGGTGAATTTTCTCAAAGGAAGTTTTTAAGAATGGGGTTGATTTCTTTTGGATTGTAATTTTTTTAAAATACTATTCTCTGTCTCCTAGTTAGAGGTAGCTAAAATATCTCTCTTCCCCGATTAACCTGGGCCCCTTCCCTGGCAGGGCCGTCGGCGCTCAGCACGAGCGGAGCCTCGCAGGAGGTGAGGGGCACCCGGAATCACGGCCAGGGAGTGGAGGCTGCAGCGCTCAGCGCATCATTCCTTCTGCAACTTTGTTCTGTGAATACAACTATTTTAACGGAAAACTCATCGTTAAGCCTACAGAGAAGTGTAAATGGCTGCTGGGTAATCAAAAGCATCTAGGGAAAACTGGAGAAAAAATAAAATGGCTGAAATAATCTAAATGGAGCAGGCATAGAGATCAGCAAAGGTGATTTTCCAAAGTGTTGGCTTAGAGATGCTGTAGGCTTTGGAGAAAACTTTTGACAAAGTACATTAAAGACCACGAAAAAAAGAAAAAAAGCATGGCTTGGCACAAAGAGGGAAAAAGGAGAAGTTTCAGTCGACATAGTTGGAGGAAGTGTAAGAAGTTTTGCAGGCAATACCAAGGTGATCAAACTGATTCAGCTTTTAATCGAGAAAGTTCTCACGCACAGAAAAAAGTCTGTTGGACAGTGCAAGTAGCCAGTTTTTGAGGACATTCATTGCATTTCCAGATGTGTCATGTTATCCTTTGTGGTTTGGCTGAGAAGATGGGGGGAATAAGAGAAAGCATAGTGTGTATTGTTTGTTCACCCTTTCCAAGTTCTCCTCTAAACTAAATCTGAGCTAGTTACATAGTTACACATTCTAGGACTCAAAGACTCAAGATGGTTTTCTTTTCCGTATTAATTTCAGTTCAGTTCTTGTGGATTATGCCAGTGTCCCTCACTGACCTCATATGTTCCAGGACAATATTTCTCACTAGCAAATCCAGCTCTTCTCTTTCTTAGAAGAGGAGGGAATATGTTTTCAAGATACAGTTTGATATCCTGCAGGCTGATTTGGAGTTTTTAGAGAACAGATGGAGGACCAGAAGTACTATTAATGAACCTGAAAAGAGGAATATGTTAAGGGATACTATGTACACATGTGGTTTCCGCTTGCTTTTTTTTTATAAATGTATTATTTCTTCAAGTAATCACTAAAATTACTGTAATTGATCGTTTACAAACAGATCTCTCTTTTTTTCTCTCTTTGAGAACACTTCTCTTGCAGACAGTTTGCCCTGCTTACCAGTGCCTGTTCTTTCATCTGTTCTGAGAAGCTCCCCGAGAGTTTAAGAAAAACATAAAATTTATTAATGTTCTTCCTTTTAATAGAAAATGTTCCTTTTATACAGAATTCTGTAGTATCTTAGCTCTGACCTTCTATGACTTTGTATTGCCTTAGAAAGATAGCTCGTTTTGAGCTCACTGTGTCCGTTTGTGCTGTAGATGTACAAATGTGCATGCCATATAGCAGTTAGGCTTCATTAATTCATTTAAAATACAGATTTTTTTTAAATACAGTGTAGCGTATTTTTTGGCAAGTGGAAAGGAAAGAACGAAGAGGAAGAATGAGTTCAAGACTTCCATTGAGAAATGGCCAGAATTACAGAAATTGGTTTCATGAGTGTTAGGATAAAAAGAGGAGCAATTTCTTATCATGTAAGATTGGAATCACGCCTGTACAGCAGTACCATTTGTCATTTAAAATTTTAAGATAGTCAAGAATGCTTATTTTTCAAGTTTTTCTTTCCTTTGAGTAAAGAAAGAAATGTTTCTGTGTTTGTATGACTGGATAATTCCAGTGTAAAGGTAATTGCTTAAATTGCTTCTTGTTGTATAGCATTGTTACTTCATTATTGTATTATTTCATTTCAAAGCAGGTCATGCCAGTTCTACAAAATTATAATCTAAACTTCATTCAAAGAGCTGTGTTTTCTTTGATGATTGATTGTGTTATGATGTTACACAAATGTACTGGTGGAAAGGGAACAGGGGATTTTAAACAGTAGATTTAGAATCTACATTCTAAAGCTTTTTAATTCTTCTGATGATCAGTAGGAATTTAGAGCACTTAGAAATACCAGCTCTTAAACAGTACTTTTCAACTCTCTCAAGTAGCACTTCTGTCCTCCTCTGGTGAAAGTCCTTCATTATGTGGTGGTACTAAATCAATTTTTACTGTGGCTTTCTTACATTTGTACACTGGGAAGATGATGATTCCAGTCCTGACCTGATATGTGTCTTAATTCATATGATCTAAGTTGAGTTTTTTGGTAAAAATCTATCTCATTTTCTACTTTTTTGATACTTTTTTTTTTTAAAAAAAAGATTTTTGGTTTCTTTTGCTTTGTTTTTTGGGTTTTTTTTTGGTAACATAAGATGATGAGATTCAGGCATTCATGTAGACTTTACTACCTTTTGGTCTTCTGTCTCTCTGACGTGATCTGTAGCATGGAGCTGTATTTAGATAAAAGAATATTTTTCTTGTAACGAGGTAGCCATGACCCTCACCTGCAAAGCTGCTACTGCTGCCATGATAATACTAGTTTTGTTGAGCCAAAATACAGTCTAGGTGCATGAACTGGAGAATGAGTATGTATAAATATGACCTCCTTTCAATGGATCCTGCAAAGGACATTGTTGAGAGTCATCATGGACAAGATCTCGGACAGAAGGTGAACAGCTGCTATAAAATAACTACCCTGCGGAAGGAAGTGGCGCCCGTGCACAAGGCATGGCCAAAGCCAAGGCGAGGCGCCGCGAGGAGGGCGGCCGGGGCTGGTGTGCGCGCGTGCTCCGGGTTCAACCCGGGAGGGAAAACACCTGGGTTCCTATGGTGCTTTCAATGACTGCTAGTGCTCTGCAAAATCCTTGTGGTTTTTATGCTTTTAATCCACCCGGAGTCTGCAGAATTCTGAAACAGGGGTATTTGATTAGGCTCTTTGATTAAGTATCTACAGCTTGGTTTCAGGTTCTGTTGGGAGATTTGAGCAAGTGGTTGTTAAAAACAACTCGTGCCTTCTATAAATAAAATATAGGCAAAACTGGAAAGAGTGAAGAGAATTACTTAAAAAAAATGAGTTATTGGATATTCACATATTGTAAAATACAAGTTCTATCTTTATTAGTTCAGCAACTTCTCTGTGAGGTTCTATACCGAAAAATCTTATTTATTTGCCCCCAATTCATTATTTTTCCAGAACAGAAGTGGTAGTAATTTGAACCCCAGGCAGCTCCACGTCCATGTGAGGAAGAACTTCTTTGGTGTGAGGGTGCCCGAGCCCTGGCACAGGCTGCCCAGAGAGGCTGTGGAGGCTCCTGCTCTGGAGATCTCCAACCCGCCTGGATGGACCCTGTGCCCCTGCTCTGGGTGTCCCTGCTGGAGCAGGGGCTGCACTGGGGGGTCTCCAGAGGTCCCTGCCAACATCAACCATTCTGTGGTTCTGTGGTAATGGTCTCATATTGCCCTTTAATTATTAATTTGAAACAAATCTAGTGCTAATTTGCAATAGTAAGTAGCTTCTCAGAGGTGGAATCTATACACTTTATTTTATTTAAAGGACAAATTTCAAGTAATATGATCTATAGATTTAATGTTTCTCCTATAATCAAATATACATATATATATTTTTTTAGGAAGGAAGCTCAGCTGGATGAAGAAGGACAATTTCTTGTCAGAATAATTTATGATGATTCCAAAACCTATGATCTGGTTGCAGCTGCTAGCAAGGTCCTTAGTAAGTATGCAGGTTCCTCCAGGAATTCTGCTCTTGGTGGGCAGCTCTTGGCGCGATTTCTTCAGAGTTTTAAATGTGCTGGTTTTACTTCTCATTACCTGAAAGATGATGATCACAAATCCATGTGGCACAGCGAAACACGTAAAACATAGTCCTCCGAAGAAAGGATTTTTTTTTTCCTGTTTAGACAAAAAAGTTTTATTCCTTTTGTTTCTTGAAATGATTTTCATTGCTTGTAAAGTATTCCAGATCATCAGGTACAGCTTAAATTACAGTAATATATTTTGTCCAGGAGGCATGGACAGTGTTACAAGCAGAACAAGCAACAATCTAACACTCAAACTATGCACCTTCCCGGCCGGGCAGCCCATCGGTGCTTCATCCGTGGTGCTCTGCCCGCCTGCCAACGAGCTCGCCTCATTGCAAAGCTGGTTGTGACGTGGGTACTTCTCATTTCAGAGCTGTCACTAATTGGGGTAGCATCGATTTCTCAGTCGTGCAGCTTGGACTGGAATTTAAAAAACAGAATTATGCCTGCCAGCATTATTTGATTTACAGTCCCCAAATGCAATACGAATTAGTAGTCAGACAAGAACCCATAAGCCAAAGATGGCTGGAGAAGTCATTTTGAACTGGAGCAACTGATGTGGCTTATCACGCTAGTGCAGGCCAGAAATAACTCCCTTGAAGTCTGCATTAGTAGCTACAGCGTTCTTTTATTTGAGAGAAGAGATAAGTATAGATAAGAAGTGCTCTCTTATCTATACTAACATTTAAAATGCTGCCCATTTTCAAAATGCAGCATAATCAGAATGTTAATTGGTAAATGCCCGTGAAATTCATGCATTTAGTGCTCATTATTTGATGCATTGACCCTGAATCTTGTTTTCCTCATATTCTTGACCTGTTAGATAGAGTTTAGGCACTGTCTTTCTTATTCATGCAAAGGAGCCTAAAGTGAGCAAAATATACGAATTGCAGTATTTGTACTGAATCTATTTTTCTATTTTAATTAGATCTAAATGCTGGGGAAATCCTTCAGATGTTTGGGAAGATGTTTTTTGTGTTTTGTCAAGAATCTGGTTATGATACAATTTTACGTGTGTTGGGCTCGAACGTCAGAGAGTTTTTGCAGGTAAGATTTTTTTCTTTGCTGAAGTTTATTTTTACATTCTTGCAATGATAATATTTTAAGTTGCTGTGTTTGAATTTCAGTGTTAGCAGAGGACATTTGCTAGTACAAACTCCTGTGAATTCTGCCCGGAATAGTGTACTAACAGCTGTGCCAACAAGTATACTTTTTAGCTTGTTCTTGTGATGGAAAATCAACATTATCTGTGATTTATTGTTGTTGCAGCTTCCAGCAGTCGGATTAGGTCAGGAAACTGATTTATATGCCTATTAAAAATAAACTTTTTTACAGATTGAGTTTATTGTGCTGAGCTTTCATAAGAATCTTAAAATACATAATAAAGATAGTTCCAAAAGGTATAAGGTGCATCTTGAAATCTGTACTGAGCCCAGGATTTATGAAATAATCGAGGGCTTCATTTTTTGTAAAGCCTGTGAAAATAAATCTGACATTTCTATTCTACTTCCCTTGGTATCTCAGAGAGAATTTAGTTTATCTGTAGATGAAATACAGGTACTCCAAGCTCCAAGGAGGAGGAAAAGAGAGCACAACCAAAACTAATATTTATATTCTTTGTGAAAAACACATGCCTGGAAAAAGCACAAATTGTATTAAAAGACGCTATGCCAGAGAGAGGCAGTGTGAAAGGAAATACCTTCTAAGAAATCCCAAGTGTGCTTTTGTTGTGTTCAGTAGCTTTCCATTGAAAGAGAATCAATCAAATACTGGAGTAGTGGTTAATACAGTCCCATTAAGGGAGTCATTTACTTGGCTATATAAATGATTGTAATTGCAGTGCAATAAATGTAAGCAAGTTAATTCCTCTTTTGGAAAAGTTTCCAGAAATGCTGTACGGCGCAGGCCTGACCGGCACATCTGTGTATGTCAGGTGCCAGTCACAACTTGGTTGCTTGCAGACGGGCTAATCCTGCCTGTTCTAGTGCCCCTGGTCCTTGCTCACTGCTGCTCCGGGATCCCTGTGTGTCTCTCCAGGGAGCTGGTCACCGCGCTCAGCCCGGGAAGTGACGTCTCTGATCCCAGCACGAGCTCTGACATGTGTCTGGGTGGTCTGGGAGCCAGGAATTTCAGGAGAGAGCTTCAGATGCGTTACCTGATTGCTCTTCTGGCCTGCAGAAGGTGATCAAGCCAGAAGAGAAAAAAAAAAGAAAGAAAAAAAGATACTTTTATTCTAGAAATTGCAGTATCAAATTAGAAAGGAGCAAATAAAACAAGGAATAAGAGCGGGTGTCAGAGAAGACAATGACAGTTCCCGAAGCCTCGGGCAAGGCTTGGGAGTGCTCGTCGCTCCTGGATCTGCACGCACATCTCCACTGCTCGGGGAGTCCTCACCTGGGTCCAGTCAAGCGCCTTGCTCAGCCCGTGGTCTGCGTGCAAGGGAAGAACAGAGCACTCCTGGGGCTGGGAAGCGGCTCCAGGACATGCTCCACCAGCTCAGGGTGTGCAGTGGAGAGTCAGGGCTGAAGGGCCTGTCGTGAGAATTACTTCTCTCGCTGTATAGGCATGAGATCCCCCGGTAATGGGTTAGTAGGGTAGCAAGGTGCTCTCGCACAGTGCAGCTACTGCCTTAGCAACACGTGTACTGGAGTTAGGTTTTCATACTTGGACGCCCATTTTACAAAAGTTTTGTGCTTGACATTGACCTTCTCCTGTAGCAAATTCCTTCTGAAACTCTTCAGGTGCTGTTGGCTGTGTAGCTGGAAGATTCCTGGCCTTTTCTGTGTATCTCCCTATGAGCTTTTTTCCAAAAGGTCAACATATACCAGCTGTTTCTTAGGAGCACACACTGAAATGGCAGTTCTGCACCTGATTAAGGAGATTTTGGGGCACTGTCTTGGAGCTCTTGTCAGCTCTTGTGTTGTGTGGGTGCTGTTGCTTGGTTGTTTTTTCCTCATCCACACTCTTTCAGAGCAGTCTCTTTCAATCTCATTGTCTTGAATCCTACCAAGATTCCCACAATTTGTCTGCAATCATTGTACTTCGTTTTTTCCCCCTTCAATGCCCCCTAGCAGCTGGGACAAAATGAGGTCCAGACTCTTCCTTCAAGTTTTAATTTAGAGGTGTTGATATAGCAACAAAAACATGAATTTGAAACAAACTAAAAAAAAAAAAATAGAGGAGGATGTTCCAGGCTGAGTGCATCCTACGGAATTCATTTCTAAGAGCCTCATTTCCTCTGGAGGCATCCCAAGAGAAAAGGCAGCTGCTGGAACACCTCACAGCTCACAGGAAATAAGTTCAGCCCACTTCCCAACCCTGATAATCATCAGATACTTGTGCAAGTTGGAGAGTGACCCAGCCAGCACATTGAAAATGTTTTCATTTCATTACTCCATGGGCTGGCATAAAACAATACACAAAACTTGGTGCTAACAATGACTTTGGAGGTGAGGGGCAGCATTTAAAATGTGTAGTAATATTTGGACTTAAGATACGGAGGAGTTGCATTCGTTTAACAATACAGGTAACTGGTTACTTGGGCTGCAACATTGTTCAACAAACCCGATTCTGCTTTCTGTCTTAAAACATTGTTCCATAAACAGAAACATGGAGCCAGGATAATTACTTCATAATCTAAGTTAGAGTTAGAGTGTCATTTTGATCTCACTATCTCTTTAATCTCTTCATAAATTCTGCCTGTCAATTTCTTGTTTAGTTTTCATGTCCAGGTAGTAATTTGTTTTGCCAAAATGTAGAGTTAAGTAAATGTCTAGGACATTAGGTGGAAAAATGAAAGTCTTTTTTCAATTTCCTGAACAACCTTTTCTGAAACTTTTTTTTTTTTTTTTTTTTTTTTTTTTTTTTGCAGCTGTGGTATGTTGATATGTTCTATGTGTTATTTTATTTTTTTAATCTTATGTTAAAGAAAGTATGCATTTGAGCCCGGCCTTTAATCAAATCTTTACTTTAGAATTTGTAACTTTACTAGGCCTTAAAAACTTGTGTTGGCTGTTTGTGGTGTCAGAACTAGCCTGCTGTTTCTTTCAGAATACGGGAAAAAATGTGGCTATGAAGACATGATTATTTGTAATGCACACTTAAAATTACTTAGGAAAATGAGACTATAAGGACTAGAATTATGAAGGGAGGAAAATGAATGCTGAACTGGATTGAGAAACACAAATGAGGTCTGAGATCTTTAATCATCTGAGTGTTTTGAAGTGCAGCATAGTCAAGTCTGAGCTTTTACGCTCTCAAGGAACTGTTTAGGTGCTGCTTTGGATGCCATGCAGTGTTCAGACATCCGTACAGCAGGCAGAACATGGCAAGCTGCCTCAGAGGGCTGCTATTAAGACAGTTCTAGAAATAATGCAGTTAATGCACAATGTGTCCAGTGTGAGAAAGGGGTTAACCAGAGTAGACATGACTTGCACTTACTTTCTTTAAAACTGATATGTGAATGCCTTATAATCATGCTTTTACCTTCTTATTCCAGAACCTGGATGCTCTGCATGACCACCTTGCTACCATCTACCCGGGTATGCGAGCCCCTTCCTTTAGGTGCACCGATGCAGAGAAGGGGAAAGGACTCATTCTGCACTACTACTCAGAAAGAGAAGGCCTTCAGGATATCGTCATTGGAATCATCAAAACAGTAGCTCAACAGATCCATGGCACAGAAATAGATATGAAGGTAGGAAGGCACTTACACGTAGGCAGTTTACATCATTAGGATAAGCTCAAGCAAAACAAACGTGGCAGACGATCGTTACCATTGCTGCTGTATCCTTTGTTCCTTCTACGGGGCTCTAGCTGTCAGGATTTGAACGAATTCCTGTATCAACCGCAGACCATGGCATCTCACTTTCCTTAACAGTCCTGTGCTTTAATCTCCAACCTTCACGTGAGTCATGATCAATGCTTGCTGTAAAAAAAACAGGCTGATGTAAAAAAATGAAAAGTATTGGTGCAGGAAGAGCCACCATCACTTGGTTTGTTTTAGAGGCAGGTCAGCCATGTACTTAGAAGGCCAGCACTAATTTGCAAATAGGGCCCATCAAGAACAGTTTAGGTTACCCTTTCCTTCAAAGAAAGAGAAGACATGTACTTAAGTACTGAGAATTAAGTACTGAGCCATTAGAGCACTTTTTTGTCTACTTCCTTTCAAGTTTGACATATTTTCTTACTGTCTACTGTGTGTTCTGAGTTGCAGTTTACACAGAGCCATGTGTGCTAAGTCAGTTGAGAAACTCAGATGAGGCCTCTGGTTTGTGTCTACATGGAGCAACAAAGACTTAATTGATCACTGTAACAGGCTCTGCATATGTAAAATCAGAGCATGATCCAAGGCATTGTGAGCCTTGGGTCTGGAGGAAAAAAGGTAATATGAATGCATAGAGCAATATCAAAGTATAGTGTTAGAAATTTTGCAAGTAATGTCAAATACGTTTCATCAAGTAGAGAGGAGTCTAAGCAGCTGGAGCAAGCTTTTTTTTTTCTCTTAAGTATTCTCTAGTCATCTTACATTTCTACTGCAAAGGTAGAAGCGATCTGTGGGGAAGGCAAGAAATGGGGGTGGCTCAAAGCATTTATCAAAGCATACTTTGGCCAAATAGTCACCATAGTCTGTTATTTTGTTGAGAAGATTGTATTGGACAGTGCTAATATTCATCTAGTACTTTTCACAAACAATAAATGCTCCAAAGAGGTTTAGATATTGATTATAAAATTACTTTTAATTTACCTTTAGTAGGGTTTTCTGGATATCTTACTGTTGGACTGTAATTAAACAGAAATTTAACAGTATCAGTCTAGCCCATTGTAAGAGGGCTGTTCTTTCAGTCTGAGCCAAAAGCATAAATACCCGTAAAAACTGATAGTGCTTCTAAACTGTAGAAAGTGCATGTTGTGTCTATTTTATTGAGCCAGTTACCCTGCAAATGTGTGTGTTAATGGAATATTGTTTCCTTACCACCATCAGAAAGTCATGTGCCTTCAACCCTGAACTTTTTCTCATCTCTGCTGGCTAATAAAGCCTAACCTTTGACACATATGATGACATTAAATCCATACTTTGCTCCATAGTACCTAAATAACTGCAGTGTTCAGTGTGCTGAGAATAAAAAGCTACTCTGTTTCTGTAAGGTGAGAGTGCCAAACTTTGCAGCTTATCCACATAGACAATGAAAGTCGCCCTTCATTACACTGAAGGTCAATTATTAATCATTAATGTCTGCAGAGTGAACATTTTAAAACCTCAGCAAAATGGTCAAGTCTGCCGTTGTGGTATGTGGCTAATTTTATACTGTTAAGAAAAACGAGAACAGGAAAAAAAAAGCAGCCAGCTTGCTTTCATCTCAATCCCTGGGTCCATAATTTAGCAAATGAGTGTTTGCATGTTTCACACTGCTATTAATGCATTGTTTGAAATGCCAAAGCATAGAAAAAAACGGGTTTGCTTTTCATCTCCTAGGTTTCTGCAGCTATTGCCTCTTCTTCTGTGAAGTTTGTTATGGACCGTAGGTAGCGTTTTCTTGAGGAAGGGTTGTTTTAGGAACTGATCAGAGTCTTGTTTCTGGTGCCGTTGTGGGAGTTGCCTTCCTACTTGCAAGAAGAATGCTGAGATTCCCAGATGTTCTCGCAGGTCTGCTTATTCAAGAAGTTTATCTTTGATTTTACCATTACGTTACATGGGACCATTTTACTAAAATCTCTCTGTAGTTCTCTTTATATTAGTTAAAGTGAGTATGTGCAATGTGATGTTTAATTACTTTATTACCCACTCTTCTTCTCCAGCTGTTTATTAGAACAAATGCTTCCATAAGTTTGCTTGAGAACAGATTGCTTCTAAGTCTTTTCATTTTTCTGAGTGTTTTTACCAAATTTTGCCTTAAGGTGTCTTTGTGAAGGTGGTAGATGAGCTAAATCCATCTTTTACAATAGTAAAGCTTTTATTTCGTTAAGTGATTAGATTTTGCTTTCATGGTTTATTTGGACCACCATCCTAGTTACTTTGTTTTTGAGAGATCCTACAACAGTAGAATTTGCAAACATTAGTAATGTTTGCCCTCTCAGGTGAAAAGAGAACCTAAGGAATCTCATCATCATATGACAAAAACAAATACCAAGAAAAATAATATAGTTCTTGTTTTGGTTCATATTGTTTCTTTGGGTGGAGAAACAGCTAAATAGAAGAAAGGAAAAAAACAAAAGTATTTTCTCCCAGAAACCATTATGTACATGTTCTTGTGAAATACGGCAGGATGTTCTTGTTCCAGAACAGTGACCTTTGGGAAATGTGCTTTTTCTTTTTAGACCCAGGGTTTGTATATACTGAAGGGATGAAAAAAATCTGAATTTGTTTCTAAGATGTGTTGGCAATTTGTTATGAACCTGGATTCTCAGTTTCAGTTAAATAGTTCAGGAAAGCCTAGGTCAAAATTAATCAGGTAATTAGTCCAAATCCAATTTGCCCCCTCTTCCCTGCTATTTTAGTCCATTTTAGCTACATAGGGGCAGGAACATACCATTTTTCAGGCTGTGCTAGCAGTTGCTCCTGTCTCTGCAGACGCAGCTGCTTTCCAGCCGTGACGTGGTCTGTTTGCAGCCTCCTGGCCGTGCCGTCCTGCTCATCCCCCTGGCACTGCAGCCGCGCGGGGAGCTCAGCACGGAGACACTGTCAACGCTACAAACGGGAAAGGACGGTGGAGAGAGTGTAACATAAAAAAATACATAAAAATAAAAAAAGCAAAATAAAACAAAGAACTCGGTTGGGAAAACACACTTCTGAAATCCTCTTGTTATCTGACAGCAAGCCATAAAAATCTGTCTTTTAGACAAGCGGGGAAGATTGTTTACAATATCAAAAAGATTTTACAATATCTCAAAAGAGAGCAAGAGGAAATCTTTGGCAAGGTAGTAATTTCTGCTTTTTGTAATTACTAATGGCAATGAGAAAACAAAGCCAGAATGTGACTAGCTGAAGAGATGACTTACAAACTCCTTAGGCAGTCGGTCACCATGCAGGGCAAGTGGTGTGAGGCAGACATTGACGCGAGAGCTGTGTGTGCAGATAAAGCAAGCAGCGAGCAGAATCAGCCTGGAATTGTGGCTCCAGAGCAGTCGGAAACTCGCCAGCTCCAGGCCCGGAGGAGCAGTGCAGTGAGAGGGGCTGTGCCTTGGCCCAGGCGCCGCCGGGAAGCAGCCCTGCAGCGTCAGCCATCGGTGTGCAAAGCTAAGGACATTCCATCTCCGCAGCGAAGCCTGAGCCGCCCTGTGGCTAAGGACCACCTTGGGACAGCTCTGAACTTGTCGAGTGGCATTAAACAGTCCGTTTTGATTAGAGAGGTCAAAAAAATTGTCCTGTGTTGAGCTTTAAATGGCTGATTTTGTATTCACAAAGTGAGGGAATAAGCCCTGTGCAAAGATATCCTGTCCCTTTCCGGGCATTTATATGTTAGTATACCAATGTGTAGCATCGTCTCATGTTGCAGGTACATCAGGGAAAATTAATAGATGGCATATGTTCATTTTGCTTGCCGCATGTAGGCACATAATGATACTGCTTGATTTAATTCCTGAGTGAGGTTCATCAAATAAACTAGTAAGTCATTTTGAAATGCTCTCTGAACCGGACGCTGCCTGCATTGTCCCTTGCTGGAATATTGTGATGGCTTTTCACTTGGCTGACCAAGGGAGTGCTCTGAAGATGCATCCTATGGGAAACACAGGCAGGTAACCGCTTAGATATTGTATGTTCTTTTTGAAAACAGAAGAGTGATTTCTCTTCATTTTCTAACTGCAGCTACTATGGTAATTATATATACTATGGACTATACTATATATACTGTTCAGCATGGTGAGCTGATGACAGTCATGAGCTAAAACCACAGAGGGAGGCAGAAGAATTAGGTGTGCTTCCTGCCTTGGTCACTGCTGTCACTGTACTTGCATTTGTCAAGATCTGTGCAAGTTATTTTGACTCCAAACCAGTTTGGATAAAATCTTGAAAGTGTTTATGCCAACTTAGTATCTGGCTAATTAGGTTGAACTTGTATTTACAATGATGGAAGTAGAATTTAATGTTATGATAATGGCCAGAAGTGTTGTTTTTAAATTGGCTCACAATTTAAAAGCTCAAGGAACATGAGGAAAATGACTAGAATTTAGGCCCTGTGGATATCTATATAATTGAACAACACTATCTGAGAATGGTATTTGCAGAAAACTCGCATTATCCTATGGAAGAGAAATACCTCACTGCACTTTTAGGATGGCTTTTTATTTTTAAGGATAGCAAGATATCTCAAATTTTTCAAGATGGATTTTCATCTATATCTCAGATACCTCAGAAAAGAGGAGGCTGCAAGCCTCCTCGGTAGGGTAAGGTGGGTTATTAGCTGTGCATGAAAAATGTGAACAGGAAAGACATCATGAAATTACATAGCCAGAAGCGAGTTATTTAAGGATGAATCAGTAGCTCTTTTAGCCTGAAGAAAGATATGATTATAGATGCTATTAATAAGGGTCTTGGCATGGCTGACCTGAACCAAATTTAGTAAATGTGCTGTATCGACAGCGTATTGTGTTTACCAGAAGCGTGCAGCTGGCTCAGTGGCTCTCCTGTACATCTGACACATTTCCGTGTGTTTGGCCTGTTGTACGTTTGCTGCACTAATGTGATACATCAATATAACAAGCATTTATAGATGCCCTGGAGTCTAGTCAAAAATAGCGTTGCAAATGAAATTCGTTTGACACGGGAGCCTTACAGCTTTGTGCTGTTACTGGCACATTTTTCGTCTAGGAAAAAAGGATGTCATGTAACAGACTGACTGCAACACCGCGCAAGCTCGCGGTGCCTCGGAAAGGTCACGTCTCGGCGCTAGCTAGACGTTTCTTGAAGCATGTGACAGTTCTGGGTTGTTTTTTTTCTTTTTGACCAACATTTGAGTTTTGCTTGTTGGAGCATCATTGATTTCTAACAAAAATGGGATGTGGTGAAGGTTGCAGCGTGGTACCAGGCAAACGTGTGAGTACAGGTGCAGTAATAGTAGCGGGGTGCTAGCAGAGCCTTTAGGTTTTACCAGTCACACTGCTGGGAAGTGATGTGCTACTGATTTGGACATTTCCTTAAAACGTACTGGATTTGTAAAAAGGAATTTTAGGACTGCTTTGCCAAAGGAAGATTGGCAAGATTGAGTAAAAAGTTTTCACCCTTGTATGTATTTTTTCCAGTTCTGGCAAAAGTGACTCTTTGAAATGAGATGGAAGACTCTGGAAATCATGTGGAAGCATAGCTCAGTTCTAGTGATAACTGTGTAGAATTTGGAAAAAGCTACTGTGTATAATCTAAGCTGTCCTTGGCCACAATAGTAGTGGTAGTAATAATAATAATAATGACGCTTGGGTTTGTGCAAATGAATGAGAGAAGCTACATTCTATGGGTCCTCACTGTGGCCACAGTCTCTCATAGTTGCAAGGATAATGACCTAAAGAAGAGGAAGACATGGAGGCCTTTTAAGCCTTGCATTCACATTTATTACGCTCCATTTTCGTAGACAAACCCACATAATTTGTTTTCATTGAATGATTGCCGCATGTTCCTCCCGAGTTACCTCTTACTACTCAAAACTTCCCACTCCCTTTTGCCACACACTGCCAAGTAATTACCACTACATTTTTAAGGAAAGTGCTCTCCATCATCATTAATATTTGAGCTGGTTTGCATGCCTAGCTTTAGGTACCTACATGTCTGGCAGCTTTATGTCAGTCTTTCTTCATGTTACTTAGCTAATCCGCTAGAGAATCAAGCACATGGTGCAGAGCCCCTGAATTGGGCTTCTGCTCCAGATGGCTTTCCAGAAAGCCTCTGCCCTTCCCTTAAAGGAGGACTTGAAGAGGAGATCAAGGAGGGCTACTTCCCCACATCAAGCATCGTTTTGCAATAAATTATTGTTCTTCTACACAGCTACGTTTAAATGGGAAGAAATAGAGGTATCAAGTTTCCCCAGCCCATCAGCTCGTTTGACTGACAGTCCCAGAGGGGAAATACTTAATAAGCTGAAGGTTTTAGCAGACGAGTTAGTGTTGGTATGCAGCTACCTGCCTCTGGTTTCATGTTGCGGCTGTTAACACGTGTGGTTATGCTATGTGTAAAAGGCAGTCGGATGCCTTGGACACTTAAAAGTTGGGGGGTGGTTTGTTTTCTGGATTTTTGTTTGTTTTTGCTGTGGTTTTTGTTGTTGTTAGGTATTTTTTTGCTTCAGTGACTTTAGTATCAACCTCTGTGAAAATAAAATCAGGCGAAACATGTTCCAGAAAATTGCCCTTAAACAATACTGTATAAATAGAATTGTTCTGTTCCAGTCATTAAATCTAATTAGGCTTGAGAAGAGGTGAATTCGGCCTCTTAAGGTAAATTATGTTATTCTATTAGGTATTTGCTTTACTTATACTGCAATACATGACCCTCTTTGCAAACAAAATGATCCCTATTCTTTTTTTTTTCTTTATTTTGAATATCTTTGATTGAAATGCTGAAGTGAAATGCTATATCCAAAACATTTATTTGAGATATGGCGATGCAGATGATTGTGGTTTTGCTGTGATTTCACTTGCTATGGAATGCAGCTGGAAGTTTATTATAATTGCTTTTAATTGTAACTCCTGGACCTGGTCTTGGTAAGGATGCAGGTCGAAATTCCTGCTGTGTCTCCTTCCCTGGCTGTCTGTGAAATGCCCAGCCCCTTGTCTGTGCTGCTCGCTCTTTGTGCTGTGACCTTGCGTACGGCCTCATCAGAATGAGGATTCGGGTGTTGTGCACGATTCAAGACCTGCCGCAGGTTTGTTCCAAGGGGGGAAGCAGGGGAGGGAGTCCCCATGTCTGGTGCGTGCTAGTGAAAACAAGCGTAGCTGGAGCCGGAGCACTTGGTTCTAGGATACACATCTCGTGCTTTCTGGGTCATATTTGACTCATCTTCAATACGCTTTTTTTGCAAAGAGCAACTGTGGCTAATCAAAGGCATAATTATTCCACTGGAATTATAAAGATGTTTTAAAATCAGAAATACTTGCTAGAAATTTTTGAGATGCAAATGTCATTTTTAATTTAAGCTCTAGTGTACTTCTGTTTTCATAACATTCCAATTATTACTGAGTAGCAGGGATTGCAGTCTTTGATCTTTTTCCCTCGGTTTTTCTAGGTTATTCAACAGAGAAATGAGGAGTGTGACCACATTCAATTTTTAATTGAAGAGAAAGAGTCTAAAGAGGAGGACTACTATGAAGACCTAGACAGATTTGAAGAAAATGGCACCCAAGAATCTCGCATCAGTCCCTATACTTTCTGCAAGGCGTTTCCTTTCCACATAATATTCGACAGAGATCTGGTGGTCACGCAGTGTGGTAATGCTATATACAGAGTCCTTCCACAGGTTAGAGGATTCTCATACATGAGTAGTCCTAAAGGGTTCTTGTGCTAGGTGGTAAGCAGGTTTATTTTGAAAATTAATTAAATAGTTCTAGAATTCTCTATGTAAATAACATTCTTATGTAACTGTATCGTATTTGCTATATAGTGCTGCTTTTTTTTTGAAAAAGGATTATGAAAACTTGTCAGTCCTTTTCCCTATAAATACATCCCTAATGTGACCATAAAGTGACCAAGGAATAATCTTGAGCAGACAATACGTGATCACCCACACAGCTGAGGTGATGCTTGGGTCTTCTGGGACTTGTCCACTCCAAGACATATTCGCTATAAAAGCGGCAGGTGACTCTAGACTGTGGATAAGACACATTTTGCAGCTTGGTTTGGGAGTCAGGAGATGGACTTGCACATAGTACTTGTTCACTTTCGCAGCAGATACTTAGTCTATATATACTTTACTTGACAATAACAAATATTTGGAGGCTTTTCAGCATTGTATAACTGTCAGTTGCAGCATAACAGAGAGGATGTGTGCTCTTTTGGCCTGTGCATCACAAGTGTCAGTGCTAGCTAAGATGAGTGATACATGTCCATGCCATGTTTCTGACTGAGGACAGTTCATGCACTCTCCTCTTTAAAATGTAATTTTATTTATTATTTATTTATTTGCTATACATTTTCTTTCTGGCCTTTGAAGAAGGATTTGAAAGAAGAGCTTTATATGTAGCTCTTCAAGAATTTTTCCAGTGGCATTCACTGAACAGCTATAATTATAAGTTTTCAGTAATGACCACAGAATCCTTATTATCAGAGATGATGCGCAAAAGAACATGGCTTGTTGTTGAGAGGCAGGTTTGGGAAGAAAGTCCTAACAAACATTTTTATTCTTTTCACTGTAAAGTTGGAACTATTTGACAGCTAACCATGTGAAACAGTTCAATGCAATTCTATAATATCATATTGAAAATTAGAATTGCACTTTGAAGTCAGTGTACTTCTGTTGTGAAAGCTTTAATTTAAAAAACCTTGTGCTTTAATGGGTAAATTTGTAAAGTATATATTCTCTTCTGTTTGCTATTGTCATCTAAGAAAATTGAATTTAGGTATTCTGTTTATTTTTATTATATGTAAACCAACTATCTTAATGTTTTATTGTTGCTTACGTTTTAGCTGCAGCCCGGGAATTGCAGCCTGTTGTCAGTTTTCTCCTTGGTTCGGCCTCATATTGACATTAGCTTCCATGGGATCCTCTCGCATATCAATACCGTCTTTGTCCTGAGGACCAAGGTAACTAGGCAGTATTCATTAGCTTTTCTATCACTGGGCTTTGGAGAGAGAAGAGTAGGTGCTGATAAGTCAGAACTCTTCAGAGGAAATACTTTGTGCAGGAGTAAGTTGAGTCCCTTTTGGGTCTTGAGCCCCAAAATGTAAGGGATGTGAATGCATGTGGAGCTGTGGAGTGGTACACTTGGTAGGAATGGAGAAGTGGTGACGCTTCTCATGTCGTCTCCGTAAAGGGCCACCCTCTTCTGTGTCATCATATAAGCATAGAAGGGTAATTGCACTTTATTATCCTCCACAGCGACACGGGAGACAAATGCGAAATGTGTCATCGCTTGGGCCTGTACATTCTGGGGCATTTTTGTGTCCTTGTTTTTCTAGAGAGAGCAAAAGAGGAGGCAGGCAGTATAAACCAGTGCAGCGTGTAGAACAGTACCTACTGTGTAAATGCACCTATTTATAGAAAACTGTACCTGAGAGAGACCAACAAGATTCCTTTAGAGATATTCCCCAGCACAGCTAGAACGTGACAGAACAGGCAATCCTATTGTCAAACAAGTGTGAGGAAATAACACAGAAGAAAACAGGAAATAGTGAAAATGAAGGTAAAGAAAGATATGATACCGCCTGGGGTAGCAAGTCACAATAAAATAGGTGGTGAAATGAAAATTAATTGCTTTTTTAATGTAGACTGTGCTTTATAACTCTGTCCCAACATTCTGACTGCCTTTATGGTGAAGGCATTTGCATACGTGACCTGAGGAGTAATATACATACCATTGGTCTTATATAGTGACTGTGCCTTTTTCATGACCAGGAAGGGCTCTTGGATGTAGAAAAGCTCGAGTGTGAAGATGAACTGACTGGCACAGAAATCAGCTGCCTGCGCCTGAAAGGTCAAATGATATACTTGCCAGAAGCAGACTCCATCCTTTTCCTTTGTTCACCAAGGTACTTTGAGCTATGAGAGTTCTCTAATATTGCTTCAGTTTTGCAGCCACTACTGTGATTGCCCATTAGTGCAGGTAAGGATAGGAAGGAGCTTACAAGGATAGGAAGGCAGAGTTATTTGTCTCAAGCACCGATCCAAGCAACTTTGATGGATTTATACTAAAAGCAGGAGAAATATTTAAACATTAGAACTTGACTATATGCAATTATTTAATATTTAGTCAAGTTCTAATGTTTAAATATTTCTAATGTTTAAATAGTTCTTAAAAATTGAGCCAGAGCAGCTCAAAGCTTACATGTAATTATTTAATAATTAAACTTTGGGCTGCTCTGGGTCAGTTTTTAAGAATGAGAGTTCCTCAAGATTCAGTGATTTTTAACAAATTTGCCTCTTGTCTCTTAATCTAATGCTGCTAAGGTTATCACTCAATGCAGTTCCCTATTATGTTATTTTTGCAGTAGTTTCAATGTAACGGTGTAGAGATACTTACAAAGAAGGGGCTGAAATGGGCATTGAATTGAGGGCATTTTTTAACTAACAGCGTGTTGAACTAACACACTGGATTACACAGTCACAATATATTAATCTTCTATGTAAAAAGCAATAGAGATTGGAAGAAGAAAGAAATGGGAGGGAGTGCCTTAACATCATCTTGCTTTCATTTGAATACTGAGGACTGTGTGTCTCATGAGTTTATAAAATTCATAAAAACAGTGAGAATTCTATATTCAAACGTGCAAATCAAGAGCCATGTATTGGCACAGATGAACCCAAATAAAATATTTCATATTTTGATTTGTTGTACAACATTTCCGATGATTAGAAGCATCATCTTTTAATAGTTAGGCCCAGCTTCTGCTGTTGATCCGAATTTTCAACGTTAGGTAAGTTCAGTGGTAGCCAGGCTCTGTACATGCTGTAATAGGTTGCTCCACGTTGCAGTGTGATGAACCTGGACGATCTAACCCGAAGAGGGTTGTACCTGAGTGACATTCCACTGCACGATGCCACCCGCGACCTGGTGCTTTTGGGAGAGCAGTTCCGAGAGGAGTATAAGCTGACTCAAGAGCTCGAGATCCTCACTGACAGGCTGCAGCACACGTTACGGGCACTGGAGGATGAGAAGAAAAAGACAGACACGTAAGAAGCAATTATTTGAATTATTTATAGATAAGTTTTCCTCCAAAAAAAAAGAAAAATTCTGGAAAAACTGTACAACATATTCAGGGCCAATAATTTTAGAGTCAAGAAAGGCCTTTTTTCTTTCCTTATAGTGTTGTTTTTAAGCTAGATTGTCAGATGGCATCTGCAGTCTGTTACATGCACAGGTGTTTTGATGACTCCTTCCTTATGAAGGAAGGGAACTATGAAGGGAAGTGAACTGAGAATCATTTTTTTGTTTCACAAATGTCCAAAAGCAGTAGTTTTTCAACGTTTTTGCTTATATGCCATTTCTGTATCCAGATTAATGTAATGATTGTGTGAATGTTAGTATTTGGCAGTGTTTTGTAAACCACCTACAGACTACTTACTCTTTCTTTCCGGAGCAGTATCAGCACAAGTTAACAAAACAGAAAAACATTGTTTTCAAGGTCAGTAGCCAGGACTAACGTACAAGTGATGATGCTGCTGAAATTGTTTTATAATTTGCACTGGGCCCTTCAGCTCCCAAAGACAGACTGAAGGGAGCTGGACAGGAGGAGGTGAACTGATGAAAAAATCACGTGTAATTTTATGGATTTTTTTTAAAGTGTGAAAACAGCAGAAAGAATAGTCAGAGTTTAGTGTAATTTTATAACCTGCAAAAGTAGTATAAGTTTTGCCATAGACCAGTGCTGTGAATGTGATTTTATAGCTCCCCATGAAAATGTATTTTACAGTTTTCTGTAAAAGCAGATCTTGGCATAATGCATATGATGAATTAGTTGTTAATTAATTATCTAAAAATAGAGCTCAGAACAAGTCCTATTGGTGAGCCCTTAAATAAACATTTGTGATGAGCATGGATTTTGATGGTCAACTTTCATGTTTAAAACAGTTCCCATTTTTGTAATTGCAAGATTTCTTGTGACTTATGCTTGCTTAGTAGTAAAATTAACATTTGTTTGCTATTAAACCTATTTTTTTTTTTAATTTTAAGTGGAATAATGAAAACTGCTGTAATGTTTCAAGACTTCAAAGGAATAGATGAGGAATTTGGAGAGCAAAGAAGCCTAAAAATTCTTTCTATTCCTGTTGACTTACCCTATAAAGCCAATTTATCTTCAGAAATTTTAAGCTATTTGGCAGGTATTATATGACAAAAGTATTCAATGTTTATAACTGATGCAGTAGTGAACTTATTAAAAAAAATAAAAAATAAATAAGGCAACACAGCAGAGCTTGTGCAGGAGGCCACCCACACGCTGCTCAGAACTTGTGAAGCGTTTGGAGATCTTCATCTCGACTATTCGGATGTAGAAGAAGGGAAAACCTGCCGTAAGGCTGCAGATAAAGAGCTGTCAGAATCCATCGGGGAGTAGGGCGCAGCTCCGCGTGCGTGATTAGCATTTCATTTGCAAGTATTAATGGCTGGTAATGTAATGGGAAAAAAAGCATTAAACCCCAAGAGTAACATTCTCAACAGAAGAAGAAACATTTAGCAATTCGGGAGTGGGTCAGAGGTGGAGAACTGTGCGCTCTCTTCAAGTTCTTTTTTAGCAGCTTTTATGGTTCTATGAGCAAAACCATTAATTGAGGATGTGACAGAAATGCTAAAGCAAAACCAGTGTGAGGCACTATTAATGGCTCGTGTCAAAAGAATTAATAGTATATGTTTATTTAGTTGGTAAGTTAGGTGTATTAATATCTTTGAAATGTCATGGATTTTAGACATCCTGATGTAGCTCATTTCTTGTTTCCCAAATAGCAAATACTTCAGTAGAACCACTTTTATGCCACTAACTCTTGAATGATGCTAGTATACTATAAACCCTATAGCAGTTATTAACACAATATTTAAAATTTTTCATGTAAAGACCTTTCTCCACTTGCTTTTCACTTTGCTTATCCCCTTTTTCTTCCTTAATATCTAGATTGCTGTACTCTGTTCTACCACCATCAGTGGCGAATGAGCTGAGGCACAAGCGGCCGGTTCCGGCGAAGCGCTACGACAACGTGACCATTCTGTTCAGCGGCATCGTTGGGTTCAACACCTTCTGCAGCAAGCACGCCTCCGGCGAGGGGGCCATGAAGATTGTCAACCTCCTCAATGACCTCTACACAAGGTTTGATATTCTCACCGATTCACGGAGGAATCCATTTGTTTATAAGGTAACCAGAAGATTTTCAAATAATTTAATCTGTGACTTTTCAATAATTTCCTAGGATTTCAATGTATTCCACCCATTGAGCTTTGTGCTCAAAAAAAAAAAAAAAAAAACCCAGAAAATCTTACTACATTCCCAGACTTTGATGATAAAAGCCTACATTAATGTTGGGAGTAATGTTTTACCAACATAACATGTTGATCAGCATTTTCTTTTTAAGGAGAAGGATATTCTAAAATTGTAAAATCTAAAGTGTTATAGAACTTCAGTTCATTTTCAGAGCCAGGAATAACATCCTTTTTTTAATCACAAATCCTACAATGATTGATACCTTGAAAGCTCTGTTCTTAATTTTTTGTGCTATGAGATAGGAAATGTTTGCACTATGTTACCTGATATATGTCTAAAATGACTATATTGTTTATCTCTAAATGTGTGAGGAAACATAAAGGGCTTGGTTCTCAACCAGGACTCCACGCAGGCCCCTACTAGAGGGATACATAAATGTATATGCACATTTAGCAGGTTCTAAATCCCATTGGAAGCTTTTTGTAGTTCTGCTCATCTTGGGCTTTAGGTTTTTCAGCCATATACTCTCTTGGTTGTAGATTATAAGTTATTAGTCACTTATTCCAATGTGAATTTCATTCCTTCACTAGGAATGAAGAGTACTTGCAAATATGTCTGATAGCAAAGCTAAAGCTGTATCCCGTATGTATGTACATGAATATGCATGTGTGTTTCTGGGTGTAAAATTGATTCCTAGCTTTTACTAGGAATCAGGTTCATATCCTGAACCAAGTGAATTAAGCATGTGAGTTAACAAGACAAAAAATAGAGCTTAGTATCTACAGAAACTGAAAGACCCCGAAAGAGTTCAGTTAGTCTTAGTCATTTTAATTGGTTATGTTCTTGGTAAACATTGAATTCTTTTCAGTAATGAACTGAGATGGGGGAATTGGGTGCTTGAAATGAAGGGAAACTATTTGAAAGGGCCAGCAGTCTTGAAGGTAGCAGTACACCCATTCTAGCACTCTGAAGCACACGTTAATAAAATAATGGAAAAAAATGTGTGTCTTGATAGGTGGAAACAGTTGGGGACAAGTATATGACAGTGAGTGGCCTACCAGAGCCTTGCATTCATCACGCACGATCTATCTGCCACCTGGCATTGGATATGATGGAAATAGCAGGCCAGGTTCAAGTAGATGGTGAACCTGTACAGGTTAGTAAATGTGTGAGTTTGAACGAAGAACTCATTCTTTGCTACAATGAGGGTGCTTTGAAATATGGTAATGCTAAAGTCCCAGTCTGTGCAAGCTTTCTTCTGGCTAGATTTAGGCAGATCTGTAGAAATAATATGAAAAGTCACACGCAGTCTTCCAGACCTTAAGAGCTTATTATTGCACCTAACCTTTTAAAGGACTAAACTTGGACCACATCACACATGTTTGTTTTCTAATCATTTCTGCAAAAAATCCCCCTGTGCATCAAATACTGTTTATTAGTTGAGTCTCCTTCATTTCAGTAAACAGAACAATAATATTCCCTCCTTGGCATTTTAGTCCTCAAGTCAGCATGTGAAAATACTTTATTAAAAAAAAACAGCTCCATAAGAATTTACGGTGATGAGTAGTGGCAGCGATGTACCTCAGTGGAAGTACATTCACTGTGGTATTTTATGAAGATATTGTGGAATTAATGCAGAATCAGGGAGCCTGCATTAACCTGTCCTCCTTGGAAGACACTGAGGACAAAATAAGTAACATATATGGTGCATATCTCTGTATACATGAATGACATTGATCTTCCTAGCACTGCCAGTGAGCTTTGCAGTAATTGTGATGCACTGCAAGAATGAACTTCCCAAAACCCCTGTCTTGATCCTATCCATCTTAGATGCATACAAACGATGGATGCACTGAGCTTTCATGAGCAAAATACCGTGATGCCTTTTTCTTGACCTACACCACTCATTTCTGCACCTTCTCAGCACTCATTAAATACAGGCCTGCAGAGCTTGCTACTCTTTCCACTTTTTTTTCTTTCTGAATATGCAATAGCAGCGTGTCATAGTGCATGTCAGGGGAATAAACATATGAGAGTTGTTGTTTCATGTGAGAGTCAGGGCTGTGACACCACATAAAAAAGAACATAACAGAAAAATACAAACCAAAGTCTTTGAAGAAGCAGGACTGGTGCACTTTAATTAAAATACTGGATAAAAGTTCCATAATACCTGTATTTAGGCAGAAAAATCAAATTAGTTATGTTGATTTTTGATTATTCAACCTTTATTTTTCTCTCCAAAGATAACGATAGGAATCCACACTGGCGAGGTAGTCACGGGTGTCATAGGCCAAAGGATGCCACGTTACTGTCTCTTTGGAAATACTGTCAATCTAACAAGCAGAACAGAAACTACTGGAGAAAAGGGAAAGATCAATGTCTCTGAGTTCACTTACAGGTGAGTGATTTATTGACTTTGACATTACACTGACAAAGTGGTTTCTTTTAAAATGTCAAAGTGTCCTTAGAGGTGACAGTGACAGGACCTCATCAGCACATTGCTTAAATAGAGGAGTTCTTATGAAATAGGATGGCAGAGTGCATTATGGTGTGCATCTGCTGTATGTTTAATATTTTGTACAGTGCATGCATGCGTAATAAATACATTTACATGTTTTCTCTTTCTATTTCAGGTGTCTTATGACTCCGGAAAATTCAGATCCTCAGTTCCACCTGCAGTACAGGGGTCCAGTCTCTATGAAGGGTAAAAAAGAACCAATGCAGGTTTGGTTTTTGTCCAGAAAGAGTACAGAGACGGAGGTATGACTAATCACTTGGGTTTTTTTTTTTTAATAAAGATGTAAATACCACAAATTTAATCTAAACCACTGAGATCCTTTTGCCTTTGCAAAACTAAATGTTCATTGGAAGTGAGCCGTTTTGTACACCATTTTTTAGTTAAGGCATTTGCTGTCTTTACAGCAGCCCTTGATTATTTGTTTCCGGAGTGTGTAGAGTCTCTGAAAGAATACTTTTTGTATTTTAAAAAGTCCTTGAGGGAACGCAACGTGTTTAAATATTTATGCCTCTATCTTCTTACAGATTTCTCCACTGTACTAGATTTTGCTGTATAATGTCCCTTTCTGTTTAGCTGACATGTCTGGTTATTACCTCTTGAAAAAATTACCATTTGCTTTCTTGCAGTGAGAATAAATGTACCTTCCAATATTTAGGCAAAACTCCAGCAACTGCCTGCAGCCAGGTTCCCTCCTGATGTGTGTGGCTTGTTATCCCCAAAGGGATATGCTTGCTCAGAAATTGCTGGGTGATAGAGGTCCTAATTTAAAAATATACAAGGTGAAAAAATGTCTTCTAAATGACATATGAACCTAAATCCTCTTCTCAAAAAGACGTAGGGTAAAGTATTTTCAAGGGCAAAGGAATTTGTACCTCAGTTTCAGAAGTTTGGACACACAGTAACCTAAATCTTAACAGAAATCAATGAGATTTACACTCCAAGCGCACTACCAATTTAGACATGTAATCTGGTTACTATGTACCAGGTGATTTAAGCTCCTGCATACAATTGCACCTATTGCAGACAAGTAGGAAAGAGTAGAAGTAACTCACATAGCTTAAATTTTATCCTGAATTTATATGAAAAGAAAGAAGCCTAGATAGTTCTTTTTTTTTAATTTAAAAATACACTAGATCAAAATATTATAATTCAGTATAACTCACCATGGCTCAAGTAATGCTTGATAATTCTTTTAAGTCACAAGAAGTTTTTTGTGCTTTGAAATTCTCACATGCTTCTGAAAATTAAATGAGGCTGTTAAACCACTGTTTATTACCACTGGTACCCAAGTGTATGAATACTGACTTTTTAATGATAACCCACAATATTAACCCCCAGTATTGAACTTCAGGGGTGAGTCTGTACTTTAACTCAGCTGAATTCTATATTTCAGTATATATTATTTGTCATAATATTCTGGGTGCCATTTTTGATTGTAATTTCTAAGTTCTTTGGTATCAACTGTGAGATTAACTATGATTTCACATGGCTGCCAGTATTTTAAATGTAGTTATATTTAAGCCATATTTCAGTGAGACACCTTTGACCTTTTTCTGCATTATGGGTTATGTTCTGTGATTTATACCAGGACACATTGTAATTTTAAATGTAAAACTTCAGACGCTTACTCAGTCTGGTGGGTATTTTCCTTTCTCCACACACCTGCTTAATATGAAATTATGTTTAGGATAGTTTAAGTGTAGCCGTTGTGTTCTAGAGATCTTGTAGAGTTGTTTGTTTGTTAATCCCACAGCAGCCAGGATGGGTCCTTGGCAGTGCTGCTGCTTAATAACCTGGCCTTGCACAGGGGACCATCGAGGCAGAAGGAAGCACAGCAGAAAGGACAACCAGCCTGGTTTTTGGCAGCATTTAAAAATCATAGTTCAGTCACACTCAGAATCTCAAACCAGACTCTCAATTTGCTTGATGTAATCTATTTCTGTTATTTCTTGTTAATTCCTAAATTCAGATATACGTACAATTCTCATACATGGAAGGATTTCTCCCATCTCCCAGTTACCTACTTTATATTGTAGTATTTCAAGAGGAGACTAGGATGCATTTATTTGGTAATGAGACAGATGATCGTCTTGTCAGAGGTGATTTTGCAAGCTGAGAGAAGATAATTCTTTAAAGAACGCCTCATTCTCTTTCACTCTCTTTCACTCCCTGCACAATTTCATCTGTCCGTGCACAAGAAGTTGCACTCAGCTTTACTCTAAGATTTTCTAAACTGTTTCCAGTTTTATTTCTGGCACTGCATAGGCTATACTAACAGTTTTAATCCAGAAGCAAAACTCAGGTAATCAAGTTTTTGCATTTAATTACCTTACAGTGATCACTTTGCTTTACACAAAAATTTAGTCTTGGTTCTATTTTTAGATACTTATTCTCTTCTTTAAGGAATACGTGAGAGTTGAGACATTTCTACATAAGACTACATACAAAAGGAATGTGTATGCTACCAATGATGTATTTTATTATTATTTACTGATAGTAGATGCATATTGCTATATGTATTTGGTCACTGCATTGAGCCACCATGTTGTTACTTCAGAGGAATCCCCTCACTTTTGGGTTTTGCTTGCATGCATCCAAGGAAGCAGAGCAGGATGCCGCGTGAGGAGGGCGGAGGACGAGGATGCTGAGCAGGACGCGCCGCTGCCTCCGAGAGCGGCTCGGCACACGGTTCCTGTGGGCGCTCCTTGCTGCTTCACTGCCTGTCTCCCATTCCACGTGCGATATCGTCCTCTTGTTCCCAGCCTTGAAACCACATTCACCATTTTGTTCTAGGGCCTCATGCTGATTTTCTCTTTCTTTTTCGACCTTTGTCTCTTTTTCCTTGCCTTAGTGTGTTGTGTTGTTATATCCTTGTGGTGAGCCTGTATCTTGGGCTTTTATTTTATCTGTGTCTGTGTGTCAGTCGTGCGGCCCGTCCTACCACAAGATAATACCAAGTACCATTTTGGAGCATGCCTGCCATTGCAGCTGGTGCTTCACGGACGTGCTCCTCACCCTCGTTTCTGCAGTGCTCATGGGGGTTGTGTGAATCAGTGACACTTCTGCAAGGACGGGCATTGCAGTTGTTGGGAAGAACGAGGAACCCAGCACACTTCACACTTTCAATAACAACGCGTAAAGCATCATAATGATAACTATTGTATAAACGTTGTCCTTCAGATTTAGTTCTGCTTTCCTCCTGCTTTACATTCATCCTGTGGTAACACTTGATGCACTGTGTTAAATCCTGGTCAGAACGAGGTGCCTCTTTTGAGGTCGCCCTGCATTTTCCCTTTGTAGACACTGTGTATGCATCTTCTATGCTACAAGGAGGCAGATTTTTGTCTGATATTACCATTTGAAGCATGTGCCAATGTATTTTTACTGAAATGCTGTTCACTTGCCATGTATTTGTCATGGATTTATATTTACTAAGTAGCCTTGTTAACAATAGATTGCTGGACAGTTTTAGACCACCTGTAATGCTTTGATTCCTCCCTGTTGGCACCCCAGAATTGACAGGCACCTTCTGGGGCAGGGTTGTCATGCTTGCCTTTTGGTTTTGCTCTCCCTAACTTTCAGAACGGATCTTACTTCATTCCTTGGAAGGATATGGTAATATTCTAGACATCAGCTCTTAATTAAGAGATATAGGGCCTGCAAAGAGACCTAGTATCTTTTATTTGACCAGCTCATACGGTTGGTGAAAGCTGTCAAGGTTTCACATACACAGACCTTCCATAGCTCCAATGTACAGAGCATTTTTGTGCAAATAATATCCATTCTTATCTGATGTTTTCTGAGTATTTGCATTATAAAATAGGGCAGTGCAATTACTTTTATGTAAAAAAGTCTATATCTATTATATCTTATCAGCACAAATATATATGTATAAATGTTTCGTGTTAATGTGAAAAAGAAGTTGCAATAAATTATTTTTTCCACTGACTTTCAGAAATGTGAGGATTTTCTTCTCAATAAAAATAACTTTTAAGTGTTTCATTTCATACAAAAAAAAGTTCTCCTTTATTCTAAAACTCTGTAATTCCTAGTCCCAGCTTCAGTCTTTGGCGAGTCCCTGCTCCAGTGTGTGTGCGTGTCCAAGAGCCTCCTGTGTTCGGGTTAGGGGATCAGCTCCTCAGATTGAAGTTGTGCTCAAAATGTAGGTTAACATCCCCAAAAGCCCTGTGTAAATAAATGACTTGGAAACATCATTACTATCCATCCACTTTGAGCAGGATTTAAATCACCCACCAAAAGTTTCGGAATGGGAAATAAAGGGGGAAGCCACATGTGTTTCTTTCCCCCTTCTGGCTGTGCAACAGCCCCATGGCAGCACTCGCAGAGCCTGCCCGGCCCCGGACAGGCGCACAACAGCCGCGTGCACTTAGGGTTGATCAAATCACTGCAGTTTTAGTGGTGATCCCTCCCCGTGTGAGATGTGGGGCAGCTGCCCGTGCTTGGGCACTGCCCCCATCGCCCTGCAAGGACACGGGGTCCTGCCGCGCCGGGCCGAGGGCAGGAACCCACACAGAAACAGGCTTTCTGCAATAAATACGTTGTTCGGGAAACGCTGGTGTAAGTAAGTGCTGTGTTCATCCAACACAGAGTTTCTGTGAAACAAATACTGGTGCTTCTTGCCTCAGTTAAAAATTCTGTTTCAATTACAGGGTTGAAAGCAGCACGAGGACCCTCACTGGGCTTAGCGATTTTGAAGCAGCCTTGTTAAGCACAGGCTGTCAGTGCTTAGGAGGTACTTCATGAAAATTTTCAAAACCCATTAGGCTGCCCGTTAACACGACCCCCTTCCATAGATGATGTTGGTCTTTTCATTGACCCATCCCTGTGTGGGATCCCATCAAAACCCGTTTTTTTTTAATTTGTATGGCAAGGCAAGTACATTTCTGCACGGTACCTTTTTGACAAAAATACTACCCATTTAGCACAGTGACAAGGAAGTATTGCTATAGTCACTAATGATGATCAGTGGATAATCAATCCACTTCCCATAGACTCTGCTGGAATGTTGCAGCTCAAGCTTTCTGCAACTGATTTTTATTTATATTTATGCACCATAAGATACAAATTGTACAGGGAATCCTCAGCGGGAACACACTGGGAACAAAGCTTCATGTTTAATAACCAGGGGAAAAGCAGACAATAATAAACAGTGAATGAGACAGTCGTTTGGGTATGTCCTCAGTATTATCACAGTAGTTATTCTTGTATTTTTTCTTCTTACAAAAAGAAGTAAAAACACTGCACTACTGTGGTAAGAGAAATAAAGCATTGGAAGCTTGTCTTTTTCTTTTAGAGGACCTGCCTGTTTTTATTACCCCACAAAAGCGTTGTTGGCAGCAAAGGCTTATTAGTACCCAAAAAGGTTAATTAACACTAATTTGTATGCACCTATGTATTATACATAAATATGTATTTATAACACAGAAGGAGGAAATCCTCTAATTTGAACAATAAGCCAGGAAGACAAAAGTGTGAAACCAATTACATTACGTGTGGTTTTTCCAGTGCTTTGTGTGTGGTATTTCATGAAGTTGTGGTACAAACCCGTGCTTGTCCAGTCACAAATTCCCGTTCACAGCAGCTGTCATGGGCATGAGAAGGCAATGGGAAGGGATCTGCTGGTACCTGGTGTGAGCGAGGGCCGGGTGGAGCTCCAAGGCTGCGGGGCCTTTCCCTGGGACGTGTGAGATCTCGGGCTATGGATCGCGCTGCAGCGGGACGTGTGAGATCCCGGGCTATGGATCGCGCTGCAGCGGGACGTGTGAGATCCCGGGCTATGGATCGTGCTGCAGCGGGAACGTGTGAGATCCCGGGCTATGGAACGCGCTGCAGCGGGACGTGTGAGATCCCGGGCTATGGAACGCGCTGCAGCGGGGCCGTGGCCGCGGGGTACCCACGCGCTCGTGCCCGCAGACCCTCCGCGTTGCCCGGCGCGCGGCCGGAGCCCCCCGTGTGGATCGGGGATGTTCCCGTGCACGGTGTGTGCGGGTGAACGCTCCCCACGCACCGGGACAGGCTGCAAACCCGTCACTGAGCGCTCCGTCCCGCTCACACAAGGCAGCGCTGGTCGGTGACGTTCTGCACGGCCCGGGCACTCAGCTCGCTGCTCTGGACGGGGTTTTTGGCTGCAGCAAACGCATCGTGTCCCTGGCCTGCCTTGTTCTCTGCAGGTGAGGAGACGTTGTCGGCCTCGTAGCCTGTTTCACTGGAGCACCGGGGCACAGAGAGGGTCCATGGCACTCTTCTTTTTTTGTATATTTGTCTTCATTGCCTGCTAACAAGAGCTTTTCCTTTATTAGGGAGAGACTGAGACGCGATGCACCTGCCTGACAGTGGGAGCGGGAACAAAGAATAGATGGATTCTTAGGAGGGTTCATTCACGAACACTTTCCCATCTCCTTTGTTTTCTTGCTCTGTCAAGGTTTAAATAGAGCAGTGCTACTCTAAGCTTTTAAAAATAATAATGAAAACTCCGTTCCCCGATGTATAACTGCGCCCACAAGACATTATCTTTTCCTCCATTGTTCTTCAGCCCTCTGGCTGGCTTTGGGTGACAATTACGGAAAAACTGTAACAATAGATGCTGTCTCCACCAATTCACTCTCTGTTTTTTACTAGCAGGAAAAAGGCTAATGTGCATTTTCTTCATAATAGTTGCTGGATCTTTCTGCCAAAATGACTGTTTTGAAGATAAAGAAGATAAGGGAATGTAGGAACGATTTTGTGATTATTATTCTGGGAATATGTTTATTGTCTGTTAAACAGGTTTTGTTCCAGACGTAGACTCCATCTCCTGCAGCGATTGCTGTATCCAGCAGTCGTATTGACATTGCCTTTGTTATTGCCTTCGGCACAGATGAGGAGGGGGATTTCAATATCTGCAAAGCAACCAGTACAGATTTGAGGATACAGCGTAACTGCAGTCTCTCCAGGGGAGTAATCTGCGTGATGCGGGTATAGGAGCCCACAGCAGCCAGCCAGCGCTAGCACACATTTATTTTTACCTGTTCATGAGCTGGACACGTCTGGCATGAAGCCTGTGCATTTTTTATATTATCGGTTCTCAGAGCTATTCCAGCCTTCCAAAATTGACTTTGCACTTGGATAAATGTGGTATCCTGTCTAGTGCTCAAACACTGAACTGTTGTTAAGATGACAGAACTTAGCTGAATGCAGATAAAAGACCAAAAGAATTAATGCTTCCTAGATGCAGTTAAACATAATCCCAAACTGGAGGCAAATGAGGTCAACAGTCCTTGGGCTTTAGTTAAAAAACAACTGCATGACTATATTTTTCAGCCTGGAAATAAAACTCTGAGGTCAGTGTTGCTAGCTTCAGTCTTTATGTCAATAGGAGCGTGGTGTTGTAATCAGTATTTCAAAACAATCAATCCGGCTTCATAAATCTTCTGAAATAAGCAACGTGCTAAGTGTGAAGAAAGACACATCCACTTCCCACAAGTCCTGCAGAGCGTATGTAACATTCCTGGAAACACAAATAAAGGCAGGTGATGCCTGTTACTTTCAGACATTTTTTTGCAAGTCAGCTTATTAAAGAGCAGTTTTCATATGCAAAGTGTTCAGAAACAATCTGGCTTTCAAAAAGAGTTTGCAGGGTGCATATCCCTTTTTTACAGAGGGGATAGTGAAGCTTACAGAGATTTAACGGTCTGTCCAAGAAGCCAACCCTCTCTCATAGTGTAAGGGCGCTGCAGCAAGCCTGCAGAAGGGGGTCTGGGTTCGGGATCTTTTAGTTCCTGCCCAGGCAAGTTCAACTTTTCTCTTTCCCTAATATGTGTGAATGGCTTTGGGAGCTGGGAAAGGAGGGGATCCCCTGAACTGCTCTTCATTTGGAAAAAAACTCAGTTTGCTAAGAAAACACAACGCAGAAACTCTTCAGAAGAGGAAATCCTGCACCTTTTCTCAGTTGAAACTCCATGGGGGAATCAGGTGGTTGTCAAAGAGGAACTTGTGGGTTACTGGAACCCCCTGCCTAGGGAGGGCAGGAGGCCCCTGTGCCCAAAGCCAGGGGCTGTGGCCGCGTTACGGCCGCGCGGGCAGCGCGTGCATCGACTGAAGCACCACAACGTCACTGCAAATGTTAGGGTGAGAAATCTGTTAACTGACCCGTTCTTTTAACACGTGAATGCATTTGCAATGGCAGGAGAGAATCAGCAGCTGTAAAAACACTCTGGTTTATACCTGGATTGCTGATGAGAGGCTTCCCACCCACGCCTGCCCCAGCACCCCGAGGGAGCCGGCCCCGGCGGCCTGGGCATCGCGAGGGTTTGCTCCTGAGCTCGCACCTCGCGTCTCTGCCGTTGCTTCCTAAGCGGAGTCTTCTTCCCTGGCTCTGGTCTGGGAGCAGCTTCCCTGCACGGAGCGCTGGGAAGCGCGCGGGCAGGACCCGGCTCCCCGAGCCCGCGCACGGCCCCGCGGCGCCTCCCGGCCGCTTCCCAGCGGCACCGGCGGGCTCAGGTTATCCCGCATGGAGCAGGGCACGGAGCGGCGACAGCAGCGCTCCCCTCCGTGCTAAAACCTGCTAACAAAAGGTACCCCGAGAGGTGCTTGAGAAACCTAAGGCACTGTATGAAACCGGCGGGTTCCTTCCCAAAAAGAGCCGCCTCCTCCCGTGCTGCCGTTTGGAAGCAGGTCAGTAAGGCTGGAGCCGCCAAGGCTGTGATGAGCGGCAGCAGCAAGGGCTGCTCTGTGGTGAGTTAAGGAGACCCCTGCGGACCTCGTCTTGGGCCTCTCTCCAGAAATGCTCTGGTATTTAAAGCCCTCGCTTGCAAATGTGAACCAAATGGCTAACCTTGTCCTTATTATAAAGAGAAGAAAAGAGCTCTCCAGCAGGGTGAATAAACAGGACAGCAGAAATAACTCCTAACCTGCAATTAAACCGGCAATTCATCTTTTCCTGCAGCCTTTGTTAAAGCGGAATTATTTACAGTCACTTCTGCTGTTCATTTTCGAAGGCTGCCTGGGGTGCAGCAAGAGTGCTGGTGTGATGGCCTGATCCCTAGTTCCCCAAGAGGCCTGACCTCAGTTCTCCCTTGAACCGTGTGTCCTCAGGGCACGATCCCAAAGCCACGCGTCCTGCCGGTCAAGGGACACGCTCCACTCTTTATTTGCAGCTATTCTGCTTCCCTGGACGCGCTGGTTGGAAAGGGAACCAAAGGCTGGACCGGCCGGTTGCTCTTCTGCTTTGGGCACTGGCCGCTTCCCCGGCACCCTGGTGCTGTGCTGGGGTCTCTGTGGGACCCCTGGGCGCCCCTTCCCAACACTGAGCCAAGGAGAGACTCTCCCAGCACCCACACTGTGGATTCAAGCCTTAAATGCACCTTTCCAGCTGAAATCAGCAGTTTGGTGACAAGCAAACCAGCTCCTTGGGTTTGTTTCTTGCAAGTTATGAATCCTTGTCTTTCCCTCACTCCCTCTTTCTTCCCTCTCCCCAGAAAATCATAAAAAAAATTCATTCCTGTCTCCTTCTGGTTTGGACTTTCCATTATCCAACAGTTTAATGTTTAGTGTTGGCATTCGGGTCATCTAACACTGCTGGAATTCATGTCGTTTGAAAAATATGTGTTACATGGTTCATTACATTTTGGTTTGGCAATTCACAAAACAGCTGTTGTCTTTCTGATGTTCATATGTTGCATTATAACAGCTGTCTTATGTCGTAGGATGCAATATAACACGGTGATTTAACATGAACATAAGACTCTAGTTCTATTAAAATGGTTAAAATTTCCTTGATCTTTAGTAGCTTTTTTAGTATGGATTATGACTATCCTATGTGACCCTTTGTCTACTTCCAATCCAAGATAAATTAATTAAACTTCTCCCAAACTATACAAAATATGCCCATAACTAACTTCATAGGAAGCTTAACTTACAGCTCTTGGAAGGAAACTGTCCTAGAAGCAAGTAAATCTTGTTACAAAGCGGATCCTATTTAGAGAGTTAATGGCTTGTTTTAGCTGTTTAGAGAGAAGACTTACAAGCCAAGGACAATATGCTACTACATTTTTCTAAGCATTTCACTTTCTGGATAATTTATTTCAGAAGACTTTTGGATCATTTTTACTTGCATGGCAGCCAATTTTATTGCCCCTGTGAACCTGGAGACTGTTGTAGCAACTGCAGCATTGCTGTAAGACTAAGTTATAACAGGAAATTACCACAATCTGTTTTGCTTGGTCTGCTAATAAAATTAGTGGCTGGAAGAGCCAGTCAGCACTTCAGGAGTAACTAACTTCTGTTGTGGAGCATTCAGATTTCTGAGAGAGGAGCTGAAAACCTCCACAGGCTGCGTTTGTCTGTGGCATTTCTCCCAAAGCAGGGCAATCCATTTTACAGATCTACTTTTGTGCCTTATGTCAGCTAATTTGACCACAGCCCTCCTTGGTGAAATACAGTAAATGTTGTATTAAGACAAGCTATATTGAAGATGTCTCTAAATTGGGGACAGGAATGAAAATTGTTGAAAAGAAAAAAAGAAAATAAAAAAGCATCATATTAAATCCAGGCTATTACTCACACTTGAAACATGCCCAGAGATCTTACATCTGATTTTATTCTATCCTGCAGTTCTACCATTTCAAACTACTGCACAGTCTTTAACTATGAGGATGTGGATGAAGTCCATGGACTGCTAAAGAGAGTCTTTACTTTTGCCCTTTTCTGTTTTTCTCACAGTTCTCTTTTCCTTCTCTTTATCATGGCAGCACAGCTATGAACTTTGGGGAGCGTTTATCAGGATCGTTGTATCTGCTCAGTGTACTTGAAAACATCCCTAAGTCATTTGATTTACTAACCTCAGTAGCCGTGTCCATTTGGAACATCCTCTGCTCCTAACAGCAAACACATGTTGGGAAAAACGCCTTGCCTTGGCAAATCAAAGAGCAGCTTTGCTTTTGATGAAGTGCAAATGTTTTAATTCTATCAGCGTACGACTTGGTGCAGAAAAGTCTAATAATAATGAGGGAATATGGACGTGAGCTCAAGAGGAGAGGATCAGAGGAGCAGCCTCCCAACAAGCAGCTTAATGAATAGTTTTAAGCACTGCTGTGACTTTTCCAGTCATGTTCCTTTCCTTGTGCTCTTCGTGGGAAAATAAAACAGATAACAGATAACGAGGAGGACACAGTGCGAGGGAGACTCGGTCCTTTCTGAGCCTTCGGGCTCCTTTAGATGCAAAGCTTTCCTTTCCCTGCCTGGACACGTCCTCGAGCAGCGCGTGGGACTCCTTGCTCTGCGGGCACCCGGGCAAGGCGGCTCTGCATGGGACACGATGGGATGTCCCGTGCCAAGGGATTGCTCCCATCAGTGCCAAGGAAGCAGCACAAAGCGATGCTGGGCCCTGCTGGGTGCTCTTTTTCTTTTTCTTTACATGGATAGCCAAAGGAATCACCTTTTATTTTTAAGTCTGAGAGATGCCTTATGACTGTCGTCTCTTTCCTGCTCTTAAGCCAAATATGTTGTTGCAGGTGAACTAGCCTTTCATTTCAAACAGCAGGCCAGGTATGTGCTTTATTTCATTAATCTGACTTTAATAACACCTGCCTAATTCGGTTAAACCCATTCAGTCCGAATATGCAGAATATCCGAATATCCTATCTCGTTTGGCAGGGCAATCACATATGGTTTATTGCTTTAAATCTCTGTAAACTAATGTTTGACCTTTTTCAGCTGACTATTTGAAGGCAGAGACCCTTTGAATAACCTGGCACTTATAAATCCACCCAGGGAGCCTAAAAAGCCAAGTTTTACCCTTGCTGTAACCCTGAAGAACTTGTCCTGCTTTAGGCACTGTTGGGTGGCGTTTTGTTGTTAGTGAAGTCCGTGTCATTAGCGACTGCCTCCTGTTTTCTTTACAGGCGACCTGATTGCTTTTCTTGCAATCATGTAAGTGAGTGACCAACCTGTGGAGGATTTTATCCTCTGCCCTCTATCCAGGGAAGGTTGTCGGAATTAAGCCACTGAATTTGCCTGCTTTTAGTTTAGTTCTGCAATTTGCAGCCTTTCGCCTGCTCTAGCTGTGGAGAGCGTGATGAAAACGTGTGTGAGGATGAGTGCCCCGGGGCTGACACTCAGCGCAGGAGCTGGAGCTGCCAAGGACACGGAGGGTAAAACGGAGGGCAGAGAGCCAGGGGTGTCCCCAGCGCAGGAGCTGCCTGGGTGCTCAGCCCTCTGGTTTCCTTGGGTACCCATCTCCTGGTAGAAACGCCACAAGAAATGTTCTGGTATCTCCCTCCTGTTGAAAACTGCCCTTTTCTCTGCCTTTTCACCAATTTTTTCCCCATTTGACATGTCTTTGGGATTGAAGAAAGCATTTAATTTGCTCGCGGTGTTTCAGATCTCTAGATTTCCAGACATCCAGATTTTCCAGATAGAAATTTCTTATCAACTTGTTGTTCTAAAGACTTCTTGGGGTATCTCCAGAAAATGTGCAATCTCAGCTGGAGATGATTGGGTCATGTAGCAGCAGTAAAGAAAGAATAAATAGCCTCAGAATTTAGCTCAGAATCTCATAATCTACTATCTGCTACTGTCCCCAGTCTTCAACAGTCTATTGCTTATTTTTATTTTATTATTATTATTACTTGGTTTTTGACATTTGCAGGGTTGGACTCGAAGCTGTTGTCAAAGAGGTGAGTGGCAGGGCTGGGCTCCTCGGTGTGGTGCGAAGCATTGCATTGCATTGCATTGCATTGCATTGCATTGCATTGCATTGCATTGCAGCAGCATTGCAGCAGCTGTGCATCCTGCTGCCTTGCAAGGAGGGCCCGGAGGCTCCGTGGGGGCTGTGCCCGTCGCCTCGGGAATGCTCTGCCCAGCTGGGGCTGTTTTGGTGATTCATTTTATGTTGATGCAATTAAGCTTTTCTTGTGTGGGGTGTGAAGGAGGGAGCAGGAGAGACTAGATGAGGGAGTGTGGGTGGTGGTTTTCTTGCTCTAAAAGATGTTGGTGTTCTGCAAGATCTGCTTTGAACTGAGAGTAGGGGTTGATGCTTTCCAGTTTCTGGAGCCTGCAGGAGGGTCTGGTCTAGTGAGGGGCTTCCTGTGCTGAAGCCCTAGTCTGACATGGGCTGCTGCGAAACAAAGGACATGGACAACGAAGGACATGGACAACGAAGGCTTTTGGGGGGAAATGGAATGACCGCTCTGAAGTGCAGCGATTGACTGCCTGGCACCCCTTTGTTTCCCTCAAGAATTTTGAGGTATGTAGTTCTTTAAGTGATCATTTTGCCTTTTTTTTTTTTTCCAGTTACTAGTTGGCATTTGCTGGACTTTGCTGTTCCAACAGCAAGCACTGCTTCTCATAGCTTAGTGTGGAAGCAGCCATTCGATGAAGTGTCTCTGGTTAGAAAGTTCCTCCTGTTCTCTGGCTTGTGCCACGGAGAGCATGCTTTGCTGGCTTTATTTGGGTAGTTGTCTGAAGTTTTGACTACAATAACCCAACAAAATTCCATTTGTTCAAACTACAGATCAAGAAGCGATGTAAGCTTCCAGGTTAAAGCATCCCCAGTGCCTAAGGGAACTCTAGGTTTACATGGGTGTGCTTTGAAGTCACTGAGTGGTTCCAGTTTGGAAAACTTCCACTGAGCTCACTGGACTTTAGGGCATCTCTGTAACAAATCATATTGGCCCTGTGACACCGTGGACAGAAATGTGAATTTTTGCTTCAAGGTGTCTGGTTGTGAATGCAGCAGGCTGGCTGGCCTGTCCTCCTGAGCTGGAGCAGGAGCAATACTTCAGATCTGTTTCCCTTGGCAGCTACAGCACACGAAGGCTTCCATGGTGGTTATGTTGATTATCCCAGGGAATTGAATTATATTAAAATACTTAATTGGTACCTCCAATAACCTTAGCTGTGGAAAGTGCCCCATGAAAGAAGTTACTTTAGTGGCATGAGTACGAGTTAGGCTGAACAATGCCAGAAGCAAGCATTGTTTTATCAATAAATGTCTTTTTTGCAACTTCTGGGGCTCACAGGCAGTGCTGAGAAGCCTGCACTTCCCAGCTTCTGTACAAAAAACTTCCTGTTTGTAATGGTTCCTTTTCATTATCTACATTTGATTGACAACTTAAAACGATGTTTTTAGGTATCTGAGGGTTAATTGACAACACCCTGCCTTACATGCCTGTTTGCAGGTTTTGGCAGGTGGAAGGGACAGGGGCAGCTCTTTCCCCTGGGCACCAGGGCTGTGCTGGACGTGTTAGCGAGTCGTCTGTGCCTCGGGGCCGGGCGAACCGCAGCGTTAGCACCGCAGAGCTGGAGCGTGCGGCTGCCCAGGCCCCGTGGAGCCAAAGGAAGGCTCTCCTGGAGGCAGGGGGTCTCTGGCTTGGGAAAGAGCAGCGGGGTGTGGGGAGCTCTTCCTCCACGCTGCTCTGTGAAGCCAATCGTGCAGGTGGTTTGAACAAGCCCTGTTGGTGTCCCCGCTCCTGGGCCCGTGGCGTGCGGGGTGCCCCTCTCTGCGCCGCGGTTGTGCCCGGGGAAAGGGGCAGGAAGGAGCCTCTCTCCTCAGGAGTCACCCTGCGTCCTGCGAGGTCTTTACCCTGGTGAGGAGTCACTGGAGGCGAACTTGGCTGGGTGGATACAGGCACTTAGAGCAAGAGAGCCAGCAGGACCCAGACAGTCATAGCCTGGGATCCACAGCAATATCCTGTTCATCTGCAGCTTACCATTAATAACCCAGTCATGTTTCAACAGTGCAATAGTTAATTATTGCAATATGAACTTGAAAATACTTCCTGTATCCTGGGTTTACTAAGTGGATCAACTGTCAGCCTGAGAATGTGTTTAACTTGGGAGGCAGTTACCCCACGCTATAAACATCAGTCCCTCTAGTTACTGCAAGGGAAATACTTCTAAAACAGAGTGCTCTGGCCAGTGGTATGAGTGCAGCAGTACAGTTCATCCTGGCCTGAGGTTTTAGAAGCCGGTTTGTGTAAGCTCTTCAATGAATCCCTCAGTGGGGAATGGGGATGGGTATGTTTTTAATTTGCCTCAGGAATTAATCTAAACATTGTGCTGCAAAGACAGTGTTTCTCAGCTCAGACTAAGTAATATTTGGTCTATGAGTAATTCCTCTGAAATATTTCCAGAGCATTATTAATCAGAGGAAAATAATCCATCTTGGATTATACTGAGCAGTTCTATAATAAGATGCTCCGTGGGGAGAAGCCTGTGGTACGTGGGACATCTGCTGGAGAGACCCTGCAATGAATCCATCCACGACACAAAAACCTAACCCGAGCCCTCCTGTCCAGGCGGTTCCGTGCTCGTTTTGCCTTGTGGATTAAGGAAATGCCACCCCTGTTTGCTGGTCTCTTTGGTCAAAAGGGAATAGCTTCTCCTTGCATAAAGCCTTGTTTTCTGGCTCTCCTTTTAGAGCTTTTTACTTGCATTGCAACACTATAGTCTTTGAAATACAGCTAGAGGGAAGGAGGCAATGAGCCAGGGAGGCTTCTTAAATGCTGTGGTGCGAGTTTTGGTATTCACAGCCTTCCCACCACACATTTGCCTATGGGAATCTCTCTGTGGGAGCAGGAAGCTGCCTTCCTTGTACCAGTACTTGCTCTGGTACTCTCACCAGCTTCCCAAAGCTGTGAACATTAGGGTCAATGTTTTAGATTCAGATTATTAGCACGGGGAAAACTTTCTGAACTCCGTCCTTCGACCACAGAGCTGCATTTGCAAAAAGAAAAAGCAAACGAGTAAGCAGCAAGGTAGTGCTAAGAGAGACGCTCTGTCAAAACTACCTTGCTGCAGTCGGAATAGATATATCACTTTAACTCATCCAGTAAAACGCAGTATTTTCTTAAATCTTCCCTGACGCTCTGTCACCTTCACAGCTGCGTAGTCCTGCTCTGGACAGCACGCAGGCCGCCTTGGTTGTGCTGCAGGCGCTTGCTGTCTGCAGCCGTGCTGAGGAACCAGCAGCTCTGCACAACCCCAGCAGCAGAGCCCGTGCAGAGAGCCCTGACCCGGCCTGTCCTTGGGCTTGGGTGAACAGCGCCCGTCTTTGGGTTAGCAGAACCTGTGAGCACCCTCTGGGTTAGCAGAACCTGTGAGCACCCTCTGGGTTAGCAGAACCCGCAGGCAACCTGGTATTGCAGCTTGTCCCGGGGCAGGGGAGCTCTGCAAAAGGCCCTTCCGTCGCGTGCTGGCCTCTACGTAGTGGAGCCTCCCCTCTGAGCACTGGCCTTTTGTGCTGATTCTTTAGCATGTTCTGGGCTTCGTTTCTTTTGCCGGCCCTGCCCAGCAGGAACAATACCAATTTACCCTTGGTTAGCCCTTATAATTTCAGCCTGGATTTATTTAGTCCTTAATAGCAGAAGCAAACAAACACGCCCCCCTCCAAACACTGTGACAACTGCATAACGCTTTGATCTTTCTCATGTCGTGTATTAGATCACTGTTTCATCTCTCTCCTGTTTTTTTCACCCAGAAGCCAGACAATAGCCCGATTTCTGCTTCCCAACCCGGGTGTTCTGGCGTCCAGCAGTGACAGCCACGAGCTGTGTGAGCTGGAGCTGCTCCTGGGGCAGGAGCAGAGCAGCCCGGGCCGCCCCGCGTCCCTCCTCGTGGCCCCGCGTTGGCCGCTGCTTGGGCTCGGGAAGCAGGGTTGGATAGATCTTTACGAAGCAGAAACATCTCCTGGGTTTCCCGAGCGGCTGATCCTAGTGCTTGTGCTGATGGGAAGCAGTTGCCAAAGGACAGTGTTCTCATTACGTTGTAAATAACCTTGGGGACGTGGCTGCTTAAGCAAATACATGTGCTGTATCCACTATGGAAATAATCAATCACTAGAGGTGAGGAGGCTGTATGGAAGCGCAGCGTGAATTACAGGGTGTTTCAGGTGTTTTTGGAGAGCGCAGGGGGCAGCTGCCCAGCACAAGGGCTGCAGAGCCCTGGAGCTCTCTGGGGAGTCACGATGCAGGAGGGAGAACGTTGGAGCCCGTCAGCACATCCAAAGTGCATCCCTACTGTGGGGGTTAGCCTGGAATGCCAAGTCTAAACTGCCCTGGCACCTGGGAGCAATCTGTAAGCTTCTGAATAAAGCTATCCAACAGATAGCTGCTACCTGCGGCTTATTCTGAATAGCAATCCATGCTTCCAGCCAGGATCATCCTTTAGCATGTAGCCTGAAACTTAATCTTGGGTGCATCTTGTCCCTGCCTCTTCTGAGGTGTTTCTATCAGAGCTCCGTTTGGCACCTCCAAATGCATGGAAAGCCGGACAGCTGGACTCTGGGAAGACATTCTGGAAGGCATGGATTTGTTCAGAACTAATTTCAGATGTTTATGCTAGACAGTGGTACGTATTAGAGACACTGTATGAAGGGAATAAATCTTACCCTAACTTTAAATGGTTATGATGCTTGCTAAGATGTTGTATTTATTTATTTTTTTTAAAATCTTTATTATGTAATTTTTATGGGTTTTAGTGTATGTATGATGAGGAGTGTTTATGTAAACTATATTATTACACATCTTTGAAAGCTTATTTAGTTGCCAAAATCTTCTCTAAAATGTCATAAGAAGCTGAGCTACTTCTGCTCCCTGAGAGTTTCACCCTGATGTAGGAAAGCGCAGCAGCTTTTCTAGCAGTTTTAAAACAATAACCTTTCAGGAAGCCTGATTTAGCACTAAAGCATGGAAACTCTTATTCTTGCTGACTCTATCCAGGTCTTGCTAATAATCTTTATCACCCTCTTTCCCAACCTTAAACACTGAAATTACGTTGCTCGATCCTACTGAATCATCTTGAATTTTTATTGCTTCCAGCAAAGAAAAACGCGGTCAACAGGATATTTATAAGTAGTGAGATCAGTAGCTTCGTTGCCTTAATAACATTTCAGCCATCCAGGCAGGTCTGTTTTCTCTCTGGACTCCAACAGTGTGAGTTTGGGCTGTGTTTGCCCTCCTGCCTGGTCCACCCAGATGCTTTGGGTGTCTCAGTTTTGGATTTATAGTAGTAGGCAGACTCATGAGTGTGTCTTTTTTTTTCTTTCTTTCTTTCTTTCTTTCTTTCTTTCTTTCTTTTTGGTGGTGGAATGGGGATGTATTTCAGGCAGAGCACATTTGTAGTTCTGCAAATTCAACCTACAATATTCTTCACTGGAACATTTGCATATGGTGCACAGGTAGCAAAAACTTTATGACTTTATATGGTATTTGCTTTTTTTTAATTATGGCAATTCTGCACCTTTATTGGAGGTTAAGGAATGTGTCATTTATGCTAACATGTATGTTAACATGAATTATTTCTCCTTGCTCAAAATGCAGAAGTTTTAAACTAGGTCAAAGAGAAAACATTGCATTTTCTGTCAGTATCACTTCTTATGCTACTATAAAAAAATTAGTACTTTTAAAACAATTTTAGATAAAGATTACATTTTTCTTTGAGAGAAAGTGAGACTTTGCAAAGTTTCGCTCTTGAAGGTTATTTAACAGAGACAAATAGTGCAAGGCAATAAGAAACAGGAAAGGTAAGAGATGTAGGAATGGCCACAGTAAAAGATATTACTGTCTCCTTTTGCTCCTTAAAAAAAGGAAAGGCAGTTGCGAAAACACTTAGTTTTGTGCAAGTCCCTAACATTCCTGTATTCCCTTCGTTTCTTCCTTGTGCGTTGGCTGCTCTTGAGACGGAAGATTCCACTGAGGCATTTCAGGTGCCTTCAGCAGCAGAAAGATGCACATCCAGCAGAAGTTGGTCAGGATATACTCGAGCAGCTCTATGATTGTGATCATGCTGGCACCACAGAACAGCCCGAGCTGGCCACCGACATCAGCTGCAACAGCAGGAAATAAACACATGTCACCCTGAGCATCCGGGTTAGTCTAGCAGGCCAACAAAGCTCTGCTGCGTTCAAGAGCTAAATAAATGTGCATAATTCATCACTTTGAGGAGATAGAGTTAATATGCTTAAGAATGTTTATGGGAGAAGATTAACATTTCAATGAAGATTCTAAAATAACAAACCAAAAACAAGTACAGCGCAAGAAATTCTGCTGTGGAGCATGTGCATAAAACATTTCCTACTTCCATGTCTTTTCAGCCTTTTCCTTGCTTCTCCTCCCCCTTTTTCCCTTTTGCCTCCAAATCCTTTATGCCTCACTACTGTTGCAGTTCTATGTGTTGTATAGCCACAAATGAGTGCAAAATCTCCACCGTTGTCCATGGTGCAAGTCATTTACTGGAATAGCAGGAGCCTTTCGAAATGGAGTGCGCAACCAGTGTGTGGTTGTTGCCATTAGAATATAAAAGGCACTGCCTTTTGTTTAGAAACCCAGCTAGCCCATGACTGGGGGTGGGAAGCAGGATTATTTTTGGTTTAATTATTAATCAACAATAAACAAATATTAAATAACACTCGCTTACCAAGCAACTCGGCTACAGTCAAGGCCTTCTGCTGCTGTGTTGTTTTGTAGTTCAGATCGTTATATTTAATGTCAATATGCACAAGATTCTCCCTAATGACAAATACACACAGTCTTACTCAAGACAGTCAGGTTGGCTGTTCGTATTTATCTCCTATTAGGATGGAGTGAGTTCAAGGAGTGCCGTGGTGTCTTTTATTGAGATTAAATCTGCAAGAAATCAGAGGGCTGAAGAAAATGTGCTGGTAACTTATAACAGGAGGAGCAGATCTTTGGTTTTTGTGACTCGGTGCGGTTGAACTCCAGCATTTCCAGGGTCTTAAAGAAGCTGGAGTGGAAGGTTATGCAGTCTGAACCAGGGCAGGTCGGGTGCTGGCCATGCCCTTGGTGCAGCGCCCACCACCCTGGATCCTGGGCAAGTGCACGCTCCATCCTGCTGATGTCAATGGGGCCCAATGCAGGAGACCTTTGTCCTGTGCTCAGACGTTTAGCTTTGTCTCCTGCCAAGAGCCTTTCTTACCCAATTTTATTCTCGCAGGCTGCAAAATAGAAGAGAATGTAAATCTCTGTTGAAGCAAGACCTCTGGAATTATTCAGGGGAATAGAGAGCTCATCTTTAGGAATCTGCATAGCCATTGAACAGAAAATAAACATAACCATTGTGGGGTAAAACAGCCACAGAAACTGTTTTCACAAAATTGAAGAGTAAAGGAAGTGATTATTTTTCAGTAGTGTTAATAGATATAGATTGAGTTGGAAAAAAATAAGCATGTTAATTTTTGGCAAATACTGTTATTTGCCATAGAGATTCATCACTTCTATCTCTTTGTGTGAAAAATCCAAAATTCAGGTAATCCCAGAAGGGCTGAGGTTGGAAGGGGCCTCTGGAGATCCCCCAGTGCAGCCCCTGCTCCACAGGGACACCCAGAGCAGGGGCACAGGGTCCATCCAGGCGGGTTGGAGATCTCCAGAGCAGGAGCCTCCACAGCCTCTCTGGGCAGCCTGTGCCAGGGCTCGGGCACCCTCACACCAAGGAAGTTCTTCCTCACGTGGAGATGGAGCTGCCTGGGGTTCAACTTGTACCCGTTACCCCTTGTCCTGTTGATAGCCATCACCAAGCCTATTTAGCCTATTTTAATAGATTCTATTAATAATAAAGTTTCTTACTGTTATAATGATCGCACCACTAGCAACTCCAGTAAATTGGTAAATAGTTAACTTTTCCCTTTTACATTTTCAGAAATCAATAGGTCTCCACGTTTTAAAGTTGGGATTATGGACTCATTAATATGTTGGCATGATTCCTATTGGGTAAAACTTAGTAACGGAAGAATGTTCTTATTTTTGCTTGCTTAATTGAATAACTTCTGGCTTGTGCACAATGTTTGCAGACAGTAAAATAATCACTAATGCTAAAATGTTCTCAAAGGCTTATTTTTTCAGTATAATTATGGGTTTCATTTTCATAATCTTAATATATTCCCTGTTCATGTATTCCCTGATCTGGGTTGTTTGCTGGCTTTGGTTGTGAAAGAGTTAAAGGTCTCAAGTCCTGTCTACTGGATGGATTGCTCAAGTGGATTGTGGGTATCTGATAACCTACTCTTATTATGTTTTAAGAGATCAGGGACAGGGAATCTAATTGAGAACACTATTTTTCTTTAACGGGGGTGTCTGTTTTATGGCATTGACAAGTACATTTAAAAACAATTGATCCTATTCCTTAATAGGCATAGCATTAAGTGAGATTACCTGATGTATTCTGGGGTTTTCTTCAGCTTTGCAGAAATGAATTTTATGGCTTTTTCTCCTGCAAAACTTGAGTAGGTGACAGTGGTAGGATAATCTGTTTCTTCACATGGGACAGGGCAAGTGGAGTTGTGGGTTCCTGCTGTGCATAATCCATTCAGCTCTATTTCATCTGAAATGTCAGGAGAAAAATCGTATGCGATATTTCTGAAAATGCACATGTTTGAGGCATTTTTTGAGAATTCTAGAGTGGTTTTTAAGATACTCTAATAAATACATGGGGCAAGCTATCCTTAGAAATGTGAATAAATGAATATTTGTAATGGGCATTTGGGAAACGGGTGCATAACAGTAAGGCCTGGGATCTCTGTGCTCTGTGGGAAGCCTCTTTCCTGGAGGTCCCCGCAGCAGGAGCTGGACCCCAAAGCTGAGGAAGCCCCAAAGCTGAGGAAGCCCCAAAGCTGAGGAAACCCCAAAGCTGAGGAAACCCCAAAGCTGAGGAAGCCCCGCAGCTTCCCGTTGCTCCGCGATGGATGTCATCACGGCTGCGGGCTTTCCACCCGGGTGACAGGTCTCGTAGCCCGCGATAACCGCTCTAAGCACCTGCAGGCCTCTCTCCTTCACCCTGGGCTGCCCCGCGGAAGGGGCCGTGGTGCCCGGCAGGCGGGTGCAGCGCCGTCACCCACCGCGACCCGCCGCGTCCAGCCCTGGGTGCGTGTCCTGTCACCCTCGGCATCGCCTCGGCGCGCCTTTTGCTCCGTTACTCAGTGGTTTCTGCGGAACTTGGTCCCAGAATATCTGTTAAGGAATATACCTATTCCTACCACGGCACACTATCAAAGCTCGAGATTATAGAAGACTGTGAGCTTAATGGAATTTGTTATTCTAGCACAGGCCTGAGGGGAAAAAAACAATAACTGTCCATAGTAACGTCTTGCTTGAACATATTGCATAGACATAATACCACCCCACCCGCCAAAAAAAAACCAAACCCACACACAAATGTAAATCATCTTGTTTTCCTTAAGCATTCATTTATCATTTTCAGTATTTTCCAGAAAGCCTATGAAATGAATTACATCTATAGAATTTTGAAAACATATAATCTGTTTTAACTTTTAAAAGGAAAAACCTTAAAGTGCAGGGGTTTTGAGTTGATTTTTATCCCCACAAGTTAGCAAATCTTACTACTGTGCTCTTCATAGCTCTCTCTTGAACAAAAAGAATAGAAAGAGCATTGGAGCTAGAAGGATGACACCATGAAGGTTCACAAATGCAAGCAAGACTCTTGATTAGTGAAAATTAATTCTACATGCTTCAGTTTTGAACTGTTTGACTAACACAAGTTATTATCTGTTTTTAACAGGCACTTACTCAGTGCCTGGTTTGGTCTGTTTTCAGAATTCTAAATTAAATGTGACGTGCTTCATTTCAGCACAGATTTCAGTGTTTGGTTTTAATTGAGAGAGAATTTCTGCTGTTTGGAATTGGCATAGTAAATATGAATATGAAATTATTACTTACAGAGTGCAGGATAAACACAAGCGTAAAACTTCTGTATATTGCATTCTGTTCCATTTCCTTAAAAATAAACAGATAAATTCAGGAGCATAAATTAACAATCTTAGCTCCTAGCTTTACTTGGCTAAACTGAAGAGTAAAGCCATCAAAGTCTGCATATTACTTCATGCTTCTTATTTTTTAAGTGAGAAAAGGGTTCAAAGTAGCACAACAGTTATGAATGCCAAAAAGGGGGTATGTATGTGGAAATACAACAGAACGAACCACGAGGCTTTTTGCTGGAGTAAATATCTTTATTATATGCACCAGCCAAAAGCTTCTTTTAAGCTGGTGGCTCACTCTTGGCGTTAGCTTGCTCTGGCCAGGAATTTCTGTCTTTCCTTATGGAAATAAACAATAAGGTAGGGAGCTGGTCTATAGAATTTACTGAGTGGGTTTCAGTGGCAGTTCAGACCTTTGTGCAAGACTTGGAGATGTCACAGCTAAGACTGCACCCCAGTGCAAAGTTTGGGGTTTCAGATGGTCTGTTTCCAGCGCAGATTGTCTCCTTGCCTGGGAATATTGCTTGGCCTTTTGGAAGTGCCAAGATATCTGCCAAAGGAGTTCCTTTAAATGATAGGCTCTCTGTTTCCTTACAAGCACATCATCAGCACCATTCTGAAAATAGTCACTATCCTTAAACATTTTGCAAAAGAATTAGGCTTGCCTGTATACCAGGAAAGCTTGTTTTTAGAATAAATCACCTGAAATATCTCTACAAACAAATGTACAAATCTACACAGTCAAATTCCTAATGAAGTGCCTACAGCTAGGTCAGGCCATTTATTAGACTGACTAATGGAGATAATAGTGAACTGTAGCACAATTTAAGGAATATTTAAGGAATTGAGGAATCGCATTTAAGGAACGTTAAGGAATATTTAGTGTCTCCAAAAATATCAGAATTCGTGAATAGCAGGTTTGGCAATGATTATATATTATCACTCATACACTAGCTTATACTTTGCACTTGGATTCTTTTATATATAGAGCTGACGTTAAGAAGATATTAAAAAGAATGTTCAATAACATGCATGAGTTATTCCTTTGTTGTTTCCTTCTAGCTGCAGCATTAAACAGGAACAGTTAATCCACTTTCTGTTCAAACTCTTTTAATGACATTTTCTCTATGGTGGGAGGCTATTCTAAAAATATTCTAAAAGTGAAAGCTCAGAGACTTCTTCAAATGTCTGCAAAAAATGTCTTTTACCCAGAATATTGATTTTAAATGACACTATGTTGTCAGTTACTGCATGCTTTCAAGTCCCCACAGCTGATTTTGCTGACGAAGGGGTTAAGGCTAAGGTCTGCCTTCTTCTCTGGGGGCTTTTGGTTCTGCTGAGCTGCTTATATGTGTATATATATATATTCATATTTTAAAAAACAGCTGTGAGAGCCGAGTTTGGAGTTCTAGTTCTTGCTTCACAGGGAGTAGCCCTGTTATTACTTTTGCTGCTGGAAAGCAAGGGCACTAGTCTGGGCTATTCCTTACATTTCTAGAGCAATTTGGGTGCCCTGGGGGATTCAAGAGGGGGGATTATGGCACACATCTGTCCTCAGTGTTTCCCACGGCCCTGTCGGCTTTCGCAGGGCCCCCTTGCAGGTACCAGACTTTGTCCCTTGTTTGGGTAGGGAACCAAGTTCTCCTGCTTTGGCCAGTCAATCCTGCCCTGGCTGCCGACCACCTGAAAAGTTAGTGTTGTCCCACAGAAAACAAGAAATCTGGGGGTTTTTTTTTTAATGGGTTTAGTTCCATATCTTTAGGAGGTCAAGACAGACCTCATAGAGGTTTTTCTCCCAGCCCTGAAGCACAATCTTTTATTTATTTAAGATTTTTGTATCATAAGAACAGCTAATGATCAGGCCCTACTCTTAGAGCTCACAAAATGTCTTATTTGTATTCTTGAATTAAAATAAAATGACAGGCTTATTTAATTTAAAATAAATTTAGATACTGTATCCCTGTAAAACTAAATCAATCTTATCTATAGACACTACTCAAGAATCTGCCCCTTTTTGCTTGCTGCTAAAATACGAGCAAGGTCTGCTAGCAAGATAACCTTTAAATACAGCGTACGTTAATATGATATTCTGGAGTAATACCTGGAAGAGTGAACGGTAGACAGCCACACCAATCCTGTACGTACCGGGCCTTGCACTCCTGCAAGCATCCAAAAGTGCTATAAACCTTGTGGTGCTGAAGTTTCATGTCAGGTTTGCACTCTCCCCATGGGTATTCTTGAATAATTGTCTGTAGGATAGTAGTAAAAGAAGATATATCTTTTGTCTCTCTTTCTTTTTTCATATTTTGAAGTGCTAGAGGAAGCTTGTTTGTATCGTAAGCAAAAATGTTGTTGATTTAATTGGATGCAATTATAGTTCGTACTTTTGGAGTTATTTTAAAAAGAATTTCCTCTTTAATATGGCAAAAATAGCTTATGAGTTAGCCTTGATCATGAGGGTAATCCACCTCTATAGGTTTTGACAAGGAAGCAGAGCTCACTTTAGCTTGCATGTAGAACTTCAAAGTCCTGGTGTCTAGAATGAGCCACACCACTAATACTCATAAAAACAGTTCAGCAAGCTTGATTCTGGAACTGAGAAGAGAATTAAATACAGAGAACAAATATATTCCTCCTGAAAATACTTCTTTGTTCCCCCACGTTTGAGAATACATATGTGTTGATTTCAGATTGAACAGGACAAGTTAAAATGGGATTCCATATTCTAGTCTTAGGTGAGTGTGAATAGGCCTGTGGAGAAGCAGGAAAGGTAGTTATGTGTCTTAAATAATGCATGAAAAGTGTGTTTTTCAGATGTACTAGGATTTTTCGTGAAGGGAATAGCAACAGGGAAAACTTGCATTATTTTGAGGTTGATGGTCTTAATGTAAAAAGAGCATTTTATCACTTCTAGAGAAAATGTTCTTTGTCTAAAACAAAAGTGATAACCTGCTTTTCTAGATTTCATAAAACAGGATCAGTCTAGACTCTAGTGTGCTAACTTGTCTTTTTCTGGTATGACATTAGTAATAATAGACTGTGTTATTGGACAGCTGTTGTGGTATCCTTGTAATGATATCCCTGTAGCACTACACGGCAGTGAGGTTGTAAGATCTTAGAAAAGAGAGGTTGACTTTATCTGGGAAGAAAGAGAGCAGTAATTTTGGCTACAGTTGGAGGAAACATTATTCTCCAGAACGGCTGTGGCATGACTATTTTAATTTCCAAACCTTTCAGTCACCATCATGCTTCAGAACAGAATTGGAGAGGGCAAAGCCTGCTCGACGGAGAAGGCCCTACCTTGAGCTGGCGGATGGCCACCTGCGCGTGCATGCCCACCGGCGTGGATAGACCCAGGCCGTCGAAGCGCGGGAGCTCCTTGGGCGAATGGATAACGTAGGTTATACCAGCATCAATGTAACCCAGGGAGGGGTCATCGATGAATTGTTCCTGATAAACAAAGCCAAAGCAATTTTAAATAATTCTTTTTATCACCTAAAGCTTTACTGTTGTTTAAATCGGTGCAACGCATTTTTATGTGGTTTTAAATCCCCAGCTGTATCTTTGACAATTTAGAGAAAGGTGTAAAAGCAAAATTACCTGAATTTCCTTGGTTGCACCCCTATTTGGGTTTTCTTCCAACTGTTCTAAAGCATTGGCTTTTTTTGTTTTCCTCCTGTTATCTTCCATCTTCAGCAACAAGAATTCACAGTACAACAGTGATTAACAGCTTGGAGAACTACTCCTTTTACTTGCAGCTACCTCTCCTGTTTCTGCAGCCTTTCCACTACCATCTCCAGGACTTGTCACTTCTGTTCATGTTACCTAAAGAGCCAAACTGAATGTCTCACTCATTTTACCACTCTTAGTTTTCTTCTCTAGTCTCATAGGTAGCGTATCGTGAGTTGTCTGTGTGTTCTGTTGATCAAGTATCTACAGTGCCAAGATCAGATCTTTGCTGACATCAAGCTGCTACTGAAACCAACATTTGGTAGGTAGAAATTTTATCCATGGGATCTTCTCTACTCAGCCTTCATTTAAAATTAAACATTAGTTCCCTGAAGGGCTTGCATTATATTTCACACAGATGCTGTTTCAGTTGTGGGTTGCATTACTGATAGTTTTCAGAATAATTTAGCTGAGGACAGCATCAACAGTCATCTCAGATTTTTAAATCAGTTTTATCTTTCCTCTAAAATCCCTTCTCAGTCAGAAAGAAATAGTGTGCACATGAAATTCTGTAAGTGTGCGTACAATTCTACTAATCTGTAAATTAGCACAGCAAAGAATTATTAGGATGACTGTACCTGTTTAACATCAAAAAGTAAACTTAAACCTCGTCCAGAAAGAGTCACTCTTCTCTTTTGCGGGAGATCGTTGTGATTAAAAGTAAAGCAGTTTCCGTATTCAGTGAAAACATGTTCAAAATCCTTCACAGAAAGAAATAGAAGGAAGATTAAAATAAAAGCAAGATCACTTAAAATTATATTACTGAGTCACAGTGCAAGAGATGGGCTGTTTTATTCCCCAAGGAAGTGTTAAATATTACATTTAGAAAAGCGTTAACTAATGGGAATTATCAAAAGGAACTTATGCTTTCCTATGGGGAGAGGAAGCTATAGAAATCTAAAGGAGAATTTCAGTGTTTATTAATATCTATGGGCTGTTACACAATTCAGTGAGGTCCTATTTTGTTTTATTACACCTGTTTCATATAGAAAATATATATTGGGGAGCAAATTTTTCTTCTAAGTTAAGTGTTTACTAAACACTTAACTTCAAAATAAACTGTCATAGTATAAATGAAAATACAGGACATAAAATTTCTGTGCCAGAAAACCACCTGGTCACTCACCGGAAAAATTCTCTATTATAAGTGTATCTGCCTGTTTTGAAGTTTTAGTCATTAGTTGGTAATGTATCTTTTCAGTTAAGCGAATTCATCAATGCCTAATTGTAGAATGGAGAGCATGTTTTCATGTTTGGATTAACCCAAAACAATATAAACCTGATTTTTTAATGTTTACTTGTTCTATTTGAGTTCTAAAATATTTTATGTAAGAACTGACATAAAAATGAGAGGATCATATTTTTCAATGATTTTCCAAAATTCCCAAAGATGGGCTGTATTCATTTCCATACTTAAAATTTAAGTCCAGAACAGCTGGGGAAACTCTATGCAGAACCCACACAAAAAGTGATTCCTTCAGCTGAGTGCGACTATGCAATTGTGTTTTGCAAAAATTCCATTCAAACTGAATGGAATAGAAAATGCTGCCGGATAAAGCCTGGAGGCATTGCACTTTTTTTAAAGGCTGATGTTTATGCAGAAAGGGTATTTAGGCAGAAAGTAATTTAGATTGAAATCCCCATTTACAGCCCAGGGAGCCTTAGTAGGCAGTCTCTGCAGGCTTGTTTAGAGCAGGAGCTCTTCTCTCCATCTCTCCAAAGGGAACCCAGGAGAGTAGCTGGCCGAATTAGCTATGTAAAGTTGAGTGCTGACACTATATCCCCTTTCCCCTCTGTGCTACTGTTCTAGTAAAAGGAAAAATATTTACCTCTGGGTAACACGTCTTTCCAAAAAATTGACATTCTAGCAATGTGCTGCTGTTGAGATAAAACCCGTGTTCCCTTGTGAACTCTTTAATGCTAAAGTTCTGGTTGCCAAGAAGGAATTTGTTTAGCTCTTGAGAAAAGTTTTCTTGCATAGCCTCTTTCTGGTAAACTCCAGACATGATGCTCCAAAGGAAATAGATAATTTGGAGGTTGGTTACTGCATGAGCTTGAAACCTGTCAGCAGGAAGAAGAGAGAATTCTGCAGAGTTATAGAACTGATCCCAGTGTTTTTTGCCAAATTATGACATGATTTGCTTGTTGTCTGTCCTTAGACTACATCTAATTCTTGTCCACAATATTTTCAATGTCTACAACACCAATAACCAATGCAGCCTCCATTTCTACTAAAGGAGAGTTTTCTATACCCAGGAAGGGCCCCTTCTTGTGGCAGTTCTGGTCAGTAATATGAGCAGCATTTCTGCTGTGTGTGGTTGTTAATGCAGATTGGCCGTCTGCAGCGGCCCAAGCCTGGCTTTGCAGAACCGAGGGCACGCGGAGCAAGTGCATGGATGTGCAGGAAACGAGCTTGGAGGGCTGTTCCTCGAAGAGGATGGTGGGGGGAAGAAAGAAAAAAAGACTGTGTTGCATCAATCACCAAACTGATTTCTTGGTGAATTTGTGGTGTTTGTGTGTGCCTGGTTTACTAAGGCACTGCACACTGTAGCAGAGAGCTCTCACGAGCTCCCACTGCAACACGGTGGCACAAACCAAAGGTGACCCTTGTTCCTAGGATCCACTTGAAAATCTCAGAACCATGATGAGGTATTAGAGGTGCTTTCCTGACACAGAGCATTAAAGTCATAGTGAAACAAATTAATGGTGTACAGTGCAGTTATGATACGTTTGGTCTCAAAATGCTGAAAAACGAATAAACTCAATAAAATGCTGAAAAATGAATAAAAATATATGGGTGTGTACATATGGATATATGTACATGACAATAGCACATTCTTTATTTAAATTGATTTTTTTGTTTCTCTCTCTCTCTTTTTTTTAAAGCATATCATTGTTTTTGTATGATAGATCTTAATGCCGAAACTTGAGGAAGATCAGCAGGAGCAGATCTTTGCAACTGAATTGGAGCCAAAAGATGAAGGCAAAGGCAGCTCTGTGCCTCTTCCATGTTGGTCTGTCAGCAAATAACTCGCTGCTAAAAACAGGAATAAAGAATAAGCACAGCATGAACAGATGGGTGTGGAAGAAACTTGTCACCTAACTGTGACTTCAGTGGCCAGCTGCCAGGCTCAGCAGGTTGCTGTTTACTTGCAATGCGCTGCAGTTATAGTCACAAGAACTGGGAGATTTCTATCATGCACAGCCCACTCTACTCAGCAGAGACAGTCTGCGGGGCAGGTCTGCAGCATAACCCTTGGATGGTTTTGTGAAGGGCAACTGGAAGGAATTCAAGTGAAGCAGGAAGGCTCTGAGTATTTAAAACCTGGACTTTTGGCTTATTCCGCCAGCAGAAGGTGGGTGTTAACAAAATTGCTCCCTCTTAATGAAACAATGTGAGTAAACTACTTTTCTAAAACTGTTGTTAGATTATGTACTTGCTCTAGAAAGCAGGTAGTGTGCTTGCTACTTTCCTTTTAAACTGAGCACCTCTGGAAAAGCAAGCTGGTTTCTGTTACACTTCTACATTTGTATGAGGTTTCTATTTGAGCTTCTCTATCTGCAAATCTTGACTTTTAACTTTGTGACTGTTCCATGGCCACACTGCAGAAGGAGCACCCCTGGTTAATGTGGCTCCACAGAGGTGTGGAATACATACCCCTTGAAGCCCCATTTTTCTCGTTTTGTGTGATTTGCTTAAAGAAGTTATGGGGTCTGGCTGTGTTAGAGGTGTCAGATAAAGGCTTGTTGCCTCTCAAAAGCGACCAAGAGGAGTAGCTGTTACCTGTTCAAGTTGCAAAAAGTCACAGCAGGAAACTCAACATTTTCCACATACTGAACATGAACTGAAGTTGTTGTTGGCCAGCTGAAGTAATAGATGAAGCGATTGCAGATTTGCCAAGAGACGATGGCAAGGGAGCCCATGACCACCAAGAGCCACAGCGCTCTGCGTGTCTTGCTCTGCGTCTGGACAATATTATGCACTCCATGAAACGACGTGGATGAGGCAAAATCCTGATGGTACTTCCTTCTGTCCTCCAAACGTGGCAGCAGTTTCTTTATTAAGTACAATCGTGTCTTTTCCAATAATCCTTAATATTGAACAAGATGGAAGCACATTTTCAATATTACCATTGAAATGGCACTTGAGAAAGGAAACTATGTGATTCTGGCACTGGAGAGCAGTTTAGGACAGTCGTAAATTGTCTCCGTAGGGAGTAAACTTGCTTCTAAGGGTGCTCCAGAGCTCTGGAAGCACTGTGTGCTCGATTGGCTCAATGATGCCTCAAGACTAAACCGTTCAGTGTTTTAAGTGTAACATATTTAAATGAACAGTTTCCCTTTTATGGAAAGATTTGGATTTGATATACCTCTGTGATCTAAAACTTCAGGATGCTGTGAACCTGATATAAAAAGCTAGGCATCTGCTACTTTCAGTAATGTCCTGTTAAAGGCCTGGTCCTTTTCACTTGCTTTGAGGAAAAAAAGATGAAAAAGGAATTATAGTTTTTTAGAATTTCTCTCTTTGATTATTGAAAATTTCTGGATGCAACTTAAAAGGGTAGAGGTTCAAAGGCAGACCTTTTCTTTAGGTTTCTATTGCTCTCCTTCCATGCATTCGCAGGAGGAATGTTTTTAATTTTCATTTGTCTCTTGCTTTGTTCAAACTGATGTTACAAAGAGAAAAAAAATCTAAGGTTAAGGGCTATAGCACTAATGAGTGTAATCAATACCTGTAAATGTAGCCAGATGAAGTTTGTCAGGGAATGATCTTGTGAGATCGGGGACCACAAAACACCCAAGCCAGGGGTGCCTGATAAGGCCTTTGCTGTAGCTAATCATAACTGCTTTCCTAGTCAGAGGCTTTTTGCAGAGTGCTCCAGATTGTTATCAGCTATTCTGTCACTAAGAAAGGGTCTGAAAATAGTAACTTAACAAAACTTTGCCAGACATCATTATTTGGGGTCTGAAAAGAAACGGTTCAGACTAACCTTTAACAGCAATTAAATGCCTCTCATATTCTGTGTTTTTTAACTCCAAAATAGACAGTGTGGCATGTGTTGTAGGAAAAGACCATACCCTTTACTAGATCAAATAAAATACTTGAAGTTATGGTAGCTGGACGAAGGAACAAAGGAATGTAAAGCTATAGGGTCAAAGCTATAGGGAACACTCTGGGATGTTGCGTTGGCCTCTCTGCACACTGTGAGAATAAACCCCAGGTGCTACTAGGCTTCAAAATATTTTTGAAAGGAAATAATTTTTTGTTATTTCTTTCTTTCCTTCTTTTTTTTTTTTTTTTTCAAATATATGTGTGCAAGCTTTTGACAATACTGGTATGATTTACCATGCCACCTTTTTACTGTCCAAGAGCTGTTCCAGCTCTTCCTGCTGGAAAACTCTTGGAAGGTGTCCCCTGAATCCCTTGGTGAAGCTGTAAAGCCAGGTGTGCTTTTGTCCATAACACAGGAGCTAAGGGGAAGCTGACACAGAGCTGCCTTCTGTGCAGACTAAAGCGCTGGCCCAAGAGGAATGGGTAGAATTTTATATTCTCTTGGTGTCAGATAGGCATGCTGGTAACTGTTTTGAGGAGCCAAAAAGGCAATTTTTCTAATCATTCAGCTCGGGCCTTATTCTGGTTCTTTTAAAGGGAGCAGTGGCTTCAATGATCTACAATGACTTCACAGAATAATTGAATGGTGACTTCAGCAACGACTTCTCAGGCTATTTCTCAATAGTTAGGCTTTTATTTCTGGCAACAATCCTTCTTTTCAGGATTACAGATTAGAATTTAAACAAAAAAAAGTTTATTGGGAGTCTACATAAGCCACTGATACAATCTCCTTGTAGTATTCAAGATACTTATCTAGGAAGACATCTGGCCAATGCACTGGATTTCTGTCTGCTGCGTTGGAGATAAATGGCATTTCTGGGCTCCTCTCCACAGTTATCAGCGTGTGATTCTCCCTCTTTGCATCTTCCCTGAGTAACAGCAGAGCAAAGGACATTCCTACCATGCGTCGCTGTCTGTAGACTTCAACATGTGACTGAAAATGGAACCGTTTTCCCAGGGGAAGTGCTGTTTGTGCATTCTGCCTATGAAAGTCTTTAAGAAACCATATTCTACTTTCAAATTTCCTCAGAAAATAATATTTTAAATTAATTAACTGGAAGCGAAGCCCTTTCATATTAGAAATAAGGTACACATTTTATTTTCACAGTTGCAACGTTTAATTGTCATCAGCTCTTCATTAATGCAAACATTGGAGAATGACCTTAAAAAAGAAATACTTATGTTCAAGCTCAGCCAGGGCCCTTACCTGTATGGAGGGGCTAATTCAGGGAGGTCCTGTGTGACTTGTCTCTGTGTAAAGCTTGGTTAGTTTAGATAGATTCAAGATTTAAAATCGCTGAAGAATCATTCAGGAGTGGCATTGCCTAGTTAAACCATTAGGTTTATTCTAAGTGCACAAAGGAGCAATAGTTGCAGCCATTCTCTCCCTCCCTAACACTTTCCCTACAAGCTTCCTTCTCATCTCCCTCCTTTACATCCTAAAAAAGGTGAACTGCTGCTATTCTTGGCCAAGGTACAAAAAGAAGACATTGTTTCTCATATTTCATGTAAATTCTAAGAGAAAAAACAGAAACAAAACAAACTTACATGTAAGTAAAACTTTAGGTAGCACACTGTGGTTTGCCTGCTTACATACCTTTGGCATCCAGTTGAATGAGTCTCCCAAGTGGCTCCATGAGGCTGTCCTTGTTCCAGTAGGGAAGGAATGGATGCACTAAGCTGCTTTATCACTGCCAGGTAATGGCTTTTATAGAAAACTAAATGGGAGGTGATACCCAATGACACACAACACTGGGCAATTTACCTGCCAGGGTTGCTATGTTTTGCCTTTAAATAACATGGTCTGCAAAGTAAAAGAGAAGATTAGCTTTATGACAGGATCTCAAGTACATATATATAAATATGTCAAGTGCATATAATATTAAACCAATAATGGCAGAAATGCAGCTTTCTGTCTTGGACATTGCCTTACATTGCAAATGACTTTCCTATTTTTTTTGCTTTTTTATTAGAAGGATCAGTTGTTTTCACTAAAATGTTGTGCTGTTTAGAACTGAACAAATTCCCTGTAGTAGGTAAGGAGCCCACCTTCCTTGGAGGGCATGAGCATCTGCCATGGGGCTGCCTCCGTCAGCAGGACGCAGCTATTCCCCCACTCCCCCAGTTTAATGCTTTTGTGGAGCTTAGCCCACAGGAATGAGTGTTGCTAGCGAGAACTGACCAGGTGGGTGGGATGAGAGGGCACGCAGAGTCTCCTATTCCATTAGCTGCTTATGAAGAAGTGTGAGAGCTGATTCTGTTTTACACCAGTGGAATGGTAGGGTTTGAAATCTCTTTTATGGAAAGACCTGGGCATCTAATAAAAGGCAACAGGGAAATACTAAAAAATTCCAGCCTGGAGCGGGCTTGAGAAGACTTTGAGGTAGATCCAGAAAACTTCACCATTTCTCTGCCCTAAGAGAGGTGGGAATTTGGGGGCTGCTTCTTCAATCATTGATTCCCTTAGTAATGGTCCCATTTAATGCCCAGTTTCTAGGTAAACTAGCTTGGCCCTTCATCACCTCAGTCTTCAACTGTTTCATTACTATTTTCTGCCTATTTTCAAGCTGCAATAATTTAGTTAAAGCACTCAACTCTATTTAGCCTTTCCAGGATGACAAGCAGTGGATTTCTGTACCAAACTTGTTGGAAATCTCCTACTTTTGTGTAAGCACTAGGAACTCAGCACTCAGCACTAGCACTCAGCCAGTGGAGTAGCTAAAATAGGCTGCTTTTCAGTATCTATGTTGTTCAACCATATCTAACACACTACTGAACATTTATTTGTGGATCTGTTGCTTTCTATCAAAATAAAGCATTCTAATTCAGATTATCAGGTGACAGCCATGATGTCACTTAAAACTTACATGTGTTCTTAAAGGGATATTATGTTGGTCTTTCATACTGTACTGTTCACAGGGTTAAAGAAGTACAATCTGTAAGCCATTCTCTACAGGCCAAATGGGATTCACCTTAGTTTCTCTTTCAAATGTTGAGCTGATAAGCATGCTTGACATCTAATCTCTTATAAAATTTCTTTTTTAAGATTATTTAAAATATTAGACTAACTAGCCGCCTCTCCTGTGGTGGTTTTTTACAAAAAAGAAAACACTTCATGGCTGTCTTATAGTAATTTATTCTTAAAGAAACACTAGGGGGCGAAAAGTAACTGCCTTGTGTGGCCAACCTGCATGAGAGACTGCAAAATGACCCTGGAAACGACAGCTTCCCTCTTCCTTCTCCCGCCTGTCCGGACACAAAATCTAAGTAAGTAACTTGCAGAATTAATTTGTAGTGTTTTAAGTGTAGTAATCTTAGGGGTGTTTTTTTGTCTTTCCCAAAGATTTTGCAGAAACATCTTACAAATTATGGATCTTCTCTATATTTCCTCCTCTGCCGAGGCCTGGTGGGGTGTATAGCCTAGATGCAACAAAATTTCTTCAATGAATTCTTATTCTGTATATATATAAGCATTTACTAACATACAGAATGGCAATTATTTAATTCATACATAAAAATACCAGTAAAAAGTGTCCTTGTGCTACTAGTGTCCTACAGCTGATGGATTTTTTGTTTGGTTGGTTTCTCCCCGAGGACTGTTTCATCCTGCTCTGGTTTAAGCCTGTTACTTCTTTTTCTGTCCCTCTGTGCATGGAGAATCATTTATCCATTTTCTCTTTGAAGGACGCCTATCCACAGTCTTTTCAGTCTTCTGCAAGCTACACAATTCCAATGTAATTCTTTCCATCTCTCTTAATAGGCAGTGTTTTCTACACAAACCATTTGTTATTTTTGCAGTTCTCTGCTCTCTTGCCACGTGTTCTTCCTCTTGAACAGCGGTGCCCAGGGCATAGCAGGAGCAGACAAATCCTTTCTGATAGTGGATGGAAGGGGAGGTCTCCATGGCACATGGAAATCTTGCATTTAAAAGTCCCAGTGTAGCGATCGTTCTTTGCATTGCTTCACTTTGTCGTTTAACTTACTATTTTTGATTAACTGAAATACCCAGATCATGTGTGAAAATGTTATTTGCCAGTTTGATTATCCCTGCTTAAGTTCAAAGTACTACCACTGAAACTGCACATTATTTCAGTGCATTTCTTCAATGCACGAAGATTGTTTTGGATCCCCGTCTCTCCTGACAACATGCTATGGTACCTTCATCATCTGGGATGCGCTCCTGAATCCCGTCAGGTTAGGGGTTTGTTGGCAGTTTGTCCTGGCCAGCTGTGCCGTGGGTGAACAGCAGGAGACCTTCAACCACGGGAAGGGCTGGGAGCAGCCCAAGGCTCCAGCCTGGGGTCCTGCTGCGCCTGCGTCATGAACAGCATCAGTGTGTCCGGGAGGGGAAGAACAACAGCCTGCCTGCACTGAAAGGATGAGCCCTGCAATACGGGGCTGTAGGATGTCGAAAGGGGAAGGGTTTGCCTTGGGACAACTGCGACACCTCATGTATTCTTAGCTGTGACCAAGGTTTGTTGTTTCCTTAACTTTATTCACTTTGTTGATACTGATCCTCCTTGATGAAAGGAGGAAGTTGTGTTAATGCCAGTGAAAGAACATGTGCTCCCTACCCAGGAAATAATTATCAGTCTGAATATGAAGAGGATAAATTGCTCTCGTGGTGCAGTTCGGAGCTCAGGCTTGGGTCCTTGGCCATCTGAGTGTAGTGAGCAGGCGAGTGCAAGCCCAGCTCTGCCATGAGTGCTGGCATGAAGAAAATACTGCGTATGCAATGCTGTATATTAAGAGAGTAGTAGGAACTGGAGGTGGTAATGAGAGTTCCTTTTTAAGTAAAGTTTGGGGTGGGAGACCCAATCCTAGCATTTCTAGCAGGAGTAGATACTAAGTAATGAGAAAGACTTCTGCTCCATTCTGCAGAGCCAAAAATGACAGACAAGAGGGAAACTATACTGCAACATGGGAAATGTTAATGGAAGTTAAACATATGCTGAGAAGTGACAACACAGGTTTTTGTGTTTAAAAAATAGAACAAATACAATATTAAAAAGTCCTTTCAGCACTATCTCTTCTCTGTGTTTGTAGTTTGCAAGACCTTGAGCTCTGTTCCTCCCCCTAAATACAAATGTCTGATTGGATTTTTAATATTGCATCAACTTTAAGCTTGTTTATTTAAGCCTTGAGTTACTAAATTTTATTTCTTTCTTGAAAAAGACTGTTAACTTCAAATGCTGGCTAAAGACCAATGCTAGTTTGGAAAATCAGGAAATACTCACAGAGCCAAGGTTTTGTTGTCAAATCTCCTTTCCCCTTGTGTGTCTTTCCTCACCTGTCTCTCTCCTATGTTATATCACTGAATTGCCTGGGGATGTGACTCTGTTCTGTGCTCGTATAGAAGGTCTGGCTTGGGCTGCAAGCTGCTTCAGGTATGCACTAAGCAATGAGAAGAAAGCCAAACAAGGGTATCTAGAAATAGTGTGCTGGGCTGAGCCTATCACAAACACAAATTAATGGTCAAATGCAGGCCCATCATTATAATTATCAACTTATTTTTTAAAAAAAAAAAAAAAGCCTTTCAGTTCTGGAAAGCTTTTTTGGAAGATTCTTTCAGTTCAGGACATTGAGTAATGTGTAGGCTCGAATGTAATTTGTCTGTCTTTGAGTTCTTTTCAAAAAAGCAGGATAGTGATGATCCAGAAATGTTTTGAGATGTCCCTTGTCAACAGAACCTCACAACTGGCTGCTGCACTGCTTGCTTTTGCACTTCACTGTCATGTTTACACTTCTGTGGTCCAAGAGACATTTTCTTTCACCACTGTAATTTTGTGGTGGTAACGGCGCTCACATCAACACATCATTAAGGTGGGTTTCTGAAGGTACCCATTTTGAAGGTAGAGTTAAAGCAAGTGCAGAAGAGGGTCACTGGAACTATGAAGGCTGTGGTTCAGTTATTTCACACAGGCTGTGATTTAGCACCAAATGGAAATTAAAGTTGCTTGGTTGCTCGGAAGGAGGTTTGAAAGCAGCCCGGGGCACCGCTCCGCCAGACGGATGCATTTCCATGTACAAGTCATCGCTGCAGGCTGCAGATTCACAGGAGAGGGTTGTTCAGTACAGGGCCACAAGGACCTTAGAAGTCCTAGACTTTATCCAGTGCAGTCATTCTTAGTTAGCACAGACATTTTCAATCCACTCACTCCTAGACTGTGATTCTAGGTAGGGTAACATCATAGGATAACAGCTTTGGGAAGCTTCAAGTGTCACTTGCTTGTAGCCAGAAGGTCTCCAAGCTCTCTGTTCAATTTAAGGAAGCTTGGAAGAACCTTGATCTGGGAAGGTTTTGTAATCAAAGTGAGAGCTTGACCAGAAAAAAAAGGATGAAAGTGTCCAAACTATTTATATGTGCTTTTTATCTCCAGAAAGGAATTCCTGTAGGACAACATAGGTGAATAAGTCACTTCTAAAATAATAGAAGAGATGGACTCTTGGCTGGATTCGTGGCAGTGGGAGCTCATTCTTACCCAGCTCTCCTGAGGCTAATGTTCAATGCTAACCAAAAAGAGTTTATTTTGTGGACTCTTGGCTCCAGCTGTCTATGAATACACAGCAGGACGCTCTGCCCTGCCCTGCGCCCCAGCTGGCTTCGTTACAGAGACTCTTTTGCCTTTGCAGCTCACATGTTGCAGCCCAGGTGAGTTCACTTTGTCTCTTCTTGAGCCGTTTCGCAGCCGAGATGGGCCGGGATAGGGTACCTGGGCAGGGGAAGGGCAGGTAGAGCGGGGAGGACGGGGGAGTAAGGAGAGTGCTCAACTGCTCCTGTTCTCGGCCATGCCAGCCAAATCCGTTCCTGGAATCTGGCGTTTTTTGTTTGTTTGTTTCCCCCTCCCTTTTTTTCCCCGCCTCAGTATTTGACTGTTCATCCTGTATTCAGCCCAGCCACGAAACAGAACGTTCTGGCTCTGTGCTCAAGGTTACTGCACACGGATCCATTTCTGGATTCACCGAGCACTGACTTTCAGGATGGAGAGGGGGGAAAACAACACAAACAAACAAACCAACGCAGGCACCGCTCTCGAGGCCCGGGCGTTCCAGCCCTTTCCATGCTCACAGCCCAGAGTCATCCCAACACGCAGAGCAAGTGGGGTGTAGTTACTTACCTGTTCCCACGTTCTTCTGAGTGAGAACGGCAAAGGCGCTGACGGGGCATTTTGAGAAAAGGGTAACACCATCAATTAATTACGGTTACATGTTGCTCTCACGTAATCTTGCATGGGAGAATTTTTTAATTGAGACTCCTTTGTACTTTATAGCTCTGATATAAAGAGCACAAAGTGGCTGTAAAATCCCCATTGGCATAAAGGCCACTGAAGGGAGAACCGGATCCCAGCACTGAGCCACTATTTTGAGCAGTATGACCGAAACATGAGGAGACATTTGTTTTTCTGTCATTTATGAGGGTTTCTGCAGGCAAACCAGAGCCGAGGGCACTTTGTTGGGGCAAACCTGCTTTCATTTGTGCTCTTGGCTATGCTGCTAGCAAACACTTTCAGAATCAGGTAGTATAAGCCCCTGTTCCCACTCTGTCTGTCCGTACCAATTTCATCACACATTTGTGAGGCCTTCCTGACATCACATTGCAAGAGATGGTCTGTAGTATTCACTATATTTGAGAAGTGAATAGTGTATATGGTGTGCGTAGCACCCTATGGAGGACACAGGCGCATAGAGTACTCCCTTTCAGAGGCTAAGGAATAATTTTTTGAACCTATGGTATTAGGTAGTATTTTTTGTTAAACATATATATTTTTTCATCCCCTGCTTCTTATAAAAGTACAAAACTTGAGCTCAGCATCTCTATCTACACTGCATACAAACTGAACAGCTTGGTTGTCTATGACTTTCTCTGCTATGGAAAAGAACTGGGAAATTTGTTGAGGCTTTTCTGAGATCTGATCAAATATTTCACTAATTACGTTTCAGTAGTGACAAAGCTGCCAAAAGACTCTTCTTGCTTATTTTAAATCACCATCAGTGTTGTACAAACAGAGTTAGAGGAGTGCACTTGTGTATGTGGGACTTGAACCCAAACCAAGTGTTTTTTTTTTTCTTTTTTCCAGTGCTTGGCAGTTTTCTGGAGGTTTGGAGCCTTGCATTCTTGCATGCTCTCAGCTATGTCGTGCTCCTGTAAGGTTGCTAGTTGCAAGTGAAACGCAGGAGGAACTGACGGTAGGGCCAGAATTGAAGACAGAAGACCCATGGCCCCTGGGGACAATCCTGGGCCTGGCTGAGCTTTCAAACCACAGGGGCAGAGAGGTTTGACAGGGAGAGGAGCACGTGGTGATTCGTCACCGGTGACGCTCGCGGGCCGGTTTTGCTTCCATCTCCAAGCTTCTCCTTAGGCTGTCGCTTATCACCGAGGTGCTTTGGGACCGATCAACTAAGATCCTTACGCAGAGAGTTTGGACGATGGGAAACACCTTTCTGGGTTGCTGCGTTCTGGCTGATTTGGTGTCATTCCGTTAAGTGAAGCTCCGCTCCTGCCGAAACGGGATGAGAGCTGCTGTAGGGCTCAGTGGAGATAGGAGCTTGGGTAGGTTTTGAGAGAGCTCCGTAATCCTGAACCAGTTAAGGGCAGATATACTTCCCAAAGAGGGAGTTAATGTTTCGTTAAGCTCAGGGTTTAAAAGGGCTCTAAAACTTCAAAGTCCTTCCCCTACCAGGTAGTAATATAAAGGCTTCAAGGCCAGACGGGTGCTCTGGAAGTTTGTGTTTCACAGAGGAAAGCAAAGCTGCACAAGAAAGTAGACAAGTGTTTTTAGTTTGTGTGGGTTTTTTTTCCGGATTAAATTCATATTCTTTCTTTGCTTGTGCCTCAGAGAAAAGGTTTGATTTCACTAGGGAGGCTCAGGCTGTGTGTTTAGTTAAAGGTGTATGGGGATGACAACATAAGGCCTCCTTTTCTGTGCATTTGAGAGCCCTTAACCATGTTAAAGGTTGTGTTATTTGGTTTGTAGTAACGTTCTTTAAGCGCAAAGGGAAAGGTGTAGCGCACAGATGTCATCCTCTGCGTCTGCATTCGCAGTAGATGTGAGCAGTGAGGAGCAGGTCACTGTCAGGTTGTGCATCATGAAGGAGGCGCAGCTTGACCTGAACGATTCCTGCATCCCAAGGGTGACTTTTTTGTGAACCGCTTTTAGTTCAAGTGACTAAACCAGCTGAGACGAGCAGCCCCCAGCACCCGCTGGGAGCCTGGCGGAGGCTACGTGCCCTGAGCTCACAGGGCCTGCAGTGTTTGCAGTACGACTGAGCAGTAAGTTCTTTTTTAAGGGAGCTGGCAGGCCCAATGACGAAAGAAATGCACCCTGCTTACTGGTTTCTTCACCGTGTGTTAAGCTGATGATTAAACAGAATTGAGTAACATCTGTCAACAGATGAGAGTGAAACTTTTGCATGAAGAAATTTTCATGAGTTAAACCCTGGAAAAAAAAATGCATGAGATGTATACGACTATTTTTTAGCTCTCTAACCTAAGACAATCTGTGTGCATTTTTGAAAATAAGTATATTTGGAATCTCTTGCAAACATAGTTTTGAAAATATTGGGAATCTCTTGCAGACATAGTTGCAAATTTCTACCTTGCTTTAACAAGTCCTATATCAAATATTGCCGTTCACTTGCCCTGTCATTGAGTCGCCGGCGTTGGTCCCCACACAGCTGGGAGGGCTCGAAGCCCTCGCCGGGGAAGGCAGCAAAGGGCAGCGCGAGGATCGCGGCGGGTCGTGTTTGGGCTGCACATCACAGCAGCACGTCAGCATCCCGACCTTTGCGCTGCGGGAGGTTCCGCGGCCGGCGAGGAGCAGGGCCGGGCTGGAGGCCGGGGCCGGGGCCGGGCTGGAGGCTGCGGACGGGGCCGGGCCGGCCCGCGGTTACAAATACGGGGCTGGCGCTGGCGGTGGCCGCGTTCGGAGCCGTCGCGGAGGCTGCGGGGCGGCACCATGAGCGGCTGCCCCTTCGTGGGCAGCAAGTACCAGTGGGTGCCTCTTCCCTCTGCTCCGCGTTCTAGCAGCAGCGCTGGAGTGTAGGAGCCCAGGGAGGAGTGAACTGGCAAAAGCAGCTGCTGCTGCCGGGCTGTCCCCCTGCTACGGGACAGGAGACGGGACAGGGAAGCTGTTGGATATTTGGTGCACAGGATTAATGTCACCAGCTGCTGCTGTGAAAAGCTGCATTGCAAATATATTGTGTTTATTTAGTGACTGCTTTCGTGGTTCAGCTTCTCAAAGCAAGATATTTTCTGAACCCTAGGTGCAACTGTTAGTAAAACTGCTGTTTTATTCACAGCTTTTATTTATTTATCTATGTATTTACCCATTTTTCCTTTTAGATTTAACTTTAGCAAGCTGTCTTTGGAAGATGAAAAAGATGACAAGTCCCAAGAAGGGCTGAATAAAGCGAGCAGGGGTGGACTCGTCTATGGAGACTATCTCCAAGTAAGCGCAAGGCCTTGATTCTCAGCGCCCTGCTCCCCCTTACAGTGTTTTGACCCTTCTCCTCCCCGTGACTACATAGACTTTTGCTAGAAGATCTCTGTTTCCCAGAAGATGACTGGTGAACAGCTGAATATGTCATCTGGAGAATGTGCTGGACAGTTTTCTTTCTTTTTTTTTTTTTTGGTAATTTAAAAAAAAACTTGAAATGATTTTCTGAACTCTACTGCCTGAGGTATCTGAATGTCTCAGTTCTTTTTTATTACTATTATTTTTATTAAAAATAAGCGACCCTTGTGACCATTTAGCCTGACTATTAATATAGGCTGCAATTTAAGGCCTGTACTTTTTTTTTTGTATAGTATTTCTAATTGCCAACTACTCTGTAGGAATACTGCCACTGATAGCAGAATGGAGAGCATTACTGAATAGCCTTATTTTTATTTTTAAGCTGAACAAAATATTGAACGCTCAAGAACTCCAGAGTGAAAAGAAAGGAAACAAAATCCATGATGAGCATCTTTTTATTGTGACACATCAAGGTAAGTGGCTGCGAGAAGTCAAGGGGGGGTTGGCTGGTGTTCTTGCTAAGGGGAGTAAATTAGTGCTAAAACATGCAATACATAAATCATTCCACTTTAGCCACTACAACCCTCTTACACAAATATAAGCACAGATAAAAGAGTGTTTCCCCTATATCCTTTGTAGGGCTGTAATCAACTATTCTTAGGAAGCATCATAATATTTGGAAACCAAAGATTTGAATTCTGATTTGAATTCTGGATTCCGATTATAGAAAAATGAAGGTGGGGGCCGGTTGTGTCTTGTCTGAAACCTCAGTCCCATTTTAACCGTCACGCTGGGAACACACAGTCTATGTAAAGGTTATAAGTAGCTCTGAGATTAGCTGGGGAGGCCATAGTGCTTCTCCTGGATCCGATGAAAAATCTGTTAATATCCTTGATGCTTTATTGTTTCGTGTAATAATAATTTAGGTAAAGGATGGCATGCTTAAAATGGATGTGTATTTCTATATCAGCATCTCAAATACCAACAGTGTAAATATAAGCTCTTCATTTTTAATCAAAATATAAATATTTCATTTCATCAATAGTATGAAGAAAACCCAGCGAGATCTTGAAGTTAATGCCAATGATGCTTATTTCCTTGCAGCTTATGAACTTTGGTTTAAGCAGATTCTATGGGAAATGGACTCTGTTCGGGTGATCTTCGAAAATGGCCATGTAAGTTAAGAACAAATACACTTTGGGGGAAAATGCAGCCCTTTCTCCTTCCTCCTGCCTCACGGCCTGATGTATTTGGGCTTTACTAAATTAACATGCACATGTGTCTATAAAACAACAACAGCACACACGCACAAAAAAACCCTCAAAAAACAAACCTGGAATTCTGCTGAGGAGTTCCTAGGTCATGACAGTACAGGGATTTGATCTGCAAAATGCCATTTCCTCCTGCCTTTTGCCTTTTAGCTATGTCACTCTCCAGAACCAAGTTCACGGGCCAAAATGCTTTATCTTCTCCTGTTAGCACGGGGTAGTTTTGCAGACTCTCATTTCAGAATATTCGGCATGCTCAGAGGCAACACTGAGAAGGAGAAGGCTAGTGCGTATCTTTGTGTTGAAATGTCACTTCTGGCTTTTTTTCAAATATTTGCAAGCTACATACTGTTGATTGCAGTGGCAACCCCTTCCATCCAGTATCTAATAGGTGAAAGGAAAACTCTTTTCAGGAATTGCATGTAATTAAATGAAGCATAACACCAATAATCAAAATGACCATGTATGATTGTGTGAGAATTTCTGAAAAATGACAAGTATAATATTCATTTTGTTATATATATAAATAAATTGCTCAAAAATAATATGTAACATCTTTAAACATTTGCCCAAAGCTAAATACATTTTGTAACTATAAATAATGTAAACAAACACCTGATTTTATGCTATATCAAAGAAAGATGGCTGTCTGCATGTAATTTGAAATATGCATTGTGTTGAATAACATCCTGAATGCGTGTGTGATGTGAGGAAAATTTGAGAGAACACAGAAAATAAGGAGCCTTTCTACTAAAATGTTCAAAGAAAATGCTTTTGTTCTCCTCAACATTCACAATTTTGTTGGCTTTCTAGTGCAACATGATAGCCAAGTCAGAATTAGTTCTTAGGTAGGATAATTTTTCATTTATTTCTGTGATAAATTAAACCTATTTTTTTGATTGGAATTCAAAATGTCAATGTTAAAGTTAAGAACATATTAAGATGATTGGGTAAATGGTTTTCATCCTTCAATTTGTAGTTTGATATTTTTTGGTTGCATGCGCCAAAAAAAATTATCCCATCAAAATTAGTAGGAGTTTTATCAGCCTTTTCTGGAGGCCAAGTGTTCAACCTACCCTTAAGACAGCTGCCTTATTTTCCATTTGATCTTTTTTGTTTCCCACCAGATGCAACTTTCTCTGTTTTTCTCTGCTTGCAAATGAGCTTTATAGATGCTCCTGGGATCTCCTAGGGTATCTCCCAGGTTATTCAGCTTCTCGACTCTTTCTCCAGCTGTCTCTTGACTTGTTCTTTCATTGATTACAGTAGAAATGATTTTTGACTGAGAATTTGATTTCTTATGACGACATCTATTTCAGTAAAAAACACAACAACAACAGAAAATCCTCCCATATATTTGGCCCAGTTATGAGGTATTAGCACTGACAAAATCAGATTTTGGTCTTTTGAAATTTATAGTTTCATTTTTTGGTTAAAAATAGGGTTCTGTCTTCAACATGAGATTTTCATGTGGGAACTATAGCAATGTGCAACTTCAAAAAGACCTTAAGTAGGCAAAATGCAGGCTCTTTACAGAACCCTTTTCCACCTGGTGTGATCCTTGTGTTTTCCTAAGGTGAGAGATGAGCGGAACATGCTGAAGGTTGTTACTCGAATGCACAGAATCTCCATGATTCTCAAACTACTTGTGGAACAGTTCTCTGTTTTGGAGACCATGACTGCACTGGACTTCTTTGATTTCAGGTAGATACTTCCCAGCTCTCCACGGGGATCTGTGGGTGAGTGTCACCCCTAGGGTGGCTGTGCAGCCAGGGCAGGACTTGCGCGTGCCCGGGCAGTGCGAAACACCTGATCGTGCAGCGAGGATGAGCGCGAGCTCCAAAGAGAGCCCTGGCGTTAGAGCGCAAGGCCGAGCTTTGGTGCGAGCCCAGCGGGCTCTGCAACGATGTGCAAGTTATTTTTTGATATTTAGGCTTGATGCTTTGAAAACAGATTAATTAAATTAATGGCAGAAATGAGAAAAACTGTTGTATTCTGCTTGAGTCTCCGATCTGCCTGATTCCTCACTTAAATGCCATCCAGCACCCCATCCATTTCTACATTGTTTAAATGCATTTTTTTGCCTTTTTTTTAACAGTCCCTAACTTAGAAGCACATGAAACATAATGTTGATTCTATTTGAAGTTTGAGACCTGTGCCCTTCTGCCCTGTAGATAACATTCTGATACTCAATTAAAAGATCAAATCAATAATTCGTTCTCACCAAATCTTGTATCTTCAGTCTAAAGTATATTGCAGTTGTCTAACAATGTGGGTTTTCAGGTTACTTTATTAAACACTTCTTCCTATATGAACAACCTAACATAAGTTTGAAACAAGCCCGTTATTAATCCCTCAAATAAAACCCACTAAGGGTTTTTATGGACTTGATTCTATTTCACAGAAGATAGTTATTCTTAAGTGTATTAAGTCTATTTAAAATGCATTTAATTACATTTTAACGATGTGAAAACCTTCCTAATACCTGCCTGGAGGGAAGATGATTTTCTGTTCGGAAAGGAAATGATACTCGCTCAAGCTTCCTCCTGTACTACGCACAAAATTCCTCTTGAAAACACAGTATAAACATGTGTAGGTGCCTGTGTGCAAACACACACTATACAGCGAGAAAAAAAATATATATCGTGGTTGCATTAAAATAGCTTTTATTGGTATTGTCTTAGTTGCAACCATAGTACAAAAGTTCAGACATGTATTTGGTGTTCTTCAAATGTGAGAGATATCGTCCTTTTTCTTTTATTAAGAACCAGGAAACCCACGCCATAGAACAATGGCCTTTTTCTTTTTTCTGTCTCTCATTTTCTTTTCCTCCGTTCCCACAGGGAGTACCTCAGCCCAGCCTCGGGTTTCCAGAGCCTGCAGTTCCGCTTGCTGGAGAACAAGATCGGCGTCCCGCAGAGCCTGCGCGTGCCCTACAACCGGCGGCACTACCGGGACAGCTTCAAGGGGCAGGACTACGAGCAGCTGCTGCGCTCGGAGCAGGAGCCAACGCTGCTGCAGCTCGTGGAGGTAACGGGCTCCTCTTGCGCCTCGCCTTCCTCGCTCCAGGAAGGAGGGTGTTCCTCAGTGCGCTCAGGGAGGAACTCTTCCCTTGGAACTTCCCCTGGAACTTCCAAGTTCCCTTGATGAGCTGCCGATTGCCCCGTCAATCCACAACTGGATTTGTAGCAAATTTAACATGAAAGGGAGTCAGCCATCAAAAACCAACAGCACTGCTGACTTCTCATGACATCTCCTCTGGTCTGAAGGGAAAAGCCTCACTGGGTTTTCAATTGGTAAATTGTATTCTGGGAGTCTAAGATGTCTGCGAATATCTGGGTGCTGCTTCATCCCCTTTGTATTTCATGGCCTTAAGCTCTATTTTGGAATAAAACTTTTGTAATATTTCCCCTGGTAGTGACGCTTACAGTTATTAGACAAGACCATCAAAGAAAAGCAAAATATCTTAACCAAGAAAGGAAAGAAGAAAGAGATGTTTATCTTACGTTTCATGATCACTTACCTTGATTTTAGTCTTTTTTCAAACTCATGAATAACTCAGAGTAACTTGTCTAACACCTCACCTGTCATTTTCATAATTAAATTTATGCAACTTTCTAAAGAATAAGCCTCAACAGCATCCATTTATTCTCTATTCATTCCCCTAATGACAGCTCTTATAGAACATATATGAGGTTTATGCAACTTTTCTTCCCATATGAAGACTTGGTGATCTTGAGGTTTCTTTCAGATGAGAAGGAGCTAAATCAAATGATGCCTAAAGAAGATCTAATCAGAAAATTTTCTATTTTTTTTCTTCCTAATTTCATTCCTATTACTGTAAAGAAATCAGAGCAGAAGCTCTCATTACTGCTAAGTAAATATGTTTTGCTTTATCAACTTCTTACATTCTGAGGTAAGTTAATGACGGTGTGCCTGATCAGTGTTCGCTCCTTCTGACATAACAGAAACTAGCTGTTCCATTGGGTTGTTCTTTATCTTTCTCATGAGTCTCATGTCTTTACATTCATCCTATTTATGGGGGATGAGATTGTCTTCCTGTATTAATAAACTTAAAAGGGAATTGGTTTAAAAAAACGCGGTTAGAATGAGACAATTTCTGTCTTCCAACACCTTTGATTTAGGAATTATTCGGAATCTCTGGATTATAGCTTATTATATAGGTATAAATCTTGCATGTGGACACACTTCTTAGAGTATCTCTGCAGGAAATTACACTGGAACAACACCAGTAATATAATTGTGTTCCTTTAACTTGTAATTCTTTGGTAATTTATTTACATTATTAATATTGGAATACATTATTGTTGTCATTAAAGGCATGGCTGGAAAGAACACCAGGACTTGAAGCAGAAGGATTTGATTTCTGGGGACAGTTTGAAGTGAATGTTTTGAGAGGTCTGGAAGAGGAATTTGCCCTGGTGCAGGTATGCAATGCACTCCTGATCTAACTGTAAGCAGAGCGCTGGCAAGATCGCATCCTAAAATTTAGTTTTAGACCACTACACTTCAGCAGCCTCTGTTTGCAAGAGGCATGAAAAAAATGCACATTTTTTCCAGGAAATCCGATTAAGTTCTTAACTTGACATCTAAAAATGCTTAAAGCATATATGGATTTTAATTGCAAAAAGAAAAGAGATAGTATCAGTGGAAGGATGAGAACTGAATTTACAGAAACAATAACTTTGAGTGCCTGCATTTACAGTTCCGAGTAAGCTCCACAAGTTTGAGTCCTTACGGATGATGGAAAGTCATGCAGCTTCATTAGCAGCTGCTTGTTTTTATGTAATGATATGTGACAATCTGCTGCTGAGAGATCCTTTGAATTACATGGGCAAATGAGCATACTAAAAAAACACTTCATTTTTAGAAGCAAATGAATTAGCTGTCCCAGAATATTATAAGGCATGTAGGTTGAACTGCATGTTTTAATAAAGAAGGAAAAAAAAAAAGAGAAAAAAGAAAAAAAAGCATAAAGCAAGAACTAATCAAGTTCTTGAGAACGCCTGCTTACCACTTCCCAATTCTTCCACCTACTTGCATTTTGTTCTTTTCTGCACAAGGGGTGTTTCTTTTGCCTTAAAAATTAAGAAAGAAAATAACTAGATTTCAAACAAATGAATATTAGATTTTTCTATTGCCTACAGACCTAAAGTTATATGTTGCACCTTTCTGAGTATTCATTTATCCAAATTGTATAGTAGCTATTGTAAATTTTTTTGTACATTTTGTCATAATTCTTTTGCCAAGATGACTCATGTCTTTGCCATGAGATGACTCATCTGCCTTATTGGAATATACAGCCCTTACATTTAAGGTATGAGCTTACAAAGTATTGCTGATAGAAATAAAAATCACATCATGGATCATTCAAGAGCTTAATTTTGCCCTGCTGAATTCTAAAAAAAATACTTTTACTTTAAATATCAAAGGCCAAACCAGAATCAGAAGAAAAAGATGACCTATTATTGGAACTCCAAAAACAGAAAGATGTACTTCTTTCGTTATTTGATGAAAAACGCCATGAACACCTTCTTAGTAAAGGTAGAATATATTAATACATTGATGAATTTTTTTTTTGTATTTTATATGACACAGATGTAATTATCAACTATTATCATTAAGTTTGCAGAAAAATGTCAGCAAACTAAGGACAGCTGTTTTTTGCAGGAGAAAGAAGACTGTCTTATAAAGCACTGAAGGGTGCCCTAATGATCTACTTCTACAGGTAATGTCACAAGATGCACCTTGAGGGGTTAGCGGGAGCGGGAGAGGTGAAGGTTGGGGACACGGTCATGGACTGGTTCCGGTTGGACGGGGCCTTGGAGAGCGCCCTGTTCTAGCCGTCTGCTCCAGCCAGGCCATGGCTTAGCTCCAAGCCAGCTGAGGCTGCTCGGGGCAGCCAAAGGAGAAGGATCTGCCTGGGTTGAGGTCCCTCAGCCTCCCTAGGAGGCCACTTCCGGTGCTTGGCCCCATGTTGTGTCCCGGATCAAGCAAATGTTTTGTGCCAGCTGCACTGCAGTGTCCTACAAAGGTTTGGAGTATGTTTCCAAGGATGAGATTGAGGCTTGCATGGCAGAAGCTGTTATTGGACTATCTCCTGGTACCCTACTACCAATTTGGGAAAATGTACACAAGTCAGCGATACGCATTGCTGAAGTGATAACTTTGCAAAATATAGTGTGTCCTTTACATTGAGATGTCTTTTCTTCTCTTTGCTTTTCCAAGAGAAGAGCCTCGTTTCCAGGTTCCCTTTCAGCTTCTTACTTCTCTCATGGATATTGACGTGCTCATGACCAAATGGAGGTGTAAGTTTCTCACTTTTACTGTGATATTCTGTCTTTAGCATCCAGGGTGTTATTTCACCCTTTCTTGCACTGTTTATGCCCAGACTTTTAGAACTTCTGAGTTCATTCTTTTGAAGAATTTTTTGGTATGTTGGTGAAAAGATGAACACCTTTCTTTGTGGGTTAATAAGTATTATTTTCCGGCGTCCCCTCCCGACATTCATGACTATGATGTTGTCATATGCAAACATTCCTTCTGTTCCTTCCCCACCTAGACAAGCACAAATGACTGCACAAACGTGGTGTTACCAGATTATAATCATGCACAACAGTGTACGCTATCTGTACTAGGCAGAATTAATCATTCTGTATCAACTGACTGAAAAGTGGCAGAATGGATTCTTGCTTTGCTGGAGATGGTTCCCGGCAGTGGCGGTATTTGCACGGTATTTGCTGGCCTGCCCTCGCCGTGGCGCAGCCCCAGGCACGTCCCTGCTGTGTTCTAGATAACCACGTGTGCATGGTGCACAGGATGATCGGCAGCAAGGCCGGCACGGGCGGCTCCTCCGGCTACCACTACCTGCGCTCCACGGTGAGGTAAGGCTGGTCCTGCCTCGTGCAGGAGCGGTTCCTGCAGCCCGCCTTCGGACAAGGCTGAACTCCAAGGAGCTCCTGGAGAAGGTTCTTGAGGGTTCTGAGCTGAGGGCCTTCCTAGGCTACCGAGCAGCTCTAATTGGTCTGATTCTCGTTTTTCAGCGACAGATACAAGGTGTTCGTGGATCTGTTCAATCTTTCAACGTTTCTAGTGCCAAGGCATTGGATACCCAAGATGAACCCAACAATCCATAAATTCCTCTATACAGCAGAATATTGCGACAGCTCCTATTTCAGCAGCGACGACTCGGATTAAAGCGCCTTTCCAGGCTGACTGCTCTAAAGAACTTCAGACCTATGGCAGTGATTGGTGCGCTCTCAAATACAGCAACAGCTCTTGTACAGTGGGGGGGTGTAAATATGTATTTATATATGACAACTCTGTGAATAGTATAATCAGCTTGCAGCAGAAATTGCTATGAAATGTCTGTTTTGCATTAGGCTATGTTAAGAGATCCCAATTAAACTTACTGGCCAATTTGACTCAGCATTAACTGTTAAAAATTTGAATCTTAAAGCCCTCATTTTGGGAAAGGGAGCAAATCAGACAGAATTACCACTCTCATATTTTATTTGTACATATTTTTTGTATTACCGAGTTTGCCTAAAGGCTGTTACTAAATTTCTTTCCAGATTAGGATATAATTAGTCTTAACAGCTTCATAAAAATACTAGTATATGAGTCCTAGTGAATTTTCAAAAAGAAATTTGAAGTAAGATTTAAAAAAGCAAGATTTTAGAAAAATCTTAAGTCCTGAATCTATGGAAACTGAAATCTTCATATATATATATATATATATATATATATATATACACACGTTATATATATACATATATTATATATTGGAGATATTTTTTCTGTGTGTGGTTACGCATAAATAGAATTGTCATTAAAAATACTTATTAAGAATAACTCAAGTACTTCATTTTACATTTCAAATAAAGTAGTATTAAAGATTTTTGTTGTCATCTTTTAAAGCAAGAATAATATCCAAACAGCCATATGACAAACATTAGAAGTTTTTAATTCAAAATATCATTATAGTAAGGACACAAATAGACAAAACTGAGCCAAATTTGACCAGTAAGTGTTGATAGAGCTGGGTCTGCCTCTCATTAGATGGGTTCTTGTCTTTCTAAATATTTTTCTTAAAAATACCTGAAATTAACCCATACAGAGCATGGGCGAGTTGTTCTGTATCTTAGTGTAACTACTTACGCCTGCTAAGTATACCTCAAAAATTGTAAACATGTAGAACTTCCTTTATAGCTTTATATACTTTTTTATAACCTTAGCTATTGTTTTCTAATTAAAGTAGGCTACTCAGTCTGTGAAGTGTTAAGGGAAGATCATATTAGAAAATATGGATATCTACTTCTCATTTTGGCAATCTGAGGTTTTCCGCCGATAAAATTTCAATGAGAGGCTGAACTACAACTACGTCACAAATGGTCATTCTCCCCTTCAAACTCCCAACAGGGAGAGCTGAAAGGGCTAAAAAATGACCACACTTACACTGAAGATTTCTGAATATTCCTTGCATTTGCCATAAGACAATTATACACAGAGCTATTAACATAGTCACAAGTGAGTGCAAAAATTGCAAAATTGCTTCAATACTTTTCCTAAGTTTTTCCTAAAATACAGAAGGCCTTCTAGCTGGACATTTCACAGCATTGCGGAATTGCATGTTTACCTCTGAATTCTACTGCATTTTTACAGATCACCAAACCTGGAACCCTTTTTGTTTCCCAAGCAGTCCCAATCCCTCCAATTGATACAGGGTCAAGAATAAACAGTTTAATTGGGAAATTCAGCCTTTACTCTCTATGGAGTATCCTCTGACTCTGGCCTCCTCCTTTCCTCCTCCTGCCCTAAAACTTTTTCTATAATAAATACATTTCTGACTTGGCCCTTTGCAATTGGCTGCAGCATCAGCATGAAGTAGAGAAGAGAGAAAGCAGGGAGCTGACAAAGCTCTCGGAGCCCAGCTCAGCTGGCCTCAGTCCCACCTCGGCTGGCCTCAATCCAGCCTCCTGAAGAGTTGCTGCTTGCTGTTCTATGCATCCAAAAACCCTGTTTAGAAACCTCGGCCAGTGCTTCCCTGCTCTGAGAACACACAACTTACTTATATTTACTGAAGAAAGGTCAAAGACTGAAACGGAAGAACAGCAGCAATATGGACATGGGTTGCTCTGGAAACAGCTTTATGACCCTACAGCTCCCTTTTTTATTCTTCTACTTCTGGAAAGGAGAAAAAAAAATAGGGTTCTACAAAAAGGAGGACAAAATGCATGTGGCTGAAGCGCCAGAAAAGCCCAGACAGACGTCAAGCCTAACAGAATATTTTCTTCTGACCTCTCCTTCTCCCCACAATAAGAACAGGCTTAATCATGGTTCTTCTCACATTCAAAGCATTTCAGGTAGCCTCTGTCATACAGCTGATTTCTTGCTTCAGAATCCTTCTCATTTGTCATCACTACATTCCTCGTTAGAAGACCTCTGGAGTGAATTTTCTAGTGTTCAATACCTTGAAGAGGGAGTTTAAATTTACAGTTTCCGTCCATTTTTATAACTTTTTTTTTTTCCTCACTTTGCAGTCAACACACAGTCCTCGCCTTCCGGCAAGATCTGATATGCAACACACATTTGAAATGAAAATATTTTTTTAAAACCTGGTCAAGGCCTATCTGCCCAAAAGAGGACATTCCTGGTGCAGTAGTTGAAGTTAGGAAATGTTGCTTTGAAGTAAAGTCTCCACATGCAGTAAACACCAAACTATTAACCAAGTAATAATTGTGTGCTTCAGCCAGTAAACGTCAAACAAACACTGATGAAACTGTATCCGCTATACCTAAAATGAAAGAAATATTTTTGAATAAATACTGAAATCAGAACTGCGTTAAACGAGACTTGACAGAATTTGTATCCTCTGCCCATGACGATAGGTGAACTGCAAGGGGAAAGAGAAATTCAGCAGCCCTTTTATTTCTCTATTGACTAACACTCTTTATAGTTGAGCCCTACTCACCTCCCTCTTCTGCTCTCATGTTCATAATTTTAGGTATTGAGAAGTCAGCATTACAATATGGCTGCTGAATCTAAAGCTTAAAATTGTCTTTTTAAACCAGATGCACCACCACATTCAGGTTGTTAGTGGTAGACTAACATACAACATGAAACTATGAAGCTTTGTAAGATCACCAAGAGACTACAGAAGAGTTTCTTTTATGGGAGACTTTTTTAAACACTTCACACACACACACAGGCCCAGAGCAACTCTGCTTTTACTCGTGCTCAATTGGAGCCTTTTTGGATTGCTGTACTCCTTTAAGTACTAAGGGCAAAGCCTCCCTGGAGCCTGTGAAGGTATCAAAGGGCGACAGATGTTAACTTACAGCTTTACAGCTCTCAACCTCAACAGCAACATCAGAGCACTCCTAAAAGGGAAAACATCACCTAGCAAAGGTGAGTAGCTGCTGATCTTGACTGGCTGCTCCTGTGTAGCACATGGCAGAAAAAGGGAATTATCCTGCTTTATCAGCTCTCTATTTTGAAAATAATGAAACTGTTCTTCCTGACCACCACTGCAGCTGACTTGCTTTAATCACCATTACTGGTCAATCACTGTTTCAAAATAGTTTGTTTATACAACCATAAATGTGAATCAACGTTTCAGCGACATCAAACAGCTACGATTTGCCTGTATTGGCTCTATTTGTGCTGTCCTGAACTTAACTCGTAGCAAACTGGCTACAAGCTCAATATCATCTATTTTTATTTGAAGCTGATTTCCATCATCTTACACCTTTTACAATGGCTCTGAAAGGTACTGTGAAACACACAAAAGCTGTAGACCTTTCTCATGGAAGGTAAAGCCAAGGAAAGACCTACAGCATTTGCCTAAGAGAAGAATTTAAAGGCTGCACAATGCTTACGGCCTAGCAGTCCAAGGACAGCAATTGGGCTTAGCAGCCTCTGCTTGTGAACACAGGCTTTACTTTCCTGGGTTCTATATCCAGCAGTTCTGCAGAAACTGACTTGTTAAGTATTGTTATGCTTTATGCAACCCTACCTTTTGTAGAATGTTTTATGATCATTCTATATGGCATGGTTCAACGAGGAAATGATTTATTTTTCTACCTGGCCTCATCTAATCTTCTTTTAAAACACAGATGTAATACAGGACTGACTTCTATTTTCTCTCTGAGCCCCCCCACACACTCTCATACTGCTTTGCTTATACAGAGTAACCCCCAGCACAGGGCCTTTAGTGCTCACATTTTTGTCACTTACCACACACGTTGTTGCCTAGCTTAACTCGAACATAACCATCTATTCCCCATGCTCGCCCCCACGAGTTCTGCACAATCCAGTAGGGGATGCTACCTAGAAAAAAAACATTTTCATAAAACAAGAGCCAACATGAGATTTGAGAGGCATAAAAAGCTTGTAACACCATTCTAATGTCTCATGGCTTTTACTGGTTTGATGACAGAGTACAGTGAAATTTATTACTATCCACACAGAGGACGGAGCTAATATTTCAGTGCTAATAGACTTGAAACACCTGGGTCTTTACGAGGGTCACAAAGCCCCAGAAAGCTACAGGAGGATGGAGAGAAGAGCTTCGCTCCGGGGACTGGCCTGCACTTTCAGAACTGAGGTGGAGAACATCCAGTCTAAGCAATGTGCATTTCATCACGTGCAGCACAGGAGGCAAGCTGCAAGGAAGAAAGCAAACCCAAAACCTGCCGGATGGAGGTTGGGTCGCTCGAAACTCACCTGTTCTGTCAAAACCAGTGATGAGCACGGCATGATTTGCCTTCCCACTGGAGCAGTGATACTGAATGATTCCCCCAAGGTAATCCTGCCAGCTCACTGCATCCACCGTCACCGCCAAGGGGCCCCTCTCCAGCAGCAGCCGCAGCATCTCCTCCTCCTGGCCGCTGCGCGGGGTGTGGGATAGGGCAAGGTTACTTGGGCCAGCACGACAAAGCTACTGGAGAGGTGGCGCTTGCTCAGCGCAAATGATTTAAGAAACAAGTAATTCAACCCTTTCCTGAAAGTTCTATGCACCATGCAGTCAATAGATAGCTCTTTTATGCACCACAATTTATCAAAATAGCATTAGGGCACACAACCTAAGCAAAAAGGTGCAGTTCCATAGATACAACTCTATTAAAATGAAGCAGGCTTCTGGGCCCAGTCCTGAGGCAACAACAAACAACAGCTACATTTTAGATCTCAGTTAATAAAAAAATGCTTTTGACAAGTGATTTTTCTATAGCATTTTCCATCTTTTTTCAGAGAAGTAACTTTAATACACAATAATACACTGAATTACGTACCCCAACATATTTAAAAATACAGGCTATACAACAGAAAAAAATGCTACTATTAATCTTTTACCATTAGTATCCTTGTATAGTAACATAAAGGAACAGGAAATTTCTATCATTGCATGGTATCTGGAAAATGTAAATTTGGCATATACACAATGGCAATGCTATAATTGATTTTAGTCATTTCTATCCAACAGTAATTCACATCCTTGTTAAAATTACAGCTCAGCTTGCAGTTTAGCATGAAGCTATATTGTACTGATAAAAATTAGAAAAAAAGTCATATTCAATACAAAATCCTAAAAGGCTGGAAGTTGTCTTTACGAAATTCAGTTTATAACACTGTTTCCCAAGGAAACCCTCTTCAAGAGGGTGGCGTTATGCAAGCAGTTAAATGCTTAAATAACTGAACACTTGCCAAGTTTTTCAACAAATTCAGCATGAAGCCAAATTCTAGCCTTTTGCTCCTTGGGGCTTTTAAGTACATCCTAATAATTTTTTTTGAGAAGCATATGTCGTCGTTAAAAGTTGTCCAGCATATCTACATGGGGCCACACAGGCAGAGATAACCACGGCTGAGAAGAGCTGCCCGCACGATTGACTCGATTCACTGCAGCAAGGCACAATATCAGAATGTAACCTATTAGTTCTTCTCCAGTACATAGCTACAGGACTGCAGCAGCAGTAACTTCTCAACCTTTGGCTGGTCAACGCACTATAGGCTCTGGCTGGCCCCACAGCTAGTGGGCACAGAAGGACAGCAAATAAAAAGAATCAATAATAGTTACCTGAAGTCATACGCAGCAAATCCTGTTATTGAAACTCCAAAATCCGAGCGATGAAAATAATGGCACAATCCTGTCTGAGCTTTAAAACTGTATTCTGAATCTCTCACCAGCTTTACTTTAGTCTGCAAGAAGGCAAATGAATGAGCATTTAATGCGTCTGGCTTTAGCATTACGCAGACTGAAACAGGCTTTGAAGTCAGCCACAAAGCTCATGCAAAATTCAGTGTGTTCCTAGGGAGATTAGCAATAAGAACAATGGGTCTAGAGATAACGTCTCCAGCTTCCCCGATTTGCTTACAAAGTTACAGAAAGGACTCAAAATTGTTAAATAAATGAATAAATAAATAAAGGAGGTATTGCTGGTTTAAACTACTCTCAAGATAATCTCCTAGCATTATAAAATTTAAAGTGACAGAGGCTCTGAATTCATTTTATGAATGGCATTTTATGAATGGTCATTCATTCTCTCCAAATGATGCTCCCCACAAAGTTATCCTCTCCTCCAGACAGATCAAGAACTGCAAAAATGCCAAGAACTACTACATAAAAAGTTAAATCCGCTTCTGCTATAAAGGTCGAATGCTCATAACAGTATCAGGAGGGTGCCAAGGTCCAGCTGCTAAGTTATTTTATCAACCTTCTCTGCAACCTTTCTTGCCATGTGCAGCGCTCCCTCTGGCTAAGCCATCATAGCCCTGGTTCTGCCCAGCAAGTCTGCTTGGGAACTCTGCTTTGGAGGAACGGAGATGAACATGCTCCTTTTGGAATGAAAAACTAAACCTAGACTGTTCCTAACTGGGGTTACAAGATTCTTCAGGGATCGAACTACGGAGTTCTTTAAAAAGGACAATAGGCTATTTAAAAAATTAAAATAAAAATGTAGGGGATTCTTTTTACTCTTATGACTCAAACTGTCTCCCTAAGTAATAATATTTTTTATCTCAGAAGATATTAAATACTCATGGTTAGATGCATTATTTATACATATTTTGCCTTTTTAGAATGGAAAGTATTAGAAACTACAGTAGGATTTATTTTTGAAACTATGTCTGCATTTTGATTGTTTCAGATCCCAAATGAAAAAAAGACAAATGAAATCAATTTTATTTTGAGGTTTCTCAAGCTCCTGCAGAACAGTCACTCTGGTTGCAGACAAAAAAAAAGGAAGTACAAAGATATATTTAAAATCAGATGTGCTCTAAAGTGTACAGTTAAAAGGAAGGGAAGGGCTCAACGTTTATGAGAAGTGTCAAACCTGGTTCAGCCAGCTCAGAGCACTAACAGTGGATCCACCGCTGCAGCCGTAATTATTGTACGAGCAGTCGATAACCTGCTGTACACTGAGTTCTTCAAGGTTGTTTCCTTTAATTGCATAGGCAGCCTCTATACCACCCACAACACTGAAAGCCCAGCAGCCTCCGCACTGGTGCAGAGAAAAGGAGAAAAGGGAGAGATGATAAGTCAGTTTTGGTTTTGAAACATGGTATTAAGAAGACAAAAAGTCAAAAAGGTCTTCTAATGCTCTTTATTTGCTACCTCATACTTAAACTTTGTTTCTAAGGCAATAATTAAGAAATTGAATCAGTCTTTTAAAATACTGATCTATTTTTCTCCCCTACAGAGAAGAAACTTTGTGGAAAGTTCCTGCTTTGCAAAAACTAGAAATGCATGGATGCCTTATTTTAAGGCTTATGGATGTCTTATTTTAAGGCTTCCTTCCTGACTCACTTTTTACTATAATAAAAACGTCTCTTGAAGTTCAGACTGATGAAGGTTTTTACTGATTATGGTTTTCATTGTGAGAAATGCATTTTCCTAATGCAAGACTGAGACTGAGATTGAAAGCACTTTGTAACCACAATTTTCAACATCTTGGAAAGAACACACTTAAGCAAACACATTACAATTTTCAACAGTTTGAAGAGTTTAATAGAAAAGTGTTACCACTTGAGAAGCAAAAACATGAAATTAAATATAACAGATTCTATCATCAAAGAGCTTTTCTATCCTGGACTTCTCAGATCTTTAAATCGGGGCATTTAACAAAGAAAGGGGAGTTTACTCCTATGAAGATAAGCAGCACAAAGGAAGGACATCAGCGATCAACAGCCCACCTGTTTCTTACCCTACAGAAGCAGCCACGCTCACACACACGACCTCAGCGCACAGTGACTCCTACACCGGGTGCTCCTGAGGGTAACCTCCCTCTGTGCAAAATGCAGGTCGCTTTGTACACGCTCCAGCCACAGCCGTGCCCGTGCTCCAGGGCATCCCGAGACTGTCCCGGCACCTTCCCAACCCTCCATCCTGCTTCACAACCGACCTGCTAGACCTGGCTCTGAGCAGTGCTGGGAACAGGAACGCAAACCCTCAGCACTTACTGTTTGCTGATTTCTCACTTCTGCAATGACTTTCTTGTCCCTCCAGTCAAACTTCTTTGGCAAAGGTTTTTCCTTCCCCTTTGGCACTTTTATGTATCTGGGAAGTTTGTGAGGTATGCTTCTTAAGTAAATAGCTAAACACAGAATACAGACATCTATAAATCTACTAACTTAAAAAATCAACAATACTTATTATAAGCCAGTAAGGTAACTTTGATCCGTAGGTAGAATCATGAGATTACCTTATACATTTAAGGATTAGATGTAACTCATGTATTTTAAAATAATAATCATACTCTATAATGACTTGAAATAACCCTACAGTAATAGAACAGAGAAATTCTATATATGAAATGTGAGTATAGGCTGTTAAGACATCTTAGAACTGATCAGAAATCCATACCTACCGCATAAAGTAAGTTTTGTTTGGAATTATTTAAATAGCCTGAAATAAAATTTGTTAAGTTTTTTTTTTTTTTTTTTTTACTAGAGAATGCTGTTTAATTATTTTAGAGAAAAAAAAATAGTGTGGAACCTCAAAGATGAATAAACAGGACATGTAACAATAAACTTGAATTGCAAGCAAGAAAAGTAAGTTTAGGTATCACGCGTCTTTGCTTAAAAAAAAAAAAAAAAAAAAAAAAAAAAAAAAAAAAAAAAAAAAACCAAAGACAGCAATGTTTGGCAGATTGCTCCCGAAGGCCAGGGCCATCATTGCACAGCTTTAGATCTCCAAGAATCTCTTGTGTTGTAGCTAGGCTTCTCTTGGGAAATGCAAAATGAACAAAATTACGGAGTACTTTCCATCTCTAAAATTGTTGCAATGAAAGAAAGCTTTAAGGTCCAGTGAGAAGAACAAATAGTTTGATTGCTAAGTAAAACTCAGTTTCTGGGAAATTCAGCCTCACAAGACCAGCAGAAAATGAAAGGAAAATTTTGCATCCTTCAGAAGTCCTCGCAGTCTGGTATGCAACATGGTGAATTAGCTGTTTACTAGCACTGGAAGAATCTACAAGTGTGACAGATTCTGCAACAGAGTAACGGAAAGGACAGAAAGAGATTAGTAGCAGCTGAAATATATACCTTTGAACTCTTCAGGAAACAGGTGAGAAAACTGATTTATTCCATAGAAAGCAGATTCATTATCATTTGACGATGCATTCATTAGTCTAATTCTTTTAGCACTTTCCTGAAGGAAAAGAAAACATTATGGACAGGATTAAGTTAGCAGCAGTGACAGAACAGGAAAAATATGTGGTTACCAACAGCTCATGAGCTTGTATGTTAGCCATTCCTAGATTCACCCCAAATTCACCCTGGATTTCCCAGCACACAAATATTAAAATCATTAGCCTAACTTCAAGAGAGGTGCTGAAATAAAAACATTTATTTGTAAGGGCACAGAAAGCAAGAAATCACTACAAAACAGACAAAATGAGTCAAGAACAAGTTGTGTCAAACTCATGCCCTTCTTTGTCAGCATAACAAGCCTTGGGGCTCACAGATATGGGGAAAATATATCTTGACTTTAGGTAAGAGTTATGTTGCTGAAAAGCGACAGAGCAGAGTACGGAAGAGAACAGCATAGGTGCCTGATGACTTGCAAAGCTTCCTCTTTCACCAGCCCCATGCCAAATTCCCGTCTGCCCAAGGCGGACACCTCTGGGACACGGGAAGGAGGCGGCGAGGAAAAGGAAGAAGAAACCAGAGCCGCAGCCCCCGCAGCCCTGGGGACCCCTTCCCTCCTGCTCCCCTGCCCGCGCGGGGTCCCGCCGCCCCGGGCCAGGCCGGCCCGGCTCGCCGCGCCGCGCAGCGCCCAGCGCGGTACCCGCAGCGCCGCCGCCTCCCTCTGCCGCCCGCCGGCCGCCGCCGCCCGCAGCGGGCAGCACAGGAGCGCCAGGAACAGGGCCAGCGCCGCCACGGCCCGCCCGGGCCGCCCGCCCGCCCGCAGCGGGAACGCCCGGGCCGGCGCCCCCAGGGCCGGCGCCGCCATGGCCCGCCCGCCGGCTGCGGCTGCGCGCCCGCCCCGCCGCCATGTTATGGCGGGGGCGGTGCCAGGGGCGCCTCACACCGCCCTTCCCACGGACCGCCCCCATATTTCCCTTTTATTTATTTTTTTTTTCCCCGTCTGCTTTCCCTCTTTTTCCTCCTCTTTTCGGAAACCTCTTTTTCCTTCCAGTCTCTCTCAGGAGACGGTTCCCCGCTGCCCTGCGCGTTACGGGGCGGGGCACGACATGGCAGCCGCCCCGCCGCCGAGGCGGCCGTTGGAGCCGGCCCCGTTTCTGTGTGCCCGGCAGCACGGTGACAGCCGCGGCTTCCCAGAAGAAAAGCCCCAGCGTGATTTACACGCCGTGTTTGGCTGTGGGACACGTGTTGTCCCCGAGAGCCACGCTGCGGGCTCGTGCTGCGCCTGCAAAGGTAGCCGCTCAGTTAAAAATACGATGTTAAAAATCCATACCAAGCCTTCCCTGAGACGTAGATCAGCTGGTGCAGGTGAACTGCACCGTCAGGAGGAAAGTTGTAGTCATTTCCGTGGGACAACAGAGGGTTCACTGCTGTGAAGACACCAGTGGGTAGAGAAGAGCTCTGGTGTCCAGCATGGTTAAGGTGTACCAGAAAAAAAAGGGCGTCTTTGAAAGAAAGTTCGCCCAGCAAACCATTTGGAAGCCGTGCCCTGCAGACACTTGTGCAGCTGCTTGACCATGTGCGCTTGTGGTGCTCCTCGGATGTCCTAGAGGCTATTCGCGAGCTGGAGCACGCAGGTTAGTGTTTGGGAAATAAAACGTGTCACCACGCAAGTATGAATTAAAAGACACATCCCTTTTATTAGTCTGCATTATCAAGTGTTTGACGTGTTTTCTGCTGGCACATTTAAATTGTTCCGATCAGCGTTCTGGCCATGCTCCTCGCTGTGGTGGTGCCTTCTGCCTGCAGGGATGTGCCAGGTCGCTTCGGCACTTGGGCTGCTTGGCTGCTGCTTGGCCTCCCCCCTCCAGCGGCTGCACAAGGTTTTAAAGAACCTTGATTGGCAGCTGCATGAAGTCCCCTTTGTCACACAATCATTTTAAGACTTCCCCCCTCCAGCCCCGTGTAAAAGGGACTTCTGCCCTTTTCCCTGACTGGAATCCATCACCCTGGGACCTGAGGCATCTGCTAATGGAAGCTGTGCTGATCTGTGGTAGTGGAGGGACCCCCTTGTCTGGCTGATCCCCTTGGTCCGGTGCAGTGCCAGGGCGAGACCCTAGGAAGGTCCCCAGGGCACGGAGGGTCAAGGACAAGCATGATATGGGCACCGTAACTGTGCATGCACTAACGAAATACAAGCAAGTTTAGTGATTGTGTAATTTTGTTTTGCATAATATAGTGTAGTGGCACAGGAAAGAAGTTACCTTGCTCTGCAAGCAGCAGAAAGACAGTGAAATAGATGCAATTAAACAGGATTCCTTGAAGTAAGTTTTAATGAGAAGTAAGTTTAGAATTAAGTGATTTTTATTATTATTATTATTTTCCATCAGGCTAACAGCATTGACTTCCAGGAAATTGGTCTACTAGCTTTGCAACTTGCAACTTATTGCTTAGAAACTACTATCTCAAAAGGAGATACATTATTTACTGTTAACATGCAATCACTGCATTCTAAAATAGGCAACTTAGCTTTGCTAGAAGAGACAAATTAACTTTCAGTTATTTTTTAGTGTTTATTTCCATGGACTGTGTATTGCTCATAACTGAAGAGGCGGTTGTCTTCCCAAGAAAAGTTCTTTATTCGATAGAGACGTCAAGAGTTCCTGTGAAACACATGAGGGCAGCAAAGGACCTTTGAAAAGGCAGCTGCAAAACCTGCAGTATATTTTTTTAAAAAAAGCTATTTCAGGAAAATAGATGCATCCCAGATTGTTTCACATTAAGGATTCTACATAGCATATCAAGAGGAAAAGTGTGTTTCTCTTGGATTTGCCCTCTCTATGTGCTAAATAGGGGTGTTGATTTATCTTGTTCATGAGCAGAGAGAGACACTTAGTACTGACAGTGTCTCTGATGACTGCTCCTCATTTTATCAGGGAGAATAGAAGCATAAAAAAAACACAAAAGGTGGGGAATTGACAGCCAAAATGTCTTCGAATGCTTTATTTTTCTGCTGAAATATCATGCTGTTAAAGCACTTTGCACTTGCTGTTAAATGAACAGAAATCCACAAAGGTACATAGAAAGATCTCTATGAACCGATAGTCTACACTGTTTTGAATTATACCCGAGTAAATCCAGCTCTGCTTCATTAAGACAAAAGAAAATACACTTATAAAAGTATCAGAGATAGGCCTACAGAAAGCATGTGGTGTAAAGTCATTTTTTAAATTTTGGTATGAATTGGTACTGGTTCAGTGACACAGAAAAGCCATGTATTTAGTTACATATCACCCCAGACAGGCACGATAAATGCAAAATGGAAGTGTACATTTTGTTTATGTTCCAAAATTGTTTTTTTCTGATAATCCGGTTTAGAATGCTATTACTGTAAATGCTTATTTTTAGATCTATTTTAGTAGCATTTCTTGTGTGTTTCTTTACTCTTCTATCTACTGACTTATGTTATCTCATGGGCTCACAGAGGGCATGCTAAAGGATCACAACAATAATGAATATATATTTAGGAAATGCTACAAGGATCTTAAGCTGTTTTCTTTAAATAAAGATATTCTTGCAATGAAGCCTAATATCTTTCAATTAGATTTGGTGTTTGCCTGGTGCAAATTACTCATAAAGGTATAATAGTGTAATTAATGGGGGAATTTTCATAGTTGTGTGGAGTCAGAGTTTAATAATATGTTATTATTTAGTAGACTAGCTATTTTTTCCCCTTCGTGTTAGATCCTTGATTCCTTTTAGGCTCCTGTTAGAGGCAGAAGTGCACTGAGGCTGGGCTCTCAATGCTTGTGTTTATAGCAAACACAAAAACCCAGTAAAGTGCCAAGCTGCAGATGGGTGTTCCGTGGATGCTGGCTGCCCCCGCGCAGGGCCATGAGGAGAGCGGCCCTCTGCGGGCAGCGGTGCCCTCTGCTCTGGGGAGCGTCTGCGCAGCACCCGCTGGGGCTCCGCTCCTTCGCCTGGGGACAACACGGTTAAAGAACGAGAAAGGAGGCTGTGCTGTGCCCAGCCGCTTCAGGGAGGGAATAATCCGAGGCCAGCAGCAGACAAACTTCAGAAGATTTGTCAGAAAATAAGAGTTCAGGATAAATCTAAGGATTTGTCTATATTACCAACTTGCCGCTTACTAACATAGTTGCACTGGTAATAACTAAGTGTAAACAAAGTAAGCGAGCACTGCGCTCCTGGAATGAAATCTGGTCCTATTTAAGCCAATTTAAGGCTAAAAACACAGCATTGCAGTGGCTAATATTCAAAAACCTTCTGAGTCCCAAGGTAGGCTTTGGAGCTCATATGCGGTAGAGAAAATTATGCACATAATAGCTGCATTTGCAGGACTAAACAAGCTGAGCATGACGGATGGTCAGAGATCCCTACGTGGCCGTTGAAGTCTCTCCTCTTGGAGCTTTCCTTGCACACAACGCAATACCTGCAGGACCTGCATCTCAAACCTGCTGCTTCTGGATCTGAGCTGAGTATCCTGAACACCAGCAAGTCTGCAGTGCTCTTCTGGCCAGGCTTGTCAGCACAGGGGTGAATCAGTGAATCACAAATGAAGCCTGGCAGCAGAGCTAATAATTTATATCAAGTGACCACACAAAGTTTCAAAATACACACAGAGGTGGCTAGATGTTACACTGTCACAAGAGGAGAAATAGCTACTCTCAGTGACACTGAAGGAAAAAATCTTAAAGAGTTCTAGAGAGCTGAAAATCAGCTTTTAAGACTTCGCAGTTCGTTATTTTCTCTGTCCTCACTGCTTTGCCAGCAGCACTTGCCAATGGATGCAACAACGTGGTGTTAGGCATTCCGAGCTGCAAACCTTCTCACATCTGGCTCACTAAAACCTTGTTGTCCTGCTGGCGTTTTCTTAATATCAGAGCAAATGCAAAGCAGTTATTGACAAAAGGTGGAATTAGTAGCCAGCCTTTTGGGAGGAAATTTAGGCAAATGGGTGCTAGCTGATTCAGTGACACAAGCTTATGTAAACATTTATTCATTTAATCATGCTGATTTCTGCCATGGAACAGTTTAATTATGGGAGCTGGATGAAGCACTCACTCTCAGGAGCAATGCTGGTCTGCAGAATCTCCTTTGCCGTTTCCTGTAAATCCTCCAATTAATTTGTCTGTACGTACTTAATGAATTAATCAGTCGCTTTGCTGGTGAAGGGATCTGGAGAGAGGGTGGGAGGACTTGCCAAATTCAAATAAAAGGCAAGGCAAAATTAAAGGAAAATGTTCAGAAATCCAGGTGTGTCTTATCCTACATGCTTTTTTATAGCTTTTTAATTTTTTTTAAGGGTCTGGTTGCTCAGTTCCCTGCTGATGACCATAGCTGAAAAGTGCCGTTTAATCATTGCCACTTTTCATATAGGATGGTTTCTCCCTTTGTCTTATTACGGAAAATGAAAGGATTGTTGAACTGTGAATGAGCTATGACTATTGCTACTATGATTATAACAATACTCAAATGACAGTTTTCCCTACAATGCTCTATATCCCCAGGTTCCTGATGCTCCTGTGGGAACACGAGCAGTGTCGGCCCCATGTCGGATCTGCGTGACAAGCGCGAGGCCAGCGCTGGCCTCGTCACCGGCCTGGGCACAGAACCCGGCGGGATGGAGGGGGATCCCTTTTACATCACCCTGCAGGCTTGCTCAGATCTTGTTGCTTACGAGCCACATGCTAGGTCTGCCATAAGGTAAAATTCTCGCTTGAGGACATGGTATTTTTGTGACGTGAGGTTTGTGGCAGGTTTCTGTTTTTGTTGCTGTGTCCTAAGCGCATTCTGTTCGACAAGAGGAGTGGTTATCCTGCCTCGCCCAGGACCCCTTGCACTGAATTCACTCCTGCCTTGACCATACCTGCTGCTAAAGGTGCTCAATCTCTCTGAAGTCTTATGGACCTTACATGCTAGGAGGGTGGCACCCAACTATCTTTTGTGAATGGAAGGATTAGTACACAGGAAAGTAAATTTAGGGAAAAAATGAGAAATAGCACTCTGCCTTTGGTTCCTCTTCTTTTGCCATGGGCAGCTTATAACTGGAATAGCTGTTATCTCGTTCAGTTGGTATGTGCAGCCAGCATATCAGTGCTACGTCCTTGTCGTGATATTTTAATCTTGTGGTCCTGAGCAGCAGTGCAAACATGCTGTTCTAGGCATCCCTTCCCCCAGAGAGGAAAACAATCTTTCTTGAAGTTGCATTTTATGTGAGAGGTTGGGTGTTCATTAAATGTGAAGCCCTTCATCCTAGTAAAGATCACTGAAAAGTTCATCCTTTAAAAATGGTTTCGGTAGTACGTTCTGCCTATACGTAAGTCATTTGACATTTTTTTTCTCATAGTTTTTTATTTAATGCATTCTAGTTACTAGGCTAGTGATGTTCACAGTATCTATAGTGCATTTGTTGTCATGGTGGAGTATTTAAAAACTAAGTATTAAATCATGATTTGGTAGCATTTGAGGGGAAGTAATCCTTACCAATACTAGATGGTAAGGATTTAATATCCCATTTAACATTTACATTTAAATCTCAGTTAAAATGAAGAATATTACTGCAATATTTTAGAATGTCTTTTGTTAAATAGCTTGGGGTAATTCTTAAAGGAATATTGGGTAAAAGAAATGAATATGTATGGGAATGATGTTCAAGCTAAACTAGCAGGAAAGCTACATTGTAGATTTTATATTTTGGGCCTGTCAGTCTCGCCCTGATGTCAGTGAAAGTCACCAGCCTCTCACCAGATTGCAGTGGTGCTGGTGGAGTGTTTTATGGGTGTTTTTCATTCATTTCATGAATCCTGTGTTCCAATCAGTATAGGCCCTGGCTTTTCTGCCTAACGTGAAGACTTCTGCTGCTTTTCCATGGCATGCTCTGAGCTTGACCACTACTCTCGTTGTTGACAGATTACTGTGTGAGAATCTACAGCACTTTCACCTTAGGGTAAGATGCCTGCCCTTCATTTTAGCTTGAACAGAATTTCTCTTTGGGGTGGTTGGGGAAATTACAACAATATTGCTGCATAACCTTGCCTCTAAGGTGGAGCCAACACCAGGCACGCTGCTTCATTTAGGTGACAATGCATGATACAACATGAACTTTCATGTTTTCTTGAAATCAACAGTTCATCTGCTTGGATTATTAATACTTAAGTGTTTTGTTAAAGCTGAAAACATAGCGAAATCAAGTATCTTTACAGCTGAGGATGAGTATGTATGTTTGGAGCAAGTTTGGCAAGCCAGCGTGCTTCATTTTGACGACAGGTGAGAGGATTCAGGTTCAGTATCTGGTTAAGAGCGGGATCAGCCCGTGACACCTATCACTGTTATCCCAGAGAGCAGAATGTGCTTCCAAACCAGAGCTGACACGTGTGCACACTGCACATAGCTGATCACCCAGGGAATGAGCAGTAATGAGTACCTAAGAGTGAGGTTGTTATTAGGTGCCTTTGTGGCCCAGTATTAAAAAAATATGCGTTGAACAACCAAGCTGTTATTTGGCATAACAATTCACTGTAATTTGCAGCCAATATTACAGCAAAGTATAAGCAATTAACATGGGAAAGCAACTGCCGTGGCAAGAGCAGCGTAGCCTCGCGAGTAAAGAATTGTTTTCAGGAGTCACTTCCCCAGCAGAGCTGTCAGGGTGCTCTCTGCCTTCAATACGTCTGCCTTACAGGGTCCTGCATGGGCTTTGGTGCTGGGCTGCAACTGCCACACAACGTTTTCTTTGAAAAGAAGGGTATGGGAGCTCGGAGCCTACAACCAAGGTGCCCTAGCTAAAATTGGGGAACTCCCCTTTGCTGCTGGGTGCACTAAAAAGCAGGAGAACTCAGTTTCCTAGGAATGCAAAGGCTAGCGGTGCAGTTCTCTTTAAGCAATCTGTTTCTTACCTGGGTGAGAAGCTTTATTTAGAGCTCCTTGTCTTCAGGTCCTTCTAAAGAATGGTTACTGTGGCAGTGAGAAGGAGCCGTGTTTGCTGTGCAGCAGGCGGGAGCAGCAGAGATGAGCGGAAAGGCGGGTGCGAGGAGGGGGCCTGCTGGGCAGCACGGCCGGGCAGAGGAGCACAGCCCTGCGGGGCCTGGCCGCTCCGCCGGCCGCTGCGGGCGCCCCTTGGTCTGCCACGAGGAAGGGAGCCCCCTTCCCTTCCCTTCCTTTGGGGACAGGAGGTGGCGAGAGGAGGGGACCGCAGAGCGCCCCAGCGGGACCTGGCCCCTGCCTGGGTCGCTGCTGCAGCCGGGCCGTGCTCAGGGGATGGCCACGCTGGAGGCTCCTGCTGCCTTGTTGGGCTGTACTGCCGGGTACTCGCTCATGTTCAGAGCGGTTTGTCCTTTCTGTCAATTTTGAAGTTAAGTATGAAGTGTGTGTAATAAGCTACATTTTTCCCCTTGCTAAGTGAAGTATTTTTCTAGGTATGCTAGAATAGCAAGAGCCTCTGTGGCACAGGCACTCTGTAAGCCCTTGGTAAAATGCGGGGTCCCTCTGGCATGCCTGGCTGCCCTCCCTTACATTCCTTCCAAAACTCTCCCGTGAGTTTTACTCTGTGAGCACTTTTTTTCTGGATTAATTTCCTTTTTGCTGAAATACTACCTGTAGGCTAGGAGGGGTAGTCCAGCAAGATGATAAAATCTAAGACAGACTCCACTGCTTGTCCCATAAAACATCACTGCGAATGTGCTTGGCTCCCCAGAGTCTCAAACTCTGGATTGTGAAGTAGTTCTCAGTAATTATGTAAAAGAAAAATAGTGGCTTGAACATAAGCTTAGCACTTGAATGCTCATTAGTGGTATGCTATTTATTCTTAGAGGTGACAAACTCTGACTTCATAGCCTGGTCCTTGCCAATTCAATTTGGTTCTTGTAAACATTGAGAAGACTGAAAATGCAGGAGCAGCAGCTGTAGCGTTAACCCAAATGCAGTACTAAACACACTGCTGGGTAATGTCTCCTGTGCACTCTTGTATCCTACTGATAGGAACAACATCTTGGTGCCAAGTAGTCCCTCAAAGTATGGGAAGAAACAATTGAAAAGAATGATTAATTTGTGATTTTTCTCTTTCATTATTAAAAGTGGGTGATTAAGAAATTCTTCCCATGTGAGTAAACTAATTTGATGAATTGTGGTGATTCAGAAACAGCCTGGATTTACTTTAGATAAATGCAGTCTGTCAAATTAAAATTAGTAGTACATTTTCTGACATCTTTTCAATAGACACAGAAGTCCTAACTGAGACAGGTTTTAAATGGACCTCAATCTTTAAGAGGGATTTGTTGTGACTTTTACCTGGTGCTGTTTCAGGAAGGAGAAAGTGAACAGTTCTTTTACCTGTGTCAGTGAGATATGGGCAAAAGACATTCCTCTGGTGGGTTCTTGTAATCTGATTAAAAGCCATTTAATGATATTTTTATAATATTCAAAGTACTGTCTTCAAAAGTGCTATGAACATTTTACTTTTCTGAACTATAGATACACTGCAATAGAATTACGTGCTGTGCTAAAATTACATAAGGGGATATAAAGCATTATAATAACTTCATTATTATGTTGAAGAGTTAATGTAAAGGAGAAATTCCCAGCACTTTGTTCGCGGGGGATCATTTGAACAGGACTGCAGCACAGTTTGGCTGGTGCTCTGGGGAATCACGGTTCTGGGAAATCATGAACTTAAAGTCTATAAAGAGCTTTTTACACCAGCCTCTAGTCCTGAGAACACTTTTAGCTTAAACTGATAATTGCACAATGAGTGGGAAATGACTTCTGCAGAGCAGGGGAAATAACCATATTCCCAGGCTTTCATAATGAGGAGGGTTTGCTAGCACAGGTGAACAAGTGACTTTAAACTATCCATCGGTATTCCTGCTGCAACCAAAGAGTTGGGACCTCGGAAAAATCAGGCAAAGTGGGAGAGGGCAATGCAGATCGAGAAGAATCTTACATAGATTTGAATGGCAGATCTAACAGTATTTGGGGATAATGATACAGAATGTTAATCTTATTGTCCAGGATCTTGCTTTTAATTAAAATCCACTATCAGTTGTGCAAGAAATCCAGAGTCCAGCAATAATGAAACACCCCATTTAAAGGGAAGTTCAAATGGGTAGCTGTGAAAATGTCTCCAATAAGGGTGTGCTGTTCTTGTACCGCTGCACGTTGGCTTGCCTGCGAGCAGTTGCATAACTAGAGCTGTGCAGCAGGCAGAACGCTCCGGTGTTGTGTAAGGCTCCTCTACACCTCATTCAATGTTCATGTTCAAACTAGAATGTGTTCTAAGGTATGGTGTCATTAAATGATGAAAGCATCTATTTTATGGAGCATTTGTAGTGTTCTTGCACTTCTTTAAGTGAACTAGTAATCAGCAAGCGTGGTAATTGTTGGTCCTTTCTGGCTATTATGATTATAGAAATTCTTACAGAAAATTCTATTTAAAATGCTTGTTTTTATTATTGGCAAGTTTGAAATACTGAGTTTAATTGGTTTGCAGCACTCTATGAAGTGAACCCTTGCTTTACACAAGCTTTGCTGTTTTGAAACTTTTGCTTGACCAGCCAGTGAAAAATGTCACCACCAGCCACATAAACCCAACTCCCCTCCCCTCCTTTTTCATTTCTAATTTTGATATCTGATTTACTTAACCCATTTTTGCTGATCAGCAAATGAGCTTGGTAACAGTGTTTCTAATACTATGCCAAGCTGAATTTCAGATATAACTAAAATTGGCATGTTCTTTTCTGTTTTAGATCTAAATTGTATCTACTTCCAGAAGAAAATCTTGAGTGGCAGCTGAAAGAAAGGTTCATCTTCAAAGTCTCTTTTCTAAGAAATGGGAGAAGATCTCAGCGACTGGAGCGCCTGCCGGTGTGCACAGAGCAGGAGCTGTCAGAGGACGTCCTTCCCGGTGGTCCCTCCTCCGTCCTGCAGGTAACGTGTGATTATCGCAGAGGAAACTTAGAGCAGACATCCCTGGCAACGTCAGGTCTTAAGATGTCATGTTCTGGCAAATATGTGTCCTAGTTTTGCCAGTGCTGCTCTGTCCCACAGAGTTCTGAGGGACTTAGACAACTCTCCTAACTCAGTAATTTGGATTATTGCACCTTAGATGCATTTGCTCTATTTCCTTAAAGCAATGAGACTGTGAGCAGGGTTCCAAAGGAATTCTCTGCCTTCCCCTGCAAGAGCTGCTCCCGGAGCCAGGCTCACAGTGTTGCAGAGTCTGCAGAGAGAAAAAAATACATATATATGTGTTTTCACTGTTTTAGTTCTTAAAATGACTTCTCTTTACTAAATCAGCTCCCTGAAATGAGTGCCTTAACTACTGCTGTAGTCTTATTGACTTTCCTCTCCTGTTGCAATAGAAGTAGATCTAGCAATGCTCTCAAAGACATAAATAAGTTAATAAAAGGTAGAAGTAACAATAAAGCCATGGTGGCTATTAGTATTTAACTTAATTGAAGCGTGATTATCTGCAGAAATATGTTAGCTAAAGCAGATATGGAAACAACAGAAGCAACTGACCTTAAGCAGGTCCTTGATAAAATAACGCAACAAAAACAGTGCATCTGTTTGTGCAAATCACTCTCTTCTGAAATCCATGTGTATATCACTGTCCAATTCATTTCAAAGTATTCAGTGCAGGGATGCTCCTGTAGATTGTCAGACATCCCGTTTGTGAGTCTGTAACATTATAGTTGCATAGAAAATGAAAATAAGGGGTGCGTGATGTATTTTTTTGTCCCTCCTTTAAATGCATTATTGCAAGAAGGAATTCGATGCAGAAGTCTTTCATGTGACCATTTTCTGTATTCAAACTCTTGATTATGTCTGAGGTAATCTCAAGACAGCATTTGTCAAGAATAATTTTACTAAATCTTCATGAAAGTTCAGTTCTAGTTGTGTGAGTTTACGTTTTGGCACAGAGTGCTCCAAGGCTGGCTGCTGGGATGAGTAGGAACCAAGATGTTGGGGAAGTCTCCTCAGACGTTCCGTGGAGATTTGTTTGTATAAGAACACAAACCCTTTTCTGCCCAGGGTCCAGCAGTGTTTCACTAGTTCTGCACAGGGGGATGTGGACACGCAGGGTGTAAATGGGTAGGGAATTGGACACTGTTTTGAAATCCATGGCGCTGTGGTCATTCTGCTTCTGTCTAGCTACAGTAGGAAGCTAGAGTATCAAATAATCTGTGGTTTCTCTTTAATTTATACCTATCTTTGCATATATGTGCACCTACGTTCTGTGTAACTGATTTCCCTTTCTAAAGAAAGAGTTGACAGACACCTGATTTGTACATCTGGGGCTGAAGTACTGTGAATCCTCAATGTCCTTGCTTCTGAACTATCAAATATCCATAACAAACTTTTTTATTCACTTGTGCATTATAAAATAGTTCTGTGTGTATACTCTTTGTTTCCCAAATTTCCTTATTTATTCTGCATTTATTTTGATGAAAAGAAAATGGGCAATTTTTTTTGAATTATGTGTCTGGTTGTATAATTCATTTGAAAACAAAAATGACACTTGCATTTATATGCTCGTGTTTAACAGAAGAATACAAACCACATTCATGCTGTTGTGCCGGCATTTGCAAAAATACATGTACGCTAGAGTAAAATACAACTTTCAAGAGTAATTCATATGAAAGAACCGTAAAGGAATAGGGTTATATACAGACAGTAACTAACTTGTATAATATTTATTCACATTTGTGTACAATTAATATGACAGAAATTACTAAAATAATTACAAAAGGTCAGTTTCACAGCCTTAGACTCAGTTTTGCAAGTTTTCTCATATCTACCTTGATCTGCTTGCAATTTTTTCATGAATATGAGTTCTTCATGGAAAAACTCTCTTAAAATTCAAAAAAACCCACCATGATATATAAAGCACTAAAGCTTTCAAAGATATTCATACTATCTGCACTAGATTATTTTCAGTATCTGTCTTCGGAATTAGCTCTCTAGTAGTATAACCTTACAGCGTTGCCTGTAGACACAACCAGAGCTCCCGTGACTGCAGTAAGTCCCTGAGCGCAGGTGGTGTCAAAGCCTCCCTTTGCTCCGGGCGTTTGTGCGAACAACCACCAAGTGTTCAGTGTGTCCCGCAGTCCTCATCTGCCTTCTCGTTCCAAACTGTGCCTTCATCCAGTGAGTACATTGGAGAAGACAGCACAGATGTCACAACTTGTCCTCCTTATCCAAAATCTTCTAATGTAAAAACAAATACAGAGAGGGTATCTGTAGAAGTGGTCTGTTTTGTATATTAAGGAAAGGCATCATTTGTGAAAAGGTGAAAAATGATAGTAAATGTGACATCTATGTTAAAACTCTGCTGCTTTCCTCCTAAATATACTTTAGACGAGAAGGGCAGAATGGGGAGTCCAGAATGAATAAATGTGGTCACTTGGTGCTGAGTGTGTGTTGTGTTTGTTTGTTTAGAAAATGCTGAAGTACAGTTTGGAGCTCTGTGGCTGTGACACAAGGAACCTAGACTGAGGTTTCGGCCTTGGTGTTATTTACTTGTTTTGATTTAATGTGCTTTGTAAGCAGGCTTCTGCATTGTGTCAGCCTTCAGTTAATTTTGTTTATTTCTGTATTTTACAATTACAAAATGTGTTTTGTACATGTTTTCTCAAAACAATAGATATGGTGGATCAAAATACAATTTAAAGTAAGAAAAAAGAATGAAATGGCCTATTTTTTTCAAAAATTAACCCACTGAATTAACCCACTGAAGAATTTCTCATTTCATGTTGGTATGATGATCCTCCTCATCAAAGGAGGAAAGGGGAAAATAATATAGGTAAAATGTTGCATTTCTGTGGGTAAAAATATTGATCATAACAGAACATGTCCGTTACAGTAGCGTGAGGTTTGGCTCAGTTGGGAGGAGCAGAAGTCTTCAAGGATGTGTTTAGCTCTCGTCTTGGCCACGTTGCCCTGCTCGGGCCTGGCAGGAGTCACTGTGGATGTCGTCTGGTGACGGGTGCTCCCCTGTCACGCCTGGCCCCTTCCCTCCTGTCAGAAAGGGCACGAGTCGGGTGTTATTGGACGCGCTCGCAAAGATGTGTGCGCTGTGCTGGGGTTTCCCCTTCATGATGAAATGGCTGCACTGCAGATGGAGGCAGATTCTTGTTTATACCCTCACGTTAGCCCCTCGCTGTGCCCACAAATGCCAATGCTGGAGTGGTGGGTGTTGCTTGGTAGGTTCACGAAGCCAATAGCTTCTGTGTTCTTGCCCGGGGAGTTCCAGCCGCACTCGGATATCCTTGTCCCTCCTTGCCCTCCTCAGCAGGGCCATGGGCTGTGGATGTCCAGGGCCAGGCAGAGCGCGTGCTCTTGCGTGGTGTCACAAACAGATGGAGTGTCAGCAGCTTGCGGAGGGCAGGGAATTAATGAAGAAATGAACCATATTTGGGCGATATTACTTATGTCCATCACTGTCTTTTCAGAAAGCGGTGAGATGATGAAGAACTGAGAAACTGAGTAGAACTGGTATAGCTTAAAGACCAGAAAACATTTGCACCAGGTGTTTTCTACTATTATTTAGAAAGTCTGTCCTTATCAATCCCAGATAAAATTATTCTCTAAAAAGGAGCAATACCACATTCTGCACTTATTGAATTTAAATTCTATAAGTCTTAAGTTCCTTTCCACTGGTCTCTTCCATTTAGGACAAGCTGAACACTGCAGCCAGTTTCGCTGTATTTGTCATGAAAATAAAGGCTGTCTGCAAGGCAAGAGTTCTAATTGTTCAGATATACTCATTCAGAATTTGGGAAGCTGCCAAAAATCACTTGAAATTTTGCTCTTGTTCATGCTGGAAACTATGCCTTCTTTTTAAAGTGCGAATTGTGGCAAAAAAGATAATATAAACATAACTTTCTTGCAATTAAAAAAATACGTAGTGTTTTAAATAAGCCCTAAAAGTTCAACAGCCGCCCCCTGCCTCTCGAAAGGTTCCTTCTGAGAGAGGATATCTGCTGTGCCGGGAGTTCCAGCAAACGGGGCCAGTGCACTAGACGGGAATGATCTGCTGCCTAAGCTGGAGAATAAGGCTTGACTGGCTCTCTGCATAGATTCCTGTGTTGGTGCAGCTAACCAAAAATGTGCGCATAACATATATATATATATATATATAATATATATAACTGCTGTATGGTGGTTTCCCTTCCTTTTCTTTTTTTTTTTTTCTTTTTAAAGTGCTGCTATCCCATTCTTATGCTGCTAGATCTGTGTGCTGAAGAAATTTATATATAATATTCATTCTGCTTCCTGTTTATTGTTTAACAAATACCCCCTAGGCTGGTGTTCTTAATCAAGCCTTCAGTATTTAGACGGAGAATCAGTTTGTGTACTTGAGTATATTTGCACCATTTGATCCATAAGTAATCAGTGCAATTAAATCCATGATCTGAATACACAACTAATGGCCTGTGAAGGAGCACACAGGCTGTGAAGCTGCTCGTTCAGGGTTAAGTTAGCAATACAGCTCCTGGGATCGGGCCACTAAACAGGCGAGTGTTTGCCCTGCCTCAGCCTCCCGCCGCCAGGACAGGTGTGGGGTGACGCTCTGCATGTTCGTGTGGTCCTGGGGATTCCAAAAAGCAGGGCTTGAAGCACTTTCAAATTGCTTCTTGCTTTCTAATTGGCCTGAATTTTGGATGTTTGGATATATTTTTTTTGATATTTCTATATGCCGGGTACCTTGCACAGATACCTACAATACCAGGTTCATCGGGCAGAAGAGGCTGTATCTATGTACAGAGGAGCCCATTCTGACCGTAGAATGAAGTAGACCTTTTAGATCACTGAAGAATAGTGATAATAGTCCTTCAAGCATCCTTATGTTATTTTAAAAGATACTATAATTTTTGCTATATGTTTCAATAGCTTTTGAGAATGAGATGCATTGCTATCGCAACTACCATTTTTGAAAGGTTTCTTTTTTTTTTAAATAGGGAGACTAGAAATATGACTTCAGTTCTGAGGTTCTGTATTTTTCTGTGTTTTTTGGTCAGTGCCCCATGGCCACCTCGGCCTTGGAAAAAATTTCTTTCACTGAATGTTGTCAGCCATAAAACTGAGCTTTCTGACCGACTGGCAGAGTTCTTCCTGAAAGTAATTACACCTCAGAGCTTTCCTCCCGCGGGGACGCCGGCTCCAGCAGCCTTCACCTTCAGCTGACTCTCCAGCCAGGTTTGCACCGAGCTCTGCATGCTCTAACTTCACGGTAACGCCGTCTACAATGTCATTTCCTTTCCCTTTGAAATATTACCTGTGTTGGCAGAAGCCCTCCTGCAGACATAGTCACATGGGCAAAAAAACTTCATTCAAGAGGAAACGCTGATTCTGCTCGTTGCATTGGGGTATTTGTTAGGAAATGCTGCAGGGGTGAACATGAAATGGCATCTGTGTTAAGTGAATCTGCTCACCTCTCTCCTACGAGTGGGGAGGATGTAACCCAGAACTTCCCTTGTTTATATGTTCAACAGTGTTAGCATTTATACAAGTTACCTACAAGCTTTGTAAAATCCAACATCTCCTCATACTTCATACAGAAGACTAACAGTTTGCTTTTGTGATAAAACTTTTTTTCCTGGACTGCACTTTCATAGCTATGTTAAAACCGTAGCATAGTTTACTTTGATATGCAAAATACGTTTTTTTTGTAATCCTTTATGTTGCAAAACAAGCTGCTATTCACTTAACTAAAACTGCTGCATAGCTGTTCCAGTGTTTCAAGGCAATTATCAGCAACCTGCAACACGAGATTGGTTTTCATGTAAAAATGCTGAAGTGAATGGATTTGATACAGTATGTTCAATTTACCTTCCTGTTAAGTGGCCTAAACAAATAGAATACAGCAGCTTTTCAAAATAAAAAGGTTTTCTTTCATCAGATTGAACATTTGTTTTAAATAACTATCATTAATCATCTATTTAAACCAGAAATCATAAATAATCCATCTTTTGATCTGCTTGCCTTTATCTAAATTTGGTCTAGGATAGACTATGATAAGTGAGACTGATAAAGCTTCTTATTGTAAAGACACTAGTGTTGCTATTCACTCTCTGTGCTACGCTGCACTCACTGGAGTAACCTTTCCAGCTCTGCACAGACGAGGTTGTTGTTTTCCCACAGGACAGAAGGGTTTGGGCTTTTTGTGATGATAGAAGGAGTTGGAGAATACCAACACCTATTCCTGTATGCTGCTCTCTGCAGGCTCCCCGGTCGCTCCGGTTTCCTGCGCGTGGCCTTGGGGCAGAGCGGAACCGCAGCGCGCAGCCCCCGTCACCGTCCCGCGGCGCCGGGTGAAGCGAGCCGTGCTCCGCGCCGCGGGGCTCGCCGGCACACACACGTAACGTATGGCCTTGCAGGGCTTGCCAGCAACCACCTTGTTATTCTGCTTGCTTGAGTAAAATGAAAAGTGTAATATCTTCAACCTCTTTCATCTAGAGACAGATATAAATCAGGAGTCTTTAAGGCTATCACAATTCATCTTTTCTCAACCATCCCTTCTTCCATACACACACTTTAAAACTGAAGCCTTTGCTTTCATAAATTTCAGTTTGACATGTTCCTTAAACTGTGAAGGCTCAAAATTCATTAAATAGTTCTCATGAGAAAACTCACGAAGCTACTGCAAGATGAATGAGAAAGTTTTCATATAACTATGAACATATTTTTCCTTTCCACTGCTGAGCAGCCCAGAAGTGAAAAATACACATTTTATCTCTTAAGCAGCTATCAGCTAAAGAGGGGTGGGGAGAAAAAGTCTTTGTTATGTAGCAGCTTTTCAGATCCTAATTGTACTTCTGAAACATAAATGGTCCATGGAATTCTTGTACAAGAGCCTTAAGCTCAACGTTTTAAAGTCTGAATGTAAACTAATACTTCGGATGTAAATTGTGAAGAGGTTTTGTTACTTTCTTCCTTTAACTGCTTTGAAATTTTGCCTTAAGTTCAGGTTAGGAAAGAGCTGTATGCAGATGGCAGTAAATTGCTGGAATTCAGTGTAAATTTAAAACAGAGAGCCCTGTCCAGTGAGATGTTTTCTGTTTACAGACAGGATTAGCAGTATCCCTTTCTAAAAGCCTTGGTGAGAGACTGTGCCCTCCTAAGGCTTTGGAGCAAGGAAAGCCAAGGAAGAATAAAGAACAGATGTTTGTCTGGAGGCGAACAGCCCTTCGGTGCAGAACTGTGTGAACACTGATTCGCAGTGATATGCCGAGATCTTGCAGGTGTTAATGATGCGTCTCTGTCCCCTGTGAAACACAGGGAAAACGGCAGTGAATGCGGACGCTCTGGGCTGGACTTTGTGGTTGTAAGATGGTGTGGGACTACTTTTCTCTGTGCGTTCCTGGGATGTGTCCCCTCCTTTTTGTTAAGCAAGCTGAACTGATAGGATCTGACAGGGGCATGTGTTTCATGTGGCTGTTTTAGTTCAGCAGGTGTACTAGATTGAATTACATTTTGTGTCCAGCTAATGAGATTCAAACAGCAGTGTTTGAAGTGTGCTTCTAAGTAAAATGATCAATAAATATTCCCTAACTTCATTTAGAACTACGTTTCTAAGGGCTGGTTTTCACCCTATTTCCAAGTCTAGTCCTTGTGGTGAAGGCGGTGGGTCAGAAGTGAAGGGCGGCACTTGTTCCCATGGCTTTGGCAGGCGCAGGAGAGCTGCACGGGGCCGGGTGCCGCAGGGGCAGGGCTGCCCGGCCGGGCTCCGGCGCTCGAGCCAGGAGCAGGAGCTGCCCGTCCTGCTGCCCGGGCATGAGCCTGTTAACGTGGTGCCCGGGAATGAGCCTGTTAACGTGGCGCCGCTGCCTCCTCCTGCCCGTGCCTCTGCGTTGGCGCGACCCGGCGATCCGGCCCAGGCTCCTGCTCATCGGGGGAGCCTTTCGGAGCAGCCTGCTGCTGGTGGCTGCCTTTGTTTCAGGTGCCACGTGGGGTCCTTAACCCTGCTTGGAAGGAGAGACAGGGAACACGAACAAGCCAAAAACCACACACCTTGTTGCCGTGCTTCAAGAATTTAGTTTGTTTAAAATAAAGACAACCCAGCTAGCATTTTAAAATTGCAGGAAAAAATAGTCTAAGAATATTGAGCTTCTCTTCTGTATGACCTATTTTTCAGTGCTCGTGTCTATGCTTTTACTGCCTACAGCTGTTCTGTGATATTAAAATCTTTCTATAATAGTACCTTTATGTTTCCCTGTAAGATCCTTGTAAGCAGTATTTTCTGCTTTCCTACCCAAATGAGGTATGCGAGTGATGCATTTTGGACCTCTTCTAAGAGTGACTTTTTTTTTTTTGATAGAGATAGTTGTTTTGGGTTGTATGCAAGATAGGAAAGTTGGTTTGGAAAGGGTATCTCTAATCTGTAAATGTTCCTGGAAGAAACGGGAAGGTATAAAATCCAGGAAAAGCAAAAATGATGCTGTTTAAGATTGCTTCTTCCTCTTGTTTCCCTTCTTCTTCCTCTCGTTTCCTGCCACGTGCTGTTCACGCAGCAGCGCCCAAGCTTTGCGCCCTGCTTTCCGTGATGGTTCATCTCAGTGTTCTGCATTGTGCTGCTTTGGCTAAGCTGGAGAAGATTCCAGGAGTAATGTTTGTTGGAGTAGCTTAATTTGTTCTTGCAAAATTGTCTGTCTTTGGGGGAGGTTAGAAATGCTGCTTCATTAACTGGTGAACTGCACAAAATGTAAAGCAAAATAACTTTGTCTCCCATGGAAAACTAGTCCGTGGTCTTTCTGCCTGCTGGGTTCGGGCTTTAATGTATTGCAGTGAAAGATGGTGTCTCATCTAGATGCATGTTAGTCTGGATGGGAAGGAAGTGCAGAGTATTTAGGCTAAAAGTAATATCAAATAATGACTAGCCTTATAAATACCTACATATACTTAAATATTTATATACTTATGTATAAATGTACAAATTATTGATAGCAAATATTGTTCCTTAAACATCATGGAGCTGTGTTATTTAGGCAGAGAGCACTACAGCACTGTGACAAATAAAATGTGGATTCAGCTGAAGGGGAAAGAACTACTGCCTTTAGTTTCCATTAGAGCACGTGAAGAGCTGAGCTGCCAGGCGCTGGTTGCCTGGTTGGGCTCGCGGAAGGCCAGGCCCATGGGATGTCTCCTGCCTTCCATGGGGACAGATAGCGACACGTCATTCCCGTGCCAAGGGCCGGGGCAGGGCCGTGCCAGCAGCCGTGCCCGGGAGCCCTCCCGCCTTACGGCGCTTCCACTGCGTGCGCCTAGTGCTGGAAGGGACCCGTTTATTTAGTTAGTTATTTTAGCTCACCAGAATGAAAATCCTGGTTAATTTGAGGAAATAGATGAAGTGAGCATTCAAAAATGCTTTTCAGGTAGCTTCATTTTTAGTCCCTCCATTATTCTAAATAAGATAATGTATTATAAATGCTCTGAATTTAATAGCCTTAGAAGAATACAAGTCTTATTATAAGGATGGAAATTGCCAATAGGTCAGTATTCCGCTGCTTCATAAAGCAAGTGGTCAAGAGTCACCTGACAGCTTAATTCTGCAGCTCCGAGGAACAGGTTTCCACAAGCTCATTTGTTTTATGAACACACGGATTTGATTCCCAAGTAACTCCCTTGGGAGATTAGACTTGGCCACAACCATAGCCTTAGAGTGTTTTCTTGATCTCCTTGCATCTGGTAAGTATTAATATGGATCAGAATAAAGCCTTGTTTACCCTATACATGTGTACTTGTTTCTTTAAAAATGCAGCCGTTACAGCTGCTTCAGCTCTCCAGATTAGTAGAGTTTATCTTCTGTAGTTCATCTTTTACCTGGGAAGAAAGCTGCGTGGAATGCACCTGCTCTGTGCACGTATCAACGGCAAAGATCCACAAAATGGTAATACAAAGGCTAGAATAAGTCTGTGAAAATCATCGCAAAATGCTCCCTTTGCCCTTAAAAATTCTCTTCTGAGTATGCGATTCCAGCTCCTCTGACATCTCTTACAAGTTGCACAATGGTGCATCTATAGATAGATGCATCTCCCGAACACACGTTGTCTGCTGCTCTGTGCAGTTACCTGGGAGCACTTGGGAGTTCCCAGAGCTTCGACTCCACTGACAGAGGCTGCTGCAAAGGGAGTTAAAATATGACCTGTGTTCCCTTCAATAGTAGCAATAGGTAGACTGAATTACTAGTCATTTGGGAAATGCTCAGCAAATCTAAATCTTAAAGCTGTGTACACTGAATATGTAGTCAATTTTCAGGATAGGAATAACCTCAGCAATTTCAATTGTTTCTTAAAGCATATACCTAAAGTAAGTGCCTGAACTGAGCACCACATAATGCTTCTGGCAACCTGTGGTCAATCTGTGTGGGGGAAAAAAAAAAAAAAAAAAAGTTCTTTCCCCCATCTCTACAACTATTGGTGACTGTGCTTCATGTGCTTCATGGCTTCGTTCTGAGCACTGGCAGACACACTGAGATGAGCGGGGGGTTGGTTTTTTGTTTTGTTAATGTGTTTTGTGACCTGTTCCCTCTACCTCAATATGAATTTCCGCTTGTCTTGTACATATTAGGATTGAAAGCAGTATAAGTCAGTTACAACAGAATGTCAAGGAGAAAACTGTTGCACATTTCAACTCCCCTTGCCCCCATCTCCCCCGTACTCGCTCCTGTGTTTCCTGCAGCCGGTGAAGCCAGGCGTTCCTTCAGGCAGGCCTTCCACGTGCTCCGTATTCGCACTCCTGTTGCGGCCGCAGCTGGAAGGCAGCGTCCCCCTCCTTTTTGTGTGCTCCTACTGCACGGCCTCACAGTGCCTGCAGGCTCGAGTGGAAAGAAGCCTGATCCCTTCAGACCTGAGGGGATGATTAAGGAGGTAGCAAATGGTAACGAGCTGAGAGTTCTACCAGAGGTGATGTAAATGAGAACACGTGCAGCTCCTTCCAGTAACGAGGGTCTTTATTAAAGCAAAATGCTGCAGTGGTAACACCAGCAGCAACAGGCCTTCAGAGGCTGTGCGCTATTTAAGATGCAGAGCATCTACAAACTGCTCTCTGACAAAGGGCAACTCTGTTCTTTAGTTACCATTTTAAAGCAACAACGGAGATTTAGGGCAAAAAAAGCTCTGAAAGTAGAAATTAGTGATAATTCCACAAGTTTTAGTGAGGAAATACAGTGATTTCAAAGACATTTCCATAAGTTATGTTTGTACTTTCATCCCTGTACTCTTGAGATTTTTGTGGGGGTTTGTTTGCTTGCTTTTATTATTATTTTTTTTAATTTCTTTGTAGTCACTTTTTCATAAATATTTTCAAATTGTCAGACTTAGTTTTTGTGCGTAATTTAGGTTTCAGTCCATTGAATCTGACTTGATTACTTACTGTTATTTCCAGCATTGGTTTCTATTTTATTCTTCTTCAGCTGGTGTCAGCAGTATCAATTACTTTATTCTCTCTCACTTGCCATTTATGGTACTAAAATTGCAAAGAATCAGCCTCTTAAATTTAACTTAGAACTCTTTGTTTGTGCGTTTGTGGTGTTTGTTTTGTTTCATAGCCTCATTCTGTCGCTTAACCAGGCTTTTAGGTTTTGTTTTCATTTTTGAAAATGTCAGAGTTCTTGATGACTAATGTGAAAGAGAAAATGTTATGCAGGGATTCCTGCTATCAGTTGTGCATTTCAGAAGTTTTGTCTTAAACACAGTGTAGAATATTAAGCAAGAAATAGTTTATTAAATTTATGATGAACACACAGTGCGAGTGAGTGAAGAGAAACTGCTTAAGGCTTGAGTTGGTGCTATTTAGATAAACAGGAAAAATTCATTCAATTTCTTAAATTAGTGGAGATGCCCAAGTCAATGACTGATTTAACATCTCACCTTACGTGTGAGAACGTATCATTCATTACCACCATTTTGCACAGGCTTGAAAAAACAAATCCTCAGATATTTTGATACACCATATATGCGTTTTAGGATGTGGCTGTTTTACATATTGTTCTGTGGAGTATAGGGGAAATACCATATGACAGTCCAGTGAATTTGCTCACTGAAGTGTTCAATATGCCTTTTAAGCTCCTCTTCTGAAGGGAATTCATTATGTTATTTGCTATATGTAATAAAAATCCTGTTTGACTCAAAGTGCTTATACTTATGGTGATTTGTTCTAAGCATTCAAATAAGTTTGTGAGTAATTCACAAACTCTAAAGCCTGTTGGCCTTGGTTGACTTGTACTTCGTACGGAGCGGGGTGTAACAGTTGGTGGCCAGGCTATTTGTGTCTGTTCTTTCTCACAGCAATATTTTGGAGAGTGTAACCTCATTGCATCTTGTGTATTCGGAAGTTGATTGGATTTGACTCTTGTATGTATTAAAGTTCTCAGTGCCTCATACTGTTTGCGCACAGTGTTATAATAAGTATTAGCTGGAAAAGTTTTCTTTTCCTGCATACACCTTGTGTCCTCTCTTCCTGCCATTCATATGGGAACAAGCCTGGAATTTTTTTGTTTATCTAATATGGTACACCTGGAAGTCAGGAGCAAGTAGGGAAAAAAATTAAGACACTTGTCAAACATCTTGTAAGAACTTTGTACTGAGGATAGAAGGTGCTTTTCCAAGAACTTACAAAGACAGAGAATGACAAGATAGATCTCTTCAAGAAACTCTGTAGATCACTACTGCTATCTTAACGGTAATAGTAATAACTTTTCTCTTACAGATTATTCTGTGCTATATACATACATATATTTTATATATATATATATTTAAAGGGAGGGGAGCATCTGTTTGCAAAACAGCCTGAATTTATGGCCTGTCCTTGCTTCAGGCTGCTAGAGAGTCTTCTGCTTCCCAGCAGGCATTTGGCATGTTGTGGTCATGGTTAGGTTACACCGCTGAGTTTTTATAGGAGCTATCAACCTTCATTTTCCATCTGAAAAGGGGAAAAATCATTTCATTAAAGAGTAGAAAGTAGAACTCGGGATATAAACTTTCAGCACCTTTTTAATTTTTTTGTAGTGACTCATTAAAAATGGATAGATAAAGAAAGACTGGAGTTTAAAATTGCCTCATCTGCTCCTCAACCCTCCACAGTCTCTCTTCACTTCTCTTGTTCCTCTTTGCACCCAGTTCTAAGAAATCTAAAATCCTCTGGGATCTGTCTTATATCTGTTATTCCTTCTAGTATAGTGATATCAGGATCATTAATGTTATGTCGGTTCATTTTCATCTCTAAGACATTTTGTAAGCTGTTGACTATAGTGGAAAATTGAATGCTGATTTCATGGCACCACAGGAAAAGTACAGCCGGGAGGGACCTCGGGAGGTTTCTAGCCAACCCTCCCAGTGCAGGGCCAGCTCTGAGGTCAGCCTGAGCTGCTTGGGGCTTGATGGAGCAGCAGCTTGAGAGCTTCCCGGCCCGCCGGGAGCTGTTCCACCACCTGCTTGTCCCAGTGGTGGAAAGATTCTCCTCCCGTCCATCTGGAGCCTCCCTGTTTCAATCACACCTTGTTCTCTCGCCCTCCTGCCAGGGCCCGTTGTGCAGGGCCTGGCTCCGCCGCCGGAGCCTCCTCGTAGGCCCTGGGCTCCCCACAGCGCCCTTCCTCCCTGGCGGGGGCCTTGCCGTCCTTCTGAGCACTGAGCACGCGAGCAGAATTCCTTCCCTTGTCCTACCGGCCGCTCTCCTGATAGCGCGGACCAGGCTGCTGTTAGTGTCCTTTGCTGGCAGGCCTCTGGAGCTGTCACTTCATTTCATGGACTCATTTCAGCTGCTAGGTACAGCCCTCAAAATGCGCTTTGCAGGAGGATGTAGTTAACGCCGAGGTGGTGATACAATTGACTAACTAGTGGAAGAAACTGGAGTAAAGGAAACTATGTACTAATAATTCAATTGGAAAAAACCCACAAGCCCTCTAGTGGACGGTTGCACAGGAGCTAGCCGGAGGTGTCTGCAGTCAGCAGGACACTTCCGAGCCTGCACGTCCCAATCCCTGCAGAGAGGGCTGCAGGGCTGTTCCGCGTGCGGTGCCTGTGTAATTTAGAGTCCCCACTGAGGATCTCAGTTTAACCAACTTTCAGTGAGGTTTTATTGGAGGAAATATTAGAATGGCTTAACAGTACAATGCCTGCATTTTGTTATTTTTAATACGTCATGTTTCCTTCTCCTCCTTTTAGCTTTTATGGCACAGCCCAATACGACACGACTGAAGCCAAGCTGTGAGCGAATGATATCTGCTGTTTTGCAGTCAGTGTTTAAGCCTTTAAGCTCTCACACCTCAGGTGGAGCAGAAACCAGGCTCCCAGACATGCGGCCCTCAGGTGGGTCTAGTATTATTCTAATATGTCTGAGGAAAGAATTAATAAAGCCCCCTTTTTAAAGCCAATCTGGCATGGGCTTCTGTTTGATGTGAAAAGAAATTAAAAGGTTTGTGGAAAATGTTGGAGATTATTTCTTGCAGGCGTGTAGATAGAGAAGTGACTAGAAGCAAAGTCTTGGGGGTGTTTGGGGATGCCATTTGAAAGAAATGTTCTGTAAGTGATAAATTAAGCTAAGTAATACTTGAGGAAAGGTGAGGATTTAAGAGTAGCAAGGTAATTGTAATCAGTAGGTCAATTCCAAGCGTAGCAGCATTTTTGTGAAGTCTTTCTTTGCCATTGCAGCTCTCAGCTGGGTATAACTCTGCTAGAAGCATAAGGGAGTGACTAACCCAGAAATGGGAGCATGCCAAAGGGCAGGGATTTAATCCGGTGCAGTGTAGTGATACCTGAAACAGCAATAAACGGGCTTCCTGGAAGCTGTTTTCATTCACTCATACAGCGTTTTAGCAGTTTAATTGTCCCACTAATTTTTTTTTTAATTAAAAAATCTATTTTGTCTGAAGTACAGCATATGAAACATGTCTAAGTTTAGCAAACAATGTTTAAATTTCGATAAGGACTGTCCTCCCCTTGCCTTCCCCTAGAGCAGCAGTGGGCAGAGCCTTGCAGGCACGTTCTGGCTTCATGAGTTCTTCCGTCTCCTTGTGCGTGGCAAGGGAAGCACTGGGCAGCACGGGAGCTGCAGGGTGACAGGGGCAACTACTGGGCCCAACATACCATCCAGGGCACCGAACTGCTGCCGGCGGGAACTATTCTTTAGCTGAAACACACCTCCACAGCCGTAACCGAGCCTCCCTTTCTTATGGCTCACTTGCTAAACTTTTAATTCTGTAGAAGCTTTTAAATATTTCTTTAGGCTTTCTGTTGTTCACTTTGAACATGCAATAAAAGCTTTGGCTAACATAGGAAAGAAAGCGAGAATTAAACTAGTGCTAGTGACTGGAAGCAAAGCTAAGTAAGTCACATAGAGCACAGCGGCATAAGTCACGAGGCTGCCTGGAAATGAGAGCAATAGGAAATTGTAATGGACAGGTGTCCTCAGCGTCTCGTGCTGTTGTTCCTGTTACTAGCTTTCATACGGCCGATTCGGCAAGACTTGCAGAACTAGGACACAAGTGACTTGCCTTATTTGATGCTTAGAATTGCTCTGTTTGAGAGCAAATTTGACAAAACTGGAGGTAGAGTGGGGAAAAAAATGAGAATTTGTAGAATATATTTTCTATATGAATAAATACATCTGAAAGGATGAGGGGGGATGACCACCAAAAGAACAATCATGGTTTGGATAATCATCCATCACAGCAGTGATACTAGATACAAGTGCAAGAGGTTCTCTGAGGCAAGAGCCATGTTTTGTTTTTACTTGTGATAAAAGCAAGCTGTTAACCAGTTAGAGAAAGTTAATTCAAGTATTACATAAAACTGTTTTTGAATCAGTATCATATTTTTATTCTGGCCTTAATATTTGACTTGCATATTACATCGCTATTTCCATTTCAAAGGCACCTGACAAACGAACCTGGGAGAACAGTGCCATTCAGCTGTCGTCTTTTCTTAATTACAAGTGTTCCAGTTTATTCAAATTTGCGTAGCAGCAATATGTTCATTTGGGGATGCTTTTTCTGTCCAACTTGTGACCCACTCCAAAGTTACAAATACATTAACAGTAGGAGAAAATGTCTAACCAAACAATTACTAGCACTAGATTCCCGTAATCTGAAATATCGTACGTATTTGAGTTCAAGGAACAGACTTTCTGTATCCATACTGTACTTACAGTCAGTTTTGCAGAACATATATACACCAACTGTTACTCTTTATTATGAAAGAAGATGAAACCTGCACCTTAAAGAACAAACAACAACAAACCACAGCTACTTAGCTGATGTTATTACTGGGACTTCTTTTTTTCTCCCTTCTCCTGTGCTACTAATGCCATTCATTGTTCAAGGCTCTTGCTCTCGCTATGAGTGTTTTGGTAGGGAAAGAAATAGGGAGAAGGAGATAGACATTGAAAGGGGAGTGAAACTGGTGTGTGATTGAGTTGAGCTGCTGAGAAGGGTGGCGGGTAGCGGGTGCTTCCCCAGGCAGCAGGTGAGCGGTGCGCTCATCGCCGCGGGTGCATCTCCTCCTGGCGCGGCCCGTGGCCTCGCGCTCCGCAGCCACCCCGCGCCTCCACGTGACACCACAGCGGCGGCCTCCACCTGCCACCACAGGAGAGGCGTCCCCGTGCCACCACAGCGGCGGCCTCCACCTGCCGCCACAGCAGCGGCCGCCCCGCGTCTCCACGTGACACCACAGGAACAGCCTCCACGCGCCACCACAGCGGCCGCCCCGCGTCTCCACGTGCCACCACAGCAGCGGCCACTCCACACAGCCTCCTTGTAGGGCAGGAGCCTGGCAAGCTCCACCGCAGAGGTGAATGGAGGGCTGGCAAGTGTAGGGATAAAGGTAGAAAGAATTGCTGCCTGTGAGGAAGAACGAGTGGGTCAGCCTAAAAATAGGTGACACTGAAATACTTGACACGCTCAGTGAACTTAGATACCTCATACTGAAGCAATCTAGTTCAGACTTAATAAGACTTTAATGTTCCACATCCAAGCTGCCTTGGCGAAATTTTAGCTCCTAGTGTATTTTCTAAATGACAAAACCGAACACCTGAAAATAAAGATTTAATACAGAAGCTCTGGCAGACTGCAGAAACATAAGCACCAACATAATGAAAAATTTATTCGGTTTACTAAGAATGTTCAGATAGATTGAGAAGACAGTTTTTGCTGCTGAAGAATTGAAACAGTGTGAAGTTGAACCTGCCGTTCATTTTGGAAGAAAAACTTTTTAATACTTTGTCCTTTGTTTGTGCTCTTCTATATACAGTGGGTTTTTTTTTTCTTTTTTTTCTCTTTCATTCTCCTCTGTGTAGCATTAGGCATCTTAGTTTGTTGTGAAAATATGGCCTTAGTCTGGGTCATGATTCAATTTATTCTTTTGGGGTCATTTTATCAGAGAATAAAGGACAGTCTGCAATAGATCACAACATGAACAAGGTTATTTTCTAGAAGATTATTTGCTGTACATTTTCACTGTGCTCTTTGACACTGAATTTTGATGTACTGTGCCATTAACACTGAAGACGCAGCATATTTTATCTTCTTTTATCTTCTGTTGAAAGATCCTTTAATGAAAACACAGAAGTCTTCTGTTAGAAGAAGACACAAATGTCTGTTTATAGCTAGTGGTGCTTGTAGGCAGTTAAATGGCTGGTAAGACTCAACTCTTTACATGATCTAAAGCAGATTAAGCATAGTATTTGGTGTTATAATGTTAGTATAATTTATTGAGAATCTGTAGAGGGGCTGATGGACAATCCATTTCTCATATTTTGCATGGATTTGCTCTGTCCTTTCGGAAGTCTACTTTAAGCTTGTTAAAGCTGTGTACAAGTTTAAGAAAATTCAGCTTTTTGTGCTAGCCAGACATTCCAGCAGCCCCAGCATGGAATTCCAGGCTCACGGAATTGCATGTATAAGCTGGCATACACACAGGAGCAGGGCTCTCTTGCGTTTTGTTCTGCCTGCCTTTTGATCCATCTCCACGGGTTTCCTGGGCTCTATGACTTGTGCAAGAACCAGAAACATTTTGGTATGCTGAATGTGTGCTAGAAAACTAAATGTACAGCTATATAATGACTTTATGAAGGATGGATAATGTTTAAAATGGCAGATTGTTTGGGAGCTTCTAAGCTGAAAATCTTACAATTTTGTGTTTTGTTTTTAATAGATGAATTACAGCTGACTGCTGATGAAAAAAGTCAGATACATTTAAATATTTAAAAAATTGAGCTTAATTATGATGACTTTCAAGATTGGCTTAGATTCAGTTTTTCTGTATAATAAGCAGGTTTGGAGAATCATGGGTCAGGAGATAAGAATAAAAAACATTTAAGTGATAAAGAAACTGGAAGCTTACCAAGCAGGGAATGTCACTTGTACGTAGCTTTCTTATTTAACTTTTTGCCTTCCGCGTTATCCTTAATGTTAATATATTTTCTCTATTAAAAATATGTATAAAAATAATACATGCTGATTCCAATATGATGGCAGCAATTATAAGACAGCATAACTGCATTTATGAAGGGAATAGAAACTAGTTCATATAAATATGTAAAATATTTAAATATCTTGAAGTTGTTCTGTCTAAGCTTTCTAAACATACTTATGTAAGTGATTGTTTGTTAGACATCTCTCATACCACTTAGAAGCTAAATTCTAGGAAATTTTTCTGTTTTACCAGAGAAAGCATTTCCTAAAGCTTTTAAAGACATCAGAGATATTTTTAATAATTAATAAGAGGTCTGTTTAGAAAAACAAGAAATGTCAATTTCCATTTTTCCATTTTCTCTGGGCACTGTTCCTAATCTGCAGAGGCAAACGGGAGGAGAAAGAGTTGAAACATAGCATTTGTCTTCGTAAAAGAAGCAGGATTTGGATGAAAAAAAGAGAGGAGGGGTAGGGGAAGGAAAAACAAATTGGCAACCAATTCAGAAGCATCAGAGGTTCCTTATCCTCTGCCCCGAGGCCATGCCCTAGTGAGACTGGATCCACACGGAGCTTTAAATGCATGGGGGGCGGTGTGGGGAGGAGATCTGCTCTTGTGGGTATCTTCAGGAGCCAAGTGCTCCCCTACCCAAAGATCCTGTCTCCACCGGGAAGGGCTAGCGCTGGCACAAACTTGGCAAAGGAGCTTCTGCACAGAGCCTCCTTCTGCAGAGGGTCTCTCGAGAAATGAGAGGGCAGCAAGGAAATAGGTAATTGAATAAAGCTTTTGTTTAACGAAAACGTAACTGAATGTTGAATCTCTCAAATTGTGATGCTTAAGCTCAAGGTTTTGCTGTGGAAGACCTTTAGTCATTCAGTGTCACTCTCCGTGCAACGGGCCCAGCACATTCCCGCCTCACAGACGGTGTGGCTCTGCTCTGGGTGTCTGTCTGCACTGTACCCGCAGGGCAGGAACAGGAAAGCTTAGAGGACGCAACCTGCTTCCAGCACCTCTTGTCTCACGAGTGGGTTATGCAGGTTGTAATTAACTGTGTGGAACTGCCCTTGCCTTGGATAACTTGGCCCGGCAAGACCGATGGGCCCTTTGGCTGAGAGCTGTGGCTTTGCTAGGCCAAGCCTGTGTGACTGGCAGCGGTCACTGTCTTGCCCTGTTCGGGTTAGTTCTGTCACCCTTTGTAGCTGGTGCCAGTGACAAGGTGCACAGACTTGTGCTGTGTATTGACTGCTGCTGTGCCCTGCTGAGACGAGACGAGATGGAGCATCAGTGCAACGGCAAGAGACACTCGAGCGGCGTTGGGAGGGCTCCTGCTGCCTTAGGCAGGGCCCAGGCTGAACAGGCAAGCTTCTCTGCTGCATTTATGTTCCGATTTCAAAAAGAAAATAGTTATTATGAAGTTATGAGTTACTAATTTAGACAATATGGCACCTGGACAGGGAATTTCTATAGTACTTCTTTTTTTTTTTCCCCAGCATATATTTCAATGCGTTTCTAAGGGACTAATCTGTGTTGAGGATGGTGCTAGCTGCTAGGTGATGACCTTGTGCAGGGAGAGCGTAATTATTTGGCTTCTTTTTGTGAGTTTAAATTAATACGTGTTTCGGGAAAGGTCATACTTGCTATTTAATTGAGTTTTTTAAAAGAAATAATCCAATATTTGCTTATATTCTGTTAAATAGTACAATTACTTTTCTCCTCAGAACTGAAATATCCTAAGATCTGTTTCTTATTTTTGTTAGTTGCTTTTAAAAGGTTTTTGATGATGGTCGTTCCTGATGAATGATGTGATATCTTCATTGAATGCGAGGATGTAATTTACTTTTTTGCTTTTATTTTTACTTTGCTTTCAACTTTAGAAAGCACAAATCTTATGCCAGATTGAACCGTAAAATGAGAATTTTAATTTACAAATTATTGAATTTTGACCAGTTCCCCCAAAAACCGGAAATCAAGATCGTTTCTAGTTGACTAATTTAAAAAGCTATTTGGGATCAAGTATAGACTTTACTTGTAGAATATAATTATTTTTTCCATATTCTTTGGAGATTGTGGTGTAATTTAATATATCATTTCTCTGCATTTCAGGGAAGGGCTAATTTTGTTGGGTCAGTGTACTGAGGAATAGGATGCTTCCCTGGATCTCAGTAAGGCTCAGGTGACTGAATTCTGTGCACCTGTAATGCTGCCTTCAGGCACCCTGTGCCACCACTTCCGTGCCCCTTTTCTAATTTTTCAGGCATCTGAGCATGGATGGAAAATTGACCTTGACTATATGAGGATTAAATAGCTCAGCAGCTCTTTTGTGCAACACTTTATTCCAGAGCCTCAGAAAAGAGTGTTCCTTAAGCTTTGGAGCGGGGATAGACCCATAAAGATGGTCATGAGCACAACATACGAGTGTGCTCGAACACCTGTCAATATAAGTATGGTTTATTAAGATTTTTCAGCCTAAATGCAGAGGTTTTCTCGGTGTAAGGGAGTTTCCCTGCGTTCCTCCTTCCCTGGAGGATGCTATGGCCTTGGCTGTTGGGGTTAGAGGCGCTTCCCTCCTCCTGTTCAAACTGTGTGATAACCAACCAAGCCCTTACCGGGGCAGGAAAAGAGGGAGCCAGCAGAACTGTTTGAAGGGGCAACTCTAACTTGTGCTTCAAGACAAAGTGTATCTGGAATAAACAAATATTCTGAAATAAAGACTCCGTTTTCAAAGTAGGAAATCCTTTAACTTCTTTTTGCTGCCTCCTTCCTGCACCTCTTCCTTATCTCATGTTCCCTCCCAAATGTCTGGGAGATTCGGGGCTCTTGCAGTGTCTCGTGCTTCCTACGTGCCAAAACTTCTTGCAAATGTCCATTAGATGGCTTTTGTTGTAGAGAAGTGGTGTGTATTTGTTTGTTTGTTTGTTTAAGCAAAAAATATCTTGTTCTTTTTTACCTGTTGTGGATATTGCCTTCCTTTAGAGATAGGCTGCATATGTTACAGAAAAAGCAGAATTTGCTTCATCTTCATGACTTTTGTCTTTTCTGTAACCAGGTAATGCTCCCAGAACAGGGCATTTTGCCCCTCACCCCGGTAACTACCCTGAGGATCCCGAATCTTTCCAGGTAGGACACGATCTTTAGTGCTTCTTCAACCCTCATGTGACCTGGATTCAGATCACGGGCCCCTAAATAAGAAACATTATCAATTGCAAATAGTTCCGTCTAAATTCCATGCTTCCTTTCAGCAGAGAACCTCTAAAGTTTCCTAGTTGCCCACACACTAAATGATTTCCCTTGAGGATATAAAGTACACATTGTAATTTATTGTTCTTGTTCTTCAAATACTTTTACTGCTAGTCTGAGATATTGAAAAAAAGCAATAAATTTAAGTTCAGGATAGCTTCAGTCTTATTCATAAAGCTGAAAACCTATCATCTAAGTAAATGTGTGTGTGTTGAGGAGAGGCATTTAGGGAGTACCTCTGGGGCCTGTTTCACCTAAAGTTAATTTATTTTCTTATGCAACTTGATTCCTTTTCAGTAAGTCTGAAAAATCAATTTCTTTGATACTTTGTCCCTTCAAAGCCATAACCAATGGCTTCAGTTAGCCAAAGTTCAATTAGCTCAATTTAAAGTAGAATTTCCAAAGGCAACGTTGTCCTTGAGGTAATACAAATGTCAGAAAAAAAATGTACTAGGTGAATAAATATCACCCACTTACAGTTAAATACTAAGGCTGCAGATGGATTCTACCTTGGTGCTTAAACAAATACAGCTATATTGTAAAAAAAGGTTGCAAATACACTTTTTAACACTGAGGCTTCACTTCTAGGAGCATTGAAACTTCTGGCACAGCACTTCTGGAGCATTTGGCTCCAGAGAGCCAAAGTCACGCTCTCCTGAGCTGCTTTTCCCCTTGTAAAGCTCTCTGCTTTGTTTGAAAGTCGATCTTCTAGATGCCATGGTTGGTTTTTGTTTTTCCCTCTTTGTCTCCCTCCTCTCCTGCTAGTTGTTTGTATGTGAGTGTTGGTGGCTTCGTTCTTGTGGTTTTTTCATTTTATTGAATGAAGCAGCACCCAGACTCATAGTGAGAAGACCAAGGTAACTTTTTGCTTTCACGAGAGCATTCTACAGTTTCTCTGCTCCCCGTGTCAAACTGTGCTGAATAAAAGTAATCATGGTAAAGGGAGACCAAAGGAGTATGGCTTTGAACCTAGACCTCCTTAGTTGTTTTTCTCCCTCTTTTTAAAATTTTTATTTGTATGGGTTGAAAGACTCTTGTTCTGCAGCAGCTGTTATGTAACAACACTCGTGTTGTTAGGTGGTCTCAAAGCCTTGGAGTTAGCTGTCCCAACAACACTTCTGTTTCTACGTTTGTTCTTATTCTTTCTCTCTGTGCTGCTGGGAAGTTCTTCTTTATAGAGTATGGACAGCCCCTTGCTACAGATGTAAGACTTCGGTATCAGGTGGCAGCAATGCCATCTGAGCAGTGCAAGTCCCAAAACATTGCACAGCACGTACGTGGCTGGCACTTGGCCCTTCCGACCTTGAGGGGGTCATGGTCACTGTATGCCCTGGTGCTTGGAGGAGCAGAGGCAGCCTGGGAGCACGCGGTGCCAGTCGTGACGCCCTCTCTGCACTGCAGCTTTTGCTCTGAATCTCTGTATTGCATGTAAGAGAACACAGGAACCTCTGCAGAGACAAGAAGTGGAGGAAAAGCACTGTACTGTAAATGAGCTTGCTGTTGGGAATCGTTCTTGTCAGCTGCAGCCTGAAAACAGCAGTTAGTGTTGTGAAAAATCTGCAGAATACGATACAGGTATTACCTCTGCCTGACTACAATATTGGGGAAAATTTGGGGACTCCAGTGTTACTGATGCATGGCCAAAATGCATGGAGCAAAGCCAAGTTTAGTCTGGATGCTCCTTTTACCCACGCTGAGGCCATTAAAGCGGTGGGCTGTGTTCAGCCTTCTCTGCAGCGCTGTCTTGAGTGAGCTGCGTTGAACAGGCCTCCTGCTCCTCAGTTCCTGTGCAGCGACACGAGCCGTGCACTGTGAGTCAGTTAACAAAAGCTGTTAGAGTTACTGGCTATAGTTAGAGCACTGCAAGGTGTCTGGAAACATTCTCAAAATGGCTGATTTTCATATCACTTACCATCTTTTTTTTTTTCCTTCCTTCCTACTGTGGGTTGGCATTTCCACGATGCAGAGCTGTGATAATGACATAAAGAATCTGGCATTAGAGCTCAAGTATTTTCCAGGAAATAATGCAGAGATTTCTTATGAACAGTTTGGTTTTCTAAGTTTAGTGCTAAAAAAAGTCATTTGGCTACAAGCAGTGCTGCTGCTGTTACTGCCTTGGAAAAGGCACGTAGTGTTCCAGCACTGTTTGTACTGTCTTCTAAGCAGATTTTGATTAAAATCTTGTATAAATATTCACCTGTAAGAATCAAGTATTGTATTCATCTGAAGAGCATTCTGGATCCATAAGAGAAAGTGCCTAATACTGTATTGTGTAATGAAGAGCAGCATTCTGCACCCTGAAGTCATATTCTGAAGCCCTTGACTTGAGAGGTTTGAAAAACCCCGTGGAATGTGTCAGATCCATACTCTAAATCTGGTATGGAAACAAACAGTTCTCCTTCACCAAACCGTTGAAGGATGAAAATAAACAAATGCTAATTTATACCCCTAACTCGAACCCCTTGTGAAAGTGATTCCCCTTCTCTGAAGTTTCTATATATTGAGAGTGTGCTAACAGACTTCAGAGGATTGTAGAAATCAGCAAAATATTTATGACAGCTTGTTCTGGGTAAAAGCATTAATATGAATGTTAATGTGCTCCAAACAAGGACTGGCTGTTAATGAAACTGAAATGCAACTCTGCTGCTCTAGGAAATGTAAAGTTAGTTGTATGACAGACTCGACACAAGTACTTGTCACACTTGCTTCAAGTTCCAGCAGAGAATTCCTTCATTAGCAGGAAGAGTGGAATGGGCTTTGACCTCCGCTGATGGTGGCTGGTCTCTGCAGAGCCACAGTCCTCCAAGTGCTGCAGGTGCAGCAAAGGACAGCAGCACCGGGAGGGAGGCTGAACTACAGCCACACCAAAAGACAAGGTGCAGCATGAAGTACACTACGCCAAAGAGAAGCTGCAAGTTAGTTCTGTTCACTCACTTTAAACTTAGATTTAAAAATTGTTGTTCTTTTTCATGTCTCACCAACCTAGGCGGGGATGTCTGTACGCCTCTGAAATGGTGCTCCTGGGTGACCATGCTGTAAGGCAAGTGGCTGTCACTGCCAGTGGCTTCCTGAGGCTAAACTGGGAAATAAAACCAGTATGAGAGCAGCAATGCATGAACTATGTAATAACACTGGGTGTTTTCTTCCTGTGCATGACATGGCACATATCATGTAACTGTAGTGCTTTCTCTATAGAGGAAAAAATAAATCTGGAAAAACAACACTAATAGTAAACTAAAACAAACTTATTAAACTGACAGTTCTTTTCTGCATAAAAGCAGATTATTTAAAATTTTGCTATTTATATGAAATGAAAAAAAGATCAAATGACAGGGAGGAACAAATGCTTATATACATGCAAAAAGTAGGTCCCATAGGGGATGCAGGAGAACTACATGCCCAGTTCAAAGTGGTGGAAATTAAAAAACAAGACTTCTACAGTGAGGTCCTAAAAGATTAATGATTTAATGATTCCCAGATTAATGACTTGTAATAATATCCTGGAAAAAATATTGCATGTTGTGTAAGGTCCAGTCTGGTGATCAGCTAATTAGAACATGAAGCATGGGCTAACGGGCAATTGAGAAGCCGTCTTGCTTTAGAGGAGGTTAGCCATGATCTCAGGGGAGGCTCAGCTCATTGTGTTATACTGTGTAATTAAGCTCACTAGAGATCTAAAACATACATATGCGTGAAGGGAAAGAAAATGCCACCATCTGAAGACAAAGCAAAAGAATTCACTTTCATCTGTTGATGGATAAAATAGCTTTGCTTTTAATCATTCCTAAGGTAAAAACGGTTGAAGGAGGTTAGGCTTTTCCATATAAGTTTAAATAGTTAAAATGTGTAAATAGTTATATTTTCAGTCTAAAATTCTCATCAACGACAAGAAAACATTGGGATAAAGTAACTTCAGTCTGAATGTAGCTGTCAAAGGTGTAGATAAACAACCAGAATTACTGAAATGCTTTCCTGTGCCAAGTACGGCCCCTCACCCCGAACAGCAAACTTGTTCCAAACCGGTCCATCCGACAGACTCACCTGTCAACGCCTGGCAGTGACAGCTTCCAGGTACCAAAAGTGATTCTCCTGGTTGTCAACAAATGGTGAGTCATTAGTCATCCAGTGGAAGACAGTTATTACCAAGGAATTGGATGAGGTAATTCGGTCTCCTGCAGTGCAATTCTTGATGCCACACTTGTGTAGAAAACCTAAAATACGTGGTAGCCCTCTGTGCAGGGAGAAGCTGGCATCTTCTCTGTACGTCCAAGTGCTTGGTGAGCAGTGCCAAGAACGTCTTCAGGGACGTTCCAGAGCATGGAAGGCCACGCACCACACAAACTCACCTCGCTCCTTCCCTCCTTTCTATGGATTTGGAGCTTTTTCCTGTGCATATTTAATACTAAGCAAACAATATAAAATCCTCCCTACAGGTTTTGTAGTAAGTGTTTTACCTAAGATGGAGGATACATCTTGATGCCACTTCATGTCATATCATGAAAATGCATTTATTTTATATCAGTCGAAAATTAGGATAGTTTCATTTATAAGTCTGCTGCTATATCATGTGTCCACAGAAAACATGAGACCCTCTTGTTGAGACCATGTAGATTTCCAGAAGATGAGGGGTCTTATTTTTTTTCTTTTTTTTGGCTTGGAAGTACACGTAGTGTTATATGAGATAGAGCAGTTGCCAGGGTAACCATTCTTTTTTAGTTCAATAGCAGCAGATGAATAGTTGCCTGGATATCCACAGCAATTTGCTGTGGTTCCAGAAAATCTGTAATTTTTCTTCATGCTTTTTTTTTTCTCTTAAAAGCTTTAACTGAAATTCATAAAATATATGATAATTATTAAACTATTCATTATTACTCTTCCTGTAACACTGTGTGAAACTTCTGTAAAAGAACTGCTTGTACACGGGAAGGTGCAATCATTAATATTCTGCATTTAAAATATTAATCATTTTAGAAATGGTAAGGTCTTTTTATATTACGAACGTTCTTTTCAGAAAATCTTTTTCTGAATTTTTTAATGTTAAGTTCTTGAAGGGCTTTGTATTACTAATAAGCTGCTTTTAAATCCGATGCTAATGAGATAAAAGCTACAAGCAAAATTCTCTTTTCTTATCTTACTGTCCTTTAGTCAAGTCCCAAAGATGTTTGGAAATAAGACTGATCTTCCTGCAGCTCTGCTGTAACTTTCTCACTAATTTAAAAGAAAATATGCTGAATAAAGTGATGTTCAGATCTCATGGACTTTCAAGATGCAAGGGAAATGTGGAAAAAAAATCATTATGCCCTGGCACAGGCTGCCCAGAGAGGTTGTGGAGTCTCCTTCTCTGGAGATCTTCAAACCCGCTTGGACGCAGTCCTGTGCCACGTGCTCTAGGTGACCCTGCGTGTGCAGGGGTTGGACTAGGTGACCTCGAGAGGTTCCTGCCAACCTTGAGCATTCTGTGCTTATTTTCTTGAGCACAGTTTTGTGTTTGGCTGCGATGGAATGCAGCCAAATGTGTTTTGGCTGCACAATGGAATACTCCAGTTTAGAAGATCTGCCTTGTTCTGCATTCTGTGTTTTACTGCCTTGTGCGACTACTTACTGCTCATTTAGATTACATTCTCAGGGATTATGGCTTGGCCAAGCCTGTCTGTCACTATTATGTTTTAAATTTCTCATAATGATGAGACTAATAGTTCCTGTCTGTTGGCAACCTCTGAACAACAACTTGCTGGTGAGACCACAGTTCATTGGCTTGCTTCATACATGTAATCAGAACGTGGATGCCCTTCGTTTCTGTAAAGAAAATCTCCAGTTTGGGGCAGTGTGACTACACGTTATGGGTTCCACCTGTGCATGATCTGCGGCCCTCAGAGCAGCAGAGGCCTCGGCAGCCTCCGCAGCAGTGTCTGCACCCAGAGGAACAGCCCTGCAGCCTCTCGGCTTCGCTCTGCGTGTGGAGTAGCAGTTTGCCAGGAATAACATCAACATCCCAACAATCACACTACAAGAAAACTGCTAATAAGTAAGTGGCATTCATATTAGACAATCTGATTAAGCATCTTTATGAAAAGGTGGACAAGCCTGGCTCAAAGCTTTCCCTCCTGAGAATCAAGCCTGTATTTTTGGTGAGATTATTCATCTCTAAGATGAAGTAATAATATGACAAAAAAATGCCAGAATTCCTATTTTTCTGTATCCTTATCTTCTGAACACTTGATTTCGGAACGGGAGGATTGTGTAAAGTAACATTTCAAAGCTGACAGGGAGACTGTTTATAACAAGAGCGTAGTCTGCTTTCCTTCAATTACTGAAATAAAATGCAAGGTATGACGTTGTATGTGGTAGGGCTATTCTTGGCTCACAATTAGATTGTTCTGCTTCCAAAAAATAAAACAAAAACAGAAAGGTGGTTGGGGGACAAGTAAATTTGTTCTAAGCATCTATCTTAGCCAAGACTACCTTCTGACAGGTAGACTCAACATCTTGACACTATTGTAAATGTTAATGTAAACTTCTCTTATGTTTTGGTAGTCTTGTCAGACAATTATTCAGCAATTATGCTTATTTAAATAGATCAGACTCCTAGAATTATTAAAAAAACCCACAGTAATTCACCGTCCAAGGACACTTTTCTTTGACTGAAGCATCCAAACACGTGTGATTAGTTGTCGTCCTCTCCCTTCAACTTTGTACTCAACTGCATAACTCGAGTGACCAGTGTACGGCTCTCAAATTCTAAGTCTCCTTAAAATTTAAATGAGGTTCATCAGCAGGTTACAAATAAGCTGCTGCAGGACTGCCACAGAAGTTTGGCTTTTTATTTTAATTACTGCAATAAATTTTTCTCCCTATATAAAATGACTCCCAAATTAAAGCCTGCTTATTGGAGACTTTAAAATGATATTTTAATTACCAGTAATTTCTGAAGAGTAAGAAGAAAATGTCTTTCTGTTGATACATTTATTCCCTCTGTTTCTACATGTCATGTTTTTAATTAATAAATGGCAGTCCTTATTTGAAAATAGTAATCCTTTTAAACTAACGAGGTACTAATCTTGGTTGTTCCAGGAAAATAAACTTGGCTCTTCCGTACGTAACAGCTGATGTTCTAGCATTGAAGGAACTTGAATAAAGTTGATTGTTCCAAAATTTTATGCTAAATATTTAGTATTAGAAAACAAATTATGGTCTGCGTGGCGCAGGGCCTGGGCAGCGCTCGGCGCTCCTGCCCCTCCTCACACCATCTCCCTTTGGCACCGCGTGGCGCAGGGCCTGGGCAGCGCTCGGCGCTCCTTCCCCTCCTCACACCATCTCCCTTTGGCACCGCGTGGCGCAGGGCCTGGGCAGCGCTCGGCGCTCCTTCCCCTCCTCACACCATCTCCCTTTGGCACCGCGTGGTGCAGGGCCTGGGCAGCGCTCGGCGCTCCTTCCCCTCCTCACGGGATCTCCCTTTGGCACCGCGTGGCGCAGGGCCTGGGCAGCGCTCGGCGCTCCTTCCCCTCCTCACACCATCTCCCTTTGGCACCGCGTGGCGCAGGGCCTGGGCAGCGCTCGGCGCTCCTTCCCCTCCTCACACCATCTCCCTTTGGCACCGCGTGGCGCAGGGCCTGGGCAGCGCTCGGCGCTCCTTCCCCTCCTCACGGGATCTCCCTTTGGCACCGCGTGGCGCAGGGCCTGGGCAGCGCTCGGCGCTCCTTCCCCTCCTCACGGGATCTCCCTTTGGCACCGCGTGGCGCAGGGCCTGGGCAGCGCTCGGCGCTCCTTCCCCTCCTCACGGGATCTCCCTTTGGCACCGCGTGGCGCAGGGCCTGGGCAGCGCTCGGCGCTCCTTCCCCTCCTCACGGGATCTCCCTTTGGCACCGCGTGGCGCAGGGCCTGGGCAGCGCTCGGCGCTCCTTCCCCTCCTCACACCATCTCCCTTTGGCACCGCGTGGCGCAGGGCCTGGGCAGCGCTCGGCGCTCCTTCCCCTCCTCATGGAATCTCCCTTTGGCACCGCGTGGCGCAGGGCCTGGGCAGCGCTCGGCGCTCCTTCCCCTCCTCACGGGATCTCCCTTTGGCACCGCGTGGCGCAGGGCCTGGGCAGCGCTCGGCGCTCCTTCCCCTCCTCACGGGATCTCCCTTTGGCACCGCGTGGCGCGGGGCCTGGGCAGCGCTCGGCGCTCCTTCCCCTCCTCACACCATCTCCCTTTGGCACCGCGTGGCGCAGGGCCTGGGCAGCGCTCGGCGCTCCTTCCCCTCCTCACACCATCTCCCTTTGGCACCGCGTGGCGCGGGGCCTGGGCAGCGCTCGGCGCTCCTTCCCCTCCTCACGGGATCTCCCTATGGCACCGCGTGGCGCAGGGCCTGGGCAGCGCTCGGCGCTCCTTCCCCTCCTCGCGGGATCTCCCTTTGGCACCGCGTGGCGCAGGGCCTGGGCAGCGCTCGGCGCTCCTTCCCCTCCTCACACCATCTCCCTTTGGCACCGCGTGGCGCAGGGCCTGGGCAGCGCTCGGCGCTCCTTCCCCTCCTCGCGGGATCTCCCTTTGGCACCGCGTGGCGCAGGGCCTGGGCAGCGCTCAGCGCTCCTTCCCCTCCTCACACCATCTCCCTTTGGCACCGCGTGGCGCAGGGCCTGGGCAGCGCTCGGCGCTCCTTCCCCTCCTCACGGGATCTCCCTTTGGCACCGCGTGGCGCAGGGCCTGGGCAGCGCTCGGCGCTCCTTCCCCTCCTCACGGGATCTCCCTTTGGCACCGCGTGGCGCGGGGGAGGCTCTGCGGCGCGCTCGGAGCAGACAGCCTGGTGTCCTCGGGATCCGGGTCCACCTGTAACGCTGCTCTCTGCAGACGTGTGCTGCCTTAAACACTCCTGCAGCTACAGCTGGAATTGAGGGCCAATTGGGTATCTTGATGCAGCAACCCCCGAAAGGGAGGAATTCCTTACTATCCTTGGATAGAATAAACACTTTTTGTAACGTGAATGATTTTTGATTGTCAAGGAAATACCTCAAGCCTCTTAGCATCTCATTTCAGTTGTGGATTAACTTGTCAGTATACTTGAATTCACCGCTGACTTCCTAGGATCTTCCTCATAGCTCATTTTCTTTGTGGATTATTCGTTGGCTCATGATGCTTTACGTGGATGGGTCTTTCGGAAACCCGGCTGTTGCTCCATCTTTTCTAAGGCAGGCAGCAGGCCTGGTCTCCCTGAGCCTCCCGAGGCCGAGGCACAGCCGCTCCTAACGGTGGGATGGGATGGGATGGGATGGGATGGGATGGGATGTGGCCCACACTTGTTTTCCATCAGCGTTTGTCCCACAGCATCCCCAGTCAGCACAAAGGAAAGCCTCAACCAAAAACCCTACCTCCATAGGGAGATTTTTTTAAGACAGGCCCTATCCACAGGTTAACTTCCACGGTCTACTCCTGTCAACTTTTCTATTTTCAAAGACTTAAATTATGCAGACTGCAAATGGTAGGAATGTGCTATTTCTGAGATTTTTCTCAACTCTGTGTACTTTCTTTATGGTTGACACTCTATGTTTTGAACTAGACTTGCTGCAGACATAATTCTCCTCTAAATAAGTAGCTCCTGTTTTGTTTAAAGAGACTATAATACCTAAGTCGAACATAAAGTGAGCTTTATTGCTCTCTGCCAACTTCTGGCAGTCAAAGTTGTGATACAGGAGGTATCCTGTACTAGGGGAGGTTTGCACTCTTAACTTCCATGGAAGCTTCATGTAACACTGGATTGGACAAATATGAAAAAGTTACTACTTCTAAAGATTTATAATATTTTGGGAGACTTATAGTTTACCTCTGCACAGTACTTTTTTCTTGCTTAAATGATACAGAAACAAGTTCTCGAGCAATAATGCTTGCCAAATTAAATCATTTTTAAGAAAGAAATGTAGACTATTTGTGGTAAGCAATATTTGGGCTCATCCAGTCAAGAAGCATAAACGTGTCATTTGCTCCCTGTGTTGCAGGCAGAGGAGCTCAGGTAGTTGGCAGAAGGGAGCACTCTAGGTGGTAGATGTGTGGAAATGGTTTTTTTTTAATATGTTTTGGCTAACTAGCTGAACAATGGAAAGAGCCGTATGTTGCAATGCATTGAATGTGATTGAACCTTGTGAGGATCAGAGCTCCTAAAAATCTATTTCTAGAAATAAGTGGTGAATCCTGATTGCCAGGCAAGGGTTAGGGCTACGTAGCGCTGTGCTAATAAAGACTATTGCAGCCTCTGTTACATGAACTACTGCACTCGCTGAGCAAACAGGGGAGCTTTTACCAAAGTGACTGTTTGTCTTTTTTCCTTTTTTTTTTTTTTTTTTGGAGGGGGTGAGGGCAGTCTGCAGGGAGGAAACACTTTGGGTTTTATGGGGGGGAGGCTTCTTCCTTTTGCCTTCAAGTACAACAGCCACGAGCCATTTAGAAAAACGAAGCTACAGTCATTAAGAGAACTGTAAATCACAGGTTGATTGGTCCACGGGGCTACCACAAAAAGGGTGCCACATAAATCCTATTTGGATGTATTTTGACAGAACCAACGGTGTTTAGACCCTTACCTAAGCATTGCGTGCACGTAAATGTCATCCAGTGTGACACACAAATTGGTCTCGAGCCCTCGGTAAGGACCCTCAAGGTTGCACAGGGGAGCTACATACAGGCCAGGCTCTCACGAGGGCACATAGTTTCTTCAACCAGCTGTGTCCCTGAGATGTGCAAGAAATTCCTTGTGACACAGGCGGGCACCTCATCAGCTGAGGGGAATGCAAGGAGGAGCAGCCTAAATGAGCCAGGAGAAACATCTGTTGCGCTCATAAATTTATATGAGGCTGCTCAGCTGTATAGAATTAAAATGATGTTTCACTAACCCTTATTTTAATAAACTATAAAAGGGATTGCATTGCAAATTATAGATGCTGACTGAATTTTAAAATCAGGCTAAATGCTTATTTTTGTACTGCATTTTCACATCATGATAACATTGTGTATTCCTTAATAATATTCATAGTTAAGTAATTCAGCAGACAAATCAAAAGGCTCATCCTGCAGCTTTTGAGAAGCCATAATTTGATGGACTAACATTGATTAAGAGGTTTGGAATAGACTTGATATGTTAATCTTTATTTAAGAGAGGAAAAAAGAAAAGCAGTGAATAAGCTCTTAAGCGTCAGTAACTTCTGTTTATCCTATGCTTTGAGGTCATGTATGTGTTGCATTGCCAGGAGGTTAGCCAAGTGGCATTTTAAATAACTCTGGAAGCCAAGGAGAAGCTTTATGAGATGCAGTGAGTTCACAAGTTAGGTGAGTTGTTAGGCAATGCTTATCTACAGCTTGCAGGCTTGGAGGACCCCAGTCAGTGTCGATAAGGTCATGACAAGGGTTGCTCTACACTTGAGAATAGACCGAATGGGTCAAGTGTGGATCCCACGGGTGAAATCTTGTTTTCTTACATTTCAGTGGCAAAAATCTCACTAAAGACATCACTTCAGCCTGTTTCTACCTCTTTTGTCTCTTAACTGCAATATTTCTTAGGTATTTTTGAAGTTGTCCTGCTGTAGTTCCAATGTCCCCAGTAACATTTCTCAACTCCTCTGTTTTTGCAGAATGGCAATCTCCACTCTTTTCTAACTGACCGGGTGATGTTGTGCTTTATAGCTGTTAACTGCGCTGGTGATAAGTCTCTTCTGGTTTTCTGTCGTGAGTCTCTTCTATGTATATCTCATTCTGTTTTCCTGCTGCAAATGCCATTTCTATTTAGTAGTAGTGGTCAGCCAAATGCCCCATGAGAACCATAGCAAATCTACCATCCCTTTGAATGTGACCTGTTTTGTTACGTCTCTTGGCTCTTACTTTTAATTAATATATCTTGCATTTGCTGGAAAGCACCTAAATGTTTTGCAATTTAAAAGTAAAACAGCTTGTAGTACCTGCAGGATATGTTTTCCATGGAAACTGATATTCTGCATTTTAAAATCATCCATTTAAAAACAACTTCAGTTAATGCTGGTGAGCAGATCACTCACTAGCAATACCTTGCAACATAGTGATAATTTCCACTAGGTGAAAACTATGATAATGGAGAAGTTAATTGTCCGAATTGTCGGAGAGAAACACAAGTGGTTCCCAGCCCTAAAAGAATACTTGTTTCAGGCCACGTTGTGCTTGAATTGTATTACCATTGGGAGCTTTTCTTTCAAAAAATGTTGTATCTTTCACTTGATATGGATTTGTGCAGCCTTTTCCTGCGTCAAGAAGCGAATGGGAAGGTGTCAGATGACAGGTTTGGGGCTAGTGCGGTGGGTAGAATGCTCTAAGACGTCCTCAGCTTCACAAGGACCCGCGCCAGGCACCGAGTGGTGCCTCAGGGTGGAGCTGTTGGATTTCCACGCGCGGGGAGAGCTCCAACACGTCTCCTCTCCGCCCGGTTCCTCTTGCGATGCGAGCGGCCGTGCGGGCAGTGCCAGGCCGCAGGCTGGACACTGGACACGGCGGCGGTGCCCGCGCAGCCGGCAGCACCTTGGTGCGCTGCGGAGGGCCCGGGGCTGTCCCGCGCGCCGGCTGTCCCCAGCACGGTCAGGACATGTGCACAACGGCTGTCAAGGGCCCTGCTAGTGCTGCTGTGGCTCCTCACAACCGGGAACGGCTTCCCAGAAGAGGGGGGTGCGCGCATTGTGTTCCAATTAGGACTATTGGAGACGGCTGTGGCAGGTTGTCAAATCAATGCGTTTCTGGATGTATTTTAGTCTCTGTGCTATAGTCTAAATAACCTTTTAAGGACTCCATTCTCTCACCATGCTAAATAAATGCTGAATGGTTTATACTTAATAGGTCTTTGGGTAATACATTCCACATGGCTTTATTGCTGGAACGAGACCTTCTTATTGCTAAATATACAACAGTGACATGAGGTCATTTCAGCACGGAGAAATGCCTACATCTCGTAGGGGAACAGAGACACTTTACGGCGAGGTTCACTTAAATAGCAATACTCTAAAGTAAACTCGGGCGGTAATTTTAAGGAAAGTGAGGAAAGCTTACAAGTCCTCACTCGCTCTAGTCATCTCTCACCTCGCCATCACTTTACATACTTGGAACATCTAGTGTAACTGCATTTGTGAAAGCGACACTTGTTCCCTGTCGTTTATATTCCTTGATTTGAAGCACATCTTTGCTCTGGTCAGTTTAAAAAATAACTGTCTCCCAATTCACAAACTTCCCACTCCAAGTGGTATGAGAGAGACCTGGCCAAGTCTTGTCTTCAACAGGTGTAACAAGTTACCTGATGGTAATGGGGCTTGTGTAAGAGAAACGTAAAGGCGGTCTCAGTTTCTGCCTGGGATGATGCTTACCAGAAGTGAGAAGAAGTTAAATAACCCCCGACCAGCCCATGAGCCCTGAAGAGGGAGCAGGACCAGGGGACTGTGAGAGGGGCAGGAGGCGAACACGTAGGATCGCTGCGCAGAGTGCAGCGGAGAAGGGCTCACACTTGGCAGCCAGCACTAGATGCAGAGCTGGGTAGCAGTTGTCTTGCCATGCCATTTATCCACCTAAAAATGGAGCTTCTAATCACTGGCAGTATTTGCAAAATTAGGGTGAATTGGCTTTGGCTTGCACAAAAATGGGAGAAGAAGCATTCTGGAATGGTAAGCCTTTAGCCCCCGGAACAACGCTCATCGGCTGCGGCTGGATTTTGCGGGGGCTGTAGAGGCTGTGTACGGAGCTGAAGACAAGACGTTCCCTTTTAAAGTGCAGGTTCTGCACTCTACTGTTCAATAAATGTTCATTCCTTTTTAAAACAAACTAAACGTTCTTACCAGAGAACACTGGTCCCTAAACCCTGCTGCCTCCCAAGAAGTTTTTACTGTGATGCTCTTTCGCAGAGGTGCTTGCAGTGCGTACACTGATACAGACAGGAAGAACAAATCATTGCCAGAGCTGCTAAACTCAGGCACGTACCCTTAGCTGCTGGAATATGCAAGTTAAAAACAACCCTGCCATGGATTCTTCATTTAGTGATGTAAACAGTACTCCTAAATGTAAATAGCTTCACCCTACATTTAGCTCCTAGTATTCTAGGGTTCTTTTGTTGAAAATTGCTGGAATCCAAGTATATCTTAGTTGGCCAGTCCTAAGTCTATATTATATTTAAACTTTATTTGAAAGAAAATGAAATATTCTGACAATTCGTTTTTCTTTTTTACTTTTTCTGGTCGTTTTTTTCTTCCCAGGTTGCTTGCGGGCTGCACATTGGTTAAACATACTGGGCTAATTTAGGTGGCATTATCCTTGATGAAAAGAAATAATGGGAATTTTGTTCTCTCTTTTCTCCTCATTGTCAAAAAGCAAGCTATAAATGTCATTAAAAACTAGTGATCTTCCTCTTTCTGCTTTCTCAGCATTTAGAAGAAATAGTTTGATTGAATGATAGGCTTTTATAGCTTCATATACAAAGTAATAGAGGAAAAATAAGTATAAACCTGGCAGCTTTGTTTATTATTATGCCTTTGAAGTAAAACTCGTTGATTTATGTCCAGTTTCTTGAATGGGGAGGTGAATCTCATAGCCCTATGTCATTTGAGTGCAGGTTGTAGAATGATGTAACAAAACTTATGCCTGATCCTGTTGCCTGAGGGGGAAGGATGGAAAATTGTGACAGTTTGGGCACTTCATTCACTCATTCATTTGTTTTTTTGCAGTTAGCTTTCTCGGAGGCGGGGACGCTCCTTGGTTTGCTCTCCAGGGCGCCGAGGGGATGCTCGGCTTCGCCCTGCGGACGCTCCTGGGGATACAGGTGCTCCCGCTCTCCGGCCGCGCCGCCCGGCAGGAGCCGGCCCCGCGGGTGTCCCCGGTAGGGCCCTTGAGCCACCTGAGTGCAGGTTTGAGTGGTGTGCCTGGTTCTGCGCTCACAGGGTGGTGATTGTTCTTGTTAGCTCACCTTAAACGGGCTAGAACGCACATGGCCGTGGTGGGCTGCGGGGACACGTCACTCTTGAGGACATGGCTGAACGCGCCTCAGCTGCAGGAGCCGGCAGGAAGCCTCCATCAAAGCTTCCTGCAGGATCGAAAAGAAAACTTGGAGCTTTCAGGTTTGAGTTCACAAGAACTAAAGTGGATATAAAATAAACATTGTCCCTCTCTTCCATCTTTCTCCCTAGCTTGTGATGTTGAACAATACCGTTTGGTTTTCCGCTGAAGTTTTTGTACGTCCTGCAGATGACAGCCTTTAAAAATCAAAGTGCTGGTTTCAGGCCTCGCTTCTAGGAGCCTGTTGCTTCCACGCAGCAGTTCTGGCTGGCAGCCTCAGTGGGGATCCAGCGGGACTGGCTGGTCTTGTCAGGAGCAGCTTGCTTCAGTCTAGTCCGCAGGAGCGATCAGAAACCGTAGCAGAAGGACAAGAGCTGAACAAGCTCCTACAGGCTAACGGGGTGAGTCCATACACACACCCCGAACACGACAGGCACACCAGTGCTCACGCGTGCCGAGGAGGGCCTGCTGGGCCGCTCGGGCTTCCTGTCAGACTACGGAGGTGCCGCCTTTCCGTCAGCAAAGACAAGCCATCAGGGAAGAGCCCCTAAAATTCATGAGCTTTGGATTCACTTGCATTTTTCAGGCTTTACTGACACTTATAAGTATAGAGAAAGTAATGACTAGAATAGTCAAAGTATACCTACATTTTTATTAGTTTTGTGTCAAGAGTTTAACATTAAAAATGCACTGTTGTACTGCTTTCATGGCAAAAAGGGACAGTAGTCTAAAGAAATCTCAAAGAGAATAACTTAATAATGTTAAGAGGCTGACTTGATTAGAAAATTGAAATATGAATATGACAGTCAAGCTTTCCTGAGCTTGTCCCATCTTTCTTCTCTTTCAATCCAGTTGCCCCTATTCTGTCTTCCTCCAGGAAATGATCAGACAGAATTTGATGACTTGGAATATTTCTCTGAGGTCTGGGCATGTTGTGGCAACTACAGGTATCAACTGTACCTGCACAGATGAATCTGTGCGAATAGAGTAATTATAATGCATCCAGGAAGTGCAATATCTAGTGCTGGACTTTGTGCCCACAGGGTGCACAGCTAATCTGCCACGTGCTGAAGAGACACCACCTGTACAGAGAAGAGAGTCTATACAAAAGGCTGCTCTTTCAGCAAATTTTCCAAAATAAAGTTCTCTGCCATAGTACTCTGGAGGAAGCAGAATCTGTTGTAGAGTAAAAAACTACATCAAGTCAAATTCTGTTGTAGGAGCAGCACGTGTACAAGATTGATAAAACAGTTCTGAGGAAAAAAAAAAAAAAGTCTTTTTTTTTTCCCTGTCAGTCAGACTGTTCTGCATAATTCCTTCTTGTTATTTAAATTCTGGAAACCTTGCTCTTGCAACCACACACAACTTTGTTAAGCATTGAGATATGAAGTTCTGCTAAAGTTCCCGTGCCCATCTCTGTGTTATTTGTTTGCCTGATTTATTCCTATGGGAACCGTGTGGCTTTAGTTACATGTTGTGGCGTGGGATCATCTTTTGTTTTTGGCAAGACTGTATGATGATGTTCAATCCTAGCAGTCAAAGAAACAATGTTTTTCACTTGGCACAAAAGTAAAGATCATCAGAAGATGAGCTAATCATGACAGCTTTCCCCAAGTTCTTTTAGAGTGGCACTTTGGGGGCTTTTTATTCGTTCTCTAGGTTTTGTTGTTGTTGTTGTCATTGTTGTTTAAAACTACTCCTATTTGAAGAAGTCTTGCTGTATACTGCATCAGAAGTATAAGGCTCATGACCTGGAGAGAGGTGCAAAGGGAACCATTGTAGAAGATTTAAGCCAAAGTGGGGCTGAATTTACTTACAGTAGGAGAAAAGGGTTCAGATGAAGGGGAGTATCAGTTAGGGTTTTAGGGAGTACGACTATAGCTATTAGAGTCAGAAGTTTGGGATTTCTTCAGAAAAACCAGTATTGGCTCATCACAGTATGCGCTTAGGCTCCAGGAGCAGTGCTGCACACAGCTGTTTCTGTACCAGAAATCCCCCGTCCGTTCAGCAGGAATACCTTTCCTGCTAGCCTCGCTAGCCTCTGTTCTTTCCAGGAGGCATCTGCGTGAGGGCTAGAGCTGTGGAGGAGCTGGCGAGGGCAGCGCAGCGACGGGCGAGCTGCCGTGCTGCGGAGGAGGCCCCGCCGTGGTGGCTGTGCCCGCTGGCTTCCTTCTTCAGGCTCCTCCTGTGTCGCTTCACACAGCGCTGTGGTGAGCTTTCACGATCAGAGCCAAGGGCGCTCGCCGACTAGCGCACCGCAGGGACCACGGAGGCGCCGGGATTTCACGGGTACATAAACCAGCCGTGCAGTTGTGATTTTGAAGGGAGGATGAAAATTAAAGTGACATTTTTGCTCAGGTGTCTCTAGATGGTTGGTTCCTGCGCGGTTTTAGTCACAGTTGTCTGCTGACATGGGCAGTGTCAGAACAGTGCAGCTCTGAGTGCAGGGCTTCAGAAATAGCTATGAGTGCCGTTATTCCAGACTGTGCTCATGGGAAAAGCAGTAATAGCAGGGCAAAATTTAAAGTATATGAGAGGCTCTTCACAGCCTTTTTTTTTTGTACTGAATAATTTTCAAGGTATAACATGATATATCAAGGTGGAATTTGATAATTTTTCAGGACTAATTTCTATTCTCCTTTACACTGAGATGACTCTGTTAAGGATTAAACCCTGAGCAAGTTCTGTAAACTAGTGGAGGCCCTGAAATGAGTTACAGTCTCCCTTGAGTTGGGAACTCAACATAAACCTCTTACAACAGGAGCCAGTGAACTGACTTTGGAAGGTTTAACCCGTCGAATTAAGCTAGGAAGATGTCCTGGCTTGCTGTGGGTATTAAGGAATTGCTGGAGTGTTTCTGATAAAGCAACAAGCTTGTGTGTGTTTGTTTTGTTTTGTTTTCTGGCCCTTTTTACTCCAGCCTCCAGAAAACTGTAGTATTACTTTTACAGTTCAGTGAGATCAAAGAAAGGGGGAAAAGATACCTTTTTATAGTTCATTCCTTTATTCTCAAGATTCATCAAACCTGAGATAAACCGAAAATATAGTGGTTTCTCCCATAATGCCTCCGAATGCATTTTTGTCCAGGCAGTAAGAAGAGGAGCTCTTAGTTACCATTTTCTGACAGTCTTTTACCCCTATGGAACTTGTGTAATCACCTATTTCTGCCCAGATATTTAGCATGCAAAATAGAAAGTGCTGATTTTGTATCCAGGTTGCACTGAGTAACCTAGTGATTTCATGTCAGCCTTTAGTATTTCCATTTAAAATGGAAACTGAAAAGTCAGTATTTTCTTGCGTAGTCTTTACAAGAGGGTGATATAGTGAATCTGTTTTCTTTTCCATTACTACTAGGCAAGGACCTAATTGCAAAACACCTTATATCATGACATATATATGATTTAACTTTAATACCTATGTATATTTAGGTGATAGCTTTTCAGAAACAACATTTTTCCATTTAGATTTAACACCCATCTTCAGATGGGGTATTTAAGGGGTTCCTCTGCTATAAGTCATACTTGATTTTTTAAAAATGAACACTGGTATATAAGTATTAAATTATTTTTTGATAGAAGTCGATGCTCTAGAAAGGTTGAAATTATGTATGAATAAACATGCTGGGACTGTGTAATACCTGTAGACTGAGCGCTGAAAATACTGATGCTGTGTTTCATACTGAGGCAAACTCTGTATAAATTCTCTTTAATGGACACGAGCTGTTCAGGTACTTGTAATTGTATTTGCAAGAATTAATCCCTACGGGCCATATTTTCTGATATTGAATGTGCTTAGACTCCGCTGGCTCCAGCTGTAGTTATGGATGTTCATAGCCTCCAAAACCAACCGCTCTGTAGCTTGTACTCCAGTGCTGAGCACTGCCTTCAACAAGAGCAGCGGGGCAGCCTGACCCGAGCGTCTCGGGACAGCATTGCTCCTGTCATTACACCTGCTAACCTCCGTTTATGGCAGGAACTTCACCATTATTTTTGCACACACAAATTCATTTCTCTCTTCATGGCCATTAAATGTGTACAGAAAACAACTCCAAGGCTACTAGTTTATTTTTTGAACCACATTCAAAAGAAAAATGTATAAGGGATAGTAACTAGCTGCAGGGGAATTATTTCCTATATATGAGTATATGTGTATACGTATATAAAAGGCTAATGGAAGTTTGCTTTGCGTGACAAGGAAAAGTATGTGGCTTTCATTCATGTCTGGCTGCTTTCCCCACAGTCACTGAAGTATTAGAACAGGATTCAGCACCTGGAGTGTGATCAAGCATCATTGATTAGATACAGGAAAGAGATCTTTTTTATTTCTTTTTCTCCAGGTTTGGAGGTGACCTTTCTTCGCAAGGCTTGAAACTTATGTTTGCTTACATTGTGAGCAGTGAGCTAGAGAACCTGCCTTCGCAGACCTTACTTGAAACGAGGTCATAGCAATTGGGGCTTTTGGGGGAGCATTTCTGGCGATTTGCTTGTTTAGCAAGTGATTAGCTTGTGACCCTGTAACTGTGTTATAAAAAACTTTAAGACAAAGGCTTTTTTGTCCCTATTATTATTATTTTTAATTTCAATATTCTTATTAAATGTGAAAGGCAGCGTTGGTGCCACAGTGAAATATTTCTTTTCCGGATCATGTATTTCACTGAGTTACTGTCTTGCCTTTCCCTAAGGCAATTGAACAGCTGTCCTTAGTAGTTTAGTGACTTCATTGCTCAAGTATCTGCTGTATTTAATTCTAAATTTTCACTCTAAAGGTAATCATCCCTTGGTGTAGTGCTTAACATTTAAAATGTGTTTTAACTGGATCAGTGTTTTAATTCTGTTTTAATTTCTCTCTAAGGAATATCCTAGCATATTAGATGAACAATTTTCTGTGACTCACTGTAGGACAACCTTGGCACAGTATTAATTCAGCAGACTTCAGTATCTATAAAGTGCAAGATGCAACATCCAGCCAGGCCAGAAAAAAAAATCATGCAGAAATGCTTTAAGCAATTGTTGTTGTTGTTGTTGATCACTGTCTTACTCTGTGGCGGCGGCCATTTTCGTCACGCTGCAGTTACTGTGGATCCTGCGCGGAAGTTCTTTCACGGTATTATTACATAATCAATGCCAATTATTTCTTCTTTTTAGGAGTGATCTAATTGGTTATTTGTCCACAGTAGTCATATTGGTGTCATTCCTGTTGCCATGAATCGCTGGGCTGTGAAGGATACCCCGGTTTTTCCCGATGCCGGCAGGGTGGTGCCTCTGCTGCCTCATTGCGCCACAGGGCTCCAGCTGAGTCTCCAGAAAAGGAGGAGGAAGAAAAGGCACTTGCAAAAGCAGCAACGTGCCTAAGGGGCTGTGCATTCCTGAGAAAGTAATCTTGCTGCTGGGCCTTTGAGCCTTTATTTGTCATTTTCTGCAATAAATCTCAATCTCTCTTTATATTGTTTTTATTTTTATTTTTTTCCTCTATTGGGGGAGGTTTGGAGGTGGGGAAGGTTGATTTGTTTTTTAGTTAATAGAGGGTGTCTCTTGTCTTTTATCTATATGTGAAAGTACTTCAGTTTCAAGTCCATACGAGTTAACTAATCTCCTTTCAGTTTTCAATTCTGTTCTTGATGTAAGCAGGACTTTGCTTTCCATATGTTTTGCTATTCCCTTCTCCAACCCAAGAATCCAGCAGCCATACCCCTAAACGTATGAATTTTCAGGTGTCACTGTACTTCTGGATATTCAGCATTCTCTCTTGGTCTAATTAATATTGTTTTTGTCATTGCAGTACTAAGTACCATGTACTAATGTTACATATTGTATTTAAACCCTTGTTAATACTGAGTAGTTATTTAATGGGTGGTGGTTTGTCTGTAAATTACTGTAAGTGAGAATAGTAGTTTAACCATCTTTTTTGTTTTTGTTGTTTTTAGACTGAAATTTGAATTCAGTTATTATTGAAGTAAAATCCTATGATTCTTCATATCACAATTCTAAGTAATTTCTTGTTTGAAATACTGCTCTTAGATGTACTCCTAAGTGTGTGTATCAGTCTGCCTCATGCAGCATTTATAACTGGGAGTTTTGGCTCTCTTGCCTATCGGTATTATGTTCCATTATACTATTTGGAAAGGGCCGAAATGAGGGCCATTAGAAAGCTTAGATTACACACAAAAACACAGCAGACATGATGGGAATTTTCATGAGGGAATGTTCAGAGACACGTGTTTTCTGTTGAAATTTGAATCAGCTTTATCAGAAGCTCAGTACATAAATAGCAAACTTACAACAAATATACAGCAAATTTACTTAAGAGTAAACTTCTAAAATTTCTAAGTATAACAATTACATGGAAAGCCCACAAGAGCATGGTTAATTGTTTTAATAAGCTGTTTGGATAATTGTCTTTTGGAAAGTGATGCTAGTTTTCAATAAGAAGCTCACATGGCTAAATTCAGTACCCCTGATAAGGTTCATGTTAATTGCCAATTAATATTTTATTAGATTTTTTTCATAGCCTGAATTCTGAATCCAATTTGGCATAGATTTTGCTTTCAAATTCTTTTCTCATGTAGCTTAAATCAATTGCCATCATTCAGGCTGCTAAAAAAAATCTTTATCCATCATCTCTCAGCTTCAAGTCTGCCCAAACTCAATATTCAAGAGCAAAATATTGTTACCTCACTGAATTAAGCTCTTTGCAGGTACGTTTCCTTTCACCTGTATTTCACTCCCCAGCCCTTATTTGGGATAACTGAGCTAGGGAGTGAGAATGGCCCATGTTTTTCACCCAGCTCAAGAAGTCTCCAGGCATTTAAGTAATGCATATGCATGTTCCTGCCACCAGCACTTCAAGCAATTTGTTGGTTTCTGTGGTTCTGTGAGTCCTATGGAGGTGAAAGAAAAAAGGCAAAAAAAGACTGTCTCCCTGTTTGGGCTGCATATATACTATGTCTTTAGGCTTGGGTGCAAATTTGTGATATTGGATTTTAGTTTAAACTCAATGATTGTAGAAATGCCTGTCCTATGTGGGATGAAACAGAACTATGGATTTCAGTAGTAATCACTCGAAATCATTATGTTGCAGAAAATGTAGAACAGAAACAAATAAATTAGAGATGGCTTAGCAAATAGACAAAGCAGAACAAATAGAAGTGCTGCTGATGAAACAGCTTTTGGAAGATACTTTTTGCTGGAAATAATGTGCAATATGAACTCATGGGTGTTTGTTATTTGGATGTTTGTTATTTGCCTTTGAGGGATATAATCCCTTTTCTATGGGGAGTACTTAAAATCTAGAAGTACCAAATTCACGTACTCGCCCCTTTGGCAGATTGTTAGAGGGTGACCGCAGTTATTTCTCCAGCATATTTTAGTTTGCACATTTTTGACACGTGAGCTCAGGGCATATCTAGAAAACAAAGTTTTTCAGGAGATGTAGGTATGGAATGGCAAGGCAGCACCAAATGAATTTGGGCAGAACACAGAAACTGCCAGTCCCATTACAGAAGCAGTGTCTAATATTGATTCAAGGGAAGATCTCTAGATCTAAAAGTTTTGGAAGCCTTAGATACCCATGGGGTCTTGAACGCTTATACATGTATACAGGCAATGAAATTCCTTATGTGCTGCGCTTTCAAGACTTGTGTAGGACTTTCAGCTTTAACTGCAAGACCTTTTTTTTTTTTTTTTCTTTTCCTCCTCCGATTGTGCTGTTTCGTCTTTTTGGCAGAGCTCACAGCCCAGCTCGCGCGGTACCCGCACATCTTCACTCCAAAGCCTCCCTGGCTTTGGAAGCTTCTTTCAAGTCCATAGCTGGTGTCTTAGTTTTGTGTTAATGCCATGGACTGGAAAGTGGAATAATTGTCTGAATGTTTACCTGTCAATGCGTTGTTGTTAATCACATCTGAACTATAAAAGATGCATTTATGAATGGAGATACCTCATCGCAGGTGTTTCAAATTGCAGGTAAAGTAAGGCACTAAAATTACTTCTGGGTAAATTTTACTCTTCTATAAGATGAGAACTAGCTCAACCACATATCTAATTCTGTGATTACTGGTTCAGTGTTTTGAGTTTGGATTATAATATTTTTCCTCTTAGCACACAGGATTTCCTCAGTCAGCATTATAACAATGTCTTTAAAAGACTAAAAGACCAGTTTAGGAACTAAACTGAAGAACCAACAACTTCTTAGACAATGTGTTAATGATTTTTGTGAGCTTTAATGATTAAGTACTGTGTTGGGGAGTAATTGGTATAGAGGAATGACAGCTGTATTTTTGTTAAGGGTGACTATATTCAAATGTGTAATATTTCTGCAGCAATGTAAATGTAATTCTCCTTAATTGAGATGATTCCTAGAGCAGCAAAGTAGGGATACAAAGGCAAATGCAGGGGCACTGAAGCAGCTGCTGGAGGTTTCCTCAGGAGAGGAGCCAGCCTGGAGGAGCCAGGAGCTCCGGCAGGATCTCCTGGGGCTGCTGACAGGGAGAGCTGGGCAAATCATTTTCATGGCTTTATTTTAGGAATTGGGGATTTACTAATGGCTTGGGTATTTAAACAACAACAAAAAAAAGTATGAAATTTAGAAGTACCTTTCAGATAAAGAAGTGATAATTTAAATATTGTACTGTTTATTTAATCTCTTAATATTTGTTTGCTTTATAGAACCGTGGGCTGCGGTTCCACCTCCTCCATTAGCAACCGCGACCGCAAAGCGCCAGTGAAAGGCCCTGCATGAGGTTTCGTGTGTGGAAGTCGGTGCTGGGTGTCTTGTTACTTTCCCTGTAATTTCTTTGGCCGTTGTCGAAGTCTACGGCAATTTCAGCATCTTTCACTAATTCAAACACGGCATTGTCTACATGCAGGGGGAAAAAACACTGTAATGGACTGGGAAAAACTCTCAGGTTGATTAATTAGAGATGTGATTTGTGAGTTCTGGCAGCTGCACTCGGCTGTATGGGTAGAATGCCAAAACTTAGCCTAGCCCCGACACAGCCCTGTCTGTACCTCGGGACGTGATAAAACCTGCCCATTTGCTACTAAATGTGCTTTTTTCAGTGTTCTGAGAACTAATAAATCAATATTTATAAGGTACCACAAAGATAGATGATGGTATCTAAAAAATAAGGTTCTTACTGTCTTACCTTTTACAGTTACCTACTGTGAAATCATGAAGTCTTATAGTTAATTTTTCTTGAATTGCTGAGGGTACTGTGTGCTGTCTAAATAATAAATCTTGCTGTACTACTTTATCACTTTGCACCCTGGTGAACTAATTAAGAAAATGTTTAAGCATTTAAGAAAATGTGTAATATTGAATGACAGTCCTTCAGAGTTAGAATAACCTTTCTACAGCAGCAAAAGCTACTGATTACACCAGAAATTACCCGAGAGTTGATGCTTCCAGAACTGATTATTGAAATGTAACTCTAATTTATCAGTATAATGTCTGTACACTTCAAAATTGTCCTGCAGTGTTTCCAAACAACATTTCTGTCTTGCCCTCATCAAATGTGAGTCTTCTGACTTATCTTTTGATACTTCCTTTTGTATTATTACCATCACAGATAATGTGTCAAGTCTAAGAAAACAAACCGCCTTCAATCCCTAATTTTAAATTTGAATGACATACTTGGCATATCCCAAATTAACTCAAACAGTAACCTTTAGAGAATTAGAAAATGAAACTATTATCCTTTTCTGCTCTTGGTTGAATTCTGAAGTGAGTTCAGGAGACACCAGGCCTGCACTGGTTCATGGTTCTGGTTTTGCTCACAAGTTCTCCACTTTAGCTGGAACTTTGGGGTGGGGGGAGGCACAGGAAGGACCAGGCATTCCCTCTCCTGGATGAGGCTATTGCACCCATGTAGTCCCGTGTTATTGCTACCTAAGGAGGTAGCAATACCTCCTAAGGTGTCCTTAGGTTCTTATGGACACCTTATTGTGCATTCTTACATTCCGCTGTGCATGCTCTTCTTATGCACAGCACCTGTTTTCCTGTGTTTCTGAACAGTGGCTTTAGTGTTTTTTTTCTTTTTTTCCCCTTTTTTCTTTTTTTTTTCTTTTATCACCCTGCTTCACTCTAAGGACAAAAGCAAAAAAGCCTTTCTGCAGTGAGTTAATCCTAACACTATCCATTTCAAAAGAAAATTGGAAAATGCCGTAGAAAACAGGAGTGTGGATGATTCAGGAGGCCTCATCCAGCCCTGCTTAGCAACAGGGAAATACTCAGTGTTCTGAATCAACATTTCAGAAAGTGCTTTGAAATATGGAAAAAAATATTTAATTTCAGGAGATGCTCTTCTGTTCTTATTAATGGTTTCTTACTAGAATTTAAAAGCTTTGCAAAATCTCTACCATTAGATGGAAAATTCAGAAAATAAAATAGCACTGTGCTTCTAAATACAGCCCTGGTAATTGGATATTGGCTGGCGTAACTACTACCGATTATTGACTTCTCTGTTCTTCGTCTACGCTAAGTGCTTAAGGGATAACAGAAAATGTCACTGCTTTGCCTGAAGGTAATTGGAAAATCTAATTTGTCCTGAGTCTCCCAGTGCGGCTGCAGCCAACAAGGAGGGTAGTTCTGCTCGTGGACGGCTGGGCACTCTGCTGCCTGCAACAGAGCTCTCGGTGTGGTAACATTTTCAACTGAGCACTGCGCAAGCAAAACGGGGGAGGACGTTAGTTAAATTTGGCTTCCAGTATACCCTATGTGGTGATAAGCCTTGTATCATGTAACCTAACAGGCTGAGTTAAAAGCAGGTCTGCTGACCAAAAGACGAGCGTTTCTGTAAGGTTCACGGTTCTCGTATTGCTTTTCCTTAGATTATAGCCAAGGCCAGGGGAGGAAAAGGTCTCCGTATGTATCTCCTACTCCGCCTAAGCAAGGGTGCATTTGTAGCTGCTTTGAAACACTCACACAACGGCAAATTTCCCACAGGAATCTTGGTACCTTTTCTGCGATGTGGTTTAGTCCTTTCCAGGTGAGCACAGAGCTGGGGGCAGGTTGTGAGCCCTGCGCCCGCCGCGTTCCCATCGCGCTGCCCAGCTCAGCCCTCCGCTGCGCTTCGAAACGTCTGCCCGTTCCAGAATGAAACCACAAACAAACAAAGATCTGGGCAAGACTGAAGGCATTCCACCAAAGCCATGGAAGCTTTATCAAAAATCCAGAGTGAGCTTTGTGTAGGAAAAAAATGATTTTAGAAGCTTGCCTTTTAATTTTAAAATCTTATTTCCTTCAGCATGGTTTATTAGTTTTGAAATTAACTGTTTACTGCTGAAGTGTACAGGGAAAGGCAAGATTGCTTTTTAAACCCTCATAATTCGCCCAAGAGACAAACCAGAAAATTATAATTGATTTAACTGCTGACTGGCAATACAGCTTAAGCAGAGGATAATTGAAAGCAAAGAACACTAAAGAAATTTTCATGTAATGAGATATTTTCCTAATAGACACTTGGAAGACTATCAAGGCCAGAATCAAATGATAAAGCGTTAAAGATTTCTGCAATTTTTATAAACCGTGGGACAGAAAAGTCTGTTAGTTTGTGCGAGTGCAAGATTTGTATTTGTCTTTTGCTGTTTTCTCTTTTTTCATGTTTGGGATTCTGCAGTCTGAGGATACTTGGTTCTGCCCAGGGATCTAAACTTTACCATAAGAAAAAGAAGAAAAAATATCCATCTTGCATATCTCCTTGCCATGAAATCTCTAAAAGCAGACTATGCAGCTACTAAAATTATTTGGAAAGCCACTTATATCCTGGATTTTTTTTCCTTCTTTTCCCAGTGAGAGCAATCTGTTATAACTATATCTGTTAAAGCTGCAACTTTGAAGCATGAAAACTGTTCTTACCACCTCATAATGAAAATTACATTATTCATAGCCCTAAATTCTTCCCATGCCTGTCCCCTGCAGCCCTCCTGACGGCAGGAGCCGGGACACGCGTCGCTCAGAGCAGCTCCCTGCTCCCCCGGGGCGCGCGGGGACGGCGCTGTCTGCGTTTGGGACCATGTGCACGGGATGGACCTCTCCGAGACGTGATCTGGTCACCACGTTGAGGAGGGAGCTCGTAACTCCTGTGTTGTCCCCATCCTTGCAGCAGGACTTCCGTTTGCCCCAAATGAAGGTAGATCTGAACTGTGAAAGCCATTTAAGACTAAATATGGCAATTAGTGCTCAGTTAATTATTTGGCTGTTGGCCAGCACGGAATGTGTGCAGAGGACAGCTGAAAGCGAGGAGTGATCAGGGAGCTCTAACATAACTAATTGTTTTCTAACAGACCTTTGGAAGAAGATCAAGGTGGAATGCCAAGGGCAAGGGGCTGCGTTTTCCTGCAGCACGAGTGGATGTGGCAGGGCAGAGCCTTCCGCTGCATGTGCAGGTTCAGCGTGTGTTTGCTGGGTGGCCTCCGCAGCGAGAAGGGCGCTCGCCCAGCTCTGCCTCCCCGGCGCTCAGGTTGGTGGTGAGCGTGGAGGTGGACGGACACCCTCCCTGTGCTCTGAAGCTCTGCACGGACGTGGTTCTGCACCTCGTGCAGCGCACACGTGCAGCGCTGGTAGTGCGGGCGCCTCATGGCTGGGTTCAGCAGAACCCCCCGTGCCTGCCGGCTGGTCCCGGTGCCGCGTTAGCGCTACGTGCTCTGCACAGTCTCCTCCTCTGGGCTGTCTTCATGTTCAGAACAACCTCCGCTCGCAAGGGCTCCCTTGGCAGCGTGGTTCTCGGAGCACCAGCAGGTCACGCAGCTTCCCCGCGGGGCTGCGGCAGCGACGGGCGCCGCGGGCGCTCCGCTGCCCTCGCCCTTCCGCAGGTCCTTGGAGGGTGCAGAACTAGCCCTGGTCCCTTCACTTTTCACTGTGATCCTCATACTCTTTTTTACCCTGCTCAAATATGTTTTTACATTAAGCCTGCCAGAACTTGCAAAACTTTATTCTTCCCTTGGTTAACAGTTCAGTATTTTATCTTATCTCCAATACTTTCTGTCAAATGACTGTTTAGCTGTGTGTTTAGTCCCCTGTGTTTTCCCAAAACTTTTAGAACAGGTATGGTGCATTGGCTCAGTGCCTCCAGACAGATGAATTTCAGTTTCCTTCGCAGCACTTGTTAGGATTTGAGTCTTTCAGCTTCTTTTGGATGAGTATCTTTATTTTTATGTCATTCCCCAGACAGAAGCAGGGCACACCACAGGGGTACCCCGGGCCTGTGAGGATGCTGGGTCTAGGTGCACGTGGTACCAGGTGGAACGTGACCCCGGTCCCGTGCATCATCGGGTGTCCCCATCCCAGCACGGAGGGGACACGGCTGGGCTGCAGGCCTGGGAAGCCAGAGCTCCTGCGGAGCTGCAGCACAGGAGGGTCCTGCTGCACGGAAGCGCAGCCTGGAGTGTGCTACCTCAGACAAAATCATCGCGCTCTGCAAATCTAGTGTCTGCTGGCTTGGACTGCCTGAATTTCCCTGGGATTAATCACCTTGGACAACCCCGTGACAGTGCAGTATGTATTGAAGACGTAATGACAGATTTTCATACCTTGAATGTCCCCCCTTCTCCAGTCCCTCTTCAAGACTGCAGAGTCAGACAGACCTTAGAGATACAGCTGTGTTCTCATAATGTCAGACTGATGTCAGTGTTGGATACATTCAACATATTTTCAGTAGATTGCTCCTTCTCTGCAGAGTTACAGGCTGAAGCATGCCAAGAGCTTAGTAAAATAATAATGAACAAGATGGTGTAGGTATGAATAATGTATGCTGTACTGGAGGCAAAACACTTTTTTTCCAGCTTTTAGGGGGTCCGTGTTACTAATAAGGTTCCATTGTCCTACAAGAATGGGGAATTCTGTTCTCCAGAGTGCAGGACTTGGGTTTCCCTGCCGTCGGTGCCACGCAATGCGCTGGGCACAGGGAGGTGTCGTGGCTGAGCATTGGCACTGCAGTGCTGTGTGGTTTGGTCACAGCATTGGCACTGCAGTGCTGTGTGGTTTGCTCACAGCATTGGCACTGCAGTGCTGTGTGGTTCGGTCACAGCATTGGCACTGCAGTGCTGTGTGGTTTGGTCACAGCATTGGCACTGCAGTGCCGTGTGGTTTGGTCACAGCATTGGCACTGCAGTGCTCCTGGTTTGGTCACAGCATTGGCACTGCAGTGCTCCTGGTTCGGTCACAGCATTGGCACTGCAGTGCTGTGTGGTTTGGTCACAGCATTGGCACTGCAGTGCTCCTGGTTTGGTCACAGCATTGGCACTGCAGTGCTGTGTGGTTTGCTCACAGCATTGGCACTGCAGTGCTCCTGGTTTGGTCACAGCATTGGCACTGCAGTGCTGTGTGGTTTGGTCACAGCATTGGCACTGCAGTGCTCCTGGTTTGGTCACAGCATTGGCACTGCAGTGCCGTGTGGTTCGGTCACAGCATTGGCACTGCAGTGCTCCTGGTTCGGTCACAGCATTGGCACTGCAGTGCCGTGTGGTTCGGTCACAGCATTGGCACTGCAGTGCTGTGTGGTTCGGTCACAGCATTGGCACTGCAGTGCTGTGTGGTTTGGTCACAGCATTGGCACTGCAGTGCTGCGTGGTTTGGTCACAGCATTGGCACTGCAGTGCTCCTGGTTTGGTCACAGCATTGGCACTGCAGTGCTCCTGGTTCGGTCACAGCATTGGCACTGCAGTGCCGTGTGGTTTGGTCACAGCATTGGCACTGCAGTGCTCCTGGTTTGGTCACAGCATTGGCACTGCAGTGCTCCTGGTTCGGTCACAGCATTGGCACTGCAGTGCTGTGTGGTTTGCTCACAGCATTGGCACTGCAGTGCCGTGTGGTTTGGTCACAGCATTGGCACTGCAGTGCTGTGTGGTTCGGTCACAGCATTGGCACTGCAGTGCTGCGTGGTTTGGTCACAGCATTGGCACTGCAGTGCTCCTGGTTCGGTCACAGCATTGGCACTGCAGTGCTCCTGGTTCGGTCACAGCATTGGCACTGCAGTGCCGTGTGGTTTGGTCACAGCATTGGCACTGCAGTGCTCCTGGTTTGGTCACAGCATTGGCACTGCAGTGCTGTGTGGTTCGGTCACAGCATTGGCACTGCAGTGCTGTGTGGTTTGGTCACAGCATTGGCACTGCAGTGCTCCTGGTTCGGTCACAGCATTGGCACTGCAGTGCTGTGTGGTTTGGTCACAGCATTGGCACTGCAGTGCTCCTGGTTCGGTCACAGCATTGGCACTGCAGTGCTGTGTGGTTCGGTCACAGCATTGGCACTGCAGTGCTCCTGGTTCGGTCACAGCATTGGCACTGCAGTGCCGTGTGGTTCGGTCACAGCATTGGCACTGCAGTGCTCCTGGTTTGGTCACAGCATTGGCACTGCAGTGCTGCGTGGTTCGGTCACAGCATTGGCACTGCAGTGCTCCTGGTTCGGTCACAGCATTGGCACTGCAGTGCTGTGTGGTTTGGTCACAGCATTGGCACTGCAGTGCTGTGTGGTTCGGTCACAGCATTGGCACTGCAGTGCTGTGTGGTTTGATCACAGCATTGGCACTGCAGTGCTGTGTGGTTCGGTCACAGCATTGGCACTGCAGTGCTCCTGGTTTGGTCACAGCATTGGCACTGCAGTGCTGTGTGGTTTGGTCACAGCATTGGCACTGCAGTGCTCCTGGTTTGGTCACAGCATTGGCACTGCAGTGCTCCTGGTTCGGTCACAGCATTGGCACTGCAGTGCTGTGTGGTTTGGTCACAGCATTGGCACTGCAGTGCTCCTGGTTTGGTCACAGCATTGGCACTGCAGTGCTGTGTGGTTTGGTCACAGCATTGGCACTGCAGTGCCGTGTGGTTCGGTCACAGCATTGGCACTGCAGTGCTCCTGGTTTGCTCACAGCATTGGCACTGCAGTGCCGTGTGGTTCGGTCACAGCATTGGCACTGCAGTGCTCCTGGTTCGGTCACAGCATTGGCACTGCAGTGCTCCTGGTTTGGTCACAGCATTGGCACTGCAGTGCCGTGTGGTTTGGTCACAGCATTGGCACTGCAGTGCTGTGTGGTTCGGTCACAGCATTGGCACTGCAGTGCTGCGTGGTTTGGTCACAGCATTGGCACTGCAGTGCTCCTGGTTCGGTCACAGCATTGGCACTGCAGTGCCGTGTGGTTCGGTCACAGCATTGGCACTGCAGTGCTGTGTGGTTCGGTCACAGCATTGGCACTGCAGTGCTGCGTGGTTCGGTCACAGCATTGGCACTGCAGTGCCGTGTGGTTTGATCACAGCATTGGCACTGCAGTGCTGTGTGGTTTGCTCACAGCATTGGCACTGCAGTGCTCCTGGTTTGGTCACAGCATTGGCACTGCAGTGCCGTGTGGTTCGGTCACAGCATTGGCACTGCAGTGCTCCTGGTTCGGTCACAGCATTGGCACTGCAGTGCTGTGTGGTTTGGTCACAGCATTGGCACTGCAGTGCTCCTGGTTCGGTCACAGCATTGGCACTGCAGTGCTCCTGGTTTGCTCACAGCATTGGCACTGCAGTGCCGTGTGGTTCGGTCACAGCATTGGCACTGCAGTGCTGTGTGGTTCGGTCACAGCATTGGCACTGCAGTGCTCCTGGTTTGCTCACAGCATTGGCACTGCAGTGCTGTGTGGTTTGGTCACAGCATTGGCACTGCAGTGCTCCTGGTTTGGTCACAGCATTGGCACTGCAGTGCCGTGTGGTTTGGTCACAGCATTGGCACTGCAGTGCTGTGTGGTTTGGTCACAGCATTGGCACTGCAGTGCTCCTGGTTTGCTCACAGCATTGGCACTGCAGTGCTGTGTGGTTCGGTCACAGCATTGGCACTGCAGTGCCGTGTGGTTTGGTCACAGCATTGGCACTGCAGTGCTGGGTGGTTCGGTCACAGCATTGGCACTGCAGTGCTCCTGGTTTGGTCACAGCATTGGCACTGCAGTGCCGTGTGGTTTGGTCACAGCATTGGCACTGCAGTGCTGGGTGGTTTGGTCACAGCTTTGGCACTGCAGTGCTCCTGGTTTGGTCACAGCATTGGCACTGCAGTGCCGTGTGGTTTGGTCACAGCATTGGCACTGCAGTGCTCCTGGTTTGGTCACAGCATTGGCACTGCAGTGCTGTGTGGTTTGGTCACAGCATTGGCACTGCAGTGCTGCGTGGTTCGGTCACAGCATTGGCACTGCAGTGCTCCTGGTTCGGTCACAGCATTGGCACTGCAGTGCTGTGTGGTTTGGTCACAGCATTGGCACTGCAGTGCTGGGTGGTTCGGTCACAGCATTGGCACTGCAGTGCTCCTGGTTTGCTCACAGCATTGGCACTGCAGTGCTCCTGGTTCGGTCACAGCATTGGCACTGCAGTGCTGTGTGGTTCGGTCACAGCATTGGCACTGCAGTGCCGTGTGGTTTGGTCACAGCATTGGCACTGCAGTGCTCCTGGTTTGGTCACAGCATTGGCACTGCAGTGCTGTGTGGTTTGGTCACAGCATTGGCACTGCAGTGCTCCTGGTTCGGTCACAGCATTGGCACTGCAGTGCTGCGTGGTTCGGTCACAGCATTGGCACTGCAGTGCTGTGTGGTTTGGTCACAGCATTGGCACTGCAGTGCTCCTGGTTCGGTCACAGCATTGGCACTGCAGTGCTGTGTGGTTTGGTCACAGCATTGGCACTGCAGTGCTCCTGGTTCGGTCACAGCATTGGCACTGCAGTGCTGTGTGGTTCGGTCACAGCATTGGCACTGCAGTGCTCCTGGTTCGGTCACAGCATTGGCACTGCAGTGCCGTGTGGTTTGTTCACAGCATTGGCACTGCAGTGCTGGGTGGTTCGGTCACAGCATTGGCACTGCAGTGCTCCTGGTTCGGTCACAGCATTGGCACTGCAGTGCTGCGTGGTTCGGTCACAGCATTGGCACTGCAGTGCTGTGTGGTTTGGTCACAGCATTGGCACTGCAGTGCTGCGTGGTTCGGTCACAGCATTGGCACTGCAGTGCTCCTGGTTCGGTCACAGCATTGGCACTGCAGTGCTGTGTGGTTTGGTCACAGCATTGGCACTGCAGTGCTCCTGGTTCGGTCACAGCATTGGCACTGCAGTGCCGTGTGGTTTGCTCACAGCATTGGCACTGCAGTGCTGTGTGGTTTGGTCACAGCATTGGCACTGCAGTGCTCCTGGTTTGCTCACAGCATTGGCACTGCAGTGCTCCTGGTTCGGTCACAGCATTGGCACTGCAGTGCCGTGTGGTTCGGTCACAGCATTGGCACTGCAGTGCTGTGTGGTTCGGTCACAGCATTGGCACTGCAGTGCTGTGTGGTTCGGTCACAGCATTGGCACTGCAGTGCTCCTGGTTCGGTCACAGCATTGGCACTGCAGTGCTGTGTGGTTCGGTCACAGCATTGGCACTGCAGTGCCGTGTGGTTTGGTCACAGCATTGGCACTGCAGTGCTCCTGGTTTGGTCACAGCATTGGCACTGCAGTGCTGTGTGGTTTGGTCACAGCATTGGCACTGCAGTGCTCCTGGTTCGGTCACAGCATTGGCACTGCAGTGCTGTGTGGTTTGGTCACAGCATTGGCACTGCAGTGCTCCTGGTTCGGTCACAGCATTGGCACTGCAGTGCTCCTGGTTTGGTCACAGCATTGGCACTGCAGTGCTGTGTGGTTTGGTCACAGCATTGGCACTGCAGTGCTCCTGGTTCGGTCACAGCATTGGCACTGCAGTGCTGTGTGGTTTGGTCACAGCATTGGCACTGCAGTGCCGTGTGGTTCGGTCACAGCATTGGCACTGCAGTGCCGTGTGGTTTGGTCACAGCATTGGCACTGCAGTGCTCCTGGTTTGGTCACAGCATTGGCACTGCAGTGCTGTGTGGTTTGGTCACAGCATTGGCACTGCAGTGCTCCTGGTTCGGTCACAGCATTGGCACTGCAGTGCTGTGTGGTTTGGTCACAGCATTGGCACTGCAGTGCTCCTGGTTCGGTCACAGCATTGGCACTGCAGTGCTCCTGGTTTGGTCACAGCATTGGCACTGCAGTGCTGTGTGGTTTGGTCACAGCATTGGCACTGCAGTGCTCCTGGTTCGGTCACAGCATTGGCACTGCAGTGCTGTGTGGTTTGGTCACAGCATTGGCACTGCAGTGCTCCTGGTTCGGTCACAGCATTGGCACTGCAGTGCTCCTGGTTTGCTCACAGCATTGGCACTGCAGTGCTGTGTGGTTTGGTCACAGCATTGGCACTGCAGTGCCGTGTGGTTCGGTCACAGCATTGGCACTGCAGTGCTCCTGGTTTGCTCACAGCATTGGCACTGCAGTGCTGTGTGGTTTGGTCACAGCATTGGCACTGCAGTGCTCCTGGTTTGGTCACAGCATTGGCACTGCAGTGCCGTGTGGTTTGGTCACAGCATTGGCACTGCAGTGCTGTGTGGTTTGGTCACAGCATTGGCACTGCAGTGCTGGGTGGTTCGGTCACAGCATTGGCACTGCAGTGCTCCTGGTTTGGTCACAGCATTGGCACTGCAGTGCCGTGTGGTTTAGTCACAGCATTGGCACTGCAGTGCCGTGTGGTTCGGTCACAGCATTGGCACTGCAGTGCTGTGTGGTTCGGTCACAGCATTGGCACTGCAGTGCTCCTGGTTCGGTCACAGCATTGGCACTGCAGTGCTGGGTGGTTTGGTCACAGCTTTGGCACTGCAGTGCTCCTGGTTCGGTCACAGCATTGGCACTGCAGTGCCGTGTGGTTTGGTCACAGCATTGGCACTGCAGTGCTCCTGGTTCGGTCCAAGCTCTTCACTGCTCCTCCTGCTCAGCATCGTGCGCTGGGAAAGGCAGGTGTGTGCTGAGGAGGGAGGGAGGCAGCAGGACCTGCGGGGACCGCAAGACAAAGAGCGGAGTTCTGTGGGATTCGGTGCTTTGGTTGACCTCTACGCTCACTACACTTGCAGGAAAAGACTATGGATTAACTTAGGAGGTTTTTATTGTCAACCACAGAGTACAGCAATCAGAGGAGCAATGCATTTAATAGGAGCATCAGGCACTTACATGAATATAGTAGAAAAGCTGAAGAATTGGGGAATACAATTTATTTTTAATTTAATCTTCTCTGTATTCATGTTAGATGAAGTAGTAAGACCAGCCTCTATAGCACAAGGGATACAAGTTTATTTCTTTTATTGTTTTAAGTTTCCGGAATAGTAAAAGATTTTTGGTGGAGAAATCAGTAGACAGAATATTTCCCTGAAGAGATGCTGATCTTTTGAGTGAGCTTAGTAAATACGTTTGTGGAATGGACAAGACAATTATAATATTTAAAAAAAAAACCCTTTTTCCTGTAAGCGCAGTTCCCTATTGCCCTGTGTATGTTTATGGGGAAAAGGAGCGACAGTGGCAACCAGAGAAGGCAGTTCTCTGGCATTTCCTTAGGGATCCCAAGGAATCCCTAGTGCAAGGGATCCCTAGGGATTCCTTGTTGTGTTCTGAGCAGGGGAGGTTGGAAAATTGGAAGCAGAGAGATCATCTGATTGGCAGGATGACCTAGGTACTGCTGGGATATTGCTGCATAATGGTTTGAGTGCTATTGCCAACTAATTCTAAAAACAGGCGTTTTGCTTCGAGGAATGCACTGATTTGTGCTGGGAACAGGCGTGTGAGGAGGGTTGATCGCTGGCAATTCTGAAAGCTCAGGTCAAGGCTGGCGGGCCCAGCTCTCTGCTGAGGATCCCTTTAGTTTTGTTTAACACACAAATGTTGTTCAAGGATGCACCTGCAGCCCTGGAGCCCATGTGCAGCCCTCCTTCCTCGGGAGCAGGAGGACACCGCCTGCGTGTGGAGACGGTCACTCGGCGTCATCGGCGCTGGGGCTTAAACTGTAAAACGGTGAGCTAATAAGCTCAATAGCTAGAGCCGATATATAAAGGTATCTATTGTATACAGGTACATACTAGGCACAAATCTGTGCAGTATGTACTAGATTAACACTCTACATGTGAATAGAGCTAGTTCTAGAGCTTCCATAGACACACTTCCTTGGCCAGTTTGGGGCACTAGGAATGCGCTGCGTTGCTTGCGGCTTTCCAGCTTGGCCAGCCTGCCCACACTGCAGCAAACCCCGTGGGTGAAGCGGCACCAGCGCGGAGGGCAGGCTGTGATGGGGTCACGGTGCAGCCTGTGCTCGGGGTCATGGCTTGACATGACACAGCGGAAAAAGGGACGGGACCTTCCTGCCGTCCGCGTGCGGAAAGCAGAGCCAGCCCCTTACAGGCTGCTTGCGCTGATGTTGTGAAGGTCGTGCGATGGAAACGCTCCGGGAGCCAAATGCACAGTGGAAACCCATTGCTTTTGCAGGTGTTTAAACAGGGCAGCACGGCAGCGACTGTACTGAACCCATGGGTTGCCCCAGCGGTGAAAGAAGGCACGTTTACCTCTGTGGTATGTTTCCTCATCAGAATATGCCTATGAGAGTGCAGAACATGCGGCCGTGTGGGTATCAGTGCTCTGAGGGAGGCTGCTGCTCTTTCCCCTTGTCCACCCGTTGAGAGTCACGGTCTGAAGCAATCTGTGGGTGTGGATTTGAACAGTCTCCCGCTGGAGTAATCGTAGTGGGGAAAGCAAACAGCACGGTGTCATTTTCGGTGTCATTTTCTTTCCCGTTTCCTGGCCCTGGCAGTGAGGCTGGTTGACTGTGAATGCCCTTTGCAGAAGCAGGCCAGTTGGGCTGCTCTGTTTATTGCAGGGAAATCTTTCTTTACTGCCCGTGGGTACTTTGCCAAAGCTCAAAACCCCCTGAGATCCTGTGGCTCAAACAAAAAGGAAGAAATCTGTCGGATTAGGAGCTGTGCCTACCTGCATGGCTTGTGTCAGTACCGTGTTTGAACGGGCTGGTGAAGGACCCTTCTGTCTGTTCTGGAAGAAATACATGAAAACCGTCTTTTCTCTCCATACATCCCTGCAACCTTCAGTCCTCTGAGCTAGACATTAGGAATTGGAATTCCCTCTCCCTGCCTCCCTAAGCAGGAGTAATTTCAGTTCTCTTACTTTGTTTTTCTCGTCTGACAACCTTATAGTAAAATTGTAAATTCGGCTGCATTACAATAGAGTGCAAAGCTGTGTACGATCTGAATTTTGTTACTGTAAACACCTTTCCATTAATATACATCAATAAGCCTCCCTCTCAGTCCGCAGAGTTTAGAAGGGGCCTCTTTAGCACAGGGGCCTTCGTGTTTCCCCAGCGATTCTGCTCCTGGTTCTGCAGTGGGTGGTGGTCAGCAAGCCATGAGCGCATCCTTTTATTATTTTGCTTAATGAGGAAGCAGATGGAATATGATTTTCTAAATGTTTCTCTTAGCAAAAATCATCAGGCCCAACTGTTCGTAGGCAAAACGCCATGGAAATGTTCTGTAAGCATATGATACAACTGATAGGCAGAAAAGTGCCTGTGGTTGGGATCCGGGTGATGACAGCCAGTCTCTCGGCCGCTTGTGTAGGCCCCGAGTTAGAGCTTGGTTCCAGAATCCAAATGCAGAACAGAAGTCAACGAGCATGAAGACAAGCCAGCGTTGTAGAGGCAGGATGCTATCGGGAGATGAAGCCCTAGCTCTATCGCACCTGGGCTATATTATTTAGAATATTGTTCCCAATTAGGAAGGCATCAGTTTAAGCAAGCACTGTGTAATGAGCCACCTCCGTTCGTCCATTCTTAGTCCTCTGCCAGCAAACTTTCTGGATGCCCTTTTCTCTTCCCCTGCCAGGGTGGTGTAGGACACAGTGCAGTGTGTGGCAGGGATGTACTGTGCATTTGTGGTGACCACACTGGGAGCACTGCATGCAACGGTGGTTTGTCACAACGCGATGGATTTAAACCTTTTCACGTGCGTTAGCAGGAGGTGGCACAAGCCCTGTGCCCAGACATGCACACGTGGTAGAGATCCACGGTGGTTGACATGGGACAGGGTGGACAGGGCCTGCCCCTTCCGAAAGGGCGCTCGGGAATCTGCGTTCCACATAAGCGCACCAGACACAAGTTGCTCTGTTTTATCTCATTTCTGTGTAACTCTGGTGTTTAATCAGGTAGCAAGAAAGACTGAGATCCAGTGGTTTCATGTTTTTTTTTTCTTTCTTTCTTTTTCCTTGGTGCATATAATATTTAGCTTAAAAATAAACAGTTAATGTTTTATGTAATTACTAAACGGAAAAATACAGACCTTTTAAGGGGAAAAATAACTGTAATTCAGAAATAAGCAACTTAGCTTTATATTATGCATCCTTTTACACAAACCTTTTTTGGGGTTGGTCTGTTTGTTTTTTAAAATTGATCAAAACATGAAAGAAGATTTTGCATCCTGCAGAGTCAGGAATGTTGTTCTGTGGATTATGGAGCATTTACAATATTACTCAAGTAATCCAGTGTTACTGAATAATTGCAGATGCAGGAGTTGCACATACACCAATAATCAATGAAAGCTGGCTGCATATGTATCTAATGGCAGATCATCTTGTTGGGCCTGCTTCCTGACGGATCCCATCATTTCCAATAAGCATTGCACTAGTGAGCGTCTCTTCTTCATTTTACCCAGTAGGGGTAGGAGTAGCTCGTGTTCTGGTAGCAGCCTAAAAAGACAACAGACCTGGGAAGTGTTCTCTCTTACTGCCAATAATGAAAGACTGAAAAATTATTAAGAAAATAATTACCTTTGGGAAGATTCATGAACCAGTTCTCTTTTGGTGATTTTCACAGAATCCCAGAATGGTTGAGGTTGGCAGGGACCTCTGGAGATCCCCCAGTGCAGCCCCTGCTCCAGCAGGGACACCCAGAGCAGGGGCACAGGGTCCATCCAGGCGGGTTTGGAGATCTCCAGAGCAGGAGCCTCCACAGCCTCTCTGGGCAGCCTGTGCCAGGGCTCGGGCACCCTCACACCAAGGAAGTTCTTCCTCACATGGACATGGAGCTGCCTGGGGTTCAGCTTGTCCCCGTTACCCCTCGTCCTGTCACCGGCCACCATGGAGAAGAGCCTGGCCCCATCCTCCCTACACTCTCCCCTCAGGTACTTGCACATGTTGCTCAGGTCCCTCTCGGCCTTCTCTTCTCCAGGCTGAGCAGGCCCCGCTCGCTCCCTCTCTCCTCACACGACGGCTGCTCCAGTCCCTCCATCACCTTCGTGGCCCTGCGCTGGCCCCTCTCTAGCAGCTCCAGGTCCCTCTTGTCCTGGGGAGCGCAGAGCTGCCCCCGATGCTCCAGGTGCCTCCCCAGGGCTGAGCAGAGGGGCAGGATCCCCTCCTGGCCCTGCTGCCAACGCTCCTCCTGCTGCACCCAGGAGCCCATGGGCCTCCTTGGCCACGCGGGCACCCTGCTGCCTCGTGGGGAACCTGGTGTCACCAGGACTCCCCGATCCCTCTCCATGGAGCTGCTTTCCAGCAGGTCAACCCCTAGTCTGTGCTGGTCCCTGGGGTTGTTCCTGCCCAGGTCCTTGTTGACCCTCAGGAGGTTCCTCCCTGCCCAGCTCTCCATCCTGTCCAGGTCTCTCTGAATGGCAGCGCAGCCCTCGGGAGTGTCGGCCACTGCTCCCAGGTTGGTGTCACCTGGGAACCTGCTCGGGGTGCCCTCTGTGCCCTCGTCCAAGTCATTGATGGACAAGTTGAACAGCACTGGGCCCAGTACTCACCCCTGTGGGACACCACTGGCTGCAGGTCTCTCACCAGACTCAGCCCCATTTATAATTTATTATTTTGTTTGCTTTTGTTTTTTAATTCTCTGCTGTATCTGCCCCTTGTGAAAGATCTTACTGATAAAATGAGTAACTGTTACTGGGGAACACCAGCAATCCGCCAAAACACAATCTTTGTTACAACTCAAAAATAAGGCATTTCTGATAAATATGTATTTGTAGTGTTCCCAGCCTTGTAGTATGAGACTCTCATCTTGAGCTGTCTGCTTGCCTGGCACAAATATTATTCTTTACATTATGAATGTATGTACCGTTCATCATTAAGTCTTTTTCTGTATGATTTCAAATAATCTTTTGCTTGAGTGTTTCCTGAATACGTAGGTTTTTCTGCAGGAGCAACTTAACTTGAGCAGGCATCAGGGTCTTGCAGCGTGACTACATGTAGGACTTGCCAGTTCAAACATGCACACAAGTGCAGCTCACACTGAAACTGCATTAATAAGTATTCAAGTGGCACTTTGGGTTGCTCTTATCAACCTTTCCAGTTTGAGCTTCAGAAAAGGTCACAATTCATTTCCCTGACATATTGATATATTCATTAGGTTTCAAGGTAGCTTTCGTGTAGAAGAGTAAACTGTTATAAAACGGTTTGCAGAGCTGGTGTTTATAGGGCAGTTTATAAAGGTCCTACTTCAACAGTTGCCGTAGTTTGCAAAACTCGCCAATAAATTCTTGGATTTGCAGCCTCCGATCCGCACCCCTGCCCTGGCAGATACCAGGAGGCTGCCCAGCCCGGGGCAGCACAGCTTGCAGGCAGGGCCCTCGCCTTGTCCTCGCGGCTCTTTGCTCAACCCAATATTGACTCTTCAGGAATGTCTGCCAGGTGCCTCATTATTCAGAGTGGGCATTAATGGGATCTTAATGCAAACTGTTTTCTTGGCAGGCCATCAGTCTCACATTGATTCTGGATTTCTTGGTCATGATGACTAACCCTTGTAATTAATTATAATACTGTTTCTATTGAAAATCAGTATTTTAGTGCCTATTTTCTGCACTCGGGACTGACCAACATTTGGCTGGACTGGCAGTCTTCATGGTATGTTCACAAAGACATGAGTAAAGAGGAGGCTGTGCAATCTTAACCGTGAAGAAAAGCAAGTTGTGTTCTGAGCTCCAGATGGCTGAGCAAAGTTAATAAAGTCTCTGGGCTGGAAGGGCTCTCAAAGTAATGCATAGCCCTGCTCCAAGACACCCAGCTATGCTGATACAAATCTCAAGTGGAAATAGTGTCCTGAAGGCCAGGCCCCTTGGCCACAGCGATCCTGCAGCCCTCCCAGACACTCCAAAATGATTTTCTGTTTCGTTAAGCAGGATGTGAATATTGTCTCTGATTCTTAAACTCTTCCAGATGAATGTCACTGGCAAACATTCATTTTCTTAATTATTTAGATGGTTAGCGAGAAGACCTGCTGCTTTTTCAGCTGCAATGGTGCTTCTCAGGGGGACGGGCTAGTCAGGACCCCACTTGGTAACACCCTTCCACTGGGGAAAGGGTCACTCATAACCACGCTCCGAGTTCTGCACAGCCTGCACAGGAGGTTCATCTGAACCACTGTTTTCCTTAGCTTGCTTGTGAAAATGAACTGAGAAATGCTGAAACTTCCCTCTCCGTGACGCCCAATATCCTTGCAGGAAAAAAGAAGTTTAAGATTTGTTATTGACAATTCTGTTCTTGCTGTTACCTTTCACAGATTACCAAGCAGTTTACCAATAGCTTTTTTCATTCATCCTAGTGTTTTTTTGAGGTTTAAAATTAGGCAAATTTCTCTCTGATTCTTTGTCGTTCTTTTCTCCTTTATCAGAGTGCATAGTGCAGCTTTCCTATCTGCCAAGATATCTCAAACAGAACTACTAATGGCTATGAGATGGCAGTTTGATGCAGTACTTTAAGATGAAGCCCAACACTTTAAAAACATCTCATTTATCTAGCTGTTCCTTTCTTATTCAGGACAGATTTTTATCTGTTTTGACATAGACATAAATAGTCATGGCAACCAAATCTCTGTTGACGTTTTAATGCAGATTGTTGAACATGAGGCACTAAATACTTTTGATTTTAGAAAGTGGAATAGCAGTTTGTTTTTGAGCTGTATTAGCAACCTAAACTTACCCACACTAATTCCAGAAGATATCTTAGAGCTCCACCTTCAAGTTAGCAGCTAACCGAAATCATATAATCTCTATTGCTCTTTTACTGCAATCCTCTTAACTTGGGTGCTGCTCTTTTGGATGCTTTGAGTCAGTTGAATCTTGGATCAGATCTGTTAGTTTTTTTATTCGACGGATCAATATTCCTCTTCTTGTAGCCGTGAAATGGTTTTAGAAAGATCCTTCATAGTGTTCTTGAGGCAGGTCTTCATAAGCAGGAAGCGAAGTCCCTCCTATCCTGAACTGTGCTTCACCATCCTCTGCAGGTCACATTATAAAAGGCTCCACAATCTGCCCTCTTGGGTTCTCAGGATTTGGCTGTCACACTGCGTGCTTCCCAAGGAGGTCAAGTGGCTACACGAGGCACTAAGCACTAGGGAATCAAGCTATATCATCTGTTGCCTCCTTTTAATCGCGTGTCCCTTTTGCTTTGTATTCCTATATTGCATGCAGAGAGAAGTGAAAAAGCTACACTAATTTAACTAAGTTTATAAACTAGTATTTAAATCTTGGCCTAGGGGAGGGTTAACAGGTATTCCCAGTTAGATGTAACAATTCCTCATGTAGTCCGAATTAAGTTCTTTTCCAAGCAATAAAAGCAAAGGTTACTTCCTTACTTAGTAGGTTATTTCCACAATGTAAGTAATGTTCTACATGCACCAGTTTCAACTGAACTGTTTCGGAGTTTAATGAATACGATTTTTTCAAAGACCACAAGGCTCCTGAATACTCCCCTTGGTTTTGACTAGTGCTGAAGGATCTAACAAAGAGGTGCCATTCATAGCTGTGCAAAACTTGGTGGTTTTATGCATTTTCTTCAGCTTTAATCCGTTGAATCTTGCTTTGCATTTGGATTCAGTTTGATTCTGGAACTCCAAGGGAAACACAGGTTTCACCCAATTTCACACTGAAACCATGCAAAACCCACAAATCCTGAGTGTTTTTTGATGTGAAACCATAAAATATCTGGCCCAGGTTCACACAGAAAGCATGTGAGCCTTTCAGTGGCAGAGTTCCCAGGTTGAAACCTTCCCAATATTGAAGCCTTAGGCCAGGCAGTGTTTTTTGTATTTGACTTTGTGTTTATTGCGCGTGTTTTGCTGGGAACCCAGGTCAACACATCTCTGATACTTACGGGCTGAGTTCACCCGGCTGTCCCAGGCTGCAGCACACAGGGCTGCATTTCTAGTGGGAACCAGAGCTGGTTCCTGAGTGCAGCCCTTTGAAAGGAGGCTGCTCACAGGGTGTTTCCTACCCAGGCACTCCAGGTCAGGACCTGGCTCTGAGCCTCATCTGTCCTTGTGTCCCGGTGTTAATCCTTGTCCTTGGATTCATGCAAGATGAGCAGTGTGGCCCTAGATCCGCACTGTGGTTTTGATTCAGGTTTTATCTGCGTCATCTCCCCCATGGTTCAATGTTTTAGTGCGCTAGTTCCTACCTAGTGTAGGTCCAATATTCAATAGCTAAAATCTTCCTACTAACACGAATTTTTATAATGGTATTCGTTCTCTCTGGAGAATTACTTAGCTGGAGGATGGGGACACTTACCTTTCTGGAGAATGTGTGTGGGGAGCTGAACGGTGATAGAAGAATGCGGCCTATCAATATGCTGAATGACTCAGAGCAGAAACTGTTCATCCTTAACCTGTTCTAGTTATAGCTGAACTTGCATGGCAAATCCAAAAAAGGGATCAAAAGTGAGGTGATAAATTATTTGTAGTGTCAACACAGAGAACATCAAGCACTTCTAATGGAGCAACTAGTGTTTTAGAAATATCAAAGAAAAAAAAAACAAAACCACATGAAGATTTAATTCTGCGCAGTTATTGAGGACTGACCTGCTGCATGCTAAACTACGGTGTTCTGTTTCCAATAAAAAGCGATGTAGAGCAGGGTAAAGTGTCTTCCATAAGAATCAATACTATAATAGCGTACACATAACCACAGGGAAAATCATTCCCTTGAGTAACTTAACATGGAAGAAGTGAAAGGATAAGGAATGTAAACAGCTGTATGAGCAAAAAAATATGTAATTCACAGTTTTCCTGAAGATTCAAAGACATAATGACTTTCATTTAATTGTTTTTTGATCCAGACAGTCTGAGATCTTGCATGAAATTTCTAAACGAGGTGTTAACTACAGGTGTTTTCATCAATGAAGATACATGATCTTATTCTAAGAAGTGATTCAATTATAGAATCATTATCTACATGCCCATCATTTTTATTTTTATGCACTTAGATACATTTTGAGGCGAGCAGTGATGAACCCTTTCAGCTCCTTGTGGACCATTTCCTTCGCGTGTTTTATGTTGCAGGACATAAATTCATGATATATTGAATGGGATTGTTAGTGCAAAAGCTGAATCCAGTTATTTGTTCAAGAAGAAAGGTGCAGTTTCTTGACTAACACAGCAGATTTTATCATGACAAAATTGCAGTAATTTTGTTAGGGTTTCCCTCGGAAAGATTAAGTGCCTTGTGTCCGTGGCTTGGTTTCAGGACATGGTGCGGTCCCTGCTGCAGAGCACTGTGATTGTCCCACGACGTTCTGGGTGAGTTCAGCGCGGCTCTGCTAACGGCACCGACTCTGTGAGTTTCAAATGTGGGCTATTTATTGCATAGCAATGGGGCCTGGAGTAGCGTATAATTGGAAAATTGTAAAAACCACCTTGCAGATGATTTTCCTCCCCTCTACCAGCAGGACAGATTTCATTATCCTTTGCGTTTCCCTCTAAATGCCAAGTTTGCTTTTGAATGCCTTATATGACGATAATCTGCACAGCTTTCAATTGCCTACCGTGATTCTCTTTGCGATGCTGAGGTATTTTGCTAATATTTTGCTCAGTATTTCAGCGTCACCAATAAGAGTGTTTTGTTCTAACTGAGCTCTCATGCTTACATCCCGTCATTTATTCCCAGGTTTGCATCATCACTGTGTTCCTTCTTTGACCTGGGTCAAAGAAAGGGCTTGGAGAGGGAAGCAAGGGAAGACGCAGATAGCAAAGCACTCCTGTGTTGGCGTCATGGGAACAGGGATGCGCAGCAGCCTGGAGCTCTCCAGGCTTCGTGGGTGAGTGCATCTGTCCACGCTCCCGTGTCCCCATGCGCAGGGGGTCACAGCAGCTCGTCCCCTCCGCGCTGTGCTGGCCGCTGCCGTGCACAGCCACGCTGCTGCCCCTGGGCACAACTGCTCCCTGGGCAGAGCTGCAGCGCTGCGAGCGGGAACCCCCGCGGGCTGCACGGACACAACCTCAGAGGGAACCTCCTCCTTCCACCGCTGCTGCGTTCCCGTGGCGGCAGGACCGAGCGAGCACACAGCTCCCACCGCATCAGTACAGCAGGGACGCAGTGCTGAACCACAGCAAAATGGGAAACTCTCCAATAAGCAGCATGGCGTGGGGCTCAGATTAAAGCACACTAATATTCAGGAGCAATGGTCTCTAAGGGTAATCTGTCAGGTTACTTTATTAAAACTAAGAACTTGTTTGCTGTGGTTATTCATCCACTAATATCTGCTTTGCTGCTTACAATAGTTAAAATTCAGGTCAAAATCATGAAAAGTGAACCACCTAGAAATGTGCTTAGAGCCAGGTGAAGCCACTGCAGAGCACTGGGCAATGTTCCCACAGTTTGTCTGCAAAGGTGCTGGATCCTGAGCACCTTGAGCGGGCGCTGGTGTTCTCATGGACACCAGGACCGGGTTGGGGTCCTTGGTGTCTGTCCCACTGGCAGACCAAATCCAGCAGCAGCTCCTGCTCCTGCGCACCGGCCTAGCTGCGGAAATAACAACCGGAGAGGTAAGAGGTGATGTTCACTAGGGTTCTGCGGGGGAAAAGATCCGTCTTACTGAATACTGTAGTTAACTAAGAAAATAATTAGTATTACTTAATCAATGTTGTTTAATATTTTAGACATGAAAGCTAGGATATTTTATATTTGATGCTTTATGTTGTTTTGTTTGTTGTTATCAATATGAAATTAGTTTTTATTTCTGCTTATCTGGAAGTGTAAGACTATTAGAGGCAGTGGATGTCAAGGAGAAAAAACAGCAACAACTTTTGACTTTGCTTAACAGATTTTTCTTTGCAGTTACCTAGTCTGAGCTAGTACATATTTCTGATATTATATCTCATTTGTTATGTAAAAATAGTTTTTTTAAGATTTGTGTATATAAATGTCCAACAGATTGGAAATTCACTTGGCTAATTTCTCTCTAGCAACCTCTGACTCTTCTAAGAATTCTTTACTTACACACCACTTAGTATAATTATCCTTTTTTAAAAAAATGACCAAATTGTCTATTCCACTGTGTTTAATAAATTAATAAGCCAAAATTAACTAAACTTTAATATTAGTGATGCCATTCATCTTTATTTGCACCTAATAGTTATTTTTCTTTTGTTGTTATTTAATGGAAACCATTCAGTTAGACTGAAATATATGATATGATTTAGATATTAAACAATATTTAAGGAAAATCACAATATACTTTAAATTTGCATGTTAGTGCAGCTATAATATAGTGCTCTCTTGATATTGCTCCGTCCTGGAGCAATGCACTATAATTAAAGAACTAAATTATAACAAATCTGAAGGCGGTAATAGTGAGCTGTCTTTAATACACCAATGATACTGACAAACTAAGAGGCCAAACCCAAAATTATTATCTGTTACTAATTAAGATGACATGAAGACTTGGAAACTAAATGCTAATGGATTTTTCCTTTTCTTTTACAAAGGCTCTAATACAGTTCAGTAAGAAACTGATTTTGTTGTTGAGTATTTGCCTGTACGTTGTGATGAATACTCCTTTTAATAGCTAGTGTTAAAGGAAGGGGATTTAAACTTTAAGTTCATGCTAAATTTAGTTGCATATGCAGCGGTCGTCAGTGGTAGGACAAAAATTTTGCTAATGAGCTGGCCAATATGTTGAATTCATTCACTTACGGTGGCAAATGAAGTTGGATTCTCTTTGCCAGCTTTGCTCAGAACAGTAGCTAATTTAAACTTGGCAGCAGAACTGTGAGTGGAACATTGGCATAATGTCCCTCACCCAAGTAATTAGGAGTGAACTAATAATAAAGGTGTCATTCTTGACAATTAAGTCTCAACTCTGTCAGTTTTGTTAGTTATATTGCACTTGTGCTCTCAGGGACATTGTTATTATACCCTTATCTTTCTATAAAATGAAGACTTCTAACTTACTCTCTGTCTTTATACAATGGTAGAATGAATTCACGTGGCAGAGGAACAGAGCTGCTGTGCCATGGACGTTTATCATGGGGACGAGATGGCTCCCAAATAGTGAGTGACGCTTCCTACTTTTTCTCTTTCTGGAGGGGTAGGGAAATCTGGGTTCTTATCAGCTTCACCTGAATCACTTTGAAATGTAATGCTGCAGTTTCTTCGTGTCCATGGACTACCCTAAATATTCATCCAAAGTTGTTAAGGGTTATAGAAAAAAATCTCCAAATAACTGGGTAGTGTTACCTAGTACTTGGCTGAAATGACTTAAAACCCTTGTTTTACAGCCAGCACATATAAAGACCTCAAGTATAACCACAGAAACCATCCTAGTCTGCTGGTAGTGTTATCTTTTGTGATGCACAGGCATCCAGGTTACTCTGGGTCTTTTGGAACAAGCAGTTTTTGTTATAAAAAGCCAGCCACAACAGGACGTGATTACTGGGGCTCAAAAATTACAGAAATGTCAGAGAGTTAGAGGAGGGTGAATCTCAATTGTCTTTAGAAAATTTCAGAAGCAACTGATTTTATCATTCTTACTGTATTTAAATAGAAAACAGAAACATTCTTATTTCAGCAGTTTCTATGCATGAAGCAGAGATTCATATACATATGTACTCCAGTATAGCATGCACAAAAGGCATTCTGACATTCGGAAAGATTGTTTGGGGTGTTTTGAATTTTCATTCAATAAACTATTTGAATTTTACCCACCGCAATGGAGGTATCAAAACCTGGCCATTTGAACTATTTGAAACCGTGATGATATGCACATTTTCTATACTGGAATCATAATATTGAATCACATTTTTAGTTTGAAATCTGTATTTTCTGTAATAATAGCAGAAAACTGCCTTTCAATAGGGAAGTAATGATAATAGTCTAGCAGTAATGGTGTTGGTAGTATTTAAGTGTGTGTTCTTAAACGCCTATCACATTGTCAAGGGAGCCTGCAGTTCTCTGCTGACAGAAACTGGGAAATAGCAGAAAAACTTTTCACGCTCAGTATCCTGCCCGTCGTCATCCTGAGCCCTGAATTATCTAGGAAATAAAAATCAGTGATTTGTGGGTTTTTGGAAAGGTAACAATACTTCTTGAAGAATGCATATGGGGTGACTGTGTGTGTATCAGTGTGCACAACCGTCTCTGCAGTTCTGTGAAAGAGATGTTTAAATACTTGTCATAGTGCTGTAATTTTTGTCCCTAGCCTAGGAAGTGCTGCCATTGCAATTGTGTGGGTCGAGGGCCCTGCATATTGCGTGGTGCAATCCTTGCAGGCCACATGATTTAATGTTTAGTTTCTAGGTTCTCTGATCATGGAAAGGGGTAAAAGCAATGGTGTCCCAGGAGGAAAATGATGCACAAGACACTCTAAGAGGAGAACGCAGAGAGTGTGGTATCTTTGGTGAAATAAATGCTGTGAAATTTAGGAGGCCATCCTGAATGGTCCTTTTGGGGCCCTACTGTTTCAGGAACCATAATGGCAAAGATCCCTTTCTGGTAGTTCTGTGGATTGATGTTCAGCACTATCCCGTATAGGAATATTGGCAGTGACCTTTGTTGTTGTTGTTTTACAGTATCTTGTGTGTTTTACAGCACTTACGATGCATAATTGCATGATTTTAGTATTAAAATAAGCTATATAGACTGAGATTTCTGTTATTATTTGGTACATAACCCTTTAATCGATTGTCTTGTCCTTCTGACTCCCTCTTCATTCATAATTGCTTTACCCTGGAATTTTAAGGACTTGGTCCTTGTGTGTCTTCCCTGCACGTTTATTTTACCACTTTGTAGCATGAAAAGACATTGCTAATGTGCAGTTACCATCCGGATGCCTTGTTCATATCTGATCATTTCTTATTCATGCAGACATGTATGGCCAACGTTTTGCCTGGAACCTTTCCAGGTGCAAACAGAGGTGGAATTCTTTCGAAAATGCAGCCAAGATGATTAATGACAGTCTTGGCTGAATTCTCTCTCTCTCTATATATATATATTCTTTTTTTTTTTCTTTGTCTAAAATTACGATCCTTGATCCTTGCCCTCTTATGTACTTCTTAAAAATCAGCTGCCTTATCAGCTGTGAAATTGGACCTATATGGCAAGAGTTACAACATAGATACGTGTGTTCACCACCACTGTGCAGGATCCCACTTGCTCTCAGCTGTCTTCATTTCTTTCTCACGTGCTGGGACACGTTCAGCTTGATGAATGAGCAATGGTTACAATTCAAGTAGGCCTAAATTGAATAGATTCGGAGGGAAGCTGATGCCAGAGCCCTGCTCAGCCCTACCAAGACTGTGGCAGGTAGGGATGCGCTCGGAAGCACAATCACACTTTCTGGAAAGCTTTGGAGTGAAACTAATAACATGTCTGGAAAGTGTGAGCACTTTGGTGGCTAAGCAGCCGCTGGTGAGGCGGTCACAGCACCGCGGTTTCAGGTGCCTACGTCTCATGTTATTGTGTGGTTCTTGAAGGATGGCTGTTTACCAAAGTCAGCATTCATTCAGAATCCTGCCTCATCTCAAGCCAAAGAGAAGAAAAAAGAAGAAAAATATTCAATTAATGTAGGGTAACTAAGAAGAAAAGGAACTAGACAAGAAACTTCTCAAGAGGTGAAGGAGTTTGTCCCTGATAAGGCGTGAGGAGGCTGCAGATGGCCTCGGCAGCAGGGATGCACCAGACCAGGTAAGCGTGCTGCTATTTCCTTGTCCTGAGCCTGTCTAACCACATGGTTTATCCCTGAACGCTGCTGTCGGTGACACCCATCCCTTTGTCATTGCTGCATTTAGAGGCTTCATTTGTGAACTTTCTTGCAGAATCATTAGTGAAATTTGCACCCTTTCCTTTGTGCCTTTCCTCACGTCATTCTGTTCTTCAGATGCTGTGCAATTATCTTTGCTACATAGCTAAAATATGCAAATGTTAATTCATTTTTCTAGATCATCGTAGCAAATGTTGACATCCTCAATAATTTTCATGCGCGTACTGGGCTTCAGTGATGCTTTGATATGGCATTATACATCACACACTCTAAACATCTCCTCTTCTACCATCTGAATTCATTTTACTGACCTAATTCAGAGTTTGATAGCGTTTGATACAACCCCTGTGTCTCTAATGCTTCATCACATGAACATAAAACAGACTTTTGCTATTGCTGTCCAGATGATTTTCTTGCCCTCGGACCCTGAAAATTCGGTAGCAGAATTATGCCTTCCTGTATTTAAGCTAAAAGGGCTTGTTTTGTGTTGTGAGTATCAATATTATGTCTTGAAACTGACTCACTCTTCATCAAGTCCAATAACTATCTCTTTCATTTTTTTTCAGCTTACTGATGACACAATATTGCTATACACAGCATTATTTTTTATCAGTGAGAAGGCACAGTGTAACCATCAATGAGGAGAAGGGGCAGTGTACGAGTGTTAACAAGGAGCTGGGAATATGGACCCCAGGCAGCTCCGTGTCCATGTGAGGAAGAACTTCCTTGGTGTGAGGGTGCCCGAGCCCTGGCACAGGCTGCCCAGAGAGGCTGTGGAGGCTCCTGCTCTGGAGATCTCCAACCCGCCTGGATGGACCCTGTGCCCCTGCTCTGGGTGTCCCTGCTGGAGCAGGGGCTGCACTGGGGGATCCCTAGAGGTCCCTGCCAACTTCAGCCCTTCTGGGATTCTGTGACATTTAGAGAAGGATTTATCCTGCATAACATATATGGCCTGTGCTCTACCTACCTGTAAATTTTTAGGTGCACATTACTATGTTTTATTAATTTTGCTTTATTTTGCTACAGTTAAGCATTCAAGCAATAATTGCCAAACTGACAATGGCTTGAACTTCATATCCAGATCTACATTCCTCCTGGTTTTAAACAGGTTGTGAATCTGGGTCGAGATCCAGACCAAATAGTTGCTCTTCACAAAGGTGTTCTATGCCTGCACTTTGCCCACCTTTTTAAAAACAAATGAATCAAGCCTGGTGTGGTCATTCCTTTAGCAGGTGGCTCCATTGGCACACGAGAAGCAAGTCCCTATTGCAGAACCCGTGGGAGGCCCTTGGAGGTGCCGCGGCGCGTCCTTCCCGATGCCGTCCCGGCAGCCGGGAGCAGCAGCGCAATCCGCTTGGATGCGGAGGTGGGAGCAGGACGGGCTGGGAAGGCAGCGCGTGCTGGAGCCTTACGGAGCCACGGGGATGTTTGAGGAGCTGGGACGCTCCTCAGGGAAGCTCGGAAGGGTTGACAAAAACCAAGATTGAGAACACCCTTTTACCAGCCTTTTGTTTCTGGAGGCTAACACACTTGCTTCTAGTAATTGCCCTCGAAAGAGAAAATTAGTGACAGGAAGAAATATAATGAAGTCCAATGTGCCAGGACAAATAGTTTGAATAGTTGGTATTTTTTTTTCTTCCTTGCTTTCTTTCTCAGACAAATTCTGTTTTTCCAAGCAAGGGGTATCCTAATCTTCATGAGCATTTGCTCTGCTACTCCAGCTGAAAGCAAGTGTTCATTTTTCTATTTTGATGGTTTTAAGGAAAATTCCTGCTATGGACATGAGCACATGTCATGACATAATCACTATGGGATGGACTAAAATGCAGTTTTAAATGGGTTTGGATTTGGCTTTTTCTCAGAAATCCTGATGACCTTTCTGGGATTTTTGCTAACTCCTTCTAATAAAAGTGCTGTGATATCATAATTCTGATATTTTAAATGGATAGATTTCATGTGTGTAATGATGCAATTTTTGCAATTTTTTTTGGGAAAAATATAAGAGAGGAGTCAGAAACCAAATAGAATCGTATTTGAATGAAGAATAATCTTATTCATCATATATGCCATGTAATGATGGTTTGACTCTTGATATTTCCTCATTCTGATGTTATCCATAAAGGGACTGACCTTATAATTAAGTGGGCTGCTGAGCAACGTGTAAGGCGTCCCGATAAGCCAGGCAAATCTGCTCTAAGGTGGGAATGACAGCAGGTTTCCTTCGTTTTGGCCAAGATGATAATGTTGCAAAATCATCTGGAGGTTCAATGAATTTATAGCTAAATTAGGCATATGGTTCTGATCAGAGATATCTGAAGCATCCTGAGAAAAGTTATTGCTTGTCTAATTTTTATCTGTAGAAGAATTTAGAAAATTAGCTCTGACACTCAGGTTATGCTTGAAAAAGGCCATGAGAGTGGCACGAGCCACCTGATTATGAAAGTAGGGTGAGATTGTGCATGCCAGGACATAGCAGAGTGCAGATCCCCACCTGAGCTAGCCTGGAGGTGACGTGCTCGTGTCGCTGTGCTGGATCTTGCCCTGGGAATGCTCCAGGTGCCCCAGGGCTGGGATGGATCTGCAGACACATCCACATGGTTTTACCCTGCTCTGTGCCCGCTCCAGTCTCTGCTGGGTGCAGGCGAAACCCCTCCGGGTTGCATCAATGCATTTAGGTCTGCCAGCCTTTAGGGGTGGAGAAGTGGAAAAAGAGAAGAAAACTACTTTAATGCACCCTGCAGTGTGTTTATTGCCTTTGAAGGGTATTCCGTGTATTTCTGCCCTCCGTTGTGCTTTTGTAGCAGGTAAAAATTCAAAACCAAAGCACATTGCATGATCATATTTTTCAATATAGACTTTTCAATCAGACACTTCAGAATAATATGCCCTGCAGTTAGAGCATAGCATCTTATCAGAACCAAAGACGTCCATTTAATTTGTAAAAGTTATATCAAAAAGGCTTGTTTTTCCAATCTATCTAAATCCAAATTCTTTAGAACTTTGTAAATAGTGAAAATTGCTAATATTTTACTCTTCCTACCTTTCTCAAATGTAAAGCAATATTGGAGCATTAAGGTCTTTATTTCTGTGTGTCAGAACTGTGTCATATAAAAGTGTTTATGTTCATAGAAGCTTGAGCTATCTATGACTTCAGATGATGCCTGAGGTTCCTGCAAGTCTTGATAACTTAACATCAATAAGAGTTATCTACAGCCCGAGGATTCTTTGACAATAAATAAATATTTTGTAAGGAGTTTGATTGTGGACAAGATGTGTGATAGGAGCTGTGTGTAAGCAGAGAAAGATTAATTTATTTTCACAAGACCTGTGTTAGTAAGGTTATAATCCTTTTAAAAAGTTTGCTTTGTACTAAATTGTTTTTAAGCCAAAGTTCCATTTTGCCCCAGCTGAAATCAGGTATTATCGATTTGGGATGAAAATCGCACCGTGTTGCAGAGAAAGAGCAGGTCATTCTTTAACACCAGGTTCTGCTTTGCGTCTCTCCCCGGCATATCCAGCTCGGGGCAGTGCCGGGGGGCACGAGAGGCCAACACCAACGTCCTCCACAGCAGCTCAGCGCAAACTGCAGGCCCGCGGCCCCGCAGGTAGGGCAGCCTGCTTGCTATGTCTGTAAATACAGTTATCTGGTGGAACCACATGTCTAATAACCCATTCCTGACAACTCTTCCATTTATTTAATTACATTACAAAATCTGTTTAAAGAAGGTGCATATTAGACTGACTTTTAGAATGAAGGCCTTTCACAACTGTAGATGGTAAAAAATCTGAGTGCATAAGATGAGCTTCATATGTCTGTAGCTATAATATCTCTCCCTTTCTCAGCTGCAGACAATAGCTGCACGTTCACGTATGCACAGATTTTCTTTTTCCTCTGCTGTTGACAATCTATTTTGGCACCTTGAAATTACAGATGACCTCCTCTCCCTCTGGATGACAGTCCGTGAAAGGAGGCTTGGACCCAGTATCCTCAACACCTATCAGGATAGCAAAGCCCCTGAACAGGAACCAGTTTTGCTGGCCCATGTTTCAACTGCTCATGTTGCTCATGTTTCAACTTCATTTTTGAAGTCAGCTATTTACAGCAGCTTAAGGTGGTTGCCCCATAACCAAGAGCTGGAAGGGTACAACTTGTCATGGTGCCCTGAACCGCATGTGGCTCAGTTTTGTTCCATTCCTCAAAATGCCCTCCCTGAGGAAACTTCTTTAGCAAAAGTAGCTAAAGATTAGAGGGAGGAAAAAAAATGCAAAAATCACAGGCTTAGAATCATAGAATCATAGAATGCTGAAGCTCATCTAGTCCAACCCCTGCACACGCAGGGTCACCTAGAGCACGTGGCACAGGACTGCGTCCAAGCGGGTTTGAAGATCTCCAGAGAAGGAGACTCCACAACCTCTCTGGGCAGCCTGTTCCAGGGCTCTGGCACCCTCACTGTTAAGAAGTTCTTCCTTAAGTTCCTGTGGAACTTTTGGTGTTTCAGTTTGTGGCCGTTTCCTCTAGTTCTGTTGGTGGCCACCAGTGAAAAGAGGCCGCCCCATCCTCCTCACTGCCTCCCTTGAGGTACTTCTAGACACTGCTCAGGTCCCCTCTCAGCCTTCTCTTCTCCAGCTGAACAGGCCCAGCTCCCTCAGCCTCTCCTCACAGGGCAGATGTTCCAGGCCCCTGATCATCCTCGTAGCCCTGCGCTGGACTCTCTCCAGCAGCTCCACATCCCTCTTGTCCTGTGGAGCCCAGAACTGGACACAATACTCCAGATGCGGCCTCACCAGGGCTGAGTAGAGGGGCAGGATCCCCTCCCTCGACCTGCTGGAGACGCTCTTCTTAATGCAGCCCAGAATTCCATTGGCCTTCTTGGCCACGAGGGCACCCTGCTTAAAAGCATACAGCCAAGCGTGAGGAACCCTTCCCATTGCTGCAGCGCTGGAGTTCAGCACGGTGGAGATTCAGCTGTGCAGATCTTCAGGGCTCCCTTTACTCCTCTCTGCAGTGCGGTTCCTGCAGCCTCAGTGGGATCCAGGGCTTTGGAGCGTCTAGTGCTGGCAGCGCTAATGCTGCGAACACGGGGCAGAAGAACAGAGCGGTCACAGCGACCTCCTGCCCTGGGGTGAAGCGGGTAGCGGGGTGACCACCTGGCACCCTGGGAATGGAGGGACGTGCCATCCTCTGGGGATGGAAATGGCTTCAGGTGAGGGTGTAGCAAAGCTTCCTGTGTCTTGTGTCAGTGTGTGGAAGGGTCCCTTGGGTCGCTGCAAGCCCGGTTACAGATGCTGGTCTCGCAGGCTGAGCAGTGCCGTGTTTAGGGGGTTGGCTCTGTCAGTGTGGGGGTTCACTCTGCACAGCTGCAGCACGGCGGGGGCACCAGCCGCTACCCGCCGCGTGGGGAACCGCGGCAGCGAGGCCGTGGGGACGGCTCACGGGCACCTCCGAAAATGTCACCTACCCACCTAGCTTGTTTTCCATGTATTTATTACAGCTCCTCAAGCCTAATAACAGACACGCCAGGAGGAAACAAAGGGACACGACAAAAAGGATTTTTTATTGAGTGTGTTCTGTCTCCACTCAAGTCCTAATGGTTTATCTTCCCAAGGCTGGTCTAGGTATTACATCTAAAAAGGGGGATATCATCTAAAAGAGAAGAAAACAAAAACAAACAAACAAAAATCCCCGATGCTCGAGTGGACAGGTGGAGAAGACCCCTGGAGAAAGAACCTATGGAACGAGGACTGACACTTCCTCAGACCGGTAATAAAGACAAATTAGGCAGTGACTAGTTGAGCTGATTAATGAGCTGAGCTGTGAAGAGGAGTGAATTTTACATTAAAAAGAAAACGTCAAGATGTTTCGTTGTATAGATTCTCAGAAATTCTGGTTTTTAGGGGAAAAAAAGATATGAATATGTAGTGATTTGCTTTGAAACTGGCCTAAGTCATTGCAGTGTCAGAGGAACTTTGAAAAAGAAATCTTAAGGGATTAAGAGCCAGCATGGCTGCATTCCAGAGACATAATTTAGGCTGCCTGGCTTTAAGCAACATAAGAAGTGAGGCCAACCCCTCACCTACTAGAGCATTTGACTACAGTGTTTCTGTGGCATATTTTCTTCTTCAGTTACGGTGGTATCCCTAGGTACTAAATGCCCTTTAAGAGTCTAGCTTTATGAACAGTCATAGGGAAGGCAGGAACAGTGTCTTACGGAGGAGCAGGATGCCTTGCTGACGCTGCGTTTGTGTCCTGCTTTCATTTACAGTTAGCCTGGCCAGTGCATATACTAACTGGCACAGCATAAATCATCCTCTGCACGTATGGAAATTAAAGCAAAGCTTTATGTCTGGTGTTGATGAGCTCACTGGGCCATGATGAGGTAAAACCCCCTGGTCTCTGCAGGATAAGAGCGTTCGCGGCTGCAGGGCTGCTCGGGCACTGCGCTGCCGGGAGCACTCAGGTCATCCCGGGCAGTTATCGCTTTGGCTCTGCTGTGCTGCCACCTCACTGGGGAAAACTGCATCAGCTCCTGGAAATCGTAAGCTTTTAGAACTCGGAAACTTCCCAAAAGGACTATGAAAACCCCTGGGACGTATATGCTTTGAAACGAATCGTTACACACCTCTGCGAGGATCCTGGTTACCGTTTCTGCCATATGCTTATACATTCTTGATCCTCATCCATCTGGCTCAGAAATCTGTCAGAGTGGGTTGAAAAGTGGTTTGAAAGATCTCAGAAGCTTGGAGCAAATCTGTGCTCTGGCTTGTGCATCCCACAGGATACCGGCCTCGTTAAGATTCAAAGCACATCTTTGGAAGTTCCCTTCAAATAGCTCTCATGCTTTGCATTCCTCTTTCTGCCTCCATTCTTGACAGGAGTATCCAAGGTATTTTATTCCTTAGAAGGATTTACCAGCTGGGATTTATACCAAGAGCTGGCAGGAAGGGGTCAGCATTTGCTCTTTTTAGAATGGCAAATCGCAGGATATGGTATAAATGCCTCCAAGGACACTGGAGATGTGCTCAGGAGCTACGTGCTGATGGCTGCAACATTCTGCAAGGCTCAGAAAGGCACCCGTTCCAGATGGGCTTAAACACGAGCCGAAGGATTCCTCTCCAAAATTTTCAGTAACTTTTTTTTTTAAAAAAAATACTTTTTTCTACTTTTTTTTTTTAAAAAAAAGTAGAAGCTTTTTAAAAGCAGAAATATATAAACACCAATATTCTTTATTTTGGAAAATTGTCATACGCTGCAAACCTTGCTTCAAAACCAGTGAATCCAAAGCAAATGATCTGCACTGCTTTTAGTCCACAGTAGTTTTATAAATCTTATTAAGAGTTCTACTCCTACAACATTATGAGTTTTATTCCTCTTCAGTTCCGCTTACTTTATTTGATGATTGGTAGAAACTTATTAATAAGTTGAAGTGGTTCATTTTCTGTATTTTTTAAATCACCATCTAAGAAGAAAATAAGTGTCCCTGAACATTTTGCAGGCCAAAGAAGCCTTGTCCTTACTCTTAGTTAATAGAGACAATATTTCATACTGAGCTTTAAATCTTTACAGGTAAGACCTTTCCTCATACTGTGAGTATCAGGCTGTCAAATTAGAGGTCATGCTTTTTTCCATTTCCCAGTTAAATTGAAAATAGAATCAAGAATCAGTTTAAATATGATCTCATACTGTAATGTATATATATCTTAATATAACATTAGATCTTTCCTCTGGTGGAGCTATAAAGACTGCCCTCTTATGGTGCTGGCCCAAGTCTGGAAGAGGGAGCCACAGTATTTTCATGTTCTTATTCACCATTCTGCACAAAAATGCTATAGAACGAAGTTTAGCTAAGCCTACTTCAGTGAAAAGCAATTCATTGGCAGGAACTTCCAACTGTTTCCAGGAAAGATGGGTAAATAGGGAGTGATTTGTAATACATAGTGTTTATAGTATCAAAGATAGAAATTTGCTATGTAATCCATGTTGGCATTCAGCATAATCTTAATTTCAAATTCTAAGTATCAGTTATTTGCAAGGAGATGCTCCAAAGCCAATTATATACATGATTTTTCTTGTGCTGTTTCAGTTGTGCCGCTTTAGTTCAGTAACATTTATCGTGTGTTTTTGACACGTGTAAGAAAGAAGAAGCCTGCTTGCACGTCTGTCACCTGAGCACTGTGAGGACCTTCCAGCGGAAGGCAGAGGAATTGGAGAGCTCAGTTACAGTGTCACCGTGTCCCTGCTCTGGGCGTTACGCACTGAGGAGCAGTAAAACTGTAATGTGCTCTTAGTCTTTACTGGCAAATGTTGTAATAGGATTTCTGGTTTCCTAAAGAAAGGGTAGCTCATTTTGAATACCAAGATTATGGGGTTAGGAAAAAATTTGAGACCCGGAGCAGTGGATTTTGTTCTGATTGTGAATGACCGGGACAGGCACTAGTCACTTTTTCTCACGCTGGTTTCAGAAGAGTTATCTCAAGTATGCACTTGTGCTTATAGGATCCAAGTTACATCTGGCACTCGACGCAAGAATGATAATACAAGTAATCACTGGGTGCCATGAACACGAGAGAGGCATTATTAAGAATAATACAATTTGAAAGTTATTTTAGTCCTTCAAGAAGTCTGGCAGCTGGAACAAGAAAAATCTCTTATTGTCACACTAATTCTAGTCTAAACAATAAAAATTAAACTGTCTCCTCTGCTAGCATGAAAAATGTATCTTAGAGGATAGGCAGGGCATAGGAAGGCAGCAATAGTAGGGCTTCAGTTACCTTAAGGACCACGTATCTTTAATGTCTGTCGTTGTGGCACGTCAAACCTGTGACAGGCATCGACTGAGGACCCCTTCCTGTTCCCACCTCTGAGCTAGCAAGGAACTAGAAAACGTGTTCACGTTGTCTGTGTTCTCCTGAGAACCAAAACACCCTGAGAAAGCCCACGGGAATCTTAAAAGAAGAGCTGTGATTGTGAGGCAGATTTCAGATGAAAGATGACAAAGTCATCGTCGTGACAAGTGGGGAGTGTTGCCAGCTGAATCATCCTTGCAAATTGGAATACTTTGGATGGTACTTGTTGTGAGCACAGTCTATTATGGGAAGACATCTGACGGGTATATAATTAAAAGTATCTATGCTACTGATGTACAACTCAGCATTCAAACCATCTCCTCAATTAAATACAAATAATTAAAATAGCAACTATTAGCATCCTATAATTATGACTCTCAGCAATTCCATCATTATCTACTCCTTTCTCCACATGAAAATACCCTCCTGGAGAGAACTTTGTATCTGGAGTCTTCACTAAGCAGCAGGATTTTTTGCCTTTTTCCTTTATTTTATGAAAGAATAGACAATATTTATCCTTCATACATAGCTTGCATATCTCAGATTCAGAAAGTGTGTTGTTCTAAAACACACAGTAAGAAAACACTGATTTGATCCAGAGCTAAAAGTGAAAAACCTGGGGAGTTTTAAATCATGTTACATATGAGTTAATAGAATATCGTTTTAACAAATTGCTACCCATATTTATTTCTGTGTATTCAGTAATTCAAGAGGACTGTTTTACTGATAATAATAATAATAGGGCTCTTTTTGACTGGCATAGTAGCAGTTTCAATCTCTGAGGTAGCTTCAGTCCAGATTTTTGTCACACAGCTGCCATAGGGCAGCTGATGGAGCCATCCATCCATCCTGCGTTTCGGAGGGATGCGGGATAACCCAGCTCGGGGCTGCTCTCCGGAGCGGCAGAACAAGGTGAACGCGGCGTTTGCGTTGCCGCTGTTTCAGCGGGTGTACTTCGGATATTGGAGCCCTCGCCTTCCTCCACAGCCATAATAAAAGAACATATATCCCTTAAAGTTTTCACACGTCAAAGAGAAGGAACTGGCTGTGAAAAAGGGGTGTCTGGCATCTTCTGGTGGTTGGAAAGGGCATGGGTTACTTGTCCTTTCTACGAAAGTTGAAAGGGAAAGGAAGGAGTTTTATATTCAAAGGTCTTATGGAGATAAATTTACAAATAGAATCATTCAACTTGTGCGTCTTTCTTTCTCTTCTCTCTTTTTTACTATTTTTATTTTTTATTCCTCTCGGCGGATTTCAAGTCGTTGCAAATTTTGAAGCATGCTAAAAGGTTAAATGCATGCTTGGATTCTGGGAATAGAAATAAACATTTCAGTAGACTGTAGCTGGACATTTGCCTAAGTAAAGCTCTAGTGACATAAAATGTCCTTCTAAAGGAGCAAGAAGTGGTGTGTGAGTTTGCTAAGTATCTCAGAAAGCATTAATCAGCACAGCCTGAATAGAAACAACTTATTTTTGTCAGCAGCGCTTTATCTGCTTTAATTTGCTCTGCACATGTTTCCATGACAACTACGGGAAAAATAAAGTCCTGACCAAAATTTAGGGAAAGCAAGACAAAACAACCTGTTTTGGTTCCTGCCGCTCTGATAAATGGGAGTTTGGCAATCAGCTGCAGATCACAGTTTTTTTCCAGTACAGAAAGGACTTTTATTTGCATATATTTGTTCTCTCAGCTTAAGAAAACAAAAGTAGGTGCTTTATGGAAATTGTTTGTTTGCTTTCTTCCGCAGAAGAGCCTTTTTTTTTTCATGCCTTTACACAGTTAGATTTTTCTTCTTTTTAATGCAAATTGGTTTTGGCTTGACTTTTAAATCCTTCATACTTCTTTTATTTCTATTTTCCTAGCCTGTGTTGAAGACATTTTGAAACTTTGCTGAGCTGAAAAGATGAGACAAAAAAATACCAAGTTTTGCAGGGTGTATTATGTTTCCCTAGAGAGATGGATTTTGTTTGGCCGTGGTTGCTCACTGCCTTGCTGAAATGCACTATAAGTAGAGAGGTGCCATCGGAAACGATGCTGAAGAGTAGACATTTATGCTTCTTAATTCGTTTTTAGAGAAAGGATTAGAAATCTGACTAGGCATCTCAGACACTGGTGGGCTCAATCGATGCAGTTTTATTGTGCTTTAATACAAGCTAACAGCACATGCACTACACCGTCGTATTTGCTGTGCGAGCCCCTGTGACTGGCGTTACTCCATCAAGCCCACTGCTAGGAGCTTCTTGTAGAAACGCAGTTTCAAAGCACAAGGAAAAGAAAAAACACAAAGGAAAGAGCAAAAGTCAAGCTAGAATCCAGCTCCCAGCTTCTTCCAAGACTGAAAAGGTATTTTTTGAGCTTTTATGTGTTCACTTCTGCCACATAACTGCAGGCAACTTTGCTACCAGCATTTTCATTATATTGTTTAAATGATGTAGTTTGGCCAAATACTATTCAAGCAAGATAAGATCCCTTGTCTTGGAATTGCTTGCTGGAATTTAAAAAATATATGTATAATCTCTATTAGAAGGATTGGTAAATTTGTTTTGGAAAATACTATTTCTTTAAAAATATCTTGACTTTTTGTCATTTACATCATGCAAGGTAGTCTTGATTTCTTGCCAGAATTGTTCGGTGCTATTTTTGCTCTCTAGTTGCCTACATGCCGGCATGATTTTAGATCTTCAAATAAATAAATAAAATGACTGGGCCATGAAATTTCTTTTTCTCCTGTTTTCATCTGATGATCACATATGTGCTAGCATTAGGCTGTATTATGGTTTAATGTGTAAGCACGGAGATGCTTTATGATGTTAATCAGAACAGGCATATCTAAACCGCAGAGCGTGAAGGCTCCTGTTTTATGGCTTCTTGAACCCTGCGTGATGAAGCAGCGTCTCCCCTAACGCAGCGAGGCCTCCTGCTCCGCCGCGCGGCCGCCCAACGCCACGATCCATCCAGGCGCAAGGGCGTCAGCGACGGAGGAGACCAAGCGCCCACGTCGATCCTCCCGGCAAATAAAACAGGACCAGCCTTTTGTTTTCAGATATTAAACACACGAGGCCAAAGTAACTTCATTTTAAGCTTAGTAAATAATTATTCTTTGACGTCGTTCATGAGTTTCACATATTAGTTGGCCTCAGCTGAAGAAGTGTTTGCATAAATCTCTCAAGAGTCGATTGCTGCCGTGCTTTCTTGTGCCAAATATAGCCTTTAAAACTAGTTCAATCAATCCATGTGGTAAGTGTAGTGGAAAGTACTAGCAGACCTAAATTTGTTCCAAAGTCGAAAGGCAAAGGGCAGCTACTGCTTGAAGCTGCAGGATGCTGAGCCCGCTGGCCTGATGACCGTGTTTGACCATGGCCTTGGCTGAGCGCACATGAGCGGCCCAGCCGGCTGCTGCAGCGCCCAGCGCTGAGCGCGTCTGTCACACGTGCAGCGACGGCCGGGGCCGCCACGCTCGCGTCGCGCCGAAGGGACCAGCTGGGGATGGGGCACGGGAGAGAAGCCGGGGGTGCTGCGCGCGGGCCTGCAGCTGTGCGTGGGCCTGTGTGCCACGCGTAGGCCTGGTGTCACACATGGGCCTGGTGTCACACGTGGGCCTGGTGTCACACATGGGCCTGGTGTCACACGCGGGCCTGGTGTCACACATGGGCCTGGTGTCACACGTGGGCCTGGTGTCACATGCGGGCCTGGTGTCACACATGGGCCTGGTGTCGCACGCATGGGCCTGGTGTCGCACGCATGGGCCTGGTGTCACACATGGGCCTGGTGTCACATGCGGGCCTGGTGTCACACGCATGGGCCTGGTGTTGCACGCAGGCCTGGTGTCACGTGCGGGCCTGGTGTCACATGCGGGCCTGGTGTCACACGCATGGGCCTGGTGTCGCATGCATGGGCCTGGTGTTGCACGCAGGCCTGGTGTCACACGTGGGCCTGGTGTCACACGCAGGCCTGGTGTCACACACAGACCTGGTGTCACACGCATGGGCCTGGTGCTACGTACGGGCCTGGTGTCACATGCAGGCCTGGTGTCACGCATGGGCCTGGTGTCACCCGGCCTGCACCTTACCCGGGGTTTCAACAAGAGTCACCTTGCAGGGTTCTATTGTTTGTTTTAAACAAGTATTTAAAACCATGTGATTAATTCAGATTAATTCAGAGGATAAAGCGCCATGATTACTTATACAAGTGAATATAAACTATATATTCTGTTATAGCACTTTCTATCTTTAGAAATAAGACACTGTAACAGGAACTGTATTTTCCTACAATACACTTTTAGCTTGTAATTTTCTATTGCCATACTGAAAATATTTAGATCTTAAAATACCCCTCGCTTTCTGTGGCATCATCTATAAATGAAATGAGGGGCTGCCGGGCATGAAGGCAGGTGAGACACGTCTGACCGTGGTCTCTCATCGCCACTTTAGCGAGCCAGGGGTTGCATTAAGATTTCATTAACGGGTTCCCTGTCAGCACAGGCAGGATAAGAGGAGAAGAAAATGAAGCCCTGGTGGGGCCTCCCCTTCCCAGCAGCTCCGGGCAGCGCCTGCCCCTGCTCCGGGCCGTGGAGCTCCAGAAGCGCCTGATCCCAATGGAAACAAGCGGGGAATTTTGTGTGCTGGTTTGGATCGCTGCCGTCTAGCCGTTCCTGTGGGCAAGGTCCACTCCGTTGGCGAGGATGGCTGCGAGCTGCAGAATAGAAAGGCAGGGGCATGGAGGGAAGCACACAGGAGCTAGAGGGACAAAAACTGTGAAAATAGTGATTGCCAAGGACTACGGGAAGGAGGGGGGTTGCTGTGGAATAACAGATGGATCGAGGTAGCAGTTGTCCCCCCCCTCCTTTGGGGAAAGAAAAAAAGAAGAAATAAAAGACAAAAGAGAAAATATGCGATAGCCATGAGAAAACTTGAAAGTTAATGAAAAATCGACAGACTCACTGATTCAGAGTAGAATGAATGGTATTAAGGTTTATGGCTTAGTTATATTTTTCCTTTTACTCCCATTAAAAGATCAAATGATTCTGGTCTTTTTTTGTTTTCTTTTGTCTTCTTTCTTTTTTCTTTTTTCCTGACGTGAGGGGAAGCTGGAAAAATGACAAACCTGATATTTTATATGAGCTCTTTGGAGCTTCCAGTGCTGCAGCAGCGTAAGAACTTCTGTTTGGAAAAGGGGATAGAGACCAGCGCTGCTCTTCTCTAAAACTATTAACTGTTGTTATGATAGCTAAAAATACAGGCAGTTGCTATAGCAACTGGGATTGGAAGGCTCAGATGTTGCTGCTTCTCCTCGCTTTCAAAAATTGATCAAAAGAAAACTTTTCTAGCCTGTAACTATTTAATCTTCAGCTGTGATATTAGCTATTTTATCTAATTCTTCTCTTCCATCTGTTCATTTATGAATTACTTGAGCAAGGAAGCTCAATAAATTTTTTTTTGGCAAAATCTAAGCTCATACTTCACATATATTGTCACTACGTGTTAGGGTTAAAGGCTAAATAATTCTGCCTCTTAAAGTGTCGTAATAAGCACATATAAATGGCTTTTTGCTTTTATAATACTTTCAGCGTTTAAAGCATGATACAGGGTAAGCATAGATACATATTAAAATGCTGGAATTCTATTATTATTATTTTTATTTTATCCAGCATCTGTTGTCTGAGTTCCACATCTGGCCTTTTTTAAAAATTATTTTTCTAGCTCCACAGATTCACCCAGCTTGCTTCTTAGGCACTCTTTAACTTAGCAAAATCTGCCCTTTTGGTTTGGGTCTGATTTTGGCTAACTTGGTTTCTATGTAAATTTGTAAAAATTTACCCTCCGGGGTTTGGTAATATTAATTAGCATCTTTGCCAGTTTCTTTCTGCTTTTTCTGCACTGAGGTTTTGAACAGTAAATTAATCAAAATGACGCTGTGAGAGCGAATGATCATTATCAAGGACACCTCCATTGTCTGTGCCGTGTTTGGGGCGGTTTCTGTTTCTACAAAAACCCGCGTTCATGGCTGCGTTCCAGTATTTCGGGTTTGGTCAGGACGTTCCTCGCTGCGGTGCTCCTTGCTAGCGATGCCGGCGTGCGGTTTGAGCCTCCCTTACTCGATGCCTGGTGCTAGTGGAACGTTTTAGACTGCAGTTGGCTGCAAAGGCTTCAAGTGTCGAACAGGCAGCGACTACGTGAGAAGATGAATGGTCCAAGGCAAACAAAACACTCGCTGTGTCTAGGATACCCTGGAGAACTAAAGCTTTTGATGTAAGGTTCACATTTTAGGATCTGGAACGAGCATACTGCGAGGCTGGATAACTGAGCTTAAATGTAGCAGAATGGTTTAGAGGATTGTGTCCACAGGTTTGGATAGACTAATGAATTGGTTTATTATTTTGGCTAAATTATTAGCAACTGCCAAGATTATTGAATCCTAGGAGGATTAAACATTAAACTGCAAATCTGAAAACTGGCCTTTGGTTCCCAGACTTGCACCAAGCTCCCTGCAAGATCCTTTTCAATTTATATGTATATATGTATATATATATATATATATATATATATATATATATATATATATATATAATTTTACCTATGAAAAGGAAATGATGAATATGGTGCCTGTTTGGGGGATTAAATTATTTCCATACTTACTTAAGAAAAAGCCCTTGCTCTCTACGAACTCCAGACATATTCTGCCTGCTCTCTGCTTACGTTGTGCTGCCTTGATGCGTCGGGATGAAGTTTCCCCAGTGCTTAGAGCCAACCCAGCACCCAGCAGGGAGGTCAGCAGCCCCTCACGGCTGGTTTTGTTGGGAGCAGCTCCCCTTATCTGCCGAGCCTGTTGGAGTCATGGTCAGAGCCTGTCCCTGATGCGGCGGGTGCCCTGTGCCAAATGCTATCAATTAAACTCCCGTGTTAAAACTAATGCATTGTACTTGTCTGTAGTAGAGGCACATCGGGATATATGCTCCTGTTGAAAGTGTTCCAGGATTAATTTGAGGATAATAACAAAGAAAGAGAGCGAGAGGAGAGTCTTTGTGATCTCTGCTTGGTGCTGGCTGTTTACAAACCTGAGGGGAGTGCGACACATTGGCACGGTGCAGACGATGTGTCTTGGTTTCAGCACTGGGGCAAAAAAGAAAATACAAATCAGGTGTTTTAATTAGTTCTTGTTGCTGTCCTGGAGCCAAAAACACTGTGGGAACTAGACCCGTGTGGGAACCTTAACTAGTTCTCAGTGACTGAGAGCGCGTTCATGTTGTCCTGGTTTAAAACACCCCATCTGGGCGCACAGGCAACCGTCTGGGAGCGGAGGGCAGGGATGAGCAGCCCTCAGCGCTGTCTAGAAAGAACAAAATACCAGAGACCAAATCCCCCTCCTTCCTCAGGCCAGACTTGCTCTTAGTAGTGAAGGGGCATTCCATAGACTGGTGTTTCTTTAGCGATCAACAGGTTTTTTTAATCCCTTAGAATGAAATGCATGTGGAGTGCATTAGCTATGCTTCTAATCGTATACACTAATTTTTAAGTGCTTTTTAAACAAGCTTGTATGATATCATCTGGTAGGTATTTTAGATAAATTGCATGGCTTAACATTTTGTAGAATGACACAGAATCTGAATCCCTTCCTCAGTGTGGAGGAGATTTGGAGCATAATGTGTCCAAAGCCTTACACTTACCCAGAGCCTTGCACTGCAGCCTGAGAACCTCACCCAGCTATTTACACGAGATTTTGAGCCACGATAGTAGTGAGCTAATAGAGATGGCTTCTTTTAGGCATTAAGTCTGAAGCATTTCTCTTTTGAAACAAATAGATGCATACGAGCTAAAAAAAAAATGGCAGGAAGAAATTCCAAAACATTAAGTCAGTGGTAAAATATCTGTGATCACTTTGCCCCAGCTAAGCTGGATCATAAAACACAAAACCGTAGCACTGCAACACAGAGCCCTATGTCCCTTTTTAGCAGTGTTTATCGTCACCATGTGTGCCCGTTTGTTTTGGGTTTCAGCTGGAGCTGCAGGTGTGAGCTGCGTTTCAGGTTCCCTCGGGTACGCATGGGATGCGGAGCGGAGCGTTGTCCGCGCCTGGAGCGCCTCCGTGTGCGGAAACCAAACCCCGGGGTGTCGGGATGCTGCATTGGATTTTCTCTCTACTGGGGGGCCGTAGAGAAACCTCAGAAACTAGGGGATGTATATTAGAGTAAATGGCTAATGCCCTAAAAATGTGATTTTTCAGCATCCTAGGAATATTTGAAGATCAATCAGAAGTCACCAAATAGGCGCCACCACAGGAAAAAGACCGGATCTAGAGGCATAAAATGATTGAGAAACAGATGTCCAGGGTAATGTCTACCCATTGGAGACCCAAGTGCTTCTGACCTATCCAGAGCAGTCATTGTGTCCCAGGGTCTCCAGAAGGTGAAATCTCAACACAGAGCAATAGGAAGCCTGACGAGGTCTCCAAATGGACCACGGGCTGGGGCATCGGGCCCCACTTCCTAGAGATCATTTTGTTTTATTTATTTGGCCAGTCTACCCCGTAGCCCAGTTATTGGTCGCATCCCTAAAGACAGGAGGTTTTTCCTTTCCTTTCCTTTCTGCTTGAACACGTTGAACCACGAATGCTCCTCTGCCAGCAGCAGCGTTTAGGACGGACGCCTTTGGGCTCCCCTGATGTCTCTCTCCTGTTTCTGATTAAACAACTATCCTACTACGAATGACTAATCCTGGTTGTGAAAATATTATTACTTATTTGAAGATTAATTTGTTGCATTCAGAATCTTGGGAATTTGTGGCAGATCAGGTCAAGGACTGCTGGTCACAGAATGAATAGGATCTGCAATTTCAGGAGAAAAGATGATGTTACAGTTTCTGCACTAAGACCAGAATTACTATTTGGAAAGCAGGCAGGACTTTTACAAAATAAAGATAGTAAATAGCAGGTGGCATGATCGTTTTGGGGTTTTTTTTCTGTATGAAATGGACACAAATAAAAGGTTTATGTTTCTACCATAGCACTTTCCTTGCATACTTCTGATTACCTTACCATTTCAATATAGGAGACAAAAGCACATTTTTTGAGTGTAAATCACATGTCTTTTCAACTATATGTTAGCCAATACACAGTCTGGTATCACTTTTAACTTCTTATTTATTTTACTTCTTTATGTAACTAGCTAATTTACCAAATTAACTCCCCATGTCCCTGTGTTGCAAGTGTTATGTCATATTTTGTTATTTTTCTCCCTTTATTTTTTGGTGTCAATTTAAGACAACTCTGCCAGGTCACTGATTTAGGCTTTTGCCACTTACTTGTTTAGCATTTTTTGAGGTTTATTTCCTTTTTTTGCTATTTCTACATACTCTTAAGAATTCCCACAGCTGTTGACCCTGGTCTGCTGAAGAGCCAGGGGATCTGCCCCACGGGTGAGCCTGCTCCTCACAGCCAAACGCGGCGCGGTACCAGAGATACTGTTCATAATTAGCGTTTGCAATCAAAAAATCTGTAATAGGCTCAGATATTTCATCCTATTTTAAATTCAGATTCCCCTGGAAATTCCAGTAACTCAGTGTTCATTTACCTGACTTTTATCTGCACTACATTTTTTGCCACCTTGGCTGTTATGTGTGCGAAAATCCTACTTACTAAAAGCAATTCTTGAAGGACAGTCCAGCCCTCGGACTCCATGCACGTGGTTTTCTTTTCATACTTGCTTTTGCACTGCTGGCGCTGTCAGCTGGAATCCCATCCCTTCCTGAGTGCTGCCCTCGGCAAGCAGTGCTGTTAATAAAACCTTGGTTAGCATTAACAGGCCGGGTGACGCGGTCCCCAGCCAGTGCCGGGAAGGTATGAATGTCATTACCTTTCTGACGGAACTTAAAATCCCTAATTTGAGATATAGTTTTCTGTAAAATAATTATTAAATCACATAGATTATGATTAGGAGTGAAGTAAAAGCTTGTTTCTCTCCTGAGTCTTCCATTGGTGCAATATATTACTCAAGTAGCTGCAAAATCGGCTTGTCTTTATGTATTTCTCACCTGTCCCTTCTTTCAAAGGATTTTTTTCCAATTTTTCCAGTTTTTTTCCTAAAATTATTATTCCCTCACCTTTACTGTTGAAAATCAGAGCAAGAGGGATAAACTATAACTCTACTGCTGTTATAGACCTCTCTATGTGAAAGGAATTTCACATGAGCAATAGATGTTAAATGAGAAATGTTAAATAAGAACTTCTTGAAAGGGCCAGTTTCTATGCCATGAATTCTGATTTTGTTTGCATGTAATTCTACATTGATCGCAGGCCCTTTGTTATTCTTTTCAACTCTGAGCGGTCAGCACAGAGGAGAGGCTGGCGGGTTTGCTCGGAGCCTTTCGGGATGCCCGTTCCAAGGCGCAGCGGTGCGCGGCGCCGGTATTCCTCACTCCGTGTGCGCCTGGAACGCGTGTTTCCCAGCACCGCGCTATCCCGGCGGGTTGCGTGGCCGGGATGCGGATGCTCTGCGTGCCGCGGTGCGCGCCCGGTCCCGGCCGTTGCGGCGTGCGCGGGTTCCGCGGTGCCGGGTCGGCGTCGCCTGGCCCAGTGAACCCGGATTGCGTTCTGGGGCTGCATTTGGGTCGTGACATCTCGTACCTTCAACAAAAAAGGAAGCTGCGTCCCTCATTTTGGAAAAATCTCCTGCTTCCTGTTACGTTCCTCGCTTCTTTTGGTGGGGCTCCTTGGATTTGCTCCTTGGATTTGCTCCTTGGATTCGCTCGGTGACTGCTTTTCTGTTTAAGTATTAACAGGTAATAAGCCTTAAAGCTGAGCTGGCCCACAGTTACCTGTTTGGTTTTGTTATTAGTTAAGGGACTTGCACATTATTAACAACTGTGTGAGATTATTGAGGTGAAGTGAGAGTTTGGGGGGAAAGAAACAGAGTCATATGAATAATTCTATGTTTGTTTTGTGTATTAAACAAAGAAGTTGTCCAGCAGAGAGATGTAGGCTGATTACTTTATAGTCTTTCGTATCTATGAGATAATTAGCTCTGAGTGTAATTACTGAGGCATTAGATAAGGAGGACACTGAATTTTTGCAAGCTCCGTGAAGTAGCCAGGTGCAAGGCTGTCAATACTGCCAGTAATTACCATGTGGATGCCAGAAGAATCGGAACTAGGCCTGCAAAGTGCAGGTCACATCATTGACAGTCTTTAAAAGTAATACATGGACATGTAAACCACCAGAGCTGGCATTTCTCCATGAATTGATTGACACCTCAACATCTAATGTAAGGAGAAGAACTTGTAATTTATACTTCCTTCAGTACCACTCAGTTATTGAACACCTGCAATACTGCCGCTCACACGGGTAGGCCGGTTAATGCATAGTATCTGAAATTTTAGTTTGCAGAAAATAGAGATGGGATGAACTTAACTGGATGAGATGTATAACCTCTCTCCAATGGGCCGGTGTTACACAATATATTACGCCAAGGAGAACTTTGAAAACTGAAGAAGCTGGAATAAAATAGAAAAGCAAAATTATGAGTCCTTTCTAGAAGGAAAAATGGAGTAAACTGAGATTATTTAACCTAAAGAAAGAACTTGGCCTAAAGAAAGCTGTGAAGGCACGTTTTTTTTTTTCCAAAAAAAAAAAAAAAAAAAAGGCAAGGCAGCAGGAAAACTGAAGGGAATTATTTGTCACTACCATGTAAAATTGGACGAGAATTAAAGTTGCAAATTGCAGCAAGGATGTTTTCTATTACCTGTTATTGGAAACTTTCTAAGGGTGAAGAACTGAAATAAATGGCCCATTAGGCTTTGGAATTTCCACTTTGGAGATCTTTAAGAAGTGATTGTGTGTCAAGAGTGAGATAGGGAAGGCTGATCCTGGCTTCAGGCACAGCTCAAGACAAAATGACTGCTTGATGCCCCTTTCAATCCTGTTTTCTGTGATTCCTGAAGCGTTTTCATAGATATATTAAGTGTGAGGCTTCTAAATGCAATTAGTACAATTCATCAAGAATGCCTCAGTTTAAAATGCAAAAAAAGAGAAGAAAGAGAATTAATGAGAGAAATGAAAAAGATGAACTAAAAATAGGACTTCAAATGAGAACCTCCCTCTCTTGGCAATGAGAATCCTGACTAGCAGGTAAACCTGGATGAGAATGACTTGTAGCACTTAAGAAGCAATCCCTTTTTTTAAAAAAAAAAAAAAAAAACAGAAATAATGCTTTATTTTGTTTCCTAGTGGAGACTTTTACCAAGCTGATATAAATGAACGGAAAGAGAGCTCGGCCTAACCGTATGGTGTTAGCACGGCGCTGTGTATCACTGTATTTATCAGCTGGCTTTCAGCTGTCGCGTTGCTGCCCAGACCGTTACCGTCAGGGAAACTCACGGCTCCTTGAGGTTGGTTTCCTCTTGACTGCCCTGAGCAGCTTTTCCTTTGGCTAACTGTGACAGCACACTACTGCTGTCCTTTTGAGATGAATTCGTTAAGGAGAATCCGTTAATGAACACCCTGGCCAGCACGGACCCCTTCAGGTTTCCATTTGTGACTTCCTTCTATCAAGAAAGTTACCATTTTATCCTAATTTCCATCTCCTGTCCTTGGCCCAGTGATTTACCCAAGTGCGAAGCGCTGGCCCGTTTTGGCATGGATCCCTGGGGAGGATCCGTGCGAGGATGGCACGGACACCCCGCCGGAGCGAGCTGGCCTGAGCTTCCGAGGATCCGGAGAAACCGGTATCTTCATGCCAAGACGGTACGCAGGCACAATAACTAACTGCCAATTACGCTCTTCAGTGCAGTGGTGCTAATTATGATTTCAATGAGATGAAACATAATTATGAAAAATAATGGGACGGCAGTGATCATTCCCTGAGCATTCTTGACTTTAACTGATACTGAAAGATCTGTTTGTTGCTGGCTCAGCTGCGGTTCTGTCTGAAACACGGCCAGTTGGGTATTGCTCTTTCTCCGTCCAAAGAAGAGCTCGTAGACGTGTCGGTAAGGAATGCTGCTTTGACCAAAGATACCTTTTGGTCTCTTAGATACCACTGAAAATTAAGTGAAACAAAATGGAGACAATTACAGGTATCTGCAAATTCACTTGGGTGAGATGAAATGGTGAGAAGAGTCAAGTGTATTATGCGAAATACAGTACTAAAATGTACAAAAAATCCTATGTGGGCTAAAGCAGGATGAAACTCTATCAGTTTGTTAGTTAAATACGCTTTTTTCTTAAAAAAAATCATCAAGGCATTGGTTGAAACAGTCACAATAGTGGAAAGAGTTGAAACTGTTTGGAATACTTTAATTTTGTTGTGGATTAAGTCTGTGGGATTTGGGGTTTTTTTCTTGTCACAGATTGAGGGTTAATGGTAAACAGAAGCTCCAAATCATTAAGTCAGATACTTAAAGTGAGGCTTACTGAATCAAGAATTAATTCTCAGCATTAAAAGTAATGAAAACCATGGTAAAAATAAGAGTGAGTGTTTTAGTTACAATTATAGGCAGAATATTGAAAAAGTCAAAGGCCTACTTTTGCAAACGCCCAGCAAGGATTCCTATGTTAAGACTTGTGGATCTGAGGAATCATATACAGTGGGCAAAACTCCTGTCCTTTGGTAGAAAGTAGATAATTGTAACAATCTGTCCAAATATTTCCCTCTGCACTAAGTGGAAAGGAGTTTTGATGAGGAAGGAGCTGGATCGTAATGAGGTGATCCTGCCTCTCTGCTCAGCCCTGGTGAGGCCACATCTGGAGTATTGTGTCCAGTTCTGGGCTCCACAGGACAAGAGGGATGTGGAGCTGCTGGAGAGAGTCCAGCGCAGGGCTACGAGGATGATCAGGGGCCTGGAACATCTGCCCTGTGAGGAGAGGCTGAGGGAGCTGGGCCTGTTCGGCTGGAGAAGAGAAGGCTGAGAGGGGACCTGAGCAGTGTCTAGAAGTACCTCAAGGGAGGCAGTGAGGAGGATGGGGCGGCCTCTTTTCACTGGTGGCCACTGACAGAACTAGAGGAAATGGCCACAAACTGAAACACCAAAAGTTCCACAGGAACTTAAGGAAAAATTTCTTCCCAGTGAGGGTGCCAGAGCCCTGGAACAGGCTGCCCAGAGAGGTTGTGGAGTCTCCTTCTCTGGAGATCTTCAAACCGGCTTGGACGCAGTCCTGTGCCACGTGCTCTAGGTGACCCTGCGTGTGCAGGGGGTTGGACTAGATGATCTCTAGAGGTCCCTGCCAACCTTCAGCATTCTATGATTCTATAACATTCTCAACTCATGTATGGAAGAGCCAGGTGGTGGCTCTTCAGTTCCTTGGATTATTTTGCCAGGGTTGAAAATCCACTCTAATCCTTTCTTTTCTTTTTTTTTTTTTTCCCTGTCTCTCCAGTTTCTTTGACATTCCAGCTGGTGTCCACAGTATCAGTCCCCCAGCAGCCCCCGAGGGCAGCCCAGAGGGGCGGCAGGGGCTGCCGCTGTTGGTGGGAGCTGTGCAGGTGGCTGCGGCCTGGTGGCAGCCCCACGCTCAGCAGCCCGTCCTGGCTGCAGGTGCCACGGCTGGTGCAGCGCGTGGAGAAACGTCCGCATGGCCACGGACACGTCTGCACGGCCATGGACACGTCTGCGTGGCCGGGCACGGACCTTTCTGCTGCCGAGCAGCCTGTGCCCGGGCAAGAAGGTCTCCATCCTGCTGCAGCCACCCCACCGGTGTGCGCCCCGAGGGGACACCCGCTGCGGGGTCACAGGTGGCCCTCAGTGACAGCGGGGCCCTCTGTGACTGCGCTGCTGTGACATCCTGGCCCGGCGGGCTCGGCCCGCAGTGTTCGGGACGACGGCAGCGGGAGAGGACGGGAGCGAAGGTGCTGGCCCAAAAGCCCCCTGAGCACCCAGGAATTCCCCGTTGCCCCCGGGCAGCTCCGTGGAGTTTGGCCACGCGGCCAGGATGGCGGAGCGACTCCCCGGCCACCGCTCGGTGGCTGCTGAGGAGCAGGAGGAGGATGGGGCGGTTGCAGCGAGCATGTGCGACCTGGAGCCCCACTCGAGCCGCGCGCCCGAGGAGGCGCCGTCGGGTGAGTGCGGGGGCCGCGCTGGCCGCGCCGGGGCCACGAGCTCTCGCCGTGCGGCCGGCAGCAGCGTGCGCAGGGCAGAGCGCTCCGCTGCCTCCTGCAGCTCCGGGCAGCCCTGCAGCTCTGCCCGCTCCCTTCCCGCCAGCTCCCGGTGCGGATCTGCCCACGGAGGAGGCAGAGGAAGCCCTGGAGCGCGTGCGCGCCTTTCTGCAGCGTGGAGGGAAGGTGAGTGTCGCCGTCCCGCTCGGGGCTGCCCGGCCTCTCCTGCCGGCGCCCTCGGGCCGCTCCGACGGCCCCACGGGGCTGCTGGCGCTGGGGGCTGCTCCCTCGCAGGCGCCCACGTGTCGCTGCAGCCCCTGCCATGCGCTGGTGCTGCCGGCCGCGCGCCGGCCCCTCTGACGCTCTCTCCTCGTCCCTCTGCTCCTGCAGCAGGAAGAGGCCGAGAAGCTGCATTTTCTGGCCTGCGTCTGCACCCTCTGCGCAGCGTCCTGCCCGCCCGGCCTGCCCGCTCTGCTGCTGCGCCAGGAGCTGTGGCAGTGCAAATCCCGGCTGGCAGAGGCGCTGGAGGTGAGGGCACGCGGGGCTCCGGGGCTGCTCGGGAGGGCCCCGGCCCCGCTCCGCAGCAGGACGGGCTGCTGTGAGCGCGGGGACGTGTGGGGGGCTGGCTGGAGGGCACAGCCGCTTGTGGGGCCCTGGCAGCTCCCTGCGACCCTTCCCGCTTGTGCTGTCCAGGTGCTGCTGCAGGAGGAGCCCAGGAACCACCTGGGCACGGCCGTGCGGCAGCAGGTCATGCTCTGCATCAGTGCCATGAGGTAGCTGCCCCAGGCCTGGCTGGGCCACGGCCTCCCCAGCAGATACCCCAGAGGGCCCCAGTCCTGCAGGGAGCCTTCCCTCGTCCTGGGGGAGTCTCCCATTGGCATCTGGGGGCACCAAGAGGGTTGGAGCCGGGAGAGCAGAGAGGGCCCTGGAGCTCTCCCATGGGTGCGGGCCTTTCCCCAGGGCTGAGGCAGGAGGTGGGGACATCACTGGGCCCCCCTGCCCGCTGTGTCCCCTGTCCCTGGACAGCGTGCTGGCGAGAAGAGGTGACTCCCATGGGGCTCCCTCCCGGCCTGGCCTGGCCATCGCTCACGGGCCTCCCGAGCCCCGGGTGCATCCCCCTGCCCAGGACAGAAGGGTGTTGCTGGCTGCTGCCAGCCCAGGCACTGGAAGCCCCTCTCTGCTCGCAGCAAAGCCGGGCTGCTGCTGGAGCGCGAGCTGGAGGGCCTGCTGGACGCCTGCTTCTCCAGCGTCTTCTCCCTGCCTCCACGGGAGCACCTGGATGCTGCTCTCTACTCCCAGGTGGGTGCTGGCTGCTCCAGGGAGGCTCAGGGCAGGCTCCCCGCTTGCCTCTCCCTCGCCCCTGCCCTGTCCCCCTTGCCCTGGACAGGGCCATGGGCAGTGTCCCCAGGGCCGTGGGCAGTGTCCCCAGGCTGCGCCCTGTGCAGCAGCAGCAGCAGCAGCAGCTCCCCTGCCCTGGGGGCTCTCCTGCCCTCAGCACTGCTCTACACGTCCCCCTGGCACGGGAGGAATTCCGAGCCCTCTCTGACAGCCGGGGGGCAATGGGGAAGAAGCGCCTCAGCCCTCTGTCCCCCTTGCAGATGCTGGAGGCCATGGACAGCATGCTGCAGGCCTTGATGCTCGGCAGCCCTTCCTCCAGCGTGCTGGACATGAAGACCATCCTGCAGGTCTGGTATTGCCAGGAGCAGAGCCGCCAGCTCCAGGCCCTGTGCTGGGATGGGGGGAGTTGTCCAGCAGCGGCTGCAGAGAGCCCAGTGCGGAGAGGGGACAAGCTCCCTCACGGGAACGGGGATCCCCACAGTTCTCCTGTGTGAGCCCAGTGTCCCTTGGTACAGACAACACCCCCTCCTCCTCAACCCGCTCCTGCCCTCATTACAACCCCCATGGGCTCCTGCTGTCACATCAGGCCCGTCTGGGAGATCTGCCCCACAGGCACAAGGGACTCTGGACACAAGATCCCCTCTCCGGGCTCTGCCGGGCTCCAAGGCACAAACCTGGCCAGGCATTTTGCGGGACACAGGGCAGAGCAGCAGCTTTTCTCCTTGCAGCTCCTCCTGCCCTACGCCGAGTGCCAGCAGGCAGCTGTGCACGAGAGGGCTGTGGGACGCCTGGCGAAGCTGGGGGATCTCCTGACCAGCTCTTCCTTGGTGTCGGTAAGGAGCCCGTGGTGCAGGCCAGCTGCAGCCACTGCCTGTCCCTTGTCACATGCGGCCGTGTCCTGGAGCTCCAGGCTGCCTCCAAGGGAAGCCACCAAGGCTCCGGCTCAGCCGGGATCCAAGCCTGCAAGGAGCATGGGCCAGGGCTTTGATCCCGAGCGCTGCCCTCCGGCCTCGTGGCAGCACTACCTCCCTTTCCCAGGTCCGGGAATGCTTCCAAGTGGGCGGTGCCAGCTGTGGCAGCTTCTTGGAGAGGAGCGTGCCGGTCCTGGGGCAGCTGGTGGGACATCTCACCCTGTGCGGCGCCTGCCAGGACGAGGGCAGCAGTGACGAGGCTGCGGATGCCCTGTGGCACCTCTACGAGTTCCTCGTGCAGGGAGCGAGTAAGAATTTCTGTGTGGTTGCAATTCCCCTCGCCCACCCCTTGCAATAGGCCCAGCGCCTCCCTGGGCGTCCTACTGCGCTCTCTGTCCTGCTGGGGCCTTTTCCCCTGCCAGGGGAGGTTTGTCCCTGGCACCCTCCGTGGGCCGTGTCCAGCTGTGCAGCCTTCATGCTCAGGGCCCTGTGTTTCCCCTCCCGCGCAGGCAGGGAGCCGTCGCAGGAGAGTGCCTGGCAGCAGGAGCTCCGAGAGGACTGGGAAACCGCAGGCACCTTGAGGCTTTCCCGGTCCAGGGACACCAGGGCAATGAGCAGGGTAAGGAGGCCTCCCTGGCTGGGGCCTCCAGCTGTGGGGTCAGCTGCAACGTGGACGCGGAGAGGGGCGGCTGCAGGTGGGGCTGAGGAGAGGGCTGGCACTTTCCTTAGGCCAGGACTAGCCCGGGGCTTCCTTCCTGCATCCCGCAAGCTCTGCTTCCCTGCAGGAGCAGCGGGTGGGACCTTAACCCCAGGCACCAGCCCCATCCCAGCGCCGTCACCGCAGCCAGCAGAGACCCGGCTCCTGGCTCGGAGGGACTCGCTGTGCCAGCGCTGCCCCGTGTCGCTCTCAGGGCCACGCGCTGCTCAGCCAGGCCATGCAGTCGGGATCCTGGCTGTGACGTCTCTCGGGGCTGCCTTCTTCTCTGCCCTAGATGTTTGGGAAGCACCTGTGGCCGGACGAGAAGGCAGAGGCCGTCCTTGTAGCCATCCGGGGCATGAGAGCCTGCAGCAGCTACGACCCGCAGGCGGCTGCTCACATGCTGGACGAGCTCGTCACGGACGACGCGGGCCTTTTGGAGCATGTGAGTAGCCTGCGGGTGGCACGGCCGGGGTTCAGCCCCTTTGGGGGCTTGTTTTTCCCCCGAGTGCTCGTGTACCAGGCACCCAACTGCCTCTGTGGCCAGCCCAGAGCGGTGGCAAGGGCAGACCTTCTCCGTGGGAGCTGGGCAAAGGGCTGCAGTGCGGCAGAGCCTCACACTCTGCCATGTGGGCTGCAGGTGCCCAGGCTGGTGCAGACGATGTGGGAAACCATCCTGGCCGTGCGGGATGCGTCTGCACGGCGCAGCCTGGACAGGGCTCTTCTCCAGCTGAGCAGCGCGTGCCCGGACAAGGTGGTCGCCAGCCTGCTGAGCTGCTGCCCCTCGTGTGACAGGTCTGTGCTGGCCGGGGCAGGGGCAGGGACAGGGCTGCGGCCTCGCAGGCCACGGGGCTGCAGCCGCGGCAGCCGCTGACCAAGCGCTCTGGGCCCGCAGCGCCGCCGGGGCCATGTGGAAGGTGCTGCTGTCCAGGCCGGGCGCCGCGGAGCCGGTGCTGCGGGAGCTGCTCCGTGCGCTGCAGGACTGGCGGCTGCGCGAGGCAGCGGCCTCGGCCGCCTCTTCCCTGGCCGTGAGTTTGTGGGGGAAGCCCCGCTCTGCCCTCGGGTTGCCCCTGCCCTGCGGCGAGAGGCCGGGCTCCCGCTGCCCCTCTCCATGCAGCCCCAGGCCGGGGCCTCCCGGGACGCACGGGCCCAGCGCGGGACGGGGGCTGCGGCTGGCAGGGCCTGGCCAGCGCCAGCTTGCTGGGCTGCTGGGCCTGCTTGGGGCCCTCTGCACACCCGCACACACGGAGCTGGCCGGAGCGGCTGCGTGTCCCCCTGCACCCCTGCATCGCCCTGCGCGTGCGGCACGTGCTCAGCCTGCGCTGGGGACAGGACCAGGGGCCACGGCCACGTGAGGGCTCCAGGCAGCAGAAACGTCACCAGGGCCCAGTCAGGGGAGCCAGGGTGGCCTCCAGGCTACGCGTGGCCCTCCAGGGGGATGTTCCCACTGCCCAGGAAGGCTCATGGTGGCTCTGTGGCACCGAGCCCCAGGAGCTGCCGTGGCTCTGCTCTGGCCAGGCAGCCCCTCCAAGGCGCAGGGCGCTGCGAGGAGCCTCACCCCGAGCTCCAGCAGCACAGGAGGGACATCTCACAGCAAGGGCTGTCTCTGGCTTTCTCTGCAGGCAACGCGTGCGCTGCACGAGATCCTCCAGCAGCCCCCCTGCCTGCACGAGCTAGGGAAGTTCTTCCCCCCGCTCCTGCTGGCGCTGCTCTTCCAGAGCGCCTTCCTGGCAGCGCTGGAGCAGGAGCAGTCGGACGCGCTGTGGGGGAGATGCCGAAGGGAGGAGGCCACGTGCAGCAGCCCCGTGAGGTGCTCCATCACGTCCCCGCCGTCCCCGCCAGGCAGGGCTGCAGGCAGCGCCGGGGCTGCGAGTGTGAGCGGGTGTTTTCTCTGCACACAGGCTTGCAGTGCAGACCATCAAAGCACTGCTGTGCCAGGCCGGCTTCGAGAACGTGGTGCTGGCCATGGCAAGGAAGGGCGGCTGGGACATGCTCCTGCGCGCCGAGACCCATCACCAGGGAGTGGGTTTGCTGGCCAGGTGAGAGCCCCCGTCTCCCCGCTCTGCTGCAGCATTTCGCCCCTGTGCACAGGGTGGCTCTCAGAGCCCACGGGGGTGCCCAGTTCTGCACACAAAGGTGGCTTTGTTCTGTGCGTGGTGGCCCAAGGGATGTGATGGGAGGCAGTGAGGGTGCAGGCTCAGGAGAGCTTTGCCTGGGCTGCTCAGGCCTCACAGAGCCTTCTTCCCTCCGCCAGAGAGATGAGGAGGAGCCCAAGAGCGCTGCGCCTTGTGCTGCTCCAACGGCTGGGAGCGCTGCTCTTGCGCCAGGAGCCCTGCACGGAGATCCCTGCCATGGCTTTCCTGGTGGAGGTGAGCCTCGTGTGGGCACTGCCCTTCTGGGCTGCTTCTAGCTCCAGCTGTAGCCCCAGCTGCGGGACGGAGGGCCCCGAGCGCCAGTGGGGCAGTGGGTGTTCTGCCATGAGTCCCCTCGGCCTTGGCCCCTCTGCAGCGGGCTCCTTCTTGTCCCCACATGTACTTGGTGCCTCCGTTGTGTTGTGTCTCTGTCCCAGGGCCCCTCCAGAGCACGGGGACAGGAGGCTGGTGCAGGGAGGGCAGGAGCAGGCCAAGGCTGGGCCCTCGCTGTGCCCTGAGGCCCCAGGCAGGGAGGGGGTCCCGGGGCTCCCTGCAGTCACTGCTGCCCTTGGCCAGGCTTCCTCTGAGCCCGCTGCCCTTGCCCGGAGCTGCTGGTGGCATCCAGCGGTGTCCGACACAGGGAGCACTGCGGCCACTGCCACCTTCTCTGTGCTGTGCATTGCAGCTGCTGGCCTGCAGTGACCTTCATGCATATGAGGATATTTTCCTGGGAATCTCTGCGATGTCCCTGGAGAGTCACTGCAGGGTTATGCGCAAGCTGGGACTCAGGAGCCTCCTCGTGCTGTGCAGGAGACAGGAGATGGTGAGCAGGGCATCACTGGGGGAAGCTGTGTGAGCTGGGTGCCAGGGAACAGGCTGGCTTGGACTTTGCTGGGCCTGGGGAGCTGAGGGGGCTGCAGATCTCGGCCCAGCACCCAGCAAGCCATCTCCCAACGGCTGGGAGACAGAGGGAAGCTGCTGTCTAATAAGGTGCCAGGGTAGCCTTTTATTTCTGTTTTTTTAAATTGAACTCGTATTTCCCACATCCAGGTCGGAAGAATGCGTGTCCTGATGCCTCAGCTCATGAGATACTTGCAGGATGAGGACAGGGACATGAGCGGCCAGGCCCTCCTGGTGCTCAGCCATGTGGTCCGTGTCCTGGAGGGACCAAGGCTCATGGACATGGCTCCGCAGCTGGCTGAGAAGCTCCTGCCCCTCTTTGAGGATGTAAGGCGGGGGGCAGAGCCGTGGGGCCGGCCGGTGTGCGCGGGAGGCTGCCAGGAGCCCTTCTGCCCGGGCTCTTGGGATACTGCCCTGCGCTGCCCACGCTGTCCTGGCTGCAGGGCTGCATTGCACCAGTGCAGCCTGTGCAGGAAGCTGCCACGTGCGGTGCCAGGGCTGAGCACTTCTCTCTTCCTTGCCACCAGGAGTGCGAGCACACACGAAGGATCTCCATGCAGCTCTTCAGCAGGCTCGTGGAGACAGCAGCGGGCAGGGCAAAGGAGCAGATGAAGCAGCACGTGCACACGAGCACGCTGCCACTGCTCTTCCACCTGCAGGATGAGAGCCCCAGCGTGGTGGAGGTACGGCTGAGCAATGGGGCACGCTGGGGAGCCCAGTGGCCACGTTGGGAATAGCCGTGGGAGGTGGTCCTGGCCGAGGCCTGCCTGGATGTCTCTGGGGCTGCAGCCCTTCAGCCTCCCGCTGGCCTGGGCTGCAGCTCAGCAGCTCTCGGCAGTCTCTGCCGTGCTGCCTGTCCAGGATAGGGTGGCTCAGGTGCTGCTTGCTCCATGTTTCTGCCCTCCACTGAGGGGGCCAAGGACCCCAAAGCAGATTCAGTGCCCTGCTGCTGCCCCTTGCCATGAAGGGCCAGCAAATGCTTAGGGTTGGAAGGGACCTCTAGAGATCATCTAGTCCAAATGCCCTGAGCCTTGTCAAGAGGAGGGCGGTGGGGGGCACAGGCTCTTGTCCCATGGGCTGCGGTGGCATCTCCCCGTTTCTTCCATGTGCAGGCTGCTCAGGAAGCCCTCCTTGGTGCCGCCAAGCTCCTCAGGTGGAAGGAGCTGAGGCGCTTGGCTCAGAGCCAGCAGACTTGGCTCATCAGCAAGTGCCTGGTAAGGACAGTCCCCAGGCCGCAGCCCAGCGCGGAGCAGCTCTTTCCTCCCCCGTGCCCAGTGTGTGTGGCTGGCGGCTCCGGGTGCAGGATCAGCCCTCGCGGGCTCTCCTGCAGGCTCCTCTGCCTGTGCTGAGCCCTGGGTGCTGCAGCTGCCCCTGGCCCCGCGGGGCCTTGCAGCAGGAGGGCCCCTCCGTGCGCGGGGCAGCAGGGCCCTCCGCTGCCTCCAACGCCGGCTCAGGCTGCCCGGCCTCTGCGGGGTCCTGAGTGTGGTGGCAGGGGGAGGCGGCTGCTCCTGGGGGAAGGACGGCGAGAGGACGGTGTGCGCTGAGCCCTGTGCTCTCCCCAGCTGGCCAGGAGCAGGGGCAGGAGGAGGGCGGACCAATACCTGCGCCAGAGCCTGTCCTACCTGGAGAGCAGCCAGGAGTCCCTGCGCGAGGCGGCCGTGCGGTTCCTGGGTGAGCCCCGAGCCCTGGGCTCCATCGCTGTCCTGGGACAGCTCGGCCTCAGCCCCGGCGGCTGCGCTGGCAGCAAAAGCAGCCCCGTGGCTGCTGCAGCCCCCGAGCCTGAGGCAGCGCCGGGCGCCTGGAGGCTCCAGCCGCCCTCAGGCATCTCCGCCCGCAGCGGTGGGGCTGGCGGGAGCCCCTCGAGCAGGAGCCCTGCGGGTGACACTGGGGAAAGGGACTGGGGTGAGCCCGGCCCGAGGGGACGGGGGTGCCCTGCGGGTGACACTGCGGAAAGGGACTGGGGTGAGCCCGGCCTGAGGGGACGGGGGTGCCCTGCGGGTGACACTGCGGAAAGGGACTGCGGTGAGCCCAGCCCGAGGGGACGGGGGTGCCCTGCGGGTGACACTGGGAAAGGGACTGCGGTGAGCTCGGCCCGAGGGGACGGGGGTGCCTGGCCAGGGGGGCAGCACTGGGGGAACAGCTTTGAGGAGCAGCATTTATGGGGCGCTGTGTGTGGGCCTAGGGCATGCTGGGCAGCGCGGCGGGGAGCAGAGCAAGGAGACGGTGGAGGCCATCTGTGAGAGTGAGTGAGGGCAAGCGGGGGTCACACGGGGCTGGGGGGACCAAGAGAGACCCTGGCCAAGGAGCTCCCATCCCCACGTAGGTGAGGAGGGCTCTGCTGCCCGAGAGGAGCGGAGCAGGGTGCTGTGGGGAGAGCAGAGAGACATTCCAGGCACCTTGGGCACATTCCTGGGCAGCAGCTGCCGGCTAATCCAGCAGAGCCCCTGGCTCCATCCTGGCTGTGGCCAGAGCTGGCTGGGACGGGTGGTGTTAGGAGGAGAGGCCTGGGGCCTGGGGGATATGGGGGCTTCCTCTGAGCTCGTGCTTCCCCCTCAGCCCTGAAAGGCCTGCAGGAGGACAGCAGCCCATCCATCTCTGCCCTGGCCACCCAAACCGTGCTCATCCTGAGAGCTGCAGGGAAGGGGGCTGCACCCACGGGCACCCAGGAAGGCCTGTGCGACCGCCTGAGGAGAGCGTGGCAGAGGCGGCGCTGCCCTCTGCGCGGTGCCAGTCTGTGCTGCTGGCGCTCGGCCGCGTCCTGACGCCAGGCTGCTCTGCGCACCGGCCTCGCCAAAGAAACGTTCCTGTCTCTTCACCGTGTGCCCTGTCTGTTCTTTGGCGAACCAAGGAGTAGAAAACGTGGGTTGTGAAGGGATTGGGGTCCCCCTCTTAGAGGAGTCTCCTTCTTAGAGAAGGGGGAAGGGAAATATCACACAGACACGGCCAACAGTACCACACAGCCAATGTCAGGGCTTCCAGCGGGAGTATGGTAGTGGGGAGGTGAGGATAGGAAATAGTCACAGAGGGTCCTCTTTCACCCCTCCTGGGAAACCTGCAGGCTCAGTTACTTCCCTGGAATGCCTGTACACCAATGCCCGAAGCATGGGGAATAAGCAGGATGAACTGGAGATCTGTGTGCGGTCCCAGCGCCATGATCTCATTGGAATCACAGAGACGTGGTGGGATAGCTCACACGACCGGAGCGCTGCCATGGAAGGCTATGTGCTCTTTAGAAATGACAGGCTGGGACGGCGAGGTGGTGGAGTTGCTCTTTATGTGAGAGAGCAACTGGAATGCATGGAGCTCAACCTGGGAGTGGAGGATGAGCGAGTTGAGAGCTTGTGGGTAAGGGTTAGAGGGCAGGCTAATGGGGGAGACACTGTGATGGGTGTCTGCTACAGGCCACCTGGCAGGACGAGGAGGTTGATGAGGCCTTCTATAGGCAGCTGGATATTGCCTCACGGTCACAGGCCCTGGTTCTCATGGGGGACTTCAGCTACCCCGACATCAACTGGGAGGACAACACAGCCAGGCACAAACAGTCCTGGAGGTTCCTGCAGAGCGTCGACGATAACTTTTTGATGCAGGTTGTGGAGGAGCCGACGAGGAGAGGTGGCTACTGGACCTCGTGCTATCAAATAGGGAGGGACTTGTAGGAGATGTGAAGGTGGGGGGTAGCCTCGGCTGCAGTGACCATGAGTTGGTGGAGTTCAGGATCCAACGAGGAGGAGGCAGGGCTGTAAGTAGCCTTGCGACGATGGACTTCAGGAGGGCCAACTCCAGCCTCTTCAGAGACCTCTTTGGAAGAATCCCATGGGCTAGTGCTCTAGAAGGCAGGGGGGCCCAAGAGAGCTGGTTAGTTTTCAAGTGGCACTTCCTCCACGCCCAGCAACAGTGCATCCCTGTGTGTAGGAAGGCAGGCAGAGGGGGCAGGAGACCTGCGTGGATGAGCCAGGAGCTTGTGGCAATGCTCGAGCAGAAGGCAGCGGTGTACAGAATGTGGAAAAAAGGACAGGTCCCCTGGGAGAAATACAGGAACGTAGTCAGGGAATGCAGAGATGTGACAAGGAAACGTAAGGCGCGGTTGGAACGCAATCTGGTAAGAGACGTTAAAAATAACAAGAAAAACTTCTTCAAATATATGAACAGCAAAAGGAAGATCAGGGAAAACGTGGGTCCGCTGGTGAACGGGATGGGCCCCCTGGTTAGGAATAACACAGAAAAAGCAGAGTTGCTGAATGCCTTCTTTGCTTCGGTGTTTACCAAGGGCAGCCCTTTAGAACCCCAGGCCTCAGGGACAAGAGAAGAAGCCTGGAGACAGGAGGACTAGCCTTGGGTAGAGGAAGATTGGGTCAGAGAGCACCTAAGGAACCTCGAGGAAGGAAGCTCAGAGGGTGGTGATCAGCACTGCAGAGTCCAGTTGGAGGCCTGTAGGTAGTGGTGTCCCCCAGGGGTCAGTCCTTGGTCCAGTCCTGTTCAATTTATTCATCAATGACCTGGATGAAGGCACAGAGTGCTCCCTCAGCAGGTTTGCTGATGATACCAAACTGGGAGGAGTAGCCGATACCCCAGAGGGCTGCGCTGCCATCCAGAGGGACCTGGACAGACTGGACAACTGGGCGGAGAGAAACCTCATGCAGTTCAACAAGGCCAAGTGCAGAGTCCTGCACCTGGGGAGGAATAACCCCAGACACCAGTACAGGCTGGGGACTGACCTTCTGGAGAGCAGCTCTGCGGAGAAGGACCTGGGTGTCATGGTGGACAACAAGTAGACCATGAGGCAGCAGTGTGCCCTCGTGGCCAAGAAGGCCAATGGGATCCCAGGGTGCATTAAGAAGAGCGTCTCCAGCAGATCGAGGGAGGGGATCCTGCCCCTCTGCTCAGCTCTGGTGAGGCCACATCTGGAGTATTGTGTCCAGTTCTGGGCGCCACAGGACAAGAGGGATGTGGAGCTGCTGGAGAGAGTCCAGCGCAGGGCTACGAGGATGATCAGGGGCCTGGAACATCTGCCCTATGAGGAGAGGCTGAGGGAGCTGGGCCTGTTCAGCCTGGAGAAGAGAAGGCTGAGAGGGGACCTGAGCAGTGTCTAGAAGTACCTCAAGGGAGGCCGTGAGGAGGATGGGGCCGGCCTCTTTTCACTGGTGGCCACCGACAGAACTAGAGGAAACGGCCACAAACTGAAACACCAAAAGTTCCACAGGAACTTAAGGAAAAATTTCTTAGCAGTGAGGGTGCCAGAGCCCTGGAACAGGCTGCCCAGAGAGGTTGTGGAGTCTCCTTCTCTGGAGATCTTCAAACCCGCTTGGACGCAGTCCTGTGCCACGTGCTCTAGGTGACCCTGCGTGTTCCGGGGGTTGGACTAGATGAGCTCGAGAGGTCCCTGCCAACCTTCAGCATTCTATGATTCTATAACATTCTCAACTCATGCATGGAAGAGTCGGGTGGTGGCTCTTCAGTTCCTTGGATTATTTTGCCAGGGTTGAAAATCCACTCTAATCCTTTCTATTATTTATTTATTTATTTATTTATTTATTCCCTGTCTCTTCAGTTTCTTTGACATTCCAGCTGGTGTCCACGGTAACAGTCCCCCAGCAGCCTCCGAGGGCAGCCCAGAGGGGCGGCAGGGGCTGCCGTTGGTGGTGGGAGCTGTGCAGGTGGCTGCGGCCTGGTGGCAGCCCCACGCTCAGCAGCCCGTCCTGGCTGCAGGTGCCACGGCTGGTGCAGCGCGTGAAGAAACGTCCGCATGGCCACGGCCACGTCTGCACGGCCATGGACACGTCTGTGTGGCCGGGCACGGAGCTTGCTGCTGCCGAGCAGCCTGTGCCCGGGCAAGAAGGTCTCCATCCTGCTGTAGCCACCCCACCGGTGTGCGCCCCGAGGGGACACCCGCTGCGGGGTCACAGGTGGCCCTCAGTGACAGCGGGGCCCTCTGTGACTGCGCTGCTGTGACATCCCGGCCCGGCGGGCTCGGCCCGCAGTGTTCGGGACGACGGCAGCGGGAGAGGACGGGAGCGAAGGTGCTGGCCGAAAAGCCCCCTGAGCACCCAGGAATTCCCCGTTGCCCCCGGGCAGCTCCGCGGAGTTTGGCCACGCGGCCGGGATGGCGGAGCGACTCCCCGGCCACCGCTCGGTGGCTGCTGAGGAGCAGGAGGAGGATGGGGCGGTTGCAGGGAGCGTGTGCGACCTGGAGCCCCACTCGAGCCGCGCGCCCGAGGAGGCGCCGTCGGGTGAGTGCGGGGGCCGCGCTGGCCGCGCCGGGGCCACGAGCTCTCGCCGTGCGGCCGGCAGCAGCGTGCGCGGGGCAGAGCGCTCCGCTGCCTCCTGCAGCTCCGGGCAGCCCTGCAGCTCTGCCCGCTCCCTTCCCGCCAGCTCCCGGTGCGGATCTGCCCACGGAGGAGGCAGAGGAAGCCCTGGAGCGCGTGCGCGCCTTTCTGCAGCGTGGAGGGAAGGTGAGTGTCGCCGTCCCGCTCGGGGCTGCCCGGCCTCTCCTGCCGGCTCCCTCGGGGCGCTCCGACGGCCCCACGGGGCTGCTGGCGCTGGGGCCGCTCCCTCGCAGGCGCCCACGTGTCGCTGCAGCCCCTGCCATGCGCTGGTGCTGCCGGCCGCGCGCCGGCCCCTCTGACGCTCTCTCCTCGTCCCTCTGCTCCTGCAGCAGGAAGAGGCCGAGAAGCTGCATTTTCTGGCCTGCGTCTGCACCCTCTGCGCAGCGTCCTGCCCGCCCGGCCTGCCCGCTCTGCTGCTGCGCCAGGAGCTGTGGCAGTGCAAATCCCGGCTGGCAGAGGCGCTGGAGGTGAGGGCACGCGGGGCTCCGGGGCTGCTCGGGAGGGCCCCGGCCCCGCTCCGCAGCAGGACGGGCTGCTGTGAGCGCGGGGACGTGTGGGGGGCTGGCTGGAGGGCACAGCCGCTTGTGGGGCCCTGGCAGCTCCCTGCGACCCTTCCCGCTTGTGCTGTCCAGGTGCTGCTGCAGGAGGAGCCCAGGAACCACCTGGGCACGGCCGTGCGGCAGCAGGTCATGCTCTGCATCAGTGCCATGAGGTAGCTGCCCCAGGCCTGGCTGGGCCACGGCCTCCCCAGCAGATACCCCAGAGGGCCCCAGTCCTGCAGGGAGCCTTCCCTCGACCTGGGGGAGTCTCCCATTGGCATCTGGGGGCACCAAGAGGGTTGGAGCCGGGAGAGCAGAGAGGGCCCTGGAGCTCTCCCGTGGGTGCGGGCCTTTCCCCAGGGCTGAGGCAGGAGGTGGGGACATCACTGGGCCCCCCTGCCCGCTGTGTCCCCTGTCCCTGGACAGCGTGCTGGCGAGAAGAGGTGACTCCCATGGGGCTCCCTCCCCGCCTGGCCTGCCCATCGCTCACGGGCCTCCCGAGCCCCGGGTGCATCCCCCTGCCCAGGACAGAAGGGTGTTGCTGGCTGCTGCCAGCCCAGGCACTGGAAGCCCCTCTCTGCTCGCAGCAAAGCCGGGCTGCTGCTGGAGCGCGAGCTGGAGGGCCTGCTGGACGCCTGCTTCTCCAGCGTCTTCTCCCTGCCTCCACGGGAGCACCTGGATGCTGCTCTCTACTCCCAGGTGGGTGCTGGCTGCTCCAGGGAGGCTCAGGGCAGGCTCCCCGCTTGCCTCTCCCTCGCCCCTGCCCTGTCCCCCTTGCCCTGGACAGGGCCATGGGCAGTGTCCCCAGGGCCGTGGGCAGTGTCCCCAGGCTGCGCCCTGTGCAGCAGCAGCAGCAGCAGCAGCTCCCCTGCCCTGGGGGCTCTCCTGCCCTCAGCACTGCTCTACACGTCCCCCTGGCACGGGAGGAATTCCGAGCCCTCTCTGACAGCCGGGGGCAATGGGGAAGAAGCGCCTCAGCCCTCTGTCCCCCTTGCAGATGCTGGAGGCCATGGACAGCATGCTGCAGGCCTTGATGCTCGGCAGCCCTTCCTCCAGCGTGCTGGACATGAAGACCATCCTGCAGGTCTGGTATTGCCAGGAGCAGAGCCGCCAGCTCCAGGCCCTGTGCTGGGATGGGGGGAGTTGTCCAGCAGCGGCTGCAGAGAGCCCAGTGCGGAGAGGGGACAAGCTCCCTCACGGGAACGGGGATCCCCACAGTTCTCCTGTGTGAGCCCAGTGTCCCTTGGTACAGACAACACCCCCTCCTCCTCAACCCGCTCCTGCCCTCATTACAACCCCCATGGGCTCCTGCTGTCACATCAGGCCCGTCTGGGAGATCTGCCCCACAGGCACAAGGGACTCTGGACGCAAGATCCCCTCTCCGGGCTCTGCCGGGGCTCCAAGGCACAAACCTGGCCAGGCATTTTGCGGGACACAGGGCAGAGCAGCAGCTTTTCTCCTTGCAGCTCCTCCTGCCCTACGCTGAGTGCCAGCAGGCAGCTGTGCACGAGAGGGCTGTGGGACGCCTGGCGAAGCTGGGGGATCTCCTGACCAGCTCTTCCTTGGTGTCGGTAAGGAGCCCGTGGTGCAGGCCAGCTGCAGCCACTGCCTGTCCCTTGTCACATGCGGCCGTGTCCTGGAGCTCCAGGCTGCCTCCAAGGGAAGCCACCAAGGCTCCGGCTCAGCCGGGATCCAAGCCTGCAAGGAGCGTGGGCCAGGGCTTTGATCCCGAGCGCTGCCCTCCGGCCTCGTGGCAGCACTGCCTCCCTTTCCCAGGTCCGGGAATGCTTCCAAGTGGGCGGTGCCAGCTGTGGCAGCTTCTTGGAGAGGAGCGTGCCGGTCCTGGGGCAGCTGGTGGGACATCTCACCCTGTGCGGCGCCTGCCAGGACGAGGGCAGCAGTGACGAGGCTGCAGATGCCCTGTGGCACCTCTACGAGTTCCTCGTGCAGGGAGCGAGTAAGAATTTCTGTGTGGTTGCAATTCCCCTCGCCCACCCCTTGCAATAGGCCCAGCGCCTCCCTGGGCGTCCTGCTGCGCTCTCTGTCCTGCTGGGGCCTTTTCCCCTGCCAGGGGAGGTTTGTCCCTGATGCTTCCGTGGGCCGTGTCCATCTGTGCAGCCTTCATGCCGAGTGCCCTGTGTTTCCCCTCCCGCGCAGGCCGGGAGCCGTCGCAGGAGAGCGCCTGGCAGCAGGAGCTCCGAGAGGACTGGGAAACCGCAGGCACCTTGAGGCTTTCCCGGTCCAGGGACACCAGGGCAATGAGCAGGGTAAGGAGGCCTCCCTGGCTGGGACCTCCAGCTGTGGGGTCAGCTGCAACGTGGACGCGGAGAGGGGCGGCTGCAGGTGGGGCTGAGGAGAGGGCTGGCACTTTCCTTAGGCCAGGACTAGCCCGGGGCTTCCTTCCTGCATCCCGCAAGCTCTGCTTCCCTGCAGGAGCAGCGGGTGGGACCTTAACCCCAGGCACCAGCCCCATCCCAGCGCCGTCACCGCAGCCAGCAGAGCCCCGGCTCCTGGCTCGGAGGGACTCGCTGTGCCAGCGCTGCCCCGTGTCGCTCTCAGGGCCACGCGCTGCTCAGCCAGGCCATGCAGTCGGGATCCTGGCTGTGACACCTCTCGGGGCTGCCTTCTGCTCTGCCCTAGATGTTTGGGAAGCACCTGTGGCCGGACGAGAAGGCAGAGGCCGTCCTTGTAGCCATCCGGGGCATGAGAGCCTGCAGCAGCTACGACCCGCAGGCGGCTGCTCACATGCTGGACGAGCTCGTCACGGACGACGCGGGCCTTTTGGAGCATGTGAGTAGCCTGCGGGTGGCACGGCCGGGGTTCAGCCCCTTTGGGGGCTTGTTTTTCCCCTGAGTGCTCGTGTACCAGGCACCCAACTGCCTCTGTGGCCAGCCCAGAGCGGTGGCAAGGGCAGACCTTCTCCTTGGGAGCTGAGCAAAGGGCTGCAGTGCGGCAGAGCCTCACACTCTGCCATGTGGGCTGCAGGTGCCCAGGCTGGTGCAGACAATGTGGGAAACCATCCTGGCCGTGCGGGATGCGTCTGCACGGCGCAGCCTGGACAGGGCTCTTCTCCAGCTGAGCAGCGCGTGCCCGGACAAGGTGGTCGCCAGCCTGCTGAGCTGCTGCCCCTCGTGTGACAGGTCTGTGCTGGCCGGGGCAAGGGCAGGGACAGGGCTGCGGCCTCGCAGGCCACGGGGCTGCAGCCGCGGCAGCCGCTGACCAAGCGCTCTGGGCCCGCAGCGCCGCCGGGGCCATGTGGAAGGTGCTGCTGTCCAGGCCGGGCGCCGCGGAGCCGGTGCTGCGGGAGCTGCTCCGTGCGCTGCAGGACTGGCGGCTGCGCGAGGCAGCGGCCTCGGCCGCCTCTTCCCTGGCCGTGAGTTTGTGGGGGAAGCCCCGCTCTGCCCTCGGGCTGCCCCTGCCCTGCGGCGAGAGGCCGGGCTCCCGCTGCCCCTCTCATGCAGCCCCAGGCCGGGGCCTCCCGGGACGCACGGGCCCAGCGCGGGACGGGGGCTGCGGCTGGCAGGGCCTGGCCAGCGCCAGCTTGCTGGGCTGCTGGGCCTGCTTGGGGCCCTCTGCACACCCGCACACACGGAGCTGGCCGGAGCGGCTGCGTGTCCCCCTGCACCCCTGCATCGCCCTGCGCGTGCGGCACGCGCTCAGCCTGCGCTGGGGACAGCACTAGGGGCCAGGGCCACGTGAGGGCTCCAGGCAGCAGAAACGTCACCAGGGCCCGGTCAGGGGAGCCAGGGTGGCCTCCAGGCTACGTGTGGCCCTCCAGGGGGATGTTCCCACTGCCCAGGAAGGCTCATGGTGGCTCTGTGGCACCGAGCCCCAGGAGCTGCCGTGGCTCCGCTCTGGCCAGACAGCCCCACCAAGGCGCAGGGCGCTGCGAGGAGCCTCACCCCGAGCTCCAGCAGCACAGGAGGGACATCTCGCAGCAAGGGCTGTCTCTGGCTTTCTCTGCAGGCAACGCGTGCGCTGCACGAGATCCTCCAGCAGCCCCCCTGCCTGCACGAGCTAGGGAAGTTCTTCCCCCCGTTCCTGCTGGCGCTGCTCTTCCAGAGCGCCTTCCTGGCAGCGCTGGAGCAGGAGCAGTCGGACGCGCTGTGGGGGAGATGCCGAAGGGAGGAGGCCACGTGCAGCAGCCCCGTGAGGTGCTCCATCACGTCCCCGCCGTCCCCGCCAGGCAGGGCTGCAGGCAGCGCCGGGGCTCCGAGTGTGAGCGGGTGTTTTCTCTGCACACAGGCTTGCAGTGCAGACCATCAAAGCACTGCTGTGCCAGGCCGGCTTCGAGAACGTGGTGCTGGCCATGGCAAGGAGGGGCGGCTGGGACATGCTCCTGCGCGCCGAGACCCATCACCAGGGAGTGGGTTTGCTGGCCAGGTGAGAGCCCCCGTCTCCCCGCTCTGCTGCAGCATTTCGCCCCTGTGCACAGGGTGGCTCTCAGAGCCCACGGGGGTGCCCAGTTCTGCACACAAAGGTGGCTTTGTTCTGTGCGTGGTGGCCCAAGGGATGTGATGGGAGGCAGTGAGGGTGCAGGCTCAGGAGAGCTTTGCCTGGGCTGCTCAGGCCTCACAGAGCCTTCTTCCCTCCGCCAGAGAGATGAGGAGGAGCCCAAGAGCGCTGCGCCTTGTGCTGCTCCAACGGCTGGGAGCGCTGCTCTTGCGCCAGGAGCCCTGCACGGAGATCCCTGCCATGGCTTTCCTGGTGGAGGTGAGCCTCGTGTGGGCACTGCCCTTCTGGGCTGCTTCTAGCTCCAGATGTAGCCCCAGCCGCGGGACGGAGGGCCCCGAGCACCAGTGGGGCAGTGGGTGTTCTGCCATGAGTCCCCTCGGCCTTGGCCCCTCTGCAGCGGGCTCCTTCTTGTCCCCACGTGTACTTGGTGCCTCCGTTGTGTTGTGTCTCTGTCCAAGGGCCCCTCCAGAGCATGGGGACAGGAGGCTGGTGCAGGGAGGGCAGGAGCAGGCCAAGGCTGGGCCCTCGCTGTGCCCTGAGGCCCCAGGCAGGGAGGGGGTCCCGGGGCTCCCTGCAGTCACTGCTGCCCTTGGCCAGGCTTCCTCTGAGCCCGCTGCCCTTGCCCGGAGCTGCTGGTGGCATCCAGCGGTGTCCGACACAGGGAGCACTGCGGCCATTGCCACCTTCTCTGTGCTGTGCATTGCAGCTGCTGGCCTGCAGTGACCTTCGTGCATATGAGGATATTTTCCTGGGAATCTCTGCGATGTCCCTGGAGAGTCACTGCAGGGTTATGCGCAAGCTGGGACTCAGGAGCCTCCTCGTGCTGTGCAGGAGACAGGAGATGGTGAGCAGGGCATCACTGGGGGAAGCTGTGTGAGCTGGGTGCCAGGGAACAGGCTGGCTTGGACTTTGCTGGGCCTGGGGGGCTGAGGGGGCTGCAGATCTTGGCCCAGCACCCAGCAAGCCATCTCCTAACGGCTGGGAGACAGAGGGAAGCTGCTGTCTAATAAGGTGCCAGGGTAGCCTTTTATTTCTGTTTTTTTAAATTGAACTCGTATTTCCCACATCCAGGTCGGAAGAATGCGTGTCCTGATGCCTCAGCTCATGAGATACTTGCAGGACGAGGACAGGGACATGAGCGGCCAGGCCCTCCTGGTGCTCAGCCATGTGGTCCCTGTCCTGGAGAGACCAGTGCTCATGGACATGGCTCCGCAGCTGGCTGAGAAGCTCCTGCCCCTCTTTGAGGATGTAAGGCGGGGGGCAGAGCCGTGGGGCCGGCCGGTGTGCGCGGGAGGCTGCCAGGAGCCCTTCTGCCCGGGCTCTTGGGATACTGCCCTGCGCTGCCCACGCTGTCCTGGCTGCAGGGCTGCATTGCACCAGTGCAGCCTGTGCAGGAAGCTGCCACGTGCGGTGCCAGGGCTGAGCACTTCTCTCTTCCTTGCCACCAGGAGTGCGAGCACACACGAAGGATCTCCATGCAGCTCTTCAGCAGGCTCGTGGAGACAGCAGCAGGCAGGGCAAAGGAGCAGATGAAGCAGCACATGCACACGAGCACACTGCCACTGCTCTTCCACCTGCAGGATGAGAGCCCCAGCGTGGTGGAGGTACGGCTGAGCAATGGGGCACGCTGGGGAGCCCAGTAGCCACGTTGGGAATAGCCGTGGGAGGTGGTCCTGGCCGAGTCCTGCCTGGATGTCTCTGGGGCTGCAGCCCTTCAGCCTCCCGCTGGCCTGGGCTGCAGCTCAGCAGCTCTCGGCAGTCTCTGCCGTGCTGCCTGTTCAGGACAGGGTGGCTCAGGTGCTGCTTGCTCCATGTTTCTGCCCTCCACCGAGGGGGCCAAGGACCCCAAAGCAGATTCAGTGCCCTGCTGCTGCCCCTTGCCATGAAGGGCCAGCAAATGCTCTAAGCCTTGTCAAGAGGAGGGCGGTGGGGGGCACAGGCTCTTGTCCCATGGGCTGCGGTGGCATCTCCCCGTTTCTTCCATGTGCAGGCTGCTCAGGAAGCCCTCCTTGGTGCCGCCAAGCTCCTCAGGTGGAAGGAGCTGAGGCGCTTGGCTCAGAGCCAGCAGACTTGGCTCATCAGCAAGTGCCTGGTAAGGACAGTCCCCAGGCCGCAGCCCAGCGCGGAGCAGCTCTTTCCTCCCCCGTGCCCAGTGTGTGGGGCTGGCGGCTCCGGGTGCAGGATCAGCCCTCGCGGGCTCTCCTGCAGGCTCCTCTGCCTGTGCTGAGCCCTGGGTGCTGCAGCTGCCCCTGGCCCCGCGGGCCCTTGCAGCAGGAGGGCCCCTCCGCGCGCGGGGCAGCAGGGCCCTCCGCTGCCTCCAACGCCGGCTCAGGCTGCCCGGCCTCTGCGGGGTCCTGAGTGTGGTGGCAGGGGGAGGCGGCTGCTCCTGGGGAAGGACGGCGAGAGGACGGTGTGCGCTGAGCCCTGTGCTCTCCCCAGCTGGCCGGGAGCAGGGGCAGGAGGAGGGCGGACCAATACCTGCGCCAGAGCCTGTCCTACCTGGAGAGCAGCCAGGAGTCCCTGCGCGAGGCGGCCGTGCGGTTCCTGGGTGAGCCCCGAGCTCCATCGCTGTCCTGGGACAGCTCGGCCTCAGCCCCGGCGGCTGCGCTGGCAGCAAAAGCAGCCCCGTGGCTGCTGCAGCCCCCGAGCCTGAGGCAGCGCCGGGCGCCTGGAGGCTCCAGCCGCCCTCAGGCATCTCCGCCCGCAGCGGTGGGGCTGGCGGGAGCCCCTCGAGCAGGAGCCCTGCGGGTGACACGGGGGAAAGGGACTGGGGGGAGCCCGGCCCGAGGGGACGGGGGTGCCCTGCGGGTGACACTGGGGAAAGGGACTGGGGTGAGCCCGGCCTGAGGGGACGGGGGTGCCCTGCGGGTGACACTGCGGAAAGGGACTGGGGTGAGCCCAGCCCGAGGGGACGGGGGTGCCCTGCGGGTGACACTGGGAAAGGGACTGGGGTGAGCCCGGCCCGAGGGGACGGGGGTGCCTGGCCAGGCGGGCAGCACTGGGGGAACAGCTTTGAGGAGCAGCATTTATGGGGCGCTGTGTGTGGGCCTAGGGCATGCTGGGCAGCGCGGCGGGGAGCAGAGTAAGGAGACGGTGGAGGCCATCTGTGAGAGTGAGTGAGGGCAAGCGGGGGGTCACACGGGGCTGGGGGGACCAAGAGAGACCCTGGCCAAGGAGCTCCCATCCCCACGTAGGTGAGGAGGGCTCTGCTGCCCGAGAGGAGCAGAGCAGGGTGCTGTGGGGAGAGCAGAGAGACATTCCAGGCACCTTGGGCACATTCCTGGGCAGCAGCTGCCGGCTAATCCAGCAGAGCCCCTGGCTCCATCCTGGCTGTGGCCAGAGCTGGCTGGGACGGGTGGTGTTAGGAGGAGAGGCCTGGGGCCTGGGGGATATGGGGGCTTCCTCTGAGCTCGTGCTTCCCCCTCAGCCCTGAAAGGCCTGCAGGAGGACAGCAGCCCATCCATCTCTGCCCTGGCCACCCAAACCGTGCTCATCCTGAGAGCTGCAGGGAAGGGGGCTGCATCCACGGGCACCCAGGAAGGCCTGTGCGACCGCCTGAGGAGAGCGTGGCAGAGGCGGCGCTGCCCTCTGCGCGGTGCCAGTCTGTGCTGCTGGCGCTCGGCCGCGTCCTGACGCCAGGCTGCTCTGCGCACCGGCCTCGCCAAAGAAACGTTCCTGTCTCTTCACCGTGTGCCCTGTCTGTTCTTTGGCGAACCAAGGAGTAGAAAACGCGGGTTGTGAAGGGATTGGGGTCCCCCTCTTAGAGGAGTCCCCTTCTTAGAGAAGGGGGAAGGGAAATATCACACAGACACGGTGAACAGTACCACACAGCCAATGTCAGGGCTTCCAGCGGGAGTATGGTAGTGGGCAGGTGAGGATAGGAAATGATCACAGAGGGTCCTCTTTCACCCCTCCTGGGAAACCTGCAGGCTCGGTTACTTCCCTGGAATGCCTGTACACCAATGCCCGAAGCATGGGGAATAAGCAGGATGAACTGGAGATCTGTGTGCGGTCCCAGCGCCATGATCTCATTGGAATCACAGAGACGTGGTGGGATAGCTCACACGACCGGAGCGCTGCCATGGAAGGCTATGTGCTCTTTAGAAATGACAGGCTGGGACGGCGAGGTGGTGGAGTTGCTCTTTATGTGAGAGAGCAACTGGAATGCATGGAGCTCAACCTGGGAGTGGAGGATGAGCGAGTTGAGAGCTTGTGGGTAAGGGTTAGAGGGCAGGCTAATGTGGGAGACACTGTGGTGGGTGTCTGCTACAGGCCACCTGGGCAGGACGAGGAGGTTGATGAGGCCTTCTATAGGCAGCTGGATATTGCCTCATGGTCACAGGCCCTGGTTCTCATGGGGGACTTCAACTACCCCGACATCAACTGGGAGGACAACACAGCCAGGCACAAACAGTCCTGGAGGTTCCTGCAGAGCGTCGACGATAACTTTTTGACGCAGGTTGTGGAGGAGCCGACGAGGAGAGGTGGCTACTGGACCTCGTGCTATCAAATAGAGAGGGACTTGTAGGAGATGTGAAGGTGGGGGGTAGCCTCGGCTGCAGTGACCATGAGTTGGTGGAGTTCAGGATTTAACGAGGAGGTGGCAGGGCTGTAAGTAGCCTTGCGACGATGGACTTCAGGAGGGCCAACTTTAGCCTCTTCAGAGACCTCCTCAGAAGAATCCCATGGGCTAGAGCTCTAGAAGGCAGGGGGCCCAAGAGAGCTGGTTAGTTTTCAAGCGGCACTTCCTCCATGCCCAGCAGCAGTGCATCCCTGTGTGTAGGAAGGCAGGCAGAGGGGGCAGGAGACCTGCGTGGATGAGCCGGGAGCTTGTGGCAATGCTCAAGCAGAAGGCAGCGGTGTACAGAATGTGGAAAAAAGGACAGGTCCCCTGGGAGAAATACAGGAACGTAGTCAGGGAATGCAGAGATGTGACAAGGAAAGCTAAGGTGCGGTTGGAACGCAATCTGGTAAGAGACGTTAAAAATAACAAGAAAAACTTCTTCAAATATATGAACAGCAAAAGGAAGATCAGGGAAAACGTGGGTCCGCTGGTGAACGGGATGGGCCCCCTGGTTAGGAATAACACAGAAAAAGCAGAGTTGCTGAATGCCTTCTTTGCTTTGGTGTTTACCAAGGGCAGCCCTTTAGAACCCCAGGCCTCAGGGACAAGAGAAGAAGCCTGGAGACAGGAGGACTAGCCCTGGGTAGAGGAAGATTGGGTCAGAGAGCACCTAAGGAACCTTGAGGAAGGAAGCTCAGAGGGTGGTGATCAGCGGTGCAGAGTCCAGTTGGAGGCCTGTAGGTAGTGGTGTCCCCCAGGGGTCAGTCCTCGGCCCAGTCCTGTTCAATTTATTCATCAATGACCTGGATGAAGGCACAGAGTGCTCCCTCAGCAGGTTTGCTGCTGATACCAAACTGGGAGGAGTAGCCGATACCCCAGAGGGCTGCGCTGCCATCCAGAGGGACCTGGACACACTGGACAACTGGGTGGTGAAAAACCTCATGCAATTCAACAAGGCCAAGTGCAGAGTCCTGCACCTGGGGAGGAATAACCCCAGACACCAGTAAAGGCTGGGGACTGACCTTCTGGAGAGCAGCTCTGCGGAGAAGGACCTGGGTGTCATGGTGGACAAGTAGACCATGAGGCAGCAGTGTGCCCTCGTGGCCAAGAAGGCCAATGGGATCCCAGGGTGCATTAAGAAGAGCGTCTCCAGCAGGTCGAGGGAGGGGATCCTGCCCCTCTGCTCAGCCCTACTGAGGCCACATCTGGAGTATTGTGTCCAGTTCTGGGCTCCACAGTACAAGAGGGATGTGGAGCTGCTGGAGAGAGTCCAGCGCAGGGCTACGAGGATGATCAGGGGCCTGGAACATCTGCCCTGTGAGGAGAGGCTGAGGGAGCTGGGCCCGTTCAGCTGGAGAAGAGAAGGCTGAGAGGGGACCTGAGCAGTGTCTAGAAGTACCTCAAGGGAGGCAGTGAGGAGGATGGGGCCGGCCTCTTTTCACTGGTGGCCACCGACAGAACTAGAGGAAACGGCCACAAACTGAAACACCAAAAGTTCCACAGGAACTTAAGGAAAAATTTCTTAGCAGTGAGGGTGCCAGAGCCCTGGAACAGGCTGCCCAGAGAGGTTGTGGAGTCTCCTTCTCTGGAGATCTTCAAACCCGCTTGGACGCAGTCCTGTGCCACGTGCTCTAGGTGACCCTGCGTGTTCCGGGGGTTGGACTAGATGAGCTCGAGAGGTCCCTGCCAACCTTCAGCATTCTGTGATTCTATAACATTCTCAACTCATGCATGGAAGAGTCGGGTGGTGGCTCTTCAGTTCCTTGGATTATTTTGCCAGGGTTGAAAATCCACTCTGATCCTTTCTATTCTTTATTTATTTATTTATTTATTCCCTGTCTCTTCAGTTTCTTTGACATTCCAGCTGGTGTCCACAGTATCAGTCCCCCAGCAGCCTCCGAGGGCAGCCCAGAGGGGCGGCAGGGGCTGCCGTTGTTGGTGGGAGCTGTGCAGGTGGCTGCGGCCTGGTGGCAGCCCCACGCTCAGGAGCCCGTCCTGGCTGCAGGTGCCACGGCTGGTGCAGCGCGTGGAGAAACGTCCGCATGGCCACGGACACGTCTGCACGGCCATGGACACGTCTGCGTGGCCGGGCACGGACCTTTCTGCTGCCGAGCAGCCTGTGCCCGGGCAAGAAGGTCTCCATCCTGCTGCAGCCACCCCACCGGTGTGCGCCCCGAGGGGACACCCGCTGCGGGGTCACAGGTGGCCCTCAGTGACAGCGGGGCCCTTTGTGACTGCGCTGCTGTGACATCCTGGCCCGGCGGGCTCGGCCCGCAGTGTTCGGGACGACGGCAGCGGGAGAGGACGGGAGCGAAGGTGCTGGCCGAAAAGCCCCCTGAGCACCCAGGAATTCCCCGTTGCCCCCGGGCAGCTCCGCGGAGTTTGGCCACGCGGCCGGGATGGCGGAGCGACTCCCCGGCCACCGCTCGGTGGCTGCTGAGGAGGAGGAGGAGGATGGGGCGGTTGCAGGGAGCGTGTGCGACCTGGAGCCCCACTCGAGCCGTGCGCCCGAGGAGGCGCCGTCGGGTGAGTGCGGGGGCCGCGCTGGCCGCGCCGGGGCCACGAGCTCTCGCCGTGCGGCCGGCAGCAGCGTGCGCGGGGCAGAGCGCTCCGCTGCCTCCTGCAGCTCCGGGCAGCCCTGCAGCTCTGCCCGCTCCCTTCCCGCCAGCTCCCGGTGCGGATCTGCCCACGGAGGAGGCAGAGGAAGCCCTGGAGCGCGTGCGCGCCTTTCTGCAGCGTGGAGGGAAGGTGAGTGTCGCCGTCCCGCTCGGGGCTGCCCGGCCTCTCCTGCCGGCTCCCTCGGGGCGCTCCGACGGCCCCACGGGGCTGCTGGCGCTGGGGCCGCTCCCTCGCAGGCGCCCACGTGTCGCTGCAGCCCCTGCCATGCGCTGGTGCTGCCGGCCGCGCGCCGGCCCCTCTGACGCTCTCTCCTTGTCCCTCTGCTCCTGCAGCAGGAAGAGGCCGAGAAGATGCAGTTTCTGGCCTGCGTCTGCACCCTCTGCGCAGCGTCCTGCCCGCCCGGCCTGCCCGCTCTGCTGCTGCGCCAGGAGCTGTGGCAGTGCAAATCCCGGCTGGCAGAGGCGCTGGAGGTGAGGGCACGCGGGGCTCCGGGGCTGCTCGGGAGGGCCCCGGCCCCGCTCCGCAGCCGGACGGGCTGCTGTGAGCGCGGGGACGTGTGGGGGGCTGGCTGGAGGGCACAGCCGCTTGTGGGGCCCTGGCAGCTCCCTGCGACCCTTCCCGCTTGTGCTGTCCAGGTGCTGCTGCAGGAGGAGCCCAGGAACCACCTGGGCACGGCCGTGCGGCAGCAGGTCATGCTCTGCATCAGTGCCATGAGGTAGCTGCCCCAGGCCTGGCTGGGCCACGGCCTCCCCAGCAGATACCCCAGAGGGCCCCAGTCCTGCAGGGAGCCTTCCCTCGTCCTGGGGGAGTCTCCCATTGGCATCTGGGGGCACCAAGAGGGTTGGAGGCGGGAGAGCAGAGAGGGCCCTGGAGCTCTCCCGTGGGTACGGGCCTTTCCCCAGGGCTGAGGCAGGAGGTGGGGACATCACTGGGCCCCCCTGCCCGCTGTGTCCCCTGTCCCTGGACAGCGTGCTGGCGAGAAGAGGTGACTCCCATGGGGCTCCCTCCCCGCCTGGCCTGCCCATCGCTCACGGGCCTCCCGAGCCCCGGGTGCATCCCCCTGCCCAGGACAGAAGGGTGTTGCTGGCTGCTGCCACCCCAGGCACTGGAAGCCCCTCTCTGCTCGCAGCAAAGCCGGGCTGCTGCTGGAGCGCGAGCTGGAGGGCCTGCTGGACGCCTGCTTCTCCAGCGTCTTCTCCCTGCCTCCACGGGAGCACCTGGATGCTGCTCTCTACTCCCAGGTGGGCGCTGGCTGCTCCAGGGAGGCTCAGGGCAGGCTCCCCGCTTGCCTCTCCCTCGCCCCTGCCCTGTCCCCCTTGCCCTGGACAGGGCCATGGGCAGTGTCCCCAGGGCCGTGGGCAGTGTCCCCAGGCTGCGCCCTGTGCAGCAGCAGCAGCAGCAGCTCCCCTGCCCTGGGGGCTCTCCTGCCCTCAGCGCTGCTCTACACGTCCCCCTGGCACGGGAGGAATTCCGAGCCCTCTCTGACAGCCGGGGGCAATGGGGAAGAAGCGCCTCAGCCCTCTGTCCCCCTTGCAGATGCTGGAGGCCATGGACAGCATGCTGCAGGCCTTGATGCTCGGCAGCCCTTCCTCCAGCGTGCTGGACATGAAGACCATCCTGCAGGTCTGGTATTGCCAGGAGCAGAGCCGCCAGCTCCAGGCCCTGTGCTGGGATGGGGGGAGTTGTCCAGCAGGGCTGCAGAGAGCCCAGTGCGGAGAGGGGACAAGCTCCCTCACGGGAATGGGGATCCCCACAGTTCTCCTGTGTGAGCCCAGTGTCCCTTGGTACAGACAACACCCCCCCCTCCTCAACCCGCTCCTGCCCTCATTACAACCCCCATGGGCTCCTGCTGTCACATCAGGCCCGTCTGGGAGATTTGCCCCACAGGCACAAGGGACTCTGGACACAAGATCCCCTCTCCGGGCTCTCCCGGGCTCCAAGGCACAAACGTGGCCAGGCATTTTGCGGGACACAGGGCAGAGCAGCAGCTTTTCTCCTTGCAGCTCCTACTGCCCTACGCCGAGTGCCAGCAGGCAGCTGTGCACGAGAGGGCTGTGGGACGCCTGGCGAAGCTGGGGGATCTCCTGACCAGCTCTTCCTTGGTGTCGGTAAGGAGCCCGTGGTGCAGGCCAGCTGCAGCCACTGCCTGTCCCTTGTCACATGCGGCCGTGTCCTGGAGCTCCAGGCTGCCTCCAAGGGAAGCCACCAAGGCTCCGGCTCAGCCGGGATCCAAGCCTGCAAGGAGCGTGGGCCAGGGCTTTGATCCCGAGCGCTGCCCTCCGGCCTCGTGGCAGCACTGCCTCCCTTTCCCAGGTCCGGGAATGCTTCCAAGTGGGCGGTGCCAGCTGTGGCAGCTTCTTGGAGAGGAGCGTGCCGGTCCTGGGGCAGCTGGTGGGACATCTCACCCTGTGCGGCGCCTGCCAGGACGAGGGCAGCAGTGACGAGGCTGCGGATGCCCTGTGGCACCTCTACGAGTTCCTCGTGCAGGGAGCGAGTAAGAATTTCTGTGTGGTTGCAATTCCCCTCGCCCACCCCTTGCAATAGGCCCAGCGCCTCCCTGGGCGTCCTGCTGCGCTCTCTGTCCTGCTGGGGCCTTTTCCCCTGCCAGGGGAGGTTTGTCCCTGACGCTTCCGTGGGCTGTGTCCATCTGTGCAGCCTTCATGCTCAGGGCCCTGTGTTTCCCCTCCCGCGCAGGCAGGGAGCCGTCGCAGGAGAGCGCCTGGCAGCAGGAGCTCCGAGAGGACTGGGAAACCGCAGGCACCTTGAGGCTTTCCCGGTCCAGGGACACCAGGGCAATGAGCAGGGTAAGGAGGCCTCCCTGGCTGGGACCTCCAGCTGTGGGGTCAGCTGCAACGTGGACGCGGAGAGGGGCGGCTGCAGGTGGGGCTGAGGAGAGGGCTGGCACTTTCCTTAGGCCAGGACTAGCCCGGGGCTTCCTTCCTGCATCCCGCAAGCTCTGCTTCCCTGCAGGAGCAGCGGGTGGGACCTTAACCCCAGGCACCAGCCCCATCCCAGCGCCGTCACCGCAGCCAGCAGAGCCCCGGCTCCTGGCTCGGAGGGACTCGCTGTGCCAGCGCTGCCCCGTGTCGCTCTCAGGGCCACGCGCTGCTCAGCCAGGCCATGCAGTCGGGATCCTGGCTGTGACATCTCTCGGGGCTGCCTTCTTCTCTGCCCTAGATGTTTGGGAAGCACCTGTGGCCGGACGAGAAGGCAGAGGCCGTCCTTGTAGCCATCCGGGGCATGAGAGCCTGCAGCAGCTACGACCCGCAGGCGGCTGCTCACATGCTGGACGAGCTTGTCACGGACGACGCGGGCCTTTCGGAGCATGTGAGTAGCCTGCGGGTGGCACGGCCGGGGTTCAGCCCCTTTGGGGGCTTGTTTTTCCCCTGAGTGCTCGCGTACCAGGCACCCAACTGCCTCTGTGGCCAGCCCAGAGCGGTGGCAAGGGCAGACCTTCTCCGTGGGAGCTGGGCAAAGGGCTGCAGTGCGGCAGAGCCTCACACTCTGCCATGTGGGCTGCAGGTGCCCAGGCTGGTGCAGACAATGTGGGAAACCATCCTGGCCGTGCGGGATGCGTCTGCACGGCGCAGCCTGGACAGGGCTCTTCTCCAGCTGAGCAGCGCGTGCCCGGACAAGGTGGTCGCCAGCCTGCTGAGCTGCTGCCCCTCGTGTGACAGGTCTGTGCTGGCCGGGGCAGGGGCAGGGACAGGGCTGCGGCCTCGCAGGCCACGGGGCTGCAGCCGTGGCAGCCGCTGACCAAGCGCTCTGGGCCCGCAGCGCCGCCGGGGCCATGTGGAAGGTGCTGCTGTCCAGGCCGGGCGCCGCGGAGCCGGTGCTGCGGGAGCTGCTCCGCGCGCTGCAGGACTGGCGGCTGCCCGAGGCAGCGGCCTCAGCCGCCTCTTCCCTGGCCGTGAGTTTGTGGGGGAAGCCCCGCTCTGCCCTCGGGCTGCCCCTGCCCTGCGGCGAGAGGCCGGGCTCCCGCTGCCCCTCTCCATGCAGCCCCAGGCCGGGGCCTCCCGGGACGCACGGGCCCAGCGCGGGACGGGGGCTGCGGCTGGCAGGGCCTGGCCAGCGCCAGCTTGCTGGGCTGCTGGGCCTGCGTGGGGCCCTCTGCACACCCGCACACACGGAGCTGGCCGGAGCGGCTGCGTGTCCCCCTGCACCCCTGCATCGCCCCGCGCGTGCGGCACGCGCTCAGCCTGCGCTGGGGACAGGACCAGGGCCAGGGCCACGTGAGGGCTCCAGGCAGCAGAAACGTCACCAGGGCCCGGTCAGGGGAGCCAGGGTGGCCTCCAGGCTACGTGTGGCCCTCCAGGGGGATGTTCCCACTGCCCAGGAAGGCTCATGGTGGCTCTGTGGCACCGAGCCCCAGGAGCTGCCGTGGCTCCGCTCTGGCCAGGCAGCCCCTCCAAGGCGCAGGGCGCTGCGAGGAGCCTCACCCCGAGCTCCAGCAGCACAGGAGGGACATCTCACAGCAAGGGCTGTCTCTGGCTTTCTCTGCAGGCAACGCGTGCGCTGCACGAGATCCTCCAGCAGCCCCCCTGCCTGCACGAGCTAGGGAAGTTCTTCCCCCCGCTCCTGCTGGCGCTGCTCTTCCAGAGCGCCTTCCTGGCAGCACTGGAGCAGGAGCAGTCGGACGCGCTGTGGGGGAAATGCCAAAGGGAGGAGGCCACGTGCAGCAGCCCCGTGAGGTGCTCCATCACGTCCCCGCCGTCCCCGCCAGGCAGGGCTGCAGGCAGCGCCGGGGCTGCGAGTGTGAGCGGGTGTTTTCTCTGCACACAGGCTTGCAGTGCAGACCATCAAAGCACTGCTGTGCCAGGCCGGCTTCGAGAACGTGGTGCTGGCCATGGCAAGGAAGGGCGGCTGGGACATGCTCCTGCGCGCCGAGACCCATCACCATGGAGTGGGTTTGCTGGCCAGGTGAGAGCCCCCGTCTCCCCGCTCTGCTGCAGCATTTCGCCCCTGTGCACAGGGTGGCTCTCAGAGCCCACGGGGGTGCCCAGTTCTGCACACAAAGGTGGCTTTGTTCTGTGCGTGGTGGCCCAAGGGATGTGATGGGAGGCAGTGAGGGTGCAGGCTCAGGAGAGCTCTGCCTGGGCTGCTCAGGCCTCACAGAGCCTTCTTTCCTCCGCCAGAGAGATGAGGAGGAGCCCAAGAGGGCTGCGCCTTGTGCTGCTCCAACGGCTGGGAGCGCTGCTCTTGCGCCAGGAGCCCTGCACGGAGATCCCTGCCATGGCTTTCCTGGTGGAGGTGAGCCTCGTGTGGGCACTGCCCTTCTGGGCTGCTTCTAGCTCCAGCTGTAGCCCCAGCCGCGGGACGGAGGGCCCCGAGCGCCAGTGGGGCAGTGGGTGTTCTGCCATGAGTCCCCTCGGCCTTGGCCCCTCTGCAGCGGGCTCCTTCTTGTCCCCACGTGTGCTTGCTGCCTCCGTTGTGTTGTGTCTCTGTCCCAGGGCCCCTCCAGAGCATGGGGACAGGAGGCTGGTGCAGGGAGGGCAGGAGCAGGCCAAGGCTGTGCCCTCGCTGTGCCCTGAGGCCCCAGGCAGGGAGGGGGTCCCGGGGGCTCCCTGCAGTCACTGCTGCCCTTGGCCAGGCTTCCTCTGAGCCCGCTGCCCTTGCCCGGAGCTGCTGGTGGCATCCAGCGGTGTCCGACACAGGGAGCACTGCGGCCATTGCCACCTTCTCTGTGCTGTGCATTGCAGCTGCTGGCCTGCAGTGACCTTCGTGCATATGAGGATATTTTCCTGGGAATCTCTGCGATGTCCCTGGAGAGTCACTGCAGGGTTATGCGCAAGCTGGGACTCAGGAGCCTCCTCGTGCTGTGCAGCAGACAGGAGATGGTGAGCAGGGCATCACTGGGGGAAGCTGTGTGAGCTGGGTGCCAGGGAACAGGCTGCCTTGGACTTTGCTGGGCCTCGGGAGCTGAGGGGGCTGCAGATCTCGGCCCAGCACCCAGCAAGCCATCTCCCAATGGCTGGGAGACAGAGGGAAGCTGCTGTCTAATAAGGTGCCAGGGTAGCCTTTTATTTCTGTTTTTTAAAATTGAACTCGTATTTCCCACATCCAGGTCGGAAGAATGCGTGTCCTGATGCCTCAGCTCATGAGACACTTGCAGGACGAGGACAGGGACATGAGCGGCCAGGCCCTCCTGGTGCTCAGCCATGTGGTCCGTGTCCTGGAGGGACCAGCGCTCACGGACATGGCTCCGCAGCTGGCTGAGAAGCTCCTGCCCCTCTTTGAGGATGTAAGGCGGGGGGCAGAACCGTGGGACCGGCCGGTGTGCGCGGGAGGCTGCCAGGAGCCCTTCTGCCCGGGCTCTTGGGATACTGCCCTGTGCTGCCCATGCTGTCCTGGCTGCAGGGCTGCATTGCACCAGTGCAGCCTGTGCAGGAAGCTGCCACGTGCGGTGCCAGCGCTGAGCACTTCTCTCTTCCTTGCCACCAGGAGTGCGAGCACACACGAAGGATCTCCATGCAGCTCTTCAGCAGGCTCGTGGAGACAGCAGCGGGCAGGGCAAAGGAGCAGATGAAGCAGCACGTGCACACGAGCACGCTGCCACTGCTCTTCCACCTGCAGGATGAGAGCCCCAGCGTGGTGGAGGTACGGCTGAGCAATGGGGCACGCTGCGGAGGCCAGTGGCCACGTTGGGAATAGCCGTGGGAGGTGGTCCTGGCCGAGTCCTGCCTGGATGTCTCTGGGGCTGCAGCCCTTCAGCCTCCCGCTGGCCTGGGCCGCAGCTCAGCAGCTCTCGGCAGTCTCTGCCGTGCTGCCTGTTCAGGACAGGGTGGCTCAGGTGCTGCTTGCTCCATGTTTCTGCCCTCCACTGAGGGGGCCAAGGACCCCAAAGCAGATTCAGTGCCCTGCTGCTGCCCCTTGCCATGAAGGGCCAGCAAATGTCCTGAGCCTTGTCAAGAGGAGGGCAGTGGGGGGCACAGGCTCTTGTCCCATGGACTGCGGTGGCATCTCCCCGTTTCTTCCATGTGCAGGCTGCTCAGGAAGCCCTCCTTGGTGCCGCCAAGCTCCTCAGGTGGAAGGAGCTGAGGCGCTTGGCTCAGAGCCAGCAGACTTGGCTCATCAGCAAGTGCCTGGTAAGGACAGTCCCCAGGCCGCAGCCCAGCGCGGAGCAGCTCTTTCCTCCCCCGTGCCCAGTGTGTGTGGCTGGCGGCTCCGGGTGCAGGATCAGCCCTCGCGGGCTCTCCTGCAGGCTCCTCTGCCTGTGCTGAGCCCTGGGTGCTGCAGCTGCCCCTGGCCCCGCGGGCCCTTGCAGCAGGAGGGCCCCTCCGCGCGCGGGGCAGCAGGGCCCTCCGCTGCCTCCAACGCCGGCTCAGGCTGCCCGGCCTCTGCGGGGTCCTGAGTGTGGTGGCAGGGGGAGGCGGCTGCTCCTGGGGAAGGACGGCGAGAGGACGGTGTGCGCTGAGCCCTGTGCTCTCCCCAGCTGGCCGGGAGCAGGGGCAGGAGGAGGGCGGACCAATACCTGCGCCAGAGCCTGTCCTACCTGGAGAGCAGCCAGGAGTCCCTGCGCGAGGCGGCCGTGCGGTTCCTGGGTGAGCCCCGAGCCCCGGGCTCCATCGCTGTCCTGGGACAGCTCGGCCTCAGCCCCGGCGGCTGCGCTGGCAGCTAAAGCAGCCCCGTGGCTGCTGCAGCCCCCGAGCCTGAGGCAGCGCCGGGCGCCTGGAGGCTCCAGCCGCCCTCAGGCATCTCCGCCCGCAGCGGTGGGGCTGGCGGGAGCCCCTCGAGCAGGAGCCCTGCGGGTGACACTGGGGAAAGGGACCGGGGTGAGCCCGGCCCGAGGGGACGGGGGTGCCCTGCGGGTGACACTGGGGAAAGGGACTGGGGTGAGCCCGGCCCGAGGGGATAGGGTGCCCTGCGGGTGACACTGCGGAAAGGGACTGGGGTGAGCCCGGCCCGAGGGGACGGGGGTGCCTGGCCAGGGGGGCAGCACTGGGGGAACAGCTTTGAGGAGCAGCATTTATGGGGCGCTGTGTGTGGGCCTAGGGCATGCTGGGCAGCGCGGCGGGGAGCAGAGCAAGGAGACGGTGGAGGCCATCTGTGAGAGTGAGTGAGGGCAAGCGGGGGTCACACGGGGCTGGGGGGACCAAGAGAGACCCTGGCCAAGGAGCTCCCATCCCCACGTAGGTGAGGAGGGCTCTGCTGCCCGAGAGGAGCGGAGCAGGGTGCTGTGGGGAGAGCAGAGAGACATTCCAGGCACCTTGGGCACATTCCTGGGCAGCAGCTGCCGGCTAATCCAGCAGAGCCCCTGGCTCCATCCTGGCTGTGGCAAGAGCTGGCTGGGACGGGTGGTGTTAGGAGGAGAGGCCTGGGGCCTGGGGGATATGGGGGCTTCCTCTGAGCTCGTGCTTCCCCCTCAGCCCTGAAAGGCCTGCAGGAGGACAGCAGCCCATCCATCTCTGCCCTGGCCACCCAAACCGTGCTCATCCTGAGAGCTGCAGGGAAGGGGGCTGCACCCACGGGCACCCAGGAAGGCCTGTGCGACCGCCTGAGGAGAGCGTGGCAGAGGCGGCGCTGCCCTCTGCGCGGTGCCAGTCTGTGCTGCTGGCGCTCGGCCGCGTCCTGACGCCAGGCTGCTCTGCGCACCGGCCTCGCTAAAGAAACGTTCCTGTCTCTTCACCGTGTGCCCTGTCTGTTCTTTGGCAAACCAAGGAGTAGAAAACGCGGGTTGTGAAGGGATTGGGGTCCCCCTCTTAGAGGAGTCCCCTTCTTAGAGAAGGGGGAAGGGGAGTATCACACAGACACGGCCAACAGTACCACACTGCCAATGTCAGGGCTTCCAGCGGGAGTATGGTAGTGGGGAAGTGAGGATAGGAAATGATCACAGAGGGTCCTCTTTCACCCCTCCTGGGAAACCTGCAGGCTCGGTTACTTCCCTGGAATGCCTGTACACCAATGCCCGAAGCATGGGGAATAAGCAGGATGAACTGGAGATCTGTGTGCGTTCCCAGCGCCATGATCTCATTGGAATCACAGAGACGTGGTGGGATAGCTCGCACGACTGGAGCGCTGCCATGGAAGTCTGTGCTCTTTAGGAAGGACAGGCTGGGAAGGCGAGGTGGTGGAGTTGCTCTTTATGTGAGAGAGCAACTGGAATGCATGGAGCTCAACCTGGGAGTGGAGGATGAGCGAGTTGAGAGCTTGTGGGTAAGGGTTAGAGGGCAGGCTAATGTGGGAGACACTGTGGTGGGTGTCTGCTACAGGCCACCTGAGCAGGATGAGGAGGTTGATGAGGCCTTCTATAGGCAGCTGGATATTGCCTCACGGTCACAGGCCCTCGTTCTCATGGGGGACTTCAGCTACCCCGACATCAACTGGAAGGACAACACGGCCAGGCACAAACAGTCCTGGAGGTTCCTGCAGAGCGTCGACGATAACTTTTTGACGCAGGTTGTGGAGGAGCCGACGAGGAGAGGACGGCTACTGGACCTCGTGCTATCAAATAGGGAGGGACTTGTAGGAGATGTGAAGGTGGAGGGTAGGCTCGGCTGCAGTGACCATGAGTTGGTGGAGTTCAGGATTCAACGAGGAGGAGGCAGGGCTGTAAGTAGCCTTGCAACCATAGACTTCAAGAGGGCCAACTTTAGCCTCTTCAGAGACCTCCTCGGAAGAATCCCATGGGCTAGAGCTCTAGAAGGCAGGGGGGCCCAAGAGAGCTGGTTAGTTTTCAAGCGGCACTTCCTCCACGTCCAGCAACAGTGCATCCCTGTGTGTAGGAAGGCAGGCAGAGGGGGCAGGAGACCTGCGTGGATGAGCAGGAGACCTGCGTGGATGAGCCAGGAGCTTGTGGCAATGCTCAAGCAGAAGGCAGCGGTGTACAGAATGTGGAAAAATGGACAGGCCCCCTGGGAGAAATACAGGAACATAGTCAGGGAGTGCAGAGATGTGACAAGGAAAGCTAAGGCGCGGTTGGAACGCAATCTGGTAAGAGACGTTAAAAATAACAAGAAAAACTTCTTCAAATATATGAACAGCAAAAGGAAGATCAGGGAAAACGTGGGTCCGCTGGTGAACAGGATGGGCACCCTGGTTACGAATAACACAGAAAAAGCAGAGTTGCTGAATGCCACTTTTGCTTCGGTGTTTACCAAGGGCAACCCTTTAGAGCCCCAGGCCCTAGGGACAAGAGAAGAAGCCTGGAGAGAGGAGGACTCACCCTGGGTAGAGGAAGATGGGGTCAGAGAGCACCTAAGAAACCTCGAGGAAGGAAGCTCAGAGGGTGGTGATCAGCGGTGCAGAGTCCAGTTGGAGGCCTGTAGCTAGTGGTGTCCCCCAGGGGTCAGTCCTTGGTCCAGTCCTGTTCAATTTGTTCATCATTGACCTGGATGAACGCACAGAGTGCTCCCTCAGCAAGTTTGCTGATGATACCAAACTGGGAGGAGTAGCCGATACCCCAGAGGGCTGCGCTGCCATCCAGAGGGACCTGGACAGACTGCACAACTGGGCGGTGAAAAATCTCATGCAATTCAACAAGGCCAAGTGCAAGGTCCTGCACCTGGGGAGGAATAACCCCAGACACCAGTACAGGCTGGGGACCGACCTTCTGGAGAGCAGCTCTGCGGAGAAAGACCTGGGTGTCATGGTGGATGATAAGTTGACCATGAGGCAGCAGTGCCCTCGTGGCCAAGAAGGCCAATGGGATCCTGGGGTGCATTAAGAAGAGCGTCTCCAGCAGGTCGAGGGAGGGGATCCTGCCCCTCTACTCAGCCCTGGTGAGGCCACATCTGGAGTATTGTGTCCAGTTCTGGGCTCCACAGGACAAGCGGGATGTGGAGCTGCTGGAGAGAGTCCAGCGCAGGGCTACGAGGATGATCAGGGGCCTGGAACATCTGCCCTATGAGGAGAGGCTGAGGGAGCTGGGCCTGTTCAGCTGGAGAAGAGAAGGCTGAGAGGGGACCTGAGCAGTGTCTAGAAGTACCTCAAGGGAGGCAGTGAGGAGGATGGGGCCGGCCTCTTTTCAGTGGTGGCCACCGACAGAACTAGAGGAAACGGCCACAAACTGAAGCACCAAAAGTTCCACAGGAACTTAAGGAAAAACTTCTGAACAGTGAGGATGCCAGAGCCCTGGAACAGGCTGCCCAGAGAGGTTGTGGAGTCTCCTTCTCTGGAGATCTTCAAACCCACTTGGACGCAGTCCTGTGCCACGTGCTCTAGGTGACCCTGCGTGTGCAGGGGTTGGACTAGATGAGCTCGAGAGGTCCCTGCCAACCTTCAGCATTCTGTGATTCTATGATTCTCTGATATATGTAGAAGCGCTCACCACCACAGTATCTTTAAAAGACTGCTTTTATGACTTTTATGCATTTATACTCCTTTTATAAGAAGCATAGCATATTTTGAGGTCCTTTTGACTCCATCTTTAGATAAATAACCATTGGCTGCAGGTTGAGTGCAGAATTCCAGATGTGCCTGACTTTGGATATGTGTAGTTTCCACGCAAATGACACAGCAGCGGGATTGTCTGTAAGTGATGCCTTTGGAAAAAGGCCAGCACGAGGCTTCTCCACCCCATACTTGCTTTTTCCAGCAGAGTAACTGAGTGTGGAATCCTTTTAATGTTGCTATTTATCACCTTGTCGAAGTGTCAGTTACAGACCTTAGAAACTGCCAAGAGCAATGCAAAAGCTGTTGTGCATTGCCATTGGTGCCAAATGGCTGATTTTCCATTGCCGGGGAAGGGTTGCGCTTAACTGGTTGTATTTGGGGCCTTTCTTCTTAATGAAAAAATGCTGTAGTTTTGTGCCGAACTTGCTGTTTGGATATAAAATCCATTTAATTCTTCGCAGTACCCACAGCAACAGTCATCTTGGTTGGGGAAGCAGGAATTGCCCACTGTTACCCATGGAGAGGCACACAGCTGCTGCCTGCTGCCCCGACAGCCCCTGTTCACTAAAATCAAAAGGACTTTGGTGCACACTGTTGACTTATAATCACATCATGTACTAATGAGCTACTTCAGCCTTAGTAATACTGACATCTTCCCCCACTCCTTTCGGAGCTGATACAGGAACAGGGCAAAAAGTTCACTTCTTAAAGCCTTCTATTGGATTTTAATGTTTTGGGGAATTGTGAATTTTTTGGATTACAACAGTGCCCAAAGGCCCTGCCCAAGGTTAGGATTCCCTTATCCTGAGCAGCAGGCAGGGAAGAGGAAAGCAAATCTTGGTTCCATAAAGTCTGTGGCCTAAATGGACAAGATGCAGAGGGTGGAGGAGAGAACCAGAGCAACCAGGAGTGACTGTCCCTGTCGGCACCCGCTGGTCCCACAGGTGACCCAAACCGGAGTCCTCAGCTGCCACCAGGTGCCCCCTCCTGAACCCCTTTGCCCCGCGTGGGTTTAGCAGAGCTGGTCCTGCCCGTGTGACTCAGCAGCTGCAGGATTCTGCCAAAGAAAGGAATACAACCTCGTGCAATTGCACAACTGTTGAGAATGACAATGACAGAGGTTTAGCTGACAAAAGCAGCAGGCTTTAGCATTATAAAAATACGTAGCTAGGTGGAGCTTTAAAAATCCGGTGATGTTCCTGGAAGACCTTTTCTCTGCTCCCTAGGAACCTCATTTTGTTCAGCATCATGTATCTTGGGGGTCAGATGTCCTAGGCAATATAGGATGCTATCCTAGAACATGCAGTGCACAGTGCATTTTAAGAAAGGCTGTGATTATATGACAGTATTAAAAAAAAGGCATGTCATACATTATTATACATCTTTTTCATATGACTATGACCATATTTTTAAAAGCAACCTGAATAAGGAATTAAGTTGTCTCTAAAATTCAGCATTTGGCCTCTTTGGACCACATCTAACAATTTAATTAGGTTTGGAGAATTCTTTAAGAACTCTTCAGACATTTGTGTGATTTTGTTTCAGGTAGGATCGTTCCAATTGTGTATCAATTTCCCATGAATTCCCATGAAGCTCCTCCTTGCAAACAGTTGTGCCCATAAAGCAAATCTCAAGGACACCTGGGGCAGGTGCTGAGATCACATTTGCTGCTGGTGGCAGAAGGTCTGTGGTGGTATTTCCTTGTCAGGTATTTACCTGCGTGGCTGCAGCCAGAGGGCACAGGGGAAGCGCTGGATGTGCACAAGGATCCACGTGCAGACAAGCTACAGGTTACTGGAAACTTTACTGAGTAAAAAGAGTGGTCCATAAAGTACCTTCAACATTTGTAGTGATGAATGCAATAACGTGATTTCATATTTGTTTCTACACATGCAGCTATTCTGTTTTGGTTCAGTATTTCTTTATGCTGCATATTTACTTTACCATATAGTAATATTAGAAGGAAAAAAATGTTCTAAAGCTCTAATTTGCACGTCTGAAGCCTATCCCATACAAACGTACAATTTTGACCTGACATCTGCTTAGTGTTTTCACCTTTGGAGAATGTGTTGTTAGAGCGGCTGCCACATACAAATGCCGTTTATGAAGTGGCAGGGGGAAACGCCGGGTGGTATTTTGCCATTCCCATGTGGTTACATCCAAGTTAGTGGCACCCGTGTTCCTTGTGTAGCTAGTGACAACACATGCGCCCTGCTGTGCTGAACTTCTCGGAGGGTTCCCAAAACGGTGCAAAAACTGCTCAGAACCATAATGCTCCCTGCAGGTCGCAGCTCCTGTCTGCTGTTCTAGCTGTTTCACTGGAAACAGTTTTAATTTTGCACCTACACATCATTTTCCCCATGTTGTGTAGGGCAGGTACAGTGTTTACTTCCCAGGGTCAGTAGCTAACACGGAGATTAGTTAGTACCCATCCACAGTGCATCCCATTTGCAGGTTGTTGCATCAGAATATAAAGACCTAGAGCCTTCTGATATGAAGATGTTTTTGAGAAAATATATTTAATTCTCTAACGAAACAAGGCATGGATAAAGGTTTTAGGCAGTGCCACTCTTCTTTTTCTGTCCTGTTTTTGTTGGATTCCCAGGATGCTATTCCATGCTTTAATTAGTGACTTCCAAGAAACAAACAAAAAAAGGAAAACATGAAATATTTTTCTTACAATGAAACTTGTAGGAAAACTAGTATTTAAGTTGTGTGTGCTTTTTTTTTTTTTTTTTTTAAAGATTTAGGGAACTGCTTGGATAATACAGCACCGCTCCCTCTGTGGTACTTTGCTTCCAGCAGTTTGCTTCATCAGTCTTACCCCTCATCTCTCCTTGCTTCAAGATCTTTTCAAAAGTCATTTCCACAGCAGTGGAAGTCCCCAGGGATGATTATTTGAGCACTTTGATTTTAAATTCAGCAGGTTCGTGATTGGTAAGGCTATTTCAGAAAGGGGCCAGAGCTCTAGGTGCTGCAGATGGTAGAAGATTATTGGTTTTATATCTCACCAAAGTCTTCTTTTCTTTCCTGACATGACTCCATATTAGGATAAAAGAAAAAAGTGGAAAAAAGTATCTAACTTGATGTGCTATCATGACATTAAGAGAAAGTCTTTGTTTCTCAGTGCAAGCTCTTTGCAATACTGGGCTGAATGTATATATAAATGTTTATGTTCTATTACTTCTGAACGAATGCAGATAAATAACGGTAAGAACAACTAGGATCTGTTTTGGGGCAGTCTGAGTTACAAAGGTGACACAAGGCAGCTTTTCCTCCCAAATTCCCCCCGAAATCCCGGTCATTGGGAGCGTTGCGGTGAGGGCGGTGGAGCTGCTATAAATCCTCTGTCCTCCCAAAGTGAGGCTTACGAATGGAGTTTCCCTTTGGGGTACACCTATAGGACTACGTCTTTCATAATAGGTTTCTTATTTAGAGGCGTTATTCCCTGTTCTTAGGATATCCTATGTGATTTTGCATCTTGCTGGTATAACTATTGCTAAGTTTGTGTTGTTTAGGGCATTTACAGGGTGATATTTGCACACACGATATATTTGTGTCACTATACATATTCATGTACATATTCATGTACTAACTTCTGTTCCCTTAAAGTCTAGAAAATGCAAAATTCTATGGGTTAGTTTTGAATTTTATGTGTAACTGTGTGTGGGGATGTGTGTGACCCCTTTCTTTGAAGCCCGTCATGGGCAGCTCGAATATGTGTAATAGATTGTTTATGCAAAGGACTAGAACTATGACTTTGGACTAATTCCAATTACTCTGCTAAATGCAAAGAATAATTAGGCAATTTGATAAAGTGTTGTTTACTGTGGAGACTAATTTTTTTTTCTCTCTGGGGTAAACAAATCATTAGGCAGATTTGAAATACATCCTTTATGTTTGTAAAACCTGAACTGTGGTCTCCCGTGTAAATAAATGAGCGGGTTTTCTGAAAGCAAACATACATCATCAAGTTGTGTAAGCTGTTAAAGCTCATGTGTGGGTCCTGTCAGGGCCTCTCACATTTACAGATGGGTGTAACACGGTGCAGAGCTACTGGCTGCCTTTGTAGTATGGTACTTTCCAGTACGAAGTTACTGATTCACATTAATTGAAAGAAAGATCACTGTGGCACTCCTAGCTCCACAGAGCTGCTGTGTGTTCCATGGCTGGCAGAGGTTTTTCCAAGCCCTCAGCTTCCCATTTTGTCAGCTGGCCTTGCAGCCTAATGCCAGTTTGCAGCGTTCCCTTTGTCCCTTTCTGCGTTAAGCTCTACCAAACGTTTAGTTCCTCTAAACGCTGCTCCCCAGCGCGTGCACAGACTGTCCCCACGCTCGGCCAGTCCTGGGTGCTTGTTAAGGCAGGACAGCTCCAGGGCCTGCCCTGGCTGGCGGGTTCCTTCATCTGAACTAGCCCAAGAGCTACGTTTTAAGTGATTCCTGGTTTTGGGCTTCCCATGGAGGGGCTGAGCTTTTTTCAGGGGCAGAGGAGTGGGATTGCTGCGTTTCTGTGATGCGTCTCACATAAGGAGACTTTTCTCAGTAATTTCATGGATACTGCCAGAACATACAACTAAAAATAGTATTTTTCCTGAACAGATATATTTGGTTCATATTTGTATGATGTGTGCTACAAAAATGAGTATGTGGGATCCATAATGTAAAGGCAGTGATTGTGCAGGAAGGAGAGGCTGCTGAACTAGGTGTAAGAGTGAAAATGAAAAGGAAGTTAATAAACAAGGATTTGTGCTAGTTTAGCCTAAAGCAGTCAGCAAGGTTAGTGTTATTGCAGGCTCACAGAGTCGGTTTAAGTGTAAGGTTGTTCTCCCCAGCTGGATCCCAGATTTGGCCCTGGTGCCTCTGAGCTCCTTAGCCCTGCCCGATGTTCTCAGCGCACTCGTGTCTCTGATTCCACCCATCACCAAAGTCAGGCAAGCTGGTACAAACTGCCCAACAGGCTTCTTATGAGCCAGCTGTTTTCCTGATGTAGAACAGCAGTTTCAGAAAACATCCTGCAACTTATGAGAAGGGATTTTGTTTAAAATTATTCCCTAAATTACAGCAGCAACTTCTGTGGTTTTGAAACATAATTCATTGGGGATGCATGAGAGAAAAGAAGACACTGGGAGAGTGTCCTACCGTGACAAACTGATGTACAGGGAGAATAACCAGTCTCCTTTGGGCACTGCAGGTGAGTAAGTCAAAAATAAAGAATGACAGATCATATTTACTCTGTAAAAAGACTTGGCAAGCTGGGCATACAGCAACCACATACTATTTGTAATTGCCAAAATCACATCATTTATAAGCTTTCAAGTTTTGAACACACCATCAACTCAGGTAATAATCCCGTGAGGACAAGTCTTTATATTGTTGCTTTCTGACATACACCAGTAAGCCTGTGACAAAAATACTATTTAGTCTACATTAAAATATTCTTCTGAGAACTAATGAATGAACTCTATAGTGTAGATAGCAGATGGAGTCTGAAAGTTAGAATTTTTCTTTCTCCTATGAAAGAAAGAAATGAAAAATGTGAATGTCACACTTCCATAGTTTAACATTATTTATGTAATTGTCCAGGATAATTATGCTTTTGAATATCTTTATTCTTTGGAACTTTTTTTTTTTTTTTTTTAATGCAGAGAAATAGAAAACTTGTATTTAAAGCTTTGTGAAGTTTGGAATACTTAGCTCAAAGTTTATATCATAGTATTACATTACATTTTTAATGACATTTTATGACTAATACTATGATGCAACATGCTACCATACATTCTAATATTTTCCCATTAAAATTGTTTTACACACTTTGCTGAAGGAAGACTTAGTAGTTACCTATGTGAGTTCCTCAAAATAGTAAAAGCAGTCGTACTCTGATCACCTTTAACATCTGCACAACTAATCTTCAAAAGTAAGCTCAGTGCTTAAATTCAGTCATTGCCATAACTATAGTGTAATGTAATTCATTCAAAAGACAAAACTGTACATTTTTTAATAAAAAGTGAAATAAAATCCAATATTTAGATTGCAGTTATGCTGGAAAGATGAATAGGAATCACAGACATGGTAGGTTGGGACTGCAGGTCTTGAGGGTCTCTGCAGTGGCCGGTGGCTCCGGTGCTGAGACTGACTATTCCCTTTCTCTGGCACTGACTTGCAGTCTCTGTAACTGACTGGTCTGTGTTTAACAACCACAAGAGGTTGTTGAACTGCTGGTGTGCGAGTGTGACACGACGGGTGCTGCAAACCGGGCGATTGGCTCTAGCAGGAGTTCGAAACCCCTTCGTGTTCAGACACGGGGCTTTCCAGACACATTTCCCCTTTGCCAGCTCAGGCAGCAGTAGCATCAAAGTCACGAAGGCCCTTCTGACCCCTCCTTTTCCGTGAGGTCTGGAGAAATTTTCCATCCCGTACGGGGGGAGGCTCAATCCACACTTGCTGGTTATATCCCTTATGAACGTAATGTTTCTAACATAAAGCCTGACTCCTTAGAAAGCATTACTATCTTTTATGCTTCTACCAGATGTTCCTCACGTATTTTCTGGAAACTGAGGATTTTATGTAAATATGCAAAGATACCTTTAGACCTAAAACCTGCATTAAGTCATGTACTGCTCTCTTGGTTTATGAATCTGAAAGATCCTTGTGATGTCGCCACATTAATCTTTTCTTTATCTTCAGCTGCCAACAATACTAGATAACAACCTCCAAAATATTAAAATATTTGGATCCAAGGTTTCTTCAGCTGGGTGTAGCCTGCACTATCTACGATGGTTATGGAGTGTTCTGTAGTTAATGCAGTCATTAAGGTATCTTTTTCCAGATTTCTTCTGGCTTTACACATCACAAAGCTTGGTGTCATCCAGCACTAAAGTAATCCTTTTATCCTCTGAACTTCTCCTCATAATTAATTGTACTGGGAGCAGTTCTGGGCTCCCTAGTTCAAGAAGGATGTGGAGCTGCTAGAGAGGGTCCAGCGGAGAGCCACAAAGATGGTGAAGGGCCTGGAGCAGCCGTCGTGTGAGGGGAGAGGGAGCGAGCTGGGCCTGGTTAGTCTGGAGAAGAGAAGGCCAAGAGGGACCTGAGCAACATGTGCAAGTACCTGAGGGGAGAGTGTAGGGAGGATGGGGCCAGGCTCTTCTCCTGTGACAGGACAAGGGGTAACGAGTACAAGCTGAACCCCAGGCAGCTCCACCCCCACGTGAGGAAGAACTTCCTTGGTGTGAGGGTGCCCGAGCCCTGGCACAGGCTGCCCAGAGAGGCTGTGGAGGCTCCTGCTCTGGAGATCTCCAACCCGCCTGGATGGACCCTGTGCCCCTGCTCTGGGTGTCCCTGCTGGAGCAGGGTTTGGACTGGGGATCCCTAGAGGTCCCTGCCAACCTCAACCATTCTGGGATTCTGTGAAAATGACATGATTTCACCACAGTTTTCACTAAAACACAAAGCCATCACACGTAGCGAATTGTCCCTGCTTATCCACAAAGTGTATTTCCTAGTTCCTCATGTGTAGGCATGACTCTTGCTACACATTTCCCATGATATCTCTTGCCCACAAGGACTTGTGAATATTTTTGTGATGCAACCTTATATTTCCTGAAGCTTTTGTTTTTCATGCTCACAATTGAGTGTTTTATTGACCAGATATGCTAACAGTTGCTGGTAGTAGTTCATATTAGACCACAAGCAAATAGTTACTAAAATTATGGCTTTCTACTGGAAGAAGAGTTGCACTGCAGTAACCTCTGCCCTTTGCAATGCCTGCAAGTATAATATTCCTTAGGACCTATTGAGGAAGGAGTCTCCTCTTCCCTGCAGGATACCTGTAGACCGCTTGCACGTGGATTTCTTCCATTACCTTGCCTATCACATCTTAAAGTATCTGGCAGTGAACTGAGATGGTAGATACTGAGGAGATGGCAGTTAAATGCTAGTGCTTTGAAGATGGAAGTAGGGGGAAATTTTGTCTAAGGTGGGCTGCACAAAGTGCTATGGAGTGCCACCCTCCATCACACGGTGAGATGGATGTTGATCCCGGAGGAGGTGAGTGTGTCCGGGCGAGGGGGCTGCCGTGGGGAGGATTCGCTGCCGGGAGGATCCGTGTGCTCCGTGTGCCGGTGCCCTCGGAAGGAGGCCGGAATGTGCATCCTTTGAGCCGCCCCAGCGCTCAGGGGGGAGGATGCACATCCCATGTAATCCTGCTCCCTGCCTGGCCTTTGGCAATTTCGCTATTATCTGGCCTCTCATTTTTTTCTGACATTGCTCTGGGAGCAGGTTCGAATATTCCTATATTAGACCATTTAAAATGCTGATTCATTTCAGATTCTTTCAATTACTCACTTCAGAAATAGGCCCTGTCATCATTGCTATTTATATTATGCTACTTTTATCTGATTGTATGACTGTTTGTTCTGCTACATAATCATTTGAGGAAAGGTCTCAACTACCCATAGGTAAGATATCTCTGTGTGACATGAGAAAATGTACATGCAAAGAGTGTTTGTCTGCATGAATATGCACAGGGGGAATGAGGACTGAATTAGGAAAGCTTTGTTGTGACTTACAGTGAAAATCAAACTCTACTTTTCTACATTTAAACCTAATTCAGTCTTTTGGCACTGAGAACATCTGCAGTGTCAGCTGTGCATGTTATAACTGTACGTGTTATCACTTTGGCCTTCCTGAGTGCATTTCCAGTTATTCTCCAGGAAGCAGGTTGCTTCTTGAACTGAAATTTTCAGGCTGGACCTTCTCGTGCCTTCTGTTTGATGGCTGGACAGCAGGCAGTAGCTTGTCTCTTAATGTGATTTTTGTACACATTTATCTGGATTTGCTACTCTCAATGTGTTCCAAAAATATAAATTATTTCCAGAACTCTTCATAGAATTTTCTTGCCATAGGGAGGGGTCCATTAAAACAGAAGTAGTTTTTTTTTCTCTTGTGAAAATACGCTGTGTTTTCTGTAAGTCACCTAAGTGTTTCAGGGTCTCACTGGAATGTCAGACTGTACCAGCCTTTAATTCCAGGAAAAAGGCCACGTAGGGCACATGGCACCTGTAAAAGGATAACAGCCTAGGGGTTGACAGCCCGACGGCGCTCAGGGGCAGCCTCCCTCCCTGCTCACACCATCGCTGCAGCTGACGGGATGAAATGTGCAGAAGAGGAGGAGCTCGGCGGGCCTGCGGCAGCGGTTGTTCTTTTGAGAGTGCTCATGGTGTCCAGGGAGGCAGGACGGTGTGCTGAGGCCCACATGGACAGTGTGTTTTGCAGGACTGTGCGGCGCCCGGGTGAGACGGTTCAATCTGCATCTTCACCGTGCGCGTCTGTCCATGGAGAGCGTCGCCCCTCCAAGGTGGCACCATCCAACCCCGGCTGATCAGCCAGCGTCACAGATGGCCCTGGGAATCACATGTGTCACACAGTGTTCCAAAGGAATGAATCATTTCATTTAGGTTGCATTCATCATTGCAAAATGTGCCTTTTTTGGGGGGGGCTGCATACTTGACCGGTATTCAAGGAACTTGCTGTATCATTAATCATAGTTAAATTTTTTCCTGGAGCCTTAACTCCCTTCAAGGCATTAAAATACCTGGCAGAACATGAGCACATCATCTATTACTGTCCTAATATAAATAATTTTGATAAGGTTTGGAGGAAAAAGAGCCAAATAAAATGTTTACGTTTGCCAAAAGTGCAGTTTGCAGGTAGTTCGGAAAAGAGCGCCCAGAGTTTGTATGTGAAGAAAAATGGTCTTTGTCAGCTTTCAAAAACAGTCCTGCAATTCTGCTACATGTCGGTAACAAGCTTCTAGCTAAGCCAACAAAGTCATTTTGTATATGAACAAATTGCTCAGATTTCTTTATGTGCAGCAATGTTTATCTAAAATTAGGATAATATAAGCCTGGAGCAAAATGTCAACAGGAAAATGGTCTCACAGTTAAACTTTCTTCTTAGAGAGTGACAAAAGATATTTGTATTAGTTCTGGCAAGTTCAATCAATTATTCATGGGGAATATTTGGAGCAGACATGTTCTAGCAAAGGTCCTCAGATTGAGTCTGAACTACAATAACAACTAATTTGTTCTCTCATCTGTTCTTGTGTTTATCTGAACAGATTTTTTGGAAATGTTCATCTGAGCGGAGCTGTCTGCTAAACGTTGTGTATCTGGACTTGCTGTTTCAGGTGAGGTCTGGCGGATCAATACACCCACTTGAGACATTCTTCTTTCAGAGTACAGCTATGAAAAATGACAGAGATGGGAGCTGAAAGTAAGCACAAGCAGAAAGGGGAAGGATGGGAAAAGCGACAAGCTTCAAAACATTTTCAAAACTAAGACTTCCCTGAATTTTTTTATCCATTTGCCAAAGCAAACCCTAAATATATTAACAAAAACAAGGTCACGAAAGTTTATGTGGGTATCTGAGGACAGAGTTCAGCCTATCATCACTGTTTGCTATGAAAACAGTCTTTTTAATACATCTAAAAAATAATTTGCTACATAATGCTTATGGTATCATTCCTTAACAGGATTATCAGAGATCAAGATAATTTGGGGGTAAAATGGTTATACCTTTGATAGCATTTGCATTTAAAACATTTAAAACCACTGATTATATATTACAGATCTCTCTTTTTTTTCACCATGTCTGTTTTTGCATTTCAATAGAAACGCTGGTACAGAGTGAAAAACGTAAAGGGAAAAAGAATAGGGAAATGGGATTTTGCTCTGTGAGGATGCCATTTTATGTACTTAACTAGCTCAAAAGTAGTTAAAAAATGAAAGAATGTGGCTCATTTTCTGGCTATGCTATAGAGGCAGTGAAACAGATGTGATGCCATTTGTCAACATCATGTAGAATTGTGGATAAAAGTACATGGAAGCAAAATGGGTTTAGCTCCCTAAAGGAACCAAAAGAAGTCTTTTTCCCCCTGGGGCATGTCAGCATTTCCCATGGGAATAAACAGGACCCAGTTTCTAGTTAGGATACGTATCTTCTGTCCACTGCCAGCATCCTCGACTACGTTACCTCTGCTCTGACTGAACAGTTAATGCTAACAACTCCCTCGCCATCGAATACTGGCATACTCAAATATTGTTATGTCTTTAGTAGAATCTCCAGTCGTCTTCAGATGGACCTAACTCTGTCTTACTGATTGTCCTGTGTTTCCAAAGACAGAAGGGAATAGTTCGTTTGAAATCAGTGAGATTAGTTTATCCTGGAAAGGCAAAAAAAAAAAAAAAAAAAAAAAGGAGAGATCCAAGAAACTCAAACCTTCATGGCTGGGATCAGCAAAGGAATCGGATGGAAAATAGTGATATGAGAGAGCGTCTTGTCCAGTTAACTAATGGAGACAAAATCATGAAATTCCTTTTATGAAATAGGGATTAATACAATTTCCATTTCACTGGTGTAGACTTATTCCTTTAGTCTGAGTGGATTTGAAACAAGTCAAAATATCATATCTGGTCAAGCTTTAATAGAATAAACGCCCCATGAAATACACACAAAAGCATTTAAGATTGAAATAAGGCAGAAGTAACCAAAATTGAACTTAAGCGTTAATATACAGTAAAAGCAGTAAGTTAATAAAGAACACAATTAAATGTAATCATTCCTGCCTAAGAATATGCAATTAAGGAAATTAATAATCAGATGGATATTTAAAATTAATAGTTGCCATCAAAATCAGAAGGACTGATTAAGGGCAGAATATCTAATTTCATTTTGTCCTGAAATACAGAACATTTAGCGCATTTTCACGCATCTATATAATTTTGTAACATTACCATGCAGTTTTTCCAGGAGATGACGTGCCACTGCCTTTTCCTGTTTAACAAGCCACAGCTCGTTAGATAAGCCATATGTGTGGATGCACAAGAACAGATGCAGAGTAAAATGTGATCGCTTAATCCCCTCTGGAGGTGGCTTTTGCTAGTCTAGCTTTAGTTTGCAGCACCAGGCTATGCACTTGCCTACAGACAGTGATTTGCTATTAATAGTTCAGATCTGAAATGTTACGAAAGCAAGAAGTTTAGAGACTGAATTATGATAAATTGATACTCCCTGTTTTCATCTTCTCCTTTGGATATGAAGAAGATTAAACGATAAATAAGCCTGGATTTGTGGCCGAATGCATACAAAATAGTTTTCAGTGAATTGATACCTGTCTTTCTGACAGCTCACAAGTTATAATATAGAATTCTTTGTCCTGATAGTACATTAGTCCTGCCTGCATCATGATTCAAGGTAATATGCAGATTTGCTTTTAAGGCTAAGCAGTCAGGTGTCCAGATCCTCAAGCCATGGAAGGACTTCATTAAAGTACATTTGGGGAAATTCAAGTAGCCCTATATCTGTAAACTCTGTTCAGGAACTGCCTCCCAGTGTCGTGCTGCTCGTACCATGCAGGTTTGGGTGTCGTGATGCTGGCTGGCCTGAGCAGCTGCTGAGTTTAAGCCATAAGCAGTACAGGCATGTCTGGAACTCCTGCGTGTGAATTGGTGCTTGGGAGGGAGGTCAGGCATTGCCTCCCCCAGCTGCTAGAATCACACATATCCCTACGTGGTCCCAAACAGGTGAGAAGGATGCTGGATCATGGAAGTCTCACTCCCATGGGCTATGCTGACTTACAGCAATGTGCCTGGCAGGTAGAACCAAGAGGGAGTTGGACTGTGCTGTTATATCTAAGTTGGATAGGGATTCACTGACCTGAGAGAGATATGGAAAGGGGAGAAGGATTTTTTTTTTAATAATTGTATTATTCATAATTCCTGTTCTTCCAAAAGTGAAGATCTTTTTGGATTTGCTTGTAACGCAGTCAGATATGGTAGGCAAAATGTGATCCTGTCTACTGCTGTTGTGTTTGGAGAGTGTGTTCCTACCTTAAAAACAAGTTAGGTAAGGGAGGAGAATGAGTAATGAACAGAACAGAGTTACATTTTCAAAGAGAGCATAGTTATAAAGGAAACAATTTCAGCACTGCTCAGTGAATCTAATGCCACCCCTAGAAATGCATGGTTACAGATGAAACACAAATGGAAGAGCTATCACTGGCTCTGATTACATACAAAGCACTCAACAAATGGGAAATGAAAAAGAAGGCAAATAGTTCATATGTTATGTAATGTCTTAAAAGAAAAACTGGCAAAACCGTGCTACTGTAGAATGGAAACATCAAGAGAAATACTACCTTCGTAGCAATTTACTGGAAAATTCCTTGAAGAAAAACAATTCCTCCACACAGAACATTTAAGGCTAATGCCACAAGAATTTTCTTAGCTATGGAGTTTCCAGTGAGGTAACTCTCTAAAATTTCCTTTCAACTACACAGCAGACAACCCAAATATGGCTAAGGGAGATTATTTGGAATTTATTAATAGCCCTGAATAATATTCAGAGGAGAGGAGTGATAAATCTCAGGAGTAAGCAATCATTATTGCAGTGAAGGATGTCACAATGCAGAAAATAGCATGAGGCAGGATGGAGAAGGAGATAAATATGTCATGGGATGAATATTTTTCTTTAAGCAGATGGTGCATAGAAGTCTATCCTGATTTTTATGGTATGGTGAGCGTTACACAGCAGAGTAACGTTGCTTTCAGAATGATGAGAACATTTGCCATCCCCCAAATTAAGAGGGAAATGTATCGTGCTATAACTAATGAGCTGTCTGAGTTATTTTTAACTCAGTTTATTAAGAAAAGATTGGAGCAAACCACAGCAATAAATCTTTGGGATACATGCATCCCACTTTGATTTGCATTCAAGGTCATGATGAAGTTCAGCAAAAATGCAGATCTCAGCAGAACAGTTCTTTATATCATTGATTTCTGGGCTTCTTTCCTTTTTACATAGTCCTCAAGTATAATTATGTTAGGATATCATATTAAAAACAGTGTGTGCTTGTGCATGTTTGTCTTCCAGTGTTCTTCACTTGCCCATTTGAAGCCTTTTAGTGTGGCTGAGAAGCAGGCAACACTGATTTTTGTAACAAATTTATAGAAATGAAAGTAGATTCATAGAGAATACTCCCTCTGAGGACCTGCTCACACTACTTGATTTTATGCTTCCAGCTATAAGTCGGCTATAGAACCTTATCTTCCTGGGTAAGCAACATGCAAAACGGGTTTTGCCTACGTAGGTGATGCTGGACTCGGGAGCTCCTTCTGCCCCTGGCTCTGGTGCACATCTTCACCACACTCCAACTTGATGCCAGCACTCCAGTTTTGGCCAAAATTAAGTAAGTAAATAAATAAATAAACATTAAGGCTTCTGCTTAAATTAAGTCTTCTACTTATGTGGGATCTTAAGTTTCTCCATTCATTTCATCTGGAAACAACCCTCCCTTTCTAGTCATTTACCTTAGATTTTGAAAGTTAAGCAATTAGACATTTAGATGCCCTCTGAGCTCAGCACGATTAACTTGACCCTCAGCACAAATTGTCTTAATTTAATTTACATGTGATTTTAGATGACATAATTTTATAATTGTTGATAGTTCCCTCAGAGGATAAATGACAGTAATTTAGATATGTTAACAAGTAAAATTTGAGTTTTACCAAAAAGCCTTTGTTAAAATCTAGAGTGAAATTCAAGGCTTAATGAAGCCAAGTTACCTTGCTATTAACTCCTCCATCCCCCTTTTTAAAAAACTCTTTTCCTTGTGCTCCCTGTGGACTTTCTACCACATGCCCCACACCTGTGGCTGATGGTGGGCCTGCTCTCCTCTCGGAGCTCATCAGTGTGGTCCCTCTGCCCACCTGTGCTGCTCCTCTTGTGTAATAACCTCCCTGCTCCTCCTGGCCTTCTCCTGAGTCGTTACGGCTGGCCCAATACAGTTGATTGTCATCCAGCCTGGGAAAGGGTAAGAGAATAATTCCTCTCATATTGGCTCTTAACAGTCTTTTGGTTTTTTGAAAGTAATTTTACAAAGGGGGCAGAGCAGGCACCAAGGGTGTTACATATAAGCATGACTTGGTTTGGCTTTAATATAATTTCCATGGGTAGAAACAGCAGTAAGGATGACTTCTGGATTTAGTGCAAGCTTGCAGTGGAGGGTCCCTGGAGAGCACTGCTGCCACTCTGGCTTTGTTACTTGTCTTTCCTGCACTAGCCAGACAGATGCCAGCTTGGGGATGGCTGGGTCTTCTGTAGTCGTGTCCCAGTTTCTGTAAGGGTGTCATCTCTTCAGTACCAGGATCTCAGTTTAGCTGTTAGATTTTTCTGAGGAATATAAGCACCTCCCAGAGCTGAGGCTGAATAAAGGTGTGTAAGCTGAAAACACAGATCAATGCCCCTTTCCTACGCTGCCCCCAAAAGCCATTTGCACCGTATCTGCTGCTACGTCTTTTTCAAAATAACAAAACCCTTAAAAAGTGAATCAATTTTAGTGATAAAAGCCTCTAGACATACTGCATGCTGCCTGTGTGCGCCTTGAGAATTACCTCAGGCTAAGGGACTTAGCAGTGGTCTCCTAATTAAACTCACTTATAAATCCAAACATTACTGTTTTCTCCATGAAATTCCCCTGTAGGTGTAATCTTAGAGAGGGTTTTCTGTGCATGGCTAAAATACGTACGTGCATGGATATGCACACGTATGTGAATTCACTGGATAAAATGAATGCATACCCTTGTAGCAGAGACAAGATCCATGGCTCTTCTTTCCCAGCAGATATTGCCCCCATCCAACATGAAGTCGTGTTCATTCTTTCTATCAGAGCACTGCAGCAGATCTTGAACTCTCCTTTCATAAGAGTCGAGATGAATGTTCTCCACAGGCTCATTACTAGGATATCAATATGTATAAAAGGATTTTGGATTATCTGACACTTAAGAAAAAAAAAATGAGCAGAATTCCCCTTTCTGTGTGAGTTTTCAAACAAAAGACTGAAAGGGTCACCAGTGCTACTACTTTCTTGTTCAATGGTCTAACCTAAAAAGCTACTGCTGTTTAAAATAGTGTTCTTCCTGTTCATTTAGCTTAAAAATATCCTCATAAAAGGGTTGCAGGGCTATTTTTAAGTGGGCATAGGGACATGCTTGTAGTCCTGGGTAGGACTGAGGTTTCAGACACACTTCTGGAGTCGCTAGCTCTGAGCCTGTACTGACTGTTTGGGTTTGTGTTCTACGACTGCCTGTTCTCTTCATGCACTGTACATGCTTAACAAAACAGAAGAGCAGAAGCAATGCATAAAACTTAATTTCAGCAATCAGAGATTATAAACATCTAGTAGTATCTGAAACATTTCTTTTTATTGATACCAAGACAGTGAATGCATTAGATGTGGTATAACTAACAAGCATACTTTCAGCATAAGCTTTTCTGCCTCAATTTACAATCAAACATACCTATTGCAAAGTTTTTCACTTTAATTTATATTTTGTATCCCTCTGTGGAAACACTATTGTCTTATTAATGCATAATTAGAACCAGAGAGTACATTTTCAATATCTATGGCCATATGTACTGTCACAAATGTATGTGCAAATTGCATCTCTGCTGTAAGCTTTATTCATGGAAGCAATTTTCTCTCAATTAAAAAAAAAAAAAGTAAAACCAATAATAAGTCATTTTTTATAAACAAGCTTACTACAAAATCCCATTTATTTAGAGAGTCAGCACAGATAATTCCCACTGGCTACTGTATGTTAAGGCACAGCTCTGTAAGGGAGTCTAGAGACTTCCAAAGATTGTGGTCAAAGTATAATACAGGACAAGGAGCGTAAGGAAATAATAGGAGTAATATCCAGCGCAGCAGGCCACAGTCTTGGCAGACAAACCTAGCCTGCCTTAGCCAACCATGGTCACTTTCTGTAGTCATGCTGAACCCAAAATATTTCAAAAAAGCTTTTGCAGTTGAATGGTGGATATTTATTTGGAAGTATTTCCAGTTGTGAAAAGCAGGATAAGGCCAATTTTTTTCAAAATTTAGCAGGGTGCTGCTGGAGATTAGCCTTATGTGTGCTTCAAAGATGGGAGTCACCAATTTGGTAGCGAATGAAAGTTGGTAAGTAGGATGATGTGGCCTCAAATAGTTTTTAAAGTGAAATGAAGTAGCTGATGTTTGATCTGATGAGGGATGACAATACAGTAAAGGCACAAAAAAGAAAAGCATGCGGTTTTAAATTCTGGGCAGGGAACAGGCAGCAGCACCAGTGAGTATATATGGCTAAATTGAGGCAAATTTATTGAAGACCAGAGAAGAGAATGCATAATAACATGATAATGAGAGCCTATAAATATTTTCATTTATGTGGTTTGATATATTTCTGAGAAGATCCATGGAACAAGAACTGTCAAGTTTCACACATAGAACAGATTTAGGAACCTCAGCTTCTGTATATTTTTTGATTTGGAGAAAGCTTTCTTTCTTACACTTATTCTCAGAAATAGTTATTCTTGGGAAGCTGGCATTGATTTGGGGGAAAAAAGATAAAAAGCAAAACAATCAGAAACAACTGTCTAGCAGGGATAAATTTAGCTCTTACAGTTAAAGTTTGGCAAGAAAAGCAAAAATAAAGACTTGCAGTGGAAAGCATGGAACAACCTCGAGTAGGTGGGCTGCCCGCACTGTTCGTGTTTCAGATCCAGAATGCCGTCTGTCCTCGTGATGTGGCCTGTTGCCAAGAAGCAGTCAGAACTTTGTAATAGAGACTTTCTACTTTCATGGGTTTTTCTTTATTTCTATACCAGCTAATATTTATAGCTTGCACAGAGCATTTTCTCCTATGAATTAGATTAGGATCGTTTGAGGATGCTGAAATGCCTTATGACCTCCCTCCTGAGCTACGTTTCAGAGAAGTGGAGAAATACCGTCGCTGTCAGCATTTCTGGTGTGCTCTTGAATTCAGCATCACGGGCAGCTCTGAAAAGCTCTTTATGGAACGGCGTGTTCATAGCAGGTGGGTAAGACCCAACGTACATTTGTGGAGCTGGTCCACGAGTATCAGACTGAGATTTCACAGTTTGTGCAAGGTGAAGCTGTATTACAACGGGCCACCTGGACAGGAAAGCAACGTGGAAGTCCTCAGGGACAGAAGATTGTGATTAAACAGCGAGGTGGGAAATAGCAATTTCTGAATAATGTGTTTTTGAAAAAGGGTGATTTAAATGAATTTGGAATTGAGCAAATCTTTAAATGTGGTTAATTTCCACCTCTGCTACAAGGCTGTAGTGTATGTCTTCGGCTTGAGGAAAGAATGAAAACTTGTGGAAAATAAATAAGTACAAAGGACTGTAACTTTCTAGACTTAGTGGAGGACAGGAAGGATGGAGCCACGCTGTGCTTTTGAAGTGCTCTTCTCAGGTGTTGCTCAGCCCAGGAGTAATTGAGGTGCTGATTGCAGGTAACCTGGCTCTCCTGGAGGAACTCAGGGTTCTATTCTGGGATAATGTTGATAAGATTTTTTTTATATATATTTTAAATGCATAAGTATTTTTACTAGGCAATTGTTCAGCTAATTGCCAAATGTTATTAATATGAGTTAGTTAATCAATCCTAACACATTTCAAATAGTTAGAAAAATATTGCAGCTAGCTAGACTGGGCTGGGTGAAGGATATTTTCTCCTTCAGCTTTCACTCTTCCAGTATGCAAGCTTTCCATGGGGGTGGAATTATAGCCAGGTTTTAGCTGTCCTGTTGCAGTGCTTCCTAGCTATTCCAGGTGCAAAGAGGAAGACCCCCAAAGGAAATCCCTGCTATGAACATGTTGGATCCAGAATCAATGGTGCAGGGCACTTGCTTCAAGCCCCAGTAATTACTGTGAGTTCACGGGATTTATGCTTTAAGAGCAGAAATTCGACTGGAAAAAAAAAAAAAAAAAAGGGTACTTAGCAAGCTGGAGATGCGCTAGTGTGACACCATCTGGGTGGTGCATTTAGCATATATATTCCCTGCAGAAATGTTGTGCACTCAGAGCTACATTGCAGTCCCAGCTTATCTGTGTCTAGAGACAACTTTTTATCTGGTTTGTATGAATTAAATATACAAGCTGGAGTGTTTTCAGTTTTGATTTTCTTGAGGATGTTGGAACCGAAAGAGTTCCCCCAAACGGTATATGCAAACAGTCTTAGCTGGGGGAGCTTTAAAGCCCATGAGCTGTTTTTTGCAGATGAATGTTCTGAATTTGGCTTATGCTACGGTCTGTCTGCTCGCTTGAACTGCAGCCTACAAGGCCGTGGCGCAGATTTCTTCAGATCTTCCCAGGGGTAGCTGCTGTGCAGAAGTGTATACTGGCGTTCAAGAATGAACCAGTGTTTGGCCCAAAATGTGCTCTATTAAATTAAAGTATAAAATTGATGCTTAGAAGTAAGAGCCTGAACAAAACACAGTTATGAAAAACAACAAAAACGGCTGTTGTCATATAAAACTGAGACTAAAATAATCTACGTCTCAATAGCAAACACATGAAGGCTATTCCACGGAGAGGCATGTGTGCAATACATCACATGCATTTCTTCTATAGCAAGAAGACTGTTATGACTAATGGATAATGTATGCAGTCTTTTAAGGCCAAGAGATATGTATTGAGTCTATAAGGTAGATTTATAATTCTTTTTCAGAGCATATAACTAGATATATTTGAAAAATATATCCCAAAATATCTCTGGATTGCTAACTGGATGAGATGGAAAGGATGTTTCAATTCAGAGGATCTTTCTGTTATTTATTTTAAATCCATATCCTTAGCTAGAACTGTGGACGTTTTTTTTCAGTGAAGAAACCTTCAATACATTAATAGCATTTCATAAATCATCAGAGGAATGAAATAGTTCATCTTCTGGGAAATACAGATGTCTCCCACTAAGGAAAAAAAATCAACTGCCTGTAATTAAAAAAAATAATAATTCTCTGTGGAGATAAGAATGCGAAATAAATATATGACTTTAGGGCTGATGTATAAGTGAGCTGCTAAAGCATAGCCATGAACTTTGTTGAGGAGTCGCAAGTGTGCTTAAGTAATTTTTAAAGCTGAATTGTAGTACTTTGCCTATGGCATCCAAATGCTTCTGCATTTCATCCTACATTAATATTATCAGCATTTTTATTTGTGTTTGCCCATGAGTCCCTAGCAAGTTGGTGCTCCCTTATGCCGGGAGCTTTGCTGTTTTAGAGTAAGAAGCAGGTGTAAGTCTGAGTCTACGGCCTCCAGATTCCCTTTGGCAAAGGTGGGCATAAATAACCTTGAGCTTCGGAGCGGTTTCCTTGCAATTGCCTGTGTGCAAAGCATGAGTGTTTATAGGAGTAACTCCTATGTGGTGTATAGTAGCTCTAGAATCTGTATATAGTAACTCTAGAACTGAGGAGGGAAACGGGCATTCTTGAAAACCAAAAATTACATTCCAGGACAAGATACAGAAAAGCCAAAACTGACTTTAAAAATTTTGTTTTCTGAGCCCCATTCCTCGTTAATATACATAGTTAGGAAGCCTTTTTCATCATGGTGATTGTGAATGAGAGCAGCACAAGTTGTCAATAAAGGACTTTTTTTTTTTTTTTTTTTTTTTTTTTTTTTTTTTTAGTAGACTGAATGTAATTTCAAAGTTGTCAGCTTAACTGCATTCCCCTCTGCCACAAATACTTCAGAGTACATTGGCTTCTGATCGCTTCCCTCATCTAGAGGCAAACAAAGCTCCCTTTGCTGCCAGAGCCGTTTAAGGAAGTCTGTAGTGCGGCGGGGCAGTAATTACCGCACACTAATTGTATTTCTGAAAGCTTTAACCAGCAGGGATGGCAGCGGCCACACGGGTTTTGGTGTGTGCAGAAGGAAGGCGCTTGAGCCCCGAGCCGCGCCATGGCTTCCCTCGCGCGCCGTGGCTTCCCTCACCCCGTCACCGCGCTGGGCCGCGCCAAGCCTGTCCCACCGTGGGGCAGCTCCTGAGCATGGCGCCACGGGACGGACACGCTCGTGCTCCTTCCCATTCCCATGTTGGATGAACGGCCGCGGGGCCTGCTCTGCACTGCCGCCCAGCACGCGGCAACGCGCCATGGCCCCGCGCGGCAACGCGCCATGGCCCCGCGCGGCCTGCTCAGCCCTCTTGTCAGCGCGTTGGGGTTAGCGGCCTTGTTGTGCGCTGGTGCCTTGTCCAGTTTGGGCATAACCAATGCCGTTAATGAAATCCTTCCTAGCGTGTCTGAAATCGTCTGTGGGTCTTTTATCTGCAGATATATCTCAGGTTGCTGTATTTAATGGAATCCCAGAGATTTCAGAAAGGCTCAGGCTGCTTTTATTTTTCAGTTGTGTGTATGTGTTTTCTTTAAACTGCATTTGTGCTATCTTCTTCATTCAATGATTTTTTCAGCAATAAAATGTTGTGTTACCATAGCAATAATGAACTAAGAGCAGCAAAAAATATCTTGTTAAGTCCCTCTATAAGATTGTTATTCCTGTAGTTCTAGCATCACCGTCTTGCTCAGTGAATTTTCCTGGTTCTTTCTAGCTATTAAATGAATATGATATCATATGGTAATCATCTGTGGAAGCAAAAGGGTTGCTGTTATCCTTGTGGCATTGGGCCCACTATCTTCACAAGGAGAATATGCATCAGTAAGGTACACTTCACATGAGCAGGAACCCTGAGACTGAGTGTGAAAATGAAATAAAAACCTCATTCCCTGCTCCAGGCAAGATACAGATCTTGACCATTTTCTAATGCCACTAACTCAAGAATCAATCTGTTAAGACCAAATTAGTTATGCAAGTATTAACCTAGAGTAAAAGAAAGGAGTGTATTGGCAAAATGTTATAATCCCTGCATGCCAGCTGTCAGTATATTTTATACACATGAAATTCTTGCATATTAATTAAAATCCAAGAAAAATGAATGTTCCCATAGTCTGGCAAGTAGGAAACTCTGGACAAAATAATTCAAACATTCATCCATTAATATTAAATAACGAGTTTTGTCATGCTACAAGTAGAGTATGTGCGCATATGTCATGACTTCAAACAGTGATGAGATGGTGATTTCCTTGTGCTGCTATTCTACAAAATGTTATATGACTTGTTTTCATAAATCAATCCCTTGTCTTGTACTCTGAAGTTGAACTTGACATTTGAAACCTGCAGAGCAAAGATTGAATTGGAAGATGCTTGCAGGACTGTAAGATCCCATTCAATGAATGAGTATTCTCAAATTTGAAAAAAAATCCTTTTTAAATTTTTTTTCCTCCAAATTTAATTGAAATTGTCCATCAAATTCAAAGGTTATACAGGGGAAGAGAATAATAATTTAAGAGCAGTGGAGAGAGGGGCAGCCTGATCTTCCTTAGGAGCCCGAGGCTAAACTGCTCATCAGGGAGAATTTTGCCTGCGCCTTCGCAGCTCCTGATGCATCTCAAGAGCAGCAAAAAGATCGGCATTTCCTCTGCGGTCTTGCTGAGGCTTAGTCAGAGCTTCCCAGTAGCTTTCTAATGTCTGTGGAACTCTCCGAGAAGTGAGATTTGAGGCTGCCTGTTCTTTCTCTTTTCCCCTGCAAGCTGCTCGCCCTTTTCTATAACCAAAGAACTGTAAATATTCTTTTATTTAACATCTAGTCTAAAGGAAAATATGAACTCCCTCAGATCTCTTCTGAGCAGGAACTTTCCCGCAGTAGAGCTAATCTGAATTTAAATCCCATTCCTTTCTATCTTGGAGTGGTTTATGAAGGTCAGTCCCTCTTCGTATTTCTTCAGGTGCTGAATAACCCAACTGTGAAAGCAACGTTGTGGTTTCGTTCTTAACACAGGTCTCGGCTATTTTGATCTCTTTCTCTGGACAGCGTTAAGGATAAAAGATGTTGAGTTCTGTGACAAGCCTTGGCATGTATTACAAACCCATTCCATTTAATCTTCAGGTGTTTACTTTGGAAGGCAGATAGCCATCTATTCTTTTGAAGTTTCCCATATTTTGATATTCCCGTCTGTTTCATTTCTGTTTGTTGTTTTTTCTGTGTTCCATACATAAAAATCAATATTGAGAAGGCAGCAGCTTCTTGTGTTCCTCTCTGTGGATTTGCAAAGGTTTTAAAAATACAGCCGATTAAATAAAGTCTGAAGGCTATACTAAACACTTCCCAAACGCTCTGCTTTTTTTTTTCTTTAATATATGCAGTTACACTGCTGTTTAATACTTCCGAGAGAGAGAGAGATTTGTAGAATTTCTAAAAACTGTTTATTGTATTAACTTTTTTTAAAATGACCATTATAATGGTATATCTTTGCTTAAAAGAACTTCACTAAATTGCATATATCACAGTTCCTTGCACTGTGGCTATGTGCAAGGTGCTTTAAATCTCTGCTGCAGCACCATATTTTAAACAGTGGCTCATCTGAGAGTAGCCATATGGAAATAAATATTGAGTCCTGGGATAATATTTTAGTAGGAATTATGCAGCTACAGTGACATACCACGCTGCTAAAGCCCAGCAGCATCTTAGGAGTGAGCATTTATAATCCAGGGAAGATATCTTAATATCTTAGATACCAGAGTGTCTATCACATCAGTCGATTGTCAAATGCCTACATTCCAATCGCGTTATTCCACTGAGGAGTAATGATATCCCTTGCAAACACAAGCCAGCTTCCTGTTTGGCACAGGTGCACCATCATGATGGTAAATTTAGGCTTATCTTTAGCAGAGTTACTGAAAGAAGGCAATTTATTATTCATGTAATTACATCAAGAACATCTTTCCAATTCACATGCATTTTGTATAAAAAAGGAGATTTTTATATAAATGTTGAACATTATCATTAATTGCAACTCAGGTACTGTTGTATCTCCCTTTAATTCTTTTCTTTCTTGCAAACTGTTCGCATCAGTGTTAGAACTTTACAAAGGTTTCTATTGATAGTTTGCATTTAAATAAATTAATTAATTTAAAAATAAATAAATAAATTTAAATAAATTAATTTAAAAAAAAACAGAAAAATCAATGACTTGTACACTTTCTTTTCCTATATGATTTGTCACACACAAGAAAAGGCAAAAAATAAATGATTTTAATAAATAGCTAATAACACATCAATTTGGAATTGTCTTGTAAAATTAATTAAATTTTAGGTATTCTGTTATACCAATGAATCAGTAGTTATCTTTATACTAAAAGCTGATAAATAACGAAAGGAGTGAATTCATGGCATTTTCATTAATCTGGAGATGTATGTGTTCATTCTTTATGTTTAGAAGCAGGAAAAATGCATTGGAATATGGACATGTCTCCATTGCTTTCCTTGGCCCCGTCTCGTGAAGGTCTCCAGCCTTCCCTGTGCCTTATCGGGTATCTGAGTACCAGCTTGAGAACTTATGTGTTAATATATGTTTAAAGTGATCTAGTATTTGTTTTTGAATCTTATATTGATTAAATCTGCGGAGTTATTCCCTTTGCATGTACAGCATTGGCTATGAATTTTTCAAGAGGACCTTTATTCAACTGCTTTTACATAATATATAAAATATAATTTATTTACAAGAGAAGATAGGAGGTCCAGAATTATAACAGCAACAGACACTGAATAACTGTGGTGCTTCAGGGATCCTTCATTACCACTTTTTCTATTCACTTAATTTCAGGAGAAAAAAAAAAATTAATAACTTCATGCAGAAGATATTTGATTTTCTGCTACATGCATATCCCGTATGGGTAGAAAAGCTGCAGATTTCCCTCTGGAAAGACTTCCTGCCCGTGCGAGGAGCCGCGCTAGGAAAGTAGGTTGGAAGGAGGTTGCTAGGGAACGGCTCCTAGCAACGGCCGCTGATCCCGCGCTCCCTTCCGGCGGCACCGTCGGCTTCGTGCGCGTCACCTCTGCGAAATGGCATTTCTTATTTCGAGCTGTGCCCTTACGAAGGGAGAGGCGTTTCTGTCCCTGCAGTAACGTGCTTGGTGTTCGCTTTGGGCCGCCATCTCAACCTGCTCTTGCCGGCTGTTCTCACCTGCGCCCGGGCTCACCTGCTAGGAAGAGATATTGTGTCCAGTTCTGGGCCCCACAGGACAAGAGGGATGTGGAGCTGCTGGAGAGAGTCCAGCGCAGGGCTACGAGGATGATCAGGGGCCTGGAACATCTGCCCTATGAGGAGAGGCTGAGGGAGCTGGGCCTGTTCAGCTGGAGAAGAGAAGGCTGAGAGGGGACCTGAGCAGTGTCTAGAAGTACCTCAAGGGAGGCAGTGAGGAGGATGGGGCCGGCCTCTTTTCACTGGTGGCCACCGACAGAACTAGAGGTGATGGCCACAAACTGAAGCACCAAAAGTTCCACAGGAACTTAAGGAAAAATTTCTTCCCAGTGAGGGTGCCAGAGCCCTGGAACAGGCTGCCCAGAGAGGTTGTGGAGTCTCCTTCTCTAGAGATCTTCAAACCCGCTTGGACGCAGTCCTGTGCCACGTGCTCTAGGTGACCCTGCGTGTGCAGGGGTTGGACTAGATGATCTCTAGAGGTCCCTGCCAACCTACAGCATTCTATGATTCTGTGATTCTAAGATGCTCGTTACCTTGTGGCCTTGGGCAAGCAGTGCTTTAGTGCAGAGTGTTTGCTGAGCTGTTATTGGTAGCAGCAAAGGTGTTCAGAGAGCGTCTGCGGCAATGAAGTGTGCAACGGTGATCCCAAGGTCTTCCTAAAGCAGTAAAAAATAAAAAGGGAGGTTTTCCTGGCCATGCAGCCCTCCCTTCTTCTGACCATGCTTTCATTTCCCTCCTGGTCTTTCCTCCTCCTCATCTCAGATGCTGTCATTTGTAGCCATGTTGCCTCTCATTAATGCCCCCTCTGCCCCTTTTTTCCCCCCTCTTCCACTTGTCATCTTACTCCACGATCCTTCCTTTTTCCTTCCTTTTTATTTCACCAAAGTTTGCCTCCTCTCAACATTTTTTTTCCTGTTACTCTCTCATCCTTTCTGGTCCACACAGTCATATTTATCCCCCACCCGCAATGAACCATTGCAAAAGAAGGTTAATTGCCACACATGGCACTTTGTGATTCATGTCAGCAGTGCTGACTGCCTTCCAAGCACACGAGCTTGCTAAGCGAAAGCAGCAGAATGCTTTAAAAAATAAAATCCTTTTGATTTGCAGTGAGAGCCAATAGTACTCAGAACACCTGACCCACGTCCATGGGATCTCTCTATTAAAAATGTATGTGTGTATAAACAGACAGTAATATGTATGTGTTTACAGGTTGCACATGGTGCCAAATACGTGTATATGTTTTAATGAGTGTGTGTGCAAGGATGTCTTAGTTCTCTAAGTGCAGAGGTAAATACTGATTTAGGAGTAACATAAAACTTGGCACGAGTTTGCAGCTCGTGTTGTCTTTATGATGTCCCGGGTGAGTAGAGCAGCGGCAGCGACTCCGGCGCGTGCAGCGGGGCAGGGGAAAGTATCTACCCCTGTATTGGGGGTCATAGGTATACATGGGTATACACCTATGTAAATGTTGTCCAGGAGTGGCTTCTGAGACACTGCGATTTTAGAAGTTGGGGTTTCTTGGAGGAGAAATGAGTGAGGAAATGGGGAATCTGCAGATGGATGCTGATTTGTTAAAACAGTAGAAAATAGATGTAGAAATTACAATGCTTTCAGTCACACCAATGGAATATCGTGTATGCCAAATGAGCTGCTAATATCCTGTAGCATCCTGCCAGCAACCTGCCACTGCCTTATGTATTGGTTATGTACAGTCAATCAGGTTTAGAAACTAATATCTCTGTCTTGAGAGATATTAATGTTACTTCAGTTTTAATCAATAGTAGGGTAAAAGCTGGGCTCTTTTCAACATACTTTTTTTTTTTTTTTGCTTTGTTTCATTAACTTGGGAGCAATTTCTGGACTAGAGATTTTTGTGTGTATTACTTAATATTCTTGCAGAAATTTCTGCTTTGATGAGATCAAATTTGTGTCCTTTATAATGCAAGTGTAAGAGTGTCGCCATGGATGCAGGTTAGCTATGAGAAAGGGTTGTGTGGGAGGATATTTGAATGATGTGGTTGCAAGTAAAACAGCAGAGGAAAATATGGATAACAGATGAAATGTATGAGGCTCTTCCTGGCAGGCATAACATGTTGGACATTTCCATCACGTGGATTTTTTTCTTAAACTTTGTAATCTTCTAAAACTTTCTAACTTAGGATCAGGATTAATTTGTTAAAGAATTACGACTTCTACCATTTCCAGATTAGCGAGCAGGCAAAAATGGTGGAGTGAAAACAAGTATTAACTACTTGTGCATGCTTGTATAGCCTAAGGATTGGTATTAAGGAGTTACGTATATACTTACAAAGGTACATGTGTGGCAAAATAAGATTTCCTATTCTGTAAATCTCAGACATTAATGTGGATCTCTGGCTCCAAGTTTTGTATTTGTGCAAGCTCTGTATTATCATAGTCAAGCTATTTTTTCTATTTGTTAAAAAAAAAAAAAAGTACATAATTATGTGCAACTAAAAAAGTACTTATAATTTCAAAGCTGTAAAGAGGCATGCACTTTTTAAAAAAAAAATCCAAGTATTTTACATGTTTTTTTTATCTGCTAAGAAGCTTAAAAATACCAGTAGGCTTATAGGCATCCAAGCACCACAGCAATCTGAAAATGTGTGTCCCTTATGTGACGTTATGTGGGTGAAAGCAACGCTTGGCCTCAAGTGCAAGACTAGTAAATGGCATTGCATTGCACTGGAGTTGTTTCAGCCGGGTCATTCTCAAATGTTAATGCATGGAGGAAATCCGTGTGCGTGGTGAACCTCACCTTAACCTAAACCCAGGAGCTGAGCTTTTCTGAGGGAAGGTATCTACCCCTGGATTTGGGATCATGCCGTAGGCTGCTGTAGCCCCCTAAGTGAGTGTGCCCCTTTACGAATGGGTTGCCTTTTCATGCTATTTTTGTAACACATTGAAACAAGAATGTATCCACATTCAATCTGCTTTTTAAATTTTATTTTTAATCTTTCTCTCAACTTTCCCTTCTATGTCAGCACAGCTGATGCAAACCTCAACCACAAGGTCTACAAACCTGCCCTGAACGTGTGCCAGCTCAGTCAGATGCCAACCTGGAGCGCTCTTGCAGAATGGAGATTTTCCATGGAATCCCTTAACTGAGGTAAGCCGTGCCCAGAAAGAATTATGTATAATAACCTGGTAGGTTAAGAAAGAGGCATTGGCCCTTAAAGGGAACAACGATTTGTTGGAATAAGGAATAGTGTAGTTCGTTAAACCCAGATAAAGCCTCAAGAGGCTAAGAAAAATCAGCACTGTGTCAGAATTCTTGATTAATAAATAACTAAGCTCACATGCTGCTGGATATGGCTGTCTAGGTTGGTGTAATCGGTTCTCAGGGGTGTGAGCTGGTCTCCCATTGCAATGTCAAAGAAAATCCGCGTTGCAGGAATTAGTTTTGAATTCTTCCTTATGTCCACAGAGGCTTTACTGCACATCAGCCACCAACTTCGTGGTTTGTCAGAAGCTGCTAAAAGTGACATACGAGAAAAAGGGGCTATAGATCAGGATGGAAGTGAAACAGCTCTGTGGAATAAGGTCCCTGCATAGACTAAGCTTCAACTATGACATCCTGGTTATCCTCTGCTTCAGTAGCCATAAGTACTGCTCACATATTAGCATTCTCCTTTGATATATTCTCATGCAAGTGTTTGAGAAGAGGGGGGATGCAGGAAGGCAGGTGAGTAAATGGGGAATGCAGGATGAAGTTGAAATGATTTGTCCATTTTCCGCTACATTTATTTCCACATCTTGTTATTTTCTACAGTATCAGCATTCAGCTTATTTTTTTTTCCAGAATAAGTGTCTTGCCTTTCCCAGTCTCAAAGGTATACCATTTAGGGAGCTTGACAGAAAATTGACGGTCATAAATAATTGTTCTGTGAAAGCTAGATAGCATCTCCTAAGTGTCAAAGCACAGCAGACAACATATTTGATGCAACCTTAACGGATGCAGAAATGTGATTTACACGAACAAACTTTCATGATTTGAATTAAGGGTTGTTCTCAGTCCAAAATGCCAAATTAACTACAGCAAAAACAACTCTGATGGCTCCGGTACTCTAAGCAGGATTAAAGAAAATGTGTGTTAAAGCTGACAGTCATCATTGATCAAAACCTCAGGTTTTTTAGCCTTAAGGTAACTGAGTCAGATTTCATCAGCATAATCCTTTTCAGTATAAAACAGAAATTGAACTTATGCGGTGATGCAAGCTGGCTATGAAATTAGGAGGCCTTGAATCACAAAATATGAAAAGTTGGCAAACTCAATGGAAATGATGTTCAAAGTAGTTTACAGTAGGAATGAGAAAAGCAGATTGTGCTGCTTGGGAAGAATAAACAGCAGTTCTCTTTTTACAGCACTCATATTCCACACATTAAGAAACACTAGTGGGAAAAAGAAATATGTGCTAAAATAGGAATAAAAATAGCGAAGTTTGAAGTTTCTGAATGTTTAAAAAATACATATTATGAAAATTGTGTGTGTAAAAAAGATTCTTTTCTGTGGAAAAAAAAGAATAAGTAGGATATACAATCTTATGCCACTTTTGTCTTAGATCTTTTCCTGCAAAGATTACTAGCTACATGAAAAGTGTATTTTCATCCAGAAAAAAAATTTCACAAATAAACCTCTGTGTTTTGTCTGTTACTCTTTAGGTAAGTAAATAAATGAGAGTATGATTTCTTATCATACCCTAAGGGGATGCATGGAGGAGGCAGGGGACAGCTTGGACACGGTGACGAAGCGATGACCGTCATTGAACATTGTGGCTCCAGGTTCTGAACCCAGATGATCCGTGCATGCCTAGTATCCAATATCCCTATTGCCAGGCAAACTTACTCCCTGCTACCTATTTTGTAAAACAGTTTCTTGAAATAAACTGAGTAAATTTCCAGTACTGGAAATTTTGTGCTCATTTCTGGGCATTTCTGTCTAGAGAAAAATAGCAGCATGGAAGTAAGAGAACAGATCTCTCGAGCACATTTTTCCCTCTATAAATATATATATATATGCAATATTTATTTACATGCAAACACATGCAGACCCACCGAGGAAATTTAGGAGATGGCCCAGGAAAGAAACAAAACTGCAATAATAAGCAAATGTAGTTTGTATGAATAGGATTTGTACGGAATATGGCAATCTGCAAGTGAGATATGTAATCGTGACAGAGGAAAAGAGCTTGTGCCACCCATTTATGCTGATTCTAAAGAGTGGTATTAAGAACATCAAAATACATCTGAGAAGTGGAAAGGAGTGAAATGGAGGCCTATACAGCAGTGCGGTGATTTCTCAAAGGTGGTGACGGGAGCCCTATCACTGAAGCGACCGCACTGGAAAAAAAAAGGCGCTATACTTTGACAGAAGATAGACAGAAGTAGCATTATTCCCACTGGTTTCATTTCTGAGGAACAAAAACTATCAAGAAAATATGCATCTTCCTGGATGGTGCGAATACAACGCTTTCAGGGACAAACGTGTGGGAAGAGAATGTTACTGATTAGCATCCCTGTAGTTTTATTGATAGTCTTAGCTGATGAACATTTTATTTCTCTTAAGGAGTACAGTTTGTTTTTGCCAATCCGGCTATTGCTATTACCGGCTAGGTCTGTCCTGTTGTGGTTTGTTATATAATTGGTTAAATGTCATGATTGGCTGAATGTAATGATAATTATCTGGTGCTAATTTTAACTGTTTTAATGTCAAAACTGCCAGTGCAGATAGTTGGTCAATCCCCATTAATTCACTGCAGTATTGCTTGTTCTGTTTTCGCACCCTTGTGTCAGCTGGCCGTGTAGAAGTGCCAGAAGAGAAGGCGTTTCCCGTGTTGGTGGAAGGGGAGATTTACAGCAATAAGCTTCACTTGACCAGGCTGCCTCCTCGCTTCTCCCCAGGGATTGTGGGGAAATCCCAGGGATGGCTTTAGCCTTACTTTGGAAGGGAGGGGGGAATCTCGTTTTGCAGGAGAGGAAAAGGAGAGGACAGACTAAACGCTGGTATTTGTCGGCGTCCTTGGGTCCTGGTGGGAGCTGCAGGTTCCTTCCTGCTCCCGTTTGAGGATCCGTTTAGAGACAGTAAAGCCAAGGTGACACCAGTGACACTGGGGCCATGCAGGGCTTGGAGCAGGAGGGCTCTGTGCCCGGGAGCCCTGCGAGGCGACGGGAGCAGCACGATGAGGCGGGGATGGAGCGGGAAGCTCCTTTGGGAGCAGAGGGAACGTTAGTGGATAATGAATTATTGTCATTGTGGAACTGGTACCTATGGATATTCACACTGGTGTCTGGGAAGAGAGCTCCACTGCCACGGGTGTCAGAAGGGTCAACAAGTCTTGTATGCTTTGGCTGCCTGTATATAGATGTGTGCACGTGTGTGTGCTGCTCTATGTCCATTTTATTCACATTCTCGTTTTTTTAAAAAAGGAGTTATATTCCCTTTTTGATTCCCTGGTTTGTAGATTTTCTCAGAGAGTTTGCATGTGAAAGCCATTGAAAGAAGTTGCACTAGATTTTCTACATTTTAGGTGGACTTCAGATGAGTCTGTCTATTTTTTGAGAGGAGCCCTTCAGTCTTGTGTCCAGCCTTTCTTTGCTGCCGTCAGCCACCTGGCAAAGGGATTGCAAAGGGTTCAGCTGAAGTTGAAGCAGTACAAGCAATATACACAGGAGTTAATTAAGTTGGCCAGAGTACTTTTGGCTGCAGCTTCAGGATTTTTAGGGAAAGGCCTTTTTAATTTTTTCCAATTTACTTTCAATGATCTGAAAATAATTACCACTATCCCACTTCCTAAAAAAATATTTCATCAGAAAATTTCAAATTGACCTCTTTAAGTTACTACCAGATTATATATCTATGAAAAGAAAACAAGGGGATCTATTTTCAGATAGATTCCGATTGCTGTAATACCAAAAGTCTGTTAAAAGAGTTCATAATGGATCATTTTTAACGTCATATTCAGTTTTACTGGACTTTTAAAAATTATGAGAGTGTACTTTTAAAAATAATTAAAAGGCCCAATCACAGGGCCCACAGTTGCCCTGTGTTTCTGTGGAATATTAAGATACCCTATAGCAGATATTTAGAGGGTATAAAGTACAGCAATGTCACAAAAATATAGGTAAAAAATATTCAATTATCAAAAAAAAGATGAACCCTCTAGAGAAGGGTTCTTATCTCCCTTCATGGATCTGTCTGTTTCCTCTTGCCTGTTTGTTTTCAAACAGCAGGGTTATCCCTTTACATTGCTCATCCTTGTTAGCATTTTGGTTCTCAGCTCAAGAATTATTGGGGATTGGATGCTTATGTGAAGAAATGGCTCTTCTGAGAAACCCAGGGCAATTATTATGTTATGTTAAGTAGGATTAATTTTAAAATGGAAGGGACTGGAACTCAAGTGCACATATATACAGATGTCTCTACATGGGTTTCTTCCTTCAGGATATTCTAGTGCTCTGTTTCCCCCTCTCCCACCCTATAGAGTGTTCATCTTTCCCATAATTTCATATGTGAAAATAAGCACTGTTTGATTTGATTTGATTTTTCCTAAGAACTCAATCCAGCAAAACCATATAAATTAGTTTGGGAAATCTCTCAGTTTCTGTCATTGTGTTTAGGCTGATGAATTTGGTGGTCCGAAGTCTGGCCTTTCAGTGTTGTTCTGCTAGGACCTTGCTGCAGTAACTCTCTCTTCCTTGATGAATAACTGAAGGAATTCCCATCCTGTACGCGGTCTTTAAGGGAAAATGCTTAAGTTTGCAGTCAGATCTAATTAAATCTATGCAAAATGTGCTTGCTTGTTTTTCTGGTAAGAATGTACTTCTGACATTGTTCAGAAGATCCCCAGCCTGTTCCTGCTTCATATATCAATACTGAGTTTGAATATTCCCTTTCTAAATTTCCTTAAAATATAAAGCTTTGCATTGCCAATGGAGGTGCATGACTGATTGTGTTGGTTTTGGAAAAGATTTTATTGACAATACTACTAAGAATAACTTTTGCTCTCTTGAACGTTATCCTCTGCCTTTACCCTGTTTTTTAGCAGAAAAATGTTGTCATAGACTATTTTAAAAGGATAATAGAATCAAGAAGATAGAAAAAAAATAAAAATACTCGCAGATGAAAATACTAAATACAAAAGGATATCAATGTTGAATTCAGATAGTGGCAAATGGACTTGCCAAACCCTGCATTACCCTGGGCTCTCACACAACATTTTGGAATCCTGCTCACATGTTGCTAATGCCCAGACATACTACATTTACTGCTGTCCTCTTGTCTGCTAGGTGAGCTACTCTGTGAGAAAAATGGAAGTCTGGTTTTTAGGCATAATTCTTCTGGGCAGTGTTCATGTCAACTTGATTGTTATTTCATGCTTGCTTATGAATTGATTGCTTTTTCTGTAGTATCTTTCTAGGAGCTGATATCAGATGGTAAGCTCATAACTTCCTAGGTGAAAATTCCTTTTCATTCTATTTTTAATCTGGAAAAGACCGTAATTTGAAATATGGAGTCCACATTTCAAGTCTGTGATGTGCCTGAATCAGAAACAGACTTGTTAATTCCGTGAACCACCAATCATTATCTACCATATCCACCACCCTCATTATCTAGGTTTTTAGCTCGTCTTTGCTTTTGTCCTTACGTTTGTCTTTTGACAAATAGTTACATATATATATATATACACTTGTGTGTGTGTGTATATATATATATTTGTCTCACAGTGAGCATGCTTGCACAGAAAGGCTGTATTTTGAAGAATCACAATTTCCTGATGTTTCACCAAAAATTCCAGACAAGTTCTAACCTTTTCCCAGTCCCGCCCATTTTCTGCTGATTATAACTTGCCTAAAGTACTTCACAAGCATGTGGAAGAGGGCAGCCCGCCCTGGCAAGCGCAGACAGGTCTGATCAACCTCTGCTTGTGCGGGTCCCAGAGCGGCAGGGAAGTCCTGCGTGGAGAACCCATGTTGGCCAACAACGTCTAGGCTGCCTTGGTGCCCTCTGCAAGCCTGGTTGACCATCCCAGACCTTTAGCTGGGGACCTGCCGGTCTAGTTGGGGACTTTCCAGTGTGCTCCAGCACCCGAGTGTCCCCAGGCCCACGTGCTGGTTGTTTCTTGGCGGTGCCCCGGGACGCGGCGCGTCGCGGACGCTCACGTTGGCACAACCCCTCTGAGCGCTGGGGATGCAGCCAGCCAGCACCAGGCCTGCTGAAAGTCACCAAAGCCCTTTTCCTACCTTAATGAAAATAAATGTATTTGTTTTATTCCAAAGTCTCTTTTGATCTTACGAAAAGGAGTTATTTTCCTTTCCCTACTGCATTACTCTTCCTAGGAAAATGAGAGAATTTTTCTGTGTATTGATCTTTGAAGGAGACAAAGGTATTGCTTTTAAAAGCCAGTTCTGAAGTTCTGCTCTTGATATCCAAAAGAAAAGACCTGGTGGGATCCAGGGTTGCAGAAACAGCTGTAGCTAACCACAAGGATCAAAGTGGTCACAATGCTGTATATAACACACTTGTTTCAGTGCCTTGGAATCACTTACACAAACAATACAACATGGAAGTGTTTTAGAAAATAAACTGAAAATTTCCCTTTCCTCAGTTTCCAACTGCTTCATAAACTTCCTGCTCACTCTGTAGTATAATTTAATTTCCACTACATAAAACACAATAGTACCTAGATGCAATAGTCATATTCTATGTTTCTCCAGTATTGCCTGTTTGCAAAATGCACAATACTTTCATCTGCCAATGAAACGGTACCTTCACTAACTCTTTTTTTTTTTAGTGTCTATTCAGAATGGTCACTAAATTGCGGCACTCTTTTTAACTCTTTTATCTGCTTGATCTATGTATAGAACACTGAACTGTTTTCATTATTGGTAATTTTGTTTAAATTAATTCCACCTTGACTGATTTTAGCTTATAGGTAAAGAAGGGCCTGGTGCTCTACAAACCTGCTGTACAAAACTTTGCAGAAAACCCGTCCCCCAAAAGCCTCAGACTGTGCACAGAGCAGCCTGAGATGGAAACGTGCAGGTACCGGCCATGAATTCCAGACATCAGGCACCTTGGCTGGAGCTCACGTAACAGAAATCCCAGACAACTGCACAGCACTTCGCTGTGTTAATAAGAGGATAAAATTTCCTACTTCCCCCATATAAATTCATGACCAACTAATGTGAAAGCAATGAAACTAATAAGTGGCACGTAGAGTCACAGCATGAAGGCAGCCCCATTTCCTATGGATTGGTGGCTTGTGGTTGGTTGACCTTGGTGGTTATGAAAGTACAAAACGATGAAGGCTTTCCCTATTTATAAGCATTTATAAGTGCTGGCCTGCAAGTTCTCAGGTATCATAAAAGATGCAAACTCCTTCTGCAGCCTTTTCCTCAGCCAGGAACACATATGGTCTCAACCCTCAGTTTGCACATCTATTTCTGCAAAACTTATGGAAATATAATAATCTTCAAGATCAATGTTCTTTTGTTTAATTTCATTTGGGATCAGACATTGACTTCGGAAGGTTTCTTTTTAAAAAAACACACACTTGTATATATATTGAATGTGAGCAGGTAACTTTTGACTGCATTGCAAACTATGGTAGAATCACTGTATTTTTCATAAGTGTATTTAGGGAGAAGATAGAGTATATTTTCCATAATTCTAAATGTCTCCATCAGGAAAACTGTTGCCACTTAAAAAATCCTATTTTGAAAAGTTCAAACTAAATTTTGGGTTGTGCCTGAGGAAACAATGCCAAATTAACTCAGCTGCCTCGAAACTCCCAAGACACAGAAGTGGGATGATGGACAATGAAACAAGAGATTACAAGTTTATGGACTTGTGAAATTTACATTGATTTAAAAATTGCACTGAAGTTAGTGAAGACACTATCCCATAGGATCATAAGAAATGTACCACGTTTTTCTTTCAAGAAAAATAGACTTAGTATTTTATCATTTTTGTGACTTTCAATCTTACAATGGAAATCCAAGTGCCTTGGTTAATTTTCTGAAGATCAAAGCAGTACCTGTTTACTAAAAAGAATAAATAATTCTGGCTGTATTTATAACACTGACTTAGTATGGATATTGAAGAAAACTTGTTCTTTTTTTTCCTTTTTTCCTTTTTTTTCTTTTTTATCTGAGATAATTTATATGCACCACAGAAACATATTATGGTTGTAATACATAGTTTACTAGAGGTTTAGTACCAGTAAAATATTATTCTTGGCAGGAGCCAGTTTCAATGAAACTCGAACCAGAGTTTACACAAGTTCCTTAAGAAATTCGTGCATTCAGCCATGGAAGACTAGAAATTAGACCCGCGCTCGGGTTTAGCGAGGGGTTTGCTGAGGAGGACGGGGTTGGCAGCGTGGCCAGGCAAATGATCCCACGGAATCATCCTTGTGCTCGTACCGTTGTAACGTGTGCTTGTAATGACGGCGGATCCGCACACGTGCACGTGTCGACTTACACGTGTGCGTACGCACAGCGGAACGGCAGCTTTGAAACTGAGCCCTAGCAGGGAGAGGTTGTGTTTTAAGCTGTAAGGTAAAAACTCTAGGTAAAGCTTCTGCATTTCTGAAGGAAATAATTGTTTTGATGGCTGAAACCAATTGAGATGCTTTCAATACATCTACCTGGCTCCCGTAGTCTAAAACAGAGTAATGGTAGCTCCTCAAGGGAGGAAGGGGATACATGCTCTGGCTGCCAGCATCTATAGAGAAGAACGGGTATTTAAGGAAAGAAAGCAGTGTTCATGATTGTGTAGGGTTTTTTTTTTCTTTATTTTTAACATTGTCTACTGTGTCCAATTTAATTTCTGACATCCTAACCGTTTTCATTTGATATCAAGACTCAGTGGGGCTATATTGAAAGGCTTACAATCTACTCATTATTAGAATTCAAGAGTAAAAGGGATGTATTAAAGAAATATTCATAATCAGGAACCAGTGAGTGCCAGATTTGAAAGCCATATCTGTCCTAACTTCATCTGCTAGCAATGAGGATTATTATATCTTGTGATTTTTATGAACAGTAAAAAAATGCTGAGGGGAAATTAATTTGCTATGCCTTCTAAAATAGGGTACTTTTAATAAGTTGCATAGGTCTGCACATTCTCTGATGCAGCCACAAACACTATCAGTAACTTTGGTTTCCTACTCAGACAAACCTGCTTGAATTTTGAGAAGGCATTATTGGAATATTAAAAAATATTTGCTGTGAGCATATAACTAGACTTTTTGATAATCAAACATACTGTTCTCTGTCAGTCTATGACAAAGTACAGAAGAACCCTTTGACATTCTTCAAATATTTCCAGATAAAAGTTACAAGACCTATAAAATATAGATCTCTTAAAATCACATAATCACAGAGCAGTTGAGTTTGGAAGGGACCTCTGGTGATGGTGAAGCCCAAGTCCCCCCCACATCTGTACATTGTAGCCTTATGGTTGTGATTCGGCTGTGACAAGGTACATCCAGCTCTGGTTCTGGTTCTCCTGCCTGGTTCTGCTGTTGTGCTGTTTTGCTTTGTCTGTATGGGGCTGTCAGAAGTACAATACATCCTCCGAGCTTGCTCAAGTTCCTGCTACATTCACCCGACCTTCTACTCAACATGCAGGTTATTAGTGTGAATAGTATTTTCTCAAACACCTTACATTGTCTAAGATTGTTTTACTTAGATTGTCAAGCCCTCTAAACACAGTTAAAATGCCTTGAATTTCCTAAAAGTATATGTGGAAAGACTTGAATAAGCAAGAAATAATAGGGATAGATAAGCCTGCATATCTTGAACATTGACAATGCATTTAATTTGTCAAAAAATAGCATCCAGTTTATATTGAGAAACTATTATGAAACACCTACCCAAGTCGAGTGCTAGAGAGGTAATTACACTGTTAGGTAAAGTCTCAAAATTAGTATAGTTCAGATGCATCTCTTTTAATACAATCCTTTGTTGTGAATAGGTATTTCATTAATCAACGTCTGATATTCAGCCTGGATAAGAACTTGCAAAGTAGAGTTCTCATATCAACTATATCTTGCAGTGTGCTCATGTTTGAAAACATGGAGTTTTTCTACTGCTAAATAGACCCTATGATTATGTATCTATTTTCCATGATAATTTTTGTTTCAGTCATTTTGTCTACTCTTAAATGAATTACTTTGGCCAGACAGCGGTGTTTTCCATGAGTCTTAATTTAGCAAACCTTGAATATTCCATGCTTTGTGGAATAAAGCCTTTTAGATACTTTCCATCTTATTGGAAAATTGCAAAATATATTTGGAATCAAGTGGTACACCTTGCAAATATTTTGAGTATAAACAAAATACCCTTTGGAATTATCCCTTCTCGAATATCTGATTGTTTTCTAAATTTAAAAAAAAAAAAGTTCAGAAACAGTTATTTAAAAATCAGAATCAGTTTTTTTTTCACGTTCATCTAACTTTAGTTGTTCGTCAGATTCAACCCAAAGTAAGTCGTGGTTCCCAACTGCCTCTATTTTTTTCCTATCCATAGTGAGTGTGGAAGATTGTTAGCTCTCATTGACATATTTAGAAATTATCTTGGAGCCTGCTAATTAGAGGATGAAGAATTTCCATCCATTAATTTAATGAAAAAAAATGGAATGAGTGGTAATGTTAGACAATACTTTTATTTTGAAGGAATGTGAAAGGTTTGATAGAGTTCAATTATTGTGGCTTGTCAAGTCTAATCAAATGAACTACTATCAAAAAGAGAAGACACATAATTGCAAAATCTAAATTATATTAGTAATGCTAAAAATACATTCAAATGAAAAAGAATGCTCCGTATCTCTAATTAAGAAATGAAGTGGTTATATTTGAGGAGCAAATTCCCAGCACATTTGAAAAATGTTGTAAAATTAGATTAAGAACAATTGATACCAGATCCAACAATGAGATTCAAAATTATGTTGGGTTTTAGTAGCATATCTGACAATGCCGTATGATTTATAATTGTATTATTCTTGTCAGATATTGTTAACAGGAGGGGCTTTGCACAAAAGACACTAATGATGGTTGGAGGACTGTAATTCACAACCAGTTTAATTCAGCCAGACTCTCCCTCCAAGGGCTGGTCTTCTGCTCTGGCAGCTATGTAGGATTTCAGCTCACTAATTCAACTAAAATGAAGAAATTTCATGGGACGCTCAGCCCAGATGTGAAAGAAAGCACCATCCGCCTTTTCATCTGCAGCATTAAGTTGGGTGAAGCCAGCAGTGTCATCATACCCTAACAATTTTATTTAGGAGCTCAGAAATTCTCAGGAAAATTCCAGCAAATAACAGAACATCAGGTTTATAAACAATATAGTCTTTGCAGAGTGAAGGTGGGTTTCAAATTCTTCAGAGACAGGATATTTATACACATATGACAATCAATGGAAACCCTGGCAACTGATGAATAGTAGAAGTGTTCCAAATATTTTATTTTGAAATTTCAACATAAATTGTCAAGATGCCAAATGAAAATCAAAATCCACAATGAAAACAACTTCTAATCGGTTCTTTTCAAGAAGAAACATTAATAACATTAAAATACTTTGGGGACTCAATGTAATTGCTAGTGGAAGTACATTTTAGCTTAGAGATTCGAAAAAAAATGGAGTTTGAATTTATCTTTGTCCTATTTGCCCAGTTACCAGAGCTTGTGAAAACAGAGAAACTTCAACGACTCTGACTTGGGGCTGAAGGATTAAGGTCTAGAGACTGGAGAAATACTTGCATGGAAGCACCATATGTACTTGTTTGTTCTTATGCTCTTCCATGGACTTCCACTTCTCTTCACCATCAGAAAGAGAGTATTGAGCTGTTGTGCTCGTACAAGTATTTTCTGACTATTTTGGGAACCAAGAGTTGTTTCCTATTACACTGTTTAAGACTAAAAGTTCATTAGTGGAGGAACTTTCCATGTTTTCAGAATAGAATAGTGGAGCACTGGCCTTTGTTAACTCTTGGGTGATTCCCTGTGCCTATAAGAGAAATGTGATTAATAATATATATTGTAAGATTTCCCACCTCCAAAGTAAAACTGGAGAGATTTAATTGATCAATTTAGGAGGATAAGAAAGAACTTTGATAAAGCAATGGGAGTGAATTAGAGTGAAAGCATGCAGACTGAACTGTGTTCAAATGAGTATTTGAACATTTGGAAGTTTACTGACTCTCAAATAAACTAGGATATTTGGGGGTCCACAGTATATGTAATCCATCTATATATGTGTTTTAACAGTTATTTTAGTAAGACCAGATCTCACAATCAAGTTATGATGTGTTGGTTTCCTCTATCTAATCAGGTCTTCAAATAATGTTTTTTTTTGTTTTGCTTTGGTTTTATTTTTTATTTTCTAAATAGCTTGTAAATAAATATTACTAAGTCAGCTGAGATGCTTCCTTCAGTAGCTTAGTTGTGAATTTGGCCTTAAGTCTGAAAATGTTTCCATAACTATATTCTATACGGAGTAGTCTTTATGGATGAAAAATCTGTGAAGAGGTAATAAGCAGAATAAGCAAAAAGGCACTTGTTCAGGAAAACTTCTGAGCAGTTAGGAGGACATGCCAACAAAGTGTTTCCACATATTCACACTGTTCACATGCATCAGCCACTGGTTAGAAATAGCACACAGAATATACGGGCGTTTGGTGTGACTCAGAGCAACTGTTCTTATACTCTTAGGTAGCACTGCGTGCTCCATAAGAAATTTCCACACTTTCCGCTGGTGATTTCATCAACAAAAGCAAGGTTTTGGATGACATGGATCCTTGAAATTTCTGATGTATTATTACATTATTTAAATAATTCAGTATTACTGGCATGAGATAAAATGAGTTATCTTATAGATCTGTAGAGAGGTGATTTTAATGTTTCTCGTAATGAAGTAGAAATGAATCACCATTTTACTTCTTCATCTTGACCATACTAGATTATAGTGTGTTCTTTTAGTGCCCTAATTCTTCATCAACCCATATTCTCACATTAAAAATTATCCCTTTAAAGGAAATATCTAAGGTGCAGGCTGGCCCGAGCTGTCAGGTCACAGCACCGTGCAGGGCTGGGGCTGGAGGATTTCACAGACACCTGAACTCTCGGGTGCCTGAAGGAAAACGGGAGGATGCTGCTCTCATCCTGCAGTACCAGTGGAGGTTAGTAACACTGTAATACATCACATCAAATATTACCTGTTTTAAAAACGCAGTGTAAATCTGCCTCAATGGAGACTGAATTTACACAGAGGTCTAGCACCAGCATACAGAAATCAAGTGTAATATTTCAAACCAAAAGTGTGATTTTGTTACCCAGGTTTGCTTTAGTCCTTGCCTAATTAAATCAATGTCATCAGCTGACTAATCATTTTTGCTGTGGGTGGTTAATACCACAGTTCATGTGCAAGTTGTGGACAAAACAAATGCACCTAAAAACAGTACCTGGCTTTTAGAGAACACGCATCCCAAAGTATGTTAGGATTATTAATGGAATCATATTCCTGAAGTTTGCCTGACAGAGTGAGTAAATGAATCTTAATTGAAAAGTGTAGTACTCAATCTTTCAGCAGGTATTGATCAGCTAAATCAAGGCCTGCAGGATGATGGAGTGGTGCCCTTTTCAGGGACAGGTTTATGGATAAGATTATGTGATATATGGGAAAGATGCATCACACCAGAAAGTTGAGAAGAGGCGTGTTTATATAACGTGATGCGGAGGAAGGGTTTGTAACGTGGCAGTGAGGGAGCGCTGGGCAGCGCGTTGCATCGGGCAGATGAACAGCGTGTGGAGGGATGAGTTTCCATTAAAGAGGGAGGTCAGGTATTGCTATGTTGTTTCTAAAGGGACCGTTTCTTTATAATACTACAGATTCTGACTTTTGGAGAGATAAGGCAATAAATGTCAGGAGATTGTTGGTATTTATGAAGAAAAGAATGGCATGCTCACGTTGCTAATCACAAAGCTCTGTTCCCAGCCTGTCCTGTGATTTCACAACATCAGCAGCTCAAGGAGCTCACTGGTGTCATTTCTTATTGCTTTCCAATGTCTTTGTTGTACTTTGGTGACCATCTGGCAAAGAGGAGTTTTAATATTTGCTATGTTCATAGCCTTACCACAGTAGGAGAGAAACATATGTTCAAGTAGCTTGTCCAGTTTTTCTTCAGGCTGAATGGGTATAAATTAAGAACAACTCTACTGGTATTTGTTAGATATTCCTGATTTACACTGAGTTAAATGAGAACAAGATTTGGCACATTGCTTTTTAATATTTTGTTATTGTAATATTCATGCTGAACAAAAAGTATTTATGTATGTTGCAGAACTTATAGATGGATTTAAAAAAAAAAGAGAATTTGAAGTTCCATAAGGGAAAGGATGATTTCCCCCAAAATATTTGCTTTCTGGAAAACTTTGTTTCAGACTGCAGTCCTGAATGCTAGAGAAAATGCACAAAATTTATTTTTCCCCACAGTCTGATAGTACCAAAACCTACTTTTGCTCTTCTCTTTGAGGCCAGAAGCTTGTGTTCCAGCATTCCTTGAAACACAACACAGGGAAAAACATCCTGCTCCAAAGAACTGTAGGCAGCGCCAGCGTTTCACGCAAGCAGAGTTAGCTGTTGGCAGGGGATCGAGCCCAGGCATGGCCCAGCCCTTGGAAGTGACAAGGATCCCTCAGCACACTAAGAACATGGGGCTTTTCCCACCCGGCATTCCTGCCAGGCTTTGCATGCCCTGGACAAGCACGGTATCCTCCGAAGCAAAACAGTCTAGAGACATCAGTTCAAAGTCCTGCCTCCAGTGATAGGTGAGGCCAAATCCCCAGTGGAGGCCGCGTTTCACCAAGTTCATCCAAGCGCCCAAGACGGGTCTTGATGTTTTCAGGACCCCACTATGTGAAGGGCAGCTCTAAAAGTTCCTTTGACAACAGTTTCCCATCCACTGGCACGAGCTGGTAGTGGGTTATGGAACTAACGTGAGCAGCTGGCACCAACCAGGGCTGCAGCCCAGAATAGGGCTGTGAGCATGTGTAAGAGCATCATTCTACATCTCCTAGCCCCAGCTTTCATAAAACACTCCTCGGATTATCCAGAGGATCTGGACAGTTTCTTTTAAAAACCACTTAAGCGTTTTAAAAGAACTTCTCCAATATGCTATGTGTTAGATAAAGAATTCTCAAAAGTGTGGGATGATATAAAGTTTTTATTATTTATATTACTCACTGCTGGCAAAACCACCAGTGAGCCATGGTCATCCTAGACGCTTGCCGAGGAATTCTTCCTGCTCCGATGCACCAGTGGGGCCAGGAGGTCCCCAGTGCAGCCCATGCTGTATGCAGCTCCTATGTTCAACAGACCAGCACATAGCTCTAGCCTGTGGCATGTAGCTCTAGCTCATTATATCTGTTGATTTCTGGGCCCTGTGTGGGTCGGGATGTATATGAAATATACGATATGTTTTGAAACATACTGGCATGTCACGGTGAAGAAGATGCTTTTGCTCGTATGGAATAAAGATGAGAATTTGATTTGAGTCCAATCAGCAAGTAAATAAGACAGGCTTAGCAATTTTTGAGTGTACAAACAAAGGAAAAAAATAAGATACGTAATTTGAATGCCCTATTGGTATGCTTATGTATCAGTCATAACCCTGCATCAAAGCCTCAACACACGCATGGTGCTTTCAAAAATACCCGTTTTTATTAGAGTAGTTAGTGGCTTGAGTGTTTTTACCTTTTGTCTTTAGTGACTCACTGCAGTGCTGCACAGTCATCCTCCCCAGTACATGTGGATGTTCTCATTTGAGTCAGGGTGTGTTTTTTTCCACACAATCTCATGCAGGATTGATCATGCAGGATTGATTCCTTCTGAGTCTTCCAGTTTTCTCCCAAGCAGCATAGCTGCTAAGGGTGAAATGAGTTGACATTTCATTCAAAATTCATTCATCTGAAGGGAAAATAAAAAGTGAAATGTATTATATTAGCCTATTGTTTAGCCATTAGGCCATGCTATTATTCCTGTGATAAATGCTCATCTATTAATTTCTGTGAATTATATTGCTTGTGATTTTCTCTTGGTCTTGCCCCTTTGTTGCATTTTCTCACCTTTATAGTCCTTCCTATTTCACATGCAGAAATTGTTCTAATTGGGGGATTCTGTAATGATGACAATGACAGTATTTTGCTTTCTATAGGTGGTTCATCCAGTACACTTGATTTCACAGAAGTGCAATGTGTGTCTGAAATGCAGACACTTCTGGAAACAAGGACAGAAAGTCAATATAATGATAAAAAATGCTAGACAGAGGCAAAGGGCAAACAGTTATTGTTACTGAAGAAGCCACTGGCTTGTTGATGTTCATGCAAACCATATACCATGCAGTTTCTTTTTGCCTCCTTTACCTTTTCCATTTCATTTCCTTTTCCCTTCTTCTCCTTCCCTTTCCTTTTTTTGGAAGATCTGTTCACAGCTGCGTTCATGACATCCAGTTTATTCGCTTTGACTGGTGAATATTTGAAGTGCCTGAATCAGCCATAACATTTGAGCCTGTGGTGCCAGACAGTCTAAGCAGCTGCATTAAGATATCTCTTTGGTTTTTCTTTTTCCCTTTTTTTTTTTTTTAACTCAGTGTCTCCTTTATTTCCACTTAGAATTTCCTTTCTTTTGTGCCAGGATGTTTGGCAGCCTCTGGGATGATTTTTATGGGTAAAGTGGTTGTGTATTTACTTAGATGAATTTGCCACCTTTCGTTAAATTCCAGTGAAATGATTGATCTGCCTGGTGTTATTTCCCCTTTGGTTTCTCCGGTGAGTCTCAGAACGAGGACTGGCAGGCTGATTCGTATGTTGTGGTGAAAGTTTTCTCAAGTCTGCTAGTATTGGGTGTTTGTTTTGCTCTTGTTATAAAAACGGTTTTGTTCTATGAAGAGAATGGCAGAAGAACTCAGATCAGGATAGCCAAAAAGAACTTTACAAGCTCTATAATTGCACGGTGTAGAGAAGTCAAACAAAAGTTACCATATGATTAAATCTTATTATATGTTTATAACATTTATAGATAACTCAGTTTTCGGATTGTATCCATTCAGTATAAACTCAAACACCTAGTGAGTAGAAGTTAACCAGATGGGCCTTAGCAGTTTGGGGCTTAATTCACATAACTTGGAACCTCAGCTGTGTGTGCAACTGCATTTGAATGAATCACATTATTCTTAGAGTCATAGGAGAGAGGGGGGCACTTTTAGGGTGTGAGTTATCTCACCTATTTTAGATATCTGCTTTCAGCATCTTTGGGAGGAGAAAAGCCATGGTGCACATTGCTGAGCGTGAGCTCGCTGCAGCCTCGCAGAACAGCCGGGTCTCTGCAGATCATAGGGGCAATTCCCTCTCGTGCAGGTTTTGGTGGATGAAGGACCTCTGCAGAGCACCAGAGAGATGGAGAAATGAAGAGCAATTAGATACACATCTGACTGCCCAAGGGGAGAAAGAGAACACTTCAAAATTGAGTATCTTCTCCCTAGAACCCTTTAACACAGCGTTTTGCTAGTACTGTGTAGCATTTATTTGGGGTACCAAACAATTTTTATTACTACTATGCTTTCATTATTCTAATAGGAACTGGCATCCTGGTTGAAGACACTTCTAGTAATTCTTCATGGTGGAGCAACTCTAGGTAGAGTTACAAATAAGTTTTTGCCGTGGAGTTTATATCATCCTTAGCAAATCAGACATGTGAGACAACTGCTGAAATAATAGAATTCAGTGGTTCAGTTCACAACCATTTCACAAAACTCCTCTCTTACTTTGAGTACGTTGCTTAAAGAACTTAGCTGTTGGAGACAAACTTTCACATGAAAACGAAATGGAAGGGCTAGTGGACTGTCTGGGAGAAATATTTCCCAGTCTCTCAGAGAGAAACTACTGAGTTTTGTAGAGATAATTGCTAATTTGAGCAGGGGACTAAACCTCTCTCGTCCAGATCGTCATTCAATGCCATGGTCATGGGACTAAAGAGTCTCTTTTTTCATGTTTTGGGGTGTGTTTGTGCCTGTCTTTGTGCCTGTCTCCTCCCTCATCACCAAATGGTTGTTTCAGCTTGGGGACAGCAGGGACAGTAAAGGATGTACGAGTGACCAAAACCTGAATTGCTGAGTGAAATAGGAAGTGAAGTCTGTCCAGAATTTAGTTTCGTACCAAACTGTTTCCATGAATGTCTCGCTTGTGAACATGCTTTCAGAGCAAAACAGAGGACACATGAGTAGAAAAATTTCATCTGGGTGTTAGATTTATCTCAACATGAGAAAAGTTGCAAATATCCAATAATATGTAAGTCAAATGCAGCTTTAGGGAAGTATCTGGGATCACAGGGGCAGCTTAGTGATGACTTTCCTGATTTCCAGTTCTCCAAAACCTTCACTAACATCAGTGCAATTTTGCCTAGTCAGAGGGGTTAGTCTTTTAATTGCCATCCTGACAGGTACTTTAGTGCTGCATTATTGATAGACATTTTTTAAAATCACATTTGATGACATCTGGAGTTATCTTATATTGAAATCAGCTATTTGTATTATTTTCTCCAAATTAAATCATACAGATTCATAAAATGTATTAATTTTTAAGGGAAAATAATGTGATAGATATATTACCAGAAGAGACTGGAAGGTACTGAAGGGACCAGAACGGTGAAGTAATACTGATTTTATTGGGAAATGAAACAAGGAAAAGGGATAAATTAATTGAAGTTCAAATCTAGAAGATTGATATATTATATTATCAATAATTGCTTTTAAAAGGCTACAACTTCCTAGGAAGAGGAAACATTAATTTTACTTAGGTGAGCCTAACTACACTGACAGCAATTAGGCAAATAATGGACAGGATATACTGTGTCTTCACAACATTTTTTTGTTATTGAGAACTGGCAATGCGAGAATATTTGACATACAAGAACATTTTACTTCAGTATGTATAAGGCTGAGGCAATGCTTATATGCAAAGATGTGTAAATAGGTGTGTGTATGTGCACATACACATCACACGTGTATATGTGTAAGGTCTAGGCATTTTGTAAGAGCTGAGGTACGATTTCAAAATATGCAAAATAATACTTTTCGCAACTTTAGTTAGGTCAAGGAGACTTTTTAGGATGGCCTCAGTCTACGAAAATTCAGCAGGCTATATATATGTATTTTTAAATACTGAGCTATTTCTATTACTGGGATTTATTTTGTCTTTGTTCTTCCCTTATGCATGGAGAAATATGATTTGTTATTCCATGTACAAAACACCTTACTGTGCAAACTAATCAATCAGTGTTACATGAGTTCTTTTAATGAGCACATATGCATTCCAGTCATATTGTGATGGTGACACCTCTGCCTGTAATCCAGGTTCTCTTTCTTGGATTTTTTTCCTTTAATCTTTGAATCTCTTGGTTTTCTGAAGCTATAGCAAAGTTGTGGCAAAGTTTTTGTCTTCAAAGAAGCCTATTTGGTTTTGATGTTTAGTGCACTCAGAAATGGATGAGGCAAAGCTTCAAAGTTTTAGAACGAGCAGCTTTATTCTCAAAGCGCAAGCTCTGAGGGACAATACTCTGGGAGAGAAGTGACATGTTTCCCCTTTTCTTTTGTAGCCAAAGGATGCTAAATTATTTTATGTTTTTGATTTTTTTAAGGACTTTATAGTGAAAAATAGCCCTGGTTGAGGACAGCTTAAGGCTGACATAGCTGCGTGCAGTGTTTTTCCACTTTACAGCACAAGTAAATAAGTTTATAAGGTTTCTCAGCCCCTGGATGGAGTGCCAAATCCCAGACAAGGTTTTTCTGCGGTCTGCACATGCCAGGAAGGCAGTGGATAACAGACTGATGGCAAACTGTCATGCCAGGGGAAAACAGTGGCCTGCCACAACAGTCCCCGAAGGAGATAGGAAAGCTCTAGTGCAGGAAGCTGCTGCCAACAAGCAGGAGATCAAGTAAACGGGCACGGCTGCCAAGCAACTGTTTGAGTGACGTTTTTGTGGTTGTGAGCCTGTTTTCCTGATTCTTCCCTCCCCAGCTGAATAATAACGTGCCGATGCTAATTCCTCCAGTGAAGCACCCAGAGCTGCTTTCTGTCAGTGTGGCCATGATCCTTATACAGGAGTCCTGGAGAATTACGTAAGGGTGCCCAGTTACTCAAGGTAGACTCACAGGTATAAAACATCAACGTCCCAAGGGAAGAGAAAGGTTCATCTTCCCCCCCCCCAGTATAATTCTTACATAGAGAGCTACATATATCCGCATGATCATTTTTTACAAAGATCTGGTCACAGTCTAGATTTCAAAAACTCATATTTCAGGTATGTCTACAGTGCCACCAAACCAGTGCTTGATCTTGCTGCTGAAGTGGGGCGAGTTGAGAGGAATGACACACGTGTCATTGAGAGAAATGACACACGAGTGTTGCAGATACGGCCCACGTCACCGCGTTAAAGGTAGTTGGAAAGACCCAGACCCCTCAACATTCAATATGGTAGTCATTTTAATTTTCTTTTTACCTAGTTTGGGATACTGTTTTACAGTTGTGTATAATACTACGAAAATGTGTGAGTTTCAGTTCTCCCCAGCTGAAGAGAGTCAATATGTAATACAGCTAGGTTTTATATAGGAAAAGAAAAGCTGTGAAAACTGAGACAAAGATTTTGGTCAAATAGCAGCTTTTCCAGGACTTGGTTTTGCATGTAATATAAGTTCCTAAATTAAAAAATGATTAAAAATGCACTTTGGAATTGCTCCTTATCCATTGGGTTGGCCAGGACACAGCGGCAGGGACGCAGCGCGCTGCCCGGGAGCCCGCAGGTCCCGTGCTGTGCAAGGAGAGCCCGTGTGTGCTGAGCAGGGTATTAGGGCATGGATCACAAGGCTGCGGGAGGAGAGGCTTTAGTATTCCCAATAGGATAGGGAGCGTGTGAAAAGGAGCTCCGACCCGTACAAGGGAGCACGGTGCGGGGCTCGGGGGCTCTGCAAGCGCTCGGCGCGACGCCCGGAGCCGGCAGCGTGCGAGCCAGCGCGCTCACTAATGATACTGACTTCCACCATCACAGACCAGCTCATTGCCCATGTGTTCAGCGCAGCTGCAGGCTTCATTTATTTACTTATATTTGGTGGCAGTGGCGGTGGTGGCAGCAACAGTCTGTGTTTTTCCTAGGCAGTAAGGGGGAAAGGGGAGTCAGTGTTGGAGAGACCTCTCAGGGTTTGCAATAGGGATGTTGTAGGGAAGGAAAGGCAAGTGTAAGTCATACTGGGCAGAGAGCAGTGTTGTGTTTGGGTGGGTGTGATGCCCGAGCACTGGCAATGCTGCAAATAGCAATGGAGCTGGGCTGGGACGCAGGGATCTCACCCCCTGGCCAGCGAAAACCTGTGCGTGCTGTTTGAGTTCATGAAACCCGGTTCTCCTGATCTGAATCCTGCTGCCAGTTTAAATATCTGACAGGGAGGGATACAAAGGACCATCTCTTTACTACATGTGGCTTGTTTTAACACTTAACAATTCTTCTGTTGCATTCTAAGCTATTTTTTCAATTTATGATTATATAATGGCATAATTAGATAATTAGGGAAAGGTTTTCTCCGTTTGTCATACAGAGTAGTCTAAAACGTCCCGTTCCCCTGCACGGGCTGTGTTAGCCCCATTCACTCCAATAGTATCCTTGGTGTCCTTCTTTCTGTGCAGTCCAAGTGACCTCTTCTTTGCTGACCATGCACTAAGTGCGTGGCAGGGTGGGCAGCAGACTGACTTTTGTGCTATTGCAACACTCTCACTGGAGAAAACACAGCTTTTATGCCACTCTCAAACATTAGTAAAGAAAACCCCTTGCTTGGAAGGGGCATTGCTCTTCACTGAACTCTCCTGGTACAGCCTGAAGAATGAGAATTTATTTTACTGAGCTTCCTGGATGAAATCTCATAGCACTAATGAAACTGATCCTAGAATCGTATTAGGCCCCTCTTTCTTTTTGCGTGGACAGTTTAGAAGCAATGAAGTAACAGGGGAAGTTGGGGCAAAAAAAAAATCTTGGGCTTAAATCTCTCCCAAGAAAATCACATTCTTCTATTTTCTTCCCATTTATACTGTAAATCATATGCTGCACAGAGGGTTTAGTTATTTCATAAGCCTTTTTGTTATATGTAGTAAATCCTTACCAACAGCAAAACCAAAGATGAAGAATGCCCTTCCTAGTCTGCGAACCTGAAATCTGTGTAAAGTCTGCTTGTTAGATTAGACGTTTCGCATCTGGAAAATACATAATTTGTGACTCAGTATATCTGACCAAAATCACTTCAGAACCTTTCCTGAAGACCCCATCATGGTTTTCTTTAGCCTTTTCAAAAAAGTAAGATTCCTTTTAAAGGCTTTTTAGAGTGATTCAGAAGGGAACAATCATATTTACGAGCATCACATTCCATAGGGAACGCTGCATCCTGGTTCCCGCCTGTGTGCGTGCCGTGGCGAGCTGATGGAATGTGAGTAGTGAGGCACCTGCTTGGCATTCCCACCTAAAGCCTTTGTTTGCAGAGCTCCTCTCTGTTTTGCTGCCAAGCGGCGTTCCAGCCCGCTGGAATGAGCCCTGCTTCCCGTTTGGGTCTCCTTGGTGCCGTGGGGATCTGACCCGGTCCAGGTGACCTGAGGGCCCTGCGGTGCTGCTCTTCTTGCAGACGTTTGCTGAGGAGCCACCTCGGGCCACCACGTGTCCCCTGCATCTTCTGCTGGTCCTCCAGAAGGTGGTTCAGGTATACCCGACCTGGGGACCTCAGCAGAGGCTGCGGATTTGGGCCTGTTATCGCTTCACGGAGGAAATGATGTTAAAGAACATGTTGAACTCATACTTACCTGCTTTGGGCTTGTTATTTTAATAGTGATCTGGGGTGCATGTTGTATTTCAAATAGTTGTTGAGACTTCTTGGTGTTGTTTTACTTTAGGAAGCATGAAACTTCCAAAGGAAAGTAATCTGACAACAGAGAGAAAAACAGTGGGTGGGTGAACCACTGCCCTGAGGCTTTTTTGCCTTGTTAACAAAAACTATGAGAAAATTATAGTAGTATGTGCATGGATATATCTATGTGTATATTAATGCGCCCCCACGGGTGTAGACATACGTTGCTCTACTGCATATAGAAATACTGATTTTTTCCTCAAATGGGCAAGCATGGATAATACTTACACTATTTAGTGGAAGGAACAAAAAGAATAGTAAAGTTCCCTGAAAACTGCAATAATAAGCATGTCATAGGGGATATTTGGCAGCTTATAAGAACTCTCTGAAATGACAGTCCTGGGTCAGGTGCTGTATGTGTAGATCTGGCCTTCAAAATTGTCAAGCTGTCTGAAGTGCTGCAGCAGCTTGTAAGAAGCAACCAGTCGCATGCTTTCTTCGTAAGCTTTCAAAGGAATTCCAGCAGCATGAATTAACCTGTCCCAGCAGTGGTAGATGTTCTTACAGGTCTGGCCTCGCAGTATTTTTTCCTCTGTAGCATTAGGACACGGGGTATTGTCAATCTCTGGGGGCTTAGTGGCTGGAAATGGATCGTTGCGAAAAATAAATGCCAGAGCCGACAAATCAGGACACAGAAATAACATCAACTCTCTTATGATTCTGCTTTATAAAACGGTTGTGTAACACCAAAGATAGAAACCATTTCACTGGATTTCCCTGAATTTCTTGAATGTTGCTGTATACAGGCATGTTAATCCTTGATCTGAACCACGATGATTTCTGTGCAGAACTGGGATGCTACAGGCCCTCAGAGCCAAACTTTTAGGAAGAAGCTAGTGTCACCAGCAGATATACTGGTGGCACATTCACTGCAAGAAGATTCCTGTCACCCCTGGAAATATCTTTAGGCCTTTAAGATTTTGAGGAAAATACAGAGGTGCAGGATAGAAGAACTGACTATAAGGAAATATAGTAACGTTCAATGGAGTGTTCAAAGAAGTTTAAGTATTTTGCAAGTAGTGAGGTCCTGGCTGTAAGACTCATCACTGTCCTATCATCTTGTTTGTCAGATTTAAGCATGCGTGTTCAAAGTAAATCCAGCTTGTTGTTCAGAATTTTTCAAGCAGGGTATTTTTTAAGGATAAGTAATTCAGAGTTCAGACTTGCAAACCAGTCACCAAGCACAATGGCAGTTGCAGATATGGAGAATTGTTTGTCATACACAGTTTTAAAGGATAAAGAGAAGCAAGTTTGATATAACAAACTAAAATGTACATTTTCCAATATACCATCTATAGCCTGCAAGAGATGGAAAAAATTCAGTAAAGAATTAGAAAAAATATATTTTCTGGATTTTAAATCAAGTCTAGTTATGGGTGGGATATACCGACATTCTGCATATGGTGTCCTAGGAAGATAAATGAAAATTCAATAAGACCATGAAATATAAGTTACACTGCTCTAGTCATTGGTTTGTCCTATGTGAAGTGCTTTAGTTTCCACAGAGCCTATGCATTCTTTCCTGAAGGGTAAATAATATTATGCAGCAAATATGAGCAGCAAATTATACTGCAATTAGAAGTTTGGGTCTGTGACAGGAAGTAAATAATTAAAAGGATTCTTTGAGAAGGAAGGGCGGACTGAACATTTTAGCGGAACTTTAGACATTTTTGTTAGTGGTTTTATAGAAGGAAAGTCAGCCCTTGATAACTAGACCTTTTTCTTCTACACTAAAAGCAACTGACAATTGAAACTTCTAAGAGAATGAGGCTGAGAAATCAAAAATCGAAAGGAAGACCGTAAGGAACATTTGAGGAAACACCTGAATTTTCTTGTGGATATTCAATGATGCCAAAGATGTAGGTTTCTTATTATGCCAGGATGGTTTGGCACTGCTGGGCCTGGTTTCCAGGCTCCTCTAGGAATTCCCTGTTGCCTCCACGCCGTCCTCACATTTGTACGTGGTGTATTCCGCCTAACTCGATTCGGATCTGTGATGTTCTTTGAGAATGGCATTACAAATAGTGTAACTTAAGCTATGTGTGACTTTACCAGATTAATTTCAAACTATGGAGATGTAGAAAAAAAAGACTAGAACTGTTGTTAGGTCTGTAGAAATTACAAGAGCGATAAGTGCAAAGTAGTATAACTAGCTGTTGAAGAGAGCTCGAGATGCTTTGTAGATGAGTACGTTAACAAATCCAATATGAAACTTGGGATAAAAATGCAGGCCACAGGAGGTACTGTGCTTACTGTGTTATGGAAGAGGCATCACTTTCAGTGGTCCTTGGCACTTCACCAGAGAGCATGGGCTCACTCACGTGGTGCTCCTGGATCACCTTTAATGAGGTAGAGAAGCAAGTTATTCTGAATGCAGATTACTGGGAGATCCTTCTGTAGAGGGATCAGTATTGAAGCCAGTGGCTCTGGCTCTTATCCCAGGTTGTCACCCTTGCCCTTCTCTTCCCTGAACTCTGCAAGGCCAAGACTAAACACCACAGAGAAACTCTTCCTTTCCTGTGAGCCCAGGAGGCAGGAGCAGTGGTTTCATCCCGTGGCTCCCATTGCGTGGCAAGAGAGCTAAAATTATATGCAGAATAACAAAAAGAGACCGAAGGCTTTAAAACTATTTGGCACTTTTGTAGACTTTGCAATCCAAAAATTGGTTTTCATGAGTCTCAAAAGTTCTATATTGGACAATATGTCTTAAATAACCTGAGAAATATGTGCAGGTATAGGGCATTCAGGCTAGTGACATCTGGACTAAGTATCAGGGGGAAGACATATCTTTAAGTCAATGACCCTTCTACACTCGCTGCAGGTAGAAATCCCATTAAATTGGCATTTTTTCCACATACTGCTTTGGTGAATTGTAGCTCATCCAGGAACTTGGAGGAATCAGGAAGAGATACAGATTAGCTTTATATCACAGCTTACTTGGTTCTTTTACTCGCTAATAAAACTAACCTGGTACCGTTTCTGTAAAAACCAAGCTACGTCTTCATTTTAGACTTTAATACAGAAATATCTCAACTAGTTATAAGGTATTAGTGTGTGTTTTAGAAGAGTGTGCCTATGCAGTGCGAATGCAGTTATAAACATATTTGGCTCTAAAAGCAGAACTCACTAACTGACTTTCATTGTTGAAACCACTGGAAAGCATCACGTTTTTCCTCTTAGTCACGACAAGAAAAAGAAGCACTGCTTGAAGCAATTGTGGGAGCAACGCACATTGCACATGAAGGACAAAATACTTCAACAGATATGTTGGCATTAGGATAAAAACTGGAAAAAAGATTCTGTCTCTCAGTGAATTTTCCTTTTCTCTGATCTTCTGCTCCCCTTGCTTTTTGAACCTGCCTGTCTTGAGCTGCTCCGAGTTATGACGGTATCTCTTGAAGGAGCGTTCAGTCACAGCTGGTGTCGCAGACTGAGCTCTTCTGGCCTTTTTGCTGTCCGAAGTGGTCAGTTTAACGTACTCAGCAAGCAGAAGGGTGTATTTGTTATCATGCATCAGAGATGCTGCGTTAGTCTCCAGGGTGGTTTCCAGCTTCCTCCCTGGGATCCTCCACGTGGTGCTGCCCAAGGATGCGGCAGTCAACAGGCCTGGGGCAACTGAGACCAAAGGAAGTTCCCTTTTTCGTCTGTGTGTGTTTCATTCTTTTTTTCATTTCTGGGAATTCTCTGGGAGATAAACTTTTTTCCTTAGGGGCCATTTTCATCATATACTGCAAAGTCATATTTATGCCGATATTTTTTTTCTCTTGAGGGGAGCAGGGAATAAAAAATCCAGAGAGCCACCAACTATGATCTTTTCTGTAATACTGCTAAGAGGCAAGCCAAGAGGCAACCCTACACAAATGGGTATCATCTTTGGGTAAATACATTGATTAATTCCTATTCAAAAATAATTTCACTAGTTACACTTGATTCTCCCGTCTCAGCAAAAATCTCTGCAATCTGAGCTATATGTGGTGGTGAAGGAAGGAGAGAGGCAGCTGTTGCAGTGAGCAGAGGAACAGAGGTCCGGGGATCTTAATGCTTGCTGAGAAACAGTCTGGCAGAAAATAAGGGATTTTATGTGTTTATTTTCACCTAGGAAATGTCAGTTTGTGATTTTGGAGCAATGCGTAGTTGATAATAATTCCCACAGCGAGGTGAGTGGATGTGTGTATCAGGGAGGATGCCGCGCGGCGCTGCCGCTTTCCGGAGGAGCCGGAGGGGCAGCTCTTCCCGGGGCTCTGCAGCTCCTCCAGGCCAGGAGGAGCCCTAAAGTCCTAAAGTCAACACCACAGAGAATTCCTCCTGCTTCCATCCCACGGGGAGCGTGAGCAAGGCCTTTTCACATGCAAATCTTCAATGTGTAGCTTGTGCAGAGGGAATAAAGATGGGAAAGTGAATAAATCTGTTTTAAGCTGCAGGCACTTTCAAATTTATTGTGTTACTGGCACCTTTTTTAAGGCTTTTTTTTTTTTTTTTTTACTTCTGCAAAGTTTTACCTTGTGTAAACTCTGCTATGTGAAAACAAGTCTTAACGTTTGGAAGTGCTTTTTCTTTTTTGTAGGTGGGAAGCAGTTGGCTGTGTTTTGGAAGCAGTACACACCAGACCAGCTGAGGAAGGGAAGGGGTCTCTAGAGATCGTCTGGAGCAACCGGCTGCTCATGCACGTTGCCCACGTGCTTGCCATGACCTGGGGTTTGGATGTCTCCGGGGACGGAGACTCCACAGTCTCTTCGGTCACAATGAGGCTTTTGCTTCTTTCTCCCATGGAAGGGGATGTAGAAAGTTTCCTCCTCCCCACAAATGAACAAATGCAATTCCTGACCTGTGCAGTTTTCTCAGTTGTCAAAGGCAGCCTAGCAGTGCAGGATGTAGCGCGCAGGGAGAATTTCCCCGTAATAAGGAACTATTCTCCACCTGGTCATGTGGCAGTTGCTTGTCCATGTTTCCTTCTCTTATGTCCTCATAACCTAACACAGGATTGCACATGAGTCACGTCAGATTTTTTATTATTATTATTTTTATTCTTTGGTAAACTGGCAGTAGTGTCTTACTTTGCAGCTTGTCATCTTTATAGATTTTCATTAAAGACATTCTTAATTTTCCGGCATAAAGTAAAATCATGCTTCTATTAAAGGAATCTGAACATTTACTGTATTCTGCATTCAGACTGCTGTATTTTCTCCAAGAATAAAAAATAACATTCTGTCAGCCTCTAGCATGACTAGAGGTCTGACTACTTTTAGGACAAAGATATCTGAAATTTCTCTGGTGAGATGGTCCATCTAGACCAACAGTCTTTTTTTTTTTTCTTTTTTCTTTTACTTCTTAAGTAAAAGTCACAGAGTGTATGAAGGTACCTGATGTAAGTTCACCTGACAGAGATCCTTTTAGAATCAGTTTATTTGACCAAAGAAGAAGCAAAAATTACTGCAAGACAGGCCCTTAGCAATTAACTCCTTTTACTTCAGGAGAACTGGGGTTTTTTGAAGGGTGAGACATTCACATTCAGAATATGTGATAGGAGCTTTGCAAAACTAAGTGCAAAATACAAAGATATTTGTTTTATCAGCTGGAAAAACTGTAGCTTTTCATATTCCAGGGCTCTTCCTTGTCAGTTCACCTTTTCTAGAAGCCCACAATAGGCAACTTTTTCTTTCTATCCTTATTGCACTGCAACTTTATGAAACAAATCCATAATCCAAACTTTCTGTACCAGCTGGAATTCCACTGAGACCTTCATCACAGTCATCCTCATTTTTTAACTATGGCAGCATTCACCATAAGCCCATTTGCTCTAAAGCCTTTGATAGATAATCTGCAATATAGATTGTCCTGCTTGTCTTCAAGTATGTCGCTGTTGTGTGCTAAGCTGTTAATTACCATGCACGTTCCTCTAACACTTCTGGAGTGGTTGCTTCTGTGGAAGGGCCTGTGAAACACTGAGCACCTTAGCTGCAAAGAGCTACAGCCACCTAGAATTTGGGATAGGAACTACATTCAGTGGTTATTTAGTATAATGTTTAATATCTGATTCTTATTGATTGCCATATGCCTTGGTGTTTTAAGGTCATCTTCTGCCTGAAAGGTTTACAGTGTGTGTTCCAGGAAAAAAAACTACCAGCCGGGTGAAGGAAGATCACTGCTGCAGTTTGTGAGCGAACACTGCAAATGTTGCCTCTCTGATCCTGCAGTCTGGGACTGGCAGGGAGTTCTTCAGAGCAAATCAGCTGTCAGGTATCCATATTACCAAGGGCATCACGGATAACAGGGAAATGCTAACTATTGGGGTTACTGCTGGGAATGTTTCCCATGCTCCTTTGTGATATGGAGAGATCTTTCGAGTGACGGTACCAGCCTGGTGGTTCTTTGCTAGAAAATGTCACCTTGCTGGCTCTGCTGCTCACAGATTATTGCCAATTTTGAGTTCCTTTTGGCAGAAAGGATATGAAAAACCTTTGTGGAGGTAACCAGGTATATGTATGCCAAAACTACTTTGAGATTTTCATCCTAATATTCTTTTTTCTTTTCGGACAGTTGCTTTTATTAAAAAAAAAAATAGATTATAAAGGCCCATACTGTAAATCCTTCCCTTCTGCCTGTTCCATTTAATCTCCCATCTCTTGTAACGAACTTTTTCCTTCCCACACACTTTTCCCTATACACCCACCCATGAAATGTTGTTTCCCGTGTTTGGGAAGCAAACCGTGAAGTGATCGATGGTGTTCCCTCTGCAAACAGCCAGTTACCCAAACGCTGCCCAGAGGCAGGTAGAGGAGGTCTCTGTTGTGTCTTGTCCTTTAGTGTCACAAGGAGGGGCCATCTGTGGATGGGGCGCTGGATGGAGACCCCAGTCCCCCTTTGCATCCCGGTGTCAGGGCTGCCCCATGCGCGGGGACCGGCGGTTCACACGGGGTTCCACCGGTGCGAGCGCAGCAGCACTGGCAGCCGCTTCCATGACCTCGATGGTGCCACTTTGGCCTCCCAAGGAGCTGGGAAAGGAGCTGGGCTCTCAAAGCTGCTTCCATCCTTGTTACCAAGTCGGTCGTGACTTTGCTGACCGTGTGTTTCCCGTAAAGCCCTGGCTGCCGTGAGTGCTGTGGACAGGTTGCATGGCAGCCCCGCGAGCTGGACTGGAACCCCCCACGCGCAGTAGCTGCCCTGGCTGCACGTGCTCACATTTACGGTGTTCACGCTGCGGCACTCGAGGGAAAACCCTGCAGGGATGAACGGGCGGCGCTGCGGAGCGTACGGTGTGAAAACGAGCCGAAAATGAACCCGGGAAACGTCGAGGGATGTGCAGGACAACGAGAGCCTGTGTTCTGTGGGACAGTCGGGGGGAGGAGGAGAAATGCAAGCGTGTCAAAACAAATAGACGAAGAATGTTCCTTCCTTCTGTATTTATTTTTTTGTAACAGAAACCAAGATTGAGACTTCAAAGTAAACTAATCAGTACAGAACGACACTGTCTTGTGGCCAGCGTTTTACTATGCCATTCTGTTAAACTTACTATGTGTTTCTTTGTATTTGCCAATAACAAACTACTAGGATTTTAATTCTGTGGGGCTCTTTGTCCATTTTACTGTCTTTCTGTTGATGGCCTTAAACTCAAATCTGGACGGTGACCATTTGCACATAAAAAACACTTTAATGAAAGAAAAAAAGTTGGCATTCTGCTTCTTTTTTTTGACAAATTGTACTTCTTGTTTTGTTTTGTTTCCTTCTTTTAACCCTACTTAAATCCAAGGCAAAATTTACGGGTTTCAGTTGCCATGGGACTGTGTGAGTGTTAGCAGTTTCCACCACCTCAAGCATAGGTATGATTTTAAGGAAACTATGTGATATTTTATGTGGAAGGAGAAACCTTTTTGAGCAGACTTGCATGGGATGGATAAGAAAAAAGCATACGCCTGAAACATTTGTCCTCTGCACCTGCATAAAGGTGAGACTGCAAGGCTTTTGTAAAGAAAAGCTGATGAGTAAAACTTTTGACTGCAGTAAGCACATAATAAATCTAAATCTGAACTCTGCAGCGTGAGCCACTGCAGAGCAGGTGAATCTGAAAGCCACAACTTTGGAATCTGCAGAAGGACTTTGCAGGCCATTCTCCAGTTCTGCATATTCACTTAATTGTTTGCAATTTATTTTAACATTTAGATCATGGAGCACTTAAGTAACTTACACTGTAGTTCAAGGGTTAGATTTGTAGTGAAGATGTATAGATCCTTGTGAGATAAATATCTGAAGTTCTGTTTGAACTCTCATTAGAAAGAAAACGTGGGAATGAGAGAAGAATCTGGCTATATGTTTAGTCATTAGTAGCTGTAACAGAATCATTCTATAGATGAAGAGGAACAATCTTCTTGGTAGCCAGGAAGATTACAACCAGATGATATGAATTGTGATGATACTCTTCTCTAGGTTTGTTCTGCAGTGTCGCTCTCACATTTTCCTTGACAGATCTTCCACGGAGTAACTGCCTTCTGATTCTTATTTTCTATAAGCTTAAACAACCTGTTTTAATTTTTAAAAAAATCCTAACTTCTTTGTATCTCGATATACTTGATCTGAACTCATCATGTTAACTAAAATCACTTAGACAACTATTATAAAGTTAAGTAGACCATCTGAGGATATAATTTTTTTATTATTTTTGAAATAAGCATATTTGAATTTCATTTAGGAGAAATAAATCCGAAGAAGTTCCAAAGGACACAGAAAAAAGAGACATGTGCAAGTAAGATGGTCCTGTGCTATTAGAGTAAAATTTTTGAAGTTTTGTGCAATATGTATGTATGTTTATGTGGAGGAAGAGTCTGCAATATCCTGTAACTTTGCATTGGAAAGGGGAAGAAAGAGTGAATGATAGCAAGAAAAAAAAAGTGATTCTGCTCCAGGCCTCACCGTGTTCACCGGGCCTCACCAGGCCTCCCCTCGCTGACCAGGCCTCACCATGTTCACCAGGCCTCACCATGTTCACCAGGCCTTACTGTGCTCACCGGGCCTTACCGCTCTCACGGGGCCTCACCTCGCTCACCGGGTTTTTTTCACCCAGACTGATTGAATATAAATCCACGCTTCCTTCTAGAGTGCGTCATTTTGGGGAAATGGAAAGTTGTTTTGCCCCCAGGCACTTGCCTTGGTGCCTCCTGACACTCCCACTGTGGACTTCGGTCTCAGGGAGGCTCTAATGTGGCTGCAAAACAATTTTGGTTTTAGCATAAATTGCTTTCTGGCTAAACCCTGATCCAAGGTAAGCAGTCACCTTGCTGCAGCCTTTTCTGGGATTTTCCAGAGGCTCAGGACAGATGTGCCCTTTTGAACTACTTTGAAGCTATTGATTTTTCCCTTCTTTCCCCCCCACCAAGGTCCAATCCAAACACAGGGTTACACATATTGACCAGCAACAACTTTTTTATTGCTATGCACTTTATATTATACCACTGTCTGTGTCCCTCTGCAAACCATTTACCTGTAGTAATGTTTTTCACAAATATACATAATGAAATATGGATTGATTTGGCTGTACCTTTACCTGTACTATATTTCTCTTTCTTGCCATGCCAATGACTTCTGTGTTTTACCTCGACCTGTACACGCAGTCTGTGTTCAAATGCAGGCCCTTCCTCAGTCACTGAAGCCCCCCAGGCCCCCTTAATGCTTTCTTCCACGTGGCTGTCAAATACACGAGATTTGGGGACTTCTGCGTCTCTTCCCACCTAAATTATGGACAAGTCTGCAGAGGAAATGCTTTTAGTTCAGGCTCCATCTATGCACAATAACTATTCATGCTGCATATCCCATCTCCCTGGTCCTTTTCTCAGCAGATACAAAAGGTCTCCCTTCTTTGAGATTAGTTCATGGGGTAGAGGGGCCACATAACATGTGCTAACATAAGATAGCACCAAAATCAGTAACTGCCAACGGATACTATTTAGAATGTTTTGTAGATTTTGTACTTAGCCTGTAGGTGACTATATAACAAAGATGAAATATAATTTATTCTATGACTGAAGCACACTGTTCTGTTGGTCCTAATTCTCCCTATTGCCTCTGTGGACTCACACACCCGTGGTTAACTGTGCAGCCTGGCTGCATGGCGTGTGCTGCATCTTGTGTATCTGTTTGCCAGAATTCCTTTTGATCATATCTGCGTTTAGGTTATAGCTGGCTTTCATGACATCTATTTGGAATTGATCCATTAATGTTCTGAATGTTGTTGTCTAATCTGTTTTGTTACCAGAAGAGGTTGTACTATATACACAAATATTAATGTGTCTCTCTTGTAATCCACTTTCAGTTTAGAGGGCAGGCTGCTTCAGTTTTATTTCATTCATCCTTAATAACTTCAAGGGCTATTGCAAAATCACGAGCGTAGTACTTCCAGGAGAAGATGAATCTGGACTTGGGGCTTTTTTGAGTCTACTCAGATAGTGAAGTACTTTTTTTATTATTATTTCTCTTTGATAATGGATTTTACAAAAAGCAGCTTGGATACTGAGAAGATACTGAATTCTTTACCCTCTTGCACAAACTGTGGAGGATTTATTTCCCCTAAAGTGTCTTGTTCCATAAGCAGATGAGCTACGAGTTTATCACAGACTCATTCCCAGGATGTAGCATAAATCTCAGTAAAGCAGTGCTTCCTTTTAGGTAATATCAATATTCAGAAGAATATTTAGAACAATTGTTCTCCATGGCAAATGTTTGTTTCTAGCCTATCTGGTGGTCTTGCTCACTGCATGTGTCTTTCTCTTATCCCTTCCCTTAAGAAACTGAAAGAATAGTTTTGATGTCACAGGACCAGATACTTATATTACTTATATTAATATTTTCACATTCAATTACTTTTTTTCCTCCATGTCCAGGTGTGGTTTTGACTGTGATTAGCTTGTGGACGTGGCCAGGCCTCTCATGTATAACTCATTTTACTGGATGGTGACATTTTATTTTTAGACTATGAATTCCTCTGGCCCCGTCTCTGTGCTGCCTGAGGACAGCATGGTCAAGATGCGTGGCAGCTTTCTAGGATACAAATAAACAAATAATGCATTTGACGTCTCTTGTGTCCTAGTAGTTGGCCCGTATGTTGATGAAGGCACTGAAGCATCGTAGCTCTAGATTTGCTAGCATAAAGCTTGCTTTGTGAGGAGTTTATTAAAACTTATCAACCAAGTGGATATTGTGGAAGAGGTTTTATCATAACCTTTTGAAGTGGTGACTGGCAAAAAAAAAAATTTAAGTCCACTTAGTTGTTAGCAGGACACTGTTGAACTGAAATACTTCCTAGTATAGGCATAAACTGCAATAACTGTGGGAAGTGGATTTTCCCCTCAGTTATCCATACCTCTTTCTAAGGCAAGATTCACTTGCTGTTAAAATATACTTAGCATCTGTTCTTGAACTTTGAAGCTATCCAATGAAAGTGGCATGGTTGCATAACAAGATATTTTTTACACTGATATCAGTATCTCTTTCTTGTTTTTACCATGTCAGATAGAAATGCTGACACCCACATATAGCATGTCATAATTGATGTAAAGGGTTTTTTAACATAAACCACAATATTCTTTAAATGAAGCTCAATTCTATTCTTGTCAGATCTGCAATGAGAAATGTGAACTGATATGTTTCTCAAGTTGTAATAAAGTCATTGAAAATAACATCAACGTGTAGAAAAAGAAATGTTAGACCATCTAGTTAGTTAATACAGCATAAGATAAAAGCTACCCGGTAATCAAAAAGTTTTTTATATGAAACCAAAGCACACTACAAATCCTCTTGTGTGAGTCTGAACTTACCCAACCTGGAAGCCAGCAAAGCTGTATGAGTTCTTCTTACCAAAAATACAGTTTGCATTCAGAGTGTTTATCACCCAATGGGAGGTGGTCTTCATTATGGACTGGTTTTCAGTGGTTTTAACATAGCCAAAGGTGTCCTAACATAACAGCCTTTCTTTTATTCAATAGTTTTCATAGCTAAAGTGAAACATAAAAGACAGATTTTCCACATGCTCCTTAGTGTAACATTGTGATTTACTTATGTAGTTGTTTCATTGATCTGAGCTGAAGTTACACAAAGATGATGCAGAGCTATGAACTGAGAACAATTCCAATGGCGACACTTGAGTTGCTATAAAAATGGATGTAGAAGAAAGAAAGAAAAAAAAAAGGTTGATACCTTAAAAGACATCATTATGAGGCTGAACAGATCTGAATGGGAAAAAATTTGAATGAAATATTTCTCTAAAACTCTTGGGTGTTGGCAGATTGACATGGAGAAGCAGCTTTCCTTAATGTGTTGTGGTAATGCAGAGGACTATCTAACCCTGAGCAAAAAGTTGTTGAATTCAAAGATCAAGTCACAAGGGAAACTTGGTACCTCTGAAGGTTCTGATCAAGTGTCAAACTGATTTTCAGTCAGTAACAGAAACATTTCTCTGAAAATTTGAACTTTGGGAGATAAAAAAAAGGACTGCCTGAAGAGCAGTGAGGAGGTGCTATGTTTATTGCAAAGGTCTGAGATGCTTTTTTCATGCCATGCAAATTAGTTTACCTGTTCATCATGATATCTTTAATCTGTAATTTTGGGACGTGGGCTGGATTTTAATTAAAGGATTGGGGGAATATAAAAGATTTACCCCACTGGAATGTTCCCAAATTGATGGAACCATCTGTTGAATTACTGAACACTTTGTGATAAAATGAGATTCATTCAAAGATAATTGGTCTCTGCCAAATCCCTGGGGTTGAAATGACTATAATGAGCTATATTGTGCTTTTAAAGATGTTTCTCTATATTTTGTAACATCTTGTATTTTAAAACCCCTGAACAATAGGCAGCCCTTGACACAGTATCATTGCTTCTCCACTTGTCTGCCATACATGAAACTGTAATCATGTAAGAATTTATTTGAAGTATCTTAACTGCATAATTTAATCATAAGCTAAGAATATGCGAAAGTCATGCTCATTGCATATTTACGTCATAGCTTATTTACCTGCTTAAAATGGTATGTCCTTAAATAACACCTGTTTTTTTTTTAATTTACTTTGAAAGTTCTTCAAGGCTATAGTCTTCCTAGCCCATAGTCTCTCTTAATTAGTGAGTTACAGTCTATTACATTACAGTCTATTTTCTTAGTCTGAAAGGCCTTAAGACCTAATTTTAGAAGTGAAAGTAAAGTTAATTGCATTTTTCCCTGAAGGGCTGTAAATTCCCGTGTAGCAGTGCAGTCTCCCATTTCCAGGAAGACAACTTCAGTAAAGTCAAATGTAAAAGATTCATGACATGTAATGGTAAAGATGTGATATTTGTCATATTTGCCTTAGTCTGCCATCAAAACTACCTGGGAGAAAAAAATCCAGGGTGGGATTTTGGTGGCCCTTTTTGTTTTTCCAGATCTTCGCTTGCCTCCAAGGGTGTTATCTGCTGGACATTTTTTCTTTTCCTAGAGACCTTTGGACTTCTTTGTTCTTTTGATGCATCGGGAATAGAAACCAGAATAATCACTGTGGCTCCTACAGATTTAGTGCCTTCCATGTCTGCTTAGAAAAGAAGATTCAGTAGTTTTATCAACCTGAAATGTCAGTTTGGAAATAAGATTGCATTTTTCATTAGGATTCTCAGTTCAGGCCACCTCAGACCTGTTGTTTGCACTAAGTCGTCCATCACCTATCGGTCATGCTCAGCCACATTAAAGCCCCTGTGAGATACGACAGCACACGGGTTGGTATCATTTAGTCTAATGCCCCATGGTCTTTGAGTCCCAACATTCAAATTTCACAGAAAATTGCAAATCCCTCAAATCTTGTTTTAAGAAAATCATTTTCCCATCAAAGAAAGTGTTATTAAAAAGAACTCGAAAGTTGGCCAAATTTTTGTCGCTTAAGTCCACTTTATTGCCATCATTTTACTGCTATTATTTAAAAGTCTTTCTTACCAGGAGGAAATATTTTTTTTCATTGAAAAGGGAAGAAGGGAGTCCTACAACTATTCACATTTCCTCTCTCAAAGCTTATTTATGGGGAATAAAACTATTTCTATCCACAGTAACATAAAACTTCCTAGTTTCTGAACAGATCTAACAATTTCTTGTATTTTGTTTCCCATTTAGGACCCTTGTCTTGGCTTTAATAAAGAGTTTAGTAAATAGAGCACCATGTTAAACCTGGCAATTTTCCAGGGTTTGGGTTTTTTGGGTAGTACTGATATTTATGGTAGAGTGAATGAACAGATAAGAGTCCTGGCAATGAGAGAGGCCCCTTCTGCATAGAGGATTATTATTAAGTGACTGTTGCTCCGTGCCGGGGTTGGCCAGAACATTTCTGAACATGTTCTACGTGTACTTGGAAACGGCTAGTGAGAATTTGGAACAAGAGTGAAGCTAGAATTTCTCTTTTCTTAATAAACACAGCCTTGGAATAGAGCTGGTATATGTCATTAGAGAAAATACGTCAGAACTGTGCGATGGTCTTTTTCTATAGCGAAAAGGTAGATTTAAGGCTTCAAAGATGAGGCTTTTAGCAGGCCCAGGTATGCATTTTCATATTACTGCCACTTGATTCAAGTGATAGGTATGCACAGGCTTAAACAAGGAAGGGCCTTACTTCATCAGGGAAAGTATTTGTGGAGGCAGCCTCTTTTATTCAGTTAAGAATCAGCTTTTCTGTTTGTAACCACCTAACATGCCCTGTCAGTGTCCTCGGGTACCTCTATCTGCGGGTGTTCAGCGTGTTTTTGCTTTTGAAAATGCGACTGGTGGGCCCTTTTGAAAATGCAAGCAGGGCCAGCACGAGCCTGGCCATGGTTTAGTCCCTTGGAACAACCCCAGTGATTTCTGCCAGGAGCAGCAGCAAGGGACAAGCCGGGTAGGTGACGTCCTTGTCTCCTGGCTCTTGTAACGCCTCGTGTTCCAGGAGAGGTGGCCGTGGGGATGGCCTGGACAACCACGCTGTGGGTCGGAGGAGAGGAGACGGGCCTGCTGCGGGGGGCTGCTCAAATATCACCATTCTGGGTTACTAATGTGCCACCTTTGGAGCAATTCCAACAGGAAGGGGACTGAGTGTTTGTGAGACGCACGTCGGAGTGTGTGTCTGTGAGGACTACCGCCTTCTTCTGTGCCAAGTTGCTGAGCAGCCCTCGTGGTTCCCAGCTCATCCATTTGGGGGATTTTCTATATAAATTGAGTTAATCTCTCCCGTATGTTTTATGGGCAGCTCCACTACCTGTCTGAGAAGCAGGCTGAGCAGTTTTTTGTACTCAAGACACCGGAGAACGGGATGTTGCCATGTGGAGTGTTGCGTTAGGGCTGTTGGCTCTAAAAGGCCCGAAACGGGGCCAAGGCCTCACAGAGGTGAAACACCTCGACTTAGCCTGTGTCTCACAACAAAACTGACTCAGAGTCCAGCAGATTGCAGCCGGTTGTTTGAACAGGCTCACCCTATACCTTTATATTTAATTATCCTCAGCTTTGCTTCTCTCTTTGGTTCTCAGAACACAGACCAGCTGTAACAGCTGAAAGGTTTTGCCGCCGCTAGCTCGTTTGGGTTATATCTTGTATTTACCAAACTGAACATCTGCTTGTTAGAGTTTTCTGTCCTCCTCTAAGTAGTGTTTCTAACCTATGTGCAAATGGCACAGCACAGGGACCATCTTTCTCCCCTTGTGAAAGACACACATAGTTTTGAACTGGTTTTCCTGACTTGTTTACTCATGACTACACGTGATTCCCACCACCCGCACCCCATATTATCCTCGTGGTAACCCCGATGATGGTGTTTGTAAAAGACCTAGCAGCAATAGCAGCTATTTATGAAGTCATCTGAGCTGCTGGTGGAAGGACGACAAATGCATGCACTGAAGGAAACCTCCATTTACGCAGTCCCCATGGTCGACAGGACATGGTTTCCTGTGTTACTAATACTTCTTGACTCTCGTAATTTTCCATTTGACTTGTTCTGCTAATTTGTTGGAGTCTCTCTCCAAGGTTTTTACAGCTTGTTTTCCAGAGCACCAGCAGCACAAGTGGCTCTACAAAGAGCTACTGTTCTGAGGAATTATTCTCCCCAGAAGATACAAAATGTGTTTCACCTTCAGCACGACCAGGGCGGCCTGGTTTTGTGGATTGCTATTTTTGCTCTGCACACTTGCAATATCGCCTTTCTTCTCTGTGCTGTCCTCAAGTATAAACACGGTGACTGGAAAGTCAAAACAAGTATCGTTCCAGAAGGTTATACAATTACCCAGCAAGAAAATAAATATGGGCCACTTCTTATTTGAAGCATAATAAATGGGATACTTAGGAAAATATTCCTTCTTCCTGATTTTTTTTTTAGGGGAAGAGAAAAGAAGTTCTTTAATTCGGTTCTTCCTTCCCATTAAAAGTGAAGAGAAATTTTCTTGAACGAAGTGGTGTCAAATGGGACTGCACATATGTTAGTAGCCTTGTCTTTTAACGCCTGGACTGAATTTTGGTTTAGTTTTTAGAATGTACTACTAAAGTGATGGGTGTTTGTTTATTTGTTCATTTTCATCTTGTTATTTCTCCCAGAGGAACCAAGGGGATAAGAAAAAAGTTGCTTCTACTACATATTTTTTTCTCATCCAAATTCAAAATGACTGTGAAGGGAGGATAAAGAAAGAGAGTTTTGTTTGGTAGCTCTTGTTTTAAATGGTATACTTTTGAGTTCCTTTTTTTTTTTTTTCTTTTAATTGCTATGCAATTTTAAATCAACATTGGCTTCTTTCTCTGAAATAAATCATAGTGTCTTTGAATTTAATAATTCAAAAAAGCTATATAGCCCTTCTTTTATAATTGGATTTGTAAAGGGAAACTTCTTTAAAGAATTTCTTTATAGTACAATAACAACCACAGAATTCCACCCAATAGTACAGCTTTGACAAAAATGACCACTGAAGTAATTAATAGCTACAAAAAGTACTTAGTGTCCTGAGTTCTACTCAGTAAGTATAGGGTCTTCATTTCTAGTTTATGTGTAGGAACGGATGATATAGGGGAATGATATAACAGGATGGTAGAATGAAGCGATACACAAATTAATACTCTTCTCACCCCAACAAGTGAATTGAGGCTTTCAAATTGCAGAGTCTGGCACAGAGGGAAGGTGCTTCTGGACACTCGAACATGCATCTCATAACGGGCTGCTCCCGTTTGTATGGAGCGCGGAGAGGCAATCCAGCCAAGAGCTGATACGATCCTGCACCGTGAGCTCTCCTTTGGTGGTCACACTGTACTAGTTTGTCTTTTTCCTTTAAAATAATTGCTGTTGTTGTTTTTCTTTTTTAATCAATTATTATAGGTGTAATGTGGTCAGCTCTGCATTGAATAAAAGACCTTACCTTGGTGGACAAAATATTCATATGAAGGCAGATCTCCTTCGAACACTGTGGGAAGGAATGGAGAATGGGGTTTTATGCCTCTTGAAATTATAAATGAGCAGGTCCTGTTAATAAAGATATTATAAAGGGTGGGCGATAGTGGGTGCACAGACCAGAACAGGGGTTCCAGGCAAATGCAAGTACATGAGAAAAGACAAATGAATGTACGAGGAGAGGATGAGGAAATGATGGAAACCAAAAGGGTTTCTAAATTCATAACTAGTCAGTGGATACCGAGCTGAGCTGTGAGCTCTCACAAGACACTGCTCTCACACCTCTGGAGTAGGATCTCTCACCCCTGTATGAGAATACTCTGCGTTCTGGCATCTCCCTTCCTTTCCACAGAAACAGGCAAGAGGTGGAAACAACCATTGAAAGCAAAATCCTTCTACAGAGCAGCCAGAGGGGAGGCTTCAAAACAGAGTGCATGAATGAGCACACGAGCACTGGATGCCAAGACCAGCTATTGCTGCCAAGCTCGGGAATGTGAATACCATGCCAAAATGGAAGGAATCTTCAAGAAGGAATAAGAAATTTCTCTGTTGTCAGAACTTCATAGGAGTTCATTTAGCTGCTTCATAAAGTCATACCAGGATAGTTCATTGCAAGACTCCCTTATATAATGAACAAACTGTTCAGACTAATCAGGGAAGATAAATGGTCAGCTGAAAACAAGCATTTAATTAAAGACACTCTAAAGAGCAACCAACTGAATGTCAATAAGCAGCTTAGCCGGGATGTTTGTCACTTACTGACTGGTTGTGATACTGCCCCTCGCTATCTGGAAGCTCCGGATGAGCCAGGAGTGTGGCAGGGAATTGGCTGCCTTGACGTCTGCGTTCGCCCGCTGCGGGTGCGTGCTGCCTTGTGCTTTCACAGCTTTGCTTTTAGAGCATGGCAGTCTGGTCCGGGGTTTTGTTTAGCGTTTTGCATGTATATGGGCCTGCGTGACGCTCGTTTTCTTCTCTAAAATACATACCTGCCTTTTGAAACTTGCAGAAGTCCTAATATTACTGCAGATAAAGAAGGGCCATTCAGAAATGCTGTCACAGAGGTTGTTCTGGATTCCCTATGGGATTGCTCATCTTCATTTCAGGGTGTCTGCCGTCAAGCAGATTGCAGTTAACTCTAATATGGTACAAATACATACATTCAGAGCCATCTAATATGGTAGTGCTTGTGCAATGGTGTTATGCATGTGTGCTAGTACAGTAGTGTATATCACCCTGTGTAATTTAGCCTTTCAGTCCCTTTGTCTGCTTTGCACCCACCTGTTTTCCCATGCCTGAGCCCAGGACATTTAAACTACAACTTGGCTTAGGGCAGATGAGGAGTGCGAGGGGGCAGCTGGAGCGGGCGCAAACCCCAGCAGCAGTTTGGCAACTCGTATCGATTTTTACAGCTGGTCACGAGCTGGAATTCTTCCTCAGTGAAGAAGAGACGAGTGAGCGGAAGAGCAAGGGAGAAGCAGTGAAAACGTGTCTGCTGCAGCAACACGACGGCGTCCAGCGAGGAGCGGGTCGAAGGCGCGCGCGGCCCGGCGGGAGGGCTCCCTGTGCCCGTGTTCCAGCGCAGAGCTCGGCGTCGTGGGCTCTTCACAGGGCTGCGGGTTCACCCTTCCCTGCGCCATGGCTCCACGGCAGCACCAGGGTTGGCTCTGCGCATGCACCAGCACCTGGGTTTGCCTCTCGGCAATACGCAGCGTTAAACTCCGTTCAGCGGGAGGTCGCTCTTGCCATTGCTCTGCTGATGTGTTCAGGTTTCAGCCCGCTGTCGGATCAGCCTCAGATTCTTGCGTGCTCGCTTGGCCAGTGAGTCCCCGTGTGTAACTTGCTGACCAGTGACGCATTGTTGTCACCCTTTCCAGCCCGGTGTAGTTTGTTGTGCTTGTCTCGTGGGTGCTGTTGGTGTGCAGGAGTAAAGCTCTTTCCTATATTCTCTGCTAACGTGTATGCAAGCAAAGTACCTGGATAGCTGCATTATGCTCATGGACGAGCATCTTTGCTGTCCCAGCCGTTATCTTTCTAGGCAGGGTTGTTAAGCTGCAGTTGAGATGGGAAAGTCGTAGATTGGTTTGCAGTGTTCAGAGTCATCATGGCCACGGAGGCAGCAGCCGCGGCCGTGGCCCGCAGGCCCCATGATGGTGATGGTGCAAAGTCACCAAGGAAAGGAGCATCGCCACAGCCTCACGCACCGCTGTCCGGCAAGGCTACATGGGAGGCTTCGCTCACCTGGCCTTGCTGCTGGAGAAACGGGTGTTCCGCAACAGGCGAAAAGGGCAGTGCTCTTGTGTGGTGGCCTCAGCTACTGCTAGAGCCTCAGGATGTCACCAGGAATTCTGACTGTGACGTGGGAAACGAAACAGGACAAAAACTCACAGGAAAGGGTCCCTTTCCCTTTAGCTTGCCAAGACATCAAAGGGTATCAGCACTGCAGCTCTGTTGAGCTGCGCTTCCTTCTTTCCCTAAATTTTAAATAAAGTCCTAAATCTCACTAATGCTCAGCTATCAATTGATATTCAATGATTTATTTAAAAACAGTTGCTGATTTATTTTGCTCAGTGCGGTTTTAAGCATGGGGGTGTCCAAGGTTCTAGTTTGGATTTCTTCATCCTAAAATACATTTTAGTCCTGTAATCTTTAAAAATAAAAAAAAAGACGAATTTGTCGCGGGAGGGTCCCGCTCGCGCGGGAACGGAACGGAGCGGAACGGAGCGGAACGGAACGGATCGGAACGGAGCGGAGCGGAACGGAACGGAACGGATCGGAACGGATCGGAACGGAGCGGAGCGGCGGAGCCGCCGCGTGGGCCGGACACGGGGAGCGCGACCCGCGGGGGGAGCGGGGCCGGCTGCGCCGCGACGCGGCCGCCAGGGGGCGCGCGAGGAGCGGCGGCGGCTCCGGTGCTGCCCCCTGTCCCCGTCCCGGCCGCGCCGCGCTCCGGCCCCTCGTGTCGCTCCTGTCCCCATCCCGGCCGCGTTGCTCTCCGTCCCCTCCTGCTCCTCCTGTCTCCATCCCGGCCCTGTCGCTCTCCGTCCCCTCCTGCTCCTCCTGTCTCCATCCCGGCCCTGTCGCTCTCCGTCCCCTCCTGCTCCTCCTGTCTCCATCCTGGCCCTGTCGCTCTCCGTCCTCCCCTCCTGCTCCTCCTATCTCCATCCCGGCCCTGTTGCTCTCCATCCCCTCCTGCTCCTCCTATCTCCATCCCGGCCCTGTTGCTCTCCATCCCCTCCTGCTCCTCCTGTCTCCATCCCGGCCCTGTCGCTCTCTGTCTCCAGCTCCAGGATGCCCTGGGATGCAGCCTGCGGCGCTGCAGGAGTTCAACGTGGCCCGTTAACATTTTCTGTACGTGCAGCTGGGGACACCTCTGCGTCTACACGTCGCATTTGCCTGGCATTACGTGCAGCCTTTAGCAGACGTTAGAGCCTGTGCTCAGCGATTCCTTCCTGAACACGTTAAGTGCTCCGTCATTTTACAGCCGACGCTGGGTGAGGAGAGGGAGGCAGGACACCCTCTAGGCCACACCAGGTCCTGGCTTCCCCGTGATTCTTCCCAGCCCACATCCACACCGAGCAAACCCCTGCATGGGCCCATAGCACCACGCAGGGCACAGCGTTCATGCTGAGGAAGGTTTGTGGAATTCAGGGTTTCCTCTATCCTGCTGGTCCTTTTCCAAATAATTTTTAGGGATCTAGGTGGTAGATTGAGCAAATAGGTGCACCAGTTATTTTCAAGAGAGGAATAGTAGCATGGAAATGCATGTGAAGAAAAGGAGATGAAAGGTTTAATGAAGGGGAGCAAGGCACATGGTATATGAGGCAATGAGGACAGATTTAGGCAAGGCAGAGATTTATGGAGCCTTAGAAGTGAAGATGTGAAGCTCAAACTCAAAAACAGAAGGGCAGCAGAAGAAAGGTGAGATACAAGCAGGAGTAGCTGTAAAAGTATCAGAGGGCACATTCAGTCTATTGAAGAGAGGGGAAAAAAGGACATTTTTGTCCCATATGTGATGCTTATCTTCAGTATATTTGTTCCTTCAAGTGAAAAAATGCCACTGAATAGAAAATATCAATGTCAGTCCAATAAATTAATCTGGAGACCTGCACAGAATGCTACTAAATTACTGAGAAATTATTTAATAAAAGTGGTTAGTGGCTGGCAGTGAGGTTTCATGGGTAGCATATGCCAGCATGTAAGTTAGCCCTGGAATTTTGTTCCATGTTGCTAGTGTTTATTTTTTTAATAAACAAAAGTCCTGTCTTATGTAATGTTGTTAGTTCCCATTTATTCTGATTGCCATCCAACCCTTCACAAAGATTTCTTGTGTTTAAATTAAGGAAAAATGATTAATGGTGTTGTTTTCAGATGGGACACAAAGACCAGGCAGTTGCAGGTTGATCTACCTGGTCAGAACCTATTGAGCAGCAGATTTGCTTGGACTCCCTGCTAAGCCAGGAGTAAGTTTTATGGTGTGTTTATGTGATGCAGTATTATTTGGGGACTTACTCATAACTTGCTTTTTTTTCTTTTTCCTTGACTGTATGGGAACTCTATTATGAACACTGCATTTACAACTGAACTGATTTAAAGCCTCTCCTAAGGCAGTTGGACAGCTCGTGGTTACCTGGTAAGTGAAATGCAAGGTTTGTTTTGACTGGATCAGATACAAGAAGACTTAACGTTGTTGTTCCTCTACAGTTGCATTTCTAGTAGTGTTAAAACATGGAAACTTGCTGCTTTTGTGCTAATAGTTGTTTTAAAGGGTTTCACATCTGTTGCCAGCGAGTTTTCTAGTGAAGGCACTTCCATGAAGAAGGTAGCACTACTGTCAGTCAGGCGTTTTAGAGAGTTGAGCAGCTTTTACAGAGAAAATGAGTCTGTTTTCAAACACGTTTCAGACCGAAAGTTGTGTTCCTATTGTTTTGTATACGGTGTGCCATTATCCTCTTTATTGTGTTATCCGAGTATCTACCAGTATTAGTTTAAGCAAGAAGACTAATACTTGTTATACGCTGCTTTTCTCCCCAGGGAGAGACTGGTATAAAACATGCAAAAGGGTTTACGTAGACATGTTCCTGTGCACACGTTTGTTAGAGAAAGCAAGGCCGAAGAAGCAAGGGAGTCCAAATCAGGAGAGCCCTTCCTTGGGTAGTTGTTGACACGAGGAGGTGCTGAGATCTTCAGGCTCGAACCTGCCTCCGGGCAGCCTGGGTGATCTTCTGCGCCACGTGGGAAAAAAATGTCAGGGAATTGGCATACTTTTGTTGTTGATGTTTTTTAGGGATACCATTAGTGAGACTGAAAGATAATGCAATCAGCCCTGTTGATAACATGTACAAAATAGCAAAGAAATTCTTAAGAAAATTAAGGAATTCCTAAAATGTCCTTCTCTTTCAGATTTCTTGGAGGCTGTAAGCTAGCGGGCACGCAGGATTGCTCTTGTTGTGGGGCAGGTGAGGATCCAGGCTCATCGTAGGGAAGCTCCTAACCACTGAAGAAGAGTGACCTGCAGGAAACACACGCTGTGTCCATGCAGTGGCTGGATGTGGGCACTGCAAGGAGGATTTCAGAGGGAAAAAGGAAACCACGGTGTTCCTTTTGGGTCCTTACCATTTTGGCGTGTTCTCCTGGGTGCTAGCCACCCACTTAGGAGCACAAGTGATCTCATCTGTCAGTCAGCCTCGTGTTGCCCCAGGCTCTCATGGCACGCAGTTGATCCGGAGCTCTCGGCATGTCCTTGGAGCGTGCTGAAAAGCTCAGCTTTCTTCTCATGCATCTCCCGTTTTCCTCCCTTACCAAATATCCTTAGTGAGTACACTTGATCCTATTGACACAGGTGACTGATCTGGTCAAATATGATTTGGATCTATGGTACGAACCATCTATGAGATCAAGCCTGAATTTGTGTAAATATGTTACTAATGTGTCTTCTTCATCCTGTACCAAAGGTACAGCTCTTGCTTTTGTTTTTACTTTTGTAGCTTTTGTCATAAGTTATGTTTAACAGTTCTGGTGTGTGTGAGAGATCTAACTGTGCTATTGGATTCTTAAGGCAGAAAAATGGTATGCTGCATGCAGCTAGCAATTACCACGAGGCCCAGAAGGTCTATTGGAAAAAGGTCTAGTGGATAACCAGGGAAATTCCTGCAGCTGCTGCAGAGTTTGCCTTTTAATGTTAGCCTGGGTATACATTCAAACACAGTCCTTCTAGCTACCGAGTCGGAAAGGGAAAAATACCATGAGTTTATGTATGTTAGCTTGGAGGGGTATTGGGGTTTCTTTTCTCTTTGCAAAGGAAAAATACTTCTGAGCATCTAATGAACTTACATATACTGAAATCTAATTTATCGTCCTGAGCTGGGTACCAGCAAGTGGAGTTTGCTGCTGCTCTGCCCTACCCTTTCAACCTGGAGCACGTCTAGGACAGGGAGAGAGAAATCTCATAATTCTGCTTGAAGAGGGAATTCTCCAGAAATGTCTCTGTGCCCCCGTGTAGGCAGACATGAGCTGCTCCCGTTACCGAATGAGCCCCTGCAGCACAGGGCTATTCGGCGTACAAGATAGGTGCATTTAGTAATAATTAATATCGTGCAAATATCCACAATCTCTAACTGAGATATGAAAATCTCTTTCCTTCGGCTTACATATTAATTCACACGGTCTCAGTTCACCCCAGCTCTCTCGAAGGCTGTTACTTCTATCTCCAGCAAACATCCAGAATCAATATGCACTGTAATGTTGTCAGATGTGCCCTCCCAACGCAGAAATTTAATGGGGACCTGATATGATTATGGCAATAATGAGAGTTCCGCATACCTGAGAGTTGTGCAGCTAATGTCTTTTATGATTTATTTTGCCCTAATGCCCCCGAGTGCTATGCAATATTTGTGGGAGTTACTGAGCGACTGCACAAGACTGAATGAACAACTCCAGTTACATGTAACTCCCCTTTTGGAAGTGATACGTACTCCGGAGCTGAAAGCTTCATTAAGGGAAGCACAAATATCCTCTGACAGAAGAGTTAATTACCTCGCAGCACCGAAATTACTAGTGGTACTTGGTACTTGTGTGCCTTTTTTTTTTTTTTTTCTGGAGAGAGAGAATTTCAGATTCTTTCTTATTTTGTAACATCACCTCATTTCTATAATTTTGTTGCAATAGCTGTTCTACTTCATTACCCTTGTAAGCTCAGAGTCTCAGATGAACTGTTTCACTGCCTGGCTTTTCTCAGCATCCTGCAAATGTCCTAATAGTTCTCTGGGCTGTGACAGGCTCTGCACCATCGCGGGTCATCCATAATTCCTTAGAGACAAGACCAGGAACATTTCTTTAAATTGCATTCTATCTACCTGCAAAGAAACACCACGTCTGTATAACAAGTGCTTCGCCCCTAGAATTCTACAAAGTCTTTGCAGAGAAACTCCCAAATCAATGTTTTGGGAGAATGAGGGAGCAGGTGTGGAGTAATTTAAAATATCTGGGGGTGGGAAGGAGTAGATGCAGGGCGGTAACACACTTGCTACTGCCTCTCACTAGAAAACCATGAACTTTTCCAGCAACATGATGTGTGCTTTGACTTCCTTGATGTGGCTTCTGGTAAAACAGAAAAGAAGCCCTCACAATTGTCTGATATGATGCAATCTTTGGGACATTCCAAATAAACCAAGAAATTATTAAATTATTATTATTATTATTATTATTATTATTATTATTATTATTATTATTCAAGAGACTTAATAGATATTTCTGTGAATGAAATGTGTGTATTGGAATAAAAACTTGTTTGATTTAGATGGATCTAAAACCATAAATATGCTATTCCGTGCAGGTTTGATGATTGTTCCTATAAGCACGTGTGACTTCTAGGGCTGGCTAAAGAAACCTATAACAAACAGCTTCAAATGCAGGCATCTGGAGCTCCCAGTGATTTACTGCTGCTCAGAGTAAAATGCAGCTTTCTAAAATACTTCATTTCAGTTCAGGAAACCGCTTGGAACGCCCAGTTGGACTGCAGCTCCTGCCAACCTGTGACAGATGGGATGGCTCTTGCTCTTGGAAGCCACGACAGCAGCTGGCAGCTAAAACGAGTGGCGCTGACACCTGTGCAGAGACAGGTAAAAACATTTATTGCTCATTCGTATTCATACACAGATACCATACTGTGCAGAAAAATCAAAGCAGCAGAAGCTCCAGAGGCTGGATCCCTCTCGTAGTACAGCTGTGTCCTTCTACAAGCCAGTCTTCCTGCTTTGGTTGGTCGTATTCTGACAAGGCAAACACCACTGCCCTTGGAGGCAGTTTCATAACCAATGGATTCATTGCAGGCAATGTTTTCTCCTTACTTTGTTCCTTTTATTAACCCTAGATGACTCTTGCAATCTCTTGGGAATGTGATCCCTAACCCGGATCGCTTCCCTCCCCTCAGTGCTCTGGAGATACCTTACAACTCCTCCCAGCAAAACCCTTCAGGAATTAACCTCTCCGTGCAGGGCTGAACAAAGTCTGTTATTCATCTGCTATATCTGCCCTAACTACTTTGAATGTCTTTGCTTCTTGCTGTCTATTAGTAACTGTTTTTATATATATATAAATATCTTCTATAATAAATATCTTTGGTATTTTCATAAGTCAATGCAGTGAGTCCTTTTATGAGGTCTACTTTAACAGAGTGTGATTCCATATCAGTAAGAGATATTTTAATTTTTCCTTAATAGTGCAGTAAATGGAGCATCACATATAAGGATCAGCTCAAACTGATATGAATGAGCTGGCTGTATTTAGGAAAGATCCTTCAAAGGAAAATCCTGGTGTAGTTTGACAAAAAATGCTATAAGGAAGAACATTAAGCTATAAGGAAGAACATTAAGCTATAAGGAAGAACATTAAGAGCATAATTTACTTTCCAATTAGGAAATATTTACTAGTTACATGGGCCAAAATATTTGCAGAAACATGTCGAAACTCTCACTCTTTTTCTAACTTGTCTTAAAATTGTATCTCAGTATTATCTTATTTATGACTTCTCTCCTTTAGCAGTATATTTTCAGTTCAGTTAAATCCAAAGTTATTCTGTCCTTTCTCACAGTGGGTGGGATGGTGTTGCTTCTGGTAGAATATAGCAAAAAAAAAAAAAAAAGAGAGAATTAAATGCTTGAATATTAACTAGTAATTCAACACTAACATAAAATATAAATATTGTTATTTTTTTCCTGCCTCGTTGCTCTCGTATTGAGAAGAAGAAGTTCTGTGAGTATAAATAGAGCAGCTTGATAAGAAGGGAAGAACTGTGGCCACCCGAGTGCCTGCTGTGTGATAAACTCCCATTGCTTCCTGCCAGCTTCCGAGTGCGTGAAGTTTCCCTCCTCCTTGGAAACATGGATAAGCTTCCTCGTGCTCAACTGCTTGCTCAGTGTTTCACTGAGTGAAAATGAGTTCCTCACGAGGCGTTTTGTACAGCAGCCGTTGTTCCAAAAAGCCCCTCTTAGCCTGTCGTCCCAGGCAGGACCAGCTGGGCTGAGACCAGGCACAAGTCACTTCTGTGGGGTTTGCACCCCGTGGGGGCCGCGTTCACTGACGCTCACGGGCAAGCGACGTCGTGGCTGCTGCCTTCACCACTTGCTTTGGAAACCTGCCCTTCAGCTTGCTCTGTGTCCTCAGCATTATATGGGACACTTCCTCTTCGAAAGCGACAGGATGAATGTTTCAGTTTTAATGCTATAGCACTTCTGACTCTCCTGCTTATCAGCAGCTTGTTCTACCTCACATGAGAAGGGAAGGAAAAACCCAGCTTTGAACACACGTTTGCAGTCTTATCATGTTAAATAAATCCTGTTGTGAAGGGTATTTATTAATTGCCATCATTGTTGATGACACTAGAAACATGAACTAGTGCTCGGTCAAAGCTGACAGAAGAGTCAGAGGAGTTCATCAGTGCCTTGTGTTATGCTGAATATATGTTTCTGTAATCATACAAAAAAAATCCTTGATCTTTAAGAAAAATCCACTATAGACATCAAGCATGTGTAGAGTCTTGATATCCTGCGCACCCTGAATTAATGGTAACTGTCAGAATATTCCAAATATGTATTTTAAAGGACAAAATGGACATCCTTACTGAACTTCTGAAAATGTAACTGAGTAATGGTGTACCTGAATCTCTTGCTGTTCCTACAGTGCAGGGTGTTTTTCCACAGGAAAACACCTGGACAGAACTCTGCAGCTGCAAACCGAGGAAGTGCCACCTACCCTCCACCTGCTCTGTGGATTCAATACATGCTGGTTTGTTACACTCGTCTCTGCTGTGCTGAGAGCAGGATATTGGTTTATTATACTAATATAATACCAACTATTACAGCACTCTTGCATTCCTTCCCTTCCTCCTGGAAGCCCCCAGCAGGAATTGGAGCCTCCGTGTGCTGTGGTGGCACAGGGCAGAGGGAGGGCAATGCCCATGGGAGGCAGAAGAGCAGGCGCTGCCCTAACAGCAACCAGAGCAATGTGCTTTCCTTGAAGAACACTTGTCAAAGGTTCATGCTCCCTAGTGAATCTTTGGTAAATTTGTACGCCATCTATTTTTGCTTTTCATTTTTCTCTATTGACAATGTTTTTTTTTTACTTATTTACATTCAAGAAATTACCCAGCCTGGTATTTATGCAGCCTCAGGCTCTGCTCTGGGGGATATGAATGCAGAGCTATTGAACTTTATAGATTCAGCCGAATCAAAGGAGCTCTTACTGTGCCAAACTTGGCAAATACAATTTTGTATGACATATTTTATATATATATATATACGCATATTTCTGTCATTCTTTCTTCTTCCCATGATTCATGATTATCTGATTGTTTTATCAAGGATTAGTAAACTGTGGATCTGGAAAGCATTGAATGCTGCCTACTGTTTAGCTTTCAAAAGATTTCTTCTCAGGAAAACACCTTAGCATTTCTCCACAGCCTGTAAAACCTACATAAAATCATAAATTTTCTTTGGCTGTCTTTTATTTTAACTGAAGGAAAGTAAAATAAAGACATGCTTAAAAAAAGTGGCCTGATGGGTCTTAATGCAGAAAGCAGACTCTACATAGCTACTTGCTGTGGATCAGCTGGAATAGACGACTTCATTATTGCTAAGCTATTGTCTACCTGCATTCCTTTTTGAGAAATTCTGTGTTCTTCCAGATGGGATATTGCATATTCATAGTTCTGTTTTCAAAAAGTGGAGCCGATTCCGGCTGAATTCTTGCCATGAAAAAAAAATCACAACTGGTTCCCTACTCAGTCTCTCAGTTATTTAGTAGCATTTTTCTTTTTTAACTCTTACATGGGTAAACTGCCAAGAACATAGACACTGCACATGCCGATTCTGTTTGTGTGAGTTGCATTATATTTACAATTTTCACCTTCCAGGCATGGCTGGGGCCAGGTCCTGCAGGTGACTGATGGTATGATCTGTTAGTATATGACAACAATGCTGTATTTTTGTGTTAGAAAATCAGCTGGTTTTGAGTATTCGTAGCTATAAACATAACTCAGCTGTATGAACTAGAGGATAATCACTTCAGACCTATCGTGAAAGCAGCCACCTTAAAGGATGCAAACCAGAACCAACAACCAGTGGATTTCAACTGTAACTGGAAATGAGTGTATCAAGGTGAGGACAAGTTATTTTGCCCAGAATGTGTGTTCAGGACCGTGGCATCTCCACGGAGACACTGTGACTGTCTCTAAACTGCCCACCTGTTCAGAAAGCGGTTGAGAATGTCTGATTCACCGAGCGTGTGAAAGAACGTTCATATTATTAAAGCATGTATTAATCACATCTCAGAGTAACAATGCTCAGGCTTTTTTGTTTTTTACTGTAAGTATTGCTCTCAGGACTATCCTCTGCAATGAGACTGTAAAAACAAGAGAACACACAGTAAGCAATTTCAGTTAAACAGCTGGGAATTAAAAATATTGCGTAGTCACTCCCGTGGGATGACCCCACACTGCTCATCGGATTACAGCAGTATCCAGCAAAACTGCTTTTCTTATTCGAACACCTCTTCAGGCTCAGTATGCAGCTACAAGTTTCAGCAAAAAACTTAGTTTAAATGCATGAGACCACTGAGGGGGGCTGGGGGAAGTCTGTATGTGTTTGTCTTGAAATGAAGGTAAATATGTAAACACCTAATTTCTGTGTTTTTCTATTATTATACCTACAGGAAGTAGCTCTTGTATAGGCAGGGAAAAACAACCAAAAAAAAAAAAAAAACCAAGACAAACTTTTGTTTTTAGTGTGTCTTACATGGAAGAGAATCATTAGCAATAAACGGGATTCCTGGTGGGAGCAGCGGGTCTTGGTGGTTGTGCCGAGCTGCGAGTCGCAAGGAGAACACGGAGGGGTGGCCCTAGCGGGGCAGCCCCTGCTCTTCCAGCCGCCCCAAGCCCGGGTGGTTTGGGACAGGGAACGTGTGGGAAGACAGCGGGAGGAGCAGCAGCAACCGAGAGGCCCCACGGCCTCTTCTCCACCCAGGGCTTCTCTCCCTGCTCTTTCCTCTAGCAGTCTTCCCAGGTGATCCTTATGTCCTCATCTCTCTGCCTTTACCACCACCTTCCCAGGCCCTGCTTGTTAATGGCTGGCCTCAGAAAATCTTTGTATCCATCAAGCCATCAGCATTATTGTGTTCATCCCTGGCCAGCCTTCCCTCCTATTCCTACAGCGAGGAGGGATGCTGCGCCCGCGCTGCTCATCCGCAGCCCCACGAGCAAGGCGAGCGCAGGCGCCCGTTTGCCGGGGAGGCTGCAGGAGGAAGCTTCTAGGAAGGCTGGAAAAGGCCTCGGCACGACTCAACCCGAGCACCTCCACTGAAAAGCTCCCCAACGTCCTGGAGGGAAGGGAAAAACATCTACAGAAAAAGCTCTTTAAGTCTGAAATCTCAAATTCCAGTTGTGTAGAAAGAGGTGAGCAGCCCCGACTTTATGTATAAGTGTTCTGATCTTCTGCTGTATGTTCTCTCTCATATTAATGACTTTATACAAAGTGACAATTTGAGACTCCGCAGTTCAGTCCTACAATAGCAGGATTGTGCCAACGTGCTTTGACGATAGTTGGATACTTGCAAGTCCCCGGTGGAGCCCCTGCTCCGTGTTTACCTTGGGTTAACAGCCCCGTGCTGGGAAAAGAGGCAGCTCTGCGGGTAGTGTAAATACGTTCTGCACCGCCGTGCCCCTGTGCTGTTAAATGACGATCGTGTCCCATAGGAGCAGTACGCGAGAAACTCACCTGATAGTGCTGAACCTGCATCCTGAACGTGGTGGAGCACGTTTTACTGGCGCCCTGAAGAACTGCTCTGTGCGGCTTTATGGGGATGCAGGCTTTTGCTGTCTAAGCAGCCTGCAGGACCAAGGCCATGCCATCGACTATAAATCTTTGTGAATATGTCTTTCAGACATCAGTATGAAGAAATGCTAAATAAAGATGTGTGCATGGGCTGGGGAGGAGGGTTAAATTAAGGGTTTTACAACTTCATTCTTATATAAAAGGATATTGTCTACAGTTACATAAGAACATAGTGCCAGAGGGAGTCTTAAGGCCGTGCATATGGTGGAAGAGGTATCATTTCCCTTCGCATATTCCCAGAGCTCTCCTGTTTCCAAGTCTCCATGCATAGCAGCATTCATTAAGCCAGCTTGTATGTCACCTATAACAAAACTAAAGGAGTCAAAAGATTTTTGGTTCGGTGTTTTTTTTCTCTTTTTTAAGTTGTTAAATCCACTTTTTGCAGTGACCCGTAGCTATGGAAAGCTGCAATGTGGGAAGGCTCTGGCCGGGCAGGTTGCCTCGGTACCACGGCAGCCCGCGCGCCCCGGTCCCTTCGCAGCCCTTCTCCAGCAGCCCAGGCTGGTGTCGAGGGTGTCCCCTGGTCACGGGCTGCTAGGAACAGTTAATCTGCACCTCTGTAACCAGGTGGCATCTTGGAAGGGCAGTGATGTTTTTCCTGAGCTGTGATGCCTATATGGCAGAATTGGATCTCATCTTCTCAGAAGATGCCAAGCACCTACTTCTATCACATAAGGCTTGACTTCTATTTAAGGAATAATATTTGGGGCAGAGAAAACTGTACGTGCAGTCTGATAAAGATTAAGTGGTAATATTTTTTGAAGGTTCCTGATTGGCATGTTAAACTGTATTCAGGGTGTACTTGAATTCTTTTGGAAAATGTTAATGTGCCTTGTCACTGGAATAAGAAACATCTATGTGGTTCTTTCCCTCTCTGGAAGTTTTGAATTATCCATGTTACTCTACTCTGGTTTTCCATTGATATCACCTGGTTATGGAAATAACTGCCAAAAGGTAAACTCTGGGAGTGGATGAATGTTGAAAGGTTGAACACATGTAAACGTGAATTCCCCAGGAAGGGGTTGGCAAAGGAAAATTCCAGCCTAGTCCTCACTTGCAATTAAGGCACTTGTCTGTTGAAGCCAGTGGGACTGTTACGTGTTCTTGATTGCTAGATTTGACATGCATCACCAGCATGAGTGGAAGTAAGGGTTTGGCTAAGATCTCACTATATGTCAAGATACCAGAATTCAGTCAGTATTTGTGGCATGGCCTTTAGTATGTTGGGTTTGGCACTGCTGTCGCTAGATCGCCTGTTTTTCACTAGCAAGACAGTCCTGCAAAACCCTTCCTTCTAAAACACTAAAGCTTTGAGGGAATTCAACCGGAGCAGGTTTGCCACTTCTGTCTGGTTATAACTGAGTTTCTTTTTGACTGCACTCAATACAAGAGCTGCTTGCTCCCGCTGCTCTGCCAGTCGTAGGAATGCTGCCTTTCCTAATCCTTTGTCACTGACTGACACTTTGGAGCTAACCTCAGCACCTTTTCTATTCCTAGGGCTCTACTAGCAAACATTTTTCATGGTGCTGGTCTCCTGACAACATCTGCTAAGTCTGTCAGCACCACAGTAGTATTTTAATCTTTGTAGTCTTAACAGTTCTGTCTCTCCCTGTTTTTATTTTATGGTCCTTATCTACATGTACTTCTCATTACTCCTCTTCTGGAGAAGCGCAATCAATCAGACCCTCGGAAGATGCACTAGAATTACTTTTTAGACACAGGAACTTGAAGAAGTGAAAGGACATTGTAGTTCTGTGCAGTACAGGTTGATTGAAGACACTTTTACAGGCAGGTAGTGAAATTGGAGGAAATTCCCAGAAGGATTATACCAGGAAGGAGATCTGGAAACAGCCGAGGAAAGAGCTGAAAGCAGAAGGTGGGTCTGGTCCTCCTGGATTAGAACAAGAAGTGCAAGAACAGGAGCATGGGCTCCAGGTAATAAGGAGAGTTTGTTGCCGGTCTGCCAGGTAATTCTGGGTCTTGTTGTTTCCTTCATGTGATGAAACTGCTCCAATCAACTCAATAAATGGTTGGGATTTTTTCATTTCACTTCCCAGAAAAATGAAATTGTATTGGGAACAGTTCTAAAGTTATTAAAATAGCTTCCAAATGGGAACACTGGTTAGATTTTTGTTTCGAAGGGGGTAAAGGCAAGAAGAGACCCTTGTAGCTCTCTGCTACAAGCACTTATTAAAACTAAAAATAGGCCTAGATAGACCCTGAAACTGAGGAGAAAGGCAGCAAGTTTGAAAGGCTGCAGATCCCTTTTCTCCACCTGTCATGTAGACCAAGTTTCTTGGTACTAAGGAGTCCCTGTATTCAGAGGAATGTTTTTAGAGGGGAATATAAGGCAAGGAGGAACACGCCTCTTGGAGAACCAGGCTGAGCGGTGAAGGAAGGAAAGCTGCTGTCTTTGTTCTGCTTTGGAAAGGTCACCAACCTTGTAAGCTACTGTGCAAAACCTTGCAGGACTATGGTAGAAATATGTTGTGCCTCATCTCACTAAAGACTAAGAACTTCTTTAACCCCTGAAAAAATGACCAACTATATCAGCTCATTTGCTCTCCTTTCCTTACAGACCTGAGAAGTGTATTCCAAAACACCATGTATCAATCTGCTTAGCAGCAACTGAAAACAGTAGGAGGAAGAAAGGGATTTTTTTCATATGTTCCTAAAGCAATTTTCAATTAATGAAAATGGTGGTTTTTGAGAACACCTTCTCAATTGCCTAAATCCTCCAGTTAAACAGCCTCTTAACTTTGCAGAATGCTTCATGTGCCTAATGCAAGGACACTTCTCTGTGGCATGAAGGAACCAGTCTGCTTGCACAGGGTCATCTGCACCTTGTCAAGTTAGCAAGCAGCAGATGCTGTAATGGAGGGGAAAAAAGGGGAATTCAGGTTACATAGGGGTGAGAAATACAGCCTGCAAAGGTGCTAATTGTTGCTAATTATTGAGCTGCCCCGTAGGCCAATTGTTTGAGGGATGCGGTTTAGGGTTTAGCCACTGCTGCATTACCTCTGAAGAGTAAGAAATGTGTCAACTGGATTAAAGAGTGTGCTGAATTGTATCCTTGGATTTGCCTGTCACATGTTCTAAAGTGAATGTGCAGGACATAGAAGAACTAAATTTTCTCTATGTATCTTTATAATGTACTTTAAGATTCTGATTTTTATCAACAAAAACAATCAAAGCAGCATTCAAGATCCTGAGCACAAGCAAGGAAAATACATTTGCCAGGCATTGCAAAATGTATTGGATGAAGGTGATAATGCACGCTGCTGTACTGCGCAGAACTGCAAAAATGCACATGGATGCTTCAAAAACCCAAACAGAGCAAATATTACTAATATTAAAAGATTCAAATTAGGATTTAAACTGGTTGGTAGCAACACTACTACATAAATAGCTCTAGAACATTAACTGGAATATCTTAAGGACCAAATCGGAGAGAAAAAAAGTTTTAAAAAGCTTGTTTGTTTTAGGCCTTGTATCAGAACAGGGACAGAGAAACTCAGTTTTTTCAAGTCTGACTCAACATCTTGATTTGGAAAATCTGATTCATTCAAATTCCGAGTAAAGCAAAGTTACCTCATATAGCATCCCAGTGTCTATTCTTGTCAACTTAGTAATGTAACATACTGGCACCAGTGTATGTAATTGAGGATGAGAATATGTAAGAGGTTTAATGTGAGGTATACTCTGTTTCTGCATCTTGATTGCATATAACAGACCATTCCCAACAAGCTGTCCAATTATATCTGCTGGAAAGAAAGGTGGTAGGAGGGAATGTCAAAATCCATGTTTAGCTTTACAACTCTGCAACCTGTAGATATCTAAGACCTTTATTAGCAGTGGTCAGTTCTTGAATAACTGTTAAATCTAAGCTCAAAAATCTCTGAAGTCATTTGCTTATGTCCTCAGGCTTTTCTTTACGGAACCCTAGCAACTTACCCAGTCCCACCTGGGACCAGGTCTTACTGTATTAGCTACAACATTAACCACTTCCACTGAGAATGGATATAGCAAGGAGTTGGGTGTCTTTTTTTAGAGTTTTGTTCTTTTCCATTCTGTAGTGTTCCCTCTAAATCCGGAGAAGATCAGAAGAACTTGCCTGACAGATGCTTGGCCAAAAGAAGAGGAATTTGTTGGTGCCTGACATCTGTTAATCAAAGAGGATAAATAGATAATGAAGAGCCCTGGAAGGTAGGGGACTGCTGAAGCTTGTTACCGAATAGGAAACAACAAGCAGTGCAACACAAGCCGTAGCACTGAGGGAAAAGCCTTATGAGCTCATTTCAGAACCCTGTATCTTGAGCCAGTTGCAGGAATAAGAATAAATTTATGTAAAGCACAAAACTTTCAGAAAACTTCTGCATTTGCTTTTAGTTATCTTAGCTTTACCTGAAATCTACTTGATGTTTTTCAGTCATGGTGACCAAATGCTTACAAGCACTAAGTCACAAAGCCCATTACTGGTCTGTAGAGAAACAGTTGTACGAGAAATATGTAATTAACACAGGTCTTGAATAGTCTTTTATGGTGTTCTTTATATAGGAAAGATTTTCAGATAAAAGACTCTCTAATGAAAATGCTAGAGACTATACTAGTTTTATCTATTTAAAAATGGAGAGAAAGCAAACAACAGAACAGCCTGTTGCTACACAACATCATGCAACTAAGTTCAGAGCTGGCAAAAATAGTTAACACAAAAGATGCAACCGCATGTGGGATGTTAGGCCTGTCCTGGACCACCTTAGCTGGCTCTCATAAAGCAACATTTAACAGTGGAATCGATTATTTAATGCACATTTTTGGCAACACTTGCGCAGTAACTGGTCATGAAAATTCCCTTTGCTCATGAGCTTTGTGCTAGTTGATACACTTGTGTCTCATACTTCAATATCCCCCATGCTTTTGGACATACTGAATGTACCAAAATAATGATGACAAATCAGAGTGTTCAACCATTACGTTCTCTTTATGATCCCTTTTTGTCACTTTTTTAAAGTGACCCAGGTAAGGGAAATAGTAAGTGTGTGAAAAGGCAGTGTCAAAATCATAACTACAACTGCTAGTTGTTTCTACTTAAACAACAGGAGGGCATGGGTTAATGGCAGGATTACAAGGTACCTGTGGGGAAAGTTGCTCAGCCAATATTAAATGCATCAAAGATTTTAAGGTACAGAAAGATATGAAGATGTTCAGCAGCTTTTTATTTATTTATTGGTTTATTTTCATTTAAGAAGGGTGATAGATAGGATATTTATCTGGATGATTAATATCTATATGCATGGAAAGGCGAAAGAAAGGGAGATTGTAATACTGCTTTTAATCGTAAACTATAACAGACCAGACTCCCAGGCCCTTTGTACTGTGTGTTTGGCACAAAACACAGCTAACCAAGCATCTATCAGAGCATAATTTCGGTATTATTAATGTCAATAAGGATGCCTGAGAGCAGCGCAAAACTCAATTTGCTAGTACTGCTCGTAGCTTCCAGAACACAGTGTTGCTACCAGTGAAGCACTTACTTAGACACACACACCTGGAACCAGGGCAGGTTCCTAGGAGCACGTTTGGAAGGTGGTTAGTGTGGAAATGCAGTGGTTTCCTGTCCTCACCTTTCCTTCCCGCCTGCCTTAAGGGCTTTGCCAAAGCTACTAAGAACAGTAACATCGCGGGGCAGGGAGCCCTTGGCCAGCTCAGCAAAACGTTTGACATGGTGTGTGCTCTGCAGTCGACTGAAGCTGACTTTAGCATCCAAATCAAGCTCGTGCTTGCACAGCTCTGCTGGTCGTCCCCCCCAAGGCTAACCTGCTTATGTGTGAATGATATAACAAGCAGACGAGAAAAGGAGCCTATGTAGCTGTAGCGGTAGCTGGAATATTGCTGCAGGTTGGTACTAATTGCCCCCTGCACAGGGGCATCCTGCAGTGCGAGTGCCTGCACGGGACACGTGTTCCTGCTGCCGTGGGGCAGGGGTGGTTGTTTATACGTGTCTTTCCTCCATAGTAACAGCGCCTCAGAGACACCGTAAATATTTGCACGGCAGCCCTGCAGAAGCCATTACAAGGGGCTAGGTTAGCTCTGCCTCCGCGTGCTCGGCATCCTGGAATATCTCAGTGCAGCCATGGAGAGGGATGCGCTGCTGGACCTCGCAGGCCACAGGCTCATCTCAGGAACAGTCATCCTGTCAGCTTGCTAGCGGGTGCTGACCGGCTTTCATTGACCGCACGATCCGGGACGCAAACAGAGAGAGGCCTGGGGGCATTAGAGAAACCTTTGCCAATAGCAGGAAATTTGACTGTCACTGGTGTTTGGGTCACTGATCTGCTCAGCATAGAATTGCCCCAAATCCTTTCCAGGAGATGCTCTTAATCATCGTGCCAAAGATGCCACGTGCAGAAAAAAGTGTGGATGAAGCTGCAAGGAGCTAGGAATACACGGGTAGGTATGGTGTTAGTACTTGAGAGTGTTTTTAGCAGCAAAAGAGATAAAAAAAAAAAACAGCTAACACAGCTAAAAAGAGATAAACTTTATGAAACTGGATGGTGTGTGTCACCAAATCACTAGCTTTGTATCTAGGGAAGAATGAGGATGTTTCCATGGCAATGATGAGGCTCGTCCACTTCTCCTTGTGTGGAAAGGGCATTTCTGAGACTGCATGCTGGTCTGCCCTATCAGTGCTTCTCAGTTCATTCACAAAAGAAGTTCTTTTAAAACAAATCAGATCAGAGATGAGAGACTTGTGACGTAATACAAAACCTAAGCAACTTAGAGACATGTGCTAATGATTACTGTTTGTATTTTATACAAGGTTCAGCAAGGTTTATGATGAGGTGTAATGCACTGCAGGCCACTGCTTCATGTGAGTAAAAAGTGAAGTTCAACACAATGGTGCTCTCAGCGGGGCAACTCTGGGAATATAACTTTATATTTGTAGTTTTGTTTATAGTGTTCTGTAAAGTGGTGTGTATGATCACTGCAACCTTAAAAAGATCATTTGATTTTTCTGAAATGTAGGAGCCACTTATTTTCTCCAGATAGTCTAAAAAGTGTTGAATGGCCTGTGTAAGCACTCTTGATTATAGACACACAAAGGTTATCCCCTCCAGCTTCTGATTTACAACTGCTGCAACAATGATAAATGCTCCTAGAGCCAGCTCTTGATTTAGCTTTCCAATGAAAAAGTAAGGTTGCTCTGAAAAAGCAGTAACAAAAGACAAGCTCTGTAAGCAGAGCAGGCGGATGATCAAAGGATGCACCTAGCCAAAAACACTGACACATTCTGAATGGGAGCCGGCCTTATTTACTGCTCGTCCTGGGCTCGCCACACCTCCGTAATGCTGCTGTCCTCAACTCCGAGGAGTCTGCTCTGATGACATGAAGAATGCCTTTAAATTAGAGTATTGCCTCTGGTTTTAAATTTACATCTCATTGTAAATAATAAGCTGCTGTTTGGGTCAGATGCTCCCACATGAGCCCACAGAAATTTCAGAGACAGAAATGAAATGTGAAAACGGGACGAGATGACACAGGTTTCCCTGATGGATGCAGGTAAGGCTGTTTGGAGAGTTCCATCTCTTCCCTTATCCACATTTTCTCAGGTAATTAGCCGTACAGTAAGGACTGCAGAACAACAAGCATATATCTATTTTACTGCCATAATAGGGAGCATTAACACTTGACTAGAGCTGGCAGTGGAGGTAAATGTGTGTTCAGATTGCAGCGTGTGAGCAGACAGGGAGATGCTCTTTGGACACGGGCAGCTGCCTTCAGCAAGGGAAGGCACGAGGTGATGCAGCAGCAGCAGCAGCAGCAGCAGTTTTGAACTGCCGCAGCTAAATCTGCCAAAGCTTGTCCGCCTGAGACACAGGCCTCACAAAAACTACATTTCTGCCTGCCTGGCTGCTTTTCCTATACCAGTATCAGTACTAAGAAAGTCATTTCATACCTTTTTTCCCTCTAAGTGTACAGCTAAAAATAGCAGAATTTTGTTTAGTCCTTCCCATCTAATAGAAACTAAATTCTCCTTCTAGCTCTAATAGTATCGTTTGTATGCATACAACATTTTGCTTAAAATCTTGTGTGGATGATACACCCAAGATACACAGTATTGTGCAAAGCGGGAGAAAAACTTCCAGTACAAAGATTTAGGCACTTAAAATCTTTGAGCTTCTTCCTGACTGAAATAAACAGAAGTTCTACAGTCATCTGCTAAAGATGCAGGACTAGACTCTAAATCATCCTACAAAGCATTAAGCCCTATTAAAGAAATGTACTTTCACAAAAGAGCTGAAGAAAAAGCTGCCAGTCTAACTTATTCCATACAACCAAGAGGGTGATTAAATGTTCCAAATATGCAGAAGTCAAATGTCCCATTTCTGCTTTAAATCTTTTCCTTTTATAGGCGGAGGGTTATACTCCCTGCTTTGAAAACCTGTGCTGTTTAGGAACAAGATTTTATTTGCACTTTTAAAAACTTGCAACTAATCTTGGATGAACAGTCGAAATTAACCTTTGGCAGAGCAGTTGTAATTTCTAAGCCAACACACAACTGCATTTTGCATTACTTCAGGAATATTGGGTACTTTGAGGGGTTAAGAATGAAATATTTTCCATGATTCATATCTCTCTTAGCTTGAAAAGTCAACAATTCAATTCCAATGTAGCCAAAGGAGGTTTTCGATCCAAAATGTCTCACTGCTTGCAATTAATTTGGGTTCTTGCAGTTAGGGCTTTGTATCACAATGCATTAATGCATGAAAGCAGCTGCATAGTGAGTAATGCCACATGTTTCAACTAAAAATAATTTGTGTATGTTGTTGCTTCACAAACATTGTACATTTTGGTCACTCGAGATAATCTCCCTGTTGGAACAGCAGCGAGGCAGATGGCAGAGCCACATGCATGTTGGTAGAGCCGTGCTGGGGAGCACGTGTGTGCCTGTTGCACCACCTAACCATTTCCAGCCTTCCCTGTGCCAGCAACTCCTATTATTTACACCCATAAAAAAGTAGAACTAAACTTATTATCCTAAGTATACATAGGCAAAATTGAAACAAGGATTTTGGAACTTGGACAACTGACCTGATGCTTTAGAAAGGAAAGAAAGGCCATGCTAGCATAGGATCAATTCTGTCTTGCAGGCCTATCTATGGAGAGGAAAGAAAGATCTGAAAAACAGCATGTCTTCAACTTGCTGAGTTCCAGGTCCCTCTTCCACTTACAGGTGACTGTTTCAAAGCTTCTGAAGGGTCTCTGCCCTTCAAGAGCCTACACAAAAATTAATTCTGATCCATTTCCTGCCTGCATGCCTACAGCAGCTTGTCTGTGGATGACTCCTCCATCCCAAATTGAAGTAGGCTTTGAGTCTCAGAAACACTTTCTTCCAACGTTGTACCGTAATGCAAACTATGCAGGCTAAGAGTCAGAGATGTCTAAGCTATGTACGTGTTCCTTACTTGAAACTAGTTCTGTGCCTGTATCAGGAGATGTACATTATACCATGTACATGATAAGGTCCCCAGTGCTGCAGCTCACTAGATGGTGGGTCTGAATGTGCACTGGAAACCTTAGATCTGCATTTCTAACACATAAGTAGCTGGGAAGTAGTTTAGGAAGCCGCCTCCAAGTAGGCTCTCTGTGTCGCCCTTCCTCTTTCCACTGCCCAGGCTGCACTTCAGCTGAGTGCAGGAGAGCCCCCCTTCACCTCCTTCCTTGCAGGCAGCCTGGCACCTGTCTGGGCTGCAGTGCCTGAGGAAATCTGCTCCGCTTCCATTGCAGCTGCACTCTGCTCTCCGGTGGGAAGTACATTCCTATTTGCTGCCTACCCATCTGGCCAGACCTGAAGGCAACAACTCGGCACGAAGTGTTGGTGAAGTACAGCAGTTAACGGAGGAGATGGATAGGTAACACCCGCGTCGAGGAGAAGGCAGGACTGCTAAGCAGCAATCAAAAAGCACTGATGTCTTGGGCAAGTTCTTACCTTTCCAAGCCTCAGCAGTGCAGGGTGCCTCACTGCCTGCAGCCACGGGGCTGCCTTCCAGCTGAGACCAGGGCTTGATGTTGAGCAGCTCGATCTAAACCACCAGCATGAAAAGGAGGCCCCTTTCCTGCAGGTAAGTGTGAATTATACATACTGAATTAGAGCTCTATTAGGTGTCTAATGAGGTTTTCAATAGTTGTCTGTTCTTACAGCTGTTGAATTCTACAGGTTAATATTAATATATTATCACGGGCATATGAGCTCGCTCATCAGCTTTCTTTGGTGTGCAGCTGGGAGCACACACCAAAAACCAACCAAATGAACTAACAAAAAAGGAGACAGGAGAGAATCAGAGAAGTCTTTTAGGGCCACCTTAGGAAGCCTTTTGGAGAGGAAGCTTTTCAGTCCAGAGAGTTAGCTTGATTTGTGAGTAAAGAAACTGCCTGCTGTTATAGCTGTGCTTCATGGGAAATGAAAACCTAGGATTGTAGCTGGACTTTTTTATCAACTTTTCTTACAGGTTAAAAACCCCAACTATTGGCTAATTCTTTGAGCCAAGAGTGGTGGTATTTGAGTACTTTTTTGTTATTCCAAATATATTCTTTGCTTTTTTTAAAAAAATATTATTATTATTTTACTGTGTGTGCCTTTGCCCCCCCCCTTTTTTAAATTTTTTTCCTTTTGAGAGACAGGGCAATTTGCCCGTGGCCGTGGTAAAGTACGTGGTGCCCTGGCTTTCCACTGTATGTGGGCTGACAAGTAGGCACAGCTCTGGCATCTCGTTTGTGCTCTCTGCACCCATACTGTCAGTAAACAAAAAAACTGCTGTGTGATAGCAAATTTCGTATAGCTACTTTGGCCCAAATGTCCTTGTTTGTGATCTCTGTCCCTGCCACATGTGTCAGTAACAATGGCATTAAAATGAGCTCTCGTCTATGTTCTATTTGAAGTAGTAAGCTCATTTATTTTTCTTTCATTTGTATTTATTATATAATTTTAGTGATGTTGTTATCATTTCAAAGAGCTTTCCTTTTCTAGACTAATAGCATAGCAAACATTTCTAAACAAAATTGTCAGAATGTAAAGAGCTGTTGTAAAATGCAGCTAGAGGGGAAAAAATGCTAATTTTGTTTGCTGTTAAGGCTTCAGAGTTTCTGCAGCTCTCTATCATAATATATTGTTTGGACTAAGCTTAATGTATTATTTTGCTGTAGACATTTCACACGTCTCTACTTTTTTTTTTTTTTCCCCCCTCTCTGAAGAGGCTTAAAGACCCCCTGACAGCCAGCATCCTGTACCCAAGACTTAATTTTTAAACCCTATTTTACAGCACATGAACAAGTGAATTAAAATATTCATAAACATGGGGAAAAAAAAAAGGTAGTACTTGTGTGCCTTCAAAGAAAATAAGTGTTAACTATTTTCTTGGCACATAAGAATTGCTCTCATAATTTAGATAGATAGAAAATTTGACATCTGACCGTTTTAGGCTTCCAGGCCTAACTCCAGATCTGTTAGACTCTCCCCATGGGTGACACAGGTGGAGTCCCAACCCTCAGTTTGCAAACTGGAGAGCTAATTACAGTTAGTTAATAAGCCATCCTCATTTATTTCTTCGTATCGAATCCTTCCTGTCTCCCGGGCTTAGGCGTCTCTCTTCCCTTAGGATTCCCTGCCTAGAAAGCTCTCTCTGCAGCCTGACTGCAAGCCTTCCTTGCGAGGATGAGCGCAGACGTGTTCTCTGTGTGCCGACACGCGGGGTGGGAAACCTGCCCCGTTCCCGAGCCCGAGGACGGCCGTCACAAGGTATGTGACAATTCACTAGCTCATTGGCTGCCATCCGTCCGGGATGGAGAAGAGCTGTCCCTGCTTCTCACGTCCCAGATTAACCAGGGACTGAAGCAATGTACTGAGTGTGGGGAGCAGGACCAGGAGCCTCCGCGCTGCCGCCGGCTCCGCGCTGCAGCAGCTCCCATTCCCCGCGGATCAGCAGCGCACCCAGGTCCCTGCTGCTTGTGCAGCAGCATCCGGCCCAACCGGGACCCGAGGGAGGTTTCGGGTTCAGGGGGAGCTGCTCTGTGAATCCCAGGGCCCCTGGTGTGTCAAACAAGATGCTTCTCAGCTTGTTCACTGTATCAGCGCTCTGAGTTCCACCCAATTATGGACTATTTTCAGTCAGTGTTTTAGCATTACTAGTAAAAATACAGGCGTGTGTTGACTCCTGGCTGTCTAAACACATAGTAAGATCAGGTGATGTGTCCACATCTCTGCTGTTTTTGTAATCTTGCACATCAGTGTGTATATGCTATCGAATTTGCAGTTCAGCTGTCTGCTCTTTTGGCTGCTTTTTTCCATGCTGCCCTAGAGAAATTCAGCCCTGTGCAAAATGTGGTGCATTTGGAAACATTTGAAAGCCAAGACTGAGAGAAAAGCTTTGGAGAGGAGGGCTAGGGACTTACTTAGGTATTTCAGGATCCAGGATAAAGCACAATAATATGGGGGCTTGAAAATCTTGATTTTTGGATTCAAATGCTTGAATTCCCTTTTACTCTCACTAAGAAAGTCTTGTTTTTGAACATTAAAAAGTCTTTCTTTTTGAACATTAAAAAAAAAGTTCTTCAATGACTATCTTCATATAAGTCACAATTCTAACTATTGCCAATACCTGTAAAATTGAACACATTCAGTAACGCTATAAAGAAGCTTGCAGGAAATGAAAAATCTCTTTGTAGACCAAGTCTCAGAATGCCATAACCACAGACTGGCTCTACAAGAATCCAAATATCTATCATTTTTGGTGCACAACATAAAAATTTTTATCTTCAAAGCTATCATCTCAGCTGCTATCTATCCTTGTAGAATTTATACTCTCTGAGTAAAAGCTCCTGCGCTTGGATAAACAGGACAGGATGAGAAATAGATGTTTCCCATTAATTTGAGTGTCAAGAACAGTGACTTCAGGGGTGGAGTTAGTTGCAATGGAGCCAGTTTTGCTCCCTGATATTTTTCCTTGTAAGAAACTGAGCTAATTTTGTACTTCTGCTCACAGGCAGGAGTGAAGAGAGCAAAATACAAAACTGTCCCCATTAGGAAACACTGAATTAAGCACACTGTCTTTTGGGAGATTTTAACAGTTAGCTAAATTAGATGTTTTCCCTTTGCTAATTTTGCAATTCCCTTTGTAAAGCAGCTTCTTGTCTCGGTGTTAGGATGAGCAGGAGGTATCCCAACTGGGAGCAGAGCAGTTAGTTACTAGGCAGCAGGACATAAAAGAGCATACCTACGTGCTGCAGTGTTCAGCATGTCTAGCTCTGTATCCCTTTCTCAGTTTATTGTCATGTGTTTAATCCCTAATGACTGAGTATTTCAGGAAGATAAGACCTATGTAATGTATTTGTAATGTAATTTTGTATTTGTAAATACATAATTAAAAATGTATACGTAAATTTGGAAATATGCATTAACTTATGGGTATGTTTCCAGGTTTTATTTAACAGAGAGAAACCTCTTAAGAGGTTTCCTCTTAAACAGAGGAAAAAGGGCTTTTCAATTTGGTATTAAATTTTGGTACTTGATAGTTATGTTTATACTATTCACTCAATTATGGATTCAGTTCTGTTGAGTCCCCATATTGCAATACTCACGATTTTGTGTGTGGCTGATGATTATTTAGGGATGAGTTCAGCTGAGTTCAGGCTCCAGGGCGTTCCCCACATAGGTGGCCATGTCATCCTTCTGCAGCCACCTCCTCCTGTGTAAGGTAGCGTAATGGGTAGAATGAGCAAGATGAGAGAGGTGGAGCAGAAAAAATCTGAAAAGGCAGATTTAAAGAGATCACTATCTCTTTAAAAACACCCCTGAGGTGTCAGATAGTATTTATGCCACTTATTCATTAAACTGGGAGTTTGTCCTTCCCAGTGTTACAAACATCATCTCAGGAAATGTTCCTTATCACCACAGCAACTATCCTTTTGGTTACCACTTGTAGAAGAATGACACTGACTATTGTGAAACGACGCAGTTAGTCGTAGCTTATCGAATAAAAACAGAAATATAGAGCTCTGAACTGCTGATTCAGTCAGTTACTCTTCGGAAAGCTGTAGCTTTTTAATAAAAATGTTCATGCTTTTCATACTGATTTGCACCAAAAAAGAGAGATGTTCGTGCATTGTAGCCCAATTGCTATGTAAGCTATTTTTCTCTCACTTAAGAATACGTAGGTATGTAGACCTAGAACTGTGCTCCGGACCTCTGTTTCGCTCGATTCTGAGTTCTGCAGGCACTACCTGTTTCAACATTTCATGAGCTCCAGCTTGGCTATTTTCTAGATGCTACTTTCTACTGAGAAGAGAGCCAACTTTGTCTACTCTTTGTACAGGAATGTAGTGGCAAGAGCAGCTCTTGAGGCCCAGGGTGCAGTGCATTCACTTGCCTTTAGAGAAATGCTCCCTGCTTTCTGCAGGGCTGTTTCTTCAGCACGTGAGCTCAGAATATGCTGGGACAGGTTAGGAAATCCAGCTGCAAAGCCTGGATTATCCTAGAAGGATGACAGATGTGATCTTGCTACCATGGACCAGCATGCCCTCATGGGATGTGGTGATGGAGGCAGGAGTGTATTTGTTCACTTAGAGCTTTCTGAAAGAGAAGCTGTAACAAGAAATGAAGGTGTGAGGAAACCAGGAGGCAGCAATGGAAGTCATGAGCCAAAATGCACAGCAAGATGCAGGCTGAACGATTGACAACGGTCTCCAGTAAGCTGTAAGCACAGCCACTGTGGCCTAGAAGAGAGTTCTTTGACAGGTGGATTCCTATCAGTTGAACTGGTGAACAGTTTTCAAAAAAAAGCCCAGACAAGGAGAGGTGTCAGGATGGAACATATGCTAGTTGATTTAGTACAGCCTGGCTCATAAAAGAGGGGTAAAAACAAATCCTGAATTCCATTAGGCAAAGTACTACATATTTACTTGAGGAAGAGCAGAATAGCGTTGAGCTGATGAGAGAGAGAGAGAGAGAGAGAGAGAGAGGAGAAAAAAAAAAAAAAGGGTATTCACGAGCACAATATTAATGGATTGCTTACACCAGAAGTAGCAAAGATCAGTGCGTTGTACAAAAGGATGCAAAACTGGCTTCCTTCTGAGGTCTCTTGTTGCCTTAGCCTGGTTTCTGTCAGCCAAGATTGTGCTGCCCTGCAGTCCCTTCACGGAGGTGGGTCGCACTCGCTGCTCTCTCTTCCTTCAGTGCATTCTCTCCAAATTGTATTTCTGAACTCCTGACTGCTGTTCAGGTTCAAATACCATGTCACAAGGGTGGCAGGATAAAGGGGCTGTTAGTTCCTTTTTGCATTTGGAAAACCACTTGAAATAACATACTGTAGAAAATAGTTTTATTAAGCAGATAAAAATAAATGACCCTTTCCCAAGCAAGGCAAAGTAATGATACTGAGTTGGACTCAACCACAGTAGCTGGAAAAGAATCTTTTCCCTATTTGGCTAATCTGCTCTCAGTTGAATGCTTTCCATAAAGAAACATTGCTGGATTTCTCCGTTTTTCCATTCCTAGACAATCTGATTTAGAGAGAAGTGTCCTAACCTATGCATTACAATGTCAGCACTCACGTTCAGTTTAACAATGGTACAAGGTGTTCCAGTGCTGGGAGGCTCTGATGGAAAATATCTATATACATAAAGCCCCTCTAATGATCAGGATAGTTTTCCTAGGATCCTTATCCAGTCTCACCTCAGTGATGGTCCATGTGAGAAAGGTATTCGCTGTGAGAGTATGGGTGTTGTACAGTGGAAGCTAGACAAGCCCCTTCCCAAAAAATAATTATTCTGCCGAGGTAGCCATTGCTGGGACTTGCTGGGACTTGCACTGGTGTGTTAGCTGACATAAGGTCAGCTATCTGTTTTATCTTTTCATCTAGCTCAGTCTTTGGATCTCACCAAGTTGCACAAAGGCCAAGGAAACCTGTCAGTTATTCAGCCGGTAATAAAGGGCACACATTTCTAGGTCCTATTGCTTTTTTTTGGTGTCTATAAGCAGTGTATAAGCCTCAGCCTTCTAAGATTTGACATCTTCATTACAAATTGGGACACAGAGGCTGTTGCTTCAAGTTCAAGTTTTTGTTCAAGTTTTTCAATGAGCACTTTCAGCCTTGTTTTCCCCCATGTTTGTTAACCTAACTTATGCCTTACCTTTGCTGTTGCTTCTTCACTTTCATACTCTCTTTTAACCATAGGCTAGCTGAGCACTGTAATAGTATCAATATTTACCTGCAGCAGTACATATATTCAGTGCTGGGCTAGCATTTTTTACTGTACTAGTTGTAGGGACAAGAACACAGTATGCACTGACTAAACACTCTCATTTTTAAAAAGTAACTGGAAGGAAGGGCCACATCATCCGAGAGGGAAGAGCAGAGAAGAGCCATGCTCCATTCAGTTGCTAGCTGCCCTCAGAGTACTGTGTGTTCTAGCTGATTCTCAGGCTTAAATATGTTTGGCAGCTCCTCGACTGTGGGATCCTTATCTGAGGCTTCTCTGCAGAGCAGCATTATACAACTGTACTGTTCAAGAGGATCGTATTAGCATCAGCAGCAGGACTCTGGAGTGATAAATGTGCTCTGAAAAGATCTGGCACAGATCTATTTCTAAATTTAAGTCTGGACAACAATTAGAAACAGAGTAAAACTCAGCCAGAGACGACTGAATGCTCCTCCCAGAGAAGTTGCACTCTTTTATCCTGTGTTTTCATGACTGCAGGGATAGTAAATGTCAGTGCCATTTCCGATCCTTTTCTACCATCTCATTACCTACCGATAACTTCTATTTTGAATCACATTGAAAATGACACACAATTTATTTATAATAAATGTTTCAAATGAAAATAACCATGATGCATTAAAGACAGCCTGTATTTGTTTGTCCAAACAATAATTAACTCATCTTTTCTGTTTCAGTAACATGTGATAACCCAAGAAAACAAGAAACTCAAATTTAACTGTGCTGCTAGAATTACTAGTTTCCCAGAAGGCTCATTACATGCTGCAACAATATCTAAAAAGTCTATTTAATGTTTAACATGACTGCTGACATTCTTATAAGATAAACAGCCATTTCTGATAAGATTATTTTATGGAAACATCACTGATATACAGGAAGAAGGGGCTTGAATAAGTCTGTAAAGACAGTGTCCTGTTAGCCAGAACATCTGATGTGCTACTACACATTTCTCTGGATAAAAGTACCTAATAAACACAGTTATTTCTGAATATTAAAGTCAGCTTTTTGTGTGTGTGTGTGTCTGTGTACTTTTTGGGGGAAATGCAGTATGATGAAAGTATTGTTAATCAATTCTTACTATTAATGACACAGATACATTAAATATACTATGAATATGCGTTATTCATGTTAAGTCTAGTCTCGGTACTGAACAGTGTGGTAAGCTTGCCGAGCTGAAGGCTAGATGAGGGAAGATACCCTTATTTCAAGCCCTCTGCAGAAGTATAATTCAACACCTGGAGCTATTTTACCTTGGATTTGAACAACAGTGAGAACAGACGGTAGAAAGGCTATTAAAGCCTCATCCCCAAGAACTCAGTTTACCAGCAATTTTATGGTCTACTTACCAACATCTAAGCTTCTTAAAGGAAGTGCAGAAGGGGCAGGATTCTCAGACTGGCAAGCTGGATAAAAACCGTGCCTGGAGAACATGGACATTGCACAGTCACCGGGCAGCGATCCTTTAACCCTTCTGTGAAACACAAAAGTGCTGGCTGAAAAACCCCTGTGAAGGGAACGCTACAGCAACCAGCGGTGCCGGCCGGGCGCTGGGCGCCCTCCCCGGCCCTCTGCAGAAGCACCCGGGCCCCTCGCTTGGGTCAGGCCTGCTGGCAGGCCCAAGGCCAGGCCTAGCGGCAGGCCCAAGGCTAGGCCCAAGGGCAGGCCGAGTGTCAGGCCCAAGGCCAGACCCAGCAGCAGGCCCAAGGCCAGGCCGAGTGTCAGGCCCAAGGCCAAGCCCAGCAGCAGGCCCAAGGGCAGGCCTGGGGTTGATGCTCCGCTGGCCTGGCTGGGATTGATGCATGACCATTCTGCTAGTTCAAAAGGAAAAAAATGGGTCTCTCTTTAAAGCCTAAGCATTATAAATCCTCACATCTTTCTTTTCATAGTGTGGAAAGACCATTAAATGCATTTTATATTCAAGTGATATTTTAGGAAACTCCGTTCAGTCACTTCTAGGGTTTTGCTTTTCCCTACTGCTAATTATTCTAAGCCATAATAGTCAGATGCCCAAGAAAAGAGAAACCAGGATAAAGGAATTTACAGTGGGCAGCTGGCACCTGACTACTACAGAGGGGCAGCAACGCACCTCCGTAGTATAGAAAGAAGTGGAAATACAAAATGAAGTATAAAATTACCTAAAAAAAAAATCCTAAGTGATCAAATCTTATGGCACCTAAGGAAAAGAAATGCAAACTTTGTATAATAAGAAGCTTGCACAAACCAACAGGGCACGCAGCATTTCCTCCTGCATTTAATATGGCTACTGGTTACATATACTCATGGTACAAAATATGATGGTACTACTGATTTTTATAAAGGCAAGTAAACCAGCAGAACTGTAAAGAAGAGTCCATATGCTTTGAAATGCATACAAATTATTAACTTTGTCTGAAGCATATCTCATCAAAAAGGACAAGGAGAGGAAAAAGAAAAGCAGATGAAAACCAGCTGAGTGACACAATCATCTGGGAATGCTTTTTATCCGGTGTCAGTTTAACAGGAAGAACCTAGAGTAGAATCCACATATCTCAGCTGCCACTTACATCTTTCCTCAGGGGCTATATGGTCATTTATTAGTATCATTCTGACCCTATATGATACAACTTCAGCCTGTGGTCTACTCTTTGGCCAGTTTTGCCACTGAAATGGAGGTTTGTTCATCCAATCTGTACAGGGGGCAAACTAGAAAAGCTCCAGCTTTACTTTAGCCACTGAAAAACAGGCATAGTTGCAACAGGACAAGTGTTGCAACTAACAGTGGCAGCACTGGGAAATAGCCACACTGTCATAGACATACAAAGCCAAGTTATTTAGGAAGATTTAAAAGCAGAAGAATCCAGACCATTACGGGTGGTACTGAGTAGGAAGACTTACCAGAAGAAGTGACTGCCATCACAGTTCTGTTTATAGATGTTGCTGCAGCCTGATATTTCAGTCCGTTGCAAGGCCCAGCTTTTCACGTAATATTTGTGTTGGCACTTGGCTGCCCTTCCCCACTCCGCCTCACTAGGAGTTTTGGGAAGTGATGCTTTTTGTGAGGATTTATTTCTCAAAATATCTACCTCGGCCATGAAGTGCATAACATCAGGGAAGGCCAACCTTAGGCAAAGCATGTAGTTAGAAAAATACTGAGCTGGGGAAGTCCCAGCCAGTCGCTTGTGTACACAGTGGCTGTGGCAATCAGGACGCAGCACCACTTGAGAGATTTTTGTGGCTTTGTGCAGGTTAAATGGAAGACTTAAATGTTTTGGGGCTATACATTTCTAATACTTTCATACTTTCTAATTAGAAATCAGTTTTGCTGCACCTTTCTCAACACTGTGCTCTCAGTGCTGCATAGTCTGACAGGGAGTAGAAACAAGTGTTAGATCGGGTTATTTTGACTGCACGTATTATACAGACAGAAAAAAAAAGGGAAAAAAAATCAGACTATGAAAGATTTGACCCCATGGGAACCACTGAAGAAGCGAGTCCTTCAAATGTCTCCTACTAACTGTGCTCAAGGCTCTGTTACAGGGATGAGGTGGGATCATTGCTGTTTAAGACAGAAAATACCCTTCGACCTATGAGAATGTCTATCAGCCAGGATTATAAATATTTCAATACTGTTCTCCTAGTGAAAGATATTTTGCATTTAAATGTATTGGTTTTTAAACAAAAATAACATCCTTTTTCTCCTGTTGGTTGCTCTTTCTTTGGCCTTTTTCTGTATCATTTGTTGTGTTTGGCTGCAGCTGTAGACCCCGAACTTTCTGTTCACGGCACAGAACAGGGCGGATTGGGATGGCAGGCGCGTGGGTGCCCCGGCGGGGATCACAGACTGCGCTCAGCGGCAGCTCGGCCTCGAGGAACGTCCCATTCTGACACGCTCTCATTTTCTGTGAAGCTTCTTCTTTGTTTCTCTTAAGAAGTTGGTCAAACAGCAGCTAACTAAGCCAATGCACTGCGCGTTGATGAGCCACTGTCACCACAGAGTTTTCAGGATTGCCACACTGCAATTTCAGATCACGATTAAGTAATTCTGGGAAGCCGATAAAGAGCATTACAGATACCCTGATACAGTAGGGGACTGCTGTAGTCCCTTGCTCAATATCCATGAAGGGCCTTTACACCATGGATGGAAAACAAAGTCCCGGAACGCTTTGATATCCTTCCAATAAAGCTTCACCACGTTCAAAGCCTCATAAATTCCGTTACTTGAAAAGCAACAGAACGTACTCGCATTGCTTTCAGTAGAGGAGGTGCTGGAAAGGGCTTTCTTGTTTTAAGAACTTTTGTAGAGGGAGTTACAAAAACAATGGTAAATCTTCCCTTTGCATCCATTAAATATCAGACTACAAAATACCATTATCTGATTTTTTTTTCCATGCAATGACACTGAACTTCAGTGAAGCTGGTAGAACAACAACATGGTAGAGCAAGTGGCTGGAGTGGGGGCGGAAATCACTCTCTTGAGCAGCTTTGAGCACAAAATCAACAACGGAGATTTAGTCAAACAAGAAATCAAAACTCTCGTGCAGATCTGATTGTGAACAAAGCCCAAGGCGGAGGGCAAAACACGCTGGGGCTGGTGGCACTTAACAAGCTGATGATCCTGCTCCCCCCCAGCAGAGTTATTTGGTTCTTGTTCATGATATTAGAGCCCTCCTTCCACTGAGTGAGCTGAGAAGTTGGGATTTCTCGTCCTGCTACTGTCTGCTGCCATCCCCACAGGAAGGGAGTTAGTTACGTTTTTTTTTCCCCCATCATCTTTTGTATTTAAAACACGAAATGAAAACCAAACCCCTGACAACCCTTCAACCAAACAATTAACATTTTTCAAACCTAAAGGCATCTACCCCTCTTACATACTTTTACTTATAGATCTTTTGATACGCCAACACAGAAAGCTATTTCAATACTGCATATGCTGCGGTTCTGAACATTTAAATCAATATTCCTAGTATTTACGAGATACTTGCCTGTAATCATCACTTTCAGAAGTTTTTGTAGACAGATGAATGGTGCAAAAAGCAATTCACAAAATGTCTTTTGCACCTCTGAATATCAAATGCTCTCCTAGAAAGACAGGGATTCACCTTCTGAACCAGCAGTATCCACAGAAGCGGCTATGCCAAGAGAACGGAGAGCAAGAGGGTCCTCAGGACATTCTCTTTCCTCGCACCCTCAGCAGGCCCCCATTTTCCCCACATCTTTCCCGTGTTCTTTGCTGCACAGGGACAGGCGTTCGTGGTGGCACCATCCCTGGCCCTGTGGCAGATAACAAATGGGGACAGACAGCAAGGGGACACGAACCTGATGCATTACGGCTCATCAGTATTCAAAAGTAAATATGCTAGAGAAATTATTTATACTAGAGAAGCTCACGCGCCTACACAGGTCGGGAAACCTGAGAGAATTGTAGCGCTTTTAGCAATTACTTGGTTTTGGAACAGACACCAAGACCTGCTCCCAAAGTATATTTTTAAAATATATTTTAAAATATTAGCCATTTAAATCTAGTGTGGAAAGGCAGTCTGTCTTTGTGCCGAAATACATAGTAACGTCTCGCCTGCAGCCTCCCAGCAGCAGCTCCATGGTCAGAATAGCTGTTTCCAACCTAGCGCTCACCTAATTTATACCGGCAGAAATCAGAGACAAGCCTTTAAAAAAGGCAAAAAAAAAAGAAGTTGCAAGATTAAAAAGCGGTCCCTGATTGATGGCACCCTGGCTGCTCACTTCATGCTTGTTTGAGGCAAAAATGACTGCTGAGGCCTGCCCTGCTCTTCAGCTCTGCAGCGCGACGCGTCCCCGTAGAGCATAATTCATACAGCAGGGCCTTTATGGGCTCTGTGTAAGGTTTCAAGGACAGCGCTGCGCTTTTTTCTTTTCTTTTTAGACTAAGGCTGATCGGGGCGATCTTTAAAGTTTACTTTGCTCCAAAGAGTCCATAAAGATGAATGTTTGACTACAATGTTTGAAAACTCTTTCCCGTTTCCTTATTTGCCCAGGAAGCAAATGTGTTTAACGAGGCATTGCCCACAAGGAGATTATTGTGAGGAGCTGCACACACTGCAGCCGCCGTGGCGGACGGCAAACCATGCACCAAATGTTTCACAATTTGTAGTTTTCTTTGCCGGGCTTAAGGTTCGTCTTTGTTCATAATACCTTATTCTGTCTGGAGTTCAAAACACTTTTCCAATATGTTAAGCCACTTCCCACAAACTTCGCTCTCAGGAAGTTTGAATTGGCTGCTTTTCCAAAGACGTTTGAAGGATGCCAGTGTTCTCAGCTTTGTAAACTCAAAATGAACTTGTATTCATGTTTCAGATCAAATGAAGGGCTTGAGCTTTTTATTTTATTTTTTAATCACTGCGGTAGCACTTTTGGAACCCAAACACCCAGTTGTTATTTTTCTCCTTTGCAAGTGCTCACTCTAGCATTTTGGCTAGTCTGCCTGCCAGAATCATTAGCTTCAGACTTCTTACAGGAAGGAAAGAAAAAACAAGGAGAGAGACAAACAAGGATATTGCATTTCCAAACGAGAGACTAGGAAACAGCTTGGACTCCATAACAATAAAAAAGAAAAAAATTACAAAAAAATTACAAATGATCAGCTGTAGAGAGTGCTAGTGAATGGACCCCTAAATACCCACACAGGTAGAAATACCTCCCTCCTATCACCTTCTTTTTAGACAATGCATATGAAATACGTGAGCCTTAAACAATTAGAGTCTAATATTAAACTAACCAGTAGCAATAACAACACAGGCAGCAACAGCGTACATTTCTTTGCACAGGGGCTTGGGGTATTTTCCCCCCATCAAAACTGTCTGAAAACAGCGCTCATTTCATGCTCCCAAGGAATCCCATTTCAGTATCAGTTCACAAGTAACCTGTGAGCAGCAGCCTCCCACGGAACCATCGCAAAGCAATTTCTGCAGGTACCCTCTGCAAAGGGGCAAGACGAGGACAATAAAATGGGAAAGAACCAGAATCCCCCCTGCCCCTGGGCTCCTCTCTGCACGGCCCTTGCACAGGATGAACACGGTGCCCTTGGGCCCTGCTGGGACACGGCCACGCACGGATCCTCCCCAAAGTCATTTCGGATTATCAGATTAATTAGCGCGCGTAGCAACAACGGCCCGCGCCGAGGCGTCGTTCGGAAAGCCCTTCGGGAGCTTGAAGTGTCTCACAAATTACTGTGTTATTGGAAGAGCTGTGGGGGATAATGTTTTACACATTTTCTGTGTTTATTCATTTGAAGGGCTGCATGTTCGGGTGCTCTAAAAAAAATCCTTCAGAAGAAATGAAAAGGAAACCTTAGAAGTCTTCAAAGAAAGACTGCTACTACCAAACGTAAAACAGCGCTATAAAACAGTCACAATCACATCATTTAAAAGTTGTTTTTCACATAACTGAGCTGCACTACAATAAATATTCTGGACTGTAGATGTCCTAATTGTAATTTGGCAAAACCCTTTGGCTGCACCAAGCTAGTTAAATAAATGCTGGGCAGTTATTGACTGAAGTCTACCTTATAAGGCAAAGAAAATACCACTTTCTGAGTTACTCAAGGGGCAACAAACACACACTATTAGGTTTTGTTTTCAAGATAAAACGCATGTGATAAATGTGAGTGTTGAAAGTTCAGCATTTTTTTTAGACAATATTTGTGAAGTTTTGCTTGGCTAAACAAGGATGACTTAAAACAGTTCCTAAAACTGCGTTAATGTGATGCTCCCAGTGAGGGAATTTATCAATAGAACTGGACACTTCATTCACAAGCTAAAAATGTGCTGTAGTTAGGGAGATCAAGGATGACTGCATTGCTGATCAGTGTTTGAAAGACAAATCCGTTACACTGTGCAAACACAAAGGTCAGCTAAGCCTTTTTTATACATCGATAGGCCAAAGCTGCTCTAAGAACTACAATTCGATGTATTAATTTGAGATTTTATGTATGTATATATGTATATTTATATATATATATATATATATATATATATAAAATAAAATGAGTGAGCTCAGATAACCTCCAGGTACACCTGGCACATCGAGCCTGCCCTCTAGACTCAAGCTTTGTTGGCCAAATAAATGCAATTCACTGTAAGGTAAACTAGAAGAAAATGCTCCGAATCTGCACTCTAAATAGGGTTTAGGTTTTAGAAAAGCTCGAGGAGAAAACTCAGAATTTTGGACAGCAGACACAAAGGCTGTTTCTAGACAAATACATGTAGTAGGTCTTAAAATAACTGTCAGTTTTACTCTAGAGATTTTCCAAACTATTTTGGAAACTTGAAATCTGTTTTCTTTATATACAAACTAACTACATTTCAGTCGGTCGCAGCAAAAGACCTTTTCACCACCACATAGTCTTTTCAATAGCAGTGGACAAGCCGCAGCACATTCAGAGTATCAGGTTAGCATTTTATAAAATTATCAAACATATCCGAGAGGATTTAAGCGAGTTAAAAATGTCACGGAAATAAAACAATCTCGCAAGAGTTCCAGAACTTTCTGCTCCCGGGAAATGCCTGAGATGCCAAAACAGCTTACACGGGTCAGAAGCAATAACTGATTTAATTCATTCTTGATATAAAAGCAATGTAGCAAAAAGAGAGCCGGATATGTTATCTGGCAGTGCCCAGAAACACAGGGAAACAAAGGTACTTAAATAAAGACCGTAAAGTTATCCCAGAGCTTTGGGCCAGGGCGGTGGCGCGAGCTGTGGTTATGGGGAGCAGTTGTTGGGGGCAGGTTCCCGAGCACTTGTCTCGCTGCTAGAACAGCCCTGTGTGCAGCTCTGTGCAGAGCCCCAGGGGTTGCATGTGCTGCACGCAGCTCCTGCAAGGTTTGCACGTGCTGCATGCAGCTCCTGCACCGCAAGGTTTGCACGTGCTGCAGCCGCTCGCACAAACACCTGCGAGCGCTGCTATTACAGCAAAGCCTGTTCTCAAAGAGGAAGGACTATTCTTAGGCCTGGCCCAGGCTGCTCGGCTCTTTTGCTTTGAATCCGGCCTAAGAGAGCCAGGTTACGATGCCTCTGTTTTGAGGACCTGCAGATTCGGGGTGTTAATTCAGATCCATTTGAAAAGAAAACAGGAAAATCTGGGCTGCAGTTTTTGTGACCACACACACTTTGCTTGTCCTGCTGAAATATTTTCAGTATTTCGGGTCGGTTAACCTCGCCATCCTTGAGGAGCAGATTTGGAAGGAATGGGATTGGGGGAAGGAGAGGGAAGCGCCTGACTCACCGTTTTGACTGTGATGTCTAAGAAGAAAATGAGCTGCTTCTGCCAACAGCTCTATCCACTCTACTACTCGTGTTCCACTATCTGATCCTCTCGTTTGTGTGAAATGCCTCTGCACCAGGAGACACCGACCACCTAGTGCTGGCTGTGAGGTGCTTGTGTGTGTGCTTCTCCACTGCTCTGCAATTCTCCTGCTCAAACTGCTGTCACGTTGCACAGATACGACAGGGATTTTGCAATGCTCAAGACTTGTATTTCTGAAAGTATGAAGAGGAGGTGGAGAGTGATGAGAGGTACTCAGAAGTGCTGAGCTTTCAATGTCAGTTGTTGTGCCGGTTAGAACAGGAGGAAGAAAGGAAAAGTTAGGTTTATATTTAGCACTCACTCGGGCATTCCTATCAGAAGCACAGAGAAAACAGCAGTTTCCAGGCAGCAAGTTTTCAGGAGGAAGCGCCCTACCTGGGATTACAGTACAAAGAGAAGGACATTTTTTGTTGAAAACTCATTAATAGCATTAAGTAGGGAGGAAAAAGAGTTGTCTTCTTTTTCTTCTTTTTAAGCCATACCGTTACAAAACTCAAATTAGGATCACTAATTTGTGATCAATATCTGAAAGAGTTGGACTTCCATGTCCAACTATTGACTCTTTTCCACATCATTAATGCCCCCAGGCTTGTGACAGGGAAATAGTCTTATCTCCATTTTACAGAAGAAGGAACGAGACACAAGTTCCACCGGGGAACTCTGTGGTCCAGTCGAGACTCCAGGTCTCCCTAGTCCCATTCCAAAATTGACCTCAATACAGTGTTTGCTCTGCAACCTGTTGGTTTTTTTTCCTTTGCATCCTGAATATTCCAATGGCCGACTAAGCTGTGGGGAATCTTTGTGTGAAGAGCAGGCTTTAGGAACAAGTACATTCTTAAGAATACCGTCTCTGCTGTGTTTTTCCATGCTCCGTGAGGGAGCTGGAGTGAGGAAAAGAAATTAGTGGCCATCAGTCTGATTTACAGCTGTTCAGGAAAGTTTTTACTGGAATCCATGCTGCTCACCTGCATTATTCAGAGGGAGTTTGATAGGCCAATTACTCAGTGAAAGGAAAGGATAGCTGATAGCCTCCTTGATAGCTTCCTTTCAGCGATCAAAGACGAGAGAAAAAGAATTCATTATATTCCTCCTGCTATTTTTAAACTTATCTGTTCTTGAATCAAAGCACTGCCTCTCTTGATTGCCCGTTCAGACCATCTATAATGAATGTGTGCAGATTAAACAAGCAGCCTCTTCTTGCCGGCTGTGCAAGCACTGATCACAATAGCAGTCCCCAAGACCCATCATTTTCAGCCTCATTCACTTTTGCAAAGCTCTATTTAACCAATCTCATAGTTGCACACAACAGAATTTGACCTTCTCTTTTCTCGAGAAAACACTGCACTAGGAAAAAAAGGAATAGTGCCAAGAGACAAGAGAAACAGCGTTTCTTTTTATATTCTGTTTTCTCAGGCTGAGAAGTGTCTGTAAGTCAAGGTTTAAAATAAAACTGTTGTAAAGTAGGTGTGACTATGTACCTGTCTTATAGTAGAGGTCTAATGTGCAAGCTGTGATATAAAACTGGATATAAACCTCAGAAGAACAAAATACCTTCCTTACCATTTTGGGGATTTTTTTTTCTTTACCTCTTTTGACTGTACTCTTTTGTAATTATTAGACAAATGTTTGTCCAGATATCTTTTATGAAATGCCCTTTTCATGTAGAAATACCCAGTGAGGAAGGAGATCCTAGGAACATCCCAGTTTAAGCTGTTGGACACAACCTCCATTTGATCATATCCCATCTGGTCAAGAGTTTATCTTTGCTAACTATTCAGCCTGCTGCTGCAGAGGATTTCAGAAGCAGTATCTAATGACATGCATACTTCCAGATCTAAAATACAGCTGAAATATTCAAACTAGCCTTGAACCTGATCCCAGTCTTCTGCCGTAGCAAATGTAAAGCCACCAAAGCCGGCAGGTCCGTGACAACTCGCATCAGCTGGATTCAAATCACTCTCCACTTTTTTCTGAAACTCTGGAAACCAACGGTTTAAACCAGAAACCCTGCAATGAGCCATACGTAAAGGAGGAGGGAGTTAAAAATAAATAAAATAAATAAATAAATGTACATGAGAGCCCCTTCCTGGCACCCCTTTTCCTTTTCCCCCGCAGCAGCCGTGCTGGTTCCGAGCACTGTCCCATGGTGAAAACTAACCCGTGCCAGGCCCGGGCCTCCGCTTCGGGACGTCCCCTCACCCAGGAGCTTCGGGAATTCATGATGTCAGCTGCTCGGTTTTTGAGAGCATGACCGAATTCATTGTGAATCAGCCCGTGCTGGAATTGATTACAACTATTGGCCTTCCCGCTGGCGTTTATAGGTATATTTTACACGCGGTTATCGTAGGAGGAATCCGTTTACTGTGGTGCAGAGTGCTCAGAGCATGCTCGAAGCACTCGCAAGGAGCTATTTCTGTGCACGTTATTAAAAGCTGGTTTTGTGCTGTGCACAGCTGATCCAGCCCTTTGTTTTGAGCGAGCTGTTGACACAGTTGTTGTGGGATCCAGTGGCCGAGCACGGTTTGGACCAGAAGAGCTCTGAGCCCCGCGCTCATGGGCTGCTGCATGCGGCACTTGTGCCATCAATAACAGCCCAAACTGCTCTTGCAACTCAGTCCCAAGAATGACAAGAATTTAATTTTTAACATTCATACGTCTGTCTTGTCTACAGGGAGCTGCAGCCCTAGCAGCTCCAAATTCCAATATTTCTCTCATACCATCTTATTAAGAAAACTGCCAGTTATAACACTGATCCTATATTTTGCTACGGATTTCTGCTCCCTTTTTTTAATGTCAGGAAAGTCCACAAAGACTTTTAATTGGTCACCTGCAGTATTAAGGATGAACTGGTATCTGTCTAAAGGGAAAAAATAACTTAAGAGCTAAGTTATATTTTTGAAGTGAGCTAAGGAATGGGTTTGACGTACTGAAAATTGCTATCCTGTGGCAAATCCATCACCGTCTAACCTATGGCTGGAGTCCAATGTGTGTCCAGTGGTTTTCACCCAGTTGAGTGTGACTCCATGGTGAAAGGATGTGTCCAGCTCGGACTGGTTTTCCGAGGGGAAAACTCCCTCGGAAAGGAGCAGGTAAACTGGTAAGGAATGGGAAGCATGTGCCGTTCACGGAGCCCTCTGCCTTGGGGGAATTATTCTTGCAAGGTCAAAAGCTCTCGTTGTGCTTTGCACAGGGCGATGAGCAGAAAGAAAACTGCCCGAGTAGAAAAGCTCACCCAAAATAAGCAAAAGCAATACCGAGGCTGTTCAGAGTACGGGTTATCTACCAGTTACATATCATAACATCATTACACAGAATGGTGAAAGAAAATCTGTTGTCCCTAGAGATAATTCCTAACCAAATACGCCCATGAAAATATTTGGTAGATGTGACTAGAAAATTTATGTTCCACTTGGCATTTATCACAGCTGGAATTAGGTCCTGCTTCTTCCTTTCAAACCCCAAAGGCACTGGCAACCCCCAAAATTTCTGTTGCTTTAACAGGAATTAAAATATTTACTCAGTTTATTACTGGTACTTTGAAGAAGGTTCATGTTCTATCTTCTCTATTAAAGCTGTTGGCGCTGAATATTCCTTGTAGTTACCATAACATTATCAGGAAAGCCTGACTTTGAGCTCTCAGCATCGATGTTTCCCCCCATTCTCAGCAAGTTCGTGAATGACTTAGGGGGAAGAAATCTGAGTAATTCCCGCGTTCTCTACGGTACTGGTTCTGTTGCCTTTCAAGACTGCAAGATCCCCATGACATTTTAACCTCCTTCTTAAATGAACATTTTAATTTCCTCTGGGGCACGTTATCACGAGGAGGAGCGCTGATCCCACCGGGAAACCTTGGTTTGCGCTGCTGGCGCTTCCCGCGTAAAAGCGGGAGCATAAATAAGGCAAGGTTAATTAGCCGGGTCTTTACAAATGAGGAGGGTCCCTGACGAGACAGACAAGTGGGGAAGAGCAGGACATGACTCCGTAGAGATGATGAAGCACCGGACCCTTTGCTTGAGCTCTCCATCACTGCAGGAGTAGCTGCGCGAGCTTCGAGCGCGGCTTTTCCTTCCACCCCAAACGCGGGTTCAGTCACTATCGCTTTATCGGATCAAAATTCGGCATCTCTACAGCACATATTTTCCCCCTCCTATGCCATCTATGTTGCTAGGTTGGGCACTAACTGAATAGCTCTTGCATGCAGATGTATCACAGGTCCAGAAGATGTCAGGATAATTTAGTGAGCCTGCTGAGGATGCCTTTGTTTCAGCTTTTGTTTTAAATCCAGCGCTGGGTCTGCCTCCTAGGGCCCCGGAGCGAGTCTCTCTCAAAAGAGCTACAGATTTATTCTCCCACTTTGAATAAGTGAAAATGTGTTTTGTGGAAACCTCCTGGGAAGTAAATGGATTTACTCTGGGGTCTCCTTTTGTTTGTGGGTTTGGTGAAAGCACTTGGCACTTAATGATTCCCAGGCTATTCCAGATTTAAAAAAGAATAAAATCAGCTGTGCTGAGTATTAGTGTTTTCTACCAGCTTCAAAGCAAAAATTAATATAAAGACTTGCTTTAGGTGTCACAATATTATGGAAGCACTATGCTTCCTGACCTCCCGTTTCGACATTTAGACTCAGCAGAAAGTCACATTTTGTACTTGAAACGGAGTTTGAAGGGGAGAGGGGGCATCCAGGTGGCCCCCGAAATCCAAACCCTTTCAGCTGTAGTTTTATCCTCTCTTCTCAGCTTCAGCTTCCCCACAGAAACTTCAAGAAATGCTTGAGACTACATGCACATCTACCCACCTCCACCCCTCTAGCAGAAATAATTGCACATTAAAATATATTTAGGTCCAAAGAACTTCTGTTAAGTCAGTGAACACCATATTGTAAGATTATTTTAGTTCTGCTATTAAAATGGTTCCAAAAGCAAAATTCTAGCAGAGACAGAGTGACAATATAAATGTACTGGCAAGGCCACAGAATGACACCGGTAAAAGAATTTATAGAATGTATAGAGGCATAGTTATAGTTAACCAGAGTGCTCGCTTTTGGTGAGCAAACATTATTTACACTAAAGACACATTAAAACCAGGAAAATACCAGGAATTACCTCCCCCAGGTACACAATAATGCCTCACCTGCAATCCCCTTATCCCTACCGATACTTATCCCTATTTGAAATGGTCAGAGCTTTCCAACAGAAGTATTTTAAAGGTAAAAATACCCCTACGTTTTCCAAGAAACCGCCATCCCCCAGTGCCATCTCTGGCATTTTGTACAGTTTCTCTGTAAGAAAAGCTTGGCCGTAACTTGCTGCTCCCACCCTGTTCCTTAGCCCCTATCTTTCTCCTTTCCAGCATTACCTCCTTTTTGTCCTTCCCTTGTGGTTCTGCTCTTACTGTCACTCTGATCGTTCATACTCACTAAACTCAAGGGATTTACTTACAGACCAGCACGAGGTGCTAGTTCTTCCCCAACGAGTTATTCACAGCCTATAGGTCTAAACCACCACAGAAATCTAAGGCTGTTCAACACTTTCCATCCCTTCTTCACAGCTCCTCCAGACTCCCTTCCCATAGGCAAGATGCTTTGTATTTTTCCTTTTAGGGGAACAAACTTGGTGCTGAAGTTGTTTCTATAGTTTGGTTTTTGGAGGGATCCCTGAGCATGAGGAGGCCGGAGACACCACATAACTCAGCACACAGAACCATTCTGCCCAAGAAGTTCCCCCGACTCCGAGATGAGCGATCCAGAGGAATAGATTCCTTCTAGTCAGGATTGATTTCATCCATTCCCTGCAGTGAGCTGTTGATAACAGATCTTCAGAGAAGCTACAAGGCACTCACATAGATCCATATTGTTTCAGATTTAGCTAATTCTGTGATTTGGCCACATCACTCTGCACTGACTACATACCTCTTAAAAAAAAAAAAAATTCTTTCCTTGTAGCCTTTTTGCTTCCATTTCACATAAAAAGGAGTCTATAATGAAAATCCTGTGAAGTACCTCCGTATCTCTCACACACAATCCAGTTAATCACCTTGAGAAAGCCAATCATTATGGTTCCAAAACTGCACTTAGGTCATCTTTGGCTTCACTGCATTTACTATTTCTTATTTTAAGAGGATATGATCCCGTCATGGCAGCAGAGCTGACGGACACGCACGTGGTTAAGGGACCTGTCAGTAACCAACAGGGATCAAAACAGCCTTTTTCCCTGTCTTCATTTGCAGAGCCCCTCGCAAAGTGGGCTAGGATCTCCGAGTCAGGGATACTTCTTCATCTGCCAGTATCACAGTGCTAAATATCTTTTATTAAATATCTCTCATATCTTTTCCTTGAGGTGTTTCAAAATGCTTCAGCGTACCTGAGGCCAGAATCATTGCAGTAACTGCTTTCTTACTCACTTTCCCTTTTATCCTCATTTTCCTTCCCATCGGCAGTGGGAGGACAGGCAGCCACCCCCTTCCCCTGCAGGACCCCAGGGATTTTTCCTCTCTCCTCTCGCCCTACGCATCTTCACTAACTGCTGCTCTGCCCAAAGGACTAAAACTGTTATAGCACTTAGGATAACATTCATCTTGCCCAGTTGCATTCCAGGAAACCTTAATTCACAGAAGATTCACTGAAGCTTTGTCGCTGACAGATCACATCTGCTAAAGCCTAAAAGCATCATTATCACAAAAGATGCATTTTCTTCCACTTAAAAATTGGTCCTGAAGATAATTTCTTGGAAGCAGCTGCCTCAAAAATCAATAATGTTTTCCTGCAAATGCCCCTGGTTACTGCCCTGCGTGAATAAGCACAGTGCTTTGCTTGGCTCCATCTCCGTTCCACATCCCAAACTTGCTGTACAGCTCTCTGGTTTACAAAAAGGAAAAAAATAGAAAAACGTGTTTCACATTGAGATAATGTTAAATAAGAGAACAAACCCTTTTCAGCCTGACACGTTAGTCACTGACCGTGCCAAGTGCAGAGAGATCAACTCAATACCAAGTTAGAAAGAAACCTGCCCCTGCCTCCCAGCACACACACGATTTCCAGTTTTCCCCAAGGCAATTCCCTTTCTCCTTCCTTCCTTCCCCAGCACAGCTCGCCCGTGCTGGCCGTGGCACTCACCAAACTCCATTCACCCTGCTAGCCTGGCAGGGAATGAGACCCTTTGCAGGCAGTCAACCCACACGGACACAGCTCCACAAGTGCATTCAGGTCACTGCTGCTGCACCTGCATTAGCAAATGGTGCAAACTAGCAGGATGCAAGGAAAAAACACTGAAATCCCAACGCTATCACAATAAATACGTCAAGGTTTCAACCTCACTTCTACTTCAGGGCCTGCCTGTGCCCAGGAAGCGATGGCCCGTTGGTGTCTGACCACACACTAACACATCTGCTGGGGCGGCTCTTTCACTGAAACCTGGAGGAGGGCAGACTGAAGAATCCAGAGATTTGCCTCAAAACAGCACTCCTGACCCAAGCTAAAGTGCCACTGCAAGGGCACTCAAAGAGGCCTCGCCAGCACCAAAGCCATTGCAAGGCTTCCGAGGAAGGTGCAAACTGGATGCCCACAGAAGAGCTTGTTCACAAGATATTCCACTCTCCTTGGGCCCCATTAACACTTCAGCACTTAAGGGCTGCACCATTTCTGCCCTGCACCCCTTTGCCAAGCACCTCCAGCTCATTCGGATCTCAGCATGTGCTAGTTTCCAAATTAATACGTTTCCAATCTCTAATGGAGAGACTAGAGAAAGCTTTCACTGTTCATGATCTTCCCGTCCTTCTGTCTGCGGAAACGGAGCAATAAATCAGACAGGCAGCTAATAAGTCATCAAAAAAAAAAAAAAAAGAAAAAGAAAATTAAACTTGGAAACTAAGTTGTTCTTATATATAAATACAAATACATGCTCCATATATGTTAAAGTGTGGGTCTACAGACATAAATAATAAGAGGAGGAAGTAGTTTTGTTTCCAGACGAATTTCACTGCGTATGCTGATGAAGGTCCCGAGTCCTGTGGATAAGCAATGCTCGACAGAAGTCTTCTTCCAACGGCGTCTCGGGTAGGATGAGCAGGATCTGCAGACACAGTGTGCGGATGGGACGGACCCGGGGACGGGGCAGGGAGCAGTTCAGCAGCTCTCAGTTTTGCTCAGGTGAAAGCCAAGCTTTGCTCTCTCCAGCTACAGCACTACCAGGAACATGGACGGGGGTTGGAGAACCGCTGCCCCTACTGAAATCGCAGTGCAGTGCAAAATTTAAACCTTAGTTTATATACACACACACACACATATATATAGGGAGCTTCCCCAGGCCTCCCTGGGACTGCTGCAGCAGCCTCATGCTGCTGTGCCCTCTCCTTGCAGCTCTTTGGCCAACCTGGGTTTTTTTTTTGCCATTATTTTTTTCTCACCTTAGGAGAAGGCCAACATCAGGCTGAATGAAAAAGCTAATTCACATAATGTCTCGCCCCACGCTCTCTTCCCGTCTCCTTTTTCTCCATTTGGTTCTGGAGATCATCATGACAACAGCTGTGCACATCAGCCAAAGCATTTTGGCTGCACCAGCCTAAGACATCGGGGCGATACTGATGCTCTCCCGGTTCATTGCAGTGTCTCTCGTCAGGGTTTCAGACCCAGCCAGTGATTTTTGTCATGTTAAGGGTAAGTTCACCAGCAGTCACAGGGAAAAGCACGAGGTTCTACAGTCCCGAGGCAGAAATCAGTAAGCTTGTGATCCCCTTCCTGTGCACTGGTATAAGGCTTTCCAAGTTCTTATTTTTGACTATTTTCCTGGCCTTTGTGCTTACATAAGACATATTAAAGCAATCTTCTCCAAAAATCATTCTAGAAACTTCAATGCATTCTCTATTACACTACACCGATCACTAAGCACAGGTGCTGCCCTGTCGGGGCACCCTCCTCCTCAAACAGTTATAACAACATATATAAAATGTCGTGACAGGCAACTCACTGAGCTCTCTCCAGTGCACAGCCCGGCCCTGCGACGTGCAGCGGGACGCACCACGGAGCGGGAATCGCAGGGAACGCTCAAAACCCCCCGCCAGCCCCGGAGCAGGACCACGGCCGTGGGATGGGATGGAATCAAACCCATCACGCAGCACCCAGAGAGCACTTTTAAGGGACAAGACAGAAAACAGCCCTTTTCTGAGCAATTTCTAGCCATCCCACGCAATAGTATGAGAGAGAAAAAAAGAGAGCGAGCGAGCAGTCAGTATCAGCTCTCCCCTGCTTGGCATGCTGTGCTTGCTCTAAATGTTGTAAGGGTAGTGGAGAGAGGCCCTCCAGATGCTCTTACACTAGAATTAACAGCCGCATTCACAGAAGTCACCCGAGACTTTTGTTTTCTGGGTCTGTGTCAATCCGCTGACCAAGGTGGGTTGTGTTCTCCACACACAGGCATGCCGGCGAGCGCAGGCTCTTGGGCGGAATTACAAGAAACAGTGGAAATCTCTTCGCACTTAGACTGATGCAAAGAAGGAAAAGCTCAAATTAAGCAGTTTTATTACGTTTTGCTTGTGTGTGCCTGTCTGTAAATGCCTGGAGCCTGCGCTGCATCCAAACGGAATCCGTTCTGCCGGCGGGGGAAATGGACCCGTTTCCCTCCCGGAAAACCTACACCGGTGCTTAAGCCTCCTTGTGCAGACATGAAAGAGAAGTGCCACAGCTGGTTAAATAATCCTGCTCGGGAGATGAAATATGTAACGCGGGCTTTGAAGGGAGAGGCGAGCGCGGCTGTCACGCTCTCCGTTGTCCCGATACCCGTGCGCTCCATGGAGGATGCCAAGTGCCATTGGACACACGGGCTCCCCCGGGCCTTTCCAGCGCCGCCGGCAGCACCTTTGATTCCCAAGGGAAAGGCCTCCTTGAAAGGCACCTTCCTCGCTGGCCTCAAGCTGCTCCGCACTGTAAGCGCTTGTGCAAAAGGCTGCAGTTGCTTTGTGCACAACTTTATCTGATTAGCACATTTCAAAGCAACTAAACCCGCACTAATCCACCACATAAAGGAGTCAAACGATTCTCAATGCAGATTCTTTCTTTTTAAAGCCTGACAGGGGCCTAAAATTCAGCCTAAAATTTAGCATAGTCTTTTTTCTGTCCCAGAGCCAGCCTGCTCTAGTTTATTACTAAGTATTATATTGACAGTATTATTCTTGGTTAGAACTGCTAGAAAATTACAACTACCTAGGAAAAAAAAAAAAGAAAAAAAGAAAACCACAAATACACATAACAAATGTACACGGGAGCCAAGAAAACTTTGTGAACATATACATGCACAAAATGCAAATGCAACAACTTAAGCTATTATTTTATCCTGATATTACTAATATATCCTTGAACTACATCAATGCTTTATATTTTGCTCAAAACAATGACTAACAGAAAAAGACTTCACCAGACTTACTCATATCTACCTCATCTGACACAGCAGAGCTTCAGAGTAAGCTGTGGAATGGCTTTTTTGGAACGCACAACATCTGCAATGCTTAAGACTAGAGATTATATATATATATCCTTAGGGATTGGGAGCTCCAGCTGCTGTGAGGGTGAAGGAATCCTCATGACATCAGAAAGCAGGAATTACATTTCATTCACCCTTTTTGCCATGGTAGAAAGAGTCAACGTGATCCAGATGGTTGTTCTGGGTGTTAGAGAGCGCCTACTTGGTCATTACTGCCCGAGACACCAGCTTGTTCTTTATAGTGCTGAAATAATTGATTTAATCCAGAGGTAAGGAGCGCAGAAATACCGCAGCCTTCTGTCATCACTCTGCAGGGTGGAGGACACAGGTTCATGTTTTTTCACATCTTGGTGGTTACCATGAAGTCACATAGTTTATCCAAAGGCCAAACAAATCTGAAGAACATTATAATCCAGTGAGTTGCTATCATTAAAAAGCATGTATGAAAATAGTAAGCTGTGTTTCCTAGCATGTGGTATGATGTTTTTTTTTTTTTAAGAAAAAAAAAAGTCACTTGTCATTAAAATTACCGTTACCTGTACGTAATTCTTTTCAGTTACAAAAGAATGTTCCTGTTTTCCATTTACAGAGAGGAGCAACTCTGATCTTTTCAATTTACGCTTTGCTCTATCTTCACTAGCACAATATTTCTGGAATGCAAGGCACATTGCAACTACCTAAAACATGCTTTTCCTTCTAAATTCTGCACACTTATTTTGTTCAAATTCACTTTTATTTTATATACATCTTGACTCCACCCAGAAGAGCGTTTATTAATACCGAAGAGCCGAGTATCATCAAAGAAGGAATGATTCTCCTACTACAGGACCAAACTGACTTCACCAAGGTCACAAACTGCCCAAGCACCAGCTCCTTCAGATCAGCTCAGGCTCCTGGTGATACACATGTGGTCAGCGGTTTCAACCAGGCATCAACATGGATAGCGAGGCCAACACTGCAAAGGAACATTAATACATTAATACTGCTACTCTTGGGAGCACCAGGTAAAGCGGCACCTACTCTTGGGTGGGCTGCTGCTTCCTGCCATTACCCCACGATGCAAACATCACAGGGATGAATCAAAAGCCTCCCTGGTAGCTAAGCTGATTCACAGCTACAGGAAGTCCCACAAGATTCATCCCTACAGTGGATGATGTATCACAGCGTTTGGAACGTCTCCCGAATGGCACCGTGCCATCGTGCACTGCCATTACAACAAAGGGCCAGGCAGCCTCATTGGTGACACCCAGCTTCTCAGATCACCACTACCTGCAAAACCAACTCAAGTCATACAAAAAAAGTGACTTAAAGCTCCAGTTAACTGAGTTTTATAGGAAAATGGTATATGCTTCCTCACGCGCTTTAGTTATGCGCCAAACAGATATTTGAAAGAAATACTGGTGCTCAGATATCGCCCAAGTAGGGCATGTTCACAATAAGCATTTACTTTTCAAAGCTTTACCTGGCTGCCAAATGCTGCAGATCTACACAAGCCGTGACCGTGCGTGCCTGCATCTCACTTGAGGTATTGATATTAAACCCGTGTTGCTGCAAAGCCCGAGATCTGTGCCATCCCCTTGCAGAGGGATCCACGTAGATGACACACAACTTGAAAGCCTCTGGAACGGCTCCTACTGAAACTTCGCTGCGGTGATGAGGGAGCTCTAAACTACAGCGAGGCTTTGATCACGCCCAGGAATTAGGGTGAGGGGGAGCCCTTCCAGGTGGGCAGGCTCTGACGGACGGTCCTAATAATTTCAGGGCTTTCAAAAATGAGCTGAAGTGCTTTGTTGACTAATGATAGAATTACTGACTTAAATGATTTCCTGAGAGCTTGCAGAGGAAAAAGAAAAAAAAAAACAACTTCAGAGTGGGATAAGTTTCCCAATCTTCCATTTAGAAAGAAAAACATATATATATAAAATCCAGATTGAAATGACCTGAGTATATGTTAGAAATGAGAAAAAAAATCCAATTAATTCCACAGTGTATTCTAACATCTTTTTAAGGAGAGTGGGGTGCAGAAACAACAATAAGACCAAATCTAGGGGAAAAAAAAGAAAAAAAAAATCTAGAAAACTGAAACTGATAATTAAGCTATTTAAGCACCAGAGTTCCACTGGTAACAGCTAAAATTTTAAGATTAACCTCTCAGAAACCTTGCTGATTATTCCAGGCAGATACCTAATTAAAAACATGCTGTCCTTTCATCTCAGATAATGCTTTTTTTTACCAAATAGCCAATGGATAACATTTTTAGAATTGATTTGCAATCAAAATACCCCTTTATTTCAAAATTCCTTAATATCTGCAGATCTATTTGTTGAGACTATCATTAACTCAGACATTGAAACACCTAAAATTGGCAAGGATTTTGATCTTAATCTTCCTACACCTTAGATCTCCTTTGGCAACTAAGATACCATGCCAATATCTTGCTTTGAGTTCCACTTTAATGCATTAACACACACAAAAAAAGTGAAAACCATCAATAAAAAAAAATACAAGCATAAGTAATTAAAAACAACAACAGAATCCCAGAGCTTCAGTGCTGCACCCTGCACTATAGCAGATGTAGTTCTTAAGTATATATATACACACACACACACACTTAGGGTTATATATACTAGGGTATATATACTATATATATATAGCTATTCAGTGGAAAAATACAATATCCAAGCTATGCACACAGGGCCATATATGACAGATGAGAAGAGTCTGCCCCACTAAGAGGCAGGAGCAAAGAGCCACTAGAGGACAATTCCAGGGACCAAAGTCTCCTCATGGCACAGGGAATTTTCCCAGGCTCCTACATAGTTTTGATGTCAGCAGCACTTGAGAATGAGACACAGGAAGGGGGTTCTCAAAGTTTTTTAAATGTGCTTTTAAAGTGTTAAAGCAGCAGTGACAGATGTTGGATGGCTACATTTATTCACTCCAAGTACCTGATTCACCTATCAGTGAATAGGAAGAAATAATTCTAAGGAGTAATTCTTCTCATCTTCAAGAAGGTGTCTAGCAGGTTGGAAGAATCAAACCCTAAAATTGTTTGTTTTCTTCCAAAGATTACAAAGGAAACTCAGGCAGCCAAGGGCAGGCACCTTCCATGAGCCCCATGCCTGTTCCTGGGAAAGCCTCCAGGGTTCGTAGGACCTTGACACTTAGGTGCAGGAATCACCATTACCATTCCAGATTTTTTTTTTTTTATTGTATACATATATGTATACACACAAGCACACACACACAAACCATTTTAGTGCCAGTAAACACATTTCATATCCTGCTTTCCTCCCCAGAACTGACAAAAGCCCGACAAGCAGAATTTGAGAAGCGTGCACAAACCACATTGCACATTCAAACCAAAATCACATTGCAAAAGAATGGAATCGCAGGGCTCCCCCCTCCTCAGTTAACAGGTTGGTAAAAAAACATTGATTAATCTGTCATAAAGGTGTCATCACGTGTGTTGCAAAACAGAGACTGTTTGTTTTCACCTTATAAAATCTCCTCTGGAATGAAAGAGGTTAAACTCCATGCTCAGGTTAATGAAATTCCCACAAGGAATATTTACACAAGTGAAGTTTTCATACATGTTTAGCTTTGCAGAAGCCTTGGGGGGGAGGAACAAGAAGCATATCATGTGCCAAACTAAAGACATCCTATTGCGTTTTTGAGGAAATCATCACCCATGTTCATCATCCTGACTGTTAATCTGACCTATCTATCTTAGCAGGAAGAGAGAGAAGGGATGAAAAAAAATAAGTGTCATTTAGGCTCTATAAAAACAACCTCCAATAAGTTTCCTATTGGCTTCCAACAGACAAGAAATTCACCAGGATGGTTGTTATTTTCTGTCACGTTCCTGAAGCTACCAGCAGACTAAACCACATGTTCCTAGTTTAGTCTGATAGCTTGGCATTTCCTATAGACCAGCAGGCACATGAGCAACTCAACGGTCACCCTCAGCACAGTCCATGTGAATCCATAAACGTTATTTTGTCCAACATAGTTGTGAAGACCACGTACCAGGGCCTCACAGTCCACAGCAGGGAAGCCATCATCCCAGCCCATCATTATAAATACCACAGCTAGCAAATATAGCCAGAGGAGAAGGCCACAAGAGCCTCCCTTCCACCTCACACCTGCTTTTAATCAGTAAAATGGCAAGGAGTTTTGGCTACTTGGAGCAGCGTACTGGATGTGATGCTATACACGACACAGAGTCCTGGAACACAGGCCACAAAAGCAGCCCGACGTGCCAACACGGCGCTTCCCATGCTGGTAGCTTTTTGCTGATACACATGGGAATTATCCTCCCTCCTTCTCAGAGGTAAAGAGGAAGGATTCACAACTTAAAAGCACAGGGAAAATATGGTAACGTCAAGCAGTCTATAATCAAAGACACCACCAAAAAAATAAAGCATCTATGTGCAGAGCAGAGGGGGAGAGCTCCTGTAGCAGCACAGACACCAGAGCATGCAGCCAAGGAACCAAACCCAGCACTGGGTTCCCTTCTCCGCTGAAGGAGGCAGAAAACAAAGCTCCCACAGCACGTCAAGGCTCTCTAACATCTCGCGGTTCCATTTGTGGGGAAAAATAACTCTCTCGGCCAGCGAGAAGGATCAGAGGCAGCTCGTACTGCTGCTCCCGTAAACACGAGGAAAGCGGGCACGGAAGGCGCGAACGGAGCTGCGTAACCTCCAGCTGGCCACGCTGCCGGCCGGGCTGTCCACGCTGCCGGCCGCGCTGTCCACGTTAACACGGCGGAGCTGGGACACCAGAGCGTTGCCACACGCAAAGCGCCCCAGAGCCCTCACAGCGCCAGGCTGCCCCGCTGGGGACGGCCAGGCCAGGCAGAGCTCAGGCCTTGCGGGTAGAGAGGGGCCTTCAGCTCCAGCTTCTCCAAACCTGGGCACATGTTCTAGCCATTGATTTGATTTAGTTACTTATTTATTTTTCCTTTTAAGAGGCCGTTATTCCAAAAAGACTTGCTTTCCGAGGAGCTGGTGTGACGGGCCTGGTCTGTGACAAGGTGTGGGCAAGGACTGGCTCGTGCTTTAAAACCGAGTGTTTGTGGTGAAGAGTTTGTGGCTTGGGAGGGGAACCGTGTATAAGCACAGCTCAGGACGGCACGCTGTGTCCCTGGGCTCCTCAGGTTATCACGGACACGGCTTTACCAAAGCTGATGGAGGCCAAGGAAGGGGTTGGGAGCGGCGTGCTAGAAAACCCCAGCACATCTTAGCGCCTCTTCCTTCGGGTGCCTCGGGCTGCCGCAGCTCCCCATGGCCGTTTCCAAACCCCCTGGAAGCTGGTCACAGAGTCAATCCTTCCAAAACTGCCCTGGCCCCACGTCCCCCCAATACAGGGCACGCAGGGACACCACAAAAAGCACCACGGAAATCGCTCTGTCCACAAGCACCTGATGGCTATTGATACAAATCACAGCTTTACTCCATTCGTCTGTCTAGCAATATTTCTACCCCATCTCCTTTATATAAACCACAAACACACCCCTTAGTTTTCCCACAGGCTCCCCAGCTACATTAAAACATTCGGAGAGCCTAGTGATTTTTCCCTCCTAAGCTTCACCTAATCGATGTAGAAATTTCTTACCCCAAAGCGTGCTTGTACCCTTCATGAAGATCGCAGTCCAGGCACCCACTTCCAAAACCAGAGCACACTCCTACCATGGAAACACAAAGCAACAGAGAAAAGCTAAGCCTGCAGCATAGCTGTCCTTGTGGCCCTGTGTGTGTGTTAAAACAGATCCCAATGCCTCAGCTCGCAGTGATTTCATGGGCCGGGAGACCAGCAGGTGCTGGCAATTGCCACCAGCTGAAGAGCGGCAGCGAGGCCAGCCCAGGCTTCCTCATTCAAGAGAGCAGGCCTCGGAAAAACACGCTGTTAAATGGGGAAGGGGTGAGGTCAAGTCCCGCTGCTTCCTGAGTTAGCGCTTTAACTAATCTTTATAAGATGGGCACTAGTTCCAGCACTAAACCTGACTTCTCCCCCAAATCAAAATCCATTGCGACAATTTGTTCTGCAAAGAATTACGGGCAATGGTGCTCGCGAAGGAAGTGTGAGCTGCGTCACAGCAGTGCTCTTAACAAAAGTTCTCACCGACCCCAAAATACGGCGGCATCCTTCTGCTAAACTAACCGTGATGTGGTTTGCAAAATATTAACACTTTATTGGATCTCGCAAACCCTAAAAGATGTAACCAGACGGTCTTAAAACAAGAATGGGGGAGGGAGAGCTACCACTGCCCAAAAAAGTTATTAGTGTCAAAAGCCACTGTTCACAGAAGCTGTTCTCTTAAATTTTGTAAATTATTTTGACAAACACTATTATTATATTATCCCTCCTCCGTTTGCAATTTATTTATGTGTTCCTCATGTCTTTCTTAGGACTACTAAAAATGTCTGCTTTAAGAGCCTAAAGCAATCTGGAGTATGCCATCTGTGTATTAGAAAAATCTAATGTCAAAATTGCCAACTTTTCAGGAAATTAATATAACTATAGCTTAATAGAGCAGAACTTCAGACAGATGAGACTGAGATGCAGTACCTCCTCTATTTTAACTACTGATTGTGATGGAAATCAGTGCATCTGAGGAAAGAAAAGGCTTGGAATTAATGACTGTTAGTTTCACAGGTGCTAAGAGGAAATGCTAAAGATAGTATTTTCATGGCAATGCATGAGGAATTCTTTGGCATGGCTGATATAGTTCATTTTTTCTGTTTAAAAGATTTAGTCAATACAAAGTAGTTAAAGCAGCACTCTGCATTTTTCAGCCTTGGTAAATCAAACTGCTGTGTTATTCAAGCAGTAAGGTCATACAATTTGTCAAAGTGCTACAGATTTTTTTTGCTTTATCAGGATGAAACAATAAAACAAAACAATTGAGGTGATTTTCAGTAAAAACAATCAGTTTGTACAAACATTAGCTTGTGATATTTTAAGATAGGACCAATGCAAGAAACAAACAAAAATCCAGAACTTATATTGCTCACAATAAATATACTTTGCCAGAAAGAAAAAAGATTTTTTTTCTTATGATAATTGGATAATTGCTATGATTTTAAGAAAATAGAAATCTTTTAACTTTCTTTTTTTTTTAATTTTATTTTAGCATCACGTTCCTTGCTTAGCACATAAAGGCAATAGGATTGTGTGTTGACCACAGCAATCTTGGACTTCTCTCGGTTGGGATACACGGATGCTGTTTGAGGCTGCATACCCGGACCCTCAGCATCATTAAAAACACTCCTTCTTGTGTCACAGTGAAGCTAACTTTCTTAAAAGCAGCCCCAAAATAGTACTATTACTTCACGAATGAACAATCACAGTTTGCTGAGAAAAACAGCACTAATAAATCTATTCTTAGCATTGAAACTTTTCATGTTTTTAGTTTGTAGGAGAGGTTAGTCTGGGTTACCTTTTCATTTCTTTCATTCACATTTTAGGAATTAAGATAAAAGCTTTCACTGTGGTTACTCTGACAGGTGGTTTTTTTTTTTTTTTTTTTTTTTTTTTTGTGAACTACATTTTAGTTATTTGGAAAGAAAAAGTTTATACTTTTAAAACCCGTGTGAACACCATGCACCATACTTTAAAGCCATGTAAAGCTTATATGCAGGGATCACGTTCTGCCCTGAGGCATGAAGTCTGGTGTCCCCTCTCCAGCCACACGTCTGAAGTTCAGCACTACTTTGTGCTAGCAAGGACAAAGAAACAAACAGGGAAATATCCTTCATTGCTGCCAAAGGAAAAAGGGGCAAGTGCTTCCAGAAGAAAGGCAGCCTTTTAATTGCAATATCTGCCACTGCTCGTGGTTAAAATCGGGCCATTTGGGGCAGATTCTTAGTTGTGATACGGCTGCTTTTTGCCGCGTGGCCCCACAGCACTTTTGGGCCCGGGCTGCCAGCAGGGTGAGTTTTAAACAAAGCCTAAATTAGGGCAGTCCTCGAGTTGTTTTACAGCTCGTGGAAGGCTGCCCAGGCTGCAGGGGACCACAGAGCTGCAGGGATGCGGGCAGGGAAAATAAGTCACAGTTAAAGCTCTGGTGATTCTGAACACGTGGGGCAGTGAGTGGAGACTGCCTGGAACCATCTCGCTTGGATGCTCCATTGGAAGCATCAACGAGTTCACGACGTCCTTGAACGTGAGGAGGAACGTGCCTGTTCTCGTGGGGCTTTGCGGTGCTGGCGCTGGGAGCGGAGCTGCTCGGGCTTGGAGCGCTGCAGCCCCTTGCTTCAACCCCAGGAACCCTTTGTGCCCCCTCTCCGATCCCAGCGCAATGTCTATGGAGGAATAAATATTCCCTTCTGACATTATCGTGGCGAATATAGTGTGAATACTCTGCTGTGCTCCCAGGAGAGGCTGTCTGTGCTGCCCTTTTGCACCAGAGCAGAAGCACGGAGTGAATCAGCACGGCCGTGCCGGGGCCGTGGACGTGCACTGCAGTGCCTGGTCCAGGTGTTCTTTTCCCTCGCTATAAAGAAAATCCCAGTCCGTGGCCTGGGATTGGAGATGCATCTCCAAAGGCAGCCAATACAGCGCCCACGGGAAGGAGGCACCTTTCGCTTCACCCCTTTTCCCTTCGCAGCACTTCAGTTTTAGTCGCACGCCACAACATCAGCCTTCAAAACACAATAACCTTGGGGCTGCTTCCCCTTTTAGTGGGTCTTAGCTTCCATAAGCTGCCCCACGCATGCAGTATCACAAAAACCACTTTTAGTGAGCACAACAAGCAGATAAAAAGCTGTTAGCAACATATTGGATAACTATAAAAGAGTTAGTCTTGTAGTTACATGCGACTCATGGTGCCACCAGAATCCTGGGATAGTTTGATAATTCCTTGGGATTTGTATTTAAAGGGGGTGCTCTTCTCGGATCAAACTTGAGGCTGTCATACATCTGAAGCAAGTAGCTAATTTAAAATGTAACCTGTGCTTTTTTAAAAAAGGGGTAAGTTTTGATCCCTCAGTCTGTTTACGAACACCTGCAGTTTATATCACACACATTTTCACTGGAAACAATCCGTTAAATCTGTAAAATGGTTATAGCGCAGTCCCACAGTATGTCACACTGTGGCAGTACCTTTGATCTCAGCCCCTGGGAAACATTTCTTCATGTGGGCAGCAGCAGCAGCTGTAAATACAATGTTAATACTATCGGGGTATTAAATTTCCCTTTTATTTTGCTGCCGGAGTCTGGGAGTTTCTGCAGTACTCCACTGCCGTCTAACATGCTTTCAAGTGTCTGAAGTTTCAGGATAATCTAGTAAATGGGCTGCCCTAGGTCCTTACACCGTGCGGTTATGGGGGGAAGGACCCCTCTGTTTCTTTTACAACCGGGAAAATGCAGCTTGGTGATAACTCATAATCTCTCAACATCTTGGTCCTTGTCTCACAACTGACAGCTCTTCTGCTTTAACCCGGTTAGAAACAACCTGTTGGCTAAGCTACTCACATACAAACCCCAGGTACCCTGGACGTTGGAGTATTTCATATAGAATTCCACATTAACGAAGAAAAAAAAGAAAAGGAAGAAAAAATATGAAAGAGAAAGAAGTCTCTACTAAATATGATCTAGCTCTGTCTCTGTGCTATCCCAACACTAAGATTTGAGATCATGTACTATCTGCCATGCGCAAATAGCTCAAAAACCTGCTTGCATCTTGCCCGTGGTTTATGGAGGCTGCCAAGTGCCAAGCGTCCACCGCAGCCCTACCTGGATGGACAAGGATCAGATAACTCCCAGGGAGAGTGAAGAGGAACCCGACCCAGCCCTTGTTCAGAGAGCTAAGGCAGTGTCTCTAGAGTTTTATTCTGAGGGTATCATTCTGCAGCAGCCTCTCACCCACGTTTTACACCAGGACAGTTATCAAGATTATACCCTGCTTTTATAACACATTTTATGGATGTATACCTTTAGTTAGAATACATACTAAATCTCTTTAAAAAAAAAAAAAGGCAAAGCAAACAAAAGAACCCCCAGATCCAAACAAATAACCTAGGACACACACACAAGTGCACACACATTAATTCAAAAATCAGGTACGTCGAGGCACATAACAGCAATGGTTTTTCAAGAATGCTTACATTAAAAAGTCTTAAAAGGGCAATTCTAGCATAAGGAAAGAATGCTAGCAAAGAAGAGACTCCAAAGAGTACAAAGGAGTTTGAATTTACCCTCTTATTTGCTGCTTTGCACCCTGAATGAGAGCTGTACGGCACAAAGCGCAGCCCTCCTCGCACAGCTTGCGCACCCTGTGCGAAACGTGCGTTTCCTCCCGTTGTTGTGGAGCACCCGCACAGGCGGTTCTGTGCGCTTCGTTTCCTGCACGCCTTGGGGCACCCCTCATCCTGTGCTCCTTGCTTTCTGTGCAGTTTGGGAACGCCAGGAGTGACGCCCAGACACAGAGCCCAGCAGAGCCAGAAGTGACCTGGGAGAGGGAAGGAGCGAGGCAGGCGAGTACACAGAGCACTGAGGGATACATCCCGTCCCTCTTCCACCTGCATTAGGCATCGGGCTGGGGTTTACAGCAGCCAGGAGGCCAACGTTGGTGAATTTTTTGTCCGTCAGTCACCAGCTAGAGCATTCAGAGCAACCACTCTAGCAAGGACGAGGACTCGGCGCTCTGCTCTTCCAGACAGGAGCTCTGACTGCCCCAGGACACATAACAACATGATTATTCTGGCACAGCTCTGTGCGTGCGCTTCCCCACCTCCTTATGGCAATAAGTACGTGCTCCTCTCAAACACAGAGCTGCTTCACAACAAAAGGCCATACTACAACAGCTTCTAAGCAGAGGACTTGGTGAAAGGTGGATGCACAGCTCCGAGCCGTAGGGAGGAAAATTTCACATGATTTCAAATAACTGAAAGATAAAAGAATTACACAATTATGCTGCCAAAGATGCTAATGGGAAAGGGAACAACCTGTCAGCAGTTAGCCGAGAATGGGAAAGAGGGTTTGTTTCATACAATAAAGAGACAGTGTGAAGTCCAAACAGCTTTGGTGTCCCAAAGAGACACGAGTAGGCGCCGAACACCACGGAGGGCTCCAAGGACGTGTCGGTTTTGGCTCCGCCGGGAAAGGTGCGAGTCTCCGCGGCTGGAAAGCTCCTTGGGAAAGCCAAGAAGAGCAGTGGTGCTCAGGAAGAATACCAAAGTGATCGGCCACATCTAGGGCACAGGGAAAGGTTTATGAGATTTGTAGGTGGTAAATCAAGAAGATAGATTGGTTTATTTTGATATAGCCAAAGTCCGTACATCACCAATGAGTGATTTTATGCTCAGAGCTTTTTATAGAGATTTTTTTACCTCAGACTGAGAATTTTTATATCGCTATGTATATACTTCTGATAAAATCTAGCACACTTGATTTTGACATGATTTATACTAGACACAATAACCTCCTGAATCCCTCCCACCTCCAAATGGATTAATCACTCGAGTGATTGGTTAGAAAGGGAAAACCACCTCTGTTAGCAGCATATTACATGTGAAAAGAAAGAAAAGCATAGTTTTAAGAGGAAAACAGTTGCTCCTGCCTCAGATACCAAACACTCCACTGTTCCCACCTCAAGCATTGCTCAGGTTATCTCCCAAACCAAATCTCCCATTCCCAAATGTCTTCTGTCCTGCAGGCCTACAAAGTTTCATGGACCATTACAGGGACAAAATAAATTAAATTTAATAGAAATCATTCTCAAAAAACTATGATCAAAAATAAGACAATGCATTTGCTATAGTATTTTTAAACTATGGCATGTGCAGGGACACTGATAAAATGAAGTTCATTTGGGATCAGAACGGTTTAGTAGTATTTTCTGTCACAACATTTCACTGACCACTGCTGTGTTTTTTCTACTTCCTTTCTTGTATTTTCTTTGGAGGAATATCAGGGTATGTTATTTCTTTCATGTTACTGTCAAATAGTTCTTTGATATTTTGAGGACATTTCTGCTGAGTATTTCTCAGCCTTGTTGCTAGACTAGATACAAAGAAAAGAAACGCTATGCATTTTACTCTATGAAAATCAATACTCTCCCGTAAGGAGGGAGCTGGTTCCATGGGGAGGAAGGGCAGTGCACAGACTTTCCAAATGCAGCATCTCCATCAAGCCCTGAGCAACCAGGACTGACCCCAGAGCTGTGCGTGGCTCTGGGCGTGAGGCCTCCCAGGGCTCCTTCCAACCTGAGTGAATCTGTCATTCATTAAATGTTTTAGGAACTTTCCTGGAAAAGAGAAAAACATAAATTGATTTTCCGAGAAGATTACTAACCATTGCCTTCTTTAACCTTCTTTCACTTTAGCATGAAACTATTTTTGAATAATTTTTAGAAGTACAACCCTCAAGACAACTATTCTATTTCAGGTAAGTGTATTCATTATAAATATATTTTCCAGTTGTGAATACTCTGTCTTATTTTTGAAGACAACTTCGCAAAATAAGGAAAGCAAGCATTTAAACTCCAATATGAAAAGAGATATGCAGGAATGAAAAAATGCCTAAAGTATGTTGTATTATATTTAAATACAGGGAAGTGTAACTGCAAGCACTACAACTAGAAAACAGGGCTTCTCAGATAGGGAAATTAAGACTTAGTCAAGAAAAGCAAAAGAAGCAACAAATGCCTGGGTGACTTAAGTTTCCTTCTCTTGTTACTATGGCTACAGTAAAGAATTGCCAATGGAGAGAATTGGATTGGTACGGTATTAAAGATTTGGCATGGTAATTAGTATTCTCCTTTTATTACTCTGATAGCCAAATAATCCACAGACATTTTTTCTAAATGGCTTAACTTGAAATAATTTTTAGTGTTGTTTTGTAAGAAATTGCCAACTCTATTTCTAACATGTTTGGTCTTATTAAAATGAAAAAAAGAGTTTGAATAAACACATATTTTTTAAGTCTAGACGTTGCCATTTCTAAAACACTCCAGACAGCCATTTATTATCAGCTTTCTAGCGATAGTCTTTTGTTTTCTGCAAGCGTGTTGTGTGTTTCCTTTGATATATAACCACTTATGTTTTGCCTCCACGTTTTTGGCCGCACTAAGCTGTATGCACGTTTAAGCATAAACTCGCAGATCCAAAAAACAGCCCTTGTAAACTGGAACATGCCAAGATTTTGATACCATTTTAACTATTTTTTTTTTGCCTAATGTTTAAAAATATCTTCAAAACCAGACTTGCCTTTGTTTGAAAACTGAGAGATGGGATTTTTTGCTCCCTTTCCAGGTGGGCTTTGTGCTGCTCCGAGGCCTGGAAGCAGCCCAGGGCACCAGGACCAAGGGCAGGAGCTGCACGAGGAGGAGCGTGGGGCGGCCCTGCACCGGGGTGGACACGAACGCCCTGGCTGTGCCTTCCAGGAGAACTTCCAGTGACCCAAAGGCAGAGCCGTGGGTCACCAGCCCTCAGCCGTGATGTTGGCTGCTATGCCTGGTCTGGAAAGGATGCTCTGCTCTGGATAAGGTAAATGGGCCAAGTTATGAGAGCTTTGCCAATTCATTCTGCTTACCGTTCAGCATATAATAACATCTGTCCTTGCCTAGATGACATTAACATTTATTTCGAAGGCAGCAACAACTGGAGGACTGGCTGGAAGAAGAGGCATGCTGTTTTTGATCATATGAAGGGTTACAAAATCTATGTAACCCTTGTTATGTTTCTATTTCTGAAATAGTTTGAAAATACTGAAATCTAAAGAGAAAGCAGTGGATCCTGAGCAACACCAAGACCAAGAAGTTAGTCATGGCTCCACCATGGCTCTGTGCACTCTGCCCAGGGACAGCAGGGGACACTGCTGCCGATCACGCGTGCTCCATGAATGTTAGCTGAACCCTGGGCAGATGGGTGCAAGTACCTAGAAATCCCCTAAGCCTGCAGGCATGGCAGTCTGAGAATAATTCCTAAAAATTATGAAATTGCTCCAGTGACCCTTTTAGAGTTCATTGACCAGACAACGATCTGCATGAAAGGACAGATAACTCAGGGGTCTGCGTATCTTCATGAGCAACAGGAGCCAAGTAAACACCCTCAGGGCAGCAGCCTGTACAAAAACAGATGTTGTACACAAAAACATGTATATATGATGTATATTCAGAGAATATTTTTAAGAAACATCCTCTAAAGGCTCACACAGGCACTTCATGTACATAAGAGCTCTCATTGATTTTAGTAGGGCTACTCATGTACGTTAAACTAAGCTGATCCATAAACCTCTGTGGAGGAAAGTGGGCACATGAAACATGCTGGTGACAAGAAGCTGCTGACAGGGGAGATTTTTAAGAAACTCACAGCAGAACTGAGCTTTAGGACAGGTTACATGGCGGGAAGACAGATGCTCCAATACCAGACTACTACAACAGCTACCAAGGGATAGGCAGTGGTCCTGGGATGCTGAGTGACTTCTGCAGAGCCTGATGAGACCTGGGGAGAGGAAGGGAGACACAGGTAGAAAAAATGTGGAAGCAAAGTGGTGGGGAAGTTATTTAACTTTCTCATATAACCAGCAATCACCTCATCGTGAGAGTTTTTTTCATTCCTTCATAATTTGCTGGTAACTAACAAACACAGAAAAAAACAACACTTGATACAAAAGACAGGTATTTGGCAGCTACTACTCCAGCATCAATCATCGGCACATACATTGGCATATCAGAAGAGGGCAGACAACTTTGAAAGTATATTCTTCCATCAAGAAGTTGTTTAGCTTTAGAGAGCTGAGAGTGGCAAGAATTCTGTGGTATAAACGGGTTCACCAAACCCATGCAGCACCCTTAGGAGGAACTTCACACTTACATTAGATGTTAGCAAGGCACGAGAGCCGTGATCCCTGGAAACTGTGCAACAAACAGCCGTGGCTGCGTCGCTCGCGCTGCGTCAAGAGCACGGGATGAAGCCTCTGCCAGGGCACAGCAGGCAGATCCAGGCTTGACCATCTTTAGCAAACGCTGCACAACGTCCCTCTCTGAAAGGGCCTTGCCAACGTCAGCGACACTCAAAGCTCGAGCACTGCAGCGTTGCCACCGCGCCACAGGCCTCCCCGCAGCCCTGCGAAAAGAGAGCAAAACAAAGCGAGCTGAGCTCGGGAACTGTCTAGAACCCTTGAAATGTTTTAAGGCCCGCATGAGATTTTCCTATTCATTTTGTATGCAAGATGCTCAGGTGTTACAGGGATGAGCAAGCATAAAACTCTCTCAAAAAAAAAACCTCTCCAAATTTTCAGTGTCTTACACTACCTACAATATAGTACCACTACCCACAAGTAGTCCCAGTCAATAACTTTCTTCAAGATAGAAAGTGGATGTAGAAACACAAGTATATTTACAAATCACTGATGGCACACCACATCTTAAAGGGTTGTGAAAAACTCCTACTTCCACAGTGAAACGTTTAGGCTTAATTTGATGTTACCATGGGATGTGGACGGGCACACAGGTACAAACATGATAATGTGGCACCCATTGCTTATCATATTTTGATGCTCTCCATGACAGAAATCTAAGAAATTCCAGTATGGATCCTATGCTTTCCATCCAATTTTCTCAAACCCATATAAATCCATAAGCAGAACTGTGGAGGAAGCATTTGCATCTTCTACCTGCAGTTCATGGTTATGAATGAGTCAGATATTGTTAAGTCTTTGGAGTAGGTGGGATTTTCAATATCTGAATTGCGTACTAAAATCCTGCAGTTAAAAGAAATCTACTGTCTTTGATACAATCAGTTTGATTGGAAAAACGCATTGGCCTTGCACTGATGTACTGTGTAGGTACAGCAGAATGTAAACATGACTCAGCGCTCTTAAAGCATTTTTCATTCCTGAAGCAAGAAGCTCCTATAAATAGTTTTCTTTCTTCTCTATGTGCAGTTTCTCTGAAGAGTGATAAAAATAAGTGGGAGAAGAAAGGCAAAAATCTGTCATAAGTCCTTATCAAATTCCTCTCTGCAAATAGAGATTGCAGATGAAAACCTGTAATAATTCCAATCTTTTCAAATCATAGTTAAATTGGCAGGACTGATTCTATAAAAGAATTAAGCTTTCTTCCATTTCTCTAAAGACTTGTCCAACATCAGTTATTCCTGAATAACTTTTCAGCTTTAAATACAAAAGATATAATAATCAAAACCAAATATAAACATGGAAAACTCTGTTTTATGATTGCAATTACAGCAGGAAGAATTCTGTGCATGATTTTAAGCAGCAGTTATTTTCCAGCTCCTCTCCAAAGGAATTTCATTTCTTTGGAAGTAAAAAGTATGAGTGATAAAAACTTCTGCAACTCACATTCTAATGCATCCTTATTGATTTGATTTTCCTCACCTAAATAATCTATTCAGTCATTAAGTTGCAGAATATCTCCTAAAAATTCCTAAGCGTTAACAGATCGTGTAAGTTTTTAATACATAACATGGAAGTAATTTAATATAGTATAATATAGCATATGTTATATATACGTACAGTCACATTAGGTTTCTCTCTGTAGCATCCACTACACGTGGCTTTCTCTTAAAGAGGGCAAATGAGTAAACAGAGGTAAACAGAGAGAGAACTTGACATCCGTATTATCCTGTTGGTTTCCTGCATTTCTTCTTGCTCTTTACATGATCCATCACGGTGCACATGGAAGCTATGGCATCCAGTGAAAGAAAATACATTTCTTAAAAACTACCTGTTCTTTCACTAACTTTACTCTGAGACCTTTATCCACTTGAAATAGTTTGCATTTTTAAGTTCAATCTCTCTTTTTAGTCTGAATACCTATAAAACGGTTCAAATTTAGCCCAGAAAGCAATCATTCTTAAGAAGTCAGACAAGGCACTGAAAAGGAACCGTGGCACAGTGCATCAATGATTCATTCTCCAAAGAGGCCTGGTCAAAATCTTATACTGTTGAAAGAAAACATTATTCCTATATTTATTAATAAAACAAATACGTTGACTGAAAATACTGTGTAACCTTGAAGCTTCAGCGTAACGATTTACCAATACAGATACTATTCCCTGAAATCCCAGGACTACAGGTATTAGCAATTCATAATAATGAAAAGAAATACGCAGAAATGTCCATGAAAATGTAATTGCTGGGTGCTCTGCTGGCTATTATTTCTTTATAGTGCAATCACATCATGCACATTACTTATGGTGGACTTTTGCTATCCCGTTAATGTGTGCCTGTACACATAAATGGACAAGGGAAATGTGTTATGGGATGATGAAAGGAATACTTTATTTGCCAAGATGGACAAATATGAGTGTTATTCAATGTGCTAAGGATGGTCTGTCTGTACAATTCACAAATTGCCAGTTGTCTACCTCTAATTAAAGTCAGCCTCCTCACAGCTTGGAAGCAAAGGACTGAACAGCTCCAGTAGTTAAAAAGTTGTTATTTATAGCCTAGTCTTCCCTAAGTCATTTCTTGGAATAACAACCTAAAGGGGAACTCTGGGAATTGTGGCTCTCCGCTGGACCCTCTCTAGAAGCTCCACGTCCTTCTTGCACAGGGGAGCCCAGTTCCCCTGTTCCACTCTTGCCTAGCCAGGAATAACCTGAAATCCCAGGCTTGAATTACTTCAGGAACATCTATTGCTTACAGAAGCTAGAGAAAGAACTAGAGTTTTTGTGAAGTAAATATCCTAAATGGACACTTTCTTTACAGAAATTTCCTACAGATCTGTATACCCACACAAGAACAATAAAACTGTCCACCTTGATCCTCCTGCTAGTGAGAAACCTGAATTCTGGGCAGGGTTCTGGCTTTCTGCTCCTTACAACAAAGCCTCTCCTCCGGTTCGTTGAAAAGATTTGTGAGAATTCAATCCAAACTCCCTCCTCTAGCATCAGGTAAAGTCGTGTTCATGAACGGCTACCGCTAACCACTTTCAGATGAGGTAAGGGACAGTTACTTCCAACAGCCGACACTAGCCTAAAGCTGCACAAAGGACTAATATTTTGGAGTTCCTATTACGCACAGTGAGATTTTTTGTTGGTGAAAGTCCACATAATCACCATCGAGAAAGTGATACTCCATGATTTACTCAAAAAAGTAGCATCACGAATTGCAACTATCTGCATTAAAAAATAATATCAGAAGTTGGCTCAGATCTCATGAATTTATCAGATGGTTTAAAAGGTGCCATTCAGAAACCACTTTGGTACTGTTTTTTCCCCCCAGAAAACTAATGATAGGGTTTTTCAAAACTTTTCCAAAACAATCTAAAAGAAAACAAGTAATACAAGTCCCAGCCTTAATTTATTTGCTTTAATGTCCTAATTCTGGCCTCTTTCCACCACGTTCCATTGCAAAATGGACAAACAATGTCAAGCAACTAACGCTGGGGACCAGATGCTGAATCGCTTTGTAGTTGTGGCCTATGTAACATGGCCTAGCTCACCTTGGTCTTAGAAATTGAACCTTGCACAAATGTGAGCCTCATCCGACAAACAAGGGATTAAAATATACAACTGGCCCCATATGAACTAGCACACTTGGTTGAGTGTTCTTCCAAATTTCTACTTTTCCTGTGACTTTGTGAAAGTACCTAGCAAGTTTCTTCACATACATCCATACAAAAATTCAGGACCAAAAAGGGGGAAAAAACAAAATGTCTCATAAGAAAAGGAGAAGATTCCCGAAAACAATAGTAATGCTCACAGAGCATATGCCATTTTGAAGAAGTAATTACTGCAAGGAGTTTGTGTGATAGTCTGGTTATTCTTTATTTCATCTGGTTTCCAGAGACTCCACAGTCTATAAAAGGACTGGAAAGTCATATAATGAATGCTATAATGGAATTTATTATGCCAGCAGAATTAAGCTTGTGTCAACACTTCCATTATAAAATCTTGTTTTTAAGGGTTCGTAACTTGTCTCTATAAATTCTGCATGCTCCACTTCATTTCAGAACAAGTCAAAATATTATCATCTCACAGCATACATTGCTACGACGACATTACTGAATTCAAATGAACAAAGGTCCTGATTAAGAAAGATGAAAGTGGGAAAAAACCTCATTGCTTTATCACAGAACTGTTTATTTTTACAACAGAGTGTTTGAATTTTAAAACATATATAACACTCTTCTCTTTTTCCCCTTTACAGTTTAACACACAAGTGCTCAGGTTCTTTCTGTGGACAGATACTACTTTCTCTTTTTTTTTTTTTCCCCCGAAACCATGTCTATTACAAAGTTATGATTTGGTCCTGATCTGAAAAACGAGATTACGGTTAGAATGGGAGTAGGGGGGAACAATAAACCTTTCAAGCCAGAAACAATCCTCAGACACCTGCAGAAGCAGATGAAACGCTAGGAATGACACGAGAGCGGGTGTAGCCAGCCTGGCTCTCTTACCTTTAGTGTCTGGGCATCCTACTCATTGCGACCACAAGAAGTCCGATTAACACAGGAACAAAGCAGTGCTCAAAGCTTTGGGGTCGATACTTGCTGGATTTATGGACTTACCTCCGAAATCTTTACTTTGAAAGGACTGCAGAAACCAGGTGTTGTACGGACTAAAAAGCCCATGGCAGTTAGATTGGGGGTTGGAAGGAGCTTTCATGTTATCGCTGAGGATAGGGTAAGACACATAGTGCTGAAGGCTTTCCTGCTGTAGCCATTGCATTCCATGTAATCGGTGCTCTTTACCCCCAATTCCTTTTGTCAGTATTTGCTTCTGTTTGTTTGTTTGTTTTCATGATAAGTCGGCATGCTAGGAATTATGGCATATGAATAAAAATACTGAATATACAGTACATATTACACACAAGAACATGTGGTAGTAAGAGCTGATTTCACGTCAAAGATAACACCTGAAGCACATAACTAGGAATATTTTTCCATTAAACCCAAAAAGTTTCCACCACAAAATTAACTCTAGTAAAATAAACAACTTACAAATGCACACATAAACAAATATACCTATATGGGAGTGCTTTCATTATATCTAAGAAAGCTTTGAGTTTGGTTTTGAAGCATCAAAACCAGAACTAGGTCCCAGAGATTTTCAATAATCCAATGTCAATTTGGGGTCGCATTACTTATTTCACTTTATATTTAAACTCAGTTTAGCGTTAGGCCTTCTTTGAATTACAGCTTTTTGAATTACAGCAGCTGCCAAAATATGTATAAACTGTGACTGCTTATACGATGAGGAAAAAGAAAGAAGAAAGAGATGTGCAGAAAAGCATTTGGATACTCCAAAATGCCTCAATGCAGGAAGAAGAATCCGCTAAGTCTACAAAGAAGACTAAGAATAGAAATCCCTAGTTGTATTTTATAAATAAGTCTTTAAAACTGAAATAAAGACCACTAATAAATGCAGCCAAAAAAAAAAAAGGCTGCTAGTAAAATATTGAACATGGATCTCTAACTAAACAAAATAACAAAAGCATGATAAAGTGGGGGAAAGACTAGCTTCCTTCAGGAAAAAAAAAAAAAGAATGGAAAAGATTGGAAGAAAAAAAACCTAACAATTTACTTCAATCCCATTAGATGCCACAGGTCAGAGCAGTGCAGCAGACAGTAAAATGATTTCTTTGCAGCATCCCAGCACCTTGTGGAATAGATTAACTAGGCAAACCATGGGCCTCCTTGTATTGCAATGCAATTGCATGCCAGAAAGTTCTCTAATCCCATTTCTTTTTCAGTCTTCACACCACAGGGTTCAGCTACATGGTTTTCTTTCAGTCTTAGGGTACGGAGATCTCTGTTTAAAGTTTGTTTTTGTTGTTGTTCTAGATTCAGATCTCCAAGTGCACTGTCAAGAGAAGATACCATCATGCACATCTAAGAGAAGAGAGAATTAAAGAAAAGGAGAGTGACTTGCTCAGCATTGCCTAGGGCAGCAGTGGCACAGCCCGAGTTCCAGGCCAGTTCCTCACTGAAGGAAGGAGAGGGGGAAACACCACTGTTCTCACAGTGTTGATCATGGAAGAACACACTCTTTGCTGATGACAGCACAGAGTTTGCACTCTAGAATTTCGGTCTCAACTCCTGTGTTTTTCTGTAAAGCGTGAAATCTTCTGTGTCCCAGTCTGAACAACAGAGAGGTTTTCCCATATAAATTAGAAGGGAAATTCATTACTGTAATCTACCGTCTGTCTCTTCACCACAGGCATTTCTGGAAGATCACAACAGCAAAAACTATCCACACATTTAAGTATAAAATATTTTAAAAAATTGACTTAGTGAAGTCAATTTTAAAGTCAATAGTGTACTTGGAGCTTATAAAAATGTCCCTACAAATATGGCAGAGCATATACTAAGCAGGGATCAGAAAAAACTTGTACAATTTTTTCCCCGCAGAAAAGCTGAATATTCCACCGTAAAGAAATAAATATGTACTTAAATCTCTTGCAGAATGAATGAGTTACATTATTTTCCTGCTCTTTCCACACAAAATTGTGTGTATCACCTGTGGGCTTCAATCAGTAAAAGCTGAGTAAAATGCACTTCACAATATGTACCTTTGGTAAACAACTTTTCTGAAGCATCAGTAGGATAAAAAAGTTCACAGCGCTAGAAAATTAAACATAATGTCTCCAATTACTGAAAATACTACAGCCACAATAGGGTGAGGGAGCAGCAAGTAACTTAACACGGCAAACAGGAGACTAAACTTTCGAAGATTGCACAGTGGGAGAAGATTGCTATGAAGATTGTTGAGTCTCAAATTACTCGTGTCACATGAATCGCAATTGCACCAGCTTATTCCAGCTGCAGAGGTTTGGGATTTGCTGAACTAGATGATAAGAGACTGCAGCCAAAGATGTGCTAGAAGAATTAGCAAGCTCTTGTCATACCTGAATGGCTTTTCAGAAATCAGCACACGACTGGTTTCCAATTCCCCGCTCCACCCCGCGGTAACGTTTTCCTCCTCGCTTTGCGGGTAAATGGCACAACACACTACGAAGCAGGAGCAGTAGGAATGTTTGGTTCACTGAAATCCAAGCACAAGGCACATCCCTTCCAAGCTATTAAACGTGCACCCCGCGGTCCTCCATTTTTTTTGTCTTTGGAGATCCTGAGCTTATTTGTTTGCACTGACTAACTGCTTTTCTCTGCTAACTAATTTTGTTGCTTAACCGCACTGACACTGATCTAAAACATCTCCAAAATCTGCAAGTTTCTATGTTTGGAGGCACATGGGCACTACCAAGATAGAGAGAAATGCACAGGCTCAGGCAGTCTGGATTCACTGCTTGTATCGCAGAAAGGCATGCAAGAGAATGCAGGAAAGTGAACAAAACTAAGTATTTAATTATAGAATCCTTATTTTACCCTTATGCTTTGCCATGACAGGAAAGGAAATTTAAGTTTCAAGAGACAAAACAATCCTTACTGAGGAATTGGGCTATCCTTCCTGCCAACTGGGAATGATCTCTCTGTTTTTTTTTTTTTCCTCCTGAAACTTAAAAATAAATCTGGGCCTGCCTTATCTCTTGCATTTAAATAAGTGTGTTATCAGGACCTCAGTGCTTAAAGCTGTCACACAGAGGTCACAGGGACGCTTCGCACCGCAGCCGTCTAGCCAGGGTGGCCTCCAAGGAGAGTTTGAGGGCAGCCAAAATTCTAAAATCCTTTAAGACTGCTTCACATAGTTACTGTATTTAAGTTACCATGTTTAAGGCCGAGGTTTTACCCCACCACACAAAGCAGTTTGACATGATCGAGTGTTGTTAGTATAGCAGTGATGTGTTAATGCAGGTACTTTGGAGAGTAAAATATTTATACAGAGGATCTTGTTCACTGCTTTCACACTGGAAAGAATGCTGCTCTTATTGATCTAAATGCCACCCTGAAGCATGGGTACAGGGAAGTCCAGCACTGCTTAAGTAAATACTCTATTTGTTGTTTTACATTCCCATGGGACAAAAGGAATTTATAAGTATAGGATATTTTAACTAGCTCCTCATCCCTTTTTCTGGGAGGAGACTGAGGCGACGTCGTTTCCTTTGCAGATTCCCTCCAAGAGGCTCAAAAGCAGCAGATCCTTGTGGGCCCCCGAGGCAGCAGCCCCATGGGTGTTCACACGTTGGCCTACCTGGGGAGCCGCGCTCACGTCGCCGCGTGTGGCACCGTTCCTGTCACTGCTGTCCCCACGAACGGGCTTCCTGCAACAACAACACTGCTCTTTAGGTCAGTTCCTAGAGGAGCAGTAACTCCTCCTGCGCCTTTGTGCCTACGAGGTACCTTTGGTCGGGCAAGGCACGCTTAACAAGCCTGAAAAGAAAATGGCTATTTTCTTACACGGTTATCAAAGAAAAATCGAAACGCAGAACGGCCAGCTCTTTGGTAAGGGCAAGCTCAAAGCCTGTAATTTATACAAGAAACCTGATCTAACTTGAAAAATAAAGGTGTGATTTCACACAGGATATTGGTCTAGATGCAGACCTTTTCCTGACACATAACATATGATTATTTCACATCCTTATCTCCAGTTTTTAACTTGAATGTAATGATTAACAAAGCAGATATGAATCCCTTGGATTCCTATTTCACAGAAACCAAAGAAAAGAATGTCATCTATCAGACCATAAAGTTTACAAGGCAATTTGACACATATCCTTCTTGGGATAAGGAAATGCTTCACCCGGTGTTTATTAATTCCTAGTCTAACCTGAGTTGAATATTTCACTATTAGGATGGAGACCTAATGTTGGCGGAAATTATGTTTGTGCTAATGCAGCCACCTAGCTTGGTTTCACAAACTGCAGGGAATACATCAACGGGCCATGATATATCCTTATTTTTACACGTAGCAAAAGAGCCACATTACTTCAGCATTAGCATGCCACACTGCAAAACTGTTGGAAGCATGAAAAATCACCAAGGTTTCTGACATGAATTCCTTCAAGGCCACAGCTTGGTTTCCATTGCATTTTGGTCACCATTTGTCTCCTTTCTATCCTTCACCAAGGGTGTGAGCCTCCTGCCCCAGAAGTTAACAACTCATTTCTCTTTAGGAATGGTGGCACTTTAAAGATCACCTTTAATATTTCTGGTTAAATTACAATTATCACTGGTAAAACAGAATCAACTTTAGAAAATGCTAGAGTTTTAATTTATCCAAAGCATAGGGATAGTGAGGCTTAAAGAAGGAAAGCATCAATGATATATTAACAACATCCTCTAAATGAATAATCCGTTTATTTTGATTCTTCCAATAGCTTCCAGGAACTACTGCTTTTATTGAACACTTCACAGTGCGTGCAAGTTTTAAAGAAATTGAGCAGTTAATTTTGGTATATTTGGCCGACAGCTCACTAAGATGCTAACTCTACCGATCAGTAGCTGATCCTCTTCCTCAAAAACAATTTCCTAAATATCGTGGCCCTCACTGCCCTTGTCTCTAAAACAAGCTTCATATTGGTGGTGCCTGAGATCCCACAACATACTCCATGGATGAAGCAGCACAAAGCAAAATCAACGAGATTTTTTTTGCCAGTTTTGTTCTCTTATTGGGATTCTGCAAAGTGAAGGAAATGCAGAATTTACTAAGACATGAGGTTTGTCAGATTCCAGCCTGAAGAAGAGAGACAGCAGAACCAGTGTGGGATGAATTGTTGTCTTCTGGGATGCAGAGGCTGAGGAAGGTGGCCTTGTTTAGTGGAACCAACGCTTTTGTCTTCAGTTCACTAGGCAAAACAAGAGATGCCAAGATCAGCTGTATGGGAAATCATTCCAGGCTGCATGACTTCTTGACGCGCTTCTTTGGGAAAGAAAAGTTTTGCTCGGAACACAGGCCTGTACGTGGGCTATTCACACGGATTAATTTTATGCATCTAGCGGAGCTGCCCAAGTGGGAGGGCTGGACTGTGGCTTTATGTTAAATGGAGAGAGAAGGGCGCAATGAAGAGCGCCACGGAGCGCGCTTCGGAGCGGAACCCGGCCGCGTGCGCGGAACCACGCGTTGAAGGGGGCTGCCGTCCTTCTCCCATGATGGAGCTGAAAGTTGGTTTTTCTTTTAGCAGTTGCAGAGAAGCATTAGGCAAATTATCTGACTCTTTCCTGAGCAATTTTGTATAATTCATACTGGAAAGAGAAACCATATTGTTCCTCTGTGATTTTGGCAGACAAACAAAAAAACAAAACACGGTCCTTGGGTTTGAAAGGTGCATGAAAGGGCTTTGAAAGGCAAGTTGTCTGATGAAGTAACCCATGGAAAAAAAAAACTGTCAGGAAAAGAAGACTTACTCAAACCAACTTAAATAGCAAATTGCCACAAGTTACATCAGAAAAGTGTTACTCTGCTGAGCTTCAGAGCTCATCCAGCAATCCCTGTTCTTTTAGCATTTCTGCATAAAATTATAAGTGAGAACTTTAACAGTAGCCGAAATACTGTACCTACACAAGTCAAACAGAAAATAGACTTCCTTTATTTTCCAGACAATCAAAATGAGATTATTTTAACAGCTTGTAGCCAACTGTTTTAAGAGTTTCAACATAGTCCTTTACCAGAAGGAAAATCATGCAGTGGCTTTTGTTAGCTGATGCTACTGAAGGAGGTGACTTTGTGCTTCAGTATTGCTTGCGCCTCCATGTGCTCTGCTGTTTGATCCACGAATCCTTTATTTTTTTTCCTCTCTTTGCTCCAAAGGAGCTGCGAGCCCCTGCAGCCAGGAGACAAGCAGTAAGGAAACTTAAGAGCTTAAAAGCCAGGAGATCTGCAGTCAACGCCCTTGGTGACTAAAGTTTTGGTGCTGCTCCACATCACTCCCAAGCCGACAATGGCTGACACAAGGGTTTCAGGAATGTAAACATCTACAGAATCCATAAAAACCACAGTGTTCACCGTAGGTTGGCAACTCCCCACCTATTCCTCTGGGGGATTAATTACTTTAAGTCTAAGCCATCTATCAGGAACATGATACAACCTACAAAATGCAGCCTACGCTATCTGGATCTTGTCTAATTTAGAGGAGCTACTTTATTCCACACAGCTATTTCCACTATTAAGAATCCTTTTAAATAGCAGCTTTCCCCTTTATTACCTAACACAGATGCTTATATTAATGCAGTTCAGCAATTCACTCTTAAAATAGACAGCAACCGTTTAGAAAATTCCCACAAAAACAAAAGATCGACTTCTATTCCACATTGAAAATCATGGGCTTTTTATCCACTTTCATCCATCTTTTTCTAGCCATACAGCATCCTTTTCACTCCCCACTGATCACCTGTAAATGTAGCAAAAAAGGCACTGCTAATTGCTTGTTAGCAATTCATGATTAATATTGCCATGCTGTTGTCTCTTTACTTAGAGACAGTAGGAGACCAACAATAACCAGACAAAACCCTCAGAGGAATATTTCTCTAATTCTATAAGTAATTCTGGATACAAAAATGTTGGCCCACCTTTAGACTGCCAGAAGTTACACTCCTCAAAAACAACTGATGGAGAAATTTCATCTTCTGGTGACAGGATCTTCAGAGGCAGAAAGGGTGTTAATGAGTCTTACAGTGTGGGAATTCTAAGCCAAATCGGGAAAGAAGAGTTGGACAATCATTTCTAAAAGTATAGGGTGAAAGTACAGGGTGAAATTTAAGCAAAAGTTCTGTCTACTGTTAGTACATTTATAAAGTTCAGTTTTAAAACTTTTTTTTTCCAATACTATTTCCCAGTTTAAGCCTAAACAGTGGTGGTGGTCAGCGCACCCACCCAGAAGCAGGACGCGTGGTGATTGTGCCCGGTTCCTGTGCCCAGCCCTGGCGACTCCATTTGCTAGGGAAGCTCCACGGCCTGGGAAGAGCGGGAGGGACGGCCGCAGGCTGAGCGAGTCCCCGCCTTCCCCAGGCTCTTCTCCAGGATCCCTCAGCAACCAGCATTTGCTCACCTTGCAGTTACGCTACATGTATATAAAACATCTGGCCCACCGCAAGGCTGCAGGAGTTTCTCTCCTCGGAATCACCAGGCCAAGTTTCATCCTCAGGTGACAAAGTCCTTGGAGGGAGGAAGGTGCCCAGGACCGGAGGCTCTAGGAGAGGGAGCTGTGAGGGCGCCAGGAGAGCGCGCGCAGCCGCCCCGTTCCCCTCGGGCCCTCGGTGCTGGGTTCCCTCCGCTGACCCGCACCCCTCACCCACAGCTTCCCCCGTCGGCAACTCGCGGTGACGGCACCACCACCCGTCACCCATCACCCAACTCCAGTCTGGGGTCACCTCACGGCACCGCCGCCCGTCACCCATCACCCAACTCCCGCCTGGTGTCACCTCACGGCACCGCCGCCCGTCACCCATCACCCAACTCCAGGCTGGTGTCACCTCACGGCACCGTCACCCATCACCCAACTCCAGGCTGGTGTCACCTCACGGCACCGCCGCCCGTCACCCATCTCCCAACTCCAGGCTGGTGTCACCTCACGGCACCGTCACCCATCACCCAACTCCAGGCTGGTGTCACCTCACGGCACCGCCGCCCGTCACCCATCACCCAACTCCAGGCTGGTGTCACCTCACGGCACCGTCACCCATCTCCCAACTCCCGCCTGGTGTCACCTCACGGCACCGCCGCCCGTCACCCATCACCCAACTCCAGGCTGGTGTCACCTCACGGCACCGTCACCCATCTCCCAGCTCCCGCCTGGTGTCACCTCACGGCACTGCCGCCCGTCACCCATCACCCAACTCCAGGCTGGTGTCACCTCACGGCACCGCTGCCCGTCACCCATCACCCAACTCCAGGCTGGTGTCACCTCACGGCACCGCCACCCGTCACCCATCACCCAACTCCCGCCTGGTGTCACCTCATGGCACCGCCGCCCGTCACCCATCACCCAACCCCAGTCTGGGGTCACCTCACGGCACCGCCGCCCGTCACCCATCACCCAACTCCAGGCTGGTGTCACCTCACGGCACCGCCACCCATCACCCATCACCCAACTCCCGCCTGGTGTCACCTCATGGCACCGCCGCCCGTCACCCATCACCCAACCCCAGTCTGGGGTCACCTCACGGCACCGCCGCCCGTCACCCATCACCCAACTCCCGCCTGGTGTCACCTCACGGCACCGCCGCCTGTCACCCATCACCCAACTCCAGTCTGGGGTCACCTCACGGCACCGTCACCCATCACCCAACTCCAGGCTGGTGTCACCTCACGGAACCGTCGCCCATTGCCCAGCTCCCACCTGGTGGTACCGTCTCCCATCATCCAGCTCCCACCTGGTGTCACCTCATGGCACCATCGCCCAGCTCCTGCCTGGTGTCACCTTGCGGCAGCACCAGCACCGTTGCCCAGCTCCCGCCTGGTGTCACCTCATGGCACTGCCTCCTGTTGCCCATCTCCCAGCTCCCGCCTGGTGTCACCTCACGGCACCGCTGCCTATCTCCCAGCTCCCACCTGGTGTCACCTCACGGCACCGTTGTCCATCGCCCAGCTCCCGCCTGGTGTCACCTCACGGCACCGTCACCCGTCTCCCGGCTCCCGCCTGGTGTCACCTTGCGGTGGCACCATCACTATTGCCCAGCTCCCACCTGGTGTCACCTCGTGGCACTGTCACCGGTCTCCGGCTCCCGCCTGGTGCAGCCTGCCCCGCGCAGCCCCTCTCCTGCACCGCGCTCTGCTCCGCATCCCGCTTCCCTGCCCTCCCCTTACCTCCAGCACCAGCAGGATTTTCTCCATGCTGCCCCATGTTTCGCTCATTGCTAAGTGAAGACTGAAATCACTAATTCTATTTATTTTTAAGAGAGCCGCTCCCCTATGCTGTCAGCTTCAAAAGGTTTCGAGGATCTTCTGGATGCAATGCCATGGCAAACTCAGCAGGATCTAGGAAACAAAACCTAGGGCACATAGGCGTTATGTAGGAACGGTGCAACCCATCAGACCAACCAGCAGAAATTTTCGACTATCAGGGAGTACTTGCTCTATCAAATAGTATAGAGGATATGACGCAAAGCAGGAAAAAGTCATCTTTAACTCCACAGCTTGGCATCTTTTCCAGAATTGGTCTTCTAAAAATACTCAGAGCTGCCCATGCTGCCTAAGCTAGCCAAAATCTGGAGTGCTAAATTCCCACAATATCTGGGATGAAAAGAGAAAAAAGGACATGACTTTGGATGCCAAATGCTTGACCTATAGCAAGGAACTGGGAAGGAAACTGGTACCAGAACACGGGCAGGGAAGAAAAGGCAGCCAAAAGCAGAGGGGTGCAGCAGAAGAAATATTTGTAATTTTTGGAAAACATTAACTTCAGATCTACTGAAGGTATCCTGAAATGCCCGTCATCACATCACCTTTCACTAGCAAGTCTACAGAGAGGATGACACCACACATATATCCCACAGGAGTAATGTAAGTAATGAAATTACATTTTTCAATTCTTCTGATGAATTATGGTGCCAGAGGCTGTCATTTCTCTTTTTAATCAAATTTGATTCTGAAAAGCTCTCACAAAGATATCAGAAAGAAAGCGTAATATTAATTCAAAAATAGCGTTACTGCGAAACACACTTTACTCTGGTTAAGGACTCAAAATTCAAGTAAACTAGGTTTCCTGTGGGACCATAACTCTGCATTTCCATCAGCTAATTTTCTTATGCAATAAGAAATTGGGAGTTGTAAAAACATATCAGCTAAGACAGAATCAGATTTCACCTGAGAATTTTTCAAAATCACTACCATAAAGTCATACTGACAGATAGAAACATCCATATCATTCCGTTTCATTTTCACATGGAAAAAATAACAAAGAAACTTTTTTTTTTCTACTTGACAGCTTTACATCCACACTACTCGAAATATTTTGAATGTTTGTAACAACACCACCATATTCCTTCTTTTCTTCTCTTGGATTTAGAGCTGAAGAGAAATAATTAAGAAAACGAAAGCACAAGGAAATGGATCTATCTTCATAACAGATGATTTCAGAATAACAAGTAGTGAATAACCCTCTCTACTTTTTGTTATTGTATATTTATCACATATAAACATGCAATCACACCGAAACATTTCTTCTCCCAAAATTAGCATTATTACTTTATTTGGTGATTCATTACAATCTGCAAATTCAATAGTCAAAAAATAAACTAGACATAATGTTAAAGCATTTTACAAGCAAAATATTTTACTGTTTCCTTTTCAATTTGCATAGAGTGGGATAAGTGTATTGGTTAAAGGATAAAATGTACAGAAGAAACAAAAACATAGTTCATAAACCTGTCCTGCAGAGTGTTACAATCCTGTGGGTCGACAGAACTTGGACAGATACAACCAGCAACAGGACAGCACACACTGCAGCCACCTTCCCATGGGCACGGTGGAGGCAGCAAGACACCGAGCTTCTTTCTCGTGTTGTAGATCAGCCTACCTCAAAGAAATTAAGCAATTAAAAAAGCCAGAACGCATCTATCTATGGTCATTTTTTTTTCTACTGGAACAAATGCCAGAATAGAGAGAGGAATTTTTTAATATCTACTTCTGAAACCATTTATAGTAATCTCTGTCTCTTATATTTTCAGTATCATGGAACTAGCAAGGTTAGACCTTCATCCACACATTTCTGTTTATTGTTACTGTGTTTCCAGGTAAAAAAACTTATTTTTTCCACTGTCTAGCAACAAACTATCAAGCAATAACACTCCTTTCCCATAGTAACCTATGTTCCCATAGTAATCTATGTTCCTCCAACTGTATAAATCTGGCTTTAAAGTCTCACAAAACTAAAAAATATTTGATCTAGGTTGTAATAAAAAAGAATATTAAATACCTTTGGTAAAAATAGATATATTTAACAAGTTTAGAAAAGCAAATAGTTATATTGTCAAAAGGAGAGTATAAAAATGTACACGATAAAAATAACAAACAACAACAACAACAAAATCATGGGCCATAGTAGTAAGAACAAAGGCACTGTTCTTTAAATGTTAGCTCATTCCATAGCTATTGTCCGGTCTTCTTTCTAAAAGGCAGGAGCTTTACTAGAACGTATGTAAAAATCCAGTCTTTCCTACCAGTATTAGGCAAATTATACTTTATTCGGAGCACGACAGTCTGTTTTAAACCAAGTTTATAAAACAGCGAATGCTTCATTTAGAGCACACAGGAGTAGCTGAACCCAGAAAGACAGATTTCAGATGTTTTCAACAGAGGCAAGGTGCACTGGAGCTGTAGAAACGTGCCAGCCAGCAGGATCAAGTCTCCATGATGCGAGCCTTCTAACTTTAGCTGTACTCCTAAATTATAAATCCATGTTTTGTCAAGAAAATTGCTGGGGACAAAACCAACACACGTTTTAAATCCCTCATTGATGCCTTTCTCCCATCCTTTCACTGGGCCTCCAAACAGAGCTGTTATACAACACATAATCCCAGTTTGACTTCTCTTTTTAGAGCTCACTGTAAATCCTGAAGATGGAAGATCCCCAAAGCAAACAACTGAGATTATAGAAGGAGATAATGCACAAGCCCCATAACAGAATCAGCCATTGATTGAACGTGCTTCTCAAGAAAACAGCACCCTTGAGCCATGTTTATCCTTCAGTATTCCCTTTGCACACACAGTCACACTCCTCGTGGTGCTCCAAGGGCACATCTGTCAAGGATTTATGCAATCCCCGTACACCAGTCCTTAGCTTCAGCTGGAGAACCTGCGGGAGAACAACCCGAGCATCAAGAGAACAGCAAGTGCATCATCACACAGCTAGGCTAGGACTAGACTGCTCCAGAGACCAGCTGGAAGCTTCTTAAAAGAAAGGAGACCTTTCCTAGGCCAAATCCTGCATTTATTCCACCCTACAGGCCTCTCCAAATGTGACTATAACACACTGAAGAGGTATTTGTTTATTATGAAAGAGTCTTGCAGTTTTGTGTTTTTGTTTGTTTTCTTTAAGGACTGGTGATATAATTAATCTCATGGAATTATGAGATAACTCTATAATAGCAATTTTAACTATAGATTTATAGCAATGGAAATGGATCCTTTCTTTTTAAAAGTCTCTTTCCTTATCTCTTTCTTTTTAAAGCAGAAAACATTAGCAAGGAGGTGTGATATTTCCAAAATCCACTAATAAACTAGTATGCAATTCCACGGAAAAGCTCACTCTTCACAATGAGTCTATATACAGTCAGCATAGAAATATATTAGTAGCTATAGGGATACTATGAAACCTAAATATAAAGTACCAACTCTCCTTTCACTACTGTACAATATTTTTAAAAGGAAGATACTAAAATTTTAAGTAACACAGATATGCACAATTTTAAAACATACTTTGGCAAACTTGTAATAAAAGAGATCCTTGAGCTGTCTTTGAGGACTCCCGAGCGTGCAGGGCCCTGGCGCGCGCTTACCTCGTGGTACTTCTTGGTGACTTTCGTTGGCACGCACTGGCACTCGCTGCAGCTGTGCTGGCAGCAGGCGCAGTTCCCCCCGCAGCGCTTCACCAGGAGGCACAGGGGCCAGAAGATGGTGTCCGTCCTCTTGAGCTCCTCGCGCAGCGACACCGAGAAGTTGCGCGGAGTGCAGCTGTACAGGCGCACCTCCTCCTTCAGCAGGTTCAGATCCACCACTGCAAACGCAAACCACAAAACGTGAGCCCACTGCTGCTGGACCAACGCGTGGGACCCTTGGGAAAAGCTCCCTTTTGCACTAGGTAAAGCTTTGGCCCAAAGGATCATACTGCCATTGTATGAATACTGTGAAACCAAATTTGAAAATTCCTTGCCCCAGAGTACTCACTATTTATGTTGTAACTCTGGAAGAGTTGGTTCAAATTAAGCAAAATAAGCTTTAGCTTCTAGCTTCTGGTGAATATTTTACCATATCAACCCTAACGAAGTTCCCTTTGTGCCACACTCACACTCTGAGTTTGAGTGTTCCTATTCCATATTAACTATGAACTGAAAACACACACAGCAATTAGGAATCAGTTTTATTTCTTTCAGAGGAGCCAGTCTGTACTGTCCATGATCTGCAACACTTTGCCTTAACCTTTTCTCTCCACTCCCACTATCAGTAAGGAGTGGAATTATGCCTCATTCACAGGGGTTTTCCTTCCTGCTGGTTATTAGTACTTTACCTTCCTGAACAGAAAGAAGAATAATGTAGAAAGAAGAAGTTGATGTAATATGGCCTGAATGTAATAATGTAGCAAGTCTTGAGCAGTGCAGACCTTTAAACCAACTGTTTTTAAACCGACTCGAGAAGAAACTGGGAAGAAAAATATCTCAGTGCAATTTAAAAATTATTAACCATGGATATATTATTTCACAAACTCTTTATATTACCTGATAGTTAGTATCGTTCATTGATAGTTTATCAATAAAAAAGAAAAGCTGTGAATAAAGTTAAGATATATTCCTACTGTATTTCCTCTGAAAAGATACCTGTTTTCTCTCTCTGCTATGTAAAGAGCCTCCAAAGATTACCAGGTTACCTTAGCCTATTGACACCAGCTATCTCCTCTCACTTCTATTTAAACATATAAGAAACAGAGAATTTAGAAGCTGCACTTCTCTAAAGAAATGCTCACTAGTACTGTCCCAGGAGCAGATCCTTGGGCAATAATTTCATTCCACAGTTCTTAAAACATTTCTTTTGCAAACCTTACCATATACTGACATCCGAAAGTAAAGATATATTGTGAAGGGTCAGTTAAACACACTGAAGCCTTTTCTCTGCTTACATTTACAATGAAAGTCAAGCTGGGGCACTTCATTCCTTTACTATCAGGTTAACACAGGCTCCTAAATAAACAAGCTCATTTTTAGGAGTGAGGAGTGTGTAATAACTCCAGTGCAGTTACTGATAGGACACCAGCCTGCCTCCCACACAGACAGAGCGTGCCCTGAAGAAAGCTGAGAAGGGAGCAGGAGAAAAGAGATACAAGGCTTTTCTGGGAGGGATTCCCAGGGAGAAGATAGAAATGATTTAAGCTGCTGTGGTCAGCTAATAGCTCTAGGCTGAGTCATTTGGAGGGTGGACATATCTACCTCCATTTATCAGGGACTGTGGACAGAAACTTCTTTCTCCCATACCTGTGGGTATGAAATCAATGATGAATCTGAACAGGAATACATGTAAAAATACAGTAAGGCGAGTGATAGTTCTGCTGATTCCTTCTGCTGGTAGATTTCTACAGAGCCTGACGGTGCTGGGTACAATGAACTTCAGGAAGCGAAGTTTATGTCTCCTAACGTGATTTCTGCCTGTTCTTTCACCTCAAGAAATTGAAAATAGAAGTTGGACACTGATACCAAAGACACTACCTGTCTCTTCTCACATGCCAGTGACCAGGAGAAGAGAGCTGCCTACTTGGCATCCTGACCCATGGCCAACAGAGGAACTGAATGCATCGGTTTTTCTCTACAAGTTGTAGTCAAGTCACAGAGAAAACAACAGTGTCCTTAAATGAACAGTAAACGTATTGTACACTTGGTCACAAAATTGAAATGAAACTCAGCTGAAACCCTCACACCTCCAGACTAAACTTTAAAAAGTTTGTGTATGAGAACACACGTTCAGCCCTGGGCAGATGCAAAGTTTGCCTTACTGTAACAAAAAATACCAGAAGAGCCGAAACCTGCACGTTTGGTCTCTGTGCTTTACAATGCACTAAAGTATTCTGCTATTACACCTTCACATGAACTCTCACCCTACCTTATGTAATTCAATTTCATTAAATGTCTGTGGCAAATTTATCCGATGCTTATATAATCACTTCTTTGAAGTGTGTGAATGAAGCTGTTATTTTTTCAAAGACTATCTGTCTGTCCAAAATTTATTTTAACACACTGTGGGCATGAAGCTAGATGAGAGAATGTATATATTCCCTTTAAAAGTGTTTACTTAACCACAATAAAAGGTTATGTGGATTTCCCAAGTGCACTGAGTTACAGTACCTGTTATAATGTGAACATTTAAACACTCTTTCAACTTGGCTTCCACTCATGTATCATGTTTGACACAACAGTCAAAGTTCTTTTGTTTAGCACTAGCTCGGGAAGAATGGAAGGTTCTGCAGTAGCATAAGAATGAGAAACACTACAATAAAAATAAGGGGAGGAGGAAAAAAAGGGACAGTAAATGTAAAATGCAGGTAAGTCTATAGTAAAGTCTGTTTTAAAAGTGTGTCTTCATTAGCATACACATCTTAAATACTCCATGTGCACACCAGCCTGAAAGGAACTGATTTCTCTAACTGGCATTGTGACTGTTCAGCATTTTCTGGGACTTGCATTCAGTATAACAGCGACCTGTCTTCTCCAAAACATTTTTCCAGATGTATCCTACTCCCAAAGACAGTGAAAAGGACTATATCCTGGTTGAGACACCAGTATGTAGACACAGCAGAACGGTTTGAGTCCTAGGGGAGACTCCTTGGGGATGTTCTTGGGAGTGCACTTTTCCTATGGTTCATACAACAGCAAAGAGCTCTTTCAAAATGGGTTTCTGTGCAAGCTGCAAACTCCAAAGAAGGAGTGCAAAAGAGAAAAGCCCATTCCTCTATATGCCAGAAAAGTATCTACTAAATACTGTCATTGGATTATGACTCTGCTCTTAAACAGACTCCAGAATATGGGCTAATGATTATTCATAGATTCCTATTTGAAGCGTTAGGATCATTTATTTGCCCTGCAACACACATTTTATTTTTAAGTATGTTTAATATTAAAAAATAATAATTTAGAGCTGTAAAATAATTTAGGGCTGTATTTAATATTGTAAAAGAATTTGGGGCTATATTTAGACATCAAAGCTTCTGGACTTGCTGTTTCTTCTTTCCTGGATAGAAGTTTTTGGAAGCATTTTATCCAGAGAAAACATCAGACACAGAAGTTCTGTGGAATTCAGGTTGTCTAAATATAGTCTTTTTCATGTGAATTATTAGCTAGAGCATGATATTCTTCTCCTTTCCACATAAAGTAATATATACTTTTAATTAGATATAAACCGATGCTTGTTCATGAACATGAGAACACTAATTTAGCTTTTGCACTGAAATACTGCAAAACCAAAACTGATCTAATCATAGAGTCAAAGAGTTTGGAGAAAGAAAATCCACAACATTTTAGGGCATGGACCTCTCCAAACATTCTTAAATACAGCAACCATTCTACTAAAAGCAACAATATAAAAAAGTTTGCTTTCCCTAACTATTTAATAGACCTAACAGCTCGTACTATGTCATCTCAACTGGACATATTTTCTGCCCCAGGCTATTAAGTTACACACTCAGTAATGCAGTCTGAGGGTGGTCTCTTTAAGATGAATGTGGCAATGCTGTGATATGTTTATTCAGTGGAAAAATCTATTTCAGTATCTAATTAGAAGTCTTTAAAAGATTTACTCTGATAGTTTCTTTGGAAGATCTGTCTTGCAGGGAGTTGCTTTTGTCTATATAGATGTTATCCAACACCTGCATTTTGGTTTATGTAAGGTTCCACATATTACATTTTGTTTTTCTCCCTACTTATTGTATGCTTATAGCATGTATTTGGCAAATACTGAAACTCTGGAATTAGAAAAGTGTTAAAGGGCTCTCTGAAAGACACGGTCCATTGCTGAAACCTTTTAAAGAAACTTCCTCCTCTTTGACTCGATTACTTGATAATATATTGCTGTAGCAACAGAAGTAGGGTAGAAGGATTCATTTTTAGACTATGATTCAGGCATGAGCTGTCAAAAATTTATATCTGAGTTATGAAGGTTTTCATCTCCTCCCTTTCCTTCCTGATCAGATGATAATTTAGTTTATACTTGGCACCTGAGAACTCTATCTTTATTTTCATGCTATGTGGTGAGAAAGGAAGGAGTCTGCACGCTATCCATCCACATGAAAGCCATAAACATGAAATAGCAGGCAGCATCTGGAGGATATGTGGTAGAAAATTCAAGAATGCCAAATATAGGTGGGATAAAATGACTTGTTTAATGAGAAATATTTCAACAAGTCTTACAGTACATGCACGTTTCACATCTGATGAAGCTGATGAATGAATGATCAAACATGGACACAAGGATTTCATGGGGTAGCATGGGAAGAGAAACATTTAGCTCTCAATTCACAGGCTGCAGAGACTGACAACATGCTAAGGAAAGAAACCTTGCTAATTAATTGATTCTGTAGGTGTCAGGAATGACCTGCACTAATCAAAACATAAAGGAGTTGCCCTCCGTACAAAAGAAACCCACAGTTCCTCCTCTCTGAAAACAAAGAGGTCCCAAGTTTACTGACTGCTGTAGTTTTGTTATTTTTATCATGCTGAATACTTTTGAGTTTTGAGGATAGACATTGTCCTTTTTCGGAAAACACAACTGAAAATATCTAACACCAATGATCTCTGACACATTCTATCCTTGGAACCAGGAAGGCTCATGATTACTGCTTCTTTGTCCCAAAATCATCTGTAGCAGCTTGCAGGGCCAATCAGCAGTGTAATTTACCTCTTGATTTTCTCCCATGAATATATGCCTTTCCAAGAAGCTGCCATGTGGGCCTGTACAGATCTTCCAAGTCCAGCTGCCACCGCTCCGGTTCCAGGTACCGGATGAGTTCTTCCACGGTACTGAACCCCGCCACGGCGTTGTTTAACACATCTAATGGCAGGGCTGACGGGGGAAGCAAGGACGGGCTGGGTGCTTCTGTGTGGTGCTGCAATCAAAGCCAAGAGAAGAGTACCAGTCAGCTTTAATGGATCTGCTTTGATGAAGTGTTGTGCTTTATGAAGTTATACATAGCTGGGAAAGTTTATAAGTGGCCAGCTTGTTTCCAGTGTGCAGTTTACCTAAGAAGACAAATGACGAGAGCCAAAAAGTACCTAATTATTCTTTGGCGATAAAAGTAAACAAACTTCCAGCAGACAGTCTTCCCACTTCTTGCATTCCTAGGCTGAAAGATAGCGTGTTACTTTACCTGTTCCTTGAGGAAGTTCACTAAGTGATGGACGACATCGTGGAAACAGAGCAAATGGAGATGTGAAAATATGGGCCCATGACAAGCAATTACACCCTCCAGAAACCTGAAGAAAGACGTATTTCACATGCTGCCTTCCTAGGGGATCTGCCACAGCCTTTTTGTTCCTGTCTTTCAATGTAAAATGCAAATGTGCCCTAGCGTAAATGAAAACCTGTATCACCTATAGATGGGGAAAAAGCCACTACCTGTGTTTCACAGTGCTACGAATTATGTTTCCAGTTAAACATAAACAATAGTAAATACAGTAAGAGCAACATGTGGCATTACTATAATTATTTCTCTTTTACTTTTATTTTTTCAAAATTCTTAAATGCTCAAATTGAGCACTAAAAAAGCTTATGCCCTCTCGCACAGCAGAAGGGTCAAGACACTCTTACACACACAGCAGCACGACAACAGCCACGCGCTGCTCTCGCTAGTGGGACTGCTGTGGTCGCTCACTCTCCACAACATCTTTAAAACACCCTTTAAACAAATTGACTCACGTTTTTAGAGAATTAAATGAAGGTAGGAAGAGAAACCTTCAGGCCCTAAGCTGGAAGTGCTGCTTCACCCTGCTAACCGCCCTTGGACAGGGAGACCTTGCTGCAGCCATTACGTACGTACTATCACACTGCAACAATTTGCTTGGGTCATGTAAGAAAGATAAAGAAAGTTTCTATCTGCAGCTGATTTAGAAGACAGGAACGTCAAAATATCATGAACCTAACTATATAATCTTGTATGGATCACTTCTTTCGAGCGTGGTTCCATGAAACATCCAACACTTCCCATGAAATCTCCAACCAGGCTGGGTCAGACGTGCACCCGCTCTGTCACTCCTCTGCACGGCGCCTGTCACCTCTGCACAACACCGGTCCTGCACGAATAAATCCTCTCCTGCCTTTCTGCAGGTGGCTGGGTCTATACGAGTGCTATATTGCCCTGGGTACACTGACATATCCATACATACGCGTGCTGCGGGCCTGTGTGCATATACACACATGCACATACATGTAGATAATTCCAAAGAGCTGCTCAGGCACTGTCTGTAATCTAATGTGGTGTGTAAACATGCTTCCATTTTTTTCCATCCATAATGTATTTATTTACCTTTACAAAATGATCAGCAAAATAGATTGCGGAAAAATGTAGCACCTATGCAGGAACATTTATTTAAGAAAAGAATTCTTGCAACACTACATACTAAACAGCAATTTCAGAAAATATGCCTGCCATTGCAAGATTTCAGAGCAATAATTATATTTTCCTTTTTGCGCTCTCAACTCTACTAAATATGTATTTTTGGTTTTAGCTAAGCCTGTGGTTGAAAGGGCAGCAAACAGAAGTAACTGCCATGACCTCCCTACTATTTGCTTCAAATACAGTCACTAGAAATATCTGTGCTGCTTTTTACCTAGGAGCCTTGCAAGGATGAAACAAAACATAGGTCTACTCTGCTGGCACCACTCATTTCTAGGCTATTTTCATCTTGCTATTCCAGCATCATTTCCAGAAGTGAGCGAAGGAGTTGTCCCCATTCTTGATGAATGTGGATTTCAGAAAGTTTACATATTTCATTTCCTCTTCTCTCCAATGCCCACATTAAAAAAAATAACTTGCTGATCCATCTATTAGGTTATGATAATAAAGCAACATATTCTGGTCTATAATTTAAACATTTGCTCTTAGCAAAACATGCTACTCAGCAAGTTTCAAAATACTGCCATGACACTATAATTCAGATGGTTAAAAGAAATAAATATCACAACTTTTTTCTTTCTGCTTTTCTCCAAGATACTATATTTGTTAATAGCTTGAAGGTGTTGGGTTTTGCTAAGGTGAAAAATAAAATAAGGATCAAATGGTAGAAGAAGAATATGAAGAATTTTTCTTTTCAAATTCATTTCCAGTATAATATACTTCAGTGTCTCATCCAGTGAAATAGATTGATTCCAGGTGAAAATCTATTGGTTTAGAATCTATTTCTATGTTTCACAGTTCAGAACATGCATACGATACATATACAGGAACTACCTATATACATAAATAGGAACTAATCCACCAATTTGCGTTTTTCTGGATTCAGTAGGCATTTCCCAGAGTTGAAAAGTCATGAGGGAATAGTGAATCATTCTGTTTAATGGCATTGCAAAGCAAATAAAAATTGTCATCACTTGTGAATTATTCGCACAGCAAAATGAGGCACTTAAAAATGTAATTAGAAAAGAAAAATTGCAGAACATTGAATATGAACATTTTAGAAGACAGTAGTTAAGATTTTCAGATTAGGAATGTATTTCCCAATAATCTCTTACTTCAGTCAATTTAAATGACAGTGAGAATATATCCAATTTTAAAGATAAGTTCCACTGTAAAGTTATGATTGGTATATTTTTTGTTTATTTTATAACCAAAGTCACTCAAAGCTTTTTGTGCCTAGAAGCAATGTTTGCACCTACAAAAAGTTTTATTCTTGGAAAGGATAACAGGAGAAATGACATAATACAAAAAATTAAATCACCATTATCAAAAAAGCATACCTTTTAGAACAAATCACTACAAAATTTCAGCATAACTCTGAAATGTGGCACTGCAGTTGCAACCTCAAATAGCTATAAGTACTCAAATGAAGCTGCTTCCCTTTTTTGTAGTACATCGCCTCTGTTACAATTCCTTCCACATAACGAATAATATCGGGCTGAGCTGGCAGAATCCCGCCTGGGTGTCCGTGCTGCCTCCCTCGGTATTCCTGACAGGAACCTGCTGCGGAGCCGCGCGGCGCCGGGCTCCTCAGGTGAGAATACGGGACGTGCCAGAGCAGCAAGTGCACCACAAAATGGGCTGTGAAAGCTTTCTAGTAGGGCCCCGATAAACGTTAGGTCTTCAGCTGTGCAAATGCTGATGGAGACGTTACAGAGGTAGCCAGCTCTCAACCGTGCTTCTCCCTTATAGCTGCCCTCACCTATTTAAAGTGATGCTCTCCAAGTTTCTCCACAGCAAAGGAGATGCTCTTGGAGTTGGATCCCAGGCAAAAAAGCACAACCTGTGCATCTGGCTCACCGACTTCGCTGCATCAGGAACAACGCAGATACTGTTCTTTAAAGAAGTCTTTCAGAAGAGTCTTTGATTAATAACAATGTTTTAGGTTTGAGACCACTGGCAGAGCCAAACAACTCTATATTTGTTGTTACTAAAGACAATTCAAGATGTAGAGTAAAAAATGTAGGACCTCAGCTGGCCTGTAGAACAGCCAAGAACGAAAATCAGTGCTGGATCAAACAGAATTTTCAGTAGATCTGTTAATATTGTACTTCCACATGTGTACTTGATTCCAGCAAAAATAATGCCTCATAGAAGTTCCTTAAGGCATTCACAAATATGAGAGAGACTCATTAGGCAATGAGTCAAGATATTGGCTTTCAAGGAACGAAGGAAATAGGATTAAGACTGCCTTTACAAACCTTCAACAACTGAATTTGAAATTATCTAGCTGAAGCTGAGCCCTAAAGGATGATTTGGGGTGTAGCCTAACTCTGAAGACCAGTGATTAATTTCTCGTTTTGCCACACACTTCCTGCGAGGCCCTGAGGACATTAGCTAGGCCCCAGCTCCACGGTATAAACCACGTGGCAGCAGCACTGCCTTGTTGTGCCAACATGACTCTGTGTGCAGCTGCACCATAAACAAGAGCTAATCTGACTAAAAAAAGAACACTTCTCATCTGCCTTTTCTTTAACCACAAGCTTGTTCACAGCGCGGACCTCCACCAGCTGAGTCATCACAACCCAAAGCAGAGGGGCCAAGAGCGCAAACATCCCAGGTTCGCTCTGGCTTCAGGAGTTTTATATCACGAAAGTTCCTACTGAAGCCTTATCACATTTGTAACATGGGGATAAAGGTATTTCCTCAATATCACAATCTCCATGAGAGAAGGCACACAAAAAACATTTCTTAGGTACTTTTTTTTTTAAGAGTCCAGAAGGGTAAATTTTGGATATGATATTGTATGTCATAACCTACTCAGTTCTTCCCTTATACAGATCCTGTGTACTTATTCTTCAGACAAACGGTTCAAAATAAAAGAGCATTCACCTTGATCTACAAGACATCAGCTCTTAAGTATCATTATGATCTAAAATAGTCTTTTGTTTTTACCTCAGAGGATATAACTGAGGTACCGAGAGCCTCTTCTAGTTAAAGGAAAGTAGTAATTTTGTTAGTCTGCGGCAGTCAGGAGTCAGGAATCTCATGTTTAATAATGTAATCACAGAGTTAAGCCTAGAACAACAAAAACAATTGAGTCAGATACTTGGCATGATCTGACATTTACAGGAATGGAATAATACATTAAAAGAAAGAAAAAATCTTCTCCCCAAAAGAAAGCCCAATTTTTTTCACTCTTTGTGTTGAAGAAAACATTGTCAGAATTTCTGAGTGAAAGGCCATTCATCAGTAGGGCATAATTCAGATAAAATATTCATCATCGATGTAGATGAATCAGACTAGAAGGGATGCTATAAAAAAGAAAAACTGAGACACACAGTCTTGGAAATGCAGATAGGACTAGTACATTGAAAGAAACAACATACATTTGTTCCAGTGGAGTACCAGATTTTATTATTATTATAATAAAAGAACACTCTGAGCCCTGCTTAGATTTAGAGATATGCTGTTGAAACTAAAAAGACATGCACATTCTTGTAACACTCACAATAAAGATAGCCTGTTTTCCGCCTCTATATTCACAGCAATGCTTTTATTTGTGCCATTCGAAGCTACGCAAGAGGATAAATATCTAGCTTAAGAAGAACTTTCCCTGAGGCCACAGAAGTTTCTTGGCATAACAAAAGTTCTTCTCTCCCATAGATACATGCTGTAAGGATTCTGAAAAGCATCTAGAAACCCACACCTAACTGAAACCACCAATTTTTTTAAGCTTTTACTTGCTCACATGTATGTAGTACAAAAAACTAACCCATTTGTGAGACCTTCAGCTATGAAAATTCATCCTCTCGGTGCTATGTGTAAGAATAAACCTGTCAGCACTGTGCAAAATGTTAGTCCTGTATGATACGAGTAGTATCATTATATAACCTACCTCAAGACTCAGTTCTATTGGATGAATCAGGTTATTTCTTCTTAGCGTATTACTACTGCTTTTTTTGTTAATCCATTATATTTTCTGGAATATTCTATTCTGATGAATGTCTCACAGTTTTCCCCGTCCTGGAATGGAAATCTTCTATGAAATTATATATCAAATACTTGGCTGCCACAGCAGAGCATAAACCCGACGACACAGGGAGACACAGAGAGCAAGAGAAAGTCAGAAACTCCTTGCACTTATTATAAGATCCTACTAAATCTTTTTGTTGGAGTCCAGATCAAAAGTCAAATTTAGAGCAGAGGGATCACTAGCTTAAAAATGTAACTGAACTTTGGCTGAAAAGAACGAAATTAATCCCAACACAGATCAACTTCTTTTATCTAAATCTTGATACAATAATGAAATCCTCCATGTGCATCTGTTCTAGGCTAGAATGTAGATTACTTTAAGAGAAAAATTTGCAAAAGCAACATCAAAATGATCATTATCTAAATCACATGTAAATTATGTTTAAAATGTGAAATTCTCTACTAAAAGGAGAAATACAGCAGCCTATCGTTGGGAATCAGTAACCTGAAGGCTTAGGTGCAGCACTGAGCCAACGCAAAAACCATCCCTGCAACCACGAGAGCCCAGTGAGCACATACATGTGGGACCAGGAACGTGGGTTCAGAGCTCATTGCAAAGTGGGTGCCATGATTATTAATCACCTCAGTTACATCCACATCCGAAATTTCATACACTTGTATCAGCTACATTGATGATTTACAACAGCATTTTTTTCCTGTTCTGTATATAAAGTGCTAGTTCTTACTTGATAAACAGTATTTTGTAAGGAATAAACAGCCAACATAATTGCAGCTGTTCTGGATAAAAAAGGGTTTTGAACATTTTTCAGTGACAGGGGATGTGGTCAGCCATAATTAAGGGACACAATATTTTCAGATATTTTTAAAGAGAGTTATTCATGTAAGTGAAAAAAAAGAGGAATTCAAAAAAGAAAAGAAAAGAAAAAGCTAAGTGAAAAGGAGGCCAGAAAGTGTCTGGAGTCAGGGAGTGAAGTCTCTTTTACAGTTCCTCTAGGTATCAGAAATGGGTAGCTGCTGTCAACAAATTGTTTACTTATCCCAGCAGGTTCATGGAAGGTTCAGCAAACATTAAACACGAGGAATGACTATTCGTTAATACTGGGAAGCGTATTTGGCAAGGAGGATGAAAATGATTCTATAGGACATGCAATTTTAATTGGGTATTTCAATCTATGAGCTGAACTGCTCTTCCTTCTAGCCCTGTGTGCATGTGGGATGACCCGGGCCGGGGCACAGCCAGCATTCCTGCACTGCACACACTGCAGATCACAGCTTGCCTTGCCTGGTACGAAGCCTTGCACAAAACACTGCTTTGGGAGGAGGCAGCCGCAGCTCTGCCGCGTGTATCATTGCACAGGGCCATCAAACGCGCCAGAGATTTACTGTGTTTTAAGATTCACGAAGAAAAATGACCTGTATTTTGTCACATTTAAACTTAAATGTAACACACATTGTAAGTTAAGAAGCATGATAGGACTACAAAGCATGACTATGAGTACATCACTCATGGAAAGATTTTTAAGAATATTTTTAAGCCAGACATCCAACCTGCGGGCTAGCTTTGAGGCCCTGCACTGACCAGCCACAAGGCTGCTCTGACACATCCTGTGCCCAGCTGCACCTTCGCCTGCCCGTTTGGCACTGCCCATCTCACGCCACCTCGTTACACTATTATATGTGATTACACAGTCACTAGAAGGCAAAATCAATCAGAAAGAGGAGAAATTTAAGAAAAAATGTCTTCCAAGGACACTTGGTATTCAGGAATAAAAATAAGAAAGATATAAATACAAAGCAGGTAGATCAACTGAAATCCTGCAGCAGGAGAAAACAGGGTTGTAGTGAATGGGAAAGAAAACATGGTCCTGTTGTGAAGCAGATAGATCTCAGATATATTTATATACTCATAACAGCACCATAATGTGATACTGCAGAGCTGCCAGAAAGGCCTTGGCTGAAATGCAGGGTTTGGTTGGTTCCCCAGGACTTGTAAGAAAAAGGAGACAGAGAGAGAACATTCAGAGAAAAAAAAAAGAAAAAAAAACATGAACTATGAAAAAAGATTTAATGATACAAATGTCTTTAATCTAGATGAGACTAGACTGATATCCGCTATCACTAGACGTGATAACAAATGTGGAATAGAGCATCAGATTATCAGCTCTTCCCTAAATCCATCAATGAGAGGACAAAAAATATTCACTTCTATTCATTGCCAAAAGGATTTCTGTTACGCATTAGAAAAAGAAGTTGCAAACCATGTAAAGCAGTGCAAAAGAACACCTAAGAAATCTGTCTGTGGATGTAATGAACAGTTATGAAAAATCAAGCAAGAATGGAAAATTGAATTGTAGAAATAAATTAAAATTTGCCCCATTGACTAGGTATGGCCCCAATTCTTCTGTATGCATAATCAAGCAATGACTGTGCCCCTGCATATTTAAATACAGAATATGTGGTGGTTTTTTCTCCACCTACCTGCAGGTGAACCCACAATCACTTACACAGGACTATGGAAGTTGATGAAAGTACTTCCTATTTTGGACCCCATTTAGCTACCTTCTCTTGAAGAAAGCTCACAAGTCCTAGCTTATCCCCAACGCTCCCAACGAACGTATTTCTGGTAGGAGTTGGGTTTGGGGAGCAGAAGATCCTTTGTCAGCATCACAATTTCTTTAAAGCCTCAGAACACCAGGTAATCTGACTCATTTTAGGAAAGGTTTTAGCATCGGTTGTAAATTAAACGTAGAAGCATTTCTGATTGTCTCTGCTTTTTTTAGCCAGTATGGCTGCTATTTAAAAACAATGCTTCATAGTTAGTTTAAAAGCAGCCTATTCATTCTACTTTGAATAGTTCCTGTGAGATTTTGAATCATTTATGCTGCCTACAGCAAGAGCAAATGCATTATATTAGAATATGTTACATTTAAGGCACCATTGCAAGTACCTGCCTCAGCCTGGCCCTTGCTGTCATTAAAATTCATTAAAACTGATAGTCTAATTATTTTTATTATAATGCATAAATGCGGTTTCCCTTTGTACAATTCATTTTCATTTTCAGCCCTCTTGACACACGTAATAAAAATAAAGATGACATCTTTCACATAATAAACCTACAGCATTAAAAATCCATTATGCTGCACAGCAAAATCTCATTTGCCTGAAAATTACTAGCAAATCAATCAATTTCTATTAAACGTGAAAAAGATCTAGTCAGAACATTGTCACTGTCCACAGACGTGGCCAAATTATCTGTAACTGATCTGGTCAACCAGATCTCAAGTCTTTCAATTCCTTAAGTTCTTTCCTTAATTAATTAGAGCATGTTAGCATGGTATGAGCAAAGACTGCACATTTGCTGTAAATAGGAGTGATAGAAAAAAAAAATCATGCTAACTTACGTTGTCAGTCACGCAGTTTATTTTCCTTGCAGAGTTTTAGGCGAATCTGCAGTCCCAAACCTGCAGCCACAAGGGCTGGCACCGTGACCCTGACCCGGAGAGGCTGCGGCCTGCATGCACTTAGCTCCTTTCAGGGGATTCCTCTACACTCAGCCAGGCACCATAATTTAAAACAACAATTTCACTATTATCTGCAGAAAAAAGCAAGCGCCACACACCGAAACAGCATCAATTTTAACCCATTTAAATAGCAATATTCTCATTTGCTTAAGGGATGTTTTTTATTCCAAAGAGTTGCCCAGCCTTCTGCAGAACCTTTGCTCATTCAGTGTCACACATGTGGCCCTTCCTATCACATGGCTGCTAAAGTCCACTTGAAAATGAATATTTACACACTGAAACATACTTTTTTTGCTTTTATTTTTGCTGGGGTTTATTTATAATACCCAAAGATTTCCTTGTGCAGCTCCTTTTCTGTTCACTAACTCAGGAATTCCCAGTGTTTCTGATGATTTCATGTAGAATATATGGAACTAATTACAGAACACAGACATCAAAACGTGTGGTTTTCTAGGCTTTGATTAACTGCGGTTTCACAGGCTGCTGTTCATCACAGTCTAGGAAGTGGTTAGATGGGTTCTTTCTTTTTTACTTGCTTATCAGTTTAAATAATGAGTCAAAGTGAGATATTGTTTCCACCTGATTTTTTCAGCACTGTAAGCGTCTGATTCTCTGTAAACTGCAGGCACTGCTCTCATCCTGCTGAACCCAGCATCACACAAATGAAGTTATTTATTGCATTAGCCTACCAGACAAATATGTTAGCTAACCGCAAGTTTATCCTTTGAGCATGACAGCAAGGGTGCTGCAAAACCATATGATCACAAAAAATAAACCCCATTCTCTGCAAGCGGCCTTCAATTGCGTGAAGAACATGTCAGAAATAAGGCAGATAAATTTAAGTGATATTAAAAACACATTATCTTCTTATTTACAAGCAGACTGGGTATATACCTTAGTGTATACCACACTTATCCCGAGCATTAGTGACAGACACTCGAATGCAAAAACTAACGAGAAACCAATTGTGAAAGCTCTCGATGCCAAAAATGAAATAGAGTCGAGACGTACTGCCTAAGTCAAACTTGGGAAGCAAGAGTAAAGAGTTGTTGTACAAAATGGGTTCTGGAAATATTTTTTGCCCGCAGAGGAAAGGTGATGTTTTTGCTCACATCTTCACAGTTTCTAGTTTATTTTCCAATTTTGCCTATAATCCATAAGCACTTTCAGGTAATGAAATACCAAACCCTGCTACGGGAGTTTTATTTTGTTGCACCAAAAGATGCACTGCTATTTTGGGCTTGGTTGCTAGTTTTCTCTACATGAAAGGTTCCTATTGCTCCCTTGAACAGAAAAGCAATTTTAAAAAGATATATACAATATTTAAAACTAAATTTATTGACAGAGTGCACGAAAGGACAAAACTATGACAGAATTTGTTCTGATCAAGAGATGCAAATTCCCCCCCAAAAGGGCATTACATAGATGATTCAAGAAATGTCAGTATTTTATTATTAACTGTTGATACTTGGAGCACTGCACAGTGAAATGCTGAAGACAAAGCCCAAGGAGTGCCTAGGACGAGAGTGCTTTGTGAGAGCCACCCCGCGAGCACCCTGCACACTCCGCAAGGCCGGCTGTCCTGGCGTTGGCAGCCAAAAACACCCAGGGTTTGGGCATCTGGCTGTCTCCTCCAAGCACTAACGGGGACGTCTGAGCAATCTCATGAGCGTCGGTCAACTCAGTCATCCTCTCCCCTTGGCTACCTACTCATTTCAGCCATCTCCATCAGCAGAAAACTTCAGGGTCAGTTCAGTGCAGGGTCCGAATTAGCAAAATTCATGTATAAAAAACCTTTAGATTGCAGATGTTTCGAGGTTTTAACAACAGTGACACTTTCACATCCACATACCTGTACAGTAATGATTCTTTAAGTAGCAACGCAGGCTGAAATACTTTCGAAAGATCCCATGGGTAAACATATTACATTTGACACTAAATTAATTGAAAGAAACATTTCTGAAAGGAAAACATCTGAGAATCCATTTAAAAGAATTCCATTTACTATGGTAACTCAATTGAAATAAATAACTATGATGAATAAATAACTATAATAAATCCATTTACTACGATAACTCTTTACGGGACCATAAAGGTACTTATTTCCAACAAAATTGCCTTAGCATAACATCTCACTTGTTAGACAAGTCACGCTGTTGAAAGGGTATTTGTCACTCTTGGAAGAATATGTAGAAAAAAGATCCCTGAGAAACTCTTAGTTGAACTCCTAGGCTAACAGAGCTACAAACCCCTAATAAAGCATCAGATCTCAATACCTGCACCTCTGCAGAGCATCAGATCTAAACACCTGCACCTCTGCAGAGCATCAGATCTAAACACCTGCACCTCTGCAGCTGAAACTGCCCCTGTGGCCTGACGGACAGGCCAGCAGAGCTGGGCTCCTGTGCAGCCCGTGGGGACCGCCGCAGCACGGGGCTCTCCTAGGAATCCATGCAGCTCAGAGGGCAACTACCAACTTTTCCAGGCCTGTAGTTCCGCCTGTAAAATTTCTTCCACAGGCTGCTCCATCTGCTTTCATAGCTCCACTTTTCAATTATCCTTAAACCAAGTCTTTCATGCACTAAATTGCTACCTTCAGTTTGAAGCCCAGCAGTTTAGTGTGACTCATAATTGTTGCTGCATATTTTTTTTCTTCCTGTGATTTATTGCTTAGCTCAAAAGCAGAGTGCTCAGGCAGTACGCGCATTGTGCCTCTGGAAACGTCTTTTGCCGCATGAATTTAGCCCCGTGCTCTCACACGCAGGTTTTTCCAGTCCCAGTTCTCCAGGGAGTTGAGCTCCCAGCTCCGCAGCGCCCTTCCCCACACTCCAATCGCAGCAGCTCCGTGGTGCCCGGGGCTTCCCCAGGGAAGCAAACAAACAAAACCTGTCAACAACCCCGGCTTTCTTCAGCCAAGCCCTCATCGTCCCCATTGAAAAGTTCCGAGCACTTATAGAAGCTGATAGACGGCAGCTCCTAATCCCCACCTGCAGCAGCAAAGAGCAGACAGGTGCAAATTTCTGTGTTTCCACAGTGCTTATTATCTCTGCCCTGTTGGAAACACAAGGATTTCTCTTAACACCACTCCAAGGCCCTAAATTAATCTTTCCACAAGCAAACTCTCCCCCTGCAGCTACTATCCGGTGTTATTACTCTGTCAAGGATTTTTCTCCTGGATTTTAAGAGGTGCTTTCAGCAGTCCGTGGTGCCAGATGATGCGGCCAGGCACCTACAGGAGCTGCTCCCCAGCGGCTTGGAGCTCACACTCACCATCCCTGCTCTCCCTCGCTGCTCTGGAACCCCTTCCACATCTGGACCCTATGCAACAACACAGACAAGCTGCACTAAGCAACTCTTGTTTGCTTTGCCCCAAGTACTTCCTTTCCATTCCTGTGTAAAGCGCTTCTTATTTGTGTTAAAGTAAGAAAAATTATCACTGTAAGAAAAATTACTCTAGTTAGTCACTGCACTCGTGTTTTGTTGGGATGAGGGAACAGGCAGGTCTGTGGCATGGCTGAACATGTAAAAACGGACAGGAACACGACACAAATGCAGCTAAAATGGTAACTGCAAAATAGGCTGCTGCCTCACATCTAATGCCAAAAGGGCCTTTGCTCACTTTTTTTTTTCCACTAGCAAGCATGTCAAAAACACAACATCTCAGTACTTGAAAGTACACAGAATCTAGGACTGACCCAGTTAGTCAGGGATTACTTGAGAATGAGACTGAGTCCCTTTGCTTTGCAGTTTGCAGAGCAGCCATCAGTGAGCTTTCAAAAAAATGAGAATAACAGGTTGATCCTGGAAACCAGAAAAGGGAGAGTCTACTAGACAATGACATTTTATAAAATTTAAAATATGAAAAATAAATATAATTCCCTAAAATTGTCACACGACTGTGACACCTCCTCTTCTTCCTAAAAAGCTAAGCTAAAGAATTAATGAACAGCAAGTTCTTGACATCTTCTCTAAGGGCCGTGATTAGATGCTGTTGGAACATATATTTTGCCAGCTGGTGTTGCAGACATTAGCCAGTTTGAGCCAGTTTTTATCACATTAAGTCCCTAAAATACTTCATGACTTTCATGCAATCCTTTAGTATAAAAGCATGTTTGCTCAGCACCCGTAACCCGGGCACAGCTCTTACTTGGCCAACGTCATTTTCACGACGCGCGAGGCTCTCTGCTCCTTGATCTGATCTCCATTCTTTGTTGCACGTTGTTCCCTGGTCAGTCTGTGTGTCCTTGCTCTCCGCTCAGTCTCCTGCCACCCCGTTTGCACATTTTGCACACCCCTGCTCCCACGCTTGCACCTCTCCTGGTGTTTCTGCTTGCACCTCTCCTGGTGTTTCTGCTTGCACCTCTCCTGGTGTTTCTCCCGCTCTCCCCACACGCTGCCGCTCCCTGCTCCAGTCCTTTCCATCTACCAGGGTTGCTGCCTTTTCTCTACACTCCACTAGGGCTGTTTGTCTTCAGCTTGTCTTTGCACTGCTTCACAACCTGCTGTTTCCTCATGTTTCCTGCGCTACTAGTCCTGCAACCAGCAACATAACAGCAATTAATCTCCTTGAGGACAAAGGACTTTATAACAGGCTTTATAATAGAGATGTCTGAGGAGTTCACCAGTGAGAACAACATCAATGTAATTATCAAATGATGCTGGCAACCACTCCATTTGCCACTTCCAGGGGTGCTCCACATGTCGCTCCCTGTTTTGCTGCCACCTCCTCATCCTTTTCCTGGTTGTTGTCCCTCCAGCAATCCCATCTGCTTCACCATGGCCCAGAGGAGTCTGCTCTGTGACTCTGACTAGAGAACAAACACGGGTTTGCTCAGTCACCCACTCGTGACCACCAAAGGTTACACAGCAGGGCTCAACAGAGCACTGGCTTCATCCAGAACAGCCTGACATTTGGAAAACTGGGAATGAGATTGGAAAGGTGCAGAAATGGGATGTTACCTCTGCCTCTATTGAGTAACACATTTTCACACTCACATGAAGAATTAAATACAGTATTGGTCCTAACTGACAAAAGACCAACCAGCTTCATCTGGTCTTTATCCAACCATTTGAAAAGAGACATGTGTGCAGGGGGTTGGACGAGATGACCCCCAGATGTCCCTTCCAACCTTAAGCATTCTGTGATTCTATGATTATGGAAGTGAGGTTTTCTAAGACTTCAACAAGAAAAGACAATGTAAAGACAATGTCTTTGTTTTTTTTTTTTTTTAAGCCAATAGCCTAGCTGCTACTAGGAATGGCCATATCCTTTTGTTAATTTATTTGGTGTAATTGCCCTGGTTAGAGCTATTTTGGTCTTTCTTAAATGAACTTAATGAGGAAAAAAAAATCCATTTCCATAACTAAGCAGCCATTTCCATAACTAAGTAAAGAATTCTCAGAATTCTCAGTCTGAATTATCCTTCAAGCTCTGAGTGCAAAATGCCCTGCAAGAAAACCATTTATTTAAAAATATTTCAGTATCTAATAGTTCTTTACTAGCAGAGTACAACCTCACAACTAAAAAAGAACATAACAATGTTATGATCTTTATTTACAAGACATTCTTTGTCCTAAACGTGGATTCTCAAAAATACTCTCCAGACTACAGTATTAAAGTTTAATGAGTGAAAATTATTTTCCTTACTGATGTCCTCCCTGCTTGTTCACGGGTGTAGACTTCAATATCTGTTAAGTGAATAGGAATGACTACTGCAAGACTAAAGATAACTGCTGCCATAACCCACAAGGGGGGCCCCTTCCCAGTCCGTTTTCCCTATAAGCAGATTATTGTCCCCTTTCCCTCATCAACACCCAAATGTTTTCTAACTGAACGAACACAAATTTGGTTCTAAATGTCTAATGTCTCTTGCCCTTTTTCTTTTCATTTTTTTAAACATTTTTAGGTGTGATCAGCAATGTCCTTTGTGATGTTCTGCTTCGCAGTTATTGCAAGCAAGGCTGGAACTCTGCAGGGTTTTTGTCTTGACATGGGATCTGCATGTCATAGCTCTGAAATCTGTGCACTTTTCAAAAGAGAAGGCTGCATAACAGCATTACCTCTTTTATTACTACTCCTTTTTTTCCTATTGTTTAATTTATTTGCATTTTTCCTTAAATAAGCTCAATTATAAAGATCCACAAACAAAATGATCATGCTTGAATGTAAAACAACAAAGCTGGGCCCATTTGGATGAATTAAAGAAACAGTTATTGCTGTAAACAGATGATTTGCAAAACATTAATCACCTTTCATTAAGCATTACTGTTAACAACCAAAGTGTTAACAGCATCAAAAGAAAAAAGAAACAAAAAGGCCCTCTTGGATTAATTCCAGGTAGCCATACAGATACTGCGCTCAAAATCAATCAATCAATAAATAAAAATATCAGAAACACCTGGCTTAAAAGTGATTTGGCAGGTCAATCTTTAAGAAACTTCTAGAATTTGCCGCTTCATCTTCAGTCGTATACAAGAGGGTTAAGTCTGCTCTGTGCAAAGATCTTTGGCATGATCTTCAATGACAAATGACACGCTACCATATGCCAAAAAAGAGGGGAATACAGTCACCCCCAGCCTCCGCTTTAACTGGAGCCGCTTTGTTCCCAGTGCCCTGAATAATTAATAACTACTTTGGCAATCAGTCATGCATTCCTTAATGGCACCTCAGGCATCAAGTGTCCCATTCACCCGCTCCCCCAAGGAACAATGGACTTTATTACCTCCCCTTTCAAGGCCAAACTTTAACTGACATAACTTAAACTAAACAAGCCCGGGAAGGGCTGAAGCCCAATGCACTATAATCATCTATGAGGTTTCTCTCAATTACTTACAGGTTAGAGCTGCACCTGGGGACAGGCGAGCAGGTGGGGGGCCGAGATGGAGTATGGATGGCATTTGGGATAAAATTCTAGGAAGTTTGATATGATGCTGCCAAATACATGGGTTTTGATAGGAACAGAAACACAGAGCTGCTCAGCCACCCTTGGTGGCCGATGCAGGTCCCCAGTGGCCACAGCCTAAGTGACAATGTGCAACGGGGCACCAAGGACAACACTCACGTTGAGCACAGCGCAGGATTTCAAAGCCACACAAACTAGATTCCTTAGTAAGAGCAGACTTCTTCAGTGCTGCCATTTCATTGCATTCCCAAAAGAAACAGAACAACAAAAAACTTACAAAGATGTAACAAAGGGAAGCAAAGCAGAGTTAGAACAAGATGTTGGGAAGAGTAAAGCAGCCTGGGCAGCGCAATGTGAAGTGGAGGAATCCCTGCAGTCAGACGTGGATAAGGGCTGGCTGCCTCGCTCAGGAACCCTCTGTGTGCAGACAGCTCCCACACCACACACCACAGCCCTGCCGGGACGCCTTCCATGAGCTCGTGTTGAATCCAGTGCCATCCGAGCTGCTGGAGCCCTCCCACTCACTAAGCGGAGAGGGAGCGCAACCAGATCGATAGTCACTCTCCTGCTACTTACTCACCCTCTGAGAAGTTGGTTTGAAATATGATATACAAAGTAAAATGCATATCAACTATAAACTACAGCAGATTTAAACAAAGCCATTTCTCTTTCTCTTTAAAGGACCTGAAATGTGTCCAGTGCCCCTCTCTGTGTGTGGCCTCCAAATACAGAAACAAGCTTGCACTGTTTTATTTCAGTTTTGCTTCATTTCTCCCCAAACAATCTCTCATTGCTGGCCTACCAGGCCTCTCACCCTCCCCTCCTCTCAAAAAGGGAAAAAAAAAAGAAAAAAAAAAAAAAAAAGGGAAAAAGAGATCTTTAACTGTTTAGGACCAATTCATTGAAGTGGATCATTGTGCGAGCTGGTGAGTCGGTTATAGCGTGTCAGGGATTATTTATACTCCAGCCATTCCTATAGCTGACATCTTTTGTTTTGGGGAGCTGTACATTTTCATGCCTCTTACAACGTGAGATGATAGAGCATTACAGTGTTAAAGACAAGTCCAGCTTCTTGGCGTCAGCTCTCTACACATGTAGGTACCCTGAAGCAGGTCTAATCCTGCAAGGCATCGCGAGCAACGTGCACTGTTCACGATGCGACGTGCAAAGGTTTTCTGCACCCCGAACTGGGGCCGAACTTCTGATGGAAAAGATCAGATCCCTTTTACTGACAGACCTGGGAACTAATCCTCACCAACTGCAAAACCAGTTGTTCCACTGAGCGTTGTGAACCCAGTGCGGAATTCCTCTGGCATCAAGGGGACTGCTCTTCATTGCCACCTGTGAGGGAGGCAACACAACTTAATTTCTTCTATAGGGCATTTTTAAGTGTATAGGCAGCTCTCATGGAATCAATTAGGATTTAGAAAAAAAAAAAAGAAAAAGAAATGCATCGGCTCTGTCTTTGTCTACTGAATTAATGTTGATTAAAAAAAAAAAGTTTTCTGATGATCAAAGGTTTTCTTTTCTTTGGAAATGTTGCTTATTTAAGCATTACAACCAGTTTTTCCAATCACATGCAGAAGAACAAATTGAGAGTGTATTTGTACAGCATGGCATAAAGGTAGTTATTATACAAAAAATAGATCGTACATAAATCATAGTACATAGACAGACATGTAGCAGGTGGGAAGTAGTATTAGACAGACAGCAATGGAATCTGCTATTTGTCCACACAAAACATCTATTTAGGGATTTTCTCTTAGCATTTTCTAAAGTCTACATACTGACTACATTCTGCCCCCAGGTGTACAAACCTTTAAAGATGGTCCTCTTCCAAGTTGGTGTGGAGATTGATTAAAATCTTTTTGGATTCCAAAATTCATCATTATCACGTCATACATATTCTACTAAGAAAGGATCTAACATGAACAAAGTCAAGTATACATCTTCCTTATTTTAGGAATTTTAGTTTTTAAGTAGCTAGACCCAAACTTTTATAAATATTTAAAGAAAATACAGCAGGAAATAATGAGTATATAGTACCACACTTCACAGAGATCATTATCAGTGTGCTCTCTCTATATACTCTATGCAATATATTATATATATACAAAAGGTTAAGTACTACTGAAAAGATGCACATAATTGTTCTTTGTTTCTTCTCAGTAACTGGGGCCCTGCAAGCAGAGGAAAGACACAAATGGCAAAAGCAGCAAGAGCCAAATGTGTTCTGAGGGGAGCGCGTGTCAGCGGGGTTACACGGAGTCTTTTGATCAGCTTTTTATTGAGCTTGCAAGTATTTTCCATCAACCAAATACCACGGACCACAAGATGGTTCAGAGGTACAAAGTGAATTAAGAGAACTTTATATATATATATATATACATTTATTAAGATATATATATATATACACATTTATTAAGATATATATATCTATATATATCTATATATAACTTTTTTCCCCCTTACTCTCTTTAAATTCAGAATATCTATTCTAAAAGAAGTCAAATTCTGTTCTACTTCACTCTGATGTCTCAGGCCATTACCTAATCCTTGAAAAATGTATGAATATTGTTTTTGCCAGCATAGAGATCGCACTTGGTGAAAAATAAAAAAGAAAAGGTAACAGAAACCTACTGACAATTAATAGTTACATTTTAGAGATACAAGTGTTTATGGAGCTGGGATTACAAGTACCAAGCAAGAGAACTCCCAAGTGCTTTCCCCCCCATCCCAGGAAAAGCCAATGGAAACCGAGTAGCATACATTGTCTACTATGTCACCGTGATGAAACAAGTCATGTTTGAAACACAAAATACAAACTTCTCCGTATTTAACTGGGTATAATCATTACAGCTTGCAGAAGATCACTGCCTGCTTCTACCGGCAAGTGGCTAACACTAGTTCCATTTTTCAATACTTCTTTTTCTCTGTTTCCTAATAACTCTTCAACTGTCATGCAGCTGATTGTTATACGGCCTTTTTCCCTCCTCCTTTCCCAAAGCCAGCAGAAATGCCTTTTTCACAGTACTGCATTAGGAACGCAAACATTTTATTGAAGTTTCCAGACAAACAGCGGAGCCCACAACTTCCCAAGCCAAAGCCATCCAAGACAAACCGCAAGCACACTCCGTTACAAAGCAGAAACAGAATGTACAACTTTGGAAGACAGATCGTTCATTATTATCATTAAGAAATAAACAGTAGCTAGTTCTAAACAATTCAAGGATTCTCTTGAGCTACTACTTCAAAGATTTTGTTTTACTGAAATATATTACTTACTGGCACAAGAAGCGTATAATGGATGCAGAATCCAGGTTCAGAAGGAAAATATTCATCAGACACAAATCTTATTCTGATTTGGTTTCCTTTAGAGATTTGTCTGCTTGGCACAGTACTGGAACCACACCAGCGCCCTAAAACGGTGCCGTCACTTGGCTCTTCAACCTCTACAAAGTCATACCTGGACAGAAGAGAAAATCGTTTATGAGTGTGTTTTGTTTGTTCCTTTTATGGAAAACAAGCACAACATGGGATAGCACCGAATAAAGTCAGAGAAAAAAAAATTAAAAAGGAATTGCTCAGTTATGACACAGTAACTCACACTGCAATATCATGGACATACTCAATGTGCCACCAGTGAACGTTTTTTTTATTATTATTATTTTATTTTATTTCCGCTGCTGAAAATCGCCTGCTTATAGGAGCGCTCCAGGCCAAGAGGGTAAAGTGGTTAGGGAAACTTTTCCTACAAGGCTTTTCCTACCGGCTAGGACACATTTCAAAGCCGTGGATCCCGGTGGGACGTTTGTTGAGCAAAGGCCTAAATGTACCATGTATCAGAAAGACTCTGACATTCTGGTTACACTGACAAGAGATATATAGGTTGAGAGCTTTAAAAAAGTGAAACATATAAGGTTTGATTTAGTTTAATTGTTTTTTTAATGTGTGGTCTGGGTGTCTCTGGGGATCTGCGAACAACTTCAAAAAGCTCCATGAAAGGTAACTAAAAAAAGCAGGTCAGTTGGCATCAATAAGCCTAAATCTGCTATGGAAAGGTCCTCGCTTCCATTGGAAAATGTCCAGGGGTTGTCAAGCCATAAAAACGTTGGAAACCACGGCTCTAGAAGAACGCCTGGTCCCAACACCCCAACCTGGTCCCTGCCAGCTGCCCCCGGACAGGACAAACAGGGGGGATTGAGGCCTCCTCCAGGTGTAGCTGGGACAGCCCTAGGCCGTCACCGTCACCGTCACCGTCACCATCACTGTCACCGTCACCGTGGCAGCAGGGCTGCGGCTCCCGAGCCATCACTTATCCTAGCCCATGGCTTCCCAAGGACAGGCAGGACACAGGCCTGGCAGCGTTTCCAGCTTCCTGCATCTTTACGGTCTTTTCACATATACAGTCACACATTAAATATCTCTCTCAAAACAATCCAAATTGGTCATTGCTACTGAACAGTCCCACCTCTTATGATAAGCAACTGCTCGTATTTTAACCCCCTGCCCCGTACACACACACTGCTAAACATGCCAAGTAATATTTAATGTGAACATTATTACCTCATAAACATTTTCTACTGAAGCGTTTTCTGGATTTTTTTTTTTTCAGTAAAGCTAATCTTTATAATGATTCCCAGTTCCCTGGTTAGACAGCAGGCAGTAAATTCTTGTGTTGCATGTTTGTGCAAGTCAGACTTGTACATTTATTATCTCCATTTAAAGGACCAGTATTTTTTTTCCATTTAATTAAAAATGAATGCAATGACTATGCCCATTACTGTGTTCAAAACCCATTACTGCCATGTACCAGAGCTTTAAATCTTGTCGAACTTATGATACTAATTACTTTATCACCATTTTCCCCATATACTAACATGACTTCTTTAACTGATCCAGCAGTGAAATTTTATGATAAGGTATACAACTTATTACAAAGGCAATGTTTACATTAATTGTACTTTAGCTTTTGGGCTGCCTGAACATATTGGTTTTGAGCTTTTTTATTATTTTTTTTTTAAGATTATGTTATGAAGTTTTTTTAGAGAGAGACTCATTTTTTCCTGACTATGGAAAAATAATTCCTTACCTACTTTTCTGTTTTGGAAAGCGTGAACAAGTCAAGCACTACATTTATTCAAATTTAAAGATTTTGTCCAGAAATTCAGTGCTTCTACATAGCTCTCACACTACTCTCCCCTTGCAGCCTTTGGTTTTCTAGCACTCCAGGAAGAAAGAGCAGCTCAAATTCCACACAGTTTAAACCATAGACCTTAAAATGAAAGCTAATGGTTTCATTAGTTGAAAGCTAAGAAAGAAGAGTGTTTTTGTTTTGTTTTGGTAAAACCCAAACAAAACTCAGCTTTCGACACACAAGACAGGCTTGTCAAAGTTATCTGTTTTTTTTCTTCTTCTTATATTCGGTTCTTCTCTCCTTGATCATTTCTGCAGCATTTGCAAGCAAGGTGCCCTTTGTAATCAAAACGCTTTTCAATTTGATGCGATACCTTCATCGAGAGGCATCTCGATGACTTTCCCTTGCCCTGCTGCTGTTCCCATAGGAATCCCACCTGTTCCCAGTGATCAGCATGGAGACACTCCGGACACGGCAGAGCTCGGGAATGTGCACAACTGCCAGGAGCCCCATCTAGGGCACTTTCTGCACCTTCCCCATGAGCCGACCCAAGCCAACTTTCTCGTGGCAATATGATCCAGCACACAGAGCTCCAAGCGGATTAGGATGATTCCTCCCTTTCTCTAACCTCTCCCTCAGGACGTATGGAGGATTTATGTTCTTTCATGTTCAACAAACAAGTCTGGTGTTGTAGACAAAATTTCTGCTCTCAAAAGGAAATATATGACATGCAACTACCGTGTTTTTTTTTTTTTTTTTCCTCTTGAACTGATGTAGGTGGAGCTTCCTGCACAAAATGATAATTCCACCATCAGAAAAAGGAATCTTTAGATATTCCATCTTCACCAACGGGAAAACAAAACCAAACCTACCCCCAGATGTTTCCTAGCTATCCAATAATTTCTATCCATTAACTTTATTCCTGTCAATTACCCGGACTGAATGAGCTGCAAGAGCCAGCCAAGGAAACCTTCTAAGCAGCTACAAATTCCTAGCATAACCCCCAAAACAAGGGTTACGGCACCTCACGGCTTCCAGGTTGTGCTGCCAGCTCAGAGGCTTCACACGCCGGGGCTAAAACAGCAGGGACAAATCACGGCCGTCCAAAATCACCTCCCCACCAAGCAAATCCTAGAGCTGAGAGCCAAGGAAACAAGGATCAAAGAACTGAGTGAGCACTTTCAATCTGTACTGGATTCAGAAAGGTTTAAAGCACACTCACTAGTTATTTGAAGTAAACAAACAGCTATGAACAAACTAGAGAACATGAAACTCTATCAAAATGACCAGAGAAATGAACTCATGCTGTACCTGTTTTCTGGGCGTTATTCAAATATTACTAAGTAGAATTGAGGGCTATGGGCAGCTGTCTCACCTTTGCTGGCATGAAAGGTATCTTTGCCTTTAGTCATGCAGGATCAGCCCCTAATACTCTCCCTGATACCTGGTGCTCAGCACACATTCCTCTCCTCTATCATCTAGATGTCTGGGACCATAGATAGAACTAATAACCTGTGCAAAGAATTTCTTTAAAAGAGGAAAAGCAGCAATGTAAATGACTCCAAACTTCAAGGGCTTGCCAGCCAGGAAATGTATTTTCCAAGGGATTTTTTCCCTCTCCTTTCTATATTTTTATGTGGTTTACACTGCCATTTGCAAAACATATTCTGACAGGCTGTTTACCTTGGCCTACAGTTCTGTGACCTTTGCATGGCTTCCCTCTGCCTTCAAAATTCCACAAATCCATCAATAAATGTAAGAAGCAGAAACCCACATGGTTAAAAACTTTGTTATATCAGAGATGCTAGATTTTTTCCATCTCAGTACAGATCTGTGCTAGACAAAATCAGTATATCCATTAAAACAGTTTGGGAAGGGTGAAGCACATTTTTCTTCCTCCTTCAATAAGCACTGATTTTTTTTTTAATGAAGAAATAAGGTGTTGATAACAATTCTTGACATTAATTCTGCCCGCCGTGGGACACTGCCGTATTTCGCCTCATTTCGGAGTGTGTGGAAGCCTGTGGCACATTTTCATGGTGCCAGGAGAGCCCGTTGAACTGCCTACCTCAAACCCAGACCAAGAGCATCCAAGCCAGGTGGTCGCCTGGGGTCCACCAGGCAAACTGCTTTTGAACAGAACTTAGAGGCTTTATAGTTGTGGGGCAGCTTTAGCTTTAGAAACATTGGAAGTTAGTAGAAATGGTCATCCTGAAAACATTATTTTGGTATTTTCCTAAGCACTGTCATTCCAAAGGAAAATTTCCTCTCCCCAACCATCTTACTTTCAAAGCATTTTCATTTTTGCTCCTGAAATCTTTCCATTTTCTGCGGAGCAAAGACTTTAGTTTCAGCACTGGGCTCAGCTGTGTGTTTGTGCAAAGCCAAGTGTGGGAGCAGAGCCCGGGCGGCCTCCAGCAGAAACACGGGGGACCAGGGGAACCCAAAGCCTCTGGCAGGGGGCAGAGGGAAGGACGAGGACCCCTGGAAAGGAGAAAGTGTCAAGAGAAAGTGTGTTCCAAGCCACAGGCTTGGCCTACCCTAACTTTATAAAAACACACACCTAAAAAGAAGGGTGTACTGCTCCATTCATTCAATAGGTGGAGAACTTTCTTCTTTTCTATTGTCAACACCTCTTCTTTCACAGAGCCTAAAGTCTTCCCTCGAAACTGAGAGATACAAGACACACAAAAATCAAGATAATAAAAACAATAAATACAATTGGGAATAGCAAAACCGTGTATTTCCGCACTGCCTTTCCAACTTGTGCAGAAGGAGATCTTACTTTGGGGATTTCCCTCCCCTCCTCTAACATGGCCAAACCATGCCAGGTAACACAACCACGGGCCGCCCAAGTCTACTCACTTCTGACCTGCTTATTTAACTCATTTGCCTTTCACTTCACATCATATTGCTATCTGGCAATAAATACAAAACTCCCTATCTCTTCCCTTTCCAAAAGGAGTCCTAAGAGAGGTACCTAGGCCATTCAATTCCAGTTATTAGGGTCACAACACGGGCAGTTACCCCCTGGCCTTCAGCTTCTTTAACAGACTTGGTAGAGCTTTTCACTATGACAGGGAACCCTATGAAGGCCATTAGAGATTTACCAATAGTTGGAAAGAGCCGTGTTCTATTTCTCAAGTCACAGTTTCTACCACGCCTGATGTTTTAAAATAAAAACAGAAAATGTGTTTGAACAGCAATGATTTGACATGAAACAAATTTCCACAGTAGTGTCGGTCTCTTCTGACCCTACACACTGTGTTTGAACAGTCACTGAGGAGAAACAGCACTCCCAGACATAATCCAAATAAATAATGAGATCAGGTTTTTATACTCAAAAATGATGCTTAATTAACACACAAACATCACTTCCAGAAAAAAATATCCAGTCAATATAGTAAATGAACACATTATGTTTTTTTTTTAAAAAAGATTCTGTTATATCTATATTTTCCATGAAATGAAGATACTCAAGGTATAAACAGAGACCATTCTAACTACCATTCACCAAATATGGATTGTAGTTTCTGTGCCAACCTACTTTGAATACATCTATTTTAGAATATGCAGTGCAGTGCATTAGGAACTGCCATCTGGAAGCACAGATTCATTCACAAATGTTATATGGTTGCCATGGTTCTCTCTATTTAATCTTTCCCCATACTGATTTGTTACAGCCTGAGGCTTCTAGCTCAAGCACACACTCTTTCACTATTCTGGCCTTGTTATTTAGCATTCATTAAAAAAAAAAAAAAAGGCCAAATCCTTAATTTCATTTTTCCCCTTTAATTTTTCTTTTATTTCCCCCAAATGCTTTGATCATGAATTTACATTTACAACACAGCAAATGAGGAAAAAAATCCCATTAGAGTTTTAAACCAAAAATCCTACTCCTCAAACATCTGAACACTTTTTATGTAAGAAAAATGGACATTCTGTTTGACCTAATTTTGGGAAAGTAGATGCTGCCCAACCATTGTCTAGGCTCCCAGAAGGCACCTTTTCATTCTCGATGAACCTGCATCCTCCCTTTGGTGTGTGAGCTTTTGTTAACTGCTGAGCTACAGTTACAGCACTAGCTGCAGCCTCCCTCCTGCCCCAAAATAACACATCTTTACCTTCACCTCCCCAAAAACCTTCCTGAATGGACAGCTTATTTCAGGGCTAAGGTGAGTGTTGCTGAAAATACACTCTTTCCCTGATGAGGTTCCAATGTAAGCAGCTTTGGGAAGTCGATCACCTCGCTCAGTTTTTTAGGAATGGGCACCCAGTTCCTATCTAACACGTGAGTATCGGTAGCCCCCACTGGTAACTTCTGCCTTGTGGGGAGAAAAAGGAGTTACCTTGTCATGAGGATGAGAAATTCTGAACTGCACACATTGCTAAGCCTACTGCAGGCTCCAAACAAAACATTGCCATATTTTGGCAACAACCCTGCAATTATTGAAGCATGTATTAAACTACTCATAGGGACGAAAAATGTAAATAAGTACATTGAGGAACACAGCGCTCACAGGATTCACTCCTAGATAGCATATGCTATCTAGCTCTATTGCTATGACTTCTAATAAGTTCTATTGCTATGACTTTTTTCAGTTATTGATACATTATTCCAATCATATAAGTAGATATTTTACAATATAGATAGAAACAGTGCAATTGTAGAGACTTAAAAAAGTAGAAGTAAGAAGAAGCTTCTCCTCTTGAAAGTCTGATTATTAACTGTCTTGGACGTTACCTATATTTGTTTTCCTTGCATCAGAGAAAGACCAAAGCTGATCAGCAGATTAAACAATAAATACAGATTTAAATAAAAATCTTTAAATAAAGACGTTGGTTGGTCTAAAAGTCGTATCTCTTTCCCCAAGGAATGGACTGCAAGTAATTCCCCATTGCTACGCACTCATAGTATGAAACCACGCGGAAACAACCCGAATTCAGCCTCGTGCTGCACTAGGCCCTGCAGGTCCCCAGCACGTCCTCCTCAGAGCGCCCGGCGGTCCCAGGCAGCCTGGCAGTTAGCATCCTGCTTCATACCACCCTGGGCTCCCCACATTCTGCAGGGTGAAATACCTGCTCTCCACTTCTTCCCAGTGCTGCCCAGAAAACCGTGGTGTATTTTCCCTTGGAATGCATGGTTATCGTAATAACATTCCCACTACCCAGACTAACACAAAGCACAGAAGCATTGGCTGAGCTGCAAGGCGTTCCCTCTCAGCTACGAGAGCTCCTGCCCCTTCCCGACCGCCTCACCGTGGTCAAGGTACCTGCTCCAGCGTACCCCAAATGGTAATGCTCCCTTTATGCACAACCAATTCACCTCAGAATGTCACCGTGGCTCCAGGCAACAACGCGAAAGCTCCTGGCTAAACAATTTCCTAACCATACGCAAAAGATAGTCCACAAAACAAAAATATTAAATTCCTAAGTGGCATTTGAGGTATGTGAGGATTTACTCAGGACAGCGCAGGCAGCACCTCTGCCCTTGATGATACAGCAGCAGTTACAGAGCTGCTCAAGTTGTCCCCCTTGCCTTCCCTCCTACCTGCCTAAATCAAGGGAGATTTAAATGAGATTTTTTGTTTTCTTTACTTCGGTAGTATAATGATACATAGTCTCTTGACTGCTACTAGGAGCACTCACATTTACCAGTCCAGGACAGACCATTAGCCACGAGGTCCAATATCCTGCTCCAGGCCCGGCTGCCAACCGCGGCTTGGACAGAAAGTGCAAAATGCCCAAGAGGCAGCTGAGCACTTGTACAACAGCACACGAGGCACAAGAAACGTTCCCAGCCCCGGCCGGAGCCCAGCTTATCCCCAAAGCACTTTCATTCAGCTAGAGTTTCCTCTCATTTCAGTTTTCTTAATTATTAATTCTTGGTCCTGTTATTCAGACCTACTTTTAATTCAGCCATAGCATATGAACCACAGTGGTAGGAAATAGCAGTTCCTCGTGACTATTGCTAATTTACTGGTCGCCTTGTTCTCATGTTATTATCAGAAAAAAATGCGTTTATTTCACACTGTAAGATCTCCCAAGACAGGCACACACGGGCAGCTTCCCCTCTCAGGATAAATAATGCTACTCGTTGCAATTTCTCCTCACGTGCCATACCCTGATGGTCAGATGAGAACAGATCACCGACGACCGCACTGAATTCCACATCCCTTCACACTTCCAGCCCTGCTGCAGGAGGGGCAGGACAGGATCGTTACTCATTTACTTGGTGCGTCTCTGGCTTTGTGCTGAAATTACTATTTAACTACAGCTTCCTTCAAGCAACTTGCTTTGTTAATACATTGACAATGTACAAAGAAATGACCATAGAGGAAAACGGAGAGGGAGAAGGGGAATGGGAAGAGAGGAGGAAAGGGAAAAAAGGGGATGAACAAACAGGTGAGGAGATGTGGCTGCTCTCCTAAGGACAGGAGAGAGGTGAAAAGGAGGGAGTTGCTGCAGCCCACGCCACTGCGCACAGCCAGCTACAGCAACACGAAACAACTTCAGAGGCCATAAATTAGGATTAGGATCATTTACCAAAATATTTTGATACTGTAGACACTGTTTACTTTATCCAAACAGCTTGCTTGAGATTGAGAGGACCAGGAAAGAGTTTTAAGGAGCCTAAAATGTTTTCTAAATTAATGAGTATAGTCTCTGCTGGGAGTATGGGATTATGTCAACTCCACGCTTTTCACTGGTCATTTGTTTGACACTGATCTTGGCTTTGGAAATGTATTTTAAATAACTCACTAAGTAATATCCATCATAGCGTCCTCCAGCAAGAGTGGGTATTAAGAAATGAACATTGGATTTTCTTGAAAGGAGGGGAAAAAAGGGTGGACAAGAATATAGTGGTAGCCCCCAAAGCCCTGCAGCAAACAACTTTATCCTTCCATGCAGGCTGGGCTTCCTTGGTCAGAATACTGTCCTCGTTCTCTTAAACAGAATAGTTTTGCAGCTATAAATTGCCTCTGCAGAATAAAGTTTACTTTCTGAAGACTACGAAACATGTGTAGTCTCACTTATAACTGTAATCTGTTCGTGCTTTCTTTTTTTTTCCTTTTTAAATGTTTATTGCCTACAATATCTACTTTGTCACGTTTACAAAATTGCTATCAGAATGATATTAAGCAAGTTTCAACAAGCAACAGACACCTGAAATTGAACATATTTGAGCTCCAGGGCTACAGACATAAGAAAAGAGCTTTATAGACTTGGTCTTCATTGAAACATTCACCTCTGCTTTCAGAGTCTGGACAATTTGAGTTTCCAGGGACTTTGGGGGCACGAGAAAGAGGGAACTCTCGTTGTTTTGGGGATTTTTAACCAGAGGTGACAGCCCCCTTTTCCCTCCCCCAGAAAAGAAGTACAAAATGAACAAAAGCAGCAACCCAACCACACGAGCAGCCATGATCCTCCTCTGCACGAGTCCTCTAAGTCCAGAGTTCATTTAAAGGTCTTTGTCCAGTTACTCAAAGCCAGCTCGAACCTTATACTTACTTACCCAGGAGATAACTTCACCTCTGTAATCACTGTCTCTTGCAACAAAAAAAGTTCTACCAAAAGCATTTAAGATGTCAGACAGCCTGTCAAGTGTCCAGAAATTAATTTTCATGGAAGCCAGACCTTGAATGTGGAACTCAGTGACACTAAAGCCAGGGAATTAGCTCTTACTTTGTATGAAGATTTACATACATTTTTATGAATCCATGCTTGATAGCAGTATGTTCTAACCATATGCATGAATATTGCTTCTATCATACACTCCAGGCAGAACAAAGCAAAACAAACATTTTATTTCCTCCTATAGGTTCTGAAATTTAAAAATGATGGGGTTTTTTTTTGGCGTATGTGGGTATACTGTTTTTCTATGTATGTTATATTGTTTTTCCATGTGTATGCTGTTCACATGGTTAGGTCCGTTTATGACAGGAGGCTAAACAGAATCGAAATATCCATCACTATTTATACAGCAGCTTGTAGGTCCTGCAGTTATATATCTATATATCTAATTACAAGGCAGTTTCATATGCCATAAGTTATTCATCATGATTTAGATTACAGGGAAAGCGCTTTAAAAATTACATAACAAATGTCTCATCTTTTTATTGTGTTTACCGTAAGTCACCACTGCATAGCATGCATCTGACATATGTCAAGACAGACAGCTAAGCAAATCTTTTCCTTTTTCCTAGATACTGACAAAAATCAGTGTTTGTGAGTTTCTTTTTATTTTACTTGTCAGCCTTGTCGGACTGAGCCAAATCTTAGAACTGTTTAACCTTTATCAGCAATTTCCTAACCATACATTCATTAGGAACACAAAATATGACTATTCAAGCTTTTGGTTTATGGTCTGCTCTATATATGTGTATGTGTGTGTGTGTGTATTTCTTTTGTTTCCTTTTTTTTTAAGCCAAAAATTTGATATTATACTAATCCTGAAATCTATAGTGCTGTCTTCACTACATTTAATTCATGTATTTTCCAGAACACAAGTTTCTAGTTAATATATACAGTATGCATAAAAACTATACATATATATGAACTACACCTATTGCAGTTGCTACACATACATATATAGTTACTATTACTTATGTAGTCACTGTATATGCATGTATATGTCAATATGTTTATATGTTTCTATATACACAGGTATCTATACTCACAGTTACTATTCATAATGAATATTGGTTATATATTTTTGCAACAAATAATAATTGGGCTAAAATAATAATTTCAAATCTTGGCTGTCTCATGACTGAGCTCAAATTGAAGGGAAGTCATTTTGCTAGATGGGGTTAAAAAGTGAACATCAGCAAACAGAATGTGCTGCCAACTTCACTTTACTGCACTTATTACCATTTCACTTAAGAACTGTACGGGGCCTTCACTTCTGCCAGGAGCTATATAAACATACAATAAAAAGCGAGCTTCTGCTTTGAGTAGTTTACTAACATACTGTCAGGCCAACAATACAACAAATGGATGCAAACAGATGGTAGAATACAAGGGAAAAACATTATACCTAAATACTTCACTGGTATTTACTAAATCAAGAGATTCACATATTCAGCTGCTAAAACCACAAAACAAACAAGCAGGCCATACTTTAAATTACTGGAGGACTGAAGAGAGTTGGGAATAAGTATAACTGTTCTACAATCAAGATGATGTTTAAATTACATCTATTACTTGATAACTGGGTGGTTTCACCTTCTCTAACTTGTGTACTGTCCTCACAATCTTATCTAAAGTAATTGCACTTTGGATTTGTGGCACATTTCTAAGTTTTATTACATACAGTAAAAGTCATATAGCCTGTAATCACCTGACAAATAGAAGAACCAGCTGCCATCATCACTAAGAGAAAGAACTATAGGCAGTACGTGCACAAGGAGAGAGCAAGTTTGACACACATACATTACTAATATAACACAGCGGGCTATTTTTTAATTTTATTTGTTTCTACTTTATTTCTATTTTTATGTAGTTTCTATCTGGATGAAGTAACACTTCAACAAACAAGCTAATCACCACAGGAGCCCCCCTGTTAAACATGAACGCAGTGTGCGTGTTCTTCATGGGGGAAAGTTGAACCGGTGTTTTTCTGACCGAGAGCAGCTCCCAAATCACAACTGAAATCAAAGTATACGAGTTTGAAATCACTGCAACCTTACAGAGATTTTTACATCGTATTGCCAGTGAAATGACCTAAATCTCTTCTGAACTCCTTACATGGATCCAGCTGCCACATAAACTACAGTTTATGCTCACTTTTTAAAGGAAACAGTTGGATCCTCGCAATCTCACCTACAGAAAGGACCCGGTGGAGATGGAGGAGAGCTTTTCTTCAGACAGGCAATAGCTACATGCTACGCAATGCTGAGATGACCTGCAGAAATTTCAAGTGCATTGCAGTTGTAAAATGGGGAGCAATTAAGGCCGAAAAGTGAGAGGTTTGTTCTAAAATCCCACAATTTCAACTTTGTTTTCCAAAGAGGCTTCACAGCAACCGCGCAATCCTGGTGAGGATGAGGAAGGGGATCCCAGGAGGACGGGGACGCCAACCCCTGCTCCGAGCAGGGCTGCGTCAGGAGCGCAGGCCATGAACGTCCCCTGTCTCCAGGAGTCACGCAGGATCACTCTGATTGGGATTCAGGAAAGGGCTTAAAGCAGAGACTGGACTGGTACCTTCAACACAGGTGCATAACTTAGTGCCTACTCTAGAATAAAAAACTTCACAAAATAGCTGAATTATCTGAGCTTGCTAAGGAGAAATCCAGACGTGGAGGTAAAGCTAGTCAGTCAGATGCTAGCTTCTAGGCACAGAGGGAAACCAAAGTGTGCCAAAGCATTAAGTGTGCATCTAGGGCATTTCCTCCTCAGAACTGCATGAAGCATTAAATCTTTTATATAGCAGAATGCATTTTTCCCCTGCACGAGCAATGCTCGGTGGTTCCGAGACGTAAAAGCTGCTGATTGCCCTGAACTCCTCCAGTGTATTCTGTGGTCAGCCTGACACTGCAGGCTGCTGCAGGCTGCAGTGACTATAGAGAAGGCACCTCGCAACGTGCAGGACATGCAGGTGGAAGAACCGACAAAACACGTGACTGTGACCAGCACGGGTAACTCATCGGGTCCTGCTGAACACGGGGACAGTGTGAGAAAGACATCAGGCCACCAACTGCACCCTGCTGAAAAGCGCATTGTTACCAGGCTGAAATCTTCACCCAGGTTCAGCCACAGATTAGAATTAAGGAGTCAGGTCTCTCGTTGCTGTGCTCATCCTATAGTTAAGCCAGCAACACTATATTTCATGTCATATCTTATTCTGTTCTTTCCCATAAATTTGACTATGGAGAAACTGCGATGTATTCTATTCTATGGCAACAAGTTGTGCACTTTGAAATGGAAGGAATAGGGCAAAGTAATAACTATTATGGAATATAGTAATAAAAACCTTAGATTTGCTATAGGTGGTACTGGAAAGAAGATGGAATAATTTTCTTAAGAACTAGAAGCTCTAAGAAACATTAGAGCGCAATTGTTATCAGAAGATATTATTCTGACAAGTCAGGAAATGACTCTGCCCGTGTGGAGAGGTTTTACACAGTTAAACTCTGCACTTCTGGAGGCAGCTGGAACAACCACAGAACTCATGTTCTCCAGAGCCCTGTGTGCAGGGCCGACAACCCCAGTGCTCCAAGGTACACACGAGGCACCAGGAATTGTCTGCGTGCAACTTCCTGCTTTCCAGGCACAAATGTCAGCACAAAAAGATTATGACCGACGTAAAGGGACCGTTTTGATTAGGATTTTTGTATTCAGCACCTTGTTTACTTAAAATAAATGTACTCCCATTAAAATACTATTCAAGCTATAAGATTAGAAATATTTTAACTTATCTTACTATTTCTTTGCAAGCGGATGATTGAGGCACCCTACCTGGACTTTCTTTCTTTTGCCACTTCAGTCTGCCACAGGCAAAGAAAAGAAAAAGCAAGCTGAGGTTTCTCTCAAAAGAAAAGATTTATTGTGCAAAGGGAGCACATTTATTTGAGTAAACATATTCTGTGCAGTACTTCTTATTTTATTATATTTGCCATGGTCTTGATAATTACCTCCTTCGGAAGCATGAAAGACTGATACTTGTGTATCTACTATGAGCCTCACTCCCCAAATTAAGGGTAAACCGAAAAATAATCTCTAAGAAGTTCAAGTTTGTAACTGAAAAGTGTTACAAGGAGACTTACAAAGAACAAAAGATCAATAAATTAAAAGAAAAAGAAATCAAGCATCAAGAGTACACCAAATAAAAATGAAACAAACCAAAATGCTCAGAGAAAAGCCCTGTGTGAAATACCTGTCCAAGAACACTTAGAGCGGGATGTACCATTCAAACGACACATTCTGTTTGTTGCTCAAAGCGCCCAGACAACGCACCAGTATTTGTGCACGGGGCTTTTTAGGAAACACTGCTCCGATGGTAGGAACAGGCCACAGGGGTTCAGCACCTGCCCCCTTTTGCCCTTGCAGGCCCCTCCTGCCACCCAGCCCCAAACGTGACCCCGCAGGGCTGCGCTCAGACCCGCGTCCATCCTGGTGCCCGTTGTGTCAGGAAGGACGTAAAGATTCTACAGAAAATGGGCCGGTGCTTAAGCAGACAAAATCTGTACCGAAATCTCATGAAAAACGAAACAAAAAACTAAACAAAACAAAATTGCTACTGAGGAATGTAAAGTTCTTTGCAAGAGCTGTTTTTCACAGAAAATTGAAAACTTGGGCATTACAGGCCACTAAAGGATTGTATCATGGTTTCGTTTGAATAACAATGATGTGCTCTGTCTTGACCTGACTGCCAGTTCCCGTAACATGTTTACCCACATTTCCCCTGCAGACTCCAACATTCATCCCTCTAACACCCTGACAAGGAGATTAAAGACGTGTTCCCAGTTGTCAAAACCTGGGCTGGGAGGGTGGAAGGGGGAATGATGAATTATTTCTACATTTTTGTATCTCTAGGGCCCTCATGGAGGGACTTCCAAGGTTTCAATTATGGAATTATTTCCTAGCACTAGGAAAGTGTTCAGAAACAAACACATTTAAAGACGCATTTTATGAATATATTTACAAGCAGGTGCCATATTTTGCCAAAGCTGAGCAACGTTATTTTTTCATCATCTGCATCTCCCTTTCAGATGCTTCATACGTTAAAAGTGACTTACTTGCAAATGTCATCTTCTGGGTCTTCAAGCCCAAATCTTTCATCAAAAGTAAGCTGTATCCATACGTTTTCCTCTACTGCCACTAATCTCCACACCAGCACGGTGTTGCGCGGGTACGTGTGTGGGAACTTGGGGCTGTGAATACTTCCATTAGTAGTCACGGTAATGATCTTTTCATGTTGAGGATCCTGCACTCCTATAGGAAAAGAAAAAAACAGATGCATCATTTTTTCTTGAAAGTGGAGTACAGTGATAAATACACTTTTGTTTTCTTTCTTTCTTTCTTTCTCTTGAAAATCTATGCAGTAGTGATAGACCAGAAAGTGATCAATATTATTTTGCTGGCAAAACACCAGAAGGCCCAGACCGAAGCCTTAACTGCTGCTCAGAGAGCAGAGCACGAGCTGGGGTGCAGGTTAGAGAGGTGCGACCGCGTAGCCCTTGGACTCGAGCACCTCATGCAAGCGTGGTGACCTCAAGGAAGCCCCAAGGGTCTATCGTGATGCTGCCAGCTGCTGCCATCCTGCACGAGGGGACACTGTGCAGAGATGACCCCGCTGCAGGGACAGGTCTGCTCAGCCTTTAGATTAGTTTCTCCTTCCTGGAGACTCCTACACTGATTTGGTCCCCAGTGAGGATTTTATGACACCCATCCTAACAAAGCCATCTTCATACAGGAAAGAACTGGGGACACACTATTAAAAAGTCACTAAGTGCATGAAATGAGGCAATGTCTTCTTGACTATGTCATTGACTATGTCTTTAGTCAATTGTCAATTGACTTCTTTAGTTGACATTCACTTCTTAGCCCCAACAGCAGGATTTCCTCCAAGTTCCTTAGCACTGTCAGACCGTCAAGAAAATGTAAAATTAAATTAATGTCTTAGCAGGTGACAGCACATGAAGCTGAAAGAAATAAACCAACTACTTTTGATCTGGGTCTGTTTTAACATTGAGACATACACTCGTAAGATCTCCAGCTGACAAAACTTAAGACCCAAAGCATCCGAAGGGAAAAACAAAATCCTCAGGTTCTAGCACTTGTCTTTTGCTTTTTCTAGGACCCTGTACACAGTGAGGCTTGACATTTTAGCCAGCAAATAGGACGACTCCTCAGTTACCTATCAATAATTTTACAAGCTTATAGCTTTACCCTAAAGTTATTCATTATGCTGTTTTCACCTATTCATTTTCTTCTGCTATTATTATCTTTTTTCCTGTTTGTTTTAAAAACAGCATTATGATGAAAAATACATTTGAAGCTCTGCAAGATGCCTGGCCTTTGCTCTACAATGAAAACAGACACTACAATTGCAACCTTATTACAGGCACACGTAAAGGCTGACAGCTAAATGAATGTAACAGAGGAAAAGTCCATAGACATAGCACTCCAATTTTAAAAGAATTAATCCATACATATCTGTAATTTAAAGTCTAACAAACTCTTGCCTTCATTTTGTGGTATGAAAATGGTACTTTTTAAGTGGAATTTCTGCTTACATAATGCTAATGAAGTGTACTTTTGCCAGTATCCACACAGTTGCACAGCACTGACAGTTACATCGAAATAAGAGAGGCCAGCATGCAGTAACAAGAGAAAGCACAAAAACAGCCTGCACAAGAGAGAGGTTCTTAATTTAGCCATTTCGCTGGGTTTTTGTTAGCTGAGTCATAAGCATTCTTCTGTAATGTATAGTACGTCAGCTGAGAGCTCCACGCTAACCCCAGAGCCAACAATAATAAAAATGACATTCCCAGAGATTACTACACCAGAGTGTTATTTCCAAAGTATGTAAAGGACCTCTATTTTAGACAGACATGTCAAAATGCAGTGTCTGACACAATGACACTGTATTTAGTGGTTCTTTTTGCATTTAAAGCACACAGAAGATTAGAAATCACATTATATTTTTACAGTATACTAAAAATGTAAGATAACTCTGTCTTCTTTAGTATCATCAGGACAATCATAAGAGCATACCAAGCAAGGATTGTAAGAGGTCCAGGTGTATCAAATGAGGATTCACTAAATAGGGGCAAATGCAGAGGCTTAGGGCAATCTGGTGAACAGAACTTTCACCATTTCATACATCTCCATCTCTACCACTTGTATAGAAAAAATACCCATTTATTTTAGCATACGACACCGATCCACAAACATATCAGATTCTCACACACATTACTTGCTGCATTTCAAACATTAGCTTTTGCACAGCAGAATTTCTTTTCTTTCAAATACGTTATTCTGTATGACTACATAACAAGTAAGCGCTGCCACAAGAGAACAGAGCTCGTTACTTGTATTCAGGTAAGCGCCAATATTCCTTTTCATCCCCCGTGCGTAACCAAATTGTACCATCCTACCACAAAAACTAGCCTTCTCCCAGCGAGACCAAGCGGCCATTCGTGCACGCTTGGAGAGCTTCTTGGGAGCAAACTGTGCGCAAAGAGCACAGCTACGTACGTATGGTCAACATTGGACATTTAAGGCAAGTAGAGTTTCCATGAAATGAGTTTCATAGAATCACAGAATGCTCAAGGTTGGCAGGACCTCTCGAGGTCATCTGTTCCAACCCCCCTGCACACGCAGGGTCACCTAGAGCACGTGGCACAGGACTGCGTCCAAGCGGGTTTGAAGATCTCCAGAGAAGGAGACTCCACAACCTCTCTGGGCAGCCTGTTCCAGGGCTCTGGCACCCTCACTGGGAAGAAATTTTTCCTTAAGTTCCTGTGGAACTTTTGGTGCTTCAGTTTGTGGCCATTACCTCTAGTTCTGAGTTTACAACTTCTGGCTTTATTTTAGGAACAAATTCTCCTTTAACAGGGAGTAACAGGTCCAGGCAGGTTCGGAGTGGGTGACCCTGCGCAGGGGGTAACTGCACAGCTCCCGAACAAGGAGTGCAGCAGCTGGGGGCATCCCCAGGCGAACGGGACAACACAGGGATGCAAACGGCATGCCCTGCCTTTTGGGGGAAGCTCCAGGAAAAACAGGCTAGGAGGAATCACTGAGGAGAAAGCTCTAGAAACTGAGAGCACTAGAAGGGAAGAAGACCCCTTGGAGAAGCTAGGGAGACGTCATGGCAGCGCTTGCTGGGAAAGGACAGCCCCAACGCCCAGGCCCCGAAGGGCGAGCGGCGGCCGTGCCTTTGGTGTGTGCGAGATACCATCAGCAGACGTGTCCAGCAGCGCAGGACGGCCGCCGGACGAGGGCATTCCCGGCATTCCGCCGGACGAGGGCATTCCCGGCATTCCGGCGGCACAGCGACCCCAGGCCTCGGCCCGGCGCCTCGCGCAGCGCCGCGGCCCGCGCCGCGGCTGCCGCCGGAGACTGAGGTTCAACCCACCCACTAGGCAAGCTCCTGCCTGCTTCAAAGCACAGGCCTCTCCCCCACGGGCAAAATACATTTCACAAAGATCCGTGCTGACACTTTTTAAATATAGCAAATACCTCTCCTCAGTACGTTATAATCACTACAGTTTAGTGAGGGCCACGAGGAAAACCAGAAGCATCAAACATCCATCTGGAGATGGAGGAAGAGCTGCAGAAGGGATAACGGCCTCAGTAAGGGCTGCCGGCACGAAGCCACGCGCACTCGAGACACCGCCAGTATTGGGAAAACCATCCAAAAACCCGTCTCACAGCCTTTCACACCGTAACTTCCCCTATGTGGATGGAGGATGCTGCTAATCGTGTATTATTGGTTTTATTGTATTCAATCCCCCTTAACTGTGAAAATCATGAAATTTTAGGCTTTTGGAAATAGCATTATAAGGCTATCACTGCTTAAAAAGAAAGCTACATTTAAACATTAAGAAAGTTTTCAAATTTCAAATAATTATGGATTAATAACAGAGCTTCTTTCTGGCAGGTGGTAATGCTGTAGCATGGGCAAGTTTTCTGCCTTAAAACTGAGAAACCAGAGGTGGGAATAACTGCTTGTTCACAAGGAGAAAACTTCAGAGGGCTACAGGTTTGGTTTATAAGCAAGCATAAAAGGCTTTCCCAGCTACATTCCCACAGACTTTTTACAACAAATATGTTCAGAAACTGAGACTTTGTAGAAGTGTCTATCTGAACTGTAACATGCTATTTCTTCCTTTTTACCAGACTTTCAAAAGCAGTAAGGTTATTTTCACAAATAATAGCCAGAGAAAGAACTTTTTTCTATGCTCTGTCTTTGGTTCAGTCCTCTCCAGGCACTTCATAATTATTATCTGAATGTATCATTTGAAACGATATGCAAGTGCTCTGCCAGGTAGAAAGGAAAATGTGGAAAATGATCTGCTGCTGCCAATAGTTTTGCTCACATGAGGAATGGGTGCCAGGGTGAGAACTCTCAAAGTCATATTAATGCTGCTTAGCTGGGGCCTCCGGAGATCACGAGTCCAAGCTCCTGCTTCGCCAGATTTACAGCCGACGCTACGCCAGGCAGCAATGGCATTTTCTAGCCAAGCCTCAAAAGCCAAGGATGGAAATTCGACGGGTCTTTGGATAGCCCGTTCCAGTGCCGTGCTATCCTCCTACTGGAGTTTTCCTCAATGTCCAACCTGAATCTCCCGAGCTGCAATTTTTGGCTGCGTGCCTTAAAAACAAAACCAAAACTGTCAGCCATTTTAGCTTTGCCATATTTGCAACCTCTCTTCAAGCGGTTGTGGGCCCGTTATTAACCAGATGAGCCTTTTTGCTCTCCCTCCCCTCCACACCAAACAAGCCCAGCTTGCTCACCACCAGCAGCACGTGGGGCCTTTGAGGCTGGCAGTGCAGGCAGCTTCCAGGCCATCCTGCAGTCTGTCCCTCCAAGCCACGATTCCCCGAGAACACAAAGCAACGCGTTGGAAGCACGCGGGGTTTGCTCTCCTGATCGTCTTGCAGAGCGCTGAGCAACCAGCCCCTCATGGGGTTGTCTCTCGGCTTGCGTAGGCAGCGCGGCATGGGGCTTTCCGGGTTGAATCTCCAGGACACATCCAGCCTCCTGCGGTTTCTCAGTGCTTTGACATGCCTATCTTAAATCTTTATGTGATTCTCCAAGTATTACTAGTAAATATACAAGGAGATGTGTACATATCATATATATACATGCACACACACCAATATGTCATCTGACACCCACAACAACATCGCAAACCCGTCTTCTAACTAGAAATCCGCTGATTTGTACAAGCATTCATTACCTTTATTAGCAAATACAGTAACTAAATTTCACTAAATATTTATATTTTAAAGAGACACGACGGAAAAATACTGCATCTTGTTTATATTACTGCTCCCTCTGACATGTAGGTACCCCACACAGCTGAAAGGTAACATAAAATAAACATTCCTGTTCACAGAACCTCAAACGAATCCTTAGAGGATATTTTTGCCTGCTTTAGAGCTTACAATTTATGCTATCCCTTTTTTCCTTCAGCTACCATTTTAGATTCAAACTAGGCTTATTGCCTTAAGCAGACCAGTGAATACCATACACTCTTTTGGCTGCTGGCTAAAGATCCCTCTCTGAAGTTTCTCATTATGTGAAGGACGAGCACAGATGAAGTGAGCACAGAAGCATCAGCTTTCTAATGGATCTCCAGGAACCGTGAGTTTGAGCAGTTTACCCAACAGTGATGGAAAAAGAAGAAGGAAGGGTGGAAAAAAGGCAAAAAGAGGGGAAAAAAAATAAAAGACAGAGAATACAGTCTGAAGCTGTAGTAAGAGATTTAATAAAGTTTCTAAACAGCTGTATGATTTAATGTCTAATAAAGTTTCTAAACAGCTGTATGACTTAATGTCTTGCAGAAGATAATCATGACTCATCACATACTAACAAACCTCCTTTTGAATTTATACTTTATAACCTCCACATGCTCTGCCAGCCCTTTGCCTAGTACTCTGGCTTCTGCTCCAAGAGGAGGATGGCAATTAAAGGAACCTCCAGTAAGATCTTATTTCAGACCAAATTATTTTGGAAAGTCATCTTGGTCCTGAACTTCTCAGCTTTTTAAAGAACTAGTTAAATGCTGTATTTTAGCCAAGCTAAAGAATCTGTTTTGCAAAACGTTCGATAAGATGACTTGTTGGTGTTAACACATGTTTTTCTAAGAATCATTTATTCTAAAATGTTTCAAAGAGCATTTAAGTCAAATGTTTATGGGTAAAGCCTTACCTGCACCGGCATCAATACTAAAACTACCAATGAATACAAAAGGAATTTCATCTGTAGTAAATGTTTAATATAGCTGGAATAATTATTTTATGATGGGCTGATAATATCACTCGGGTTTTTTTTTGAGTGATGAGTCAATAATTGTCCTGAAATAAATAGGATTGTTAGCATATTGCATATTTATGCAGGAAATATGCATCCCAGTTATTGGAAAATTAGCAAAAAGCTAATTAGCTGCATTCCCTTCCCTTCATCTGGGCAGCCGCTAATTCAGCGGCCCGAGCGACCTCCGCCAGATAGAGGCGTCACTTAGTAAAATTCTGTCCCCTTCTCCCCATTCGAAACTATTCCAGACACTCAGTGAATGAAACCAGAATCACGAGTTGTGCTGGAGGTGCAAATCACAAGGCAAAGATGCAATATTTCTAATGGAAACCAGGATGTCAGTGCATCTCACACGAGCCCTAGTCTCAAAGACATCCCTTAAAATCTTCTTGTGTCTTGTTTTCCAGTTCTAGATATTACTTCATGTACACTTAAAAGTGCATACAGTTTATGCCCTTTACAAAAAAAAAAATCTTAAAATCTGACCCACATAAATGTTTAACTTTTAATCTTAAACTGGACTTTGTTGAAAATCAAGGCATAATTTTATTATGTCTCTTTTCTCTGTGGTTTCTTCAGTTTATATTATGCAGCACTCATTAAGAACAGATACTATCAAAACATTTGGGAAAAGATTATCCAATGTTCCATGTGGAGTTTGGCCTGAATAAATATATTCTATGCATGTGAAATGTCTTAACTAGCTGCACTTTAGGTATTATTCAGAGAAAAAAAATTAATCCTGATCCCACTTCAGAAGAGTGGGATCATTCATTTGAATATAAAACACACACACACCATTCTAAAATTTAAAGATGCCAGTCCTGAAAATTGTTAGACCTTTTTTTTTCACCATTTGCCGTTTTCTTTTCTTATATGGATTTTTTCTTAAATCTTTCCACAGTGCAGCACTATAATATAGCAAATCACAACGTAACTCTGGATGATAGTTACCATTTTCACTCAGAAAATTACTGTGAACCAATAAAGTAAATGGAGACATTAAAGGAAACCAGAAGCCCTTGTGTTTCGTAGGCTGCAGTTGGAGGTATGACTGCAGCACATGCACATAACCAGGTTTTAACCGCAGAACAAGGGAGCCAGGGTGGCATCACGGCACCGCAGAACCAGTATCTGGGAGGTATTTATGTATTTTCAGATTTAGGCTACAATATACTCCCAAATTCAGGGGAAAAGTACATCTTTGTTATTCATTAAAGAAAAACATATTTAGTTGGCCTGCTTATTTGGAATAGAATTTTTGAAAGAATATGATGCCTTCCTCATGAAAACTTGATTCCCAGAATATGATTTGGCAGAAATTACTAATGCAATAGCAATACTGCTCTACAAATATGATATATAAATTGTTAAGGATTTGGAAGAGTTTAAAACTAACTCAAAAACTGTTACAAAACCAAACTTGGATCGTTCTCTTTTCTAGTCCCTTGCCATAGTACTTTGAACCACGCACCACTCACAAAGGTACTTTCTAGCAGAGCACACACATCTCCACGAGCAATTCAGAAAGACTTTTGTAGCTGGGCTTGTATTTCCTGCCTTTCTGCACGGAGGGAAAAGGAAGAGGTTTCATACACCTAAATGGCCAAAGGCAGAAAGAATACTTTTCACATTCCTTCCCTTTCCGTTAAGATGTGTTGTCGATTCTGCTCGTTATTAAGTTTATGTGTATCCAGGAATGTCAAGGACTTACTGACTGCAGTGACGATCAATATTAAAAATAAAGGTCGATAATTTTTACAGAATTGGATAACATTTCTAGTTCCAGCGGGAATGCTGACTCTTGTTTTCCTTCCTTTCTTCCTCACTTTAATTCAGTTCGATACATGCCGTTTTTCAGCTAACTGTGAATGCTGTTTCCAGTGCCTGCCTGGTAGCACGGCCTTTATTCCCATCACTGACTCAGATGGACAATTTCCTCACGTTAGGAGAAATCTAATCGCATCCTCGCTTTGCTCTGGCTTTTCTGCCTTTCCCCTGTAAGCCCAAAAAGGCAGAGCAGAGCAGCCACAAAACACTTGTGCCCCATGGCATAGGCAGGAGCCTGTTTTGAGTAAGACCAAGAGACCCTTCTGCTAATCAGCTACTGAAGGGGTTCCTGAAGCAGAGCCCCGAGGACTATAACAGCTCATTCCACTAAAAGGATCAATGCTGTGCTGACACTATTTTATGTCTGTCTGCAATACAAGAAATCTTCTGCTCAAGAAGGCCTACATGAGATAATCTGAATAAACTTCAGAGCTGCAAAATGAAAGTGAGATTTGATGCTCCAAATCACTCCGATATCCCTCGCTTCAGACATGTTTCCCATTTATCAAAATTTTAAACTACAGAACTCCCTGCGATATTCCCAATAGGATCTTGGTAATGCTGCACACAGATGTACTCCTCAAGTTATTTTACATGCCCCTACACGCACACACAGAAGTGGTGGGTGTTTTCCTCACTCAGAGCATCACACCAAGGCCCACCGCTCGCCTTGGAACCCCGCACAGCTCCCAGGTTCCCTGTGTTCTACAGCAGTGTTATCTTCAGCGTTGCTCACAGTAACAGACTGCTATTTAGTCACATCTCTCACTTCAACTCTTCTCAAACTATTCCAGGTTTATGGTGGCAGGTGAATTGGAATGAACAAAGCAATTAATATAATTCATAATCCAGCACCACAATTAACAGCGAGTTTCAATCACTTTGTGCTAAGCTATCTGCATGTGATTGCTGTAGAAAAAAATAAATATTTTTCATTTCCAAACAGCTCATCCCGAGAGAATTTCCTATGTTACATCAGTGCCTATTGAACTTCTATGGCCTGCAAGTTTGTTCACCTAGTTTGGTGCAGCATTGCATGGTGAATGTTATACACATGAAAGTTTGGGCTGGATCTGAATTTGGTAGTGCTTATTCCAACTTCAAGTCAAGTTAACCTTTCTTCCTTATTCTTAAGCACCTCAGTTGAGGTTTGTTTTATGAAATTCTTGCTCAATTAAATGTAATAAAAAAGTCTAAAGTGCTACAGCAGCTGCTTCAAACTAAAGACTTGGAGTTAAGATTTTAATATGCTAGATTAATGTAAAGCATTATCTGCACATTTAACCTTATTGCTATAAAGAAACATGAAACGCTGGATGCCAAATGTTGACTGTCGCCTGTCCGAACCTAAATATGACAGCAAAGATTCCTGAGTGAAAATAACCGAGAATGTCTCTTAAAAAAAAAAGAGTATTAAGAGTATTTTGAGAACCAAGCACAGTGAAGACTTGTCGCCATCTGTGAGACCAGACAAGCTAAATAACGCTCCTCTTGAGCCTGCCTTCATGAGTGGGGATTTCCCCATCGGAAGATTTCCTTCTCACGGCCCGGTGTCAGGAAGCCCCAGAGCACGAAGGGGCAAGGAGGAGGGTTGGTATTGGGACCAGGTTGTCTATTTGCAGAGGCCTAAACACAGCTATGCACTTACCACACTATTTCTGACCTCCGTGGCGCTCTTTACTCTCCCAATACACGGAGGGATTTTCTTGGCAGCGTCACAGCAGCGGGTGCTGCAGCACCGCGCGGGCCGGGCTCGCATGGAGAGGAGGTGCACATGTTCTAGAAGAACTAACACGGACTCTCTTTTGGTCCTGTTGGCGTCAAGCTAATTCCAACGTTTCCAACCCACATACCAAAGTGTAATTTTACCCATCTGAATGCTTATAACTGGCTTCTAAATTAGAGAGATACGGCAGTACATTTTTTCTTAGAATCCCTCCCCCTTTCATTTTAAACCTAAGTGACTACCATGACACTTCCTTCCCATCCACATTAATCAAAAGGCCCTGATTAACCTTTATCCAGAGTATTGCCAGCTCTGTATGTCCACCATGGTGCTCACTACATACTCAACTCAAATAACGTCCCCCCACAATCTACTTAGCAATGCAGATTTGAGCAGCACACTCAACCACTACCTGAAAGACCATCTACTGGATCTTACATTTAGAATACTGCACGCATGCGCTCCAAAACCAAACCAGCAAGCCAGCTGAACACCCACGCGGTATGAAGAACATGGGGCTGACGGGGCTGATGCTGGTGCCGGTGTAGCAGTTCCCCTGCAACATCTGCAAAGGCTTTAGAACCACAGAATCCCAGAAGGCTGAAGGTTGGCAGGGACCTCTAGAGCTCACCTAGTCCAACCCCCTGCACACGCAGGGTCACCTAGAGCACGTGGCACAGGACTGCGTCCAAGCGGGTTTGAAGATCTCCAGAGAAGGAGACTCCACAACCTCTCTGGGCAGCCTGTTCCAGGGCTCTGGCACCCTCACTGGGAAGAAATTTTTCCTTAAGGTCCCTTTGGATGGCAGCACAGCCCTCTGGGCTATAGGATACTCCTCCCTCCTTTAAAATAATCGCTTTTAAATTAAGGTGTCACTGTTAAAGCAAAATAAGAAAACCTGAAATACAAGAGACAAGAAAGCCTATTTCAGTCTGAAGCAGGGCCTGATTCAAAAAATGTAGTAAATAGAGATTTGCTAACAGATACACTTCCCTTCATACGCTACCAATTTTATTCACACTCCGGTTTCACTCCAATTTCCAGCAGAGTATTATTTTAGAGAGAACCAGATTATCTATTAGAGCTAATTAGATTAACTTTTTATGCACACTGGCCAGCACTAGGATACACATACACACAGAGAAAACCAAAATATTTTTACTAGAATTTACTAAGCTTAAATAAAAAATCCCTATATACAGAACTTTGGATGAAGAACAGCAGAGAGTATGAGCTGCAATGGCAGAAAGACAAAGCACGTGCATTCATAAACAGGAATTTATTGAAGCACTGATTAAAAATCGTTAGGCTTTTCCATAAATTGATCAAATTTGTTATGTCACAGTTCAGAAGAAGTAGCTCTTTCCAGATTTCACTCCATGGCAGACAGAAAAAAAAAGAAAAAATGAGTGGAAAGGATCTCTCTGTAATCGCTTGGATTTTTATGGCTTGTCTAATGATTGTTAAGCACCCTCTGGAAGGAGGAGTAAAGCTGCTTGCAACTTCCAGTGAGCTCACAGCAGAAGAGAAAGGGAGAAAACAGCTTAAAAGCAACCACAAAAATAAGTTGTCATCTCAGCTTGGAAATCAGGCAGGAGGTTGGCCAGACGTGGTGAAGGCTGAAACCACCGCGGATTCTCAGCTCATCCACGTGGACCCAGATCCGCCTCCAGAACACTTTTTCTCTCGGAATGGGGAAAGAGCAGCAATGGCGTTTGAAGAGCAGCTGCAGACCTCATCTAAGCAAAGGGGAGAGCCTCTGTGCCCGTGTTCAAAGGGACAGAGGGATGTATCCAAGATGCAGCATGGAGTGCACCCACTGCTCCCTACATTTGTAGTTTTTATCAGCCACGTCGCGACGTTCTGCTGTGTTAGAAGGACAGTATTTATGTGTGAGATAACAGACTAAGAGCGAGCGTGTGCGAGGACACGGCCGACGCGCTGCATCGACCGCATTCCCTTCGGGAGGCTTTCCACGAGGGCTGCAAGGTTCCACGAGGGTCTGCGTTTGCACTTTGTCCGGTGTTGCTTATTACCCTTACGACTTTGAGGGGCTAATCTAGGAAAACTTTAGGCAAAGGCCCAACGGAAACAAAGTAACCTTTGTAAAATCAAAATGGTATAGATTAATAAAAGGACTGGAAGCACAACTTCTCTCTTTATTTTGGCAATTTTTCATATAAAACTCCTTCCAACCCCCAACAGTTGGAAAATTGGTTTTCATTCCATTTTCTCCTACATCCTGCAGCAAAGCTGCTTTCTCCATTTACAACACCCCTCGCTTTCCTTGCAATGGCTGCTCCAGCCCGCCCTGATAACAAAACCACCCCCGCCGGCGCTGCCACATGTGCCGTTCCCCAGCACATCCCCCTGCACCCCGGCATGCGCTGCCGGATCAGATCGCCCCGGATAAGAAGGCAGCAGATACCTGACATCCGCCTGCAGCGCTCAGCCCACGGCCAGCCGTAAAGACAACATCCCTGCGCGCAAAGGCGGTCGGCCCGAGCTGATTGCTCACTGCAGATTGCCTGCTCTGATCATTCTCCCCGCTGAAAAACATTTTTGCGGGTATTTCTATTGCAAAAAAAAATGCCACCGACGCACCAAACCATATCGATACTTATCCACAATCCCCAATTGAATAGCTCAGAAACTAGTTTAAATTCATCTTTAAAGCTAGAACATGCAATGCACAGTTACTTTGAGAAAAGGAAAAAGTCACTTATTACAGATGCAAATTACACTGTAACAATATTTATTCAAATTCCATTCTCTAGCAAAGCTAGTTGTCTCTCTCCCTGTGAAAAGGCAGGAATTAAGAGCTTACGGACATTACTGTAAATATAAATGCAAAAGGCAGCTGATGGCTGTGGAGTGGCTGTGTCTATCCACTTACAGAGCTAAATCCTGAAAGACGAGAACTGGTCCCTTTTTCGGCACAGCACGGAATTCTCTTTCTGCTAGGAATTCTCTTTCTGCTAGGAATTCTCTTTCTGCTAGGAATTCTCTTTCTGCTAGGAATTCTCTTTCTGCTAGGCTCGTATCACCGCCCAGCCTGGCTACAACCCCTGCCTCAGGGCACACCAGTAATGTAAAATCTTACGCTTCTCATGTGGCTGCATTTATCTTCAACAAGTCACAGCAAAAAATAAACCTAGGATTTACTGCCCTCCAAAGCTGAAGAAAAACCCACCGAGCAGCTTTCTTAAAAAGTGCACCCTATGCAGTTCACCACCAAAATTTAGTTTTTACTACTACCTTATCTTTAGGCTAACAGAAATGAATGAACTTCTGTCACTAGGAAGAAGTTCTATTTATGATTTCTGGCATTGGGAGAGAGGGGTTGTTTTTGTTTTTCTGCTCTTCTGAATTCAGAGACCTGTTTCACTATTAAAACCTCAATGTTTAAACTGGCCACAGTCATTTGATGACACAATCTACTGGAATCCTTCTCATCTGCTCTTGCCCTTTTTATCCCATTTACATTACAGCTGGTAATGTGGATGCAACCCAGATGTCATGTAGAACAGCTGCAGACACGTGCTCGTATCAAAGCCTCACCTCAGGTGCTTTTACTCATATGCAGAAAATGCTTATATTGCATATACAGGCCTTGGGAACCAGCTCACTGAAGGGGGGCAGAAGAAAAAAGTCAGCTGCTCTGCCTCATTAACGAGAGGCAGAAAGAAACTCCAGAAAACTTCATTTCTTCACCTAAAATTTGCCTGTCGGCTGTTATCAAGCTACTGATGTAACGATAAAATGTACTAGTTTGTGTATGGGTTTCATGGGCTCTCCCCCTCCCCATAAGTGTGTGCTTTCATATTTCAACACGTTTCACTTCTCCATTTTTAGCCACACACATAAGAGCACTATGCAAGAATTAGCAGTCCTCTTTCAAGGCCTATCCTAAATCTGAAGGCCTAATTCAGTGATGAAAATAAAAGCCTTATTTTCTCTCCCACTCCATAACTTCAGAGAATCATATTATTTCAAGTTGCTCATAGCATATTTGTGGCATGCAAACTACAGGTGCTAAACAAAAAAGATGTGTTCCACACTGAATTAGAAGATGGACTGCTGACAAATTAAGAAATGATTTCTGTTCAAAATCTCACACAAAACGTAGGTGATTTTTATATTCTGCCCTGTTGACATTAATGATGAGGAAAGGAAGCGACGGCAGCCACTCTGGAACAAGCAACCTCACGCTGAAGGGCACTGGGGAGTCTGCTCTTCTGCTGAATTTTAACCATTAATCATCAGACTAGTCTCGCTCCTGAGACCGGTGCCTCTGCAGAGAAGGAAAACCTGTTTGTGCCGCTCTGCCAACACGCAGAACCCAGCAAGTGCTTTTGGCCAAATTAGGGTATCATCTTTTATGTACACAAACAGAAATTGTATTCCACGTATATAGATATACAAACATACACTTATTTTTAGATATAAAAGTTAAAAATAAAATGCTAAATAATCGTATTTCTAAGAATGTCTGCTTTCTAAACAGTAACTTGAAACACAGCAGTGGTTTTGGATGCTCGGTGGGAACGCGCTGGGAAAAGCAACCGCTTCCATGGGAGCTCCCAGGCCCAGAACGGAGGCGCCGGCAGCCGGTGACGGGAGCGGCAGGCGGGACGCAGCGCCGGGAGGGACAGCTGAGCCCGTCCCTGCTTGCTGAAAACGCCCTCCCTACGGTGAGGTTTGCAAATGGAAACACTGCTGACGGGATCCGAAACGGCATTTGTGCTATAAAAGATAAGAGACAGCGGATAGCACAGTGCCACCAAGCAAAGAAACAACCAGGATAATTTCTCATCCCCTTGCACCTCCCTACAATAGGAGGTAATTTATTTTAAATTAGGATTTTTCACCATTGTCAGTAATTTTACCGTATTTCTTTGGGTGTGCAATAACAGTTCATTGCAAAGACTTGCCACTGCCAAAGTCATCTGTGCCCACTTTTTGTTTTCTCACCTATTTATGCCAACAAAAGGGCAGGTTCCTGTAGCATCCGCGAGCAATCCCTATTTCAAAAGAGAAGAGTTGCATTCCATTCTTTTAGCATACTAATATTTAATATTCAGACCTCTTTGTTGATATCTAGCACCATTCATTGCAGCTACTTTTACCCTCTAGAAATAGATAAAAATCCAGTTAATAAAAGAATATAGATCATAAGTGTCTACCGTAAACAACTTGCAAATTATCGCTCATTTAACAATACCACTGCACAGGTTATTCATCGTGTTTTCCAAAGGGGGTTTTAGACGTTTTACCTACAAGTGCGCTCTAAAAACAGGAAAACAGAGCCATTTCCAAGATTCACAGCCCTGTTGGCACTGTGGTCTTACCCCGCGAGGAAGGAGGACTCTCACCCCAGTGACACGAGTCCTACACGTGGGTTCCTCCGCAGCAAGCGGAAGGTGCTGGAGGACTTTTCCTGTGGAGATGCAGCAGGTGGGTCCCTGGCATCGCTGCCCAGGACACGTGTGCGCAGCCAGGGAGCAGACTAGTTAACTGGTACTTTCTGCAGCTTGTCCTTGCAGCTGTCTTTGTTCTCCCAGCAGAGCTGCACAAGCTAGGAAATGTCTATGCCATAATTAGCTTTTTGATTCGACTTTTCTTCCCCTCTATAAAATGCTCATAATCCACCATTTTACTGCCAAAGCAGATTTTTTTTAATCACACATAAGTAAAGCACTACCAAACCTAGCAAGCAACACTTAGTGCAAAGCAGAGCGGCACTTGAAGTGCTAACCAACATGTGCTGGTAGTGATGAACAAAATGCTCTGAGCATCCACTTCACACTCAGAGTGCCATCTCTCTGCTGGCTACGTGATGCATGAGGTCACTGGCTTTCTTCCAAAAAAAAACAACAAAAAAGGGTTCTTGGTAAACAAACAAAACCCCCAACCCCCTCAACCCAGACTGAGAGGGTTCTGCTTCTTGGATACTCGTCTAGGGCACTCTTGCTATTCCCTGGCAGGGGTGACCTAGGACGAGTCCAACAGCCTGCCTGTCCGTCCTTTTTTTTTGCTGTCAGGCTATATGTAAATATTCATAATTGGTTGATAGCTCTATTATGTAAATACACTTAAAAAAAATCTGCACAAAGTATCTGAGAGCTTCTCCAGTCTAAATACTAGCCCGGTATTTATTCGCACCGCTCTTTGTGAGGTCTTGGGTTTCTGTGAGCACTCCCGCAGCTCGGCGCCTCACCACGGCCCAGGTGCCAAGGACTACCCTCGGCACAGCGCGTTGTTCATCCCGACTCACACGAGTGCAGAATAACAGAGACACAAACTGCCAGCGTTTCAAAGGGAAGAAAAGTCCTTAGTGCAGCACTGTTTGCAGACTGTATGTGTCCTAACTGCTGCGTAAGGCTAGGAAACCACCCCAAGGGCCAGGCTGCAGTGCGGCCAAGGCCGGCAACGCCGTCCTGAGCACACTTGCCATCTGTGCTGGAGACTGATGCGCAATGGCATTGGCTGTATATGGACAGAAACGGCCTCGGAAAGAGTTGGATTACAAACAGATAAAATATAACAGATGTGCCCATCAGCAGGCAGGCTGGCACGCGCTCCCCGGCAGCTGAGGCCTCCAAGAGCGAGCACGCTAGAGTAACCAGCTCTGCTTGAGCTTCCAGACAAAAACGTTCAACAGGACTGTAAATCTGGGGAGGGGACAGGGCAGGGAAGGGAGAAAACTCGTGTAAAAGTGCAGATGAAGAAACTCTCACTCCAAAGCATCTCCCAGCTGGATGCTGCCCTGGTCTCGGGTGGGCTCCGCTGAGGGAGCCAGGGCCGCCCCAGGGCTGCAGCCACGGCAGGTGCCGGCTACGAGGAACGGGCCTAGAGCGAGGCAAACCCCAAAATAACCCCCAGCACCTCGTTCTCTGCATAGCTGGAGCATGACAACGCTCCCGAAAGGGCCCCGGGCAAGGCCCGAAGGCAGCGCGCGCCGAGAGGAGCCGGCGGCCTGCAGCGGGGAAGGGAGCCTCGGAGCGCGGCCCGCGCTCCCCTCGGAGCCGCGCGGCAGAGCCGGGACGTCCCTGAGGAACCACCTAGCGCTGCCCAAACCCCCCGCGCACCCGGGGGGAAGCAGAGGGAAACACCCCCCGGTTCACACCACCACGCGCTGAGCCCGTGCCCAAAGCTAACAACACATCTGCACCGGTTTTCTAACGCAGTGTTTTCAGATGATGCTCAAAAAAGACCAAAACTTAGTGTATGTCACCAAGGTCGAGGGTGGGGTGGGGGACTCCTCTTTAAATAATTGCTCATGTTTTATCAGAGTGGAAAGCACATCTGAAGAATGATGATATTTATCTAGTTTTGCTAGTTCTGGACAAGATGCAACAGTTGGAAATACTGTTTCCAAACTGAAACAGAATGTTGGAGGAAGCCCAGTTTTCTTCCACCATACTGATCGGGAATGACACACGGAGCACCGGAGCGGACTGCCAGCTGCTCCGGAGCCCCGGCACCGGAGAGCAGCCGGCACCCAGAGCATCCCAAACCTGCCATCACAAAACTGCTATTTCCGTTGGAAATCCTGCTTCGGACCACAGCACTTCTGCTAAAAAAAGGTTGTGTGCTCAGGGATGACACAAGGAAGACTGTTCTTCTTCAAGTCTCTAACTTTCAAATGAAATTAATATGTAGTGAGGTGGAGAACAGGTTAGAATCTGTTTAGAGTCTACACTGAAACTAAGCAAATCGACCATTCAAAACTAGATCCTGCAGATTTTATGCATCACAACCTGGCCTTGCCAACTCTGACAAATTCAAGGTCTTGAATCATTGAGGTTAATACCAGCTGAACTTCTAGTTTTGCAGAAAAGCACCTTCATCTGTGTGCGCTTTTGTTTTCTTCCTGCAATTATGCTTGCAAGCAAAACATCAAACTCTCTAAAAAAAAGAAAAAGAAGTCTCCAAATGCTATCAGAAATACTGTCCAGAGAGGCCACCAACGTCAAGCATAGTTTAACTCTGCCATTTAAGCACAGTCAGGATTTGTACTAAAGCAGCACAGAACCCAGTGTTTGACGCATCAGAAGATAAACAAAAATAAGCTAATATCCCATATAAAGAAGACACTTTTTATATTGTTCTTCTCTCTTCTCAATACCAAGGGAAGCAACAGCCGAATCCACAGGAACTGGGTTGGCAGAAGGAATGCAGGATGGGGAACCTTCAAGCCGTGGTTTTAAGTTGTTTTCTTGAGTGGCGATCATTGATACCACATTGCAGACTATCTTTGAGAACAGATGCATAATGTACAGAAATAGAATTCAAATGCATCTGTTTTACAAAATCCATTAATTAATTATGAGTTTTTAACAGTCCAGTTGCACAAAGAGGAGACAACTAAAAAAAACTTAATGACAATATTCTGGTTGCAAAAGACTTCTCCTCCTCCTCCACTTTCCCCTTCAACTGGAGTTAAAAGTTAGCCCGTTATTTAGGACAGACTCCAGCTACTACCCTCTCACTGCTACAGAGTCTCATGATCTTATTTACACATTCCTAGTTCTATTTTGCTCAGTCCTCTTGCAGGCATTTCTAAGACAGATTGTTGCATTAACAACAGACTGTGACGACAGTCAAGCTCAGAATTATTAACTTAGCTGGACAAGATGAAAATATCTACCATATGGTTTCCAGGAGGCTGCATCTGAGCAGAGCTGCCATTTCCAAAGAGAGCAGTTGTGCACGAGACAGATTTCTTTCAACAGCAGTCAAGTATCAGACCCTTTAGGAGGGAATCAGTAAGGTCATGTCTCCAGTAGGAGATAATTATGATGAAGAGGAGAGCAAAACACAGCCAAAGAACAGTTAGGACAAAAATATTGAGCACTGCTGAAAATGTTTCTTTTTATATAAAAGATCCAAAAAGTGTTGGAAGCATCTTTGTAAGGTACTTTGTAAGGTACTTTGTAAGGAAATTAATAGCGAGGCACAGCACAATTTGGGGAGGTATGGTTCTTGGTAGGAGAGTCTCGTCTCCAAGTCTTTTATTTCTCAGAAATTAGCCAGAGTAAAAGGCCGTGCAGATTTTTGTTCTTTCAAGATTATTCTGTATTTTCAGTTTTGAGCATTCTGAAATAAGAAAACTATGTTGCAATACCTTGGTATGTTATGGGAGGCATCAGTAGTTATTTATGTGAAGTGCAAACTTACAAAAAATCCCTCAAAACAAACAAACAAGAAACCACATCAATAGGACACATTTCTGTCTACAAAACAACTTGTTATTTACAACCACAATTTTGAATCGCTTATTCATGTACTTAATGTTTAAGACTGCACTTAGTACCACAAAGGTCAATGAAATTACGCACAAGTAAATTGGTGTCTACATGAAAAACAAGCGCATAAGTGAGTAAACTGTACTTAAAATATATTTTTAATACCATCTATGTAGAAATTTCAGGTTTTACGTAGTTTTGTAGATGCAGTGCCCTAGGACAGAAGTGGTTCCCTCAAAGATTAATAACTTGTTAAAATACAGCACATGAAGGACAGAAATACAATGGCTTTTATTTCATAATTTAAGAGAGGCAACAACACAGTTTCTCAAAAAACAGCGCTGGGGGCACTGCTGTCGGAGTATTAGAAATCTTACAAGGCAGGAGAAAAACAACATTTCACCAGGGTGGTCAAACTTAAACCTGACTCTAAGAAGCGTAGAAAAGAATTTGCAACACCAAGTGATAAAACTTCAACTCTAATAAGCACCAAAGTATACTCGGGAACGCCGCACTAGTATCACTAGGGATATATATGGATATACCGTGGTGAAAATACCAGGTCAAAGCTCATGTGTGTTCAAGAGCAAAGCCAAAACAACAAACGAGGTGAGGAGGAGGATGCAGGGGCTCCAGTCACCTTCAGTTCAATCGCAGTTCAGTTTCAAGATGAAAGGAGCAAGTCCTAACAAGGCGGCTTCCGGACGCACGCGGAACGGGCGGATTTGAAGCAACAAGCACATATTAAGGTCAAGTTTTTTTGAACAACCTGTCTTCGCCAGTAAGGTGACCGGCTCTTGGAGATAAGGAGAGGGCAGCACAATTTCTTTGTAAAACTTACTAAAGTCTGTGTAAAGGCCTCTAATTACGGCTTATAACACCATGGCACCTCTCCTAGCTGAGGAGATATGGATATGTGGACTACAAGGTGGGTGGAAAAACTGGCTGGACAATGCAGCTCAAAAGGTAATGGCCAAGAGTTTGAAAGGGTTCATATCAGGGCAACTACTTTTGAATGTTTTCATGGGTACTCTAGGCAAAGGGAAAGAGCGCATCCTCCAGCAGCCTGAAGGTGCCACCACACGGGGAGGAGAGCGGGCGAGCGGGAGCGCCGGGCGGCCGCGCGGAGGGGCCTCGGCAGGAGGCTCCACCAAGGGAGGAGCCCCAAGGAGCTTCAGGCAAACAGGAGGGCGCGTGAGGAGCGCCCAGGCCGGGCCTAGCAGCGCCCGGCTTGTGGTGAGCAGGGCCCGGGTGCCCATGGGCAGCACGGAGCGGGTCGGCACTGCGCCCTCCCGGCGGCGAGCGCTAAGCACATAGCTGGGCCAGCTGGGGGACAGGCCTGGCAGCTCCCTCTGCTCCCCACGGCAAGAGGAGAGGGGCTGACAGGACACACAGGGCAGCGAGCGCCAACACTACTGTGTTTGTGTGGTGGAAGAGGAGAGCCTCAAGGACCTGGGCTTGTCTAGCCTGGAGGGGAAAAAACCCAAACCCTAGGGCAGCGCCTAGCTGCAGTTGTGTCCACTCATCCCACGCGGCAACGCGCGCGGAGGCCTGCACGCAAAGTTCTGCTAAGCGGGAAAGAAACTGCCAAGAAAAAGTGGAGGGAAACAGCTTTGCAATGAGCAAATCTGCTCAAGAAATTGGAACTAGGTAGGAGTGAATTTAGGCACAGCGAGGAAAGAAGAACAGCAAAACATACACTATGCAGTACAGGTATACGCATACCGATACCTCCTCCTTTGTAAACTCGAACAGATTTCAGGAATTTCACAGACAGACTTTGCCACGTACGTTCAAGTAAAAGCAAGCAGAAAGGGAGAGCGCAGCCTCACTGCAAGGTCCATAAACGAAGCCCTCTTTGCCCCGGCCGCGCTCAGCGCTCACGGAGCCCCATCTGTCACCCCGGGAGAGCCAGCGGCCGCGCCACAGAAACCTCCCCAGAGCCCAAGCGTCACCTCGCCGGCCCCGCGCGCCGCAGCAGGGCCAACATGCCCAGCCCGGCGCGGTGACAACGTGACGAATGCACGAGGCCCTTCTGCTGCCAGGCCATCCCCTCCACACCGAAACTGCGGCACCCCGCTGCTGTTTGCGGTTAATCTCATCTGGGTATGTGTTCTTCTCTGTTTGTAAGTTACCATATTTTTGCACTCATTCTTTACACTGCTTTTCTATTTAATCGGGCCCAGGTACTGAAAAAGATCAGTTGGAAGTATGTGAAAAGAGATAAAAACGCCCATGTTTCTCTCTGATATCTCATTAAGTACACAATGTAAAGCTCAAACTGGAAAAAAGAATAAATAAATCCCTCAAAGGTTGTGAAAGCTGCCATCAGTGACCAAGTTGTGATTGAGCAAGTGGCAGTACCATAACAAGCATGTATTAACTTACTATTTTTGCATAGGTTCTAGCAGTGACAAAAGTGTTTGGACAAATCCAGCACATTGCGGGTAAAACACTCATAAAACTTGGTGATTCCATCAGTTTATTGATCCTTTGCTGTCTTGTTCCATTTATCTTATTGCCTCCAACCATTTATGACAGCCCTCATTCAATGCCTAACACCACGACCATGCGATTGCACAGCACTTATCACAGGCTAGTTTTTATGAGAACAGATCCCTGGATTGGAAAGATAAGTTGTAAATTATTTGTATTGTGCCACAACTACAGTTCTCTAGACACTGTTAGGAATAACCGGTAAATCATTAATAAAGCAATTTATGAAAGGCGCTGAAAATATGCAAGAACAAATCAGGGTTGATGAAAAATCAAAATAGGGACAAAAAATCTGAAGCAACAAAAAGTCTCTCTGCTAATTTAGAGGACTTGGCGGCGGTGTGTGTTGGGCAAGTCCTCTGCATTGATTATACTAAATCAACTCCTGTGCACTGCCAACCAGAAATAGCATCGTTCTTTATAACCTTCCCTTTTTTATCCTGTGCCCAGATAGCTGGCAATAAAGCAGATTTATAGAATAAAAACAAATCAGTATTATTTCTTCCTGTCTCCAGTTTTCTTCTGATTATCTTCTGAAGGTTTTGTAATTGAGTTCAAAGTAATTTATAGGTGACGCTGAACAAAATGAGCAACAGGAAACAGCGAAGTGTTGGATTTCTTTACGGGGTAGTACTCCAGAAGGCAGACAAAACAAGCGGGCCTAGGGAGGCAGCCATGTGAAGTATGCTCCATTAAACCCAGAAAGAGTATCGTTCTGTTCAAGGAGCTTTTGTTATATTTCTGCTCCCTTGAAATCAAACTGGTCATAAAAAAAGAGAAAGCGAGCAAACTCCAGAGGCTCCAAGCAGGAAGGCATGTGCAGCACCGCAGACAGTCTGCACATTCGGTGTTAGGGAGAAGCTGAGGACAGTCCTGGGAAAAGCAGTGGAGGCTCCTGCTCAGAAGCGCCGGGGATGCAGCGCAGGGCTGTCCTTCAGCACGGCAAACCCTGCGTGAACGCGCGGGTCCGAGCGAACGCACGCGCGGGTCCGAGCGAACGCACGCGCGGGTCCGAACGAACGCACGCGCGGGTCCGAACGAACGCACGCGCGGGTCTGAACAAACGCACGCGCGGGTCTGAACAAACGCACGCGCGGGTCTGAACAAACGCACGCGCGGGTCCGAACAAACGCACGGGTCTGAACGCACGCGCGGGTCCGAACAAACGCACGCGCGGGTCTGAACGAACGCACGCGCGGGTTCGAACGAACGCACGCGCGGGTCTGAACGAACGCACGCGCGGGTCTGAACGAACGCACGCGCGGGTCTGAACGAACGCACGCGCGGGTTCGAACACGCTGCCCCACCTGTGCTCCCCGGATCATCCTCCCCGGCACAGCGTTTCCATCGGCTTCATGCTCCTAATGAGCAAAGAACCAAAGCAGCCGAGACAGCCGTAAAGTGAGTCTGGTACAAACAGGGCAAAGAACGTTCTTAAAACAAACGTGCATTTCAAACACAAGAATTTCATTCTGAAATAATTACCTTTACCACAGTACTTAAGCAGTCATCTTGCCAGAGCAAGTAGGAAGGTTTCAAGAATCTTTACTCCTACCTCCACTCTTCGCATTTGTTATTTCACAAAACAAATCTCTTAAATTAACACGTATTTTTACTAAGCTCTCATTCCTTCCCAACAAGCTGCTATCAAGATTTAGTTATATCTCTATGTCAAACCAGACTGACAAGCACACCTGTAGAAAAATAAATAAAATGCTTGGGTTCCCCCTCCTCACCCCAAAAAGTGTGGCAGTACCTTAGTCATTTCTAAGTTTAGTGGGAAACAGGAAAATGGTCAAAATTCTGCAGACCATGGCTGAATACGCGGGAATTGGCCAGGCAGCCAAGAGGATGGCTGGGAACGTTTGTCTTGCAGGTACTCCCATTCCTCTGGCCTCGGTCCTTGGCAGCGCCAGGGGCTCCAGCTGCAGGAAGAGCCACATCCTGCTCGTCCCGAGGCCCTGGGGCTCATCACAGCTCCGGCATCGCCAGAGAGCTTTAACACCAGCAGGGAACAACAAAATGGACAAACTGCTCTGCTTGTCCTCAAGAAGAACAGGGTAATTCCCTTCAGCCTGGAAAAGCTTGGAAGACTGGCCATTTCCCAGGCACGTGGTGACTCCAACCACTGAGGAAGCTCAAATGAAACTGGCGGGTAGCAGGTTCAAAGCAAATCTGAGAGAGAAGAGAGTAGCTGTGCACAAAAAGACACAGCTTGAAATGCAGTGAGCGGTGCCTTGTGAATAGTGCGAGCTACACGAGCTGAAGGGAACTTGGAGATGTGAAGAGGCTGGAAATGCCCAGCGCACAGGGACCACCTCCAGCTCCTGAAGCCTCCGAGCTCCACAGGACAGGAGCCCGAGAGCATACATGGGTAGCATCATCTGCTTATTTTCTTCGATGTTTTCCAAGATCTTTACCTTTGAACACTGGCCCAGACAAACCTCTAATACTAATCATGTTTTACAGAAAATGAAATCACCTGCATATTTACAGGGCTTTTTCAATCTGCTCCAAGATTGCACACGTGCATCAAAACGCGAGGCGCTACCAGGTCGTTCTCTGAAGCGACACATTAACGCACTGCACGCTAGCATAGAAGTGGCACTTGGGATTGCTTCAGGTCAAGCCACAACGAAGAAGCACCAAATTACACTGAACAGGAACGAGGTGTCACTATGTTGCAGAAAGCAGAAGGGTGAACATCAGGTAGTGAAAACCTGCTTCAGAACCGCCATAAAGACATCACTGCCTCCTGCAGCTGCAGTTCTTCCAAGTCACTCCGGTCATGAATTAGCCTAAGCCTCTGATTTGTCCAATCTCCATACTATGATTTAAGACAATAAATGCAGTGAAGTGTATATATATATATACTCCATATATATATATATATGCATATGGAGTATCGTTCTAGGGAGGTCGAAGCTCTGCCCTTCTCTGTTGTAAAGGAAGGGCAGCAACAGTAGAGAGAGTTGATCAGTATTATCTTACCCAGCCTGGGTGGACAACTGTGCCTGTTCGTTTCCTACGTGATGCACACAACTAACTATGCATTTCTTGCTGCCTATGGTGAGAATATGTATTAGCTGCTATGAAAAAAAATAGTATGAAAATGTTGAAGAGAAACTGCAGTACAATTTACAAACAAAGTGTGATCCACATGACTTTTGTCTTCCTTCACTACCATTTAGCTGCCAAAACATGAAAAGTCCTAAAAAGCTCTAGCTGCAGAGACTGCAGGATAAAATAAAATGTGAAAAAAAGTCTATTTGTAGCCTACTGACTTCAGACAGATTGTCTTGGATCAACATTTGCTTTATTTTTACATCAGTGGTTGCTTAAAATAAATTCTTGTATTCTGAACCTATTCCAAATGAATTCCACAGGCTTCTGCAGTTGGAGCTGCAGTCCAAGCATTGGTAGCGATGTGAGGAATGCAGGTGTTGGAGAAGAGCAGGGATGGAAAGGCAGCCCTGCACAAGGCTTGCCTCGAAGCTGCTGCAAGCTTTGAAGATAAGGATATTTCAGACTTCCTCAGAATGGGGGAAGGAGGATAACAAACAATTCTTCTCTTTCAACAACTGTTTGACTAATAGGGTGGTCTCTTGTGCAAACTCAATTTTTGAGCCGGGGTTCAAAGTATTCTCGGGAATACATGAGCTCTTTGTGCAGAGAATAGGTCTGTTCTGGTAGCTCAACCAGCCCCGACAGAAAATCCCGCTCCTGAGACCCAAGATAGCCCCTGTAACCTTGGAACCCTGCTGAAGGGCTCCTCGTATTCACAACCCCTGGGAAAGGGCTAACCAGGGCAGACGCTTCTCCCCAGCAAAGGGGAGAAAAGGAGAGGGGAAAAAAACACAATCCCACAAGAATGGAAGAAAAGAAACCGACCTTAGGCCACACAACTACACTGAAGAGACCTACTTTGTCAACATGCGTGGAAAATAGTGCGTTCTGGTTTTCTTGGGTCTCCTTAAATGGAAATTTTCCACTTAAGGGACAGTATCTAAATCTCTCTAAGTCAGGGACTGGACTCAAGAGAGCAAACATTATTTTTGACGTTAATGTGTTGTTTTACTTTCTAATTCAAACAGTTACGAGAAACACCAAGATCAGATCTGGTATAAACACATGCAATATCATTGAATATAAACATCTTTCTTACAACCAGCACATTGTTTCCAACGCATCCAACATGTGCCCCTTAACAACAAACATCCATTCCTAGCCCAGACGAGCGCAGCCCTTCTCCTCACCGTAAGCCACGGCTGGGCACCGCCACACACTCTAAGCAATAAGCTCACCCATCTCAGATACTCCTAATTAGAGGACAAAGCTAAGCTGCTGCCTAAATTTAACAGGGGAGGCTAGAGCTGGGAATGGTAATTCTGGCCTCAAGGGCATTCCGAGCAGTCTACCTCCTCCAGCCAGAACCCACAGCCCTCAGATCTTGCCGCAAAGCTACTAATAGAATTTCAGAAACTTCTACTTTCTCCGCCTTCCCGGAGCTATTCTGCAGAACAACTGCTCTTTGAAAGATGACGGGTAGAAAGCCAAAGCACTAGACCAGAGAGGTGTAATTTTCTTCATTACTAAATATTTTCAAATTCATAAAAGAGCATTTTTAGTAAGAAGTAGCAAGAAGTATGCATTGTTCTAGCCATCATATGCTGCAGCATATGTAATTCAGAGAGAGTTGTGGGAAATGGAAATTCAAAGGCATTGGCAAGTGCTGAGCTTTCCCTCTCTGCATTTACTCTCTACTGTAGTTAAGAACTGCTGGAACTTGAAGAAAAACAAAAAAAACTCTGTCACACAAAAAAGCACCCCAAAATAGCAGTGGAGTTTAGTGCATCTTATTTTATGCTCTTTGCAATCTAATTTGAAGGCACTTTTCACATTCCTAAGGGAACATGCCGGGTTTACTCGTGCTGCACACAACCGCATTGCTCAAGGGACACGGTGAGCAGCAAGGCAGACGTCCTCCCTCCGCAGCGTCACATTGAAGCACAATTTGCAGTTAAGGGGAAAAGTACAGCAAAGACTGGCTTAGAGATTACCTAGGCCTTGTGAGGAGACGAAGGTTTGTCTTTGGAGCTTGAGGAACAGACGTCACCCCAGCTTGCTCTTCTATAACTCCTGCTTTGCTGCAAGAGGCATATTTGTCTTACAAGTCAATCCCAGCGTACCTAAGCTGATAAAAGGGAGGTAAGATGAAATTGTGCAAATTGAACCTGAATAGTCCACTGAACCCTTAATGATGTCTAAACCCACTCATTTTGAGATCCGTTTGATGTATTTTCTAAAAGGCTGTTGAAATGAATGTCCTCAACTAAGTCTAAACTGCTCCTTAATTCTCATAAAGGAACTGAGAACAAGAGAGTAACCAGATCCAACTTAAAAAAGGACAGAACTATAATGAATTATTACACTTAGAAAGTTGGTACAAAAAAAAAAACACACACAAAAATCTGAGTCTTGAAAATGAAACCGAATATGGCTCAGACATAGGAAGTTTGTGCTATGATTTTAACAGCTATTTCTCAAAGCATTCCCTTGTGACAGGATTACCTTTACAATTATTAATTAGTATTACCAGAAGCTGAACATCTTGTAAGTATGAAAATAGCTTCCAAACAGCAAAATGTTTCAAACTGAAGTGCCAAAATACATTTGCAAAGCCTTCCTAGTTTCCATTACACCCACCCTCAGTATTTATTTAGTGTTAAGCATCTCATTCAGCAACTTCACATCCCAAGAATAGAGAATCATTAATATGTGCATGATCTGAATCCACTTTTGCACTTTCACAAGTGGCAAGTGCAACGGCCTAAGCCATTAGTAGAACTGGTACATCCACAGCTTTAAAGGCAGAATTAAAACTGGAGCTGTGAACTGTCTTTTCTCTACAAGTCACCAAGGTTTAGGTTTTTGTAATGAATTTTCCTACACGGGGAATCTTCACTAGGATACCGACAAATTTCTCTGTAGACAAGTGTATAAAAATACACCCACATACACAATATCTATTTAAAAATTGACTTTTCAATTTTGTTCAAGTAGGAAAAGGAGGTAATCATTGTTTAGAGAAAAATAGATCTTAATATAGAGGTCTATCCTGTTGCTTTTGAATGCTTTGGCACAGACTGCTGATAGCTTGTTAGCTAGTGCTGAACTGTCTCAAAGTATGTCTGTGAGATTTCAAATCTTTCTAAAGCCAGGTCAGAAAATGTGACTGTCAGCAGCCAGCTCCTCTAAAAAAAGATTTCTTATGAAATAGTTTCCTAAGTTTTGCAGTAGCTCCAGGGAATAGCAGTGGTTCGGTTGAGCCTCGCGTTGTTCACTCCTGATGAGCCACTGTTCTGGCTCAAGCGTAATCACTACAGGGTTATTTTTAAGAAAATGTGTGGAGTTTTGGTCATGAAGCAGACATAAGTACTGGTAGCATAGTGTTCTGTCTTTGCTAGTTAACTGTATGTTAACATTGACAGTGATACAAAGCAAATAGGAAGCTGCAATTCTTTTATAATGCCTTAGGGCCTGAGGCCTAAGGGATGGGTTAGCATGAACTGCACTGCTTGCACCGCCTGCAGGGTAGCAGGGTTCTTCCCTCCCGGTGCGCAGAAACCATCCCGAGCTGCGGTTCATAACCAGGGAATGCTCCAGATCTTCCCCGTTCCCTCTAGGAAGGGAGAGGTTAACACATCGGCCTCACAACAGATGCAGTAACAGGTCCTTGGTACGGCTCGGAATAACCGTGGACCGGCCTGCTCTTCGGGACGCGCCGCGGTTCCCGTCCTGCGCTTCTTCCTTCCCCACCCGCGCAAATTCAGAAATTGTCGCTATTGCCAAGATTCCCAGGGAAAGTCCCTAAACCAGGAATCTTTCAGATTACCCATCCTGTCTGACCAAGGGGTCTGCAAATGGTTATCACCAGCTCTGCAGAAAGGAACACTAGAGAAAGAGAAAGTTTATGGGAATTCCAGTATACGGGAATAAGACCTGTGAGGTGGCAGGATTTAAAGATTTTTCCGATCTTTCCCCATACCTATCCTCACATCTGCAGCTAGACAGAGCATCGGTAACAAGCAGCTGCAGACTGCTTTGGGAAGAGGCATGTAACCAAAGGCTACATGCAACCCCATGCTATACAGACCTACCCTTTCTCCCCTGTCTTGCTAGATACATGTACGTATACACACACCCACACATTTCCTTCTAACCCTCTACCTGCCAGGTTTGCTTCCCTTATCTTCAGTAGTAACAGGAAAATCTACTGTTTCATAATAAAAAGTTACACTAGTTGCTACCAAATGGCACAGATTTTTATTTCAGGGCCACAAGTACCATACGACAGCTTATACCTCCCTCCTATCTAGGTTAGGGCTGGGTGTGAAGAGCTCAAATAGGAGGTTATACCAGGAATTAGTAGATACTACAGATCATACATAAATGGGTCACACAGGAGTAAAAATGATGATATTTTAAATATATTTTTCAACTTTGAAGTACAGATTATCAATCAGATCAACAAAAAATATGAATTGTCCAATAATGAAGTGATTTATTTTTGTTAAAAAATAGTTGTACAAATACTTAATCTATCAGGATCTTACTCAAAGAGAAAACTAACCCAAGGAAATTCTTGACTAGGAAACCTTACCAGCACCACTTCTGCACAAAGGCAGCCCTTCCTCACGAACCTTTGTGTCCACCATCCCAGGACCTGATCCATGAAGTCGCTGAATTCAGTCACTGTTTTGAACTTACTTTTAAAGCACTTGACTTTTTCAAACATTAACTTAAAAAATCCAATGTGTACAGACTCTTCTTACCTATTAAAGAAACCAGGTTAGAAAGAAAATGTGTTAAAAAAAAATAGAAAAAAAAAAAGAAGCATCTTTACTTCGGCCAAACGCTGCCGTCAGCAATTACACAAATGTAAATCCGCTGCCTTCACGTGGGACCACATGGCACTCACCTAGTCTGCAGCAGGACTGAGCACCACTTCGGCGCTCGGTTTGTCCATGACATATTGAAAGTTCTGTTGTCACTAAGAATATTCCAGCAGGAAAGCTGGCACTGGCCACCACAGCTGCCTCTATTTATTAGTTATCAAGGTCTCATATTAACTGTGAAGTACATAAGAAAACAACCAACCAACACGGCACAAAAAAGCGCTCACAAGAAACGAGACCAAACAAAATCAAAAACATAACAGCAACAACTTGGATAGGTAGCAACAACGTGCCGTCATCAATGGCAACTAGTATTTTGAAAGAAAAATCATCCATGTAGTATTTTGTACAAAGACAAATATTAACATCCATATATTAAAAATCCCTTATTAAGTATATTTTTAATATATATAGTTGAGCACTGGATGTCTTCCAAATCCTTCTCTAAGCATAGAAATGTTTCTATTACAAATTTTGCCTCAGGGCAGACAAATGGTTTGTGCTAGCTGGACTTTGGAACCTTTCAAAGCTAAAAACATGCACTAATTTCACTTTGAGGAAACACCTTATTAGATGTAAGACGAGAAGATTTATAATTTGTACACACAGTTCTGAATACCCGAGCAACTTGCTCAAGCCTCCTTTTTCTTGCTCAGCTGTGACGTTCCTCAAGCCTGTCTTAGACCTGTCCCTTTTGTGATCTCTGGACTGTATACCGAACACACAAATAAAGAAGAATCATCAGTACGGTACCAAAAAAACCTGCTTTATATATTTTTCCCTCTAGTGTAGCCATATTTATAGGATTTCCAAAAGTAAAAATCTTTTTAAAAACCATACAAGCCCCGGACAACATCAGCTAATCCCAGAAGGAGCACTAGAGCTATGTCAGGTATGCTTCCTTGTATCCCTTGTTCCCAGAAACATCAAAAATATGCAGATTCTTTCTAATGTTACCAGGAAATAACTGCATTTTAAACAGCGGTTTTGAAGGAAAAATAAACTTGGTCTAAGGCAGATGTTTTGAAGGAAAAATAAACTTGGTCTAAGGCAGATCACCTGCTATTCCAGTGTAACTGTATTTTTGCTACATGCACCTGGCGTGTGCAGGAAATGTGCCTGAGCAGTTTGGCACGACACGGCAACCTCAAGTTTAACAAAATGATTTCTTACTGCAAGAACAACTGCTTTATGTCTGCTATTTTGACAAAGCTATAAACGATATTGGATTTTTTTAATGCATTATACATATAATTACTATACCTGCATCACAACACAGGAGAAAATAGGTATTGATTAAAAATATTTCATAATGCAGGCATAATAATATAATACCAATTGAAGGACACTTCAAGCAATGGTTATGGTTTTTGTCTGGTCTTTTGTCCCTGGAAAAGGTCTAAACAAAATAGAGACAAGCAAGCTGAAGAGTATCTGCATTATGAAGACAGGGAGGTAACGTGTTGAACGTCTCTTGATCAAACCCGAGTCTGCTCTCCTTCCAAAACGGGGCCTGAAAACGGACTTGTCCCCGGTGTGCCAGCGCTCCTGCTTTCCCAGGCTGAAGGCTTTGGCCTGCACAAGCACACACACAACACGGGAAAGCAGGTTCAGGCGGAACAGCAAATTATTTCAGATAGTCGCAGCCTTTTCCTACTCATCTCCGAGTGTTTATTACTTTGCCTTTCCCAGGCAAAGGCATTCATCATTTTGTGCATCTGCTCCCCCTCCTCCTTTTCTCCATTATTAGCAGCAGAGCAATGCAGAAACCCTCTCTTTCCTCTTCTTACCTATTTCCACATCCTCTCTAGCCAGTCCTTATGTTCCTTTCCACCTCAGTGTGTCCCATCTCTCAATCCCACTTCACCTTCTACACCCTGGTGCTTATGGAGGCATTGAAACCCCAGGGCTCCCGCAGTGCAGCTTCCTAACACACTTCCTTTCCTCTGGGCTGTTTCGCTGCTCTGAATTCAGCTCAGGAGCTTTACGGTTCAGAACTGGATTTCTAGTGAGCAACCTCACATGACTCCTGGGACAACTATGCCAGTGCCCACCAAAACTTCCCAGTCTATGAGGTGGGGAAACCTGCTTCCAGGGTAGCAAAGGGACATAGATGTCCTTCAAATCCCATGCTGGTGGCTGCTGGAAACAAGAAACAAGCAGCAGGAACAAAGATTGATGGGAACACCAGTATTTAGCTAAGTAGCTAAATTATCTAAATTACCCAGTTTAGCTTTGGACACAGGACCACACTAATGAGAAACACTATGAACAAACACCTCGTGAAGTAGAATCCTCTATTTGCATGAAAAGAGAACACACTGGAGTTTAACATGCTTTTTAGTCGAAGTGTTTATCTACAGAGCTTCAGATTTACGCAGAGATTAAATCACTTAAGAACACTCAATCACTGCTTCTTCAAGGGAGGCGAGATGCATGTGGTGGGTCTGTGCTGGGGAAAGAACTGATTACCACAGTGAGGTCAAGAGAGTCAGCACTGACACCCTGCCAAGACCAGCCCAGCACTACTGCCTATCCAACGCGAGCAAACCCATGCGAAGCCTTCACATCTACTCACAGCTTTTCAGCCTTGTTCAATCAAAGATGGTCTTGGCGAACTTCAAACTCCACGAAACGTTTTCTGCGGCTCTCCTGCCCAAGGAAAGCACCCCCTTTGTCAGGGCTATGCTCTAAAAAGAGGCCCAAAGCGGCACAGGCACCTTCACTCACTCACTCACTCAGGCCCTGGAAATGGGTCCCAGGGGTGTTTGGGGACGCTGAGACAGGTCCCCTGTGACCACGATCACTTCACACAGGTGGCAGCTTGACCATAGCCTCTGCCCTCCTGGATTTTTTTTTTCTTTTTCTAAATTGAGTTGCCCAAAATTATTTATAGCATTAAAAACATGATCTCTCAGACATACAGTTATAAAGCCAGTAAAGTGAAATTTATTTTTCTAGGCCAACTAAGAGCAAAATCTTCCAAAGAGAGTGTTAACCCCAGCTTCACATGTCATTAGAAACAGGTGAAATACGACATAAAAATCAAGAGAGATGTAAAATGTTTCAGGCAAATATATATATATATATATATAGGCAGAAGTTTGTCATTAATATCAGAATCCAATACACACATGATTCAGAGCAATTTTGGAGCAAAGGAGGTACACGATAAAATATCGTTACAGTAGGTGACACTGCAACTATGATGTCCCTTGCTTTCAGAGGAAGATCAAATTATTGAATTTTTTAAAAAAGCAATATTGTCCATGTACTGTCCATGATATGCTGAAAATCCAAATTCAACTCTAAAATGACAAAAAAAAGAGAAAAAAGAAAAAGAAAAGGAAAAAGAAAAGGAAAGGAAAAAAACCTGCACGCACACAAAGCATCTAATCAACGGCCACACTCCACGTCCCGTTCTGCAGGTGACGGGAATGCTTCTCCTTTGAGGCCAGGTGTCCTGGACGCCGCTCCAGCCTGGCGCGGCCGGGAGCAGCGGGAGGCCCAGGAGAGCCAACCCGTCATTATGTGTGCTGAGGTCTGCCGAGCTGCTCGCTACCTGCTGCCATACACACCAGTCAGGAAATCTCCCACCCTGAGGTGCCTAATTAAGGCCGACACTTCACAGGGTGGCCGTGACCCGGGGCCGGTGCTTGGTGCCACCAGCGATTCCCGCGTGGGGCTCGCTCCGTTCGCGGAACCAACGCGGCAGCCGTCCCTGCAGGAACCAGCACGACGGCCCTTCGGCTTCAGGGACACCTGGCACAGAGGACCAGCCTCTCCTGCCACGGCTCGGGAGACACCCCGAGTCACGAGGCACGGGCTGGCCTGGAGAGGCAGCAGAAACGCAGCCTCGTGGCCAGGGCAGCCTTGCACGAGCAGGGCAGGAGACAAGAACAAGAACATTACTTTCTTTCTTGGGAGTTTCTCTAAGTCTTCCACATTAAATCAATATCAGATCTAAATCCTAAGGGATGGAGTCCATGAAGTGGCAACAGCACTTTACTGAAATATGAGATTAATATGGATGTATAAAAATTTAAAACCAGTTTGAAATACTCCTAACATGCTGTTTTACTCTTTTTGTCTGTGTGGAAAAGGGGATAAGGCTGTTTTGTTTGTTGACTTTTTCTTTTATTAGGAAGTGGTAAGGCTTCCCATACAAGCTTTTGGGAAAAGCACGTACGGGATTCAGGGCTTACAGCCTAGGGTGAAGTTTTGGACAGAGCAACTGGTGAATGTGTGACTAATTCACAGATTACTGCAATAGCATGAACGGTATTGCAGGGATGCTACTCAGATTTCTAGAGTTAAGGTTTTGTCCATGTTCTTTCAGTAAATTCCTGTTTTTACAGGGATGGAGACTGATATTTTGTAACTAATCTGCAGTGGATTGTCTTACAAACTTTTATTTCAAAAACATCACTATTTTTGTGTGCATTTACGTATTTACTAGCCCTAAAAACTTAACCACCTGCACTAATTTAATTTTTGGGCACGTACTCAAAGTACACAGCACATCACATGCCACTTCACACATTTTTAAAATCCTTTCTTGGTTCTGAGGATGGTCAAAGTCTTTAAAACTGTCAGCCAAAAACCAAGTTGTTGTTACAGCCATTTTCACAGGAAAAAAAAACTATATGTATATGTATATAAACAACACATACACACTCAGTATGTGTACACACATGCACACTTTTAAAACTGTTTTATCTTCTTCACCAAAAACAATATATTGCTCCTAAAATCTCCAAGTAAAGGTCTCTGCGCCTCCAGCGCAGGCACCGGGCTGCACCAGGACGTCGTGTCCCCTCCCTGCCATCAAGGCAGGACACTCTGCATTAGAGGAGACGCGGCCAGCTCTGCTAAGGACCCTCTCAGTCGCTGCGCTCTGGGATTTTTGGCTGTACCAGCTCCCCTACACTGTAACACCCTTCCATCAGCAGGGTTCTTAACTCCCCATCATTTTCAGCATTTATGCAGAACAGTTTTCAGAATCTCTGTCCAATTGCTTATTTGACTGTGCATTGTTTCTTAAAAGTATTAACTACTGATTTTTTTTTTTAAAAAAAGCTTACAGGAACGTACAGCGGATTTTCAATAGAAGCTCACAGACCACAGAATATTCACATTACAAATTAAGCATGTTGCCAGTTAGAGCAATAGTTTAAAGTTGAAGTGGGGGACAGAAATTTAGATTTCAGCAACTTTCTGATTTCTTTTTAAGCCAGGAAAGCTGTTGCTGCTGGAAACACAACTCTGTCAACCACCCGTTCCATGATCCCAGGGACCATGGAACAAGCCTTATGCAAGGAAGTAATATGTAAAGAAAACTATCACTGCTAAGGGATAAACAGCAAAGACTGATGAAGCAATTGGCCAGATATCTTAGAAATATACTCCTCGTGGGAAAATTCGTGCTGCTGACTGATCTTAAAACTCTCTGCATACCCCAGAATGTTTTACAAGTTACATATATTTTACTGCTCTCATGCATATGTCCTATCTGGGGGTTTCTAAGCAGGATCAGCCCTAAATGTAAAAACCAGCATTATTCAGGCACTCTCCTCATACTGCTCAAGCAACCGCTTTTACAGCCTCTCATAGGACCACCTGTGTGAGCTTAACTTTTAGTAATAAAACTAGTATTAAAAACAAATACAGGGAGGAAAAAAGTTGGGAGTTGGGGGAAGGTTCAGAGAGAAAGATGAGAGAGTTCTGCAATTTTATTTAACTTTTTTTCTTATTTTTTATTGGGAGGGGGAAGGGGCTCGTGCAAACATTGGTCCATTCGTAACCAGCCCTCCCTAACCAGTGTTTTTCACCAGCAGAAGACAGCGTTTCAGGACTTTGACATACCCTAATTCGTGCTGAGCTATAAAAGGCAACAGCCATGTCCACAACAAGCAGTGAACACAACAGGCCAACGTGTTCACCTTCTGCACACCAAGGGCAGCTCGGCCCACGCGGCGCCGGCGCCGACCAGGCCCGCAGGCCTCCCCAGCCGGGTTGTCACCCACGAGGCCCGCGGGCCTCCCCGGCCGGTTTGTCACCCACAAGGCCCGCAGGCCTCCCCGGCCAGTTTGTCACCGACCAGGCCCGCGGGCCTTCCCGGCCGGTTTGTCGCCGACCAGACCCATGGGCCTCCCCGGCCGGTTTGTCACCGACCAGGCCCGCGGGCCTCCCCGGCCGGGTTGTCACTGACCAGGCCCGCGGGCCTCCCCGGCCGGGTTGTCACCGACCGTCCAAACTCCTGGAGCAGGCACGGCCTCAGGTAGCACGATGTACATGAGCCATTTTTAAACACCCAGAACATGGCAGAGCGTCACAGTTCACAAGTTTATCAGTTCCATCCTAAGCCTCTGACCCTGTAACCGGCTAGACATGCCTGGGAATGGCCCCACAACTTGTGTGACCTTGAGCGTGAAGGCACCAGGAGAGGCTAAAGGAGCGCGTCCCACCGGCCCCAGCGCGACGGCCACGGCGCAGGCAGAGGCTGCACAGGACAGCACTGTGTTCAGCACCGTACGGCAGCACCGACAGCGAGGCCTTGGGGGCAAAATAAAAGGCTTTGCAATTGCACATTTTTTTCTCTTCATTTCTCTGGTTTTACATCTCCTCAGTTTACAGTAAGAAAACTCCTTTTAGGGCATGATACAACTGGTTATGGAATTGACTCTTCCAAGGGAAATTGGCTATAAAGGCCTTCAACAAGCTGCTTACATGAAACCCCAGTTTTTCATTTGCTTGTCATGCAGTTAGAGCTTTGTGGTCACTGAAGATCCACATGTTTATCCATGCTGCAGTTTTTGTTAGGACCAACATACTAACAGAACACTGCTCTACTGACAAAACAGCCTAAACAAGACAACAGGAATAGCACAGCCTCGTATAAGAAACCAAGGAGGAAGACTACGTGAAATTAGCTCCAAAGTCAATGGCATTTATACATCAATGCAAACTGAACAAATTATTAGCAGCAAGTGGACACCGGACTTACACATCACCTTTACTAGATAGGTAAACTGCCACAGCCTGACGAGACCTGCACGTTCCACTACAGCACGACCAAACCACACAACGACATGACTGCGTTTGCTGCCTTATCCCCACTGATACACTAGGTGAGAGGGAGACTATTACCTTACATTCAAATCTATCACACTCTAAAATCTTATACGCATTCTTGATACCAAATTTTTATTTCATACTTTCACGTTAGCACTCAAACTGCTATAAAATACATCCATTGCACTACACAGGTTTATTAACCAAAGTTACATTAATAAATTCTTTTTCAAATTTAATTATGTCTCAAGACAAAGACCAAGACATTCCTGTTTATGCAATCTTCAAATGTATATGCCAAAAAAGTGTTAAATATTATTCATATTTATCAACAGGCAAAGTTTTCTAAGTGTAGTTTTTGTTCTTCGTAAGTTGTAAAACAGACTGTGTCAGGAGATCTGCTGGTCTATTAAGAACAGCATAGGCTGACAGCAGCACAGCTATTGCAACAAGTTGTATTTTCCAGGTAAATGCTCAGAAACGCAGCCCACTGGCAGCATTACTTGTTATCTACCCATCGATATGGAAGCGTGGATTTCATACAAGTCTAAGAATGAAAACGTAATCAAAAGTTACTATATAAATATATTTTCACAAGCTCCTTGATAACCAAGTTTTATAGACCAAACTCTTGGTAAACTTTCCATAGCTTTGTGCTGTTTCTTTCCCCAAGATGGACTGTTCTTTCCACAGATTGCCATGAGCATTTGCTTACATATTACATTACAAAATAGATGAAAGGCATGAAGAGCTTCCTGGTCGGGAACCAAATAGAACATCAGAAAAAGCAGGAATATTTACTAATTTTTAGAAATAACCCTATGAAATCAGAATTTCACAGAGTAAAAATACAATGAGAGGAAGGTAAACCACCACCACGTACACCTCAGTGCTGCCATGCCTCAGTGCGCGGTGTTGGTGGCCCCGGACACGGCTCCCGCCGGCAGCCAGCGCTTCCGCGAGCCTGGGCTCCTGGGGCTGTGGGGGAAACAGCAAACGTGTCCCATTATTAGGAACCATTCCGGGATTACCTTCTCCCGAGTTAAACGCAGGGCTTCTGACAACTACCCACAATGATGATAACATAAAAAAACGTTAAGAGCATTCAAAAGCTATAATATAAAGCAGATCATGCTGCTATTGGAGGGAAGAAAATTGTATAAATGGTCATCAAAATATTATTACATTTGGGGGATGACGCAATTTCAGGGCTCTGGCAGCTAAGAATTACTCATCCCCTAATTTTGGGGGAGGGAGGGAAACTAATGACCTAATGTTTTTAAGGTGAAGGGACCCAATAATAATAATAAAGAACAAAATTTAACCCCCTGGTGTCATGACAACTAGAGTTCTCAGCTACAAATATAGCCTGTCAGATGATGTCGGAAAGGGCCACTGGAAATGCTAACGCGGCTATGAATTACGGAGCTTTTCGCTGATAAACCTACAAGTGCAGAGCTGACCTTTATTTTCCATACACCATTTTTTCCAGACTTCAGTGGTGACAGAGCAAGACCTCTGCTTCACGAGCATTCAACGCAACGCGTGGTGTTTAAGCAAGGAGCGCTCCTGTGCGGGTCAGAGCAAGGACTGCAGGCAGAGCGCGCCTGGCCCGGGTTAGCGCACGGCCCGGGGGCTCTGCAGCTGGAGCAGCGCGCTCGCGTCTGGCCCGGGCACTCAGGTGCAAATTGCTGGTTTCTAGCTTTGATTTCAGACACGGCAGCCCTTGCTAGAAGCCCACTGCTCAGGGCGCAGTACATCTATTTGGAAAGGCCTAACGTAACACAGGCCTTAACATTTTAGATAGCACTAAAAGCGAAGAACTAATAAATGTGAACCTACAAGACGCTCAGCCCTTTGACCTTGATCTAGACAAGCACCTAAGAAAGAACTTAACTTGGAGCACAGAGTGTCCATGAAGAGCTTCTTGGTAGGGCAAGGGAATCCACTCCCAAGGCAGAGTCATCTACCCCTAACACCAGTTAGGTTTGTGACCCTGCATATGGCTAGGGAGCAAGCTCAGCAGAAAGCAGAGATCAGTAAGTTTGCACAGGCACCTTGCCCATCCTCCAGCCCCGGTGATGGCATCAGCGGGTGACACCAGCAGAGAAAGCGCTACCTTGTGCGGTGAACTAGCAGGCAGAGCAGACAAGAGCCCTGATCAAACCGGCCAAGAAGGAATTCACCTGCGGAGCCGGGAAAGGAGAGGAGAGGAGATTGCTGGCAGAGTGGGACTTCACAGGAAACACGTCTTGTTGTAACAGCAACAGACAGACATCTCCAATTCAAAAGTCTGCAAAATCACTTGCAATTTCAGATTTCACACTGCTTACCTCAGATATAAAGGAATACCCCAATGCACCAAGTAACAACAGTAACAGAGCTCTGGGAACATGCTAGATCCCCTTGAGGCCTGCTTTTCTCTATTTTCTATCCGCCCACTTCTTTCCACTTAAGTAATAGCTTTGACTCTTCCCTCTGGCAGAAAAACATTCAAGATTATGTCACTAATTAACTGGTGGCACTTGGTTTTCCAGGCTTACCCAAAGTGCTGAGCTCTTACCCAAAGAGCTGAACTGATTAAGTCCCCTAGAAGCGCCCTAAGTGCCCTACGCCAGTGATTTTTTTGTTTGTTTCTTTGTTTCTTTTTTTTTGGTTCATCTTAAGGCAGGACGGCATCGCACAACTGTTTCCTCACTAACAGAGCCTTCCCAATTACCACACACAGGGTAGGCAGGCGAGCGAGGCACCAGCTCCTTCCTAGACGAGACACAGCAGGTTACGGCCCAGGGCTCCCTGCAGGGAAAGCATCCATAGTCCGGTTCTGGCAAATTCCATCTCCTCGGATTCCGTGTCATTCCTCCCTCTGCCCCCTTTCCTCTCTTTCTAAAATAAGCCCCCAGACAGCTGTAACCCAAAGAAGGCTGTTTTATAACTAGCCCTTTATCCCTTATTAAGGACAAAGCTGGAAGCACCACAACACTTACAGTAGAAGGAGTTCTACATTTGCAAGAAGTAATAAATACATAATAAATACTTGAAAGGTAGGGATTTTTTTTTTAACCTAAGTATGTTCAAAGGCATAGGTTAATGCAAGAACATGGCCTTGAAGAGATAGCTTGCCATATTATTAAAGCATCTTCAAGGTAACCTCAGGAATTTAATTCTTGCCTAAATTCTTGTTTATATTTACTGATGCAGAGCACGCACAATTTTAAGCACAAGTACAAATACTTTACAGACCTCTCCACTGACTGCAAACCTCGTTGTCTAAACTCAAGGAAGCACCAAAATGCTTTGCAAAAAAATGGTATGACCAAAAGCAGGTTAAGAATAATGAAACTAGTTATCAGATGTAGTTAATATTTCTGAGTAGAATAAACAAAGCTTCCCAAATACTTTTAGGTTATCTTTGATCAGAGCTTAAAAAAAACCCCAAAAAATAGAAGTGCACATAAGCATTATAATTCAAAACATTCTTGTTACCTATACTGACATAGAGGCAAGAGTGTTATTAACATCATTACAAGAAGAACATTATATTCTGACAAAATTAAAAAGGTCAGAAAATAGAAAGTTCTTCAATGGCAAGTGCCACTTATCTTTCTGCAGAAAGCATTATTCAGAAATTAAGTCAAAATTTTGAAGACTCTTCCTTTTAACAATCAGCAAGTGACTATTCTACTTCCTGTACGTTTGCTGTTTTAGTAGTTAACAAAGCTACATCTGGACCTTAGAGTGCATTTCAGTGCTCACAAATGAGCCTCTGCGATCATTAGTGGTCCTTCAAAACACTGAGGATTAAAACCAGTGGGTGGAGAGTAACGCATCGCATGGGTATTTTGTATTGCATACTACAGCGGCCCGAAAACATTTCACTCGACACATACAAGAAAAATAATAGATTTACCACATCCACTAAAATTTAAATGCTGCATGAAAGAGATACTGTATTTGTGCCTTCCTATATTACTCTAGTAATACTTCTTATAGCAGTGACTTCTAAATATTCCACATCCCACTGTGGGACTCAACAATACCAATAAAACTGAATTAGACCTTTCTTTGAGAAGTGAAAGAATAGATCTGATGGCAGCTACTATTCTTCGAATTTTGGTACGTCACCTAGATTTTTAGGCTAATTTATTTATTTTTAAGAACACAGCTGATAGAGTAGGTAGACCCATTGCGATTAACTGATATTGCAGAAAGAGGCCAAGCCCCAACGGTCAGCTGGATTTCACTTGATGCACAGACACACTGAAAACAACACACATGGCAATGGAGGCTTGATCTAACTGCTGTTTTTAGAAGTTGGATGAGGCAATTCACTTAGTAGAAGGTAGGAGCTGTGCCATGTATATTTTACTCTAAAAAGACTTCATTTTTTCCCTTCAATCCACAAAAGATTTTCTTTAAACTCAGTTCACAAAGCATTACCCCTACGTTTCTGAACACGCTCGGAGAGGTGGATTTCTCTGGATAGCTCACAGTGCGAGGGAAACACCCCTTCCTGACCATAAAAGGCCCGAGAGCCTGTTCTCCAGCGGAAAATGTGTGGGATCTTATTTACAAATGTATAAATACATGCCATTCCTTTGCGCTCACAGGCGCAACTGAACGCCAGCCAGAAAAGGAAGTGCCAGCAAGTTAAGCCAAGTAAGATCAGAGATTTCTATTATGTTTCACCTAGCGTGGTATCACTTTGGCCTACATTTTCATATGAAGTCAATTGCTTAGTGGGTAAAGCCAAATAATATTCTCCAAATAAAGACAAATATGAAGCGGGTTATTAAGCTTTCTTCTGCTAGTGTAACAAGCACCTCTGCCTCTTCTTTCCCCCTGCAGTGCATTTAGCCCTTCCTAAGGGAGAGAAGGCTGAAGGAAAAGGGCAAAAATGTCTCAGCAAGCACGTTTTCCTCAAAGAGCTTCCTAAAGATGGGAATAATGGCTGCACCGCTGACACCATCCTCAGGAACGTCAGGCCCTTTCGCTGCTCCTCTCAGGAAGGAGCGAGCCTGGATCGCCGCGGTCAGGGGAGGCTTTGCCATGAACAGGGAATTCCGGCAGGACGTGCGTTTGGCTCTTCTGGGCTACGGAGCTCATCCCTCCTTCAGGAACCCGCCAAATGAAAACCAGGCATTTAATAGTTCAGTTACTGAGCTATCTTTAAAGAATAACTGAAAATGGTAGAAGGTAGTCATGAAAATTATTTCTCATGAAACCTCCAAGGCTTAGAAATGCTGACTTCCTGGTGCAAATTTAAAATCAAACTTTAAACGCTACAGTTTAAACACATTGCAAACATAACAGAGCCATGTCCTCCACAGAAAGCCTGGAAGTGCCGAATCCTGTGAAATCCAGGAAGATGCCCCAGGAAGTGGGTGAATCCTTCCCCTCCGCCAGCGGAGCGAGCGTACGGGACGAGGCATCACGGGCACTAGCAAACCTGCTTGCAGGTTGGAAATGCGGGTTTGGGAAGGAGCTGCTGCTTTGTAAGATCCGGTGCTGTTGACTGCACTGAAGAACCCCCATCTTCTCCACTGTGGACCTGAAATGATCCACAAGGATCATTTATTGCCATTACAACACGGAGACAGCTCGCTCTGCAGCGTACGGAAAGCCAGCATCCCTACCCCTTCGTGCAGGCATCCTTCCCTCACATGAGCAGCAAACAAATGCCAACTTCTGGGCTGCTTCCAAGCTGCAGGAATCTGCGTTTTGCCACGGCAGCACTGAAAGGGGCTGTTCCTATCAGCTCAGGGAACCGACCTGCTTCTTTTGTGAGCCAGTAAGGTAGAAGAAAAAGTCTCTACTGTTCTTTACTGCCCATTGAAGGAGCAAGGAGTAGGTTCTGGTCCTGAAAGTTTATAAACCAGAAGGGGGAAAAAAAAAAAAAAAAAAAGTCAATGGGAAAAAAAGAAAACAAGGCCAAAATAAACAAAACACCACTTGACACCACAACTTAGGGCTCCAGAAAGAACACTTGAGAAAGTTTACTTCTCGTTTTTACAGTCACCATCCAAATGACAACATCTTTTACCAGTATTAACAATGAAATGGTCTAAGTGGAGCCTGGAAACAGTTTGCTCGGGGGAAATTTATGGCTTCCTACCCCTGCGGTTCCCATCGCTCCCAGTTCTGAGCACAAAGCTCAGAGCAGTTTCTCAGCACCTCTCCCACATACAAAGCTGCTGTCTGTTCTCCTGTGAACAGGAATACCAGGAAAAACCGAGAAAAAGAATGTGCAGCAAAAGAGCAGAGAGTCAAAGAGAAAATACTACCACTGCAGAAATCCACATATACCCAAATCTTGAATACCGTTGCCAATATTTTTCTGATACTTGGAAAACCAGAAGCTACATCCTCTCTCTCTGTTTTTATACAGATCTGCTATAGGGACCAATACGTCTATCTCCTATGCACATCCACAGCACACATGTACACGTGCAAAGAACAGCAAGGAGGGTCCCCAGGCCAGGGAAGCTCCCAGGGGAGGCTCTGCCGACCAGGACTTCTACCCCCGGCAGGGCACAGCTGCATGCCAGCTCCAAAAACCGCAGGCAAACAAGGGAAGGACTGAGGTGATACTCAATAAAACGATGCAATAGCACATTCAAAGCAAGCAAAAGAAAAAAGAATTACCCGAAATGCAGTTAAACTATAGAATTCCTTACCAAAGCAAACTATAGCTATCAAAGCTATTGGGCTACCAAACCCCTAAGCTTTCCCTCCAACTTAAATATATATATATATATATTTTTTTTTTTTTCTGACTCCTCAGTTGCTGGAAGGGAGGAGAGCAGCTCCGGGGAGCTGCCTGCCCCAGCACACTGCGCTACCAGGACGTTCCTCGGGCCTGCTAGCACTGCTCCTGCCTTCTAGATATTTCCCCAGGATTTGCCTTGGCACACAGATTGCACTGCTAGTGCGTTCTTTTAATCTACAGTTTCGTAGATCAGAGCATTATACTTAACCTTATCTCTCCCTTTTGGCCTCATTACCATCGATGATATTCAAAATGCGCATATTATCCCATACCCTTAATTACTTTTCCTTGTCTACCTTTAATAAAAATTGTTTCATCTCAAATACAAAGCAGTTCTATTTGAGCACAATCAAAAATAATTTTCTTGATTTCTCCTCAGTCTAATATTTAATGAGCTAATTAAACCTCAATTCCATATCATAAAATACTTCTAATTTTAGAACTCAGTTTGATAATTCTTAACTGTGAAATTTTCTGGTAAATAGGAGCCACACATCTGAGTAAGCCTTTGAAGTGTTCTGCTCTCCACAGTCTTGTTTCCTTCGCCTTTCTTAGGTATGTGAGCTCTGCTTTTGAATCCCGTGTCACGACTGTCACAGCTCCTCTCCTATGGTTTCCACAATAAATGAGGAGCAGTCCCAGCTTTCTTGTGAAGATCCCAAACCGTCCTGGAACGCCTCCAAGGCGCTGGGCCGGGCAGGAGAAGGCAGCGCGGGATCCGCGCTTCGGCGTCGCGGCGGGGCCCACGCCGAGCACGCGGCCAGGCCGCGCGCGGAGGCCTTCACTGGCACGGGCGTTCCGAATGCATTTATGGAGAGCAAGAGCAGTTCTCCACCGAACCGGGCCCGAGGCGTGTGTGCAACGAGCAGCTGCTGCTGCTCTGGACCGTGGAAAGCGCCCGGCGCAGGAGGGACGGGAGGCAGGAGCACCGGCACCGGCGTCACCGGCACCAGCAGAGCGGAGCCACCCGCGCCCTCTCCGGAGCCACCTGCTCTAACGCCGCACGGGTCCTCGGAAGCCTTCCCCGCTCCAGCAGGAAAACAGCAGGATAAACAGCGAGACCTTGGACTTTGCAGAACTCAGGCTTTGTTATGACCTGAATGACATCATGATGCAAACAAACATAACCAAAATGTTCCTCTGACAGGCTATCATTAACTCAAGGTCCCTGGCACTATTTTAGCATTAAAAAGGCAATAAAAAAGTATTTCAACTTGAGAACTCAGGAGATTTTTGTTTCAACAAGTTAACGCTGTCTAAAGCCTAATTTAAAGCAACAGCCTGAAGAGCTACATATCAGTTGTTAGAGGTGGCATTATCATCGTTTGGTAACATGCTGCAGTCAGTTTAAGATGCAAACATCTTCAAGAGAGGTTTTTAAGCTTAAGAAAGCTATGAAAAGAAAATAGAACCAAGTTAAAGAAGTAATTATGCTTCATTACAAGAGAGACAGTGAGGTGTCTGAAGCTGTCAAAGGGAGCTGCTCCTCTAGATACCATCTCTTCAAAATATAACTTTGAGTACTCAAACCTGCGTCACAAATTTGAAGGAGTGGGGAAAAAAGTGCAAGGAATGATGAACCCTGTATCTCTTTTACTAAAGATGAGAATGATGAGGAAAGAGAAGGGGAGACAGCTCACTTGCATTTATGTACATTATGTACTTTCAAGCACAGAAGTCCCTATGTATTCTCACTTACATTTTATGTAATGGAAACCACTTTGGGAAGGTACTGCCGATCCTTTAAGTTCTGCTAGAAACTCGGTAGCACTTTTTAGCAGAGTAAGTGCATTGCATAGCAATACTGCTGCCTGGGTATGTTAAAAAATACCTTAACATTTAAATCCTTCTCGTTGTTGATTGCTGGTATGTGTGTGATAAAACCCACTTCTCCTTCACAAGCCCCTTAGTGAGAATACAGCTTTTATAGCATCAGTTTGTGCATTCTGATTTATTAACTAATGCTAAAACACGGGCAGTCCCTTAAGGGGAGCCTCGGGGAACCTGAAGGAATCTCAGAGAACGTAACAGAACACAAGAAACCAGCCGTTTCAGCAGCTGATTATATTGATTGTAAAATAGGTATAAAATATAGAAATGATGTTCAACAGAAGGAGCGAGTTGTTGGTCGCTCATTTTGGAAACGCACATTGCCCCGGGCCGCTTGCAAGCCTCTTCCCGGTGCCCCTCTAGCTGTGCCAGACGGGAGCCACCAGCTGGACAAGGTCACGCGTTGGCCGTCCTGACTCAATCCCTCGTTCCTGGAGCCCCGGGACCACGAGGTGGCACCCACAGGCGTTCCCACAGCTCCTCTTCCTCCCCGGGGCCCATGGCAGCAGGCCTACGCGTCCGACCAAAACCCTTCTGGCAGGTGCAAACTGCTGGCCTTCCTGTTCAACGCTGTAACCACTATCTCAATCACACCCTTTTTCCCCTAGGGCGCAGTTTATTAAAAAGTAACGACAATAAGAACAAAAAACACACCCGCAGGACTCCTTATGACCAAAGCCACTGTTTTTCCAAGACCTTAAAATGGGTCCTCTTGCACTTCTTTCCCACTCCGCTTTCCTTCTCCCATCTTTTTACCACAGGAATGCACTTGTTTTCCACCACTCCCTTCTCAACCAAACCCCCGCTGACTTTCATAGTCATTTGCTTCACTGCAGCTAGGGGACATCCTCGATCAGGATGAATTCAGGCACAAAACTAACCTTCTTCACAGAGATCCCCGGTAAAAATGAGAAGAATGGGAACTTTGTTAGATGTTGCTTTCAAGATGCAATTTGGAGAATATAGTAGCGGGAGTTAAAAAGTCAACTTGGTTGCTCCCATGTGTAGAGCCTCGGGCACACAGGGCCCGTCAGGACAGCAACGCAGTGGCACTTGCCGCCCTGTGACGAGCCGGCTGTCCCTGCTGCAGGCTTTAGGCACGTGCTAGGCTTGGCCTTCTCGCAAGCTTTGCTGCAGTCTTGCAAATTGCCAAAGTTTATTCCTACAAAAAAAGGAGTTTATTCCAAAGTTTATTCCGCACCCACGGCGGCACTCGCACTGTAAATGCGACTCAAGAATGGAACAACAGTGGGTTCCTCCTGTTTGGTTTTCTAAAAGCATGCCTAAAAAAAAAAAAAAAAAAAAGGAAACACCATATTACTTACCAGTATGATATTTAGCGCGCACTCACAGCAGGACCCCTCACCCCTTAAAAATAATGAAAAGTTAAGGGAAAGATGGACAAAGAGATATTGATGGCAACCTGGTTTCTCCTCAGAAACATTCCAGGCGTTAGGCATTATGAATGCCTGAAATTCAAAAGTGTGAGGAATAGCACAAACAAAACATGGCTGCACTGAATCTAACCTAACACCCGTGTATTATTGTGCAACTTGCTACATTTTCGCTTCCTCTTGTTCGTGTATCGAGCTCTTTATGGTGACAAAGCAGGTGTCATAGAAGAAAGCAAAAGGAGAATTCAGTCAGGGACAAGATGTTTTTCCGCCACCATTAAGTTTCACTTTTTAAATATGTCAATCCTGATTTTAAGCCTAATTCTCTTAATTATTATTAGCTCTTATTATAGTTTAATAAAAACTATTGCTACAATGCAGTCTCACAGAAGCGCACATAGCCACACAAAACACGAGCAGTTCAAAAGGGCCACTTCTGGCATTTGCGTTTTACGTCACAACAAAAAGAGTAAAGAGTAAAGAGAGAGAAAGCAGTACAGAGTACGCTCATGTTGAGAGCCCCATACTGCTAAAACGCCCAAGAACTTGCTTTTATCCGCACTTCATTCGACACCTAAATACTTGTACGACATTGAAGACTGCTTTAGCATGAACAGTAACAGCTGCAGGTTTTTATTTCTCTCTTTGCTCCCAGGTTATGAACTCTTTGATTAACATGAAGCGAGACAGAAAACGGCTCAGTATTCATTTCTTCCTCTAAAAAAGTAAAACTCCACTCGAGCTGATCATTACGGGCTAATAAAAAGCACAGACAAAGCCAATGACTGCCCAGTGTTGCTTTATAGCAACCTGCCTCAGGAAATTATTAATGAAGCGTTAGGAGCTTGTGTACCACAGTAATCTGGCATGTGATTTATTGATAAACGCGCTCATTAAAAGCCGTATTCCATCGCTGTTTCCTGAGATCCTGAAGAGAGGCAGACACGACAGGGCTCACGGATCCCTAGTTACTCTGCTCCGTATTCGGTAGCAACGTCTGGCTGCGCACACAAATTCCCGAGCCAGATGGGATGAGCCGGCTGCAGCCTCCTCCCTCCGTGGGCTCCGCGCACCTCGGGCCAGGATACACATGCCCAGCAGCCCTTATTGCCCGGGAATTAAATGAACGTCCCAACAGCTGACACGTAGGGAAACTGGGAAGAACCCTTTCTTCCCAACCCCCAGATATGGAAGTGAAACGTAAATATTATTTATCATATTACCTAACATTCCTTGACAGACACACACACGATTACTATTTAATCTATGCTATCACTTTATTTATTGTATGTTTGAAGATGTGTTTATACACCTTTTAGTGAAACTGAGAGTTCTAGCTCCAATATTAACCACTGCTTGTCTAAGCAGCTCAAAACAAGATACTATTGCTTTTAAAAATGACATGCTACGTTCTCATCCAAAATGTAGGCAATGAACATTGAGACTAAATAAGAACTTCCTGAAAGAGAAAAAAAATTAAAATAAATAAAAGAACAAGTCAATCTAAGCCAAGAAATTACCTCAATAAACTGAATTGGAACAAACAAACACTTAGCACCCACATGCATTAAAATGTCAGAGTAAGCCACACACGAGCACACATAACTATAAATTTAAGTAATTAAAGACGATGTATAAGGTGACTGCTCCTAGAAGAAAATGTTGCACTGTTCAAGTTGCCGGTAAGGAAAGTAAATCTCCATTCTACTGTGAAGTATTTTTAAAAGTCCAGGTGAATCAAAACCGTTAGCAAGATCTCTTTTTTTTCTCTTTTTTCTTTTAAATAGCGAGCATGAGACCTCAGCTTTATGCAAGGGCAGTGTTCCACTGCTCCAACTCCAAAACAATATTCTTCATGGAAGTGTTGTGGATTGCAAAACTATCCCAAAAGGGAGCTATGGGCAACGTGCAGCTAACGGGCACCGCTGGACAGACCACAGTCCCACCACAAACAGCTCACAGTATTTGGTGATCTTATTGTGTTAAGAGTGGTAACGATACAGAAACACCCCTACTGTTCCAGCAAGCATTATCGTGACGCAGCACCTTCACATTGCCATTACACAGCACCATCTTTTCTGACTACTGAGAGGAATCACAGTTTTAAGATTCCCACTGAGAAATACGTACTTTAGGAACATGCTTTTTTTCTACTCAATAACTAGACAAAACTCCTACAAGCAGGATGATAATTCTGTAAATTGGATATAAATTTGAGAAACAGAGTTCTCCACTGTTATACTCAAGAGTACCAAGGTACATTAGGTAAGTCTCAATGTCCTTGCTTGAGAGGAAAGTTAATAAAGTTGCTCAGAAACTTAGTTGCCAGTTGTTTGTACTCAGGCTAAGGCACCTGCTTTGATTCCCATTTGTCTTCTTGCACATCCTGAGAATTAGATGTAAAAGAAACATTCCCAACAAGGAAAACATATCAAGATGGTTTTTCCCAGCATTTTATGCTACAAAGGGTTTAATATAATGCCTAGAAATGGTAAAGAGATTGTACTGATCTCTGAAACAGTCTCCTGGTGAAGACCCTTAACAGTAATGACATAACGATCCATCATGTGCTCAACCCTCTCTTCAGAAGAAGTGATGACGAGGCTGCAGCGACTCCTCCAACAAACACTGTCCACTTACCCTACCAACAAGTTCCACAAGAAAAAGAGCGAGTGCCTAGTAGGACACTTTAGAGAACTTAGAGTTTTGGACTCTGTAATCTGACTGTAGATCTGCAGTGTTCACAAGGGCCAGGTATGTTTGAACGTTCTCATTTTTGACACAAACTGTACGCACCAATGTGTACTAAAATGTGCCCACAAACACTTTGCCACTAGGAACGCCAAGGAAGCGAAGGGTGAGGACACTGCAGGCTGCACGAGCAGAACTGGAAATCACTTCTTATTGCAAGAGCCAAAGTGAGCATTCCTCCAAAACCAACCTGCCCTCCAAAGCCGTAGGGGCTCATGGTGACCGTGCCAGACGTCGCTGATGTCCCTCAGCCATCGCACAGAAACGCTGCCCATGCCCAGGACAGCGGCGCTCCCGCTGCCCGTTTCCTGAGCGCGTGCTCTTAAACACCCGGCTGACGGGATGCTGGATGTGTCACCGTCCAGAACAAGCTTTGTCCTGGAGCCCTGCGATACCTGCTGGACAAGAAACTCCTCAGCTGGCAGCAGGAAGGCAACGGAAGGAAACGTTCATTTTATTAGATACATATTAAAAATAAGCGTGCAACTCTAGAGAGGGTAGAATGCCTTAAAAATCTAGCAGAGAGATTAACCAGGAAAATGCCAGTGTGGCAGCCTGAGGATTTTATCACAGTTTGAAATGCGGGATGGAAATACACAGGGTGAGAAGAGCAAGGAAGGACACTGACAAAACTCTCTTGATTTTACTGATTTTACTTCCAAAGAAAATTCTGAAGGGTTTTTATTTAAAAAAAAAAAAAAATGGAGCCTGAAAGGCTATTTTGGTGTTTGAGATTTATACTATGAGAGTATAAATTGTCATAAATTAAGACTAGGTAAATGCTAATTTTATATACATCAAAAAAAAAAAAAAGATTTTATGATAACAATCTCATTACAAGAAAAGAAAGTAGGTCCGACAAGGATCCTTAGTCATTTTTTATAAAGTAGCACCAAATCATGGTGACTCCCAAGTTGAGTAGGACAAAACAAAAACTGTAATTCCAAGGCAATGGCATAAGGCTCCAGGGAACGTCCCAGACCTGCCTCCGCAGGCGCTGGGGAAGCCTGGACTGCAGAACCACCCCACATATTTATTTCTAACAAGCGTTTTAACTCACCTGCTCCCCTGGGCAGCGCAGAGGGACCGGCTGCACCTCCTGCCCAGGAAGCAGGTGCCTGGAGCCGGTGCTCGTTGGCTCTCAGGCACAAGGTTCTGCTTCACTCCCTGCTCTGCTAGAGCCAGGCAAACAGGAGAAGCGTCTCCAGATACCAGCCTGCCCATACAGCGTCAGACACGCTAGGTACTAATGAAGCCTTGAGATATTAAAATATAATGCCTCCCAGTACTGTTATTTTTTAAATACGAAATGTTTGCCAAAAACATGAATACAAACCTTTTAACCACTACAACCTGCACAGTACGATGCATCTGAGTCATTTTCTGGAGCTCCTCTTCGAATAAGTACAACGATACAGGAACGTTTCCCATGTAACAGTCACCATTTTCATGACTACAAGATCACGCCAAAACACGGCTCAGCAGCCGGTTATTTACCAGTGTATAAACACACAGATCAACCACGCACAGTTTACTGAGATCAATGCAAAACCTGCCCTGGGCAGTTATTGCATATTGCAATGATTTTGGCGCCTGAACAGTGATCCGAGGTGGCTGAGAGCAGAGCCGAGCAGAAACGGCCTCCAGAACGTGCCCCATGCCAGCCGACACCAGCCCCTTCCCCAGAGCTCACACGTGTGCCTGCATTGGCTTCTGCTGGCACCGAAGCACATAAAGAACCTCACAGAATGTGTTTGTCATATTAGTTACCTTCTTTTGCACTGTCCCTTTTCAGTACTCTCTGAAAAACATTGAGGTGGGTCACGGAGGTGTTGGGAGCCGATGCACCCCAAATAAGATGTTCCATGCTTACATTCGGTCCAACATCTTTTTTTGTTCAGTGCAGTTTTACTTATATCACGGCAGCTGCTGTTCTGCATTGTATGAACACAGCAAAGAGCCAAACCGTTCCTCTGTAATTAGTTCAGACACATTTAAATCCAGAGGGGAAGCTGGGTTTTCCCCTAGAACACTACAAAGTTCCATGACAGCAGTACAGTGCAATCATACTCAACAGAAAGGGACTCACTTATCTCGAAAAGAATCAAATTATACTGCTGAATCGTCCTCCAAATTCTCCGTTTCATTCTGAATGCACTGAAGAGTTTTTAAAAACTTTTGAAAATTTGTCATCTATAATATGAAAGACACTGGCAAAAAGAAAGTTTTGCTGAGGGCAAAATTTAGTCAAGACGATTGCAAAAACCTAATCCATACCTTTGAATTTGGAATGAATATCCATCACTTAAATGTCTTGTAAATGACCCCATTTGTTTACACGGCCCTGCAGCTTTTTATGATTTTTCCATAAAGAAGTTATTACATCCATTCCTTTTATTTTATTTTCGAGCATTTGAAGGAGCCCCCGAACCACAAGCGAGCGAAACCGGGTCTGCAGATGGAAGTGGCCTCATGTAATTCACCACCACTGCTGCAGCGGTCAGCAGACTTTCCCTTTGGAAATGCCATCTCTCCACACGTGGCAAAGGAATTTCCCGTGCCATAAGGCTTTGGAAACGCGTCGCTATGGTCTAGGAGCAGCGCTGGCTTCCAGGAGGAGCACGGAGCCACTCCGGCTACCTTAGTCCTGGCTGGTGGCCACCAGATGCTCACACGGAGGAGGAGAGCAGGGAAACCAAACATCTCAGATCTCCTATCTCTACCTTGCAGTGCTTCACAAAACTGAGCTTCCCAATGAACAGTTTTAGGATGAGGCAACTCAGCTTCCTCAGGAGATGATAGGCAATATGATGTGTTATTTCATAAATCAGTACCTTTGTGAGCAAACTCATCTTCTCTGCTATTAAACAAACAATACTTAGAAAGTGGCTGAGAGATTAACAGCTCTAGACTGACACACAAGATTTTGCAGAGAATATTTTTCCACAACAACTTACTCTTCAGATACAAGACTCCTGGTATTTTACACCTGGCCTTTTCCCTCACAGAAGCTTACTAGTTTGGCACATGTCGAAGTAAGTAATGGGTTTAAGATGCAGAACACTGAACACTACAATAAGAGTGCCAATCCTTTGCCTTTTATTGCCTGAACGTTGTTTCCATCTGATCTATCAGATTACAGGCCCAATCACCCACAGCATAATAACTGGCCTCCCCAAATATCTTTTTTATTTAATTTATTACTAATTCATAACATGACAGCAAAAGCAATGCAAAGAATTAAACATACAGGAAACACAGGCAGTCATTGTTTCCTATTCCCAAGACACTTTTACTTTTTCCTCAGACAGACTTAATATTTCAAGAAAAGTTGAGCAAAGGTGATAAGGGAGTTTAAATCCAGTATTTGAAAGTTATTCAGTGCCAGACATCCGCCTCTTGCAAGGCCTCCCTCACTTCCCTTTAGCAGCATTTTTGGGAGTTGTAGAGAAGTTAAAATGGTAGCTAACAAGTAGCAATATTGTTCACGTAGAAAAGAGTACTTAAACTCACATTGTTTATATATACACACACATATACAGGGGTTCTACTTTGCAGCAGTGACCGAGTGCATCACCCCAGAACGGAGCCTGTGCTCAGACCCTGGTATTCAGAGGAAGAGTCTTCACCTGGTCCTTCATCTGCCGGTATTCTGAATCAGAGCACCGCTTGCACTGCAAAGAAAATAGTACAAAGGTGCCCCAAGGGGAGCTATGCGAGGACACCACTACTTTAAAACAAGTAATAATCAGTTTTAACAAACTCAAGGAACAATTTCAGTGTTGCTGAGACTTCAGAGGAATAAAGGAAGAGAGGTATTGACAGCCTAGGGGAATCTCATCTGGGTTTATTATGATATCTCCAATGAATTTGCCATGAAGTGCAAGGTTAATGACTAATTCATGAGGACTGATTCACAAAAAGGCACGTTGCCACCGCACGTGCATTGGGAAGGTGTTCCTGGCTTCTCCCTTGCCGCTCTCCTGCTCTCACTGCTGGAGAAGGATGCAGCTTCATCGTCAACAACCTTTGGACACAGACTCACTGCACGCACAAATGCTGGGCTTGCCCGTACCATGGAGGACCCCAAAAAAGTGATGATCGCAGAGTTAACTTCTGCAGTCTCCAAGCAGCCAGCTTGAGTGAGAGCAGCCAGCAGGGACAGAACAACCCAGCCGCTCCGAGAGACGGAATCGAGCAGCTCATGGGGCTTTTTTAACGTGTCCCCAGCCCCGCTCGGGCTCTCGCCGGCGGGTGCAGGCGGCCACGGCCGTGCTCGGGTAGCGCAGAACGGCCTCCTTTAAACACCCGACCAGTTTACATGGAAACAAACCGCGTTATGAAACCACGCAAAGGCAAGACCGTACACGCGCCTGGCAAGGAGGAAGATCACATTAAAAAAATACGCTTAGCATTCGCTGCAGGATCACAAAATTGGGAGCAAATCAACCTGGGGTAACACTGGGGATAAGTTTAGAAAATCTCCTGACAAGAATGTTTAGAGGACAGGATCAGAAGACGGATGAACACCGGCTATGACTTCCATGGATGGAGACATGGATAAATTTTCCAGACGTTGTCACCTTAAAATAACAACCAACTCTCTAAATAAGCCTCTGGAAAACGTGAAGTTTATATTTTGATTTCATAGTAGCATATTATGATTTTTCATTTACCTGCTTGAAAAAGTACTCAGATTCAAACAAAAGCTGCAAAAGTTTTTCCAGCAGGGACTGATAGCACTGAGTAAGTTTTAATGTATAATTCATTTCTCAGAAATTCCAAATCAGCTAAGCACATACAGATACATAAATATTATTAAAATAATTGTGTTTCTACATGCTAGTTCTAATCATCTGTTATTGTGTAACTTTCTCTAGGTCCTACATATTTCTCCTGAAAAATACTTATATATAGGCCAGTTCCTAGCAAGCCACTGAGCATTTTGCAAGATACACATTTTATGACTAAAAAGCAAAAACACAGCTGTCCATACTAAAGTATTGAGCTATAAGGGAACTGAATGCAGCCAACTGTAGGGAAACGGAGCTTGCACAGTGTGTTCCCTCTGCTAATCGGGAACTACGAGACGGAGCTTTAGGGACATCCACCCAACAGCGCCGCACAAACCCCGCTCTGCTCTAATGCAGAAGCCCTGCTCTAGGAAGCTAAGCTCTACTTTGCTATTACTTGTTGACTAGGTGATAATTAGATTCTAAAGGTCCAGATTAAGTCTTGTATGTATAAAAGACAGCATGTTTATATGAAGGCAAAGTTCAAAACAACACCTTGGTATTAGAGCTGTCAGTTGCTCAGGCATGCACTGTGTCTTGTCCAATATTAAAACACACGGAAAAACAAGGCACAAAGCCTTAAACTCTGATCTTCAAACCTAATAGGAAAAAGTTACTGCAAAAAACAACAGATTCTCCCTTAAGTTCCATTCAAGATGTTTAACAGGGAAACAAGAAGGCTGGTAACCTAAGTATCTGGGTAAGTGGGAAATGTTCCAGGCTTTTTAGACCCTTACCTTTCCCTAGGAGAAAACAACTGAGAGAAGCAGCAGGACTAAAGGAAGAGGGTCAAGTTGCTCACTGGTAGACACTCTGCTGGAAGTCAATTACAAAGGCAAGAAAGGTTTTAAAAACTTTTCTTGCATTGCAATTTATTGCAGTGCTGAAAAACTTTCCTAATTCACCATGACTTTTGCTTAGAAGCAAAAGAGGATGAGGTACAACTCTACACTTTCCAGGAAAGGGGTGTTAAAATGTTTCAAAACAAGCTTCGGACTAAACAAAAACAGACTAGATTTCAGAAGAATTGCATCGAGTTCCTGTCAAATTTCCTTTTACACGCCCAACATTCACATGTTGTACTTCTGTGTCTTCTCAGAAGGAAGCAAAGCTGCTGCCCAGCCCGAGTCCCCAGCGCCAGCACTGAAGCCGCAGCTACAGGCCGGGGCTTCCAGCGCTCTGCTGCTCTCCCGACATCACTCTGCCAACACAACACTGCACTTGAAGCAAGGGAAATGCTGACATGTTAATCCTAACGAGTCGGATGTGTTGCATCACTTGGACATCTACAGGTTCTTTCGGGCGCTGGGAAGCGAGTTAAATGCACCTGAGCAAAAAGCATTTCTGCCCCGTGGTTTTGTCCCCAGGCCGGTGGCCTGCAGGCTCCCTGTGAACACACACAAGGGTCCTCCACGCAGGAGGCTGCCCCTTAGCACCGCCACCCAACGCCATCCGCATGCGCTGGGTTTTCCCAAGGACAGCCCCGGACAGGCACGTGTCAGGATCCAGCTCGAGGGACGTGGCTTTGCTTGGGTTTAAGCAGTTTTAGTCTTCCCCATTTCAAAAGATTTAAGAAATACATTATGAAGTGATCTGTCAGCAAAGCTGTGAACTATTAAGAGTTTCCATTTATAAGGGGTGAGAGGAAACCACAAATGACTAAGTATGTATCCAAAGGCTGGTATGTTACCTGTGCTATGGAAATGACAGATAAATGCTCCAGTTTTGCACAAGTTACTTCACTGACCTCATTCAGTGCCATTCGCACTTGCAGCTGACTGCAGGAGAACTGGTTTATGTAGCCAGTTGGTTCAGGTGGACTGACCTAGGGTGGTTGGCCTTTTCCAGGCATTCATTACCACACCTCAGATGTACCAGATAAGCCGTACACATCAATGCTAACGGCACCTGGCTAGTTTTTCCATTATTTTATATAAAGACATTCTCATATTTCTCACAGAAATCACACACCCGATTTCTGTAGCTTAGGAGAGCTAATTTTGAGCATTTATTACATGTTTACCCATGATATCGAAGAAAACGGAACTCAGATACTCTAGATTCTCCTGTCATTTCACATTGTGACCAAATCTAGATTAATAATATCACATAGGCAGGTACTCTCATGTAATGTGAATGTCTTAACTCTAGTGGCCTAAATCATGAATAGCCACTGAAACTGCATAAACAGGAAGAAGCACTTACTTTAAAAATGGTATTCAAAAGCAGAAGGAAAAGTAGCAAGACCTTTCATAGAAAAAAAAAAAACAGCAAATCATGCAAGTAATCAAATTCACCAGGCAAGAGAACATGAGGGCTTTGTCCCACCCTCAAAAAAGAGGGAACATTTTTTTCCTGACCCTTACTTCAAGGTGGAAAAAAGCTGTAATAAACATATCAAGCAGTCCTGAAAGAACTGACAATGCCTGCTAAGTGCAAAAGCCCCATTCAAGCATAATCTAAACTATGGAACTAAAATCCCTCCAGATTACTAGGCACACCATCTACTGCTACTTCAGTTTAAAAAAAAAAAAAAAAGTCACAGACTACTTTGATCCTCCAAACGAAAAACTTGTATTTATCTTTACTGTTTCTATTTGTAATTCAACTCAATAAATACTTGAGAAAAATATTTGTAATCTCTCGCTGTCATAGTTTATAAATATACCTCTCCTTAGAGAAAATCTGACTAGAATAGAGGGCCAACAGAAACAAGGGGAGAGTTTTAAGTGGTTTTGAATGAAACTCTACTGGCCCTGCAGCAACCATCACACTAAATTCCTATGAGGTAGCAGCAAAACAGTGTTCTAAGAATGTTTTATTTATGATTACAAAGAAATATTTACACTAGGAAATCACTACACTACCTAAAATGACACCCACTATGCAACAGAGAGAGCTCCTCGTGTCTGCCTTTAGTAAATAAGGCAAGTTGGGTCAAATTTTAATTCTGAAGTTAACAATTTTTTAATTAATCAATAAAATAGCTCTAGCTATGAAACAAAAAAATCCGGAGGCCCATGTTCACCTTTTGTCACACAAAAATCCCACTGACTTAATAAGTGGTCATAGGCATCTTGAGTGTTACCTCGATCCAGAGGTACGGTGGTACAGCTGAGTAACACCGTAATTCCATTCCAGAGCAAAACTTCGTGGCCATTTAGCAGCTTCACAAGTCAAAGCAGGATTTTGACTGCAGACTGTGTGAATGAAAACTCTCCCCCTCTCCTGACCAGAGCTGGCTTGGCATGCCAACAGCTACATCTCGTACGCAAAACTCCGGGGAGTTCTAACCTGCCTCTAGCTAAACGCTGTACAACCTTCAGATTGCAGCAGAGTGTAAAAATCACTCTAATTAAATCAAGTAAGAACTCGTTTGACCAGTGTTACTGATCCCCCAAATAGTTAAAATAAGTTAAGAAAAGTCAGGGGTTCATAGTTAGCTGTACTTAAACTTGTCTTTATTATTTTAAAGCAAGTTTAGCATTTGTGCAACTAGAAAGCCGATTTCAAGTCGACATCAGTCCCGAAGCCCAGTGTAGTGAGGTACAAACCAGCACAGAATGCAGCCCAGGACACTAGTTTTCTCCGGGTAAGACCTAGTGACTCCATCTTCCAGCATGCCAGACTGCACCGAAAACCAGCTGGAGCTTGACCTGAAGCAGCTGCATTTCTGCCGCACGCAAACAGAGCGGAGCACATAGTGTCACACACGCTTAGACCAACGTATATCAGCACGGCCTGCGTGCCGGCTGGGCTGCCCTCCAGGCGCTGCAGTCGCAGCGCGGGGCCGCGGTGCCCTTGTAAGGCCCAGCCCGGCGCTGCACGAGGAGCCTCCCCTGGCAGGCTGACAACAGCCCTGCTCCCTGCCCGCGGGATCCAGCGCTGCTCATTCCGTGTGCGCCAGGATGCTCCGCGTGTTCACCGTGCGAATGCAACAGCAGGAACGGAACAACACGCGTTTCTAGTGCATTAGTGCTAAAGCGCGTTTTTGCCAAAACCGGGTGCCCTAAAGCCTCTAAAAGTCGGCTAAACTGGGAAGGAGTAGAAAGGGAGTGTTTCTCTTCTGCAGAGTACATAATTTCCTACCCTGTGCACAGAGTCTGATTGGTTTCCTGTCAGAATAGCTGGGTTTCTGAGTCTTTTGATCACTTTCCTTGGGCCCTTCACAGCTGCTCTGATTAGAGATTGATCCCTGCCCCGCTCTTTGATCAGCAGCTCTGGCAGTCTGCAGGTGCCATATATCATCACGTTAGCAAGCCACAGCAGCAGTAATCTCTCCTGCTAAATTTGATAGCATATTACATATTCTTCTAACTCATAATGCTTGCAAAGCCTCTAAATCTTTACTTTCTATTAAAAGATAGAGCATAGATTACTTTTATCAAGAGAGTCCCGAGTTCAAAGCTGAAAGAACTGAACTAGCCTTGAATCTGCATTTTTTGCTTTACTTTATGATAGTGCACAGGAGCTCGGGAGCTCTCAGCTTGTCCTTTTGTGTTGGGTTGTGCCCAGGGAGAAATCTCATTCCAGCTGACGTGCAAACCAGTAAAATATTTTTCCTTACATTAAGCACCACAGTTTCCATGAATACATGCAAACAGCCCTAATTCTAGATATTCCACACTAAGCACAGTTTCATGCAGTATATAGTGTTTCAGTTCGTAAAATATTCTTTAAAATGACTTCATAACGACAGATCAAGAGGAAAGGCGCTTAGAAATCTGAATAATGTAAATCATATGGAGTTCAGAGGCTAAGCAAATTACACACCCCGAAGCTGCCCCTGCTGCATGAAAGGAGCCTTTCTGCAGCGCGGCGCAGCCCCGGCCCAGGGGAGCTCGCCCTGGAGAGCTTTCCAAACAGTTCAGGTACACTTTAAAGTTGAAAGTCATTCTCATTTCCTCTGCAGGATTAGCTCGTTTCCAGCCCGCACAAAACGGCTCTCAGCGAGGAGACACAAAAACCCACGCCGCGAGCAGAAAATAAACGCGCGGGGGGGCTCCGCGCCGCGGCCCCGTCCCGCGGCCCCGTCCCGCGGCCCTTACCGTTGTGCTCCTTGGCGAACGGGAACTTGCTGCCCAGCTCGGACTCGGCGGCGGCGCCGCGGCCGGCCGGGCCGCACGTCAGCACGAGCAGCGCCACGAGGAGCATCGGGCCGGCGGGGCGCGCGGCTCGCGCGCGGCGGCACTCGCGGAGCTCTCAGGGGCGCCGCGCTGCGCCGCGGCGGCGGAGGCAGCACTGAGCCCGCGCTGGCAGCACACAACCGCAGGGTAGTTTCCACATAATCCCATCCAAAACTTTTTCCTAGAGCCTTTTTCTGCGTCTGCAGGTTTTGTTTTCCTCTGGCTTGTTCCCCCCCGCCGCCCCGCTCTCTCCCTCTCGGATCAAAGCGCAGCCTGGCCCCGGCCCAGCTTCCCGAGGACTCGACGAGGCGGGGGCGAGCGGGCCCTGCTGCCGCGGACGGGCGCGCACCTGTCAGCGGAGGCCGGGCCGGCCGCGCGCGCGGAGGCCGGCCCGGGGGACGGCCCGGGGGAGGCGGCCGCGCGGAGGCCGCGGAGCTGCCGCCCTCGGGCCGCGCCTCGCGCCTCCCCGGCCGCCGCGGGCCCCGGCGGGGCTGCCCCCGCTCCCGGCCCGCACCTGGCCGGAGCGTTTGCGCCGCCACGAGTTTTCGCTCGGGGAGAAGTTATTGGGAAGGGGCCGGGCTGCCGCTGCCGCCGCCCGGCTGCCTGCGCGCTCTGCCCGCGGCACCGCGCTCCGAACGGCCTTTCCCAGGACCCCTCTTCTGGCTCCCGAAACTCCTCCCTTCTGGCTCCGCCGGCTCCCGAGCGCTCGCGCCGGGCTCGGCCCTTCCCGGCGCGGCCGGCGCGGGGGAGAGAGCAGGGAGGAAGGGACAGAGGGAGGGAGGGAGGGAGCAGCCGGTGCCGCGCGTTGGGCGCCGTTGAGTGGCCGTTAGGCGCCCATTGGCCTGGAGGCGGGGGCGGCCGTTGGGATGGGGGGGCGGCCGTTGGGCTGGGGTGCAACCGTTGGGTGGCTGTTGGGTGGCCGTTGGGCCGGGGGGGCGGCCGTTGAGTGGCCGTTGAGTGGCCATTGGGCTGGAGGCGGCGGTGCCTGTTGAGTGGCCGTTGGGCTGGGGGGGTGCCCATTGGACTGGGGGGCGCCCGTTGGGTGGCCATTGGGCAGCTGTTGGGTGGCCGTTGGGCTTGGGGGTGTCCACTGGGTGGCCTTTGGGTGGCCATTGGGTGGCCATTGGGCTGGGGGGAGGCCGTTGGGCGGCTGCTGGGCTGGGGGGGCGCCCGTTGGGTGGCCATTGGGCACCTGTTGGGTGGCTGTTGGGTGGCCATTGGGCTGGAGGATGCCTGTTGGGTGGCTGTTGGGTGGCCGTTGGGCTGGGGGACACCCATTGGGTGGCCGTTGGGTGGCCGGTGGGCTGGGGGCCGCCCGTTGGGCAGCTGTTGGGTGGCCGTTGGGCTGGGGGACACGCGTTGGGCAGCTGTTGGGTGGCCGTTGGGCTGGGGGACACCCATTGGGTGGCCGTTGGGTGGCCGTTGAGCTGGGGGACACCCGTTGGGCAGCTGTTGGGTGGCCGTTGAGCTGGGGGACACCCATTGGGTGGCCGTTGGGTGGCCGTTGAGCTGGGGGACACCCGTTGGGCAGCTGTTGGGTGGCCGTTGAGCTGGGGGACACCCGTTGGGCAGCTGTTGGGTGGCCGTTGGGCTGGGGGACACCCGTTGGGCAGCTGTTGGGTGGCCGTTGAGCTGGGGGACACCCGTTGGGCAGCTGTTGGGTGGCCGTTGGGCGCCCCTTGGGCTGGGGTGCAGCCGCGGCAGGTGCGGTGGCGCGGGGGTCCCGGCGAGGCCGGAGCCCTGCCGGCCGCCTGGGCCTCGTGCTCGCTCCCCAGCGCTTGTTTGCCCTTGCTCAAGGGCTGCGCGGCCCTCGGGGTGTGAACGGCCTCCCTGCGCTTCCTCCGGCAGTCCCAGCTGAGCGTGCGGAGGGAAGCATCCTCCAGGAGCTGCAGGGAGGCCTGCAAGGACCGGCGCTGAGCAGCAGCCATCGGGATAACGACGTGTTCAGACTCATTTGCGAGAGCCACGATCAACTTTCCGAGCTGTTGGGAAGGGAGTTTGAGCCCATCGCAGCGTGACGGGGTCTGGGTAACGAGACCGAGCACCAGCTAAATAGCGGGAGCGTGTGGGGAGTGATGGGGAGGATGAACCTTTCTCCTCGCTGAGAGATTTCAGGGGTGAAAATCCGCGTGGGTGAGGCCGGACAAGAAGGCAGTCTGCCCTGGGTAAGCTTGTCCGTTCTCCAAGGATTCCTCACCCCCGATCTAGCTCTTCTACCTTCTCCTCAGCCAAAGCAGCCCTCAAGAAATGATAAACTCCCCTCTGTTCTCAACATGTGACGTATTCTAGCAACAACCGAAAGCTTCTATCCAAGCTAAACTGTGTTTTGAATGACAAACATGGAACATACTGCAATCCTGCCCTTAGAGAGTTTGAAGCAAGCAAGCTACTGAAGAAAGCAGACTGTGTGTTTATTATTTTACTGTTATTATTTACTATTTGTTGCTTTTTGTCTTTGTTTTTTTAAATGATGGGAAAATTAAAATATACTACTCAGATCTTTTACCTTGAGGATAACAAGCTGTGTTTTCTTGCAATCAAGTAAATTAAGTACTGCACTGTAGCTTAACTTCCATTTCTTGAGATCTTTTTAGAGGGCTCTTTGTGTTTAAGGAAATGGTTGACAAGTTTCTGGGCCTATATGATGTCTCAAATTTTGATGTCTCAAAAGCTAAAACAGCCAACGTCTTCTATAGCTTTATAGAAAATCTAGGCTGCATCAGACCAGTGTTTGATCTGGCTTCCTGGCTCTGACATTTCAAAGGAAAATGCAAGAAACCCCATAGTGGATGAATATGGAATAACACTATCTATCTGGAGAGGGAGCTTTTATTCTTAATCTTCAGTAATTACAGATCAGAGTATATTTTTGAGCACAAGAATCTACATCTCTTTCAAAAATGCTTTGTTTTTAAACCCATACAAAAGATTGTGTGTGTTAATACATAGTTGCCTATAAAAGTCCGATCTTCTCTGAAATTCACACTAAGCATTTATTACCAGATATCTGCACTTATGTTTTATTTTGTACTTTTCAGTTTCATCGGGTATTTTTATGTGCTTGAAGTAGGATAATAGGTTAATATAAACAGTTGAACTTCTCTGTTAATTTTCCATATTGCAACCTTATCACATCCCTTTCAAACCAGGCATATTTCCTATGCTTCCCATCTAAGCATTTCTTCATGCCATCTTTTTGTGCTATGTTTTATTTGGGGCAGGACAACCAACATGCCATATTGCAGGTGAAGGCTGGAGTACATGATTTAAGTAGATTATTTATCCATAATAGGTATTGCAACCTGCACACAGCCTCTACTCCTAACTTTTCTCCACGCTCAGAAGTGCACTTGGGTCTTCTTTGTATTTTGTATTCCAGTGTATTACCATGCCCCATCTCTTCTCACAACCACTTACATTTTGCAGTCTTTTTGATGGTGTTGTAGTACTTTGAATCTTCAAGGATTTTTAATATAGTTATTCAATTGTGTATAAAGTATTTTTTAAGTTTGAATATTACAACAGCCATTTCTACATTAACTGTCATCTTCAAATAGTCTGAGAGATGTAATTTGTTCTACAGAATAGCAACCATGATTTGTCCCTGTCAAATATTTTATAATTCTTTTTTTCATTATCATTTAGAATTTTACAAATGATTTTTTCTTTTACTGAAATAAAATTCTAATTATCTAGATTGCCCCAGAAGAATTTGTTTTGCACCAATTCCATAAATAATGTTACTGAGAACGAGTGCCAAGAGAAAACAATGGGAATTTATCCTTTCGGGACTCCAGGGTCTTGCTGTGATGGCGAGCAGTCTTTTTATCACAGAACTATAAAAATCATTGAAACAAAGAAAGCTTTCTTTGTGATTACTATTATTAGCTTAATGAATTACTGGAGTGGCCTGGCTTTGGTGAGGAGCAGAGTTCATATTCTGTCCTTTATGAGTTGAGTTATGAGCCGAAGGGAAATGCTTCCGAAATAGCGTAACTGCACAAATACAATCAATCCTACCAAATCAGGTCTCACAAAAGTTAGAATTAGGCATTTCATACCTGTTTGCAGAATTAAGACCCACTGTTAAGTAAAGAAGTTGATCCTTTTGTCTTCCCACTCCTTGTCTCACTTCTTATCAGGAATTAAAAGTACCAATTGATAAATACACCTGTATATTCTTTGTGAAATCATATCAAAGAAAAATGAGCATTTTGCAAAATTTAGCATGTAATTTAAAATTGCTAAACTGATCATCCAGACACACAGACAAATGTCTGCTTTTATGCTAGGTTCTCTTGGTTTCAGTGTCATTACAAATAAACTTTACTGCTGGCATAAGAGTGTTGAGGTTTAAATGGTTATGTTCATGTTATGGAATTATTTTTAATTGTCTAAAGAAGTCTTTAAATACTTAATATTTGAATACTGTGTTTGTAAAAAATCTTTTATGGATGTGTGATAAAGTGCATGAACCAATACTGCAGTAGACGCTAATTGTGTTTAAGAAGAGCAACAAAACAATATTCTGCTCTCATGATCACCAAGCAATAGAAGATGTTTGTACAAATAAACACGATTCGTCTAAACTCACTAATGTCAGATAAAGAGACTTCTTACCGAGTCGCATGGAAAATCTGAGTCTTACATGAGCAAGCACTCTTGTAAGGGAGGTAGCGCTAAACATAGTGCAGTGGATTTATGTGGGTATTATTCTTTTAATAAATAAAAAGAAGTATCCAATTTATATCCTGGGAGATACGTGAAGGCAGCCAGGCTAATCTATCCTTTCTACCACAAAAATAACTAGCTCGTTATTTCTGTGTTTTGGAATCAGTCCTTTACTAGATAGTTCACAGAATGTGCACTGTCCCTTCAGAGTCCAAAACGGAGAATGCTGCTCCTTGAGGAACACTGCAAAACTGCAAGTGACAATGCCACATTATTTACCATTAAGCAGTGGAAAACTAACGGATTATGTTATGAAGCTTTCACCCTCAAAAATTATCATTGGTAGCAGTTACATGTTCCCTTTAATCACCTGCTTCATTGTAGTATTTCGGCTTTTTTGTTCATTTCCTTTTGAATTTGTGTGCAAATTGAAGGCTTGTGATGCAGTTCCTATGTAACATTCTAAAACATAATGAGAAAAATGAATGAAGTTCAAGGAGGCTCCAGCTAGGCTTATGATGATTGTGAATGCGGGCTGCTCAGACACAACCAAATAAAAAGGGGGCTCGGAAGGAGATTGGGTCACTTGGACCACAAGTTAGGAAGGCTGCATTTATTTCTCTTTCAAAATACTAAAATGAGTCTTGTGACTTGAGACTTGTGACACCTGAAGATAAATATTTGAACATCTACTTCTAAACACGTTGAGGTTGTTGGGCTCAGTGTTGCGTAGCTTAAGCAATCATTTTCCAGAATGACTCAAACGTTTGAGAGCCGAAGTCCTTGTAGTACAATTGTATGATTCACACCTATTAACACCGAGATTAAAACAGCCCCATTTAGATTTTAACTATTTGGTTAACTGCACTCACGTAGTCCAAGCTACATGCAAACCCAACTCCACGGAGGCTGCAGGAGCTACCAGCAGCAACAACAAGGAGGGCAGCCCACGAGAGGTGTCCCAAACTATTGAACACCATGCGAGGCGCTTCTGGTACCTGCTGGCTCCTCTGGGCTTTGATGGGCTCCCAAAGCCAATGGGTAGAAGGTGGAAATCAAAACATCTCTTCTTTTCCCTTATGCCTTTGGAGCAGAAAGCTGCCAGCGATCCCTTGACTCAGCCTGCAGTTCTGATGCCCTTTGTATTTAAACAGAATATACTCTTAATAATATGCTTGAGATGCTTGAGAACATGAAGAACTATGGTGAACATTGGTAGATCCTCACAGGCACATGTAAATGTTTTTTTTATTTATGACTACCTGTGTGACTTCGTACCAGAACTGCTAAAAGTTTGCTGGATGTTTTATAATCAGATGCCAGCAATTATGAGACCAATAACGTCCTTGATTCCATCAATATCCTGTTGTGAACAGATGAAGGTGGCATCAGACACGTCCACATCAGCTCTAAATATTTAGTGAGTTCCAAAGAGAGCTCTGCTCTCCCTGCACGTCTCCTTCCCACGAGCACTGTAGGACACAGGTGGGCAATCACAAGTTGGGGTTGTGTTTCCAGGCCTTCCTCGCTATTCCAACAATCCCTAAGTGTCACATAGCTGGAAAGCAGGAGCGCCGTCTGCAGATTCAGTAAAACTAGGCATACTTTGCATTATTAATAACACATGTAGATATACACAGATTATTTCATACACTGATAAACACCATTTACTATTTTTAAGGTGTTTTTCATTTTAATACTGAAATGTTTCTAAACTAAGTGAATTTCTAAGTCCATGAACATTCTAGTGGCTTTGAAACTGCTATTCAGAGAAAAGAAGCTGAAGGGATTTTTGGCATAGTGGCATCATTTTGTTATCATTATTTATAATATACCTAGCAATTAATGCAGACCATGCAGACCATGCATCCAATACAGATACCAAGATCAGTCCTGTTAGCTGTCAATTGGAGTATTTACATTTATTGACTTTGGAACAGAAAAAGGCCATTGCTTGATCTACTTTGAGGCTATGATATTTTTAATTTGCTAAAGGATTGTACTAATATTAACAATTCTGAATAGTGAATATTTTTAATTGAACTACAGTTTTTATACACCTGTGGAATTTTGGTTTAAATCTTCTGGCATTCCATGCTGTGCAGAGCAGGAGTATTGCTGAGGGAGTTACATAATTACGAGCCTTCCTTTAAGTTCAAATGCAGCAAAAGAGAACAGAAATCACATTGACAGCACCAGCCTTGCAAGAACACTGTCTTTAGGCTGAATGGAGATTAGATTTAGCTTGGGAAATAAAATCCATCTAAGATATTAGATGGAAGCAAGTCCATAAGTTAGAGGAATGCCATAAATCTGAAATGAGAAGTAGGGCACTGCATAGCAGCTACAAATGCCCAGGAAAGATATGACGCTGGAATTCAGGGGTTTATACTGGGACCTGGGGAGCATGTGCTTGCAGTGAGCATGGCCTGCCTGCCCTCCCTAGCCTCAGCGCTATCACAATACATTTCCTTTCATTTTTCCTAGTCATATTTCTTCCCTAACACGGAGTCTTCTACCTTTCATCTTCTCAATTAGCTAGCTAAAATTTGTACTCCACTAATTATTTAATTAAAGTTTTCGCCTCCTCATCTTACATCTTACACCCACACTTGGTTCTAAGCACTAATCCATCTCACTGTCCTCATTACTGCTTCTCCCGTGCTTCCCAGTATCAGATTCATCTCCTCTTTATATTTTCCTCCGTCTTAATTCCAATCAGGGTTTGCTTACCAGGGAAGACATCTTTTTTTTTTTCCCATTAGTATCTCATGAAATGAGTTTCCCACAGTTTTGCCTCCCCTGTTGACTGGACTACACCACTGATGTATTCCACTTTTATACTACTGGTCCATTGGAGACAGACTAAAGGAGATGATCAGTAGATCTAAACCGTTACTGCTGCAAACCCAGCATCCACACTATGTGCAGTTCAACCTCTGGATGGTTAGCTCTGTCCTCAAGGAGTTTTGGATCTTTCAGCGCAGTTTCATAAGCAAGTTAGCGTTTTCCAAGACAATTCCGAGATGCCAACGTGCACGGCAGAGGACGCGTGCTCCTGCTCCAGCCCCGGGGCTGCAGGGCAAGGGCAAAGTTTTATTCAGCCCATCGGAGCTTTCCCAGAGAAGAGAGAAGGAACTTGCAAAGAACTGATCTGCTAAAAGTAAGACTTTACTTGTCACTTGCAAACTGTAATTTTTCAATTATCCTGAATTTGAGCAATTTATGTAAAAATAGCAGTAGACACATTTGACAAAACAGTTAATTCTCCTCTCCAATACCTGGGTTCAGTGGAAACTATTTTAAGAAAGCTTTAACATGAGGGGCATAGAAAATCAGGAACACTAAGTTTCCCATCAGTTGCCTCCTTCACAGAACTAGCTGAATTATTTTGGGAGAAATAAGAATCACTATGGGGGAAAACGACTTTCAACCAATGCAATTTTCCAAGAAATATGTCTTATATAATGTCAAACCATCTTAATAGATTGTGTCAGAGTATATTACATAGTACTAATATTTTTAGAATTATTAAATAGCTTTTATTTAATTCCTTAATCATTAATATATATAAAAAGCATGTATGGACTCTACATGGATTTCTTAAGGACAAAATACTATTGCCCAGGGCTTTGAGACTTCATTCTACCTGCTTCCTTCTATCCTTTCCTGCATAAGTATAGGTGGAAGAATTTTTGCAGATTTTTAATTAATTGGAGAAATCTGACATACAGAAGAGCAGTTGAATTTTTGCTTAGATATTCAGTGGCTGCCCTGTAGAAGAACCTTGGAAAAAAAGCATTTTTGTGTTAATATTTTAAATCATACATTTGTTTTTGTATCTGGAAATCCAGGTAATGCTGCAGGGAATCGAGGACTGCCAGTTGGACAGGATTATAAAGAATGTGCCAGTGTTACATTATTCAGACCAGTAAATTCTTATTGTTATTTCTTTGCCAATCCATTGAATGGAAATATACTACAAAAGAAAATAATATTGAAGCTTTTTCCAGTAATTCTTCAAAGCTATCCCACCATTAATCACTGGATTTCATGCCATGCAGTTAAGAATGCAGAGTATTCCGAAATATTGCCAACATTTTTCTTTATTGATCAGCCACCGGCATCAAATCACAGTATCTTATTCCCGCAGCACCGTGAAAAAAGAGGAGCTTCAGCATCACTACCATCTGGATCACAGATCATCTCATAAAATGTGCTCGGGTTGACAGTAGGTCTTTGCAGTACTTATTTGGTATTGTGTTTCTGATACTGTTACATGTCCTGCCTTGTCACAATCTATTTTGAGAAGAATACCACTCCATTACAGTCCAAACTTATAAAAACGTGAGTATTGAAACTGTAATTCCCTAGTGCTTTCTCGGGATGTTAGTCTCAAAAACCTGCAATTTAACCAGGTGCTGAAGGTGACAAACTTGTCAGTGTCTTTTTGGAGAATTTACCTTCAGTTTGGAAAGCACTTCAGCAATGCCCAAAAGTGAATCGTGTATTTTGAAGAAGCCTTTAATCAATTCAAAATATGAAAGTTATTACAAGGAGCTATTTCGAAACTATAACCTGGTTTTCAGATAGTTCTTACTCTGCAGAGACAACCTAAATGGATCTGTAGAATTGGGTTCCTAATCCTGCCCATCACCCTGTTGGATGAGAGCCTAAAACCTCTTGTGCACAAGGAATTCTACCACACATGTAGCATCAGTGAGCCTGTTCATGCCTAAATAAAGCAAATAACACGCGATCCTCTATAGCTCAGCACATTGCTGCTCAGTTCTGTGAACCACTGAACTGAGGAACGTTAATTCCATTATATTCATTAAAAATCAAAAACAAAGCTAAGAAAGAGTGCTCAGTTCATCATGTAATTGGAAATTAATGAGAATGATAGTTTAATAATGGGATCTCTGCATTCAATTCAGCTGTCCTGTTTACAGGGTAATGAATAGATTTTGATCTTTTTTATGAAGAAAATAATGAAGGCTGTTGTTTCAATGCCCACCTGGTCATGACCAAGTCATCCTAAAATAGAATGAATATTCCGTGAGCTCAGTAAAGCTATTGTAAAAACGCAGTTATTGCCTTTTTTGTTTTCTGGTTTATATCTCCTTCAGTGCTCAGGACTCATGCATTTTCATTCTTTTCTGTCCATCTCGTATGGGCTGCATGCTTGTGTGCTTAGTACTACCTACAAAAATTAGTTTGTCTTATAAGCTGATTTGTTATGTTTCATATACTCCGGAGAAGAGTTTTGTGTGCAGTAAGTTTTAGCAAGTGATTATAGTAATAGATTTTCCAGTAATGCCTTAAATCTTATGAAAGCAGCAGGAATTTAACTTACTTTACTTTACATCTTCTGCATATAGACTGTAGAAGGCGGCCAACAGAGTACCGACCCACTTCATCCCAGTGCAGAGGCTGTAATTCTGCAGAATTCTGCTCAAATACACAGAAATAAATCAATGCTGCTTTTGTGGTAGAGACTAATTGCTATTTTAAGGTCATTCTCAATCTCTTCTACAAGTTTTATGGGCATATCTATAGTCTGTATTTATTCTTTCAGCCCTGTTAGATCTTTACACTGCAGAAGAGCTGTTTGTGAGGGCAAATTCAGGCAAATTGGCTGTAGCCATTACCCGACAGACTGTCAGGTCTTTGTGCTCTTTCTTTTTCAAGCCATGGGCAGCCCACCACACTTGCGCACAAGTACCCATGTAAATGTGCTTTCAACACCTGCAATTTTAGCTGAAACTAAAGAGAGTAATGCTATGAACGGATGAGAAAAACGCAACGCACCGTACGGACCAACTGAAAACTGCTAATGCAGTTATCTGACTGAAGTCAGGGTTGCTCTGTCACTTAATTCTTATGTGAATTCTATGGTATTAAGAATGGTTGTTTCACATTGCACAATGGAAAAATATAAATGCTTTTTGCAAACCTCTTCCAATCCTTTTCCTAAGGTTGTTCACTTTGGTTTATAGCTTTTTATTTAATATGAGTAATTTTTCTTTGTAGGACAAAGTGCATTAGTTGCTTAGGGCAGTCTTATGAGTTATTTTAGGTAAATGTGCAAATAGAATAGTACAACTGTTAATATTGCTGTGATTTCAAGGTTATTAAATCAGGTTCCAACTTGCAATGACACCGTATAAAGACAATATAATAAACTATATAATATTTTGGAAATTAATAAGCTTGAGGATCTGTCAAATAACAGTGTATAAGGTAAACATTCACACCTCGCTTTGCAGACGTGAACTCGCTCATTACAACACAGAGCAGCTTGCAGCACCCACAAAGGTTAAAAACCTCCCAGCAACACGTTCCCTTTCCTGTAGCCACTCGTCACTCACCCGTGGAGTATCAGGGTGGAGTGAAGTGTAAGAACCACCAGCTGACACCTGACATCTACTCACCGAGAGCTCCTGAAACCGCTTCAGAACTGAAAGCAGAAAGGAAAATTTCACCCCGGAGAAGTCGCTGCCAGGGCTAATGAAGGGCTAATTGATGTGCATGTCGCCCTAGCAGGGTTGCACTGCTCCTAGCACGTGGGCTGGCTGGTGCTGCGCTCTGCATACGGATCTGCCCGGATCGTTTGACTCTTTCCATCGGAGGCAGTTCGGTCAAATCCAGCTTAACCACGCGGCTCTTGATCCCCAGTTCGAAGGTGTCGCTGTGGCAGAGCCACCGCAGCCCGGGGTGCTGCACGGGGGATTCACAGCACGGGTACAGAGCAATGAGCACACTGCAGCTCTGCGCAGAGCTAGCAGCTCACCCGGAGGCAGCCCGGCCGACGCGGGACGCACGAGCACCGCGCGCGGCAGCGACGGCACCGCGGCCGCTCGCGCCTTGCCCGCGTGCCGAGGGCTCCCCGGGCGAGGGCCGCGCTCCCGGCGCATCCCTGGCCATCCAGCCGTGGTGCCCGCTTGTTCGGGCCGCCTTTGGGCTTTGCTAGATTGGAGACTTTTAAAATCACACGTTCTGCGGATTCAGGCGTAGGCTTGTACTGGTGAGGAGCGGCGTGCTAGCTACAGCACACTGCAAAATGCTTCTATGCCAGCCTGTTTAATTGTCCTGATGTTCACAGCAACTGGAAAATAAACACTTCTGCAATTAGGGAAAAACCTGTATCAACACCAAACCTCCCGTTCTGATGAAATACTTCCTATTCCAACAGTAACTGGGAAGGCTGCTAAGCAGCAGCTGCTAAAAATGACCATGGGAGTAAGCAGGTCTCAGTGAGACTCGCACCCAACGTCAAAATCTCATTGCAAGGCGCATTTATATATATATTTTTAATAAAACTGGCTAATAGAGAAGTTTTGGAAAACTGTAAAAGCAGATGATTATAGCTCCATCTTAATGAGAACAGGAAATAGCACAGCCATGGCTACATCAAGTCTGTAGAGCTGCTCAGAGCCCTGGGGTTGAAAATATGAACTTTAGAAGTGCTTGGCTACATGATTCAGCATATTCATACACACCTCAAAGGAGCAATATTAAATGAGGCTATTTAAAGTCTGAGCCATGAAAGAGCAGGTGATGGGCCTTGCTTTCCCTGACACTGCTGTAAAGGTGCAATCCCTTTATTTACAGCTGTGAGATGAGGACAGGGTGTGCTGCAGTGCAGTTATAAACTGAAAATACAGTATGAACATTGAGTGAGCAGGGCTCAAATCCAAGCAGCTGGCAAATCTTAATCAACTGGAATCACATTGGCCCGAGATGTTCATTGGTGTGAACCTGCTCCTCAAGAACACCTTCAAGGAAGGACACGCTTTCCCAAGGAAGTCTTGATGGTAGTTGAAGATCTGGAACAGGAGACATAGATCCAGCTCTTAAGTTTAACATGTTGAGAAGCTCTGCGAACCTGGCTCTGTGTGTGGGTATGTGTGGGTGGCCACTGAGTGCTGAGAAAGCAGCGGTACCTGCTTTTCCATCTAGCATTTAAATGCTAAGTGCTAAACAAAGGGTGTCTGGACCCTGAGCTTCCTTCCTCTGAAGAGCCTTTCCGCTGTAAACGTGCCTATCTAACACGCTACATAAGGGCAGAGAGGAAATCGTGTCTCTGTGGCTTTACCTGTTGGCTATCTGCTGTCTGTGGCCATGTCGGAGCACATACATTGCTGTGAATCCAGATTTTAGAGAGCAGGGCTCCTTACGCATCATTCAGGGGAGCCTCTGCCCCAAGCTCAGGGCTGTAAATACCACTAGAACATTTAAAAAAGGTGCTCAATTTCCCTTATGAATATTCTCCTAAAATAATACTGTGGCTGATTAACTGCTCGATTTAAGTTTCATCCCGATGTGAGCATAGAGATCGGGCATCCTGCACTTACTAAAGCTGACGACCTGAAGGTTTTTCTAAAAATAACCTTCCACTCTGCAGAGAGAACTTCTCAATCACCTTAACATTCTGTGGGATTTTGAGGCAGGGGAGGGGCAGGAAGACACTCCAATGACTGGAGAAATTCCAAAGGGATGTCTGGAAAATTTGCAAAAAGGTCAGGTGATCCACGATCTTTTCACTCATTCGAGAGACTACCCAATCGTATTTTCCAGCTGAGGGTTCAAAAGGCTGGTGTCATCAAGGAGACAGGCACCGAACAACCGCACCATTCGACTCCCAGGCTCTTGATCTGCAGAGAGGACTCCAGAGCCCTCTGTTAGATTGTCCATGGTTATCACGGAGCCAGGAGGCACCTTGCTGCGGTGTGGGCCAGCCCTGGAGCCAGCACGGAGGATCTGTCTGAAACCTTCCAGCTCAGTGTAAGGCAAATCCTTTATCCAGGTCGCTGGTGGATGTCGAGCCACCTTGGAGGCCTCTCGGAGCCGCAGCGCCCTCGGAGCCCTGCAGTGAGGACAGGTGCTCCCGCTACCTAAGCTAACTGCAAGATTCCCTCTTCCCTAGGGCCAGGCAGAGGGCCAGGAACGGCTCTCCCTGCTTTGGGACAGGCTTTTACTCACGATCAGATAACAAAAACATACCCCGAAGTTTGCCAAGAGGCACAGAAATGCCACTTGCAGAAACCTGCTGTATCATCAAGACGCCTCGCTTACCCAAAGACTGTATTTTAGAAATAGTTTTCTGGAGCATTGCCCACAGTATTGTAGACAAGATTTACACTTCTTTCATTAATATTTCTTCTTCATTTCTTGGAATAGCAAATCTAGACAGAAGTTTTATGAACTCCTTGTACTATATGCCACTAATGTATTCAGATACCTTTTGTGTTGCAAATCCTGATAGATCTGATCTTAACAGGCTCAGAGCAGACATTTGTATCAATAACTTTTGTCCAAGTTTAAATTTCATTTTTTTTCACTATTTTTTCAACCCTCACACACAATTCTTCATGCCTAATATAGCGCTCTTTCCTTTCTTCATATTTCCCCCCAGCTTTGCCATCAGCAGATTTTGCTAACCAAAGTCACTGAGGAAATTAAAAAGGAAAAAGGAAAGATTAAAAGAGTATTTTAGAACCCTGAAATGAGTTATACATTATTAATATTTAAGGAGTTCCATACAGCAGTTTTTTTTTTTTGTTATAAAAGGAAGGTATGTATCAGATTAATATTATGTTAAAATTCAGTACAACAAAACAAACACAAAAGAAGAGAAAACTGTTGGTCCTAAAGTGGTTGTAATTTAGCAAGAAGCAAGACTGCATTAGATGGAAGCCTGGAAAAGCAGTGTCATAACTACTACTGGATACAGTCATTCTTAACAAAGCAAGCCAAGAATGAACTCATCTGCCTTAGCATCAATGCACTATTATTGAAAAGGTGTTTAAGGCAGAACTGAAGGGAGCTGAGGGAATCTTTCTGAGGAACTGAATCTTATTTTAGTCAGAATTTGAGAGAGGCATAAATTCCAGTTAGGCACATAACTTTAATGTAAGATAGCTGATATCTTCTCATCGAAACAAAACAATTTTGCTATCTAACTGAGGAAACGGCCCCTATGTTACTAAGCTTAACCAAGCAGGTAGAGTCAGTTTCAGGCGGGCAGACTGGCACGGCAGAGTTTGCCTGTGCTCATGGGGACTCTGCAGGGCCCAGAGATCCAGAACAGTTTTGCCAGGCTGGGTTTCAAGGTCAGTGTTTGGCTGTAAGTTGCAGCAAGGCACAGGTTATTCCACATGATGTTCAGCCTCTTTTGCTTCCAGTGGAAACGAGGAGCAGGGAGATACAGGAGGTGAGAGGTAAACGGTGTGACGGTGTCACCAGCACCTCTGAGCAGCCCTTCTGAAAGCCCTACCCAAGTGCAGACTCAGGACTAGGGAATCAAAAATTTTTGAAGTCCATCTGGCTTACCACACCATCAGACGGCAAAAACATCGCAAATAAGAGCTTCCAATACACAACTTTCCTGGAATTTCTGCTTGCCAATCACTGGAACGAAATTCAAGTTACAAAATACTGGAATTCCCGATCTTATTTATATTATGAGTCAAAAGAAGTCAGATTCCAAAAGCAATTTCCGGTTAAAAATGAATACCTTTTTCAGGATTTGTTAGTAAAAGGAGACTTTTTTTTTCCACAATACAGATTTCAAAAAAAGCTCTACAGAGACTCCTGAACTAAAAGACCAGTGAGAGTTAAGGCCTCACATTAGCATCCGAGTGATCTTTTTGGCCAGGCTCACCCTGAGAACGGCAATCTCAAGGCCAGGTACTGGCTTGCAGGTTGATCCCCTGATTCTCAGCAGTTTTGACTTTCTTATCCTCTAGCTCTGCAGTCACAGAGTATCAGTCCAGCTACTGCTTCTCACACCTTTGCTCTTCTTTAAAGTGTTGGCTTTAATGACATTAACCTTCAGATTTACTCATTCTTCACATACTTCAATCACCACACACCCCTGTCTTGATGTTTTCAATGCTTTTTTCTAAACCAGCAGCCTTTTTCTTAACTAGGATAACATATAAAACACATTAGAGCATGACAGTTATTAAAATTAATGGTCAGAAATACTATAAAAGAAAAACAAGGAAAATTGGGCCGAGAGCTAATCTGTTTCAATAGATTACCAAGGGCTGCACATGTGCCAGCCTGAGCACCCATCCAAACACAGAGAAGGGCTTCTGTGGCCATGGGACAGGGCTCAGCACTACTCCATTTGGGACCTTAAAAGTGGCTTGGATACTTTCATAGAGAATTTTCCTTTTGGTTCATTTCCCTTCACATGGACCAAAAAGGTAGGTATGATGTCAAGTTCAAATACTGTGTTATATGATTTTAAAAACAGATTAGAACAAGTTTTTGATTTTAAGCCTCTTTTTTGTAAGTTAAACTCTTTCCAATATTTTTGTTATTTCTTCTAAACTGTTTGAAGATCCTCAAGACTCATAAATGGGAAATGAACTATGTTGCACAAAATGTAGCCTACAATGAGTCTCTTTAGTTAGGAAGGCTGTCTGGGGAAACCCTGGTGCTTCAAAAAAACCTGCTATGATTATTTGGATCTGGAGTTTTCTGGTAGAGTGGCTTTTGCTTTTTTTTAAAAAAAAAAAGAAAAAAACTCTCTGAAGCTGAGCTGTTTCATGCAAATGCTAACAATTATCTGTTTCTGAAACAAGCTGGTTTGTCTACTTAATTGCCTATGGTTATTACTCAAACTTCTGTGTGTAAATGTACATATATAAATTAGCAGACGGGGAGCACTTTGGATTTGTCTTTCTTGGTATGTCTGTTTTCGTGTAGCTGACTCTGAGATCAGTGGTTTGAGCTGAAGATGGGATGGCCTCTAGAATGTGGGAGGAGAAATAATGAGACTTTCCTTTGTTTCCATTTTTGGCTCGAGTGCCTTCCCCTCTCAACCCATGCCCTTCACCACATTAATACCTATTTTGCTCCAAACACAGATCCCTTCAACAAAGCAATTCCTGTTAGCTTCGTCTCAGCTTTGCTTTTAATGTACTTTAATTACCATTCCCCCCAAAAAAAAACTCACTAAAAAGGCCAGCTTCTGTTGTTTGCCCTTTAGGAAGGCTGTGTGGATTTCTCTGTTTTGAAATTGAGCGCCCCTGTAAAGGAAAGCTCATGAGAAAATGCACGAGGGATCAATCTTTCTTAATTGACAAAGCAAATACGTTGGCAGCGTGGCGCAGCGGATCCTGTGTGCCGAGCAAGTTACATGCACAAGTAAATTGTCTGATCAGGGAAACACAGGTTTTGGTAGCCTGTGTAAACTAATTTTTATGCACTTGCATTTGATTCATATTGCATCACCTCACCACAAAATCTAAGTTAAAGTTACATAATCATTCCACCCATACCATAAATGATTTTCGTTGGTACAGCAGGTTTTATTCAAACCTTTTCAGATGTTTTACAAATGTAAGTCAGAGTGGTCTGTTTATGCAATGGATTTTGATTCATTTACTCTTCTCAGCATAGCAGAGTGTGGGTTTTTTTGTCTTGTGACTTTTCTTCCAGGTCGTGGATGAAATAGTTACTGCAAATACTGTCTTTAAAATGTGCTTACTTGTTTTGACTGAGCAAGCAGTTCAAGCCTGATATTTTTCATTGCTGTGATTTGAAACTGCCCTTCCATATCCTTTAAAAAACCCCATAGATTTCCACACCTGTTCCTGTCACATACCTTCACTCTGGTTTTAGAAGGATGAAAATCAAAACTGACATATGTAGGGCTAAAACTAATTCTCTGAATGAATGCTCATCCCTCTCTCTCTGTTCTCAGTAGTTTTTTATCTAGGTAAACACAACCACATTTCCATTGCTTTATGGACTGAGATGCAAGTCAGTGCCAGAGCCACAAACAGAATGCGGAAAAACTATAAGTTTTCTCTGATGTTCTGGCCAGAAAAAAAGAAAAAAAAAAAAAAGAAAGAAAGAATAAAAGGCTAAGCAGTGCTAAAATACAGTGTATTTACTTTTAAAATTACATTACTTAAAACCTGAACTGTAAACAGTAAGGATACAAACATAAAATTTAAAAGTAAAACCTCTTAAATATGTCTTCTGGATCTCTCTCTCTGAGACCTTCTCTAACGTATTAAACAAACCCCAGACGAGAGATGGTAATTGGATTTCCAGACCTGTCTTTATTACTTGAGCTAGAAAGAGCCGTCTAGAATGAAACGGTTTAGCTTCTTCCAGGAAGGAATCGTAACTAATAGGAACTGGCCCTGCTTTTTGTTGCCCTAGGGGGAAGGGCCCTCTTGCATTTTAAAGGAATCTGATACTCGGTCTTTAGAGATGTGTCAAGGAAAGTGTTGTAGTTAATTGCATCTTGATCTGCAACAATTATATGCGTGCCAATACAGAATTAAAAACAAACAAACAAGGAAAAAGTGATCCAAAGGACTGAGAATAAAATGAGCCTTAAGGGCTGGAAATTTGTTTAGCAGTGTTTTAGTTTTGTTTTTAACATGACCTCTTTCTGAGCTAGAAATGTCCTTTCCAAAAGCATAATCGGTTTGATGATCTGGCATTTTATTTTGCAACAAACCTGCTGCTGTCTCAAAGTAGCAGAAATCTGTCTCTTGCTTTTTCCATCACAGGTTTCCTAAGAACTATGAATCCATTTGGGACAGAAGTACTCTAAGAAGCCACCAAGACCTTTCCCCAAAAAAAAGAAAAAAACAAAGATCTTGTCTTACATTCATCTTTCTTTGTCTTCAGGAAATTGGAAATACATGAGGATATAAATATATTTGTATGTATGCAAAATAAAATACTTAATTTGATATTACTGTGGTCTGGGCTGCTGTGTGGTATCAAAGTGATTCATTATAATCCTTTGGCGCATGTCCGTAAGTCCCTTCCTAAACCGAGAACAAAGCATGGTTTTAGGCTAAGCTCATAACTAGCTCAGGAAGTTACTCACATGTGCACTATAGGAACCCACCCTCAACAGGAATGACTCTGATATTTGGGGGGATTCTGCAGAACGGACACCCGGATGGATTCCAAAATTTGACTGGGAGGTTCCGTGACAGTGACTTAACACCCAGCCTTTTGGCTAATACGGGAATTTTCCCATTCATGCTCTCAGCAAATCTTACAAGGGCTGAGGCTGTGGGCTTTTTGGCTCAGATATCATCAGCAGAGTATGAAACTGCACCATCTCAAAGCTCCAAGCATTGATAAGTATGATTATATATTTAAATTAATTCTGTGGATGCAATAGGTTCAGATGAAACATCTAATTCACTCAGATTATTCTGTATTGCTACCCAGAGTAACATACAAATGGAAAAGAAAGTGTGTATTTTAATTCTGATCCACAAGGGGATAATTTTTATATTAGACGGTACCAAGTTAATACGGTTTTAAATGCCCTTTAAGATTACGGATGGGCATATTGGTTCCAGATCTACCATTTTGGCCATGTTCTTTGCACCTTGTTCCATGGGCCCTTTGCCCAGGGCTGTAGCTGGCTTTGCTTGCCGTAGCCTTAGCACAGAGCGCGGGGCGTTTGCAGGCTCCAGACAAGCCACTGCTCCAGAGCGGAGCAAGCGGGGAGCTTCCCTAGAACCACCTAGGGGTAAACACCACCAAAACAGCACAGCAAAACCACCACGACGTGACCATCCGTTCAGCAGCATGAACTGCACTGAGCAGTGTGCAGGAGCCGGCTGTTAACCCGCTCTGCTCCGCATCACCTGTGACCACAGTCAGCACGCTGCGACAAGCCAAAGTTAACGCCGTATGTCAAAAATATCTTCAGACTTCCTTCCTTGCCACGCACAGCCATGGAACTAAGTATAGCATTCTTAAATCCTGTCTGAATGTGTTTTAATTTCACCAGAAGAAATTACTATGAAGCAGCTTTGAGTCACACAACACTTCAAGGGAAGCTGTGTAATATAATTGCAATTATGTATTGACCCCTTGGTTAAAGAATGAGGTAATATATAAGGTGTTAATGGTACAAAGACTTAAGAACAGAAACAAAGAAACACTTGGATTTTCTTCCTGGTTGAATCAGGATGTCAAATAATTACAAAACACATTCCTTCTCTTGTACTTGATAGCTGGTTGTGCTGAGAAAGTGGAACTTTGCTGGGAGGCATTAATTTTAGCTGATTTAGACAATTTACAGATAAATTTATAAGCACATTCCCTGATGTTTTTTGTGATGTTTTCATACACCTGTATTTGTGATTTCTTCAACATTGAATATGTTCTGCCTTTGCAGGTGCAGGATTCCCCTGCCTTACAGAGCAGTTCCAGCAGCCCGTGCCGAACGCTCCGGGAGATGAACTGCCTGCGGGCTGAGCCTGAGCGGGGCTTCCGCGGCCTCGGCCGGGCGGCCAGGAGGGGACCCTGCTCCAAAGGGGACGAAGAAAGGAGGAGAACGCCCCTGACTGAGCAGAATGTGCCACGAGAATTCCTGTCTGAAGACATTGAAACTGTTTGGTTTTTTTTTTTCCTTTGAGGTATTTTTCAGTCTTTGCCATGCCCTTGACCTGGAAGAAAAAGGAAAAGGATGTGGGTCGGAATGAAGTCTGGCATTTCTAACATAGGGCCTATGAGCTGAAATTCTCTCAGCTGCAACAAGTTTGTGTTATATAGTGAGAGCATTACGAGTCCTCACATTCTGTACAGAATCTGCTCTTTCGTATCTGAAGATATTTTATTCTAGTGCAGTCTTTTATTGCACTCTTCCGCTATTTGTAATTCAATTCCTTGAAGACTTTTGGATCTGTAGTAGAGAATCATGGGGCTAGAGAAGATGAATTTCCCAGCCACAGAGGCTTGGGGACATGGTCTATGCAGTTATAGAGGTGCTTGCCATTCCACACATCGCCTGTAAGTAGTGAGTCCTGCTCCTGCTCCTGTTCATAGTTTTGCCTTTTTGCAACACGCGAATGTTTTGTCCTCCTTTGCTTCTTGTGTATTGAGAGATCATCTTCAAACTATTCTGCTTGAGGAAGAGGCTTAAGTGATATTAACCTACATGTTTATATAAAATGTTGAGTGATAAAAAGACTTAGGACTCCTGGGCTTCACCTGTATTGCTAAAATTATTTTAGAAAAATTGTTTTCACATAACATCTGTATTCTCCTATTTGTTCACATTTGGTCTGGTCTGCCAGGAGAGCCTGCGCTGACCTCCTACAGCCTGCGCTGGCCATCTAGCTTTATTTATTTATTTATTTAGCTAAAAGCTGGGTTCCAAATACAATTATAACGTGGTTAACATACAGTAAGAAGGAGTTTGAATGTTGACAGTAGGAAAGAGGGTTCTTTGCGGTTCTTGGCTGCAGACACTTCCAGGCTGAACAACAACTTGTTTTCTTCCTTGATTCCGTGACCATCGGCCTCAGGGCAAGATTTTCACTCCTCTTTAGATGGGTGGAGAAGCTGTAATCAAATGTTTGTGGCAGGTAGACAGGAAGTTTGCAATAGACGACCAAAGCAGAAGCAGCAAGAAAAGACCTTAAGGTTTAAAAAAGCGCACTGTTTTTTTTCAAAGCATGTTTTAAGAACCAGCGTCTATTACAGCTCAATCAGCACTTTATCTGTGGATGGCCCTATATCCATAACATCTGTAGAGAGGAATGAAACATCAGAAAGGGAGATTAACCATGTCTGTCAATTGAAATTTCGCTGCATTCTTAAACCACAATGTCAAATGTTTGTTAAAATGAGTAAAAAAAGTACAAGACTTCATTCTCTTAAGTGATCTACTTTGTACAGAGTTAACAATAGGTTTAACTATTACATCTAGAGTGGGTCAGACTAAGACATGGATATGCACAAATAATTTTAGTTATGTTAAAAAGGTCCTGGCAGGGTGTTATCTTATTTTAATTGTTATTTTCTTTCTTTAAAAACAGCTTTTCTTTGGAGCAAAATAAGAGGTAGTAAAATCCAATACTGAAATTAAAAAAAAAAAAAAAAAACAGTTGGGAGCATTTAATTGAAAGTGAGTGTTTCAGCATGTGCTTAGATCTGACTTTCAACATAGAGCCATAGCTGCAAGCCTCTACCAAAATAAAATAATTATCTGTTAGACCATTGTGGTTAAAAACATTTCTAATAGGAAACTTTCTGTGACATATCTTTTTTTAAGTCAGATTTCAGGCTTGTGTGTTTGCAGTTGTGAAATCTAAAAAGAAGAGCCGGTGAGTCTTTGGAATGTGAACTGCCTGTTTCCATTAAGACTGGGAGGACTTCTAAAAATAATCTAAGCATTTGAAATGGAAGGTGCCTCCTGTGTCTTGTTCCATACAGATCTCTTCATCATATCTTATGAAGCTTTATTGATAAGAGTTACGTCTGGAATTAAGGATATGATTTGTGCTTTGTGCTTTGAAGCTCTATAACAGATTATGGCCAACCCACTTGTCCACGCTGCTGTATAAACAGAAAGATATCCAGATTCTGATGGAAAGGGGAGCCAGAATTTCTTACTTCACCACTCTAGATACCTTTGTTAGATTTGTCACTGCTTCAAATATCAATCACTGGCTAGAACTAGGAAAGAGACTGGGTTCTATTTGCTACTAACACATAGTCCGGCATGTTTGAATTTGTTCATGTAAATAATCCCCCCAAGGTCATCACTGAGGACCAGGTGATGCTCACAGAATATTTACTACTCTTATGTGTAATTATCTGAATACTCAGTTTGGAGCTAACCCTTTCTGTCTGAAATCCTTCACCTACTTTATACCAGTGAGGGTCTACGAAAGCTCAAAAAATAATAAAAAATAATAAAAAATAATAATAAAAAATAACAAAAAAATATCTTGCAATACACAGATAGAGACGTGCAGTAGATATCTGAATCCCCCTTCAAGCTAATGAGATTTTTTCCAACAAGCTTTCATAGCTGCTTGTTTGCCTTTACTCCTCTACAGGGACAAACTAGTTTACTTTTAGCAACTTCTATAACTGTTTAGTCTGAATTCTTATGAAGTGACTCAGTCTGAAGGAAACCAAATAAAACCAAGGTATTTTTTTTTCTTTTAGCAAAGCCTCTGAAAAGACTTGTTGACCAGGAAATTTCTTTGGGTAAGGTTATGAAGTCAATTGCCTAAAGAGGAAACGGCTGCTGGCAGTTCTGGATATATTGAGCAATTGTGTTTTCAAGTAATCCCTGTTTATTTTTAGCTTTTATGGTAATCTTTCATGAGGCTTCCTGTGTCCAGTGTTTCTTGTGTAGGGAAAAATGGTTCGGCGACTTTTTTTTTCTTCTGAAAATCTCTTTTTTTTTTGTAATCTGAAAATAAATACTTTCAGTACATTACCTGTATAAGCACAGTGATGCAGGAATTCAATTCACCTACTAAAAGTATGGGAGTTCAGAGTATTTGTGTGCATGAATATCAGGAATATCTGCAAATACACTCAGAAGTGATGGGAATTTGGCAAACATTTTTCAGTTTTCTCATATCTCTTTCCTTCCGTGACGTTGCTCTGGCACTTGCTCATACAGAACACCTGACACTTCCCTCGAGTCCCTCAAAACACTTCCCTTCAGATTAAAGATTTCATTTAGCATCAAGTCCAAGAGTAATAATGAACACTACAGCAGACCTCTTGGTACATAGCACTGGTTATCAAAGTGACAAAGTCAGAATCATATATAAATCTGGGATTATATATATACTTCTACCTCAGTTTCAAATACTTCGAAGATCTATGCTGAGGAGGACCTCTAAAATGTCGGCATGAGAACACCGAAATTGTCTTTTTGTTTAGGAACAAATTCCAGTAGATCTCAAGCACTGAGTAATTATTTTATCAGTTGTGGTCTTAAGCACAAATGATCTTATGTTCCAGATAATCTGGAACAGATAGATAAAAAATGTTAAGAATTCTCATATTGCAAGTTATTCTCCAGAATTACAGTCTCTTGGATAATGAAAATCAAGCATTTTAAATGAAATTTTAGACTTCATTAGGGAGAAGTCCATCTTTCAAGAACTCTTCTTTCTTAAAAAACACAGAGAATGTATGGGTAAATGAGACAGACGGGCTCCTTCCCCAGCTCAGCCTGACTTCTCACACATAGCCCTATTCAGGTGTTAACTACCACATTATCTGATCCTGGTAGTCGCCTCGCTGATTTCTTCCCCCACCCAGACATCAACCATCAATAACAGTCCTGATGGCCCTGTCCTGACGGGGAGATAAGGCTAACTGTGAGTACACCAGCCAACAGTCATTTCTGAATGGAAAGAATGACTATCAGTCAGGCATCTTATCCTTGGGGACAGCCCAAGAGCCCATTGAGCTCTCCTTGCATGGCAATGGGCTGCACACTGGGATGTCCCCTTGAGCAGGGACGCCTCTCAAGGATACTTCTCGAGGTTAAGAGATCCTCCCACTACAGATTCGTGGTAAGTGACTATAGCGCGCCCTTCCCTTTTTGAACTTGTAAACTTTACCTTGTAACTGTGCACAAATCCCTTAAACCGTTGACCAGGTCTGGGACTAGGACTGGATCCAGTTGCACCCAGACTCCTCTCAGAAGGAGTTTGGAAAGCGAGGAAGCCCAGACTGAACCTCGTGACCCAACGGGAGGGTGTCCTTGGTAATCCTTGAACCTCCATGCAGTAACTAGTAAGTGACCTTGCCATAGAATCTCATGAAACCATTGCCATTACCAATAAAACCTATTCCTATTTCTTTCCCATGAGTGAAGTGCATTATGTCACCACTCGTTCCATCACAGTAAATTATCTATGTGGCTTTGAAAATGTTATATCTCATAGCTTAGAAAGGACTGGAATGAGATAGAATTTCTGTATGGAAAGGTTCTGTCACTACTGGAACCTTGTATCACTCATCACATATTTTTCTGTGGAAAACAAAAAGAAAGACATAAGAGGAGTTGAGTTGTTTGAAGAGGAAGCAAAGATAAGCCGTGTGGCTCAAATAAATGGGGACACATACATATATTGACATAAAACATAGCATTAATTAAATATGTACAACCAAACTCACTTGTAGCAATAAGCAAAATGTCTTTAAGTAAATGCAGCAGCCTAGAAATCAAGAGGAAACAGTGAATTAAAGAGTATAAAACCATTGACAAGAGAAATATCACTGGAGGAGAAGATAAAGTAATTGATGAAAAAGCCCTCACAGGTGAGAAAATTCATCAGCTGGGATGACAGCCCAAACAATGATCCTTTTTGCCTTGATAGGACTTCTCTAATTGGAAACTGTTTCTGCTGAATTCCATTCAAGGCAGTAGTTGAAAGAATTTGGTAACTTGAACTGGTAAGCTCCCATTTGTAGGTCAATGACATATCTTATCACCATCACGACAACTGCTTGAAAATGTCCATCTCTGCCTGTAATCCTGTAGGTATTTTGATAAATGTTTATAAACTGAACTTTTGTCAAAGCATCTCTTACTCTCTCACAGGGAAAGTTATGTATTCTTTATTCCTCAGTGTTTACCTAACAGGCAATTAATAGCTAGTGAAAAAAAAAGGTGCTCATATTTCATACTGATGTTTCTGTCACTCATTTAATTATTACAATCCTTTGAAACACAGCTAGAAAATTTTTCCAGGAGCTTTGGCAAACATTGATTGACCCCTATAAGTCACTAGTAAATATTCCACAACTCATGCAGTCCAATTTTCAGATTATTAAAATGTGGCTGTGCTTATCTTTGAAATACCAAAACTTGATGCGTGCCTTTGTATCTTTAACTATATCAGTGCCAGGGAAAATGACTGAGGCTGTGAAAGGTGGAGAAGAAAAGGTAATTTCCCCTCTGTGAACCATTTTTGATTGCTCCACCAATAACTCCAGCTTCCATGGAAACCAACAGCGCTGCCTGTTAGCTCAGCAGTCCAGAACAGAACAGTAAGAGAACAGTTAGGGGAATTATTATTATTATTATTATTATTATTATTATTATTATTATTATTATTATTATTATTATTTTATTTATTTATTCCATGAAGGAATGAAGGTAGGAAGGAAAGAAAGAGAGAAAGGAAGAAAGAAAGAAAGAAAGAAAGAAAGTCTTCTACATTTTGATAGCTAAATGCAGAACGACACAGAAAGAATCTGTCAGTGAAGACAGGTTTTCAAGGATGATAGAAAATATTTGTTCATGACTCTCTACCAAATGAAAGGATTATGGGATTACCCAGTGCCTGCCAGTCTTCGAGGCCTGCTCTTCTCTATGTGCTCATCTCCAACGCCACTTTCCACGCGATTTCTATCACAGTCTCTGTCCTCTAAATGATCATTTCCTTACACTCATTTTGTAAGACACATATTGTGCAAGATACAGTCAGTAATTATCTATGTAGTTGTACATATTTGCATATGCATGTAAATGCTATTATTTTCCTGTTAGACATCAGATTTTTTACGATCATCACCATTTTTCAAACAGGAATGAGCAGAGTGAAAGACAGTGAATAAAACTGCAGTTTATAAATCTGTTGCTAATGATTTAAACTCACTGAATAAAATTTAAAATGTGAAAAAACTTATTATCAGTTTTTGCTAGACTCAACATGTGGGAATCAAATACCTAGAAAAATGTGAGGCAATTCCTATAGAAAATACATGAGAAAAAATTTACTAGGTAGAAGACTTCCAGTTTTTTTGAAGTAGCTGGAGTAAGCTCATTGGCAATGTTGCATGTGTTCTCAAGCACTTTTTTTTCTGTCATTTTTATGCATAAGAAACTGTGTAGAAAACTATTATCATTTGAAAACTCAACAGATTGTCATTCTTATTTTCAAAACTCTGCTGCATAACCTGTTGTCATAATCCACCTGCATGTCAAATACAGGGATTGTGTTATGATATCTTTAGACACATGGAAACGCCAGAGCCCGTGCAAAAATCTTTCCACTTCGCCAAAGCAAATAAATGAAGAGAAATTCCTGAGGGGAAGGGGTGACTAGAACAGACATGATAGGTTTAGTTCACATTCTGTCTCAGACATGGGTGCCATGTAAAAGGTATAGTTTGAGTGTTGTTATACTTAACCAAAAGTAATATAAAAGTTTCTTTTAATATGTGGACAGCTGAATTTAAGTCATATCAGCCCTAAGGCTGCTGTAAGTTATTCAGGATGCTAAACTTGGGATAATTTATAAAGCTCCTTTTGAGCTGAGACATCCAGATCAAGTGTAACATCACTTGAAAAGAGAATGGCGGTTTCATCCTTGTAATCTTGCTGGTTTACCCTTTTCACCCTAATAAAGTGGGTTTCTTTTCCTCACACAAAACACAAAAGGGAATAAAAGAAAAAAGGAGTTGCCAACTGGCCCATTTCCAATTTACATGTGTATAACTGAATACAGAATAAGCCCAGTATTTGGCTTTATTTAGAAACACAGGCGCTAGTCCAGCTCCCATTAGGACTGATGAAAAATGCACTTCACTGATTGCACTGACAGTGGATTGAGCCCATTAACAAAAATGAGTTTGGCGTCAGGATAGCAAAAGTTTCTGTACAAGCTGGAAAGGATGCAGTCGCTTGTAGACCTAAAAGAACAGTGTCACAACCTTCATAGGAATGCCAAACAAATTCATGGAAAATCACTTCAAAATCTAGCCAGCGTCTGTGCACAGTCATGTTTCTGTTATTGAAGAAGGCCACTAGAAAAGCCGCTTGGTTCTCCATCAAGAGAAAGAAGGAGGTATTCACAAACCCGAGGATTATATTCCCAATATATTCAATGTATGTAGCTGCATTAGCACAAAAGATAAAACCATTAGCTGCTGTTGTGAACTGCTAGTAGATTACTCCTGACTCAGTCTGGGGAGAAACGGATAAAGGAGAGTGATTTGCTTTTACTGACACTAAGTGACTTATGTGAAGTAAACTCAAAGTGACTATTTTGCTTTGGGGGAAAATAGCTGCACAACTGTGCTTAGTATACTAGGGGGGCTGAATTTGCCTCGCGCTTACAGCTGGGAGTCTTGCAGCATATACCGAAGTGCAGCATTGCTGTGCCCACGCTGGTGGAACCAAGGCTTAGTGCGCGCGTCAGAGCGCCACTGAGCCACTCCACTCGCAGTGTGGATGAACGGCTCTTGGGCAGCGGCCTCTTTATGCATGTGTGATGCAGGCCTGTGATTAGATACTGACTCATTTCTGACTCTTATTTATCTATTTTGTATTATTTATCCATTTATCTGATTCCTGTTTATCGACGCTTGCCCTTCAGCAGCAGCAATCTGGTCCCTGGAGCTGAGGCTCGATGGTTGACAGCCAGGCTCAGACTATTTCTCTACAGTGTGACAGCTCCTCTGTGCGCTCAGGCTGCCCCACAGACTCCTCTCTTCTAATGTGGGGGAAGCGAGGGGAATGTGCTTGTTCCAACATCCTAAATTCTATGTTCTTTCAAAACAGGAACAGGAAATTCCAAAAATTGCCAGAGCTTGAAAGATGACTAGGATATGAAGTTGTCCTGTCCATATTCTTCCTTAGGCATGCGCTTGTGGTCAGTTTTGCAGACACAGTACTGCACTAGCAGGACCCACGCTCTGCAGTAGGGCTGCTTTTATCTATTAATTTGACAATCTATGTAAAATGACCAACGTCAGCAAGGTATTCACATGAAAACTATTTCGATTACATAGCATACAAAATAATAGAACGGTACTTTGATAAAATATCTATTTGGGGAGTCTCCAAGTCCTTTAGGTGTTCAAAATGGAAAGTTTCCATTGAGTTCTGCATTCAAAATGATTGTAGGATCTTTGATTTTAACTATTATGTTCAAGATAAGCAGTGAAATGAAATACAAATCCCTAATCGTAAAAAAAATATATATATGTATATAAAAAAAGTCAAGTCACAGTTAATAACAGGAGTTCTTCTGGTTGGTTTAAGTTGATAACACGGATCTCCTATGTAAGGCAGAGATAATCCGATATACCCTGGAGGGGAGAAGGTATGTTTTCAATAACAGCATTATTCCCAGCATAAAAAGTAGTTCTCTCTAGCAGCACTGGTGTCAGGTCCATTAGCACATACAAGCCTCTCCTAGTTCAAGGAAGAAGGGGATATATTTTAGAGGAGGGAAAATTATGCTAAGGATGAAGTAAAAGGCCAGTGCATTCTTTAACAGTGAGTGACCACAAATGTAAAACCTCTGGCATCTCTTATTTACAGACATGAAAAAGGAATTAGCATCTCACAAGTTTTCATCACAGCTCCTTGAACCTTCAGCTTTAGATTAATTTACTGTGTATGTAACGTACATCATTTACACTGCACATTTTAGCTATAATGAATAAAATAGTTGTTTCCACAACAGGTTGTCATTATAAGCTGCACAGGATTTCTACAGGGCTTTCTGGGTAACACATTTGTAGAAGTTTCTATTTTGGAAATTATTAATTGTTATTATAGTTTCTAAGAAACCATGTAGTACAATAACTAGGCACCAAGTGTGTAATTATGATTTCTATGAAGTAGTCTTTTCAAACTAGGAGGACACGGCCTTTCGTGTGTTCTTGCCTGAATTGAAACCTCTGAGAAATACCTTTAGTCAAGTGGGTTCATATAACAGCAATTGCTTCAACCCTTAATTTTCTCCAACATTCCCTATTGTTGAAAAACCCTTTAAATAGTGTGTGACATATCTGTATTTCTGCTGCAGGTTCCAATTCTTGCTGAGTTTATTCATTCTCAAGGATTTCTAGTGCTGTACAGATAATAGTCTTTGTATATATAAGCCTCCATTTCACTCCTTACCCAAAGAATCAGCAGTCTGACACCATCAGCTCTTTGGATTTTCTGAGAAAAAAAAGTAACAGATCTTGAGCTTAAGAGTAAATTTAACGGTGCCTTTCAGGACCTATCAAGAGTTCCTTCAATCTGCACAGATTGTTCTTGCTGGTTATAGGAACTATGAAAACTGATGCACTTCTAGACAACAAATTTATTACGAAAGTGTCTTTTTTTTTTTGAATTGCTAGATCTGGATGAGGAAATGTCTTAAAATTATAACTCATTATAGCACAATGATAGCATAATATCAGTGTTTCAGGCTAAGAATCAAACTAAGCTCCTATACTGAGATTTGCTGAAGTAGCTCTCAAAGAAAGAAAAAAAATATATCTGGTTTCTTTAATTGGCAGGTAGGTGATGAATTTTGGGGCTCCAGCCTTGTTTGATGTTGGTGTCTGGGATAGGTAAGATTCCTTATAATCCAGTCCGAGTGTGCTAAAATGTTCTAAATCTGCAGCTGAGCATCTTGTAGGTTGTAAGAATTTTGCCCCATGGGCCTTTGGCACCATATGTCTAGCAGGTAGCTGACAGCTGTTCAGACCGAGGGCAAATCAAGAAGAATTTAAATAAAGAGCAGCTACACTAAAGAACATTAGCAGTAAAATTTAGGTGGAATGAAAGCACTTGGTGGGCAAAATAGATTTTTTTATGTGACATTGAAGGGTCTCAGCTCTTTCCCAGGAAATATCTAGCTATCTTTCACCAACATGGTCTGCCAAAAGTCTTCAGTCATATTTAAAACTCTCATATTAGCTGAAATTGCTTTGACTTGTGAAACAAGGCATCTGTCTCTACTTTTCATCTTATCCTATAAGCAGAGGAAATAAAGACAGGTACTTAATCCTCTGCTGCAGTAAATACCTTTGGAAAGTGCTCATGCGGCAGAAAGAATGTAGCATGTTGTTGAATGACATTTCAATGACAACTGTCTTCCTGTTCAAGAATCCTTCCAATGCACAGCTATATCCTCCTGTTGACATGTACAGCTAAGCTGCAGTACAGTTAGTCAGAATGCAGCGGATGCCTGTAGCATGTTAATAACAATTAATAACTACTTATTATGCACTAACTCTTCACAAGTCATTTATAGGTGGACATCCCAGATTGCTTCCATTTATGCATGAACAAACACTGAATGTTTAAGCTGACAGATTAATCCTTTTCACCAATAGCTTGTATCTCAATACTAAAATGACAGTATAATCCACAAAGAAATGAATCTGGCCCTATACGTGTTCAGCCACCTAATAAATCATTGCACAGTTTTATCGGAACATGTGAATCAAACGCAAGTGTGGATACATCATTATTTTGATTGTATTTATTTTTTTGCCAAAGGCTGGCTTGACAGGCTTGAAAGTCTGAACTTTTCAAACAATTATCCTACAGTAGAAAATGACTCTGAATAATTTTAGAGAGACATGTAGCTAGTCTTTTAACATTACTATATGTATATGATTGTGTGTAAAAATTCTTTGTCTTTAAAGACATTATACCGACTGTGGGTCTTAAAGGTACAAACTGAGTTCAAAATTACTTCAGCGTCACTAGAAAAATATTTCAACACAAGAAGAGGTGTTTCAGATGAGAGTGTTTTTTTTTTTTTTTTGACAGTTAACAAGGTTCTTGGGCTGACTAAGCTATATTTTAGGATTGTGCAGAACCTCACATAATAGTCTTAATAGTAAGTCCTAGACTTATTTATATAACAAAAGAAATGAATTAATCACTCTGGAGTCTGATCTTTAGGTTGAGATCTTTGTAAGAATTCTTCACCCAGTGATAGCAGTAACAAAAACTTTACTGGTTTCAGTGACCCAGACCGTAAGTCTCTTTGGTAACAACATTATGCACCACTAGCATTAACTATTCCTTTCTGTCTCCCTGCTTGAAATCCCACAGAGCATATGGATGTTGCTATTCTAAAGTACCTCTGCTTTTCATACTGGACAATCCTCGGTCATTACAGAACATGCAGTCTTTTTTCCTTCTTGACTTTGGAGGTCCCCGCTACAGTACATTCATTTTATCAATAAGAGAGTGTGGAAAAATCCTGAAATCATAGACTCAGCTTGACAGTGCTTTGCACGTGGGGATCTGTCAGCAAACTCATAGCTACATAGCAAATTCCAGCAGTAAAATGCATAGGCCTGGAAGGAACATATGTTTTGGACATCTTGTCTGATCCCAGTCCACCACAGCACTAAGACATATGGCTGCTTCCCACGAAGCACAAACATTACTAATATGATTATATCTATTATAATCAATATACGTCATTGCTGTTTTGACAAGCTATTTAAATATCAGGCACATAATGCATAACTTAGCCCAAATTTATAACACTTACCAGCAATACTGGGCTTGAAGGTGCACATGCTTCTAATTGCCTTTTTGGTTAATTTTAATAAACGAGACACTTCGGTGTGCCTGTTGCGCTCTCAGAAGCCTGCATTTAGAGCCTCCTCTAACACACAATAGTTTGAATTTGCCAGCATCAGATCAACCCTGTAAGTATCATCTGTCACACTCGGTATTTGTAAAAGAGTGAGATATCAGGGAACTGCAACATTAAGACGGACAAATTACAATTTTCTTCATCTGATAGTTCATTTGCTATTCTGTTCTCTGCTGCATTTGATACTTCATTTCATAATGGAATTAAATCACAAGCCTTTTCCAAAATAAGAAGTTCATGTACCTTTCAAAACACTGGTCATTGGTACCGGAATAAAAAACCTTTTTATACCAAATTCCCATTTTGTCACTATTTTTTAATTTCATACAATGATGTAGTCTTGCATACCTCTAAATAGTAGCAGAAAAAGAAAGAAGTAGGAGGAATTTTCAGTATTCTTCAGAATCCTGTCTCTCTTAGGACATACTTTCTGAATGACCCCCAAAGTAATCAAGATATGACAAGTGATTAACATTGAGAGCATCTGTAGTTATGAAGATTGCATGACATGAAATCTTCTAAAAAGGTATTTTCTAATTGAGTGAATTAAATTAACTCAAATTATAAGACAAGCTAATTCTCTGAGCACTAAAACTAATGAAGTCAATATCCAACCAACATGGGGCTTGTTGCGGATCAGAATTCTAACTGAATTCATCTGAAAATGGTACTACAGTTTCTTCTCTTACTAGAAGTCTAAAATACATATTCACTTTACAGAAAACAGCTTGGTAAAAGCTACAATGTGTTTTATTTGTCATAGAAATTCTGCTGTTCAGCCATAACTTCTCCTTTAGCAAAGTAGATGCTTTATGATTGCAATATGTTTGCATTTAAAGAATTTGAAACAGTTTTCTATCAGCCTGGATTTTCTGCTGCCTAGAAATTACTACGGCCAGTCGCCTTTCTTTCTTGTTTTCTCACTTTTTTTGTTTTTAATTTCTGCAGAGACATTAGCTGAGTGTCTTGTCAGCCAATTATCTTTACCCTTTATGCAGGACTTAGTATCTTTGAGCTCTCTGCTTTTTTTGTAAAAAATGGTATCAATCTGTTCAAAAAATTCCAATAAGCAGTTTGAAATATGCACACACACAGAGTGTGATTTCTTAAAACTCATTCCCTTGGGAAAGCAGACTAATCTTATGCAACTATAAAGCATTTTTCATGTAATTGAACAATGGAGTTGGACTGCTTTGTTTTCAGATTTCCACATTTTCCTACTCCAAACTAAAGAAAGAAAAATGTCCCTCGCCTGATAATCAGGAAAGGTCTTGTTAAGTTTTGCCTATGGTTCACATAACTCTTTTATAGTTATCAGTAGAATGTCAAAGATGAGGAATCTGTTGAATTTATTATTGAATCTAAGAAGTGCACAGAAGTGATGAAATATTTCCAACAGTCAATAGAGCAGCAGTTGCAAGAAGAGAAAAGGAAGCTAAATCTGCCCACTGCATACTGAGACGGAATTAGGTATGCCTTTATGTGTTCATTTATTATTAAAATTTTTATTTATTTTACTGGTCTTTAATAGGATCTCTGAAGCACAAAGGAAGTCCAAAAGCAATCAGCAAAACGTGGTCCACTTCTCATGACCACCTTTTTGTACCTCAACCTTATATCTGGCCTTTGTAGGAGGCTCCTTCCCCATAAGTATTTCAAACACACCCGTGCTATGCAGCACTGCAGTAGGACATTTGATTGAGCTGCAGATTGTCCTCCACAGCCCTGCAGCCATGAGAGCTCGGGGCTCTTCTGGCAATGCTGAGCCGGGAGGAGGGGTGAGCAGCACAATTTTTCTGTCCAGGTCCTGCTGTCTTGCCAAGAAGGCGCTACTAGGTAAAAAAAGATGTGACCTTGGCCAGCTTTTACATAGGAGGGGAGAAGGGGGAAGAGGCCTTTTCCTACCCACCCTTCACTGTCAGGAATTGCCTGAGGGATGACATCTATTCCATTTAGGTATGTTTTAAAAATTTCAGTCATGCATTTCTTGATTTTTATTTGTGAAGTGTAAGACACCTAGAAGTGTTATGTATAATATCTCAGCTAAGCAGTTGCCTTACCTTATCTTTGTCACCTATATCTCAGTTTATCTACAGAAAGATATTAGTCTTATGTTCTCATTTCATTTGACCCCAAGGGGTGGGTGGCATTCATTTTTATTTTATGTTTTGTCTTGTTGAGTTCTTGCAGATATTCATCTCTCCTTAAGTGTTTATGGCTATAGCTGCAGTAGGAGGCATTTGCAAATGCCAGTGGATTTGCAGGAAGCCCAAAGGAGACAATTATGTACCTTGTGTAAAAAAAGAGGTAAAAAGCACCAGGGCTGCACAGCTGCAGGGAGCAGAATGCAGAAATGTGGAATGGCTGCACTAGCTCAGGCTGCTGGTGCTAATATTGATTCACTGCTCTGCTGCTGCCACTGCAGCAGGTGGTAAATGCTTGTTCTGCTCCTCAGTGTCAACGCTCTCTTCAGACAAACGAGGGCCACATCGGTCCTCGTGTCTTAAGCATAGAGCTTGCTTCTTTTTCATGCTCTAATCTCCAGTAACACCAGAAAGATGCAGAGAAAAATGGAAGTAGCAATCAATAAGCACCTCATCTCAAATAGGTTTATGTCAGTGCTACAGGAATAACAGGAGAACAACTTGGTTTCTATTCCTGACAAACAGTTCAAAAGGGTTTTGAAAAAAGAGGCATATCTTATTTTATTTTATTTTCCTGCATGTGGAGTGTTAAGGTAAAGAAAGTCCTCTGGGCTTTCTGGGCTTTGTTTTTTGTTTCAGGAAATAACTTTACTTTGTTTAATTCTGCGAGTTCCTGTGTTTGAGCTTGAGAGAAGTGCAGCCTTAAACTGACCCAAGTCTGACAATGCATTTTCTCATGTGTATATGCGTTTGTGTATACATAGCCATGCCCTCCACCTCTCCAAATATGTATGGCAGTATATGTATAACATATGGCAGCAAATACTGAAGGGCACAGAGTTATTTCCAGAATGTGTCTATATGACATGTCTATACGCATAGAACGAATGCCTTGGGACTCCAGAAGGAGGATAGGCATTTTCTAACCTAAGGCTACTTGGTGTAGTAAATTAACTAGTGTAAGCTTTCAAAATTTTAGCAAAATTGCCATTTATGGCTAAAGTTCACTGCATACCTATAATTCTATAGGAAAGGAATATAAGAGCTGCAGAATTTCATGAACAGGATTTCCATTCCATTAGGTCTCTATTTATAAATAAATGCAGTTGTGACATCTGTAGAAATTGGAAGACGTACATCCTCTAGAGCAAGGGCATGTGCCTATCCCAGACCAGATTTTGCTTTTTCCATGGGGCACGCCTACCTTTTTAAAACACAAGTTTCACTGCACCTCCAGCAAACATGAGTAATTGTCGTTATCCATGATACTTCATTCCCAGAGACTCTACGTGGAGCCGGGCTGAGTGGTGCTGCACGGGGAGACGGGGCTCTCGGCAGGCTGAGCAGGCGGTGCCTGGGGAGAGGAGAGCAGCGGGGAGATGAGCGTGGCCGCTGCAGGCCTGGCCGTGTCCCGTCTCCTCGCGGGCGGCGCAGACGGGCGCGCAGGCCCCGCGCCGGGCCCGGCCCTCCCGCCGCGGCCGGGACATGCTCAGTGCGCCGCCGCCGCCGCACATGCTCACTGGCCGCGGAGGGCGCACGGAGGTAGGGCCCGCCGCGCCGCCGCCGGGGCAGCCGCCCGCGCCCGGCGCCCATGGCCCGGCCCTAGCGGCGGTGAGCGGCGGGAGGGCCCCGCGGCCGGGCCGGGGCCGCCCCGCGCGGCGCCGCGGCCGGGCCCCGTCAGCACCTCGGCCAGCGCCGCGCGGCGGGAGGCGCCCGGGGCCGAGGGGCCCGCGCGGGCGCTCGGCGGGGAGGCGGCAGCGCGGGGGGCTCCGCGGGTGCGGGGGAACGGCGCTCGCGGAGGCCCCTCGCGCTCACCGTGTGGGGTAGGCGCGGGGGGGACCTGTTGCCCTACGGCCCCGTGGTGCCCGGCGGCCGTTAACGGTCGGGAGCGGCGGTTGGGCGCGCGGCGGCGGCCGTTAGCGGGCGGGAGCGGCGGTTGGGCGCGCGGCGGCGGCCGTTAGCGGGCGGGAGCGGCCGTTAACGGTCGGGAGCGGCGGTTGGGCGCGCGGCGGGGCCGTTAACGGTCGGGAGCGGCGGCGGCCGTTAACGGTCGGGAGCGGCGGTTGGGCGCGCGGCGGCGGCCGTTAGCGGCGGGGGAAGGGCGCGTGGCGGGAGCGGCTGCGGGCGGCCCGGGCCCTCCTGCCCCGGTGACGCTTCCTGAGGTGGGTGAGGAGACAGCCAGGGATAATAATAATAATAATATTAATAATAATAAATAAATACAACAGAGCTGGTGCTGAGGGTACACAGAGTGTTGTCGCTGCCCTAGGGAAAAAGGAACGGGGTGCTGGGGATAGCTGTGGAATCAAAAAACAAAATTAATGGCCCTGAGCGTCACAGAGCTGCGACTAGGCGCGCACGGGGTGGTTTCTGCATTGGCATAGGCTCGGCTTGTGGCCCTCGTTTAAGGGCTCCTGCCTCTGAGCAATTAAAACTGAACGGAACAGGGTGCCACGGAGCGTAGTGTGCTGCAGGCTGTGTTTAGTCATCTTTGCGGCTCTCCGTTAGCGCTGGCTGTAGCGTCCAGGGTGCTCCTCGCAAAACAGACACCCAGGCTCAGCTTCCACACCTGGAATTAAGGGCGCAGCCATTCTCATCATTAACACAGCAGTTACTGGTACCGCTGGGGCGAGCAGAGGTCTCGGAGGGCTTGCGGGTGGACGATGTCATTAGGCCTTGTTATTTATGGCCACGTTTAGCCATATTAAGTGCAGGGTGGTATATGGTGCTTGTTGGTGGGGAATTCCCTTTCCGAATTCCTGAGGATTGGAGTTTGGTACATGGGTGAGGGATATCACATTATTTCTCAAACCCACCGCAGCAAACCAGCACGTGTATCCGTTCCTCTCTGCAATTCTCTTAACATTGCACAGTTACTTAATTCACTGAAAAATACCCGAATTGGTTCCTCATCAAATTTATACCTCACGAGGCTCTTTCCCAAGATAATAAAGATCGTTTTTTTATGGCCAGTATACAAAAATAAAACTTTTGCTTACTTTTTGCATGTAAGTGTTCCCATTTGCCTTAGTTTGCCCTACTAACATAAACCTCTTAATTTCCTTTTGCCATAGACCGAAGGTTTCCCTGAAGCTTAATCCTCAAGATGAAGTTCTTGCCAGTGGCCATCTTTTTTGGCTTGTTCTGCTTATGGGTTGAAGAAGTCTGTTCCAAAGAGAAATCTTCAAAGAAAGGAAAGGGAAAAAAGAAGCAGTACCTATGCCCATCGTATGTGCTTTTGTTTCTTTTATGATGGTGATGTTGCCATATTCTAGCCAAGGGGGTTACGTGGCAGTTGAAGTGGAATGAGAAGCTTTCCACCAAAGGAACCATTTTTGGGTTCCATAACTGGGGAAGGGAGGTGGAGTGGTGACATGCCTGCAAATTCTCTCATTGAGTATGTTTATTCTGCAGCAAGTTCTTTATGGAGCAATCCTTCTGTAAATATGCAACTTACAATTCTGTAAAAATAGAGAAACTCCAGCCTCTGATTGCCCAACTAAATAGGGAACATATTCCGGACACCTATAATTACTTTATATTAAGAAGGCTTCCTTTCGGTAATGTCCACTATATTTTATGTTGTAATCTGTAGCATGATGCAAGAGTTTTATTTGTGGGGACTTTTGTTGTCATTTTTATGGCCAGCCTTGGTCATTCTTTTGGTGTTGTGTAAATACTCCAGAAAAAAAAAAAAAAGATGGCATATAATAAGTTAACCATAAGCATAGAAAAACACTATGCCTTAAACGATAAAATGGTTTAGACACATTTAAAATATTTCTAACCACAAAAGAAAAATACTATAAGATGAGACCAGCTAGTTGGCATTACTAGACTTTCCTAGGAATAGGAAAATTTTACCGGTAAAATACAAAAGAAGTCTTTTAAAATAATACATTATATCTTCTTTATTTTAGAAAGGACGTAGCATTTTACATTCCATTTTATATTTACATATGAAACTATATGTTTGTAAGTTAAAATTTTAATCTACCTTTACTTTACACTAGTTATTAGTGCAATAAAATCCAAAGCTTTTTGTCAGAAGGTATTGCCTTTTGTTTCCTTATAAAATGTGTAAAACTAATATCTGACCCTTCAAGAAGTAAATAGACAAACTGGCAATTTTATAAAGAACAGATTTCTTTTTACAAACTTTACAATGAAATTCAAATGTATGCAGGAAGGCTTTTACCAGGAAGGCTTTGATCCAGTATTACTGCATGGTTTCCTTGGCTGGGGAACTCCATATCTATGTATCTATACATAGATACTTTGGCATTGTGGAATGGCTGGTTGCAAGACTGGTTTGGTTTTCAGACTTTAGCATGGATTGTTTGTATGACAACTAAGCATATCTGAATACAAGCTTTTAGGCAAACTCCTGCCTCTGGCGTGATATTAACTGCTATTGGAACAGGCTGGAAAGAGACTAATTAGAGCCCTTGTGAAGAGTTTGTTATTGTCTCTCAAACAGATGTTTGTGTTCATACAATTAGGAAAATTCTATTTTGATTCATGGAGCAAAAACTCTTAGTAGTGATTATTCATGACCCTGTGCAGAAGTGTGAATTTGGGGGTGTGGTATTCATGAAGCTGATACTTAACCAGTTGTTCTTATTGTGGTTCTTACTCTGGTTTAATGCCTACACAGATGTAATATTGCACTCTTTAAATTAAATTCTCTTTCCTTGTACCTCAGGATTTCCAAATGAACCATAAAATCTTTATACTAGTGTCTCATTCTTGAGCATTCATTGATAAACAAACAAATTGATATATTGGACATACAGGCCATGATAGGGAGTTCTGCTGTATAGATCTGAGAAACCGGTTGCCACAGATGCAACAAAATTCTTACCTTTGTCTCCATGGCCCAAAAATTAAACCAATCTACTCAAAAAGATTTTAAGATTTTTATGGATTATGGTCTTCTCTTTAAAAACTTGATTTAGAAATTCACTATACTGATTACAGATTATTTTGATATAGATAAGGCTGAATTTAGTGGCTTGATCTATCCATAGACTTAGATCTCTATCCACAGAGATCTATAGAGGCCCTCTGGCCTCTGTTATTTACCAGTTGGAGGGCAATGCATGTTGTGACACTTCTGCTGTAATTTACCGGTCATTAAGGAGTTGAGAATATGAGCAGTGAAAGGACATTGCTTTCATTGTTACAAGTGAAAGCCTCATAAAGGTCACCTGGTCTGGAAAGGAATACGAAACAGGCAATTGTTCCTATGTGTTAGAACTCATAAAAGGACTGTGTCGTGTGGGTTAAGCACAAGTGTGGCCTACGTGAATGTTTCAGGGAGCTTTCATCAGTCAAAAATAAGTATTTAGCTTAAATAATTATATCAAGCCCAGGCAGCTTATGTTTATTGTCTGCCTTCAAATACTAGCCATTACTTAGTAAAATTGGCCCTATGGCGCAGGGAGTTCAGAAAAACTGCCATATTTTAGTCACGGTGGTAAGTACAGTGCACCTAAAAGTACAGAGATTGGCATATTTGGGATGGAAGATGTGGTCTAAACAAGGTTTGTCTGAAGCTAGTTTTTCCTAGAGTAAATCCTTCTTAATTCTTCATAATAATTGCTTCTGGCAAACGTGTTAGGCACTCAGTATAACTTTTCCTAAAAGCACTACTGAAAAATACTTTTCCTTATGTTGTTCCATAATAAATACTTTTTTTTTCTTTCCAAGCTGTTGCCAAGATCCTTGATAGCCTACAGTGGTTTTCCTCAAAAATATTTGCAAGTTCTCTAGACAAATTAGGAAGGGGATTTTTGTTATAACAGTGTTCTAGAAAGCACAGAGATGTGAGTACATCAAATAGCAGCTAACCAAGTTACTACTGCATTCACAGCTGTTGTCTCTGCTAAGTATAGTTACAATGCATCTCAGCTGCTCACTTGTACACTGTGAATTGCTGAAGATCCCACAGTCTGTTGCTAATGCAGTGCTACAAGTATAACTTCAATCATTGAATCACATGGCATATCTCCTAATCTTTATCTTTGTTTGTTTATTTTTTCATATAAATTGGAGATTTTATCCATACAGATGATTAAATAAATACTACATAATCTTTCTAGAGACTTTTTAAATACAAAGTAGAAGTACTATTTGTCTTTTGGCTTGTATTCAATAACGCATCTCAGCTACTTCAGAAACTCTAAAATGGCCCTCTCAGCCCTCCCGAAAACCTGGCTGGAGCCATCTGCCAGGGCAGAAGCTTAGGCAGGTCCCAGACGCCAAGGTTCCATCGTCAGCTTCCGAAACACGGGTGGAATCTTGGTGTGTGGGCAGCGTGGGGTTGGGGGTGTCTCTTTAATGTGGTTATCGTACAGAATTCTGTCAGAATGTGTCCTAAGGTTTCTCTGGTTTAACTGCTAGCTTCTGACATGCTCTTTTCATAAAGACTGAAGTAAGAGTTCAGAGTGTCTTGAGTCTGTTCACCTTGCGGTGGACAAGGACTTTTTTTCTTACCAAGTGAATACATGGCCTCTCTATTTGTAGTGAGAGTTCATCTCCAAAATGTAAGTGATTGGGAAGTGGAATTGCCTTTGTATTCATTCCAGTCTTGTAGAAGGCCTGGCTGATAGTTTGTGCACATTTTAATTTGTAGGTATGATGAACAGGTTGATAGGAAGTTGAAACAAAAACCTCCATTTAGTTGTGGAGGCAGTTAAATTTCACAGTCATTTGGAAGATAAGTAAATTGCGGAGTCCAGGTCTGGTTCCTATAAAAATTCTTTTGTCCCACAGCAACAGCAATTGGTCAGTGGTTTAATTGTGCTGTGCCATGTAGCTCTCATGGAAAGCTATGATCTCAGCCAGATAGGGGCACATTCCTGTAGCTTTTGGAGTTTGTCTTCCGAGTGAATAAACATGCTGGGGATTAAAAAGATAAAGCTGTATAAGCAATACTTAAGTTCTCTTGTAAAACAATAATTAAACGTGGTAGTCTGGGTCTCTTTCAGTAATTCTTCCTCACAGTGAGTGATATTTATTCCATTTTGAATAGCAGAGTGAGGAGACAATATGAGGGTGAGGAAGAGTTACAGACTCCAGACCTGTATTTCATATGCAGCCCCTGGACTGAGCTAAAACTCGAATCTGCAGGTAAAATTACATCTACTAAACCTAAGTGTACAGAGAAACCATAGGGCCAAATTCCATTTTCAGATCCTCTAAGGGGGTGTTTGAAAGCAAGTTTTATAAACTGTACCTCCTCTTGCACTTTGTGCCAAGCTGGAACTCTTACCAAGATCCGTCTATTATCTGAGTACTTACCCGTTTGGAGAAAGCTTGTGATGAAGACACACATGTGGGCAAATTATTTTTAAACGCGTGTAGTCTGCTTAAATGGGTAGATGCTGATCATGTTTCATGTCTGCATGCAGTATCAGAGCAAAAGAAATAGCCGGTTTATGCTCAGAAGTTGCTTGGATGGTCTTGGATGTGTCTTGGATGGCCGTGTCAGGCACATGGATCACGTTGCTTTTCTCAGGCTAAGGAACAACAACAAGGCACTTGAGAGCACCACACAAATGCTCTGAGAGTGCCCAATCCTGCCGATGTTGAAAGTGAAACTGAGGCTGAGCTTAGCCTGTGGTAGCAACATCTGGAGCAGTGACACAAGTGAGCTGCTCACACTAATTTCTGGAAGCTTGCTAACGTGCCCACATTAGGAGGCTCTTCTCCTTGGTCTTTCTACGCTAAGAAATGAAAGATGAGATTCAAACTGTAGTTCAAGGTATCTGAGGTGAGTTTCCATTTCAAACCATGAAGGAACCTTTCTCTTTGTTCAACACATTGCATTACAAAGTACTAACGTACCAAAGTTGCACGTCTAATTTTAGGTATTTAGTTGTCATCTGAGTTTGTCACACAGACATTTATTCAGAGCTCCATGAATTTTAATGTAATCTGAGTGATAGCATTTTGCATTTGATCATCATCATTGTTCTCCCTAGTAATAGAAATGTCACCTTATACAGTTTACAGTTGTAGATGCTAAGTATACTAGCAGTCATAGAAGTAAAGCAATTGTATAATTTTGTTTGTATTAATCTGGTTTTCTACTTTGAGATAGAGCACTCAGAAAATCAAATGCCTGAACTATCAGAACACTAGATAGTTCAGATAGTTTACATCAGATAGTTTATATCAGTTTTATTTTATCAGTATTCTCAGTTGAACTATTTGTGATACATGGTGAGATGGCAGATACTGTGTTTCACAACACTTATTTTTATCTTTCTCAGATAAATACTGCTACCTTCTATGACTAAAATGTCAATTTCTGTCACAGATTAGTTAAACTGCACTAAAATATCTTTCAGCATTATGTAAGAAATTTTCTTTGAAATAACAGGAATATATATTTTTATCAGACATTAATCTAGAAGCATGCAAAAGCAAGCCTTGGTACTAGATCATCCAGGCTATGAGCTCTAAGCAAAAGCTGACAGTAGAATGCATGTGCTACATTGCTGTCTGGACCACAGTCCAGTGTAAGCCCAGCATTATAAGATGTCCCTGTGCCATGTCTATTCTCCTGATAGTCAGGCCATGAGTAAAAGATACATGCATGTTCCCTTCTAAAACAAAGGATTCTTTAGTGTGATGGTATCAGGGCAGTAAGTAGTAAATTAAAATAACAGCAGCAAAGTGTCTTGTTCTCACTTGTGCACTTGTGCAGCACATTAGTACTCCTTTCTCCAATCATTACCCTTACATAGCATTGTCTGTAGTAAGGGCTTACTGTAATTCAGTCATCTCTAGGAGAGTGACCTAATGATAACCCAAAATAGAGACAAGACTGACACATTTGCTTAACACGAGTGTGAGGAAGCTATATATACCTTAAACCAAGAGTAATATATGCTTCCTTTAGCCATGTGTATCTGCTGATCTAAACTTCTGGATTTTGATCAATGACTTATCAAGACAATTCTCCATTGTCTTCGATTTAAAATGTTAATGATGTTCTGCAAAGCAGTGGTAGAGTGTTTGCAGCTGCACGTGGAAGAAAGGGGAAATGAACGTATTTCTACATATGCTATGAAATACTATTTGTATGTTCACCAGCAATACTAAAAGCAAATCCCCAAAGAATGGAGAGAGGCCAATCACATTCCACAGATACATCACCCTAGTAGACTAACTGTGCTCTCTCTTCCTTTGCTGCTTGTGTTAGGTTTCATGCTTTTAAATAATTCTGCAGTAGTTCTTCCACTTTACCCGAGGCTTTGGCCCCCATAATCACAGTGCAGCACTTGCATTGTCCCACTAAAAATACTTTATTATTATTATTATTATTGGTGGGTTTTCTTCTTTCCCTCTGCCATGACCCAAGGATTTTGATACCTGACTCAAAGATGCTACCAGTCAGGTACACAAGTACTCATATGGCAAGCCCAGGTGCACTGCAGAAAGGCAAAAGCAGAAATAATGTTTTTATCCACTGATCAAGGCAAGAGCTGAAGGAATGCTGCTAGTAAACTGTAAAGAGTAGAAGCTAGAACAAGGTTTTTTCAGTCAAACTGTATGAAATAATATGTAGGCTTATAATTAGTTCAAGTGTCCTAGGTAAACTGGTAGGATTGTTGTGACAATTATTGAGGGTATTGTAATTCAGGCTAAATTCTTACTAAGGCAATTTCTAGCTTTACTATTACTTTAAAAGCAACTGTGAGATTTTTGCTGCATTACACTTTGCCTGATGCTCACTTTATCTTATTTACGACTCATAAATTATTGTGAAGAATGTTGCTACATATCTATTTCCTAATGCTTTCTAGCAGCTATGCAAACATTCCACACAAGTCGACATAAACATATTAAAATTGCAGCGCATGCTGCAGCCCCTAGAAATTGAGGGGAAATCTTAATTTAGTTATCAGCTTGTCTCAAGCATGAAAATTCAAGGTTGTAGAGGTAAGGGTGGCAACCATAACATTCAATTAGCGTGAGCGTTGTTATATGGAAACCAGACAGCCTTTATAAAACAGAAGTGCTGAAGAAACAGCTTAATTGGAATTCTTTTCCTCTAATGTGGTCCACGCCTGAGCCTGAGGTTGATGCAAAGCGTGGCATTGCAGGGAGGCGACGAAGCAGCGGCAGCTGCTCTAGATACAACCCCAGTGGCATGGACTGTGTCGCAGCCTGGGTTCCAGGCACCTCACCCATCCTGTTCAGCGGTCAGTTAAGTCATTCTGCAAAACTGTGACTCTGTGGGTGACTCAGGTTGCCACCAGCTCCACGTATGATTTCTTGACTTATAGAAGAAAAGTGTGTGTTGTGATGAGTTCGGTCCTCTCAAGGAGGTTCGGGCCTTAAGAAGCCATGCAGTAGTATGGATCCTGTTGAGTGGTGCTAGTTCAGAGACGGCACACGGCGGGAGCCTAGCGAAGGTACAAAGGGGATTGAGCAGAGCTTTTCTCCAGTAGCTGGTCCAACCACTTTGTTCAAAGTCACCTTTGCAAGACAGTGACTGACTGTGTCCTTCTACTCCCACGCAAAATGGGTGATACTGCTGCTGTTCACTTGGTTCTTATATAAATGAGGATAAAAGTGTGCACATGGCACCAGTGTAACCTCAAAATGTGCTCAGCTCCTTGCTGATCAGGAGGCTCTTTAGCAGAAAGCTCTGCTGCCATCCTCTCTTCGTTCCCATCAGTCCTCTCATGCAGCAATTCTACTTTGCCTATTTCTTGAGCAACCTATGAATAAACAGCCTAAACAGGTATTGATATTAACATACATCTGCAGTGCAGTTCGTATCTCTCAGAACTACAGCCTCGTTCTTCTCGAAAAGACAGATAAACCTGTCAGAATATAGACTATATTTGGCTTTTGGTTGCTGTTTAATGCTCCCTCTTTTAATTTCTTAGATTCTTTCTCTTTTCCTTCTTGCATTTTGAAAGCATCTGTGCTTAATTTATGTGTCCATGTTATCTTACATTCAGATTTTTATCATCGCTATTTAATGAACTTCTTTATATAAATCTGGCAACAGAAATTTAAAACTTGAGCATTTATTTTTTTTTGTGTGTGGGTGGTTTAGTTTTGATGTTTCATAAATACAAGGCTTATATGATTAGAATGAAATTCTATTGCTTGTTCTAAGCAGACTCTTTTTTTATAAATATTTCAATAGACACTGAAGTTGTACCTAAGTGTTAAGATCAGTGTCTTACAAGGAAGCACTAACTCAGCAATGCTGAGAAACTTCCAGTGTCAGGCACAATTCTGTGGTGTAGAGTATGTGTTGCTATCCTGCTCTTGCCACAAGACAGAAGATAATCTTAACATTTAACTTTACATTTCCCTATTGTCCAGTCAGTGGTAACTGCAAGAAGAGTGTCTAAAGCTGATTTATGATACTTCTGTAGCAGCTTGTTCATTAAGAATGGTCAGTGCTGAAAATGTAACATGAATTTATACATAATAGAAATAAATTAGTTCCTTTGCATATTGAATGATTCACATAGAAGCAGCCATAAACACAACCCTTGGAAAGCTAAATGAAAGTGAACTTAGGAATTATTCAAAAGGCTTAAACTGCCTCGTGCTATTTAATTACTCTAATGTCGGATTAGAAGAGGCTTCCTGTTCGTGCGGCTTATTCAAACAATAAGGATGTTCTAGTGGAGCCTAGGATTTGTTACTAAAACCAGCAAAATCTTAGTTTTTTTAGTGGATCATTTATACCTTACTAAATACATTTAGTAAAACTTATAAACATTTTAGCTGTAGCAGAGCCAGTCCAATTGCTTCTGCTTTTTTACCTATGTGTTGAGTTAGATCAGCTGATATGAAAAGGTGAGCTTATATGTAAAAGATCTGCAAGAGCTGGAATCTGGTCATGTCTCCAGTTTTCAATGATAGTGGCATTATGCAATTGTGACAATTATCAATTAATTTTCTAAGAGTCAATAAGGAAGTTGCTAATCAGAAAGTGCTATAGCTGGGCATCTTAAAATTAGTGGGATGTATACCTGATTAAAAAAAAAATACTAGCCAAAAGCATCTTGGAGAGTTGATGTTAACTTCAATAAATCTTTGAATGCTTCAGAATTTCCAAAGGACATGAAGGAATCTTAAGAGGTGACAAGAAAACTAGCAGTGAGCCAAGACATTGGAAACACTAACCTAGGATAACCCATAAGCCTGTCGAGCTGACATTGATATGGGAGAGAATAATGAAAAAAGAATTGAGCAGGGTAATATAGGCGATTGCAACAGATACTGAGGTATGGAAAATATTCAGGCAATTAACTGGATCATTTTTTAAAATGTGTCCCTACATTTGGTTGCTAGCATTAATAGTGTTGATGCAGATGACTTGTGTCTCTGAAAAGTGTTGGAGTTATTTTTAAACAGCGTCTTGATTATTAAATTAGAATGACACAGCATCATCAGAGCAGGCATAAAAAGGATGGAAAAGTGATTATGAGACAGGATTCCAAAGTGGCACTCATCACTGAGCAGGTTCTACAGATGACAAATGCATTTGCGTGACATTCCGGGCCTGCCACGTGCTCACAGCATGTGCAGTAGGGACGGGTGCACCCTCAGTCTTGCTTCTTGGTGTGCTCAGTTTTGTGTTACCCTTATTTGCCTGTCCCAGGCTGACTCTTTGCTTTTAGTGAGCGTTTTAATTTAATACCCTAAACAGTAACAGCAAGGTAAACTGAAATGTTTGCAATTCCCCTGCAAAATTGGAGGAGTCAGAAGCCTCCCTTTCCATGAGAAAGCTGATATTAGAACACTACAAAGACATCGTGCAATGGCTCTAACTCCCCGTGAAATAGCTGGCACCGGCGCATGAAAGCAGGAGGCTGCCAAAAGCCTTGGCGTGCTTTGGCACTGGAGAAGTGCTTGTCGGTCCACTTGTGTTCCTAAACTGATGGCCACTAAAAATAGATCAGGTGGCTGTTTTCTGCCAGTGAAGAAATCATGTCCTTCTGGGTCCTTGTATTAGGAGGGAAGGGAACAATTGGCCGTTTCAGTTTATTCACTTTCTCACCTCCACAGTTAGAGAGTTTTATAGGAGAGTTTTCGCATTTGCTGTAGTATTTTGAAAAATCCTAAAATGTCTCTAGCAAAGGGAGAATGTGTGCAATGGAACTGAAAATATTAAACCTCTTTTGCCTGCAAAATGATGTTCATGGCATACTTTTAAAATGACCTAAGCTTAAGTACATAGTTCCTTCTGAATTAATAGTAACTAATGGACTTCTTTTTTACAGCCAGCAGTCAGCTGAAGATCTTGCAAGAGTACCTGCTAATTCTACCAGCAATATCTTGAATAGACTATTACTCAGTTACGACCCCAGGATAAGACCAAATTTCAAAGGTTTGTCAGATATTTCAGACTTTTGTCTTTGGAATTTAACTTCTGCACTCTTCACACATGGAAAATTCATATGTAGGTAATATTTGCAACATGTGTTTCTAAAAAAGGTTATTTCCCCAAAGAGCGTGAACATGCAGGAGTGTGTGCAGGAATGTGTTTGAAAAGTAGAATTAGATTATAGAATATGTTTAAAAGTATGTTTTAATATATACTTATAAGTTAGGCTTTAGTATTATCTTTGCTTTATAGCAAGGATGTAGATGCTAGTCTATAGAGATCTTTTATGAGGACTTTATACAATTTGGGATCTGCAGTACCACAGTTTTCAAATCACAATTTTTAAATGAAGTTAATTACTTTGAAGATGTGCTATTAATGCAGCTGACATCTTGGAATTTAAAATAGGTTACAATTTTTAAGAACATTTTGTGTTTTTATAATAAGTGAATCTTCCATGTAGGCAAATGTGATTTACCTGCATACACAGAAAAGATTGGAATATACATTTGATGCAAAACCTCTAACAGCTCAAACAGCTGCAGGTTATGCTTTCCCACAATTAGATTATGTCCTTGGTGGTGAAAGATGTAGACAGTTTTATTACCTTAACGGACATTGCTGTTTATCTAAGCCACCTTTTTGTTGTTTGTTTTAAAAGTTGCATTTTAGTTGTATGTACATTAAGAGGTGTGTTGTTATAACATGCTCACTAATAGTATGAGAAATTTGGAAACCTGTAATCTTTATTGTGCTTTTGAAGAGACTTTTTTCAGTTCTTCTATTTAATCAACTTTTATAAATATATTAAAGTTAGTTCTAAGAAAGGTTCCTAGTATTTTCTCATTCTGTGGTCCAGAATATTTGTATGTTTACAGCACCAGTCATTGTCACAAAGGATACATATCCAATGCCCATTCTACCTGTTTTTCAGCAAAAAATAAGCATGCAATCAGAAAGCATACTGCAGGTATTTTTATGTTTTTGGTATCCCTGCTGGCAGCCTGGTAAAAATCAAGATGGAAGGAAAAGGGAGAAGAAGGTGTAATCTTAACTCACGGAGAGGTGGAGGGCAAAGAACCTTTTCTGACAAGTGATTGACCCATATCAAAACGCTCCTCATGCGTGACTGATTTTCTGGGACTACAGTTTGTTCCTAAGTGTGGCAGGAATAGAGCACCCCTGTCTAGTACTGCTGGGAAGGTGCTCTGCCTCATTCTTCAGGTGCTAAGCAAAGTATTATGCTTATTACACAAACAGAAACTGGACTGATTTGAAAAAGCAAGTTGTTTTAATTGAATAAAGTGAAAATTTATCTTAGTAATTTCTTGGTGACCCTAGAGAACTTATCTGAGTTTAAATGTATGCATTAAATGTATACTGAAATACTGTATGTACCCAAGAAACTATTAGGTTAGGCCTATATCACTTTGTATTGTGTTTGGTTACGGAGTTAATATATTCTCACTATATTCTTATATCTCTTTTATTACAAAAAAAAAAAAAAAAAACAGGAGGAATCCCATTGAACTGAGTATTTGCAGCAGTGTAAGTAAGATCAGATACATGCACACAGTGTGCACAGTGACGCTGTCAACATCTAGATGCCACATAAATTAGGTCTCAGGAGCATCAGGACACTTCCCCCTTCATGGTAACTCTCTGTTTACACCAAATTAAGTGACTGCCAGTCGGTTCCCTCAGGGTGGCAGAGGGCAGATTCAGCAGCTGTCCTGCCATCCCTTTTCAGCTACTGGAATCCTGGCTGTGGAAAAGAGGAGAAAATCCAATCTATCTCCACAGTTGCTGGCTAACAGGATTTTTCTTAGCCAGTTGTTAATCTTTGTAAAATGGAGCATCTTTGAAACTCGTGTCTTGTATCAAGGGCTAGGTAACTGTGAAAAATTAATTAAACCATTTTTATCTGTCTGTATGAATACCTGCACATTTGTGTACCTGATTTGTATAAAGAAATATCTTCTTATAAGTAAATATATTACCATAACTCATAAATAGGTAATTAAGAATGATAGGTCATCATCATGACTTTGAGAGTAAAAGACTATGTCATTAGGAAAGCAAATTGCTTCTATACATTGTAGTGTATCCAAGATTAATATTAGATTGGAATCCCATAAAAACAGAAAATCATGGAGTTTGCGAATGATTCAAATTTATGATCTGTGACATGCTTTAAGCTCAGGGCTCTGAGTGAGGATTTTTTCTCTTTTCACTAGGATGAAAAGAGTTGTCATAATTTGACTTCCAGTGTGAAGAGATTAAACCTCACTTTTCAAGAACAGAACATGATGTGAAAAGATAAAGTTGTTTCAGTCTCAGTTACATAAAAAAATTATTTCACGTTGTGATACCAGTGTAAGGGAGCCTCAAATCAAGGATCGCTTATCTTTATTGGAATATGCAGTTAATTTTTTTTTTTTTTTAAGGAATTCCAGTTGATGTTGCAGTCAACATCTTCATTAACAGCTTTGGATCAATTCAAGAGACAACAATGGTAAGACTGTAATTAAATGAATTCAGCACACATGCAGATTTTCTTATAATGTCAAACCAGGCTGAGGATGAACTATGAAGTATAAATGATTGTTTTGGTTGTATGTGTTGAGAATTGAGTTAATGGGCTTACTGATAGACTTTCTGCCATAAGCCTCTTAATCTGCTTTATTAACTTTTTGTACACAGATTGTTATAGCGTTTAGAATCCAATACACATGAAGGGAAATCTGTGTTTTTTAAGCATAAAATATAGTTCTTTCTTTGTGTAAGATACTTATTTCAGGGGAAAATCACATTTGGTCTTAAGAATTAGCTGATCTTCATGAGAGCTAATATGTAGGTTGCTTGTTACATTATTACAGAAGATACTGGGGTTGTAGATGAGGCAGAAAAGTATATACATAGTACATACATAAAGAAGACTGAAACATAATGATAGAAGTAGAGCGTGGAGGGACAGAAGGAAAAAGGGGTAAAGTGCTAGACTATCAACACTGTCAGCACTCCTGTTTATTTACCAGTGTGAGAGAAAATGAACTGAGTTCTAAATTCTCCGGAAAAATATTTTTGCAGTTCAGCCAAAGCACTTCAAAATGTTAATAGCACCAAATAATCTTCATGACTATTTTGATATTTTTGTTTCTGTATGGAGTAAGGCTAATTTCAAAATAAAAAGTAATTTCAGCAAAGTTTGCATAATTTGATTTTCAATAAATGTTGTTAAAAATGTTGCAAAAATATATTATTGAAGATGTCCTGACCTGACCTGAGTTTTTCTTTTTTTGTAAGAGAAAGGAGAGTGCACCATGTCTTGCTCATACATAGAAAGCCAAAGCCAGGGCGTATACTTGAACTTGGGGGTTTTGAGGTGCTCCCTGATTGCAGTTTAGAAATAACTTTTGCTATGGCTCTATCAATGGCTGTAACAGCTTTTGAGCAGATCGGCCAGAAATTTTTGTTTGTTTATTAGGGAGTGAAGAAAGGATTTAGACTTGATTTCAGGTGATAAGTCCACTAATGGCATTAGAGGGAAGTGACATTGTACAACGAATATAAGTATGCTGAAGTTATCCCAAGATATATTTCATGGAAACTAAAAAGGAACTGCAGGGCAGGCAGGAAGAGCAGGAAAGTAGGAGTGAGATAAGTGTTTAAGATGGCAGGTATGCTTGGCCAGATGGCCCTTTCAAGTTTCTGAAATTTATTGCATGCTTTAAAAAGTGACTTTTACAGAGGCTTTTTTGTAATTCACCCAAATCCAAAAGTAACAAAACGTAAATGTAATGGGTGTGCCTCCAAGATAAAAGTATGCTCTCTGCTGCAGCGCATATAAGCCTGCCTGTGAATTTCTGTTCTAATTGCCTACAAAATTACTGAGATGTTCTGTAAAATAAGTCAAAATCTCCTTCATATTTTAGAAATCTAAAAAAAGAGATAAAGTGAGAAAGGTGCCTGAGTTCCTATGTCCAGCTCATGATATATAAGAATGTCATGTTTTCTCTCACCTGTATCGCTTGGGAGACCCTTCCTGCTCTGTGGGCACAGGGTCCTGTGGACATACAAGAATTATTCCTCTCTTGGGAATAATCTGTTCTTTTCTTGGGATGAACCTAGGTAACGTGCTGAAAGCGAGTCTCTTAGCCTAGGAAACGCCTTGTTCCTCCAGCATCATAAGAAAACTGTTTGTTGGATCTCTGAGGCACCAGCTCTGGGAGAGAATTTATTACAGGGTTAGAGAAGGACTAAGGGCATTGCGTCAGATCCAGGAAGTCAGTTTACCTGCTGTGTTCAGGGAATGGAAACGTCTGCACACAGCCACAAACTCACTGAGAAACCCCTGAGAGCTGGAGAAGAGAGCAACTGGCTGCATCTCTAGTGTGTCAGGTGCTGATTTTGGTTTGGGAGCGCTACAGATTTCTTGACTGTATCACTAAAAGTATCAGAAGCTACTAAACTGGTTGGAGTGATATGATTGCTGATACCAAAATATAGTGAATATTACATATCTAGGTATTCAGTGATTCTTGGCTCTGCTGTAACTCTGAAGGGACTGGAATAGCTAAATGTTTAGGTTTTTGTGAAACTTATCAGTTAGGTAGACATGTGGAGGTAAAGCATCTATTTGGCCATGCTAGAAGCATGCCATGTTCATGTCAAGATTCTTCTTTTGGGAGATAGAAGGATGGGAAAATGCCATTAGGCACACAGATTTCCTTTTCTATTTCCAGGAGAATATTAGGAAAGGTGCAAAAGGAAATATCTTTATTAAGACCTAAGATGTTGTAGACCTCTCCATATAGGACTCTGAAACAGCCAACTCTGGGCAGTGGGTCGGTGTCTGGTATTTCTAACTGGTCAGCAGAATCTGACAGTGCACCATGTTCAGCATTTTGGTGGTTGGTCCTGATCGTTCCTGTAATTGAGGAATCCTACAGAATCTTGAAGGCATCCTTAAACTTATGCAATAGTTCCAGATCGGAGCTCTTTGGAGCTCTTAGGAGGAAATCTGTCAAAAAAAAAATCCTTGGCAAAAGCACTGGCATCTTTTCTTGACTTTGTATTTCCCTGCTCTGCCCCATGTAATAATAATGTATCTCCTTCATCAAGGGGGTTTCCTGAGTTTGGGAATTCTCAGATGTGTCCAGAATGGCTCATGCTACTAAAGATTCTGTGTTTGGGCAGGCTGCACAGTCTGACTGAATTCAAAACTTAGAGGGATCAAAGCAAGGAGCCCAAATGTCAAAGCAGAGATGGAGCAGCAGGCTGAAGTGCGTGCTGAGGAAGGCACACTGCTCTTCCAGGCTACGAATGAGGAAGAAAAGTGTTGCTAGGCTGAAAGCAAGGCAGACAGGGAAATGCTGTGCTGGGATCAGGGCGCTGGAAGCCTGTTCCCCCTGGACACAGCGAATTGTTCCTTGGTTGAGGTAAGATTGAATGGTCAGTATCGGAGAGGCACAGAGTGTGTCTGTTCAAATACACCTACCGATGGGGTGTGAGCCCTGCTGCCGGCCCTGCGTGGCCAAGGACGGAGCACAGGCTCTGCTCCCTGCTCTGCTCCTTCTCAGCGAGCCTCAGGAATCTTTCCCTGGCTGCCCTCTGCTCCCGTGGCGCGTGCGTTCACAGCCAGGCAGCCGGCCCTGCATCCGCAAAAACGAGGGGAGATTGCTGCCTGCTGCGGGAGCGCCTGCTTGTGACAGAAAAGGCTGTAATAAAGCAAGGGAGGAAGTAAAGTCGTGCCCATCTGATCGGATTTCCAATTCTTATTTTGGCAGTTCATTCTGCTTTTCCGTGATTTAAACATTTCCTGAATGGGTAAGCGGAAGGCAAACGTTACAAACTGCTTATCTTTTGCCCGTGGCTTTGAGAAGACATTTTATTTTGTTAAAATGATAATAATGCAGTAGTTTACAGGGTGATTAATTTTAGTGTAATGAATAATTGAATGCTTGTGAGCATGAACAATATATAAATATAACGAACATCTATCTCATATACTTTAAAAGAGTCATTTTCACTGAGGCAAGTCCATATGGAATTGGAATTTCAGCAACGCAAAGTAAATATTCAGTTATATACATATAATTGAAAAGATCCATTCTGAGATAATGACCTGAATTCCTCCATATTATAAAGCTTCTTTATAAAAGCCTTCCAGTATAAAGTCACTTTAGATTAATTATTATTTTATACTGCTTTTTCACTTTGACAGAATAGTTTTTCATATAAATAGAAATCAGACTCCATATGTTTTTGTTTTTTCAAAAACAGACCCTCAAAAAGTCACAGTTCCCACAGAACTACATTTATTAATAAATATTGCTACAAGTCTTTCTGGATAATTTCGGTGGATATTTTTTTTCCAACGCAGTGGGGAAAGTGGCTGCATCACACAGCGCGGCGCAGCACAGAAGTACCCGTGCTGGTCTGGCTGCTCCTGGACATGCCAAAGCAGGCAGCGTGCTCCAGTTCACAGCGTAAATCCGCAGGGTAAACCAGTCTGCGTGAGATCCTGAGCAAGTGAACACCTTCCTGTTGGAGTTAGCATGAGCCTGCAAGAGGATCTCAACATGTCCCGTGCTTTGGACTGGCAATATGTGTGTTGTAGTAGTAAATACAGCGGTTAGAAGGGTACTTACAATGTTCTGTTTTCAACAGAAAAATTGCAACAAGACAACATTAATTTGTACAATATATATCCTTCATAAAATTAGGGTGTTGTATTGAAACATTCACAAATCAAAATACATCAAGAACCTTCACTCACAGGTAGTTCATCGCTTGCATTTTGTTATTATTGCAAAGAACTAACAGGTTCTTTTTCAGTGTTATAAAAGACATGGCCTGTATCCCAGGCTGCTTTGTATCTAGGAGATAATTATTTTTTAAAAAACAAAATACCTAGACAACTAGGAAGCCTGGAAATAGAAGCTATCTTGAATGCAGAAATTTCTTTTGTTTTGTTCATTTTATTTTAACAGCATGTGGTCTGCCTTTTTTACATGTATATAGCAAGAAGCATTGGCTTCACTGTAATGAAATAATGAACGACTTAGAGATGAGAGATGAGAGAGCCTTCATTTTGTCTCTTTGAGACCAATTCTGTCTCTGCTTTCATATATGCTACCTCGTGACTTAAGCTGCAAGCTGCCATCAGTAAACCTCAGCTATCAAACTGTCCCCAACGCCACTGTTAGGTGCTCCACGGCTGTTTTCTGGGTATATAGTTTTGAATCTGTTATCCACCTGGGTTGTTCTCTGCTTTTAGAGTGTGTCTAAATGCAGAGTGTGCAGAATGTCCTGGTAGAGAAGACATCCTGTCTGCTGCCTGTAGTGTTATTAGTGCTGTTCAGCTGTGGCCTCCTCCTGCCTTGCTGTGTGCGTTTGTTTATACCTATAGAATGTGGCTACTATCAGAGGGGGTGAAAAAGATGAGATGGAGGGTAGAATTTTATCCCCCCCCCCTTTTTTTTTTAATTTGACCATATTCAAAACCGAAGTATGGCATAATCTACTCATATGCAGTAAATCCTATTAAAATCAACATGTATTAATGTCATTTGAGCAGGGATTACTGTCTCTGTGGTAGAAAAATCAGAACATTAATTGTGTTTTGTTTTGTTTTTCCTTTAGATTCTCATAGAATAGTTCTCTTTCTCTATGTGCTTTGGCTAGACTTTGGCTAGTCTAATACTTATGTATTCTTTCCATCAGGATTATAGAGTCAACATCTTTCTAAGACAGAAGTGGAATGACCCCAGGCTCAAATTGCCCAATGATTGGAGGGGTTCAGATACACTGACAGTGGACCCAACAATGTTTAAATGTCTTTGGAAACCAGACTTGTTCTTTGCAAATGAAAAAAACGCTAACTTCCATGACGTCACTCAAGAAAATATCCTTCTTTTTATATTTCGGGATGGAGATGTCCTAGTCAGCATGAGGTATTTACTGATGTTGATCTACCCTTAATACATTTTAAAGTCAGTAAATAAACTGATAGAATGTATGTCCTGTGCTAGGTTTGTTAGGGTTTTTGATGTGTAATATTGTTTATAAATTGTCATAGAAACTAAATGATCCCTCCGTTTTTCAGCATATCAGCTAATATCTCAGCATAGTAGAAGTTAAAGTGTGCATTGCACATTACATAAACTAGTATTATGAGAAACACTGTTTAAATCCTTTTAATTATAGTCTAGATTTCTGGGAGCTTAATAAAATGGAAAAGATATCTGAAGCAAAAACCTTCAGCAAAGCAATGTAATCTTCACATTTTTGAATTTCTAAATTAAAGAAAATGATGATTACTCATGATATGAAACAGAGACAGAAATTAACAAAATGGTGAATGTAATTGTTTTTCAAAACTATTGAGCCATAATCCTGATTAGGATGCCATGCCTTACTGGGTAGAGATTTTTCAGAAGACCTCAAAATATTGTTTATTTTTGTTACGGTAAATGCATTCTATTTTGTACTTTGGCTCAGTTGATCTAATATATACTGTGTGCCATAAAAACAATCATTCACCAACAGCAGTGCAGTGATTGAAAAGAATATCATGATGAATTAAACATTTGGAAATACAGTGATTTGCAGAGATTAGGTTTGATTTCCTACCAATGAGAAGTGATCTTATTTTATTTATTTTAACAGAGTGACTTGGTTCATAATATTCTGATATAGGAAAAATAGTTACCTAAATATACTGGAAGTTTCTTGCCATTAGGAGGAAATCACTTGTGAATTAGTAGTTCTATTCCTGGATTGGAATTAGCCAGAAAAGAGACAGATGGAAGATTTTTTTCTCTCTCATTCCAAATCAGGATGAGAAATCTCAATCTCCAGACTTTTGCAAACTAGAAATCTGAGAAAAATAAATCAGACAATCAAAGCGTTTCATTTGGCTCACTGTGAAGGTCCCACTTTTGATTTGAATTGTTTTTGTGTCAGGTTTTTGAAGTCTGTAGGAATTAATATTTTGAAATGGAAAGCCACTTTCATCTATAAAAGGAGCTCCTCTTTTAAAATGACAAATGTGAAAGGAAATATTGAGATTTTTCTTCAGATATTTTTCCAGGTCAGAGCTATTTATAGAGGAAGACTTTAATTTCAGACTGTACTGAGTTTGGTATTGTTGAATTGAAGTTCTTAGAGAAATATTTTTGCCACTTGAAAAGTTTCTATTAACTGAAGAGTCACTGTTCATTGAACTCAACTATTCACTGAAATAGGATGATTTATAATGTCTTCCTCTATAACTAGTCTGTCAATTTTAGTAATGCAATATGTTCATAAATGGTATTTGTGAAGTTGAGATTAATTTTTGGAACTTTGGAGACTTTTATGAGATGTTATTTAAAATATATAATGCTGTGACTTGGGTTTTTATTTTACAGTGAAATGTCACATATAAATGAATTAATCTCCAGTTATGAAAATATATGAATGGCAAAACTCATGTGAGAGAGTCTTTGCTTGGATACATGGTTAGCAGCTAGGCAATAAAGTAACAGATGAAATTCAATGTAAATAACTGTAAGATGAAGCCTCTAGGAAATATTATTCTAATGTCATATGTAAACTGGTATGTTCTGAGGAGATTATTACCAGCCATCACCCTTGGGTGATAGTGCCTAGTTCTCTGAAAATATCACATAACTTCTCAGTTGTAGCTGAGAAAGTAGGAAGTATTAGGGAATCAAAAGAATGTCAAACCACCTTATAAATCCATGGTATCCTCACATCTGGAACGCTAGATGCAGAATGTGTGTGGTTTAGCTATGGCTTTTCTTGCTGCAGGATGTTCTCTTTGCTCAGAGGTGACGTGGGTTTCAGAAAGCAATTGCACAATTCTTGGTGGAAAAAAATCTCTTATCTAAACATCAGCCGTGCCTTAAGAAGTCCTTTGGGGGCCGCTTGTGGGAGCCTATTGGAGATGTGGTGAAATACCATTTTCTGGGTGCTCTAAGCTCACATTCTTCTTCAGAGATATTAGATCCTTCTTGGCTTCTGCTGCTGACAGGATTCCTGTTCTGTACAGGGCTTTAGTTTGATTATTCTTATGACTTACCTACATTGTCATCCATTAGTATTTCTCTGATTTATAAAATACTCTGTGTTTACAACTACACATAAAATTTCATTATAGATTATTAGAAATGTCTAAATTTCGCACTTGTGGTATTTTTATTATATTTTTCTATGTGAGAAGCTGAAAATCAAATACCTTTGATTTTTCACCTGTTGCACTCTATTACTTACAAGGCATTTCACGTTGTTTCTAAATGCCATTTTTTGTATTTTCAGATTATCTATTACTCTGTCATGCCCTTTGGACTTGACTTTATTTCCTATGGATACCCAGCGCTGCAAGATGCAACTGGAAAGCTGTAGGTATATCCATCTGTGCATAGAGTTACCTTCTATACGTGCCTATGACATGACAAGCAATTCTATACTGTTCGTGTCAACATTTTGTAATGAATCTTCAAATTAACATCCACTGATTCCCATCAATATGGGAACATTTTTCACTTATGAAAAATGTTTTTACAGTTATGGAACCATACACTGCTTTTAACTTTTGCTCTCAAAAACAATGCCAGATGATTAGCTTATGGGTTGCTTTACAAACATGATGAGGTATATTTCTTAAAGAAGAGCTGTTCGTGAACAAGATTCTCAGTACTTTACTTGAACAAGCTTATTTTCTTTCTCCATCATAAGTGTGATATATTCAAATTCAGGAGGATGAATGGATTATCTGCCCCTTTGGAATGATAGTGTGCATTAAAATTCCTTGTAGCTTTTTATTCCATTATCAAAAGAAAGAATTGTACCCATGGCCTTCTTGACTCCAGTCTGCCCCTGCAGTCTGAGCATTTGCCTTACTCTCCTTCCTTGCCATTAGCAGATTCTACTGAATCTTTTTAACATCGTTTTTTTCATTCTGGTTGTTAGATTTTCAGAACATTAAAGGACACCAGCAGTACTGCAGTTACTGAAGAACTGTATTAATGGATCAAGTTAATGTGCTTATTTTGTTTAATTAAGTAGTACATGCATACATTCTTATATCTTTGACATGAAGTTTCTGGGTAGATTTTCCAAATTGTGTATTTCCAATTTTATTTTAATTTCATACTTGCTCACATATCATTAAATATTGAAAAGAATTTTCTACTCAGTTATACAGTCATGCTAAGTTATTATGTTGACAACAACTATACATGCATTCCAAATTGGGACTTAGAGATGCCAACACAATATAGATAACTAACAGCAGTACATTAATTCAGGGCACACCATTGTAAAACAGGAGTTCCACCAAAGTCTTTTTTGGAGCAAAAGAGAATTCATAGTTATTGGAGAAGGATTATATTAGAATTCGGATAGGTAAGCAGAAATCTTTAGATTCTTGAAATCTTCAAGGCTATATGAATGCCATCTTCTGCATATTACATTCCAAACTTTCCATTAATCTTTTTTGGCTTTACTTTTCATCATACAAATCAAGAAAGATAATGTTTTAATAATAATAATGATTTTCAAGATTATAGCATTTCTAACAAAATGGGAAGAGCTCCCATCTGAAGGAAAACCAACAGGTAAACCTCCTTTTCACAAATGAAAAGAAGCATGCAATGTGCAAGGATAGAGTGAAACTCCATTTCTCTAGGTTTCAGGAAGAATTTTGCAATTTTTTTCTCACATTTCAGAGTTAGATGGTTCCTTTTTAATTTGAAATATCAGGGATGTCTTAGTAGTCTGTATTGAACTCAGTGGACGCTTTGGACACTCTGGGTTTTGCAGGATCAATATATTTTTGTTGTTGTTTTTATAGCAATTTGCATTCGTTATGTCTTTGGGGCTGATATCTGAAGATTCAGATAGAACAATAATGAGCACTTACACACATCCATACTAAACAGTAACATTAAAGAAATAATTGCCCTTCGAAGTCAGAACTTACCTCTTTGCCAGTCTATTGATCATGGTGTGGTTTTATTATTTCACAATATTCAAAGGCACTGGAAGCTTTCACTTATCAAGTTCTTTATTCTCTTTATATACTTTTTATATTCTCTTTTTACTCCCTTTATATACTCTTCATGTTTCTGGGTAGCAGCTGTTTAACATGAACATTGTATCTGTTCTGTCGTTATTCTGTGGCATAATCCAAATTTTCTCTTCCTTTTACGCTGACCTTTCTTCTAGTGTGACAATAATCTATATATCCCATGTTCTATAACGTCTAGATGCACTGACACTTAGCACAGTAAAATCCTTGTTTTACTTGCCTGCAGTTCTCAAAGCTCTTCTCTTACCAAGATAACATAAGAAAGAAAGGAGGTTTACAGTATGATTTTGAAAATAAATTCAAAGGACAGTATGGAGGGATCAAAATAACACTTCAATTACAATTGAAAATTCAGTAGAGCTTTTGCTTTCCTTATTTGAACAGTGAACACTGAAAAAATAGCTTCTTCAATAGTATGATGTTGCTGATAATATTATGCTTCACTAAGTCCTAATTTTAGACCTACATAAAAATTGTGAATTATTTCATTTTTGTGTTTATCTCTTTCCACATGAACAGGGAAAACAAGTGAAAGGAATTCACTATATACATGCTAGATATTCTTACTGATATTACTCTTGTTAAGATGTTTTTTAAACATTTAATATTACTTTTCTTTTTTGTAGTTGGTTACACAACTGATGACTTACGCTTTATCTGGCAATCTGGAGATCCTGTGCAGTTGGAGAAAATTGCTCTGCCTCAGTTTGACATTAAAAAAGAGGATATTGAATATGGTAACTGTACCAAATATTATAAAGGCACAGGTAGGTAATACAAGCAATGTCTTTGATAAAAAAATAGCTTTCTTCAATTACTGTTTATGTTTAATGATGAGCCAGTAGTTCATATCACTAGTAACGTAGTAGCAATCACGTCTAGTATCTGCAATCTCTTTAAAGTGCAGAAACATCTAGATCAAAGATTAAAATAAATGTTTTTCTTAGTTTATGTTACCTATCTTCCGATCCTCTGTCATTGTTTTGTTTTTGTTGTCCTAATACATTTTTATGCATGCAAATGTCTAACTTTTCTGATAGAGTATTTGTCTAGAATTATGTCAGTTAGAAGAGAGTAGGACATTTATAAGTTCCTGTTCATCTTTAATTCCAGACATGGATTATATTGGAGTGTAACTTCGAATGCTGCTTCTTGCAGGTTCTTCCTTTCTCTAAGTGCTCTTGAAAGTATAGCATTATAGGAAGCTGTATACAATCCTTGGCTCTGTATTTATTCAATCTCAAGATTATTTCCTGAGCATAGGCACAAATTTATACAATGGTTTCTGTACACTTGCTTCTAATGGTTTATCTTTTTGATTGATTCTTGTCTACAATTATATTTTAACTGCTCACATACCATGGAAAGCACAAGCTTTTCCTTAACAGAACTTAACAGGGTATATTTTAGTCAGTGCTTTTGCATAATGAGCATAAATCTGCTGTTAAAAACTCAAGGACAGCTGAGAAGCTGAAGCTGCTGAGGAGCTGAAGCTGCCAAGGATCTTGTGCAAGTTGCTTGGTGGCTGTTCTGTTAAAGTCTAGGATCTGGTACCTGCATTCGTTCTTGAGCTAGATCCCCGTTTTTAAGAGATCTTATGTAATCTTAGTAGATCTCAGAGTTAAGAACTTAACTTGGAAAAGGCAATGGAAACTGAAGTGAAAATAACAATGAGGTGGTGAAGTAGCGAATGAATTGAGTGTGGGCTTCCCAAATAAAGCTCATACAAAGTGGCAAAATTGGAGCTCATTCAATTCCCCCCCAAAAAAAATAAAAATCATAAAGATATTTGAAGTATCTTTAGAACTTAAAAAAAAAATTAATCATTGTATGCACTATCATTAAACCAAAAAATAACATTCTTTGAAGTTTCACCACCTAGTGACCACAAATTAGAATTATTCACTGTGCAAAAATGCTCAATAAATTAGCAAAATTGTCACTTTTTTGTATGATTTGATAATTAAAGAAAGAACCTTAGAGAAGGTTCTCTGTAGTGGGTTGGAATGACAACATGGAGTTTCTAACAGTTTTCATAAAACCTTTTTTTGCTAAACATTTTTGTTTAAAAATGAACATCATGCATCTTATCTTATCATCAAGACTTTGAATTAATATGAACGGAATGTTTCGGTGCTCTGAAGTGTTTTTATAGGCTGCCTCCAGGAATGAGTAGCTGTTTGATTTACATTAAATTCTTATACGAAGGCATTTCAGGATACAGATTTTGCACATGTAATTAAAACTAATTCTGTTAAGGATTGTGTAGGGATCAAGAGTCGCATTGCATGTACACACAAGTTTGCAAAATTATGGCTTATGCAAGAGATTCTCGACAATTACAAAGGACTGGATCTTTTCCATCCATTTATGTCAGCTGGTGTTTAAATGGACCTATGTAAATTGAGTGAAGTTCTGCAAATTTGGGTGACTTTTTTGTGACAAACAATTGAATGTTTAAATTTGCAAGCTGCATACTCTGTGTTTGTCAAGATGTATGGCAGATCCAAATAGGTCCTCAGCAGCTGAATGGTGGGGGCAACAGTTATTATTCTGTGCCTGATAAAAGGTGATACAAAGCTATACAGAATGTACACCTACAAAGAGATCCCAAATTTCTTCTTGCATTAAACAAAATCATTTCTTCCATAAAACAATTATCATTTTATATGTTATACTTCATATGAAATTAAAACCTAAAAATATCTAAAAATTATTTACAAATTACAGGGGGAATTCCTCAGGCAGCTGATCATTGAAGATGATAGAATGAGCTGTAAAATACAATATAGTGTCTTCCACACAGCAAGGATTTTTTTCCTTAATGTTTCACTGTTTTGATTTTTTTATGCTCAAACACCACTTTCAAGTTGACTTATCATTCTAGGATACTTAATTAAATATTAGAAGGCAAACAGATCTATTATTAGAAGGCAAATAGATCTACTTTTGCTATATTCTGTGCTAGTTTTGCACCAACTTTGTTTATTTGCAGAGCTGGACTAAAAGTGAATTTTGATATTGTTGTAATATAATTTAGCAATAACTTCTTTTCCTGAAATAATCATTTAAGATATTGGGTTTTTTTACAATTCCATTATGTTAATATTTGCATAAAAATGCCAGTGCTGCCACACAATTGAAATCGAGAACAGAATTTTTTTTCTGGCTATGAGATTTCCTAATTCTTTTGATATATCCGGCAGAACCTCTGGCACCTGCTGTTTTATGTTTTACTCAACTCCCGCTAACAGACAGATTCTGAAATGTTTCTGAGATTCTGAAAACTTTTTTTCCATAAATGGCTGCTAAGTAGGGTTCTCAGGTGAGCGATCCCGGGGCGGCTGCCGGAGCCCGTTGGCTGGATCTGCCCCGTGCCTCGAAGCCGCTATCAAGAGCAGTCTCTGGGTTTAGCTGCCAGTTGCTTCCCCCTGTGGAAAAAGGGGGACGCCTTTTAGAGCAGGGTCCCCCTTTTAGAGCAGTGTGCCTGGGCACATTTGGAGCTGTTCCAGTCCGTGCTTTGAGCACTTCCTCCAAACTGAGCTCCGGGCCTTTTTAAAGAAAATCCAATCTCTGAGCCTTTGCTATTAAACCTAGGAGGAAACAAGTTAACAGATGCTAATCTGAAGAGGTTAACCTGTAAGGCGCATTAAACATTAATACATTTATTTCTTTAAAGGTTATTATACTTGTGTAGAAGTAATCTTCACTTTAAGAAGACAAGTTGGATTTTACATGATGGGTGTTTATGCTCCTACACTGCTAATTGTTGTTCTGTCCTGGCTGTCATTTTGGATCAATCCTGATGCAAGTGCTGCAAGAGTCCCACTGGGTAACCTGTGTTTGCGCATCCTGTCACGAGCCGCTCCGCCACCCATTCGCAGTTGCTTTGACAACATGACCCCGAGCACTGAAAGCAACTTCACTTCCATTACCAACTCCTCATTTTCACTGAAACCTCCTCATTTCTAGTCCTGTAAAATGCATCTCCACATTGAGACTTTGCTTGATGGTGGTTCCAGTGCTTATGTGATGGGCACACTGTCTGTTGGCACAAACCTGATCTTATCCATGTACAGCTGATGCTGACACTGCAGCAGTTGCATTTTAAAATATAAATCTTCTTCTTTTTTTTTTTTCCCCTTTACAATACTAAAAGTTATTTAGGGAGGAGTAACATTCTTTATTAGCTTGATAGCAGGTAACAAACATATTTTCTTACCTTGGAAAGAAGTAAGGATGCATTCCATAATGTGAGGTAGAGACATTTCAAGAAGGAAATAGTGTGGGGAAAATACAGTATATCTGAAAGTAAAAAGATAGAAACAGAAAACAGATATATTTTGCATTTAGTGAGCTCCATTATGATCAAATTCTGAGCTGTCATTCTACTTTTATAGTTCTATAATCCCACACATCAAAAAGGTGACCAGGAAGGTTTAATTAATAACATATAATGGATGTAAGTGGCAAAGTCCTGATTTATGTATCATTGGTCTGTCTGTGTCTATACCTACATGCTTTTTATGTTTTTATTAGTTTCAATATGTTTATTGTTTTCTCTTATGTATTTACATCTCTGAACTAACGCATTTTCAAAGATACTAACCATTGCTGGTTATGTGACTTTTCCTGGATCCCCAGGGAAGCAGCAGGCGTTAAACCTGACCACTCTTCAACCATGAGCCTGCATTCGGTGATCGAGTTGGTCATACTGTGGTGGTGGGATAAGACTTTCCCCTTCTCCAATTTGTAAGACAGCAACAAACTACCTCTTATAGGTGCCACCTTGAAGAAGGTTGACCTCAAACCTAACACCATTAACATTTCTGTGGAAAGTGATTGAAAGAAAGTGTTACTAACAGCCATTATAGTTTTAACAGCTAGACACAGATCTCATCAGAGGGAGAAAGTACTTCTGATTTGCTTTGAGTATCTTAATACAGTTGTCCTTGGAATTAAATATAGTGGACTAGTGGTCCCCATGGAGTCACAGAAGTTTCCATGTGATTTAGGAATACAAGATAGTTGCAAACCAGCAGTTGCAAACCACACATATTTTTGTGTATTGATCCATGAGTGTTACAGAGCACTCTCCAGTTCTTTACAGGGGGAAAGCATGTCCATTAAGACTTTTCCTTTCTTTCCTTCACTGTCTGATGACCCTCAAGGGGAATAAGATCTTCCCTCATCCTGAAGGAATCCGAGGGATTTGTGCCTCCCAGCCACCCACAGCTTCCTGAAGAATGGAGCGTTATTGTGGAGCGAAGCAGCCACCCAGCAGGCGCTGCCTCCCGGGGTGCAGCCGAGGAGCGCAGAGCTTGGAGGGGCCTAACCCGTTCCAAGGCCTCAGAATGTGCCAGCTTCTGTGCTGCAGATTGCCCAGGTTTATTTAAGATAGTTTAAATAAGATAAGGGTGAGAAATGGCAGAGGCGCATAAAATAGGAAAGTGATGAAAGATTTTTTTTTTTTTTAATGTGAGAAATCTTGAAAGTATGCCTTGGAATAAAAATACTGTGTTCTGAATGAATGCTGACAACTCAGAGGAAGAGAGGAAATATTGTTACTCTTGTGGATATTTCAAAGAAGCCTTTCAAAATGAAGAAGGTATGTGATAGGAGACAGAAACTAATGATGAAATTATTTTAATGCCATTGTATTTGCTAATCCTTCATATAAGTATGGGCATAGTGAGAGGCTGAAGGAAAAGGAGCCCCCTTATTTTACGACCTTGCACTTGTTTCTATGTATTCCCTATGTTAAAGGACTACTAAATTTGAAGCCAAATATGCCCTCCATCACTCCTGCCCACCAGTCTGTCTTAATTCTGGTCATTTCATTTTACAAAATGGTAACAAAAATAGGTCTCAAAGGAAAGCCATAAAGAGGGTTTTAAAAGCTGGGATATGAAGAAGGACTGTCAGGATTATGTCTTTTAGGTTAAAAGTTTAATGAGAGAAAAGATTATATTAGAGAGACCAGTTTATAAGGAAGACAAGACAGAGTGCTACCTATTTTAATAACGTTAGTGAGATGAAGACAGACATTTTTAAGCTAGTAATATAAAATAGGAAATATTATTTTATATTGCATATGATTAACCTGTAGAATTTATTGCCAGGAGACAGTGCTGCAGCCAATAAGTTTGGTAAATTGAAAAAAAGAGGGATTTATTTATTTGGCTGAATGTACTGAAGTGCTCTGCTTGATCAGCTCTTTATGATATTATCCACACGTAATGTTAGATAATATTTTAAAAATAATGGCTCTGCAACTTCGTTTTTCATCTGGGAGCTGAACTTACTGACAGGGGTTGAGAAGAAAATTCTGTGAGCTGGTAATTTCAATATTAGGGTATTAAGGAGTCTTCCACATGTCACTGAAACAGGAGCTGGATGTTGGTAGTAGGTCTCCTTCAGTACTGCAGATCCTGTGAGCTTAAGTTGTTTATCTGGACAATGCTCCATGTTCATGTTTAGGAAACTTCCGTAGCCAGATTCATCAAAAGACTCTTCAGTGTGCAGATGGCAAAGCTGAAATAAGGAAAAGCTGTAAGGAAGAGGATTTAGAAAGGGAGTATCAGCTTCAAGAGAAGTATAGTATTTCTAAATGTTTCAGGTAGAAAAAAAATTCTAAGTTGGTGCAGCTATGGAAAAAGTTTGCCAAAAATAGCAGACATTTCCTGGCAGGGCCAAGATTTCCTTAGCTTAGCAGGTCTGGAGGAAAGAGCTCATGTCCCTTCACTTCAGAATTTCCTGAAAGGAAAAGAGAGAGATTTTAGAAATATATTTTTTAATAAGTTATCTTACAGTTTGTTCATTCTAATCACTCATTTGGGGCCCCGTGCTTTGGCCTGGGTTAGATAGGTACCTGAAACAACAGCAACTTACAGCTCTGGTGCTAGGGCCTCTGAGGCTGTGCCAGTTCTGATTTGGCAGCAAATGGTGCTTAATGGAATATTTCTGTCGTCCTTTAGTGTTTCCTTGAAAACCTAGAAGATTTTCTTTAGTCTCTCTGACTCTGAGACTGAACTTTTCCTCCTAGAAATACAGACAAATGGAAACCAGCAGGAGGCCACCGTGACCTCAGCTGCCACGCTGAACAAACCGATGGGAGTTCCACTGTAATCCTTTCAGCCAGGAGAATTTATAAGGAGTTTTCTAGAATTAAATCCAAGATTGTAAGCTCTAGTTTACGTAGTGGTTCTACAAATGTTTTCAACACCAGACTAAGTAGTAATATGAGTGTTAAGGCAATAAACACCTCTAAAATTAGTAAAAACTCTTACAATAACAAAGCTCTTCAGCCTGTCCATATTATTAACTGATTTAGTTATTCAGGGTTAGGTTGCCTTTCAGAAGTCTACCATAGAAGTGCATGGTACGTGCTGCAGTACGTTCTTATAGGCTGAATGGAAAGCTGGATATCAAGAGGTTCTTTAAAGTAATATGCTTTAAAGTAGTACAGACTTATTTGTACTTCTTATTACATTTCATAGTGAACCGTAGTCAGGGTTCAGCTCAAGGAAGTCTTGGTCAATGAAAATAAAGAGAAAAGTGCCTGTTCTCTGTGCACTTTCTATCCTCGTGTATGTGTTTATGCTCGAATGCTGCAGCTATAACGATATAAAACAAGCCAGAGCAGACACTGGACTTTGTTTGTTCAGTATTTGGCAGGTGATTCTAGTCTGATGTAGCACAACTGGCCATGCCATTTACTATCCCAATGGAAAACAAAATGCAGCTTTGCAATGGTATGTTGGTATTCCAAATTTCTAGATAAAACACTATAAGTTTTTTTATTTTAAAACCATATGAATGTTATTCATGTAATGCAAAAATGTTTTACTATACCTCCTCTTTAGCACTTTAGCAGCTAGTAAGTGGCCCATTTTAGATTGATATCATAGAAAGGATCATTTCAATCCTATTAAAATCCAAACAGGAAGAGCAGCAAAACAATGCTGTGATATTTGTAATCATCTAGAATTTAATATTTTCATGGGCCAAAGCAAATACCTTCAGTAACATTTCCATAGAATTACAAGGGTTTTTTCGTGCTTTGGGTAATGCGTATGACCAGTACAAGAAGCATAGTTAAGGCTAACTATCTACTTTTGACCAAAGTTTTCTATAGAGCTCGATTATATTACATCAGACTGCCCAGATATGACTAATAGGCATTTTTATCATTATTATTCACAAAATCAAAATTGGAAATTCTTAACTAGGAGGCTGAGATAAATTTCCCCCATGTGAAAATCGTTTCTAAAGTCATCTTTTTCTAAATATACTGTTCCCTTTTCATATGTATCTGAGATAAATATTTCCTTGAAATCATACTTGCATTTTGTCTCTTGTGAAATAAATCCTGTGTTAAAGTGATGTGTGGGAGCCTTATAATGGGCACTGCTTGTTGAAACAAGTGCGATGATGACCTTTCAGCAGTCCTTTTTTGTTTTTTCATGATAAGAGTTTCCTCAAAAACTCTCTATCTAGAAAACTTCCTTTGGATATTGAAATCTCAAATACTGAATGATTATAGACTCTCAGTCACTTTAGTATTTTCCTCTTCGTGGTGAATTGTGAACACAGTCTTTTAGGCGCCAGGACAGTTTTGCTCTTCAGCCAAAACTCCTCTTTCACATAAAGTTTGCATATTACCTGGATGGATTCATGCTTTGAAGAATTGCTTCTGCTGTAGCACAATTCAGATTTCTGGGACAACTGTAGCTCCTCAAGCCTAGTTTGAGGGACTTAGGAATCTTTGGTTTAAGTAGCATTTCTCTTCCACTTCTCCGGAATTAGATACAATTGTATAATGTGCGATGGAGCAGGAAAACGACAACAACCAGCTTAGCTTCTCTTACCTGTCTCTCCATTTATAATATAAAGATACTCATTATTAATAACTCATCATTAACTGTAATATCCTTTGTAAGTGTTCTGTTTAAGTGATTTAAATGGATAGCACAAGCACGTCATATACTTGTTGCAAAATACACCTACCACATTGTGAAGTCCCATTCTCTGTTACAAAATATCATCATTCGGTACTGTCTGTTCCAGAGGAAGAGCACAGAAAGTGTCAAGGAGGGTAGGATTTGTTTAACTAAATGTTGTCTTTCTGTTTGTAGGTATTTTCTCAGTGCTGAGCTTGGCATCTGAATGTACTACTCTTGCTGCTGAACTTCCCAAAGTGTCTTACGTGAAAGCTTTAGATGTATGGCTGATTGTTTGCCTTCTCTTTGGGTTTGCATCGCTGGTTGAGTATGCAGTGGTTCAGGTAATGCTAAACAATCCAAAAAGAATTGAAGCTGAAAAAGCAAAGATTGCCAAGGCAGAACAAGCAGAAGGAAAAGGTGGAAATGCAGCCAAAAAGAACACTGTGAATGGTACGGGGACTCCTGTCCACATCAGCACTTTGCAGGTAAGAGTTGTACAGTTAATCTAACAAAATCAACATTATCCTCTGTTAACTGAATTCCAGAAATATACCATTGTTTGGATAGTGTTTAATCTTAGAAGTGGCCAAGACGCTAAGAGCATGCTGGTAATTAATGGCCAACCATCTGAGCAATTAGTCCCTAGTGACCTGGGGTCAGATGCTGCTAAATGAAAAAAAAAAAGCCTTTTAGTATCCTAGCATAAGATAGTAAAGTATAGGTTGTTGCTGATCTTCAGGTAAGTTAAGCAGCAAGTGACTTTACACTTGCTAATTTTTTACATCTAATAAATAACAGCTGTTGAAATATAAGTATTCAGAGAAAAGGGCTTCCAGTCTAGTTGTTGAGATCATACTCAAATAACACTCATCTCCTTTCCTTGGGTTGGTCACTGCTGCACTGCATTATATATGAAGAATTTGTAAACCCAGGCATCCAGAAGTCATGGTATTTGCAAATATAAGATGGATCTCTTTACCTGTCAAATAATTCCTGTATTTGTCGTTTTGCCAGGTAGAGGGTACGGGTAGATCAGTCAGTTCTCATGGCGAGAGATCAGGCCAAGGCTTTCCATAAAGATGCTAGCTTTTCTAGAACATTTGTGTTCCAAGAAGCATCAAACATTTCCAGCCAAGCACCACCAGCCCTGAGTGATAATTAGTTGATGTTTAATCTGCAGCAGAAAGTACATTATGCTACAGTAAGTGGAATATGAATTTGGCGTGTATTTTTCAATTAATTAAACATGTAAAGTTATTAGGCCAAATCCAATTGATAACATCTGTGGAGTGCAATATGATTTCAAAGCTTCTTTAGGGAGGAAATAGAAGTTTTATCGCAGAATGCGGAAACCCTGCCCTAAAATAAAGCTGGCATTATCCAGAGGACATTATCACAAAACAGTGCACTTCACTACCATAATTCTCAGCCTATAGGAGAGTCTCCTGAAATCGTTTTGGCGGACAACCAGGCTCAGTTTGGAATAACCCCATGCCTGCTTTGACTTGTGTCACAAGCAATTCCTTAACCCCAGGCAACATGGGAATTATAAGCAGAAGAAAACATGGCACAGCTACAGTTTGGCTTCCGCTGAACAGAGTGTGATAATTGCGTTTAACAATGTGAGAGATCCCAGCTTCAGCTCTTTCTTGTGACAAAATAGTTTAGTTGCAGCAATCCAACAGAGCAGCATAAAATCTTTATTCCTTTTCTGGAGTACTGAAAATGTTTAAAGATACAGCAGGATCAGTGAAAATATTGATAAAGGACTGCAGGTGTTCTATACTTTGAACAAAAGCGTGTTGGTAAATTACTGACTGTCCTGAGTGTGTAAACCTTAAAAGGTGTGCAAGGTGCTTGCCAGTCATAGCCATAAAGAGAAAAAAAAACAAGCAAACAAACCAACAAAACACTTCTCTTATCTGATGCCATTCTGCCATTTTTTAATAAATATTTACTAAAAGAGAAGGTTGGGTATACAGTGCTTGTGAAGGCTTAGAGGAAGAGGAGTTACTGTCCACAGAAACTGTGCAGCATTTCCCATGAATGACGTCTTCAGCTGAAGATTCTGGGGACTCAGTCCTTAGTCTCTTCTCCAAGATTTTGTGGTGCCAGCATGTCTCATGTTTGACCTGCATATTTCAGTGTGTTCCCTGTCAGAGATGTTTAACATTAGACTATGTATGTACTGTATTTATATAAACTCTGTGGAAACTCTGCAACAATAATATGTGCTGGACATACATACAGAATCTTGGTCATTTGTGCCAAGCTGATGATGATTATGCAGATAATTATAAAACATTCATTTGCTTTGTTGAAAAGATGCCTTCGTTGCCCTAAAAGCCATCCCTGTGTTTGAGTCATGTCCCCACCTTATTGCTTGTGTCCAGTCAGCTGTTCTGAAATACAGCCTACTTGGGAACAGCTCTTCTGGCCCTGCGATTCCTGGGAAGGTCATCAGGTGGAAAGAGAGCCCAGACAGCGAATCATACAGCGATTAGAGCGCCCAGTACAGTGTTATCAGCACGCTTTGGGGAGCCGGTGCGCTGAGGCCAAGGATAACACTAGTGATAATTTAGCTGAGCTGAAAGTTTAGAGAAACTTTCAAGAAATAGCAGGACAGTAGTTGGCTTCTCAGGTCACTTAGGAGTCACGTGGTCAATTTGCAAAATTGAGAGGATTGCTTTGTGTTAAAGAAAAAACTCTGAGCAACCCTCAATTCATTCTGTGGTAACTTAATAAATCAGAATTCAGTTCCAAAAGTGATGATTTTAAAAGTTTGAGGAACAGGAGAAGTAATTGGCAGGCGGAGGACTAGTGGAGCAGAGTGATTGACAGGCAGGGTGGCTGCTCGTCTAGAGTTCCTGAAGTGCCCCCTTTCAATTAGAAGTGCAAAACTTAGCTGAAGAAGATATATGAGCCCAGATTAACAACTGGGAAAGATTGTGTTCAATAACAGGAAAGATGGGGGACTTAGGTGAGCCTATGTATGACCTTAGGAGAAAAGGAGGACAATTTGGAACTCCAACCCTGGAGTGAATGTGCATCTCTAGAAATGTTTGAGCGCTGTTAGGATACGATCCTAATTCTTTGATCATAAGAGGAATACAAAAATTTGAATACACAAAATCCTGAAACATGGGAGTTGATACTAAGGCAAAGGGGATGGAGGGAATAGCTGGATGTTGGGGTGGGAAGGTGACAAGCACAGGGAAGATTAGAGTCAACAAGGATTACTAGCAACTTCCTACAACCCATTAAGTGGTTGTTTGTGGGGCACACAAGCATGTAGGAATTCATATTTTACTGTTTCCAGTCCTCATGGAACAACTTGTTTTCATTTGCTTGGACCATTTATGAAAGAGAAAAAAGGGATCTGGTGTGAAGGCTTGACATCTTTAATATTAAAAGAACATATTCCTAATAAAACCACACCTAAAAATACAATCAGCTATTGTCCCTTTTATCACAAGAAATTGGATGAAGGGATAAACTTTTCCTCAAAACTAAAACCTTGATGCCTTTTGAAGGTAATGAAAAGAGCTTCCTTGCAACAGAACCTGCAAGCATCCAGCTGGGAATTCTCAAATGGAAGCACAGTGATCATGACTGATAGTCACCAATAATCATAGTAAAGATGGCAAGATATGTATGTGTTTATACATATGTATTGTCATGCTTACAATTTGAGAATCAAAGCTGGAGAAAACCTTCCATGGATGCACAGAACTGGCATAGATGCATGGATGCAAATCCTGGGTTCTCACTGAGGCTCTCAAGAGCCAATGCTTTATGACATCCTTCTTCCCTCCAACTTGAAAGATCAATACCATTTTAAGACCATGGGCTCATCAATATGTCAGTCTCATTAAAGTCAAATGATACATCTGCCAAAATCACCAGGAGGCTGTTGAAAGAAAATCACCCTGAATCTATAGAAAGAAGAGAAAAATCATAAGCGCTTTAGTGGTTTTGCTAGAAGCTCTAATGACCATGTATTTACAGAAGAAGCCGTTAAAAAGAATATTTTGGCTCCTTTAGCTCATTGTGCCTGCAAGGAGCTGCTGCTCTAAGCACAGAAGAAAATTATGCAAGCTGGTGGCAACCATTGGCAGTGTTTTTCACTGGGAAACCTCAGTAGGAGTTTGAGCGTGTCTCCTAGCAATGCTAACATCATGCAGCGAGAAAAACAAGCAGAAAGGGAAATGTTTTGGAGATGAATCAGTTTCTCTTTGCTGTCACTCGTGGAGGGATTACAAGGAGAGATGGCACTCTTAGCTGTAACAACACCCTTCAGTTTGGAAAATCACATTTTCATCAAGCCCATTTATAGGAACTGTCCCACACAGATAATCTGCTGATGACGGAAGTGAACATTTGCTAAAAGAATGACTCTGGGAAATGATGAATACTTCTATACAAGTGATGATAATAACCCTAAAGAGAAACTGTGAGAAACTTGCCTCATCTTGTCAGAGCTGCACCTAAGCTCTGAAAAATGATATATGTGATTTTTCATCTCTATTGTTTTATAGTATGGCTTCTATTGATTTTTAATATGTCTGACCACTCAGGCTGAACTGTAGTGATCTGATATTAGAATCATAGAATCATAGAATCATAGAATGCTTAGGGTTGGAAGGGACCTCTAGAGATCATCTAGTCCAACCCCCCTGCACACGCAGGGACACCTAAAGCACGTGGCACAGGGTGGCATCCAAGCGGGTTTTGAAGATCTCCAGAGAAGGAGACTCCACAACCTCTCTGGGCAGCCTGTTCCAGTGCTCTGGCACCCTCACTGTTAAGAAATTTTGCCTTAAGTTCCTATGGAATTTTTGATGTTTCAGTTTCCGGCCATTTCCTCTAGTCCTATCAGTGGCCACCACTGAAAAGAGACCATCCCCGTCCTCTGCACTCCCTCCCTTGAGGTATTTATATACACTGATTAGATCCCCTCTCAGCCTTCTCTTCTCCAGCTGAACAGGCCCAGCTCCCTCAGCCTCTCCTCACAGGGCAGATGTTCCAGGCCCCTGATCATCCTTGTAGCCCTGCGCTGGACTCTCTCCAGCAGCTCCACATCCCTCTTGTCCTGTGGAGCCCAGAACTGGACACAATACTCCAGATGTGGCCTCACCAGGGCTGAGTAGAGGGGCAGGATCACCTCCCTCGACCTGCTGGACATGCTCTTCTTAATGCACCCCAGGATCCCATTGGCCTTCTTGGCCACGAGGGCACACTGCTGCCTCATGGTCAACTTATCATCCACCATGACACCCAGGTCTTTCTCCGCAGAGGTGCTCTCCACAAGGTCGGTCCCCAGCCTGTACTGGTGTCTGGGGTTATTCCTCCCCAGGTGCAGGACCTTGCACTTGGCCTTGTTGAATTGCATGAGGTTTCTCTCCGCCCAGTTGTCCAGTCTGTCCAGGTCCCTCTGGATGGCAGCGCAGCCCTCTGGGGTATCGGCTACTCCTCCCAGTTTGGTATCATCAGCAAACTTGCTGAGGGAGCACTCTGTGCCTTCATCCAGGTCATTGATGAATAAATTGAACAGGACTGGACCAAGGACTGACCCCTGGGGGACCCCACTAGCCACAGGCCTCCAACTAGACTCTGCACCGCTGATCACCACTCTCTGGGCCCTGCCATCCAGCCAGTTCCTAATCCATCTCACTGTCCACTCATCTATCCCACACTTCCGGAGCTTGTCCAGGAGGATGTTGTGAGGGACGGTGTCAAAAGCCTTGGTGAAGTCGAGATAGACGACATCCACCGCTCTCCCCTCGTCTATCCAGCCGGTCATTTCATCATAGAAGGCTATCAGGTTAGTCAGGCAAGATTTTCCCTTGGTGAATCCATGCTGACTACTCTTGAGCACCTTCTTGTCCTCCATGTGCCTGGAGACAACAGCCAGTATGAGCCGTTCCATCACTTTTCCGGGGACGGAGGTGAGGCTGACTGGCCTGTAGTTGCCTGATTTCTCCAGATTTTCATGTAGAACCATCAGAATTCTAGTTTGCATTTTGTCTTGTACACAAAAACACCAACTAAAGTGTATTTTAATAGTTGCTAACAGAAGTTCAGGTACAGAGTAGGTACTTTCTGTTCTAGTAGCTCATGCATCCATCCTTGGATATCTTCAGAACATGACTGTAAAAATGCCCAGAACAACCTCTTCTTGTTGACCCTGCATTGATCAGGGATCTTGGACTAGATGATCTCCAGAGGTCTCTTCCAAACTCAGCTATTCTATCATCCTGTGCTATATTGTTTTTAGATATTATTTGTGGTGTGCTTTGTAGTTGAGAATTTGCAAGCAGTATAATATGTGGGATGTGATACCAGATTCCTGCTGAACTGCACTAGACTCATCAGTCTCAGGAGTTACGAATGCTGTACAATCATCACTTTGTTGACTAGCCTTGCATCTGTCATTATGATAACAGCAAAGTTCAGTAAATCAGTATTTCAGGAAAAAATGCAATAAACATTAATAAACAGATTCTGTTAGAACTGCTGCTTCATTTTGTAGGGAAGACTCTTACAGAACTGGGAGAGCTGGTGGTAGATTTGCCCTGCAAAACAGGTTGGATGCTGCAGAAAAGAGAATTTCCTGGCCAAGAAAATTTGCTATGTGGGGCAGAGATTGCTGCATCACAGGAAGGAGAGGCTTTAGCTTGAGGGACTCATGCTGAGGCCTGAGAGGCTACCAGTGCTATAATATGGTTGAAACTTCTCTAGAAATTACAGACAATGCATTTCTGATCTCAAAAATTCCTGCATCCCCAAGGGTGGAGCTTCTTGCATATCTGAAAACTATTTTGATTCATCTGGAAGGAATAATTTAAATGAAATACTAGAAATGATTCTGGTGAGCTGTTTAAGAATGTTCCAAAAGGAACATTCCTTATGGAAGGAGAGGAGAGGAGAGGAGAGGAGAGGAGAGGAGAGGAGAGGAGAGGAGAGGAGAGGAGAGGAGAGGAGAGGAGAGGAGAGGAGAGGAGAGGAGAGGGGAGGGGAGGGGAGAGGAGAGGAGAGGAGAGGAGAGGAGAGGAGAGGAGAGGAGAGGAGAGGAGAGGAGAGGAGAAGAGAGGCAACTACGCTTTGAGCATTTGCTTTTTCTTTTTCCTGGCAAAAGGAGATATTGATAGCAATATATATGTAGTTGAAATGTAGAAAATGTAGGAAGTAGATGTAGAGACATGTGGGAAAAACAAAAAGACATGGGAAACCATTCTTAACATATATGTGGGCATTAGGAAGTTATTTTACTATAATAAGAATGAATAACTAATAACAAGAATATTGATCTAATTCTAGATAGAGATATTGTAAGTGTCAGGCATTAACAGTAAAAGCAAAAAAGCTGGACAAATATCCTGGTCTGTGGCAAAAACCCAGATATATTCGGATCAGATAATGATGAAATAGCTTCTATCGACATTTGCTGATGAGGATGTTAATCAGTAGCTATTAAAGTTAGATGTTTTAAAATCAGGATGTCAATTTAGCTTGCCTCTAGGATTTTTTAAAGAGCTGATCCGTGAATGCTATGGAACTTTAATGTTGATTTTTTAATACATGTTTTAAAACTGGGAGAATTCCAAAAGACTGCAAGGAGCTAACTTTGTGCCAGTACTTTTAAAGGCTAAATGGGATAACATAAATAATTGCAAGCCTGACACCCATCTGGGGGAAATATTGAACAGTTAACATGGGCCTATAAATAGATACTATTTATAGTTATTAATTAGTATTAATATTAGTCATATTTCAGCCCATGTTCACAAATAAATTTCAATAAATATCTCAGTGAAATTACATCTGATCTGCATGTTTATTTACTTAACCAAATTGAAGATAATTTTTGTAAAGATTCTCAGTGAGGTTGACAACAGCAATGGTGCTGAGGCAAGGTGTTCTGAGGAACATTTGACTTGGCTTCCTATACCAGACTGAGGCTCTGACGCGCTCGGTTATGTAAAAGGTGAGAATGGATGATCACAACGGACCCTCTGGCTTCTCGGAGTCACTCTTAGGTGTTTTTGAAGTGTTAATCAGAGCGCGGGTGTCCTATGTGACACGTAAGGCAAGGTGGCCCAGTCCTGGCAGAAACTGGAACTAGCCCGGCGTTCTGGGACAGGCCCCGAGAGCCGCGTGGCCCCTCCTCAGCCTCCCCCATCCTCATCCTCGGCACCGGTGGGAACAGGAGCAGCCGCCCGGCTCCCGGGACAGGTTGTTTCTGGGACAAGGGCAGGACGCTCGCTCTTCAGTGACGTCCATGTCCCAAACCGCTCCTCGTTCGCTCCAGGGAAGAGGCCACGGATCTGGCGGGAGCGTTTGGCCCACTGCTGTCTGCTGGGCACTGCTGAGGCAGGATAAAGCAAACGCTATGAAATGTCACAATAAAGCAGAAGCGATAGGACAGGTGTGGAAGCCTTTAATGGTCCTTTACTCTCTTCACAAATCTTCACGTGTGCTGCTTTAAAATCACGATCTGTGGTTTCATTTGATTTTCCATGGAATTGTCCTTATAGCCTTTGGTAGGTGTCAGGAATGTGGTTATGCTTCTAACACAAACCAAGTTTATCAGTATTAATAAAAACCAGATAAGATACATTTCATTTACATTTTTTTTCATTTTGTTTCTGGGAAACTGTTGGCAAATTAAAAAGAGTTTAGATAAAAACAACATAAATATTTAAGAATTAAAGAGATTGTTATATTAGATGAAATTAAAAAAGATGTCTAGGCAGCAACTGAATATAGAAAACAGAAACACATTAGATGTGTAAACCCAGGGAAATTAAAGAAATTATTTTTCTCAAAGAGCATAATTAAGTAACATACACATTAAAAGAGAAAAATTTGGGACAGTTGCTCTTTTAAGGAATACGGTGTCACTCTGATAAATGAGTGCTGCAGCTGATACTGAACTAAGTAAAGCTCTGTGTGAACACACTGTGAGCAATCCCATAGCTGAAGGAGTAGGTGACCTAGAAGCTCTTCCTCGATTCTGCTTCCTGCAAGTGAATGAGAACAAACCTGGAAAAGCCTTTACAAGAATTGCATTCTAAATCCTGGAGCTGGAATATACTGGGCTGTGTGAAGAGAGCACTTGTACTTGAATTAGCATCACTAGGTTTAACAATACACCTTTGAGAGCATAAGGAATGTATTAAAGTGTGCAAATGCAAAAGGGCCTATAGTTTCATAATTGCTATTTCCTTTAACAGGCTTATTAAATCGTACTAATTTTGAGCATGGAAAAAACAGGAATTTGATAAAGAGCTAATGAGCTAATATTCTTATGACTCTTTACTTAACTTGCCCCTTAGTCCTGCATGTTACCCTTCCGTTACACAAGGGTATGGTTCACATCTTAATTGCACAGGGTTGGAAGGAGCCTCTCAGATCGTTAAGTCTAATCCCTAGCAGCCATGTCATATAGTATCACATGGTCATGTTAAAAATATGCTCCAGAATATTTTAAATATTTATTTAATCATTTAGTAATCATTTTAAATAATAATCCATGAGTCTGGTACTACATTTCACCATAATTATTTTAATTATTTACAATATGTGATAAAGCAAATATGCTGAACCATCAACCTAGAACTGCAGAAAAAAAAAATGCAGGAAAGTCATGAAAGTAAAATGCCTGAAGGCACCGTGGTTGAGACAGGCTGCTGAGGAGGAGCACGGGAGCTTTCGGAAGAACCACGTTTTAGGGGATCAGTGACTCTAGGAAGCCCTAGGATAGACTTCTCTTAATGATATTTATCATTATGTATAAGCAAATTTGTTAACCAGCATTTTTCCAATTAAATTTCAGGTTATATTTGTGAACAAAGAGCATTGTTAAAAATGCAGTTTTGTTTCCTAACCTGCATTCTTTTCCTTTCCTTTTCCTTTCCTTTTCCTTTCCTTTCCTTCCCTTTCCTTCCCTTTCCTTTCCTTCCTCTCTTTTTTTTTTCCTATGTGCTTTGTATAGTCCAAATTAGATGAAGCACAGGGAGACTTTTACCAAAATCACAAAGCACAGTTACTGCTGCTGGTGCCTTATAAATAGTCTCCAAATCCCTTCAGGCTCTGTAAGGAGTGTGGAGTTGTCCTCTTGGAGATTTGTTGCACCTGAAATAAAAGCTCTCTAAAACCCAAGGAAGGGAATATAGGATGTTTTTTTACTTCTAAACACTCCAGTCTGAAGGACACCGAATGTCTTTTTTTTCTTTTAAATACTCACTGTGTGTGCCAGCAGGATTGTCTGGTCTGTAAAAGACAGTGATTCACTTGGGGTTATTCCTTAATTTCAAGAGCACAGGGAAAGCTTGACCGAGTTGCAAGACAGGCAGGTGTTGAGTGGCTCCGTTTGTACCTCCCGGTTATGTCACCCTCCCGCGTACCAGCGGGGTGCAGCATCTTCGTTAGTTGTCTTTTTAGAGGCATCAAGCACTACAGATAGAAAAAAGCTGCAAGATGGTTATTTAGGATGAGATTTGTGATCTTGAACTACCTAGAACACAGAACTAATTTGTAGTTCCAACTTCATTTGTTGGACCAAACACTGTGTTTGGTTAATTGGGGGTTTAATTCTGGTTGGAGCTTCGAGACCTCAGACAAATCCAAGTATTGAATTACATCTGTCTTGCAGTATCAAGTTATCATCAGCACAGAATCCATTTCCAAAACTGTTTTCTGCAAAAATAGTTTCTCCCCTCATATTGTCTTCAAATGGAGGAGTCTAATGACAGCAGGTTGTGCAGCATGAGGTACCTTGTGCATGAAAAATTGTGCAATTATGAATGTTTAGGTTACTTTATGTGATTGACTGATCATCCTCAAGTACTTCATAATGCAGCCATTCAGCACATTAAGCTGAAAGAGTGAATTCCTATCAGCAAGTGTGTTTGCTTGTGGCGTTCTCTAGCAGCTGCACTGTTTGTGGATGGAATATGATGAGCGGATCATGATTCCCCTCACTCTTTATTTCGTAGGTTGGTGAGACCAGATGCAAAAAAGTTTGCACTTCGAAATCTGATCTGAGATCCAATGATTTCAGCATTGTTGGAAGCTTGCCAAGAGATTTTGAATTATCAAATTATGACTGTTATGGGAAGCCCATTGAAGTCAACAATGGGCTCGGGAAATCTCAAGCCAAGAACAACAAGAAGCCTCCTCCTCCCAAGCCTGTCATTCCATCAGCAGCAAAGCGAATCGATCTTTATGCAAGAGCACTGTTTCCTTTTTGCTTCTTGTTCTTCAATGTCATATACTGGTCGATATATTTATGATGAATCTTTTTCATATGTGTAAAATAGACCCCATCTCATCACCCTCTTCCAGTCATGAAGGCCACTGTGTGAAATTATTTGCATTTGCAAAGCAATATGTTGCATTTTGATGCCATGTGATTGTACTGAAAATATGGCATCTGAAATTTGAATGAAAGCATGACAACGCAATGTCTGTGCTCCAACTAATGTTGTATATAACTGTACAGCATACATCCTGCTTTAGGAATACATGAAGGGTAACACACACTACATTATGAAGCTGAATAACTCTTCAGTTATTAGTAACCTACAGAGATTTAAAGTGTTTCTGACAATGAAACTGATGTGCACGTTGAGTATTATTAAAATCAGTATTCTAGTGTATGTAGTATCTAACAGCTTTTCTGAGAACTTTCAGAGAAAAGAACATACTGTTCCTATATAATTTTAGATGACACTGTTGAAGAAAAAGCTAAGTTGTGATTTCTATGATTTAGTCTTTGTGAGGACAGTATTGAATAAGCTGATCTTCTCTATGTGGAAAAAAAAATCAGAGAATTGCTAATTTTGTAAAATCAGCTTATTTAGAAGTATTCAGTTGCATCCACCCAGCACACTTCAGAAGTGTGTGAGAGTATGTTGAAATAAAATACTGGGCCAAATTTTTATTTGCTGTGTCTTTAGGCTCAAGCTAGACATAATATACCAAAAGCAAATAAGTCACTTCCCTAAACTAAAGCAAATGTTTTGGAGAAACATCACAAGAAACAGTTAAGGATTAGGATATATTACATATTTTTACATGACTCTGTCCTCTGGCTTATCTTCTTTAGTGTCTTGCAAGCTTGCTGTATATAAGTCACAATTTCTTTACCGTTGAATTTGGTATGTCTTTCTTATTTTATTTATCCCCCTGAAGTTTGAAATCCCTCAGTTCAAAGAAGCCGGCTGGTCCCATGGCACATTTTGTCAGCAGTTACGCTCCTTGATTTGCCCATCAAAGCACAGATGATCACACCACTGGTAGAAGGGAAGAATTGTTGAAGGGTGTGAGGGGCCAAGTGTGTTAAATATGTAAAGAATCCTTGCCCATATACCAGAACTTATTTCATTGCAACTTTTAGGAAAACAAGGTCCTAAGCATTAAACTGTTTTGAGAGACTGCTGTCTGTTTGCAAAAGGAAAATACGTAACATTAGGACCATAGAAATTCCCTACTGTGTGTAGGACAGGAATAGGTACTCGTGGTCTCCGGTGGATTCTAGGATTCACTCCTTTGAAACGCTAAGTTATGAGGTGAAGCAGTGAAACGAGAGCTCCCTGTAGGGATGGTGTCCACGTGGTGGATGATGTTCTCCAGGAGCGCACGGGGTCTGCGCCTCAGCCCTTGTGAACATGCTGCAGGGAAACCTTTCTGAACTGGTAAAATTGGAGCATCACATTTGCTTGAAATATTGAAGTAAGGCAGTTTTCACAGAGGGAAACAGGAACTGTTGTCTTCTCTAGGAGAGGAAGGAACCGCCCTGAGTAACTGGAGCCGTCCCTAGGGTGTCTGTCCCGTTGTGCTGCGCTGCCTTCCTGCACAGCATGTGCTGAGCAGGGGCCCAGCTCGGGTGGGCTCTGCCAGCCCTCCTGTCCCGCCGCCCGCCACGCCAGCACGGGCCCTGTGCGCGGAGCGTGCACGGCAGGAGCTCAGGAGGCTGCACAAGGAGAACGGGACGAGTCCCCCTGCAGTCACTGGGCACGAGACCGGTCCGCGTGCAGACAGGTCTTGTTAACCATTGGCATCTCGTGACCCACAGAGAATGCTGCCTTTAGAACGACTCTGTGCAAAGACTGCATCTCAGCTCTGCTACCACCTCAAACATGTTTGGCTTGCTGTTTTTGAGGTTCTCCATAGTTATGGGCCTAATATTTTTAATACCTCTTATGATACAAATTCGCATACATGCCTCTCATTCCTGATTATAGAAGCGGCAAGTCATACCTGGATTGAAACGAATTATCGTCTAGAATATGGTTAGCTCATTTTCAGCCCCCTTCCTTGCCATTTACTCATGGACATTCAGGGTACTGCTTTGCTAGGCAGTTACAGTGGAGCCTTTGGATTTCTTTCTGATGAGAGGAAATCCCAGTTGTTACTGGACTGTGTTGAACTGGAAAGGTTGCTGGGGGCCAAAGCTAGTACCATCAAGGTCTAGTTCAGAGTTTGGTATTTTTTCTATTGAAAGTATTGGGGTAAGAGATTCTAAGAAGCAATAAGGATAATTCAAAGAGAGGAAGTAGGAGAGGCATAACTTTTTACATACAATCAGAGTGCTATATTTATAGACATTATTTATTCTCATACTTGTATTTTTTCTTACGATATTAGAGAACAAAAAATAATTATCTTGTGTTGGATATTATATGACCTTTGAAATATGATTTGCTTGTTGGAACTCTTATAAGATGATTTAGCTGTAACTAATGTCCACAATTTATCTGTATAATTGCAATTATAGATTTTATTGTTAAATTAATGTCTGTTTCTTCTTGCTTTCTTGTGCATACTTGATGCCTTTGTATTTATCATAAAACATTTAATCAATAATACATCATAATTGTTTTCCAACTCGCACAAAAGGATGCAAAAGGAATGTGTACTACAAGATAAATGCTTTCCTTCATGATAGTAGAAAAATACTGACAGAAGCAAAGTTTAGCAGAAAATTTGAAACAAAACTTAAAAGAAAAGATAATATCAACTACAAAGTATTAATATTTTTTCACTTAGACAAGGAAATATTGTAATATTTGTATTATCTCAGAATACATTAACTAGTTCTGCTGAGCAGTAGTAATTGATTTATTTTTCTTCTTTCCACTGAAGATTATTGAGAGTTTTGCATATCATATCACATTATGGTCCTTCAGCACCCTCTAGTTGTAAAGTTCTGTCTATTGACATTTCTGGAATGAAGTGCAAATGTAGAACTATAGTCAATATAGAATATTATTTTATAGTGATATTGTGGGCCAAACTAGTATTAATAAATCCAACATGTAAAATAAGTGGACAAGTCTAGCAACTTGAAATATGAATTTAAATTTGTTGAAATTAAGACATTCAAGTAATAGTAAAACAAAGACTTATAAAGAACATTAGTAATTAGATTAGTTAATCATGATTTCTGCGCAAGCTGCATGGCAGCAGAATCTGTGTCAAAGGAAGGGACCATCTGTGTTTCAGCTGACATTTACTTTTAAGTTCTCCTACCTATTGGTAAGATTTCAAATTTCTGTTCTGTCCTTAATATAGACTTCAGTATCCAGACTCTTAAGCATTTGCAGTAAGGAAAAGGGTTTTTATCACTGTGCTACCTGGCCCAGGCATCTGTTTGCAGAGCCCATAAAATAACCCTCCTTGAAGGAGCATCTAAATGGTTCATTTTTTTCCTTCGACGTGCTATGATCTTTTAAGCATTTTTCTATTTCAGGATCAGAGAACACAGTCAGGCACTTCATCAGGAGTTACTATGGAGGCGAAGTCGTTCGTTGTTTAACTGCGTCCACAAATGCAAGTTACACAATAGGTAAAGATGTGAGTTAGAAGTGTATCAGCTGCTCTGCATTAACTCCCTGTTTGGATGTGTGAAGGGTACAGGGTGGGTATTTTATTTTATTCTCAGGGTGCAATCTAAAGCCACAGCTTACTTTCTCATGCTAGTTAGACTCATACTTGAGTCTTAAAATAAAAAGGTAGCTCCGTAGATTAATATGACACCTCCTCTCTTTTTCTTTCCAGTCTTATTGAAGGTTGTTAATTTTAGCTGAGATGATACGCAGGAGCCTTTTGTCTTCACAGGGAGGAAGAGAGCTTATTTTTTTGCAATTGCATCTTAGAGAAGATTGACCACTTGGAAACACAGGCAAGGACGTCTTACGGTTTTGATGTCTTCAAATTAATTTGGACTCAGTGACAGGAAATGTAGGGGTGAAGTGAGAGCTTCTTCAACGGCCTTCTCTCCATTAAAGACAAGGCACTGACAGCACCTTCAGGAGTTTCAGTGAGAGGACCCGCAAACACCGATCTGTCTGTACGCTCAGAATAAAATGCACTTTTCAGGATTTTATTTTCTAGGAAAATATTTCGCTCTGAAGAGAAACAATACTTAAGCATACTTAAGCAATCTGTCATAGCCATCTAGGTAATTAGTGCGAGACACTATAATAGAGTTGAGACCATTGGTCTTTTCTTCAATTCAAACAATTTACTATTGCAGTTAGGAGATGGCTTGAGCTGAGGATATTTATAGAACAGATAACTCTAAATTATTTATTTTTATGAGAGTGAGACCTGAATAAACGTTATGTCAAGTGATTTTTTTCAGGCTACAGAGATCACCTAGTGCTGAAATGAGTACAAGCCTGGTGTATGGGGGATGAGGGAATAATAGGACACCACTGTCTGATGCTTTTTTATGCTAATTCTGGGATTACAGAAGAGAATGATGAAAAAAAAGAAATTTGGACACAGAGAGATTGATAGTGGTTTTGTGTCTACAGTTCAAATTGCTAACTATACAAATAGCATGCTGTAGCAATCAGCTTCTTTTATATAAATATAAAGAATTCCCCCTTAAAGAGAAAAATTATGCTTCTCTGTAGTGCCAGAAAGATACAGAACTTAATTCTTTTTGTTGCAAACTCCACACTTGAATTGAAGCAATGGAATTTGCAGGAGATGAGGTTTAGTTTCAGGTACATAAATTCCTCGTGCTGCAGTTTGTCTGTCCCACCGTACCAAGCACAGCACGAGCAGCCAGGCTGCGCGCATTAGCCCCTAACCCCGAACCCGGCCTGCGCGGCCGCCCCGTCCCCGTCGCTCGGGGGAGCAGTGCCAGGAGGCAGGACAGGATTGACCCGGCCGCCCCGTCCCCGTCACTCAGGGGAGCAGTGCCAGGAGGCAGCGCAGGACTGACCCGGCCGTCCCTGTCCCCGTCGCTCAGGGGAGCAGTGCCAGGAGGCCGCGCAGGACTGACCCGGCCGTCCCGGGACGCCGCGCGCGCTCCCACGGCGCGATCCGCAGCAGCCCGGGCGGGCGTTCGCCACCTCGCGCCTCCGAAGGGCGCGGGGCCTCCCGTGGCACGGCCAATGCGGGAGCTTGAGTCATTTCTTCCCACTGATGACGCGGAAGATGCCTCCGTGAAATATTCTCTCTCTGTGTCTTGATATCATACGGCATTTCTGCTGTGTGTTTAATATTGTGCTGACAGAAACGTGTACCTGTCGTTCCAAAAATGGAATTCCTTGTTTGAACCAGTATGGGTATAAAAGAATCATTTATCCATGTGAGCATGCACCAGGCTGCCAGCTGAGCGTAGGTCTTAAAGACCATCCCTCTTGCACGTTAAGAGGGTCACTCTATTTAAAGACCCTAACTGTGCTAGTGAATGCCAGTTCAAAACTTTTTAAATGACTAAGGAGGCTTAGACTATAACAGTCTTTTTTGGCTTTTAGGTTGTCTATGGAGGTCAGCCATGGTTTCTGGGCCACCCTGATGGTTTTTCAGAATAGTGTTTCCAAAACCTATTCGGAATTATGGAGAATGGCAGTGACCGGCTCTCTCAAAACAAGGAAGATATGTGAAGGTGCTTCAAGCTGGTTAGTCGAATCTCCTTTGGAGTATTGAGATAGATCTGAAGTTAACTTTGTACCATTAACTAACTATCAACACAGAAAGAGCAGGTATATAAAATGCATATCTTTTAATACTAAAATGTTAATGACCTTTCTGTTCTCTTCCTGCCTGAAAGTAGACTTGGTAGTGGCAGAAAACAGCTAACAAGCCAGCTAAGAGTTTACTAAGAGTTGCTTCCCCATGGGGCTTATGTGCTTAAGCCATATAACACGCTTTGACAAGAATGAATATAAGATTATGGAGTAGAGACAGCAAGGTCTTGGTATAACTCTTTGCCACCTGATCCATTCTTTGTGCTGTGGCAATACATAACGTGTTTGTTCAAAGGCATCTCCATTTGCATGTGTCTCTCTATAAACATCCACAGAGGAACTTGCCTTTCACTTGTTTTCTGCGCCCAAGAAGCCCTCCTTAGTATAGCAGGTCAAGTTGTTGTACCACTGCGCCCAGCAAAAGCTCTTCATCTGAGAAGAATCCACCTCTTAAAACCAGAATTTGAAAAAAAAAAAAAAAAAACCCAAACCTCCCTGCTGAAGCTGCTCCTGCTGCTGAGAAGACAAGCTGTGTGTAGGCAGCCCCGGCGTCCCCACCTTCCTTCCTTCCTTCCTTCCCTGCGTCGTGACAATCAGCAGCTTTTCTCTTCAGCTGTGCGGCTCTGCAGAGCGCTGCTTTTACACAGTTATTTCCTCCACAATCCGCTCCAGCTCCCCCGCCTTCATGTGGTGCAGGCAGAGGAAACGTGTGTGCGTGAAACTGCTGCAGTTTGTCCACGAATGTCCGTGCGGATGGACAGCGACGTGTGGGAAGGGCTGGGACTCCTGGTTCCTCAAACGTTAATGGCACCTACACTATCCATTGTTAGTTACGTCCCTACAACACTGAATTTGGTGTTATTTGGATAAAACTCAAAACTTTGCATACTACATTTTCAAGCTATATGTATTGAATAATGATTTCTTTGTTGAAAGAAATAATGATTTTTCTCTTTCATATGAAGAAGTAAGTAGTTCACGTGAGATTTTGTAAAATGTTGATTTTCTCTATTAACCTCTAAACTTACGTTTGACCCAGAGGCTGGAGAAATTTATTTCTCGGTGTTTAATAAGCCTTACATTGTCATAACAGATTTATCACCATCGCAGGCAGGCTCGCTCTTGCAGATTAATTTGTTTGTTTCTTTGACTCCCAAAGGCCAGCTCATTGGAAAACATTACTTTGAAGACTGGCTATTTCAAAGGCAGAGCACTGACAGAACTGACTGTGAAGACTGATGCTTTGGAGCACTTCCACACTGATGTCTGTTTTCCCTTTGACAAAGCCTGCCTTGCTACCTGCTCCTGCTTCCTACAAACCCTGTTTCACCTCGACCCATTCTGGAGGATGAAAAATGCCAGACGGCTTTTAAAAATATCTGTCTGATGGTGCCAGTGTCTGAAACAACCCTGCTTCCATCCCTCCCCCGGGGCTGCTTCGGGATTGCACTGGTGCAGAAACAATCTTATGTTTTCCAGCTAATACTTCTCCATTGTAAGCTGTGATCTACTTCATGAAGTTAAACTTTAGGGTTTTTTACATCCTTTCTTCATTAATCTATTACTAATTTATTAGTTGATAATTATAAATGTGTTTATCATTTAACAAACAGATTTTTAAAATTTATTTCCATATATATGTGTATTTAGTTTATTAGTTCTTCATTTTTTTCTAAGTGGCTGTTTCACTGAGATGAACATTCATTAAATAAATAAAGTACTTAAGTGAATAAACCAAAATATGTATCAGCTGTCAAGAAGAGGAGTAGAGGATTGCATTGGCTCACCATGCCATTTTTTTTTCACTATGGAAAAAAAATCCTGCTTATTTTCTCCAGACTTAAAGCTCTTCCCATCTTGGTGTCTCACAGGTCAGGAAAGCTTTGAAAGATCTACTGCTGCCTAAATCATTATTGCTGCCAGACAAGTATGTACAAATTCTTGTTATGTACTTGCCCTATATGGTTGCATTGAACATAAACTACACTATAGCTACAAAGGAAACATAAAACAAAATACAGAAGAAAATACATCTGGAGTTCCCAAACCCTGTGTCTTAGCAATAATGTGTTTTTCACACTCTCCACTGGATATTTTTTTGCAACACAGAAGCACTTCATTTAGAAAAATAACAGCAGCAATACCATTGTAATAGTCCCAGACACTGCAGTTTCATGGGAGTATTTTATATTGCTACTGTAGATTACTGAATGTTATGAATTTCACCGTGGGACGTTTTAAACAGAAAATGCATATCCAAGTTGGCAGCACTTTATCTCATCTGCTACCCATAACCATGCTTTATTGCTTTATCATGCACTTCCATATTGTTCCCATTTCAGGAACAGCATTTGAATTGGGATTTTTTCTAATTATATGAGTTATTAAAATATGTTATGACTTACCTTATTTTTTCCACGGGATTGTCAGGAAGAGACAGTATCTTTTTATATTACAGCGTTCTTGTAGCAAGTTTACTAGTCTCCATGAGGAAAGTCTTGATGAAATTAAATAGGTGGAAAGAATTTCATGGAGAGTGCAAATGAAACAGTCAGGAAGAAATCCATTTATGTCAGACTCACACTGAGCGTCTGATGAGAATTGACAATTGGAATAAATTATTTTGGCGGAAAGGAGCTTCCATCCTTAAAACACGGGACAGCATTGAATCTTTCAAGGTTTTTCATTTCTCGGCTGAAGAAAAATACTGCTTTGTGGAAAAGAACAGGCCGTGTAGCCCATAGTGGCCTCGTGTCTTGCCTTACTCGTGTGGTTTTCTGCGATGCATTTTTGCGTGGGTTCATGCTCGAAGAATTCAGTGGATGAAATGCTGTCTCCTCTGATCAGGAGTGGCATGACTGCTGGTAGCGTCCTGTGCATAGGGCACCACTGAAGGCACAGGCTCAGCGCGACTGGGACTTCTTAAGGAAGAAGCGATGGTCGGTGTCTGGTAATTACAAACCCCGATCTCTCTTTCTCACATTTTGTGCGTGTGTGTTTGTGTATGTTTCATCAGGTCTTTATTCTAGTTTCTCCTGCTTCTGTCCATCAGGGAGGATGAGAACCACCTCCCTTCCCGTGACCTAGGCCTCCTTTCTTTGGGCTGCCCGTGGCTGGGATGGTGCAGCCCGTTGCTGTGTGGTGTAAGCTGCCTGCACGTCACACAGCTGGGTTATTTCAGTCTTCAGCACTAGGAGATTTGGGGATATGCAGGAGTGATGTCCACATTTGTCCTCCCCCAGCCATAACATTTCTAGAAATAATCTGGCTCTGATTTCAAATACCTGACGTTCCCCCGCACTTACACATACATTTTCTTTCATTATTGCTGTTATTGTTTGGCATTTATTTTCGATACACATCACTGTCACACAGTGCATTCTTTCTTGTTTTTCTTTTTTTTTATTTCCCTATAAAATAAATCATCATCTGCTATGAAATGTAGAATCTATGGCATAGAGTTAGTTATGTGTGCCATTAGATATTAAATCACATGCTGCAGTAAATCCTTCAGTTATACATTTGAAACAAGTGTTGTAACACCAAATGGAATCAAAAAACGCACTCTAAAAAGAAAATAGCCATAAAGTTCATCTAATATTTTATTAGAATGTTAATATTGGCAATGCTGCACCATAATCAATCATCATATTACTTAGTTCATTATTAGTAAATAAATTGGCCTAAAAAAGTGATACTTAAAATGTACAGATATTTTACCTGAGATTTGTTAGCCAAGTCCTTGAGGTAGGAGGCTCACATTAGCTGATATAATCTTTTAGTTATAGGAAAATATGTCATTTACAGGACAATAATCCAATACTGCTGCAAATGTAATCCTCTGCTTGCCAGACAGCCTGCTGATAATGTGGCACTGTTTTCTACATAGAAAATTCAAATTAAAAATTCCATAGTTTTGTCTTAATCGTAGCTGGGTGACTACCTTCTCCTGGAAAGGGGAAGTTGAGCCTCTTCTTGCCAGAATGCAGGATTTATTTTCCTTACTGACATCCAAAGGCAAAAGATCCCGGGTACCCATGAAGGGTGATGCTGTTCATGGCGTAGTGCAGTAATAATTACCTTAGCCTTGGGTGCCAGACAACTGTTTCCTTGTAGCACCAGATCTTCTATAGTCCAAATGAGACACTGCATTGAGATGAGTTGTAACTAATAAAATAATAAATTAATCAGATGATGAATGGAGGAAATTCCACTCCCAAATATATTTATACTACAGACAATTTTTAGGTACAGTGCTGAGATGTGAAGAAATAATGTTCCCTACTATGTTCCATTCTACTACCTTGTTCCACTGCAGGGCTCGGAGTACTTGGGAGATCTGTGTTTTTCCTTAACTACCTCAAAGACCTGAACTCTTTGCACTGTCAACAAAAGAAGTTTAAACTACTGCCACTGTTCTGTAAAGGAAAAATCAGTCAGTACTAGATGACTTTAGACACACTTCTGATGCTAGAAATTTCTTATCTGTTTAAATTTCCCTTGTTTTTTTCTAAAGGAGGCCTTGTACGCTTTGAGTAAACTCATTTTGTTGCCTTTGACATGGATCCGTTATTGCTGACAATCCTCTCCCATCAGAGCCCTCTTATTAGGAATTCTGAAGCCCCAGGACCCACAGGGCACAGCATGGGCCTTTCCGCAGCTGCGGGTGGATTTTCCTCGGTGTCTGCTGGAGACCTAGGGCCTTTCGATGCCCTGAACGGCCCTTGAACTCCTGCTGCTTCGTGTTCCAACAGCTTGTCTCAGAGATCCAGCCTTTCTAAGCCTTCACTGCCCAATGTACACTGGCTGGTAATGAAACCCTACATTTAAAATCGCTCCAAACCCAGCTATCTGTGCACATCTTTTTTTTTTTTTTTTTTTTTTTTTTTTTTTTTTGCACATATGTCTCATTAGAGCAAAGCAATTAGCAAGGAATAATGTTAGTGTTAGGTTAAATGACAGCTACATAGACACTAATAATTGGCTAGCAGTTAGTTACTCATTTGCCTTTGCAACAAAATGAAATTTTAGTAAAGAAAAACAGAATCTTTTGTGTTGTCCTTGACGCCACAAATATTATAAGCAGAACATTCTGTACTATAAGCTCCACTATTAAATCCTATATTTAAAGCAATTATGCAAGAGGAAGAATGTAATTTTCTCTGTATTTACTGTGATGTAGGGATATCTCACATACTAAGTACATAATTAAGGGCCTCATAAGAATCGCCTTTTTTTACACATCTGTTTTTTTCTGTTTATCTGTTTTTTGTCATAAACACCAAATTGCATCATAATTAATCTCTAGAAAGATATGTCCAAGCAGAAGTGAGAAAAAAATCTCTTTTTTTACCGTGGGGACTAGCTCTGGGATTGAATCGCTAAAGAGTATTTTTTTTTTAATTTAAAATAGCATTTCTGTTGAACACAAGTCTATGTATTTCTGATAACTGGAGTGAACAGCTTCTTGGCAAGAGATTTTTCTCCAAATAAAAGTCACTGATGCCAAACAAGTAAGCAGTGAACCCAAAAGATCTTTCTGTTGCTTCAAGAGCACAATGATAAGAACAAGAGATGATGCTTCAAATCAAAACAGTCCTTTTAATTCATATCGTGCTTCTTTTTTTTTTTTTTTCCAGGAACAGTGTAAGATAGGAGTAGTGAATAGTTAACCAAAACATCTTTGTATCTGTAATTATTATCTTGTCTGAAAAAAATCTATCTATTCCTCTGGTTCTATTTACTTTTAATATTGCTAAGCATTTAATCCCTATGGTCTAATTTCTGCAACAGTACAAATCTGCAAACACTTTATGTTTCATAAAGTACATTATTTAACATTTGCTTGAATGTTTTTGGATGATTGCTATGCATTTTTTGTTTTTTATTTTGTGGGTGTGCGTACAAAAAAATAACAGGGAATGCTGGAGCCGTATTTAATGTCGTAGTTAATTTCTCCTCGTTTTTCATGTCATAGCTATGGTAACGCTATAAAGCCGCAGTACAGTGTTAAACACTCAGCGTAATAACCTACCCAGCATTCAAACTGTGTCCATCCCATGAACATTGCAGTTTTGAAAGCAGGCAGTTTTCACTTGTTCACAACAAAGAAACCCAGCTTTACAGGAATTGCTGCTGAGTGAACCCACGAGCCGTTCCTCGGGTGTCGTAGGACACGTGAAGTCCTCGTACCTGGCCGCTTCAGGACGGCATGGCCATCGCGTTATGGATGGAGACTGAAGCCTGCATATCTCGAGGTGCTTCTGGACTATTCAAAAGGGAAATGCTCTTGAAGAACATGGGAAGTGGGGTTGTCCTTGGCTCCCTCGGCGATCGTGCCTGTGCAAGGCTGTGCAACCATGACATCGCGCTGACGGGTAACGGTCATGCCACCGTGAGAGCTTTCGTTGCTTATAACAGTTCAGGATTCGTGAAGCAATTACCCACATGCAAAACCAGGTCAGGCCTCTGATATTCTCTGACCTTGTCAAGATATCGGCTTTCTAACAGGTTCAAATCCTGAAAAGATCAGCTGAATCCCTCATGTTTCGATGATAAGCAGGGTAGGCATACATTTTGTGGATTGGTTTTGGCACCAAGAATGCGCCCTCTCCGTGTCAAAGATGATGGTTACGTGGTCCCTTTCCCGCGGAGCAGAATCTGTCCCGCCGCGTTGTTCACGCATTACGGCAGCGTCCCTCCGCACGGTGGAACCAGCTCCTGGGATCCCGCGTGCGCAGGGACGGCCTTGCCAATGGCACTCACCGTTCCTGGGCTCCCTGGAGCTCCCGGGTCCCTCTGCTCCTCACCATGCTGAGCGGCACGTGAGCTGTGTGTGATGCCGTGATTACCAGGAAAGATCACCTGCTTTTCAGGAAAAGACTCCTGGTGTCCAGGGAAAGACCCAAGTGGCAGGTGAAGGGAAGCAGAAGAAGAGCTAACCAGACAGGTGCCCCCTCCCGGCTGTCAACAGAGTGGACTATCTCGTTCTGGTCGGTTCTTCATTCTTGGCAGCCTTTGAACATTTTAGCGGGTTGTTTGTAAATGAAGGGAACCGAGACTGAGAGAAGGTTGTTTGACAGCTACCATATTTTAGTAGCATATATTCCACCAGTGCATGAAATCCCATGTCTTCATCAATTCCAGAGGGCTTTTTTATGGGTAATGAGTAATACACTTCTCACAGGTGACAGAATAGATGCAAGGCTTAAAGTAGAATTTCAGTGATTAAGAGCTGACCTAAAGAATGACTATAGGGTTCATATTTCAGGCAGAGACGTCAGCATAGAAAAAGCCATAAGAACTTGAAGAGAATAAAACCATCACTTAGAGTCAAGGAGTCAAGGCTGGCATTGCTAGTGGAACAGATGGGAAAGGTGGCAGATTAGGAGAGAGAGGATCAAGGCTGAACGTTACAGTCTAAAGCAAAGAAAACCCAAAGCATTTGAATTAGCTGTGCTCCACAGCGGGGATATGGATGGTGAAATCAAACTAACAGGAGAGAAAAAGAAAAAAGATGTCTTCATGGCCATGTTTTGAAGAAAAAAACCACGCACAGATGGAAAATCAGGTGAGGAAGGAAAAAGAGAGGTAAAGTATAATAAGAACGGGGTAAGAAATGTGTTTCTTGGGACAATGCAAGACCGTTGGTAGAAATGAGGAGATTCTGACCCTTCTAAATCAAAGACCTTGCCAGACAAGAGTCGTGGATCTAGGATACATAATTTAACCTGAATGAGTGCCTGTTATCATTTTCCAGCTCCTTAATTATACAATTTGCCATAATTTCTGTAGAAAATACTGAAATAATTCATAGGAAACTTTTTTTCCACACATAGAGATAACAGCATATACGTGGCTGATTTTATCTGCAAAATAAATATAACATTTCATATATACAAAGATATAAATATACAAAGATATGTTATACAAATAAAAAGAATATAAATTGCTCAAATAAAACTATTAAATTCCACTTCACCACTTCACTATAAATTTCTTAGTCATTTACCTAAACTAATAACAAACTATACTGTTACTGCCATATGGCAAAAGAAGCTTATGATCCTGTGATTACCACATCACTCTTTTTTTTTGTTTGTTTTTTTACTTTATTTATAATGGTAGGTAATTATGTAGCTTTTTTTTTTTAACTTTATTTATAATGGTAGGTAATTATGTAGCTTTTTTCACTGTCAGTATCATACACCAGAAGTTAGCATAAGCTATTTCCTATCACATAGCATCACTGGGTGTATGAACTGTTTATTGGAACAGCACGTGTTTGTTAATCAGAAGAACAAGCTGAATGAGCATGCGAGATCAAGATGTACTTTTTATTTTGAAAAACCTCAAGATCCAGAATGAACATATGAGACTAAACAATTTAATGGCATACTTTAAGATTTCTTCTCATATATATTCTTCATATATAAATAATTCTGAATACAACAAACACTGATAGCATAGAGAACCAAAAGGGACCACAGTAACTATTTTGCTGGAGCTTTAGCTAGAGATCTCAAAATTTAACTTTTTCAACAGGGATTTTTTGAAAAGAATCTAGTCCTCATTTAATATTTTCCAGTGCTAAATAATTCACTGCACCCGTCAGCATGTGATTGCAACGGTTAATCACAGTCACAGCTAAAGCAGCAAAACAAATTATAAACTTTATTTCTAACCTGAATATGATTAATATCAGCATTAAATTATGGCATTTTTACAGCATCTGTCTCCTAATTAAAATATATTATCAAAGTTGCTTTCCAGAAGTGTGCTCCATGTCATCAAGTCATTCTTAAACCATCTTTTTCGTAAGTACAAGGAGTGATCTCTCAATGTTTCTGAGTGCTGGGCAAACATTCCAGTTCTTCAGTCATTTCTGTGTCTCCCCGTGTCTCCTCTGCTCCCCGTGAATATGTGTGTGTTTGGCTGAATTGCAGGCACTGTCTCACCAAGGATTGTGCCAGGATGAAACAGTGAGGAAATGTTTCCCGATAAACTCCCATTTATTTGTGAATAGTACATATATTAGCCCTCTTGACTTGCTCCTGGACTTCTTCAGGATATTATCCATTATGATCTATTAAATCAAATTTGTCCATGTCTGAATCTTGCAATTTTTGCAATAAGTAGCAATGCTCTCCTGGACGTTTATGGAATCGGGATTAGGCATTCAAGCTTTTAAGGGTTTGACATATTACTTGACAATTGGCCTTCCGTCATCTATCTTTGTTTTCATTATTACTGCTTTGCTGTGTTCCTTTCAACAAGTGATTGATGCCTATTATTAGCAGTCCTTCCATTGATGCTTTATTCACTCTGAATTAATGCATTTTTAGACGAGGGTTTATGATGGATTTAGAAGAATGGACATGACAATATAATTTTCTGGTTTTAAGATTACAATTCTTACTTCCCTCTTGCTAGAGTCTTTCCTGTACAAAAGCATTGGATGTAATTCCCAGTAATTTGTTTTTTTTATACACAATGTTAATGACTATGTCTATTCATAGTATGTGCTCATGAATTACGATCACCTAAAAATTTCTTTTCTCTCCTTTGCCTGCTTGCATCTTTTTGAGTAACATAACACATAGTAACATAAGAGCTATAAAAAATTAGAGAGCTAGAGAAGGCCTTATTTTATAATCAACATTTTTTTGTGGATTAAATTGTTTTCATTCTTCTTCCCTAAGCCATGCTGCTCTTTTGTGCTTATTCATCTCTATTGAAATCTTCTTTTTCTATCTGGCGCATGAGCAGAAGAATACGGCCATGTCACATCTCATTTGACATTTTTTTTTCTATATATTCTGACATAATACGAATTTGAAATGTTACATGCAGGCACATGGACACACACAAGCATGATCTATACATAAACATATACACAGTTCTCTAATGGAAAAAGAGAAACAGAAAATCAACAACCGAGGGGGTATTTGTTTTGATTGCTATGGCAGTTGTTATTAACCTGGCATAGCATTTAGAAATAGTGCACCAAGGTAGTCTATGCTAAAAAAAGAAAAAATTATAATTAAAAAAATGTAATAGGCAATTAAATGAAGTCTCAGGTCCCTCTTGTTTCCCTTGCCTGCTGTGCCATATCCTGCAGGTCCTCACCAGAGAGGTAACATGGGCCCTGTCGCAGCGGAGGCAGGTTCAAGGCCATGGAGACCTTCACGGCGAGCCCGGGGCGGGTGAGGCTGCCTGGTGCACAGCGCCTGCCACGGCGGGATCCAGACTCCAGCGCCGCTTGTTGTGTTTCTGCCAAAGGCCTTGACGTGCACGGGGCACCAGTGTTCTCTAAGAGGAAAAAAAAAAAACAGCTGAAAGGTGCGAATCCTTTCCAAAACTGTAAAGGCAACTGGTTTGTGGAGTGCAATTCTGCTTCCTTTCATCTCTATACTGACATAGGTACTTGGGCTATATGGATATACTTATTTTGTTGTCTATTTTGGCAAACAGGATTTTTTAAAATAGAATATAATCCTCCACCTGAGACTTTTTTGCTGCATTTTAACTTCTTATGTGCTCTATCAGACTTGGGTGAAAAAAAAATTGCACAGGCCTGAGTTAGTGGTGCTAAGGTTAAAGGGAGAGTGGCAGTATTGCACGGAGGTGTTTCTTAAAAGCAAATGCCGGCAGGTCTCATCGCCCAGCGCACAGCGAGGATTACCTCGGTGCGAGCTCTCCTCAGGGGTCTGAATCCATCGGTCCCTGCAGCGATGCTGTTTGCTCCCGCCGCAGAATGCAGTGGTCAGGGTTGTCCAAAGCTGGCTCCTGGGAGGGAGCAGGGCGCGTAAGGAGAGGGAAGAGAGTGGGGCAGCGCTGGAGCGACTCGCCAGTTCCATCCACACAAGGCAACAAGGCCTACGGACAACCAATGTTAAGGCTTTTTTTCTGTCTCTTCTCTTTTTTTTTTTTTTTTTTCCAGGCTTTTCTCATCCTCTGGTTTTCAGCGATGATACAAGTGCAGGCAGAAACTAGCACAGAATTTTCTGGTGAAATGACTCCAGTGAAACTGTACTTGTCATGAATTAGTGATGGGTAAATGGCCTTAAACTGTCTGCTTTCTATGTGTTCAGGATATGTACTTATATTGACATCTGACTAGCTGAAGCTTTGAGACCTTTCTTTCTCTCTGGAAAAGAGAATCTTGTAATTTCATAGTGAAAAATCGAAATGCAATGAAACCAGTATTCTTGCCTATATGGATGGATATTCCTGCTTTTTACTGCATGAGATATAAAAGTAAAATAAAAGAAAAAAATACCAACAAAAAATCATTGAATAGCAGATTGTCACAGTCTTTGTTACAACGTTTGCTCTTCTATGAGGCATTTCTGTGTGTGTGTGGTGTGTGCTAGCAACAGATTTTACGGCAAACTGAAAAATGTTAAATTTAGCTTGCAATAACTAGGAGGTCTAGCCGGGATCCATTTTGAAAAATAAATCCCCACTAGATGTGGGAATTAAATATCTGGATATATATTTTTAAAACCTTCCTGCATATTAACTTCTCTATTTTGGGCAAAGCAGTTTAAAATGTGCCTTCCAGATATATCTGACAGGTGAATACACCCGAAAATTCTTCAGGTGAAGCCTGGATTAAGGGGGGGGGAGTGAATATGGGGAGAAAAGAGTCTCTCTGAAGAATGGAGCTATGGTTTTTTTTTGGGGGGGGGGTCTTTTTTTTATGTTCCTGTTTTTTTATTATTATTATTATTATTTTCGCTGTCCGGAGCGCAGGCGGCGCGCGCCGCCTCCTTCCCCTGCTCCTTTCCGGCCGTTCCCCGAAGCGGCGCAGGCAGGACGGGCCCCGCGCGCCCCCGGCGCGTTGGGAGCGCGCGCGCACGCGGGCCGTTAGCGCTCAGGGGCCGCGGGAGGCGCGTGCTCGCGCGGGCACAGCGGCAGTAACGGTGGTAACGGTCACTCCGCGTGCTCGCGCGGGTACAGCGGCAGTTACGGTCGTAACGGTCCCTCCGCGTGCTCGCGCGGGCACGGCCGCGGTAACGGTCGTAACGGTCCCTCCGCGCCGCCGCGGGAGGCGCGTGCTCGCGCGGGTACAGCGGCAGTAACGGTCGTAACGGTCCCTCTGCGCTGCCGCGGGCACGGCGGCTGTAACGGTCGTAACGGTCCCTCTGCGCCGCCGCGGGAGGCGCGTGCTCGCGCGGGTAGAGCGGCAGTAACGGTCGTAACGGTCGCTCCGCGCGCTCGCGCGGGTACAGCGGCGGTAACGGCCGTAACGGTCGCTCCGCGCGCTCGCGCGGGTACAGCGGCAGTAACGGTCGTAACGGCCGCTCCGCGCCGGGGCGCGCCCCGCCCCGCGCCGCTGTCCGCGGTGCTGCAGGCGGCGGCGCGGAGGGGCGGGGCGGGGCGCGCGCTCCCGCGGGGCGCAGGCGCAGGCGCGACGCCCGCCCGAGTGAGCGCGAGGCCGCGCGGGCGGGCGCGTGCGAGGGCAGGGCCGGCGGCGGCAGCGGCTGTTGCGGGAGCCGCGACGAGGGGCAGAGCGGCGGCTGCTCCGGCTCCTGCCGCCCGCCGCGCGCTGCTCGCGTCCCCCCGCCGCCCCCGGCTGCGCGCAGAGGATCTAATCTGCTGACGAGCGCGCTGCGCGCAGAAGGCGGCAGGGGAGCGAGCGAGCGAGGAGGCAGGGCTGTTGCCGCTGCTTTGTGGATGCTCTGCTTCTCCTGGAGATGCAAGAGATTATGCATATTTCTGTCTTCCTGGCGCCGGTGTGGTGGGCTCTGCTCTGGGGGGCCGACTCCAACAGCATACAGATCGGTAGGTGCCCGCCGAGGGGGACGCGCTGCCCGCGGCCCCGCGCGGCGCCCCCGGCCGCGGCTCTGACGCGCGTGTCTTGCCCGCAGGGGGGCTCTTCCCGAGGGGCGCCGACCAGGAGTACAGCGCCTTCCGCGTGGGCATGGTGCAGTTCTCCACCTCCGAGTTCCGCCTCACGCCGCACATCGACAACCTCGAGGTGGCCAACAGCTTCGCCGTCACCAACGCCTGTGAGTCGCGGCGGCCGCGGCTCCCGCGCGCCCGTGACGGTGGCTCCCGCCGCGGCGCGCAGGCAGCGCGGGCCGCGCCTCCTTCAGCCATCTTGCCCGCGCCGCGCTCCATGTTGCGGGGCCGGGGCTCGGCGGCGCGGGGCGGCCGCGGGGCTGCGCGCGGGGCCGGGGCTCGAGCTGCTCCGGGCGGGCGGCAAAGGGCAGCGGCAGCCGCGGGGGACGGAGGTGCTGGAGGGCAGCGACCGCCGAGAGCAGCTCCCCTTCGCTTTCTGTTTTTTATTTTCTGCTCCTCGCGTGCTCCTGTTAGAGCCGGCGAGGGGATGCCTCGGCACAGCTGCTGGGGTGGGTGGCGCGGAGCTCCTTGCAGGTGCCGGGGTGAGAGATGGGGTCACGCACAGCCGAAGGCAAAAAAAATACAGATCCCAGCGCGCAGCCCGGCGGAGCAGGGCGCCTTCCCTCCCCGAGCGCCCCGCGGGTCGCGAGGGCTCCCTGCGCCCAGCTTTGCGTGTGGTTGGTGTTGCAGGATGTGCTCGGCTGCCTGTGAAATAAGGTGCTGCCGTGGCGTTTTGGATGGCGTGCTGCAAGGTGGGAGATGGGTCTGTGTTTCTGCTATTATGAGGTCGGTAAAATCCTTAAAATAATTTATGTAATCCCCCAGAAGAGTTTTTCATACTAGTACAGGAAAGCACAGAGAGCCCCGTGATCCTTGAGGAAGTGAAGGAGTTGGATTTTTTTTCCCAAACCTGTCAGGTTTGTGTGTGTAGGTGTGCACATGTGCCTTCTGGAGCTTGGCTCTATTGCTTGGAGAAGCCTTGGGGTGTTTAGGTGACCCATGTGGACTGGAGACTGCAGCGATGGGTTCTCAGAGCCCTAACATAAGGGAGTTGCTGCCCCCATTTTGGGTTTTCCTGTGGCTGAACCCTGTCCGAGGCCTCCATTTTCAAGCAGTTTGAAGAGCACCCCATTAACATGCGAACTTACTTCTTTTATGAGACTCCTTGGTTACTGCTGATGGCTCACTGCAGTTACCCCATCAGTTGTCTTTGATTGACTATTGAAGCACCTGCCAAAAATAGATGTACATTTCCCTTGATTACCTTGCAAGAAAGGTTTGACTCAATGGAAGGAATTCTAAACACAGATATTTGCCATTACAGGCCAAACTTAGCAGGTGGTCACACAGAAAGGGAGGACAGTCCATCCGCGTTCATCTCCTTCATCTTTTGGCTTCCTTCTTGTTTGAAACCCTGCAGTTTGGTGATAGTTATTTCCGAGCAGCGTGTGAAGAATGTACGTGCAAAGCCAGCGCTTGGACAACCGAGAGGCAACACAAGGCTACAGCTGTGCGGCCGGGCGAGAGCGGAGGGCTGCTGGGGCAGCTGCCCGGGTACCTCCCGCCGCCGGGCGGTGCTCCGCGAGGGCGGACACGGCTCCGAGCGGCGGGAAGGGCAGGGCAGTGCCCCCCGTTAATGAGTTAATGAGTTAATGAGTTAATGAGCTGAGGTGCCGCGGGTCGCGGCGGCGGGGGCGCGGGGCGGCAGGCGCGGCCGGCAGGTGGCGCCGCCTTCCCGCGCACGGGGATGGGGGGACGGGGCAGCCGCGGGAGCCGCCGGCTCCGAGTCGCCCTCCGCGGCGGCCCGGGGCCCTGCACAGCCCGCGCGGTGCCCGCGGGAAGGAGCCGCGGGCCGCAGCGCCTGGGCCTGAGGTGTCCGAGGGCCTCGGAAGAGGAGGGAGCGGTGGCCGTGTGCAGTAGAGCAGGGTGACCAGGAGACACCCGGGCCGTGTGCTGTGGCACCGTGTGTGGAACAGCGTGACCAGGAGACACCTGGACCGTGTGCCGTGGAGCTGCGTGTGGAACGGCGTGACCAGGAGACACCTGGGCCGTGCGTTGTGGAGCTGTGTGTGGAACGGGGTGGCCAGGAGACATGGGCAGACGTGTGCTGCGGAGCTGCGTGTGGAACGGGGTGACCAGGAGACACCCGGGCTGTGTGCCGTGGAGCTGCATGTGGAACAGCATGAGAGAGCACAGTGTGACCAGGAGACACTGGCGGCTGTGTGCTGTGGAGCTACGCGCAGACGGCGTGTCCAGGAGACACCGGCGGCTGTGTGCCGGGGAGCCGCGTGTGGAACGGGGTGACCAGGAGACACGGGTGGCCGTGTGCCGTGGAGCCATGCATGGAACAGTGTGAGAGAGTACAGTGTGACCAGGAGACACTGGCGGCCGTGTGCTGTGGAGCCACGCGCAGACGGCGTGTCCAGGAGACACCTGGGCCATGGAGTCGCTTGTGGAACAGCGTGAGAGAGCGCAGCGCGACCAGGAGGCACCTGGGCTGAGGCTGCGTCTGCTGCGGTGGGTTGTGCTAGCTCATGTAACACACCCTGCACCACAAATAGTTGTTATGGAGTCTCAACGTGGGTCTTGGTCAAAGCCGTGTTGGCAGGCAGGTCATTAGGAGTCAGTGTTGGCATCCCACTTCAGTTTGGTGCCTCTTCAGATGGGTGTTAGGAGGCTTCGTGCTTTTGAAGGAGAGCTGGTGCAGTCTCTCCTGAACTCCAGCAAAACTCCAGCTGGAGCTGTTGTAGGCTGATGAACAACTAAGTGAGATAGTCACTGCCATGACTGTAATTACAGCTTCAAGGGAAATGGGTTAGACTCATCGCTCTCTGGTTGTTCTTGGTGGTTGAGACGGCCACAACCTAGGTAGTAAAGGCAAAGGTTAACAAAACGGTTTCTTCTAATGACATTCTCAGGTTTTAACAGCTGGGGCAGAGGTAGAGCGTTGCATCGGGTGGAATTGGAAGTTATCCAAAAAATTGGGCTGTACTGTCCTTCAGCAAAGTGTAATTGAGTCTAGTCCAGTTGGAGAAGTGCTGACCATCAGATTTTTATTTTCTTTTAATTGTTAATTTGATCAAAAAATCAAATAGGAAACTGTTGGAGATAAGATACTTCCCTCTTAAATGCATCTGCCTAAACAGGGATAATTGTGTTAATATGCATCCTTATCTTTGCACTGAAAAGATCCGGGAGTCACCTAAAAAGAGTTCTCCTATGGAGTACTACAAAACCTCCATAACTATACCAAGTGTTTCTTATAGTAGTTTCAGCACAGGGGTAATATATGCACGACTTTGGAAGCTTAATCCTGCTGGCTCAAGAGGGTGTTGAGCATTTCCATTTTAAATAAAGTCTTACAGCTCTGCAGGGATCACTGCAGCATGACATTATGACAAGGGGATGCTGATTCATGCATAAACCTGAGATCCTTTCACTATATCTTCAACCAGCAGCTTTGAAAGCTTATGCATATCTAGCGTGTGGCAACTCCTGAATCATGACAAAGGTTTTCCCAGCCATTTTGGAATATATTGCTGTGGATTGCTTTCTTAAAGGAATAGCATGCAGTGTGCTACTAGAGAAATAATTAAATAGTAGGTTGAGAAAATGTATCCCTTAATGGTAGATAATGGAGAGACTGAGATCTGTTTATTTGAATTAAAGCTACCCTGCACAGGCACCAAATATATTTCACAGTAGATGTTTAGAACTGATTTTAAAGGGAAGTAGGAATTTATTGAATGCTTATGCTCAGGTTCATTCATATTCCTGGTCCTTCTCGCTTTCTTTCCGCTGTAGCGCATTGCTCAGGCTCAGTAAGCAGCTGTGAAATAGATTTGGAACTCTAATTGAAATGGACAGCATCAAATGGGTTCCTATAGCAAAAGTAATGCCGTGAGGCCAGTATATAGCCTAAATCAGGATGTCAAGTGCTTTTCCTGCTATCAGAACACTTCTCCCCTCAAAATCAAGCTCTCGTAGCAAACTTTGAACCGTTTTTTGCTGTAAGCTGAAGAGCTGTGCACACCGAACCCGGCAGGTTTGTGGTGCGGCTGCCCTGTGGCTGCTGCGCTCCTTCCCCGCGTGCAGAGCCCTTTGGCACGTGCTCCAGAACGGGAGCACCTGGGCGCTGGGCAGCCCTGGCTTGGCTCTTGGACGTCCCAGGGTTTTACATGGACAACATGAATACAAGAACCGTAGTATCTGAAGTAAGGACCTGCCGTCCTGGTTGGAGTGTATACTTCTAGTGCATACTTTGATAAACTTCCAAGGGAATTACACTTAGCAGCAATTTGAGGAGCATATTAATCAGGCCTTGCATATATCATCGAGTGCATAAGTCAACCAAGTATCAGTCAAGCTTTTAAATGTATTTATGTATGCTTCTGTTTATACTTAATGTATAAAATGATGCATTTCATATATGGTAGTAAAGGCTTAAATTTACAGTGACGTTGATAGGACTGTTGACTGTGCATGTAGCTAGGTATGTGCTTAGGTTCTTGTATGCATAAAACTTACTGTACTCAGCAGGGCTGAAAACAAAGGCCGTTGTGTTTAGTTACGTTGTTACTGTTATTTTCATCAGTTCTTCTATTAAGCTTCTTGTCATTAAAATATTTTTGAGAACTGAGGCATGTTTAGCAGTTATAATTCTTCCAGAATGGTTGATAATTACTGAGGAAGGAACATGTTGTTATTTTAAAAACATACTAAACAAAAACTGTTTTGTTACCATTATGTAAAAAAAAATAAGATATTCAGTATCTTTAAGTCACTTTCTGCTAAAACTTTTTTTTTTTTAAAAAAAAGCTCAAGGACAATATTTAATTTTTTAAATGTGTGCAGGTAGGACTAATTTTTGGGGAAGAGAAATGGGAATATAACCCATAGTGTGTATATACATGTGTGTATGCATAGTGACCAATAGTTCATTTTGGATGCCTCACAAAGAAAAAAAGGACGTTAATTAAATGCTACAACCCATTTCCTGAAGAGGATAATTTCAGCTCTTACTTGTAAAATAATTTTTGCAATTAACTAGTAAATTTATTTTTGCAGTTGGCGTTGCAAGTCAGCATTCTCACCTCTGTGAATGCGGTACTAATTTTTCACATTAATGGGTCATGTCCGTGTTCTGGAACCGGTCTCTCTGCACCTCGAGCCAAGAAAGGCCAGGTCAGGCTGAAATATACCTGAAGAGCCAAGAATTTAACTTGCATATATGAGATTTTATACATATATGTATATGTATAAATGGGCTTCTCATATGACAGTTAGTGGAACTTTTGTTTATGAATTGAATACAGTTTTTCCATTATTTAGTAGCTGATCACTGCCTTTATCAGAACACTAATGGCATCTGCTTTTAGAAGACTACAGATGAGGAATTAATTCTTTTATGTCAGACAGATTAGTGAAATATTATGGGACAAAAGTCTGAATATTTTGATAGGAAAGAAATAGCTTTGCATAGCACAGTTGTTATTTAGTCTCTTTAAAAGAGTTCTTTAAAAACTCTGTATTGGCTAAAAATACCTGATAGATTTAAGCCTGATAAAACCTGAAAAAGGGCATTGATTTGAATTAAGTCATTCCAACAATTAATTCTTTATGCTATAGATGGACAGTAAGGTGTGACTAAAAGCATCAGATAAACATAGTGAATGCATATTTTAGTAAGTCAAAACCTTATTTTAAAGCATCTCATATTGAATAAATTCATATTGTACCTTCTAAAGTCAGTAACTGTGGTTAAAACATTGTCAATTATTATGTGTAGCTATGGAGTGATATAGAATTCTCTTTCAAATACATTTTAATTTTCTTTTTTTTTCCTGAATCTAAGCCCAGAATAGAACATTTTTTGGTTTTCAAATGCAATGCTTCTGTGTCCCCTTTGAAAAAAAAAAATCATAATATGTCGTCTTTTTTTTTTGGGGGGGGGGCATTGTTTTAAGAAATACTCCTGATACGGTCCATTTATGAGGAAATTACCTTTTTTTCTCCCCAAATTTCCATTTAGAGAATGCCTAATTAATACTTCTGTCCTGATTTTGGTCTCCTGTACAGTTTTTTAACACATATATCCATGGTAGCCGTTTCATGAGAGTATAGATTATTTAGCATTGCAGAGGTGTTCATCATCGTTCCACAGCAGTCAGGTTCGGCCTCAGTTGCTATTGTCCCTCCCACAGCTTCTCCCAAAGCAACGAGCAATTAATGGGACTCTGTGAGGGTAGAAAAGTAACGTGCAGTTCAGCTGAAGGAGTCAGAATCGGGAACAAGGAATGTCTTATTTTAATGCTAAGCTATTGTCCCACATGAAGGAATGAATATTCCAGTCTGTATTCCTTCACTGGAATCGGTGTGTGATGCTGTGAGTGCTGGGCCTTCTGCCCCTCTGAGTTACCAACCACTTCAGCTAATCCCGAGTGACCTACTGGGCTTTACTGCACATCAAAATGGTATCTTCATTAGTTAATCACGTAAGTGCTTGCACTTCGTGTACTGAAAAGAAAAAGACTTTTTCCATTTGTGGCTTTTAAATACCCATTTTCCAAGAAAACAGGAGGAGGACAGAACTTTAGTAAAATGTTAAGGGGTGCATACCCGCGGGACAGGGGCGAAGTTTCAAACCTCCCTAAGTGGCTAATTATAGGGAATGTGAAATAGGCGTCTGAATGTGTGCCTGCTCTGCTATCCACCCTTTCCAGTTTAATGCCAGCTTCAGTTATGTAATGTTGTGCTTGGTTTAGGAGAATGCTGCATTTTCTCCAACTGACATGGCTGAGGCTGTCACAGCAGGGTCATTTATTCTCATTAGAAATGTATAAGTGTGGGTAAGTTTAAAAATACCACTAAGAGTGGAAAAGATACCTCTGCATATTGCAAATGGTGTGAACTGATTTCTTGGAACAATTAGAAATTGCAAGTACCTGATTGTTTTTAGGCATTCAGTAAGACGGGTAGTTTAAGCAGCCATCAGACAGGCAGCAGGGCATTTCCTCCGCGTGGTGCTGGGAGAAGTCTGCTGTCAGAGGCACTGGAGCGCTCAGAGGGGTTTTCCCAGCTGCTCTGCAGCCTGCAGAAAGAGTTCGTTTTGTCTGCTTTGGCTTTCTGTCTGCTATGAATACGTATGGCTACTAGAGGACACCAGTCTCTATCAAATCTGTATAAAAATCTGTATATCTCTATAAAATGCTAGTGTGGTCTTGCCATCCCAGGTAGTATGAATCTAAGGGATTTGAACTTGTTGCATTCTCTTGCGTGTGTAAACTCTCAGAAGGTCTACTGAAACAGCCTGTACCGTTCCGAACAAGCCACAGTAGTTTATTCAGTAATCTCTTAAATCTGTGAAAATGAGGATGCTGAGAATCTGCTTACTCAAGATGGTCCTGACTGGTACCGCTTGTGAGTGGTTGTGATAAAATGTCTTCCAAGCCAAGATTTTTTCTTTATTTGCTTTAATTTGTTTTTTGAGGTTGAATTTTGTTTTCCTTCATACAAATGCGGCACATTCCATAACACTTTAATAGTACAGTCTCAGCAGGAATTCTTGGTACAAACATGGGAAACTGCAAGCAGCAAACCTCTTAGTTCCAGCCTGAGTGTTCCTTGTGCAGAAGTACTGCTACTGGAATATGTTTCAGGTGTAACATTTGACAAACTGGGTAAATAACTTGCATGGTAAGTGTATGCCAAGCTGATATTTAAAGTACAGCAAAGCTCCTTCTAGCAGGAGCAGGATCGATCCACGCAAGAATCATAGTGAGTAGTTAGGAGAGTCATCCAGGACATAACCCAGATATTTCCTCTCTTGTTCTAGCCCTGCAGGAAACTGGAATTCAGCCCCTTGTCTTTCACTTCCCAATTGGATGTCCTGAGCTAGGGGCCATTTTTATTTTGAAGTCTGTTTCCCTGTCTGTCTTTGTGTCACTTTTCTTTTTTTCCTGCCTCCATTAATTTTTGATGAAAAATCTCAGTAATCTTAACTTTTGTTCTATCCTGCATCAGCACAAAAGTTAACTTGTAGATTTTCAGAGGGAAGATAATAAATACTGATGGGGAAGAAGTTATGATTAAGCATAGCAGAAAATAAAACAAAAATATTATGAAATTCTAACATATTTAATAGCTCAGTACTGTTCAGTACTGAGATTTATATATGGCATACATTTTTAGAAACTGTTTTAATCGACAATGTTTCCAGGTGCTCTTTTAACAGGATTATGTTACGACATTTTTAGGTGTGAAGGATAAAGAAATAGATGATAGCAAAATTGATTGGTTTGCGCTTGACTTTATTGAACTCGGCAGTGAACTTCCACTGTAGAAGCGAAGCAAGCAAGCGGTATGGTTGCAGATACTGTCTCTCTAGCAAGTGGAGCATTGAATGTTTCTTTGAACTTATCTCTTTACATCTATTTCTATATGATTGAAAACAGAATAATTTTGCTCTTCAGTGTCTTCATTTCTGGAGGCACTTTAAATTTCCTTAGACCGTAGGAGCCCGTTTGGGGTCCCCGGGATATCCTGGCTGAGCAGGTGCCGTTCCAGTAGGAGCTCCATCACCTGGATGGCGTCTGAAGGGCGATGAGGTGAATGCCCGCGTGCCCAGAGTGGTGCTCAGTGCGTGCACTCAGCAACCCGATGTGATCCCTGCGGCCTGGGAGAACGTTGTGTGTCTGCGGACACCCCAACCCTCGAGGAGCTTGGAGTCTGGCACTGTTACGTGCTGTTGCAATCAGTTTTTGAAGTAGGTAGAAAGCATGGGTTACAGTAAACTCGGAATCATTCTAAATGAGTACATACTTTCAAGGATGCTGTGTGCTGACTCCTACAGGTTTAAGAGTCTCCAGTGTTATTACACAGCCGCTTTTGCTGTTAGCTCTGTCCTGCTGGAGTTGTTAAAAGTGGCTCGTGTCACTGGACCATTTTTGCTTTCCATTTTCTGTATGTTTCTAACTTCCTTTTGGACCCATCAGTATGAGAATTCCGTCAGTGCTGCAACTACTGACCCTAGTTTCTGCTTTCTGCTCGGTGGAGTCTCATTTTTTGAGCCTTTGTTTCTGGCTTTATCTTGTCCTCTGAAACTTGCATATTTCAGGGTTTCATCCTTACGCAATGTCTGGAGGTGTGAAAGTCGCAGCATGTAGCAGCCATTTCCCAAGCTAAAATTCATCTTCCTTAAACAGATGTATTAGCAAAAAATATATTGGGAGGTTTCTTTTTCCTCCTTTCACTAAATGTTTTAATAACATAGTTCCAATTCTGAAGTTTCAGTTTTTGTTTTAAATGGGTCTCAGAAACAAGTATTGCTACTTCTGGCCTATTAAAAAGACTGATAGTAATTGTGCTATTTAATTTCAGTACGTTGCGGGTCTCGTTGGAAGAAATTTGTGCCTTTAAAATGATCCTAGTTTAGTAAAATAAAAATGAAGCAAGCCTGTCATTGTAAAATCCCTGGAGAAGCCAAGTGTGTGTGGAGGAACAGGGTGAGCCCAGCTGTATCACTTCAGGTCATTTACCAATGTGCTTATTTTTGTGCACTGCAGTTTAAATGTCACATTTAAGACATTTGCTCTTTTTTTTTTCCCTTTTTTTCCCCCTTCGCTCAGAGGGAATCTGGATTTTGTTTCCCAAGCTTCCTTTTCTTCCCGTCATCCTTACCAACCAACTAAATATACCAGAATTACCCGTGCGGGCATCTCTGTCCATCTTTTGTTTGAATTGTGTAGAACATCTTTGCGCATAACCCCGTTATGAACTCTTTGCAGAGTGTCTCTGCTTTGCCTAGGTCAGCTGGACGATGGAGATGGTGGTGTTTGCTGTAAAGAGGATGGATGTCCTCTGCAATTAGAGCTCCAGGGGTCTCCTCACCGCCCCGAAATGTTTGTAACAGACCACAGTCTCTGCAGGTAGCCTTAGCTTTCTGGGATGCATCTGGGTTCGGGATGGGAAGGGAGTCTTCTGTGGGCGAGAAGAGGTAAGCAGGTGTAGGATCAAGTCTCCCCCTTTCCTGGGTGGAACCTTCACGTTTCTCGTTACAGAGAAATTCTTCATTCTAGATTGGGGTAGTGGGTTTGATCTATACAGTTCTGTATAAATTCACGTTTTGCTATATGGATAAAGATTCTTCATGTTTAGTTTTCACAGCAACTACCTTCATAGACATTTAAGCTAATGTGCATTAAACTTAAAGATCAGGATGCTGTTGACGGGGTATTTTCCATGAATGTTTTTCAACTCTGTATGGTGCTTGTGTCACTAATGTGACAACACAGTGATCCATTTATCCTTGTTGAAGGAAGTTCGTAGGAAAAGGCAGGGAGGGAAAGGATTTGTTTTTAGGAGTTTTTAGGCCTTGTATGTTTGGATGGAGTCTCCATGTAGAGAATGATTACTTTGTTTCCCTCTCCATTTCTAAAAGGAGGGAAAATAGGAGAAAGCAGTAAAGCACTCAGGTCATTCCTCCTTGTTTTTTGGGGGGTGTGTCTGCATTCTCCAGGCAATGAAATAACCCAGTGCAAAATCTCGTGCAGCCCTCAGGAACAGGTTTACTAGTTTTCCTTCAAAATGTTTGTTGTGTTGGTCTGACTCCTTGTGACAGCCCCCATAGGGCAGAATGCAGGAACGTCCCGAGCACCTGGCACGCCAGCACCGGGGTCTGCAGCCGTAACGTGGAGCGGCCCAGAGTTCCCCATGCAGCCGGAAACAGCTCATTCCATCCGAGCCCATCCACGAAACTAGGAAAACCAGAACCTATGGAGAACGCTGGGGATTTTAAACAAAGAAGATGCTTTCAGATATGCATTGTGGTCTCACATGGCAGAATGAAGAACGTGTTCTACTACTGGAAGTGATGCCGTAGGGCCTAACGGGGAGGTGATGTCCTTGAAGCGCCAGACAGCAGCAGTTGTCCGTCGAGTACCCGGGTGTCCTTCCCACGCGGACGGGTGCGTTTGAGGGGTGCGGGGAGGCTCTCGCATGAGGGCGCGGGCTCCCGGGCCTGCTCTGTGCATGTAGCCCCTGGTGGTCCTTGTTGAAGTCCTCACGTTGGTTTGGGGACTGCGCTTAGTTAGCACTTACTGGTTCATGGCAGTTGATCTGGAATACGCCAAGCGGTTGGGCAAAGTAAGCTTTGATTTACAAAAATTGTAGAAATTCTGTGAATTTTCAAAATAGAAATTCCTTTAAATCTTTTTTTCTTCAATATATAGTGAAATAATCTTTTTGAAGATTTATTTGAAAATGGGAGTTTTTTTTTTTTTTTTGAACAGAATAGGGTAGGGAGCATGGCTGCATTACTAAATTGCTGCAGAATATTCCTTTTCAGGTTCCTTATATTTGAATATTTAGCCATGCATATGTTTAACTCTTGCACTCTCGCTCCCAAGAGATGCTCTTGCTTTTTTCTCCTGTGAAGATATCTCCGTACCCAGCCCCTTTGTTACTGTAGCGTTTGTCCTTTTTCCCGTCGCTTCCTGCTCCTCTCCATTTTCTCCGCGGCTCGTGACCTTGTTGTTCCGTGTGTGCACGGCCTTCCCTCCCGAGCGGCACCGGCACCGGCACTGCCCTGGCGCCCTGGCAGGATCCAAGCTGAGCGCATTCAGGGATTGCTCTTTTCTTTCCATTACTCTCCCCACACAGGGAATTTCATGGAAGTTTCATTTCTGAGAAATTGTTAATTTTCTATCATGTCTAGTTATAATTCATTATAAGCTGTAATTCCATTTTGAAGGAAGAATTTCAATTAAATCATCAGCAATGTGACTGAGTTTTCTGCACATGTAGCAGTTATTGGATCCCATAAAATATAACACTTTAATGGTATTTCTGTCATTATATTGCAATTCTTTTCACAAACTATTTTGACAAAAAAAATCTTTCTCTTCAGACAGCATTCAGCTGTACCATTTTGCTGTGTTGGCAATTGACTTTATTTTTAAGATTAAAGCATTATCTAGAGCACAGAATAGTTCTTTATTCACCCTTTGTGGATAGTCTGGTAAATGTGTGCAAGAAGGAATTTTTATAGCAGCAATATAAGCTTATGATGTGTGGGGTTTTATATTTTATTTTTTTCAAATTCCATATTTGAATTTGGAGGCTTAGTAGCATGTAGTTTCCTTTTTTTTTTTTTAAAAAAAAAAAAAAAACCCTCAGTAGCATAATGGACTTGGTTGAGGGGATTTGTAATGTTTCCCTCTGAACTGCGTGCATTTGGCGTCATGTCACTGTAAAGTTATTTTAAAAGTGCCAGAATAATCGAAGATCTAAAATACTAATGTAGCCTCCTTTCCCTAGCGTATAAGGTGTGTGTTGTGACAGGGTAGGTGCAGGTGGTTGAACAGTTCACTGCGAGGGCTGTGGTGACACTTTGATGCGTGTTCATTGAGAAGGCCCTGCCTGACCAGCACGGGCTGCGGGAGGGCCCTGGTTTTGAAGGGAAGGTGCTCGGCCGCTGGCACGCGAGGGCCTGACCCGCCGTCCGGGGCCTGCGGGGTGTGTAACGGCCCGTGCCGTTTGCTACTATCAACACCACCGTTTTCACTGCTTTGGACTTCTAGGGGCTCCCCGACATGTTGCAGATGAGTTCAGGTGCTCTTTCCTGATCCATCTCCCGCATGTATCATCCCTCTCCTGGAAGAGAGAAGGTGGCAGAAGCGCAAGGTGGCCGTGAGCAGAGGGCCGTGGCAGGATGCTCCGCATGGAGGTGGCTGCTGCGCAGCGCAGGGCGGCACGGCTGGACACAGGCTGGAATTCCTGCTGGCCCGACCGCCATCCACTCCGGAGCGGGATGCAGCGAGGTGCCTGCAGCAGCTCCTGCCCTCCTCTGCGTGTTACCTGACTGCTGCTCTGGGAGGTGTGACACTAGGATACTGTGTGCACACGTGTGCACGGCCTGCTAGTGTGCAAAAGAAGGTCCTCACCAAGTGCAAAGTGCATTTAATAGATCTGTCTTTAACAGAAAAAAATCTCCAGAGGAAGGCGTAAAGTTGCTTTTCTGACAGCATGATAAAATTCTTTTTTCCTGGTTGCAATGTTCTGTGTTTTCACATTGTATTAATTTTCAGTTTTGCTAATTCCAAAGGAAAGTTTGCTAAAATGAAAAGAGAAGTTGCCATGGTATCAAGAAAGTCTCATGCACATTTTGACAAAGCGTCCCCAATGTACTGTGATGGATCCTTCAGGGAAACTGAAGGCAGTTTCTTCCTGTGCTTTTCTGGAGTCCTTATTAGCATTATATTCTAGCAGTGCATTAAGGTGGCATCGCAAACCCTCGAGCCTGTTTCAGATGCTCGTGCTGCCAAGTTCAGTCCATGTATAAGTTATGGACATGAGGCTTTTTTTCTGGGAGAAAAAAAAAAGCATAGTTATTTTAAGAACACTTTTCTGTTGTTGGCTTTGCTGTGCTCCACCTTGTATAGCAGTAAGAGACGTGAAATGTTTGATACAAGAAATGGACTGTTTTGCTGGGTCTAATTTGGTCCTCGACGTGAACTGCAGCGTTGGCGTTTTCCTGTCAGAGTGGGGCATACCTGCAGGCAGGGACAGGAACAGCAGAAATTGGGCTGGCAAGAAGCTTTCTGAGACCGAGCTGCCCTTTGAGGGTTTCTTCGGATCAGTCGGCCCCCTGTTTGCAGTACAGTTTGGTAGGTTTCAAGACTGTTTACTTCTTCGAAGGTAGTTCTTATTTTCCAACTAGGTTTTAAAGTAAACTGGTTTTTAAAATAGAGCTTGCCTTCAAACTTCACTGACTCTGTGTTTTGGGGTCCATTTTTTGTTTCCATTACCTGATTTTCTGAAACATTGATTTAACATTTTGCACAAGCTTAACAGTTTGCTCTGGGATAAAATGTGAAGTCTATAGATTAATCCTGAGGGAGGAACCAGGGCAAAGAAGCAGCTTCTGCCAGTCAACATGCAGCGTAGAGCGAAACAGCTGTGAATTGGGGTTCCCGATGTTGAATGCGCACCATTATCAGTGAGATGTAAATCATGTGCCCGATCACCTCCTAGAAATTGCACCGTTACTAATCACACCATTGTAAGTCACGAGACCCACAATCTAATGGTGTATCGGTGCTTTTTCGGAAGTCCTGGTGTTGATTCCAAACCATTTCCATTTCCTCAAGTGTAACAAACACTGGTGACAATGGGAATGTTGAAGTTGATGAGAGGCAGCTTAGAGCACTTGAGACATTAAATTTAGACCAGTCTGCATCTGTGAGTAATTATGAGGGATTTGAACTACATAGCCTTTTTATCAATTACTTTTTGCAGCAGATTGCTGTAGTATGAAGGATTGCTAATTTGAGACTACTCTGCGTTGCGTTCCAAAAGCCTGTAAATACTTCTATATTTGTAAGCAGATATTAACAATGATTGCTGCCCTTTTAATAGCTGTGCAAACAGTTTCATGGTAGAACTCTTCAGCAAGTCCGAAAATGAAGGGGCTTGCAGTGCAGACCATCCTTTGCTGCCCCAGGAGGGATGGCAGCCTTCTTGTATTGAGGATTTCACAGCCGTATCGTGTGTGCCGGCCCTTGGCCCAAACGTGCACAGCTGAGATGCACAACGGACACACACCAAGAAGCTGGGCTTTTCTTCTCTCCTTCCCTCACGCAGTGATGGGAGTGGAGGGAGATTAAATTGTTTACTCAAGGTCATGATGAATGTCTACAGCAGAACTGGAAATGAGTCTGCGTTTCCTGAGGGCTGGCGAGAGAATGAGAATTGGGTTTGACAGAAAAATTCACTGTTTTGACACTGGTTTCCTTTTGAATAAGTGTGGGAAAACAACTCTTTGGAAATTTCTTGTGGGTAAGAAAAGGTGCATGGGAGGGCCATTTCTTGTGACTATTAAGGAGTTAACCTTAATACAAAGTAACAAATTAACTGTTACAAATAGTTGTCCTGCTTGGAGGAGGAACACACCAGAATACACAAGATACTGAGCATTCCTTTTGTCTGATCTGTATGCTTAAGAGCTGGTATGAACTTGCCTACGGAATATTTCTAGCTTTCACTTAAAGCAAAGTTTCCAAGTGGTGACATCAGGGTATTTGAACTGACTGCAGGCAGCCACCAATAAATAAATAAATAATAAAGTAAAAAATAGTCAAGAATACTGCAAAGCGGATCTTGAGTATGAGGTTTTTGTTCATGGAATACAGGTCTACCAAAGTGTGAGTAACAGTGTGAGTTCCATGGTGAACAGTCTGTAATGATTAACCCTTTCCTTGTTCAGCCAAAACAACTCTTTATTTTCCAGTGGTAAAACTTCAAATGGATTTTACCGCTTTTATTCCATTACTGTCAGCACATGTGTCTAGCAGTGAAGAACAAGGAACTGAAGTTATCTTTTATTGTAAAGACAAACAGTGCTCAGAGGTTTGTGCAGGACCTAGTGTTGCACCAGCAAAGCGCTCTCAGAAAGGGTCTCCTTGTCGGACCTTTGTGCGTGACGAGTGGAACGGTTACTGAAGGCTTCCTGCCAGATGTTTGCAGCATCTTTGACATCCCAAGCCCCAGTGGCTGCTCATTACTCTGTTTGGAGATACAGGGCCTCGGTCCTTCAGTTTTGTGCAATTTTTTTTTAAGAGAACTAGCATTGAAGAAGGCGGGTGTGAAATCCTGCCAAAATCGGCATTGGAGATGTTGTTTCTCTGCCTTTCACTCTCTGTAAGTATATTTATAGAGAGATAGCGGATGACCCCCACCGGAGTGGAAAAGTATGTCCTAACGAACAATAAATGGTTGAATGCGGAGATACTGCCGGGAAAAGAGAAGGGAGTTCTAACTAAATAATCTAACAGCTCCCTAAACTCCAGGACGATGAGACCTGTACGTTTGCATACCAATGAGAGATGACCTTTTACTTTGAGGAGCTCAAACTGTTTTCCTTATCCCTTCCAAATATCACTTCTGCTTTGAATGATTTCAATATTAACCGCATGTTCTTCATCTGTAACTGGATCATGAGTCATTCTAATGACAGATTTGTCTATTTTGTGATGAGTTGGAAATAGGACTTCATCATCTGTTGCTAATATCAATAACTTTTCTATTTTCTTGACTGCATGAGTGTCTGTACATCAGTTTTGAATATGCTTTTGGGGAAAACAGTCTTGGTGGGTATGTTGCAGGTAGACTGACTGGGTGGTTATGGTTCCATTTCTCCTTGTCTAGGAAGAATTCAAGTTCTTTTTTAGTGTTTTCATGGGCTCCTTGCATGGACCTAGTGGTATAGTTGTGCAGACTCCATAGAAAGCCCGATGGTGGGAGTTGTGGGTGCTCGCAGAGCTGGGGCTGCAGCAGCCATACCCATTATTGTACATTTATTATCCAAAAAAAGGAATTGATTAGCATTTTTTCAAGAAGGGTGATTAGCTGTAATAGAGAAGGAGCACAGTGAGTCCACGTTTGTATGAGACACGGGTGAGCAGGGTGTGCCTGCTGAGAGACAATATCTGATGTTTGTATCGAGGTGAAGTTATGGTTGTTCAGATACCATGGTGGTGCACAGGATAGTTGTGATTCCTGTGTGCAGAGAGCCAAAGGAAAAGAAATGCCTATCAATGTATTAAAAAAATAATGCTGGAGTAAGATGGAGCATACGAGTTCAAGGTGTGTTTTGTGCTAATTCAAGTTCCATTTATTTAGACCCTCCAAACACAGTGCGAATCCTTGACCAATAGTAATTCTATCCTAGGAGAAATTAAATGTACGAAATTTTACTTCCTTTCCAAAAAGAAGCTAATTAAAAGGCTTCACAAAGATAATTAGAGACAGAGCAGGCAGTAAAGCGGTAAAGAAACAGGAAATGGACTTATCCCGTCCTCTTAGTATTCCTACTTGTAATTGGCTTTGAATTAAATTTGTCAGATCTGTGTTCCTGGATACTACTTTGGTAATGGAGGCTTTAATTGCTGTACTGTCTTCCTAATGCTGGAACATATTCTAAAATATGGTTGACCTGATTGCCAGAATTCACTCTCTGTTGCTGATATGTGAAGGAGGAGCAGAAGGAGCACCTGTTAAATTGCTTTAATCAGCTAAGTGCAAGTCATTGATTTCTTCCAGGTTCAAAGAGACCAGTTGGTGAGGTCTTCAAAAGTGCTTCCAAGTCATATAAATGTGTCCCCAGGATCATGTCCTGGAGCCTTGGCGCAGGAGGAGCTCGTGGTTTGCCCAGAATGTGATCCAAGGAAGCGCTGCAGTGCTGCGGTGTACATCTAATGAAACTCGTGCCGCGGGGAGCGGCAGTGGCGCTCTCTTGCTGTGGATCCGAGCATCACGTTGCTGCGTGGCTGTCGGCTCCCTCCGTCAGTGTTAGCTGGAGTTGCTGTCCGTACGCATGGTACCCCATGCTTGTGAGATACCCTCAGATATCATTTTCTTATTATTGTTTTGAAGTTTTACATTGACTTCAAGGATGATGCAGGCTTCAGATTTTGAAAGATCTCATTGAGAGCCATGTAGACAACCATTCCTCAGTTTACCTTTCTCTAGCTCCTAGTTTTCATGGACACATTGTGCATTTCTGCTAACGTAAATAAAATTCTCGCTAGGGAGTTTAGCACTGCTAATGTCATTTGAGAGGTTGATGCTCTTAACAGTTTCTATTTCATGTGATTTGGGTCTGACCAAATGCCCCTTCCTGTGATTAACGTGCTGCTACGTTGGTGACCTGCATTTTGCTGTGGTTGGTGAAGGCTGGCATGCTCTGCCTCGCATGAGGTAGGCTTTGCAGAACTGGAGGGGATTCCTTTATAGGCTGTCATGTACTAGACTGTCATCCACACTGACTTCATCTTCTGTCAGCCTGGTTAGTATTTCCCACCCCTTTTCCTTGGGATGTAGGCAGTATACCAAGGAGCACCAAATTCCCTGCAGACCGTCAAAGGGCTATTTAATAAAGATTGCTTTTCCCCACTAACTAATCTCACTGACCAGTATTTAGTACCACGTCTGTGCCTGTGATCTGATCACCAACATAGGCTGAAATATCACTGCTCTCACAACACCTGGGATGGTGCCTCTTCTGAAACCACACAGCTGGACCACTCAGTAATGCCTCCAGTTTTTTAGTAAAATGGTACTGAAATGTGCCATGCTTTGGAATTGTATGGCATTGAAGACCACATGGTTAGTGATAGTAATGATGCCTCAGTGCCGTCACCACATTGTAGAGTTATTTTTTTTTCCAGTGATAGGTAGGTAGATAGGTATACTGTGCCTTTGAACACAAAAATCTTAATTTCCTCTGTTGTAAGAGTCATTCATTGAAGGACTTCTGTTAGTTCTAGTGGTTTCTGAGGCTTTAGTCTCATTATTGTTTTTATTGTTTGGTGCTTTATTTGGAAATCTAGAAGAAACACTTTGCTCCTGTTGTACTCTTGTTGGCCCAATCTGTGATGTGGTTGCCCTCCTTGATCTGCTAGTGTGAGATGCTGCTGCTGTCATGATGCAGGGTAGTTTTTCCTTTCCTGTGCTGCAAGGCAAAGGCAGTGCTTTCTTGTGAACAGAATGGGTGTTTCTCCCATGGGAGCTTGGGATAGTAAGTTCCTTATATCTGTCCTTTGACTTACTGTGGAGAAGCTGCTCTCCTTGGAGGTGGTCTCCAACTGGAAGCCCTACAGTTTTTCCATGTCCATTAATACAGCATGAGCTCAACCACTTTCAAGTTTAGGACCAAAGGTTGCTCAGCCCTGCGTTGGAGCTCCTTGCCTCTTCAGCACCTGAGCCAGCTAGCATGAGAAGGCTGTGAAGAGTATGCAATGAACTCTCCCAACTGGCTCAATGACACTTCTCCAGTGACAACTATGTGATGGTTCTTTCTGGGGTTTCCTTGAGCTTTCATACAAATTGTTCTCTTCTTTCCCCGTCCCCCCTCGTTTCTTGTGCTTCCCTCTTCCATTTGCCATTAAGTCTTGTCTTTGTTCTGTGCAGTCTGTCGTTACTTACAGGACGGTCAAGTAGTTCAAGTAGTTCAGTCGTTCTCGTTAACATCTCCACCCCGTGGAGTGCGACAAGTGTAAGATGCATCTAAGGGCACTGAAGAAGCCTTTAAACCATCCCATCTGCCGTGGGAGCATTAGGGCAGGGTGTGGGCTGTAGCGTATCGATTCACTAATTAACATTGTGACTGTGCAGCCTTTACTGCAGCCTTTGGAACCGTGTCTAATATTTCAGCTTCTTATTTTTTCTTTTTTCTAAACTTATAACAAAGGTTTCATTTCTTAAGGAGAATTGCAAAATAAAAGTATCCACAGGACAGTTACACATTCCTAACCAAAAGTGTTATTAATTTGGTGATAATATATGCTGGTAATGTCTCTAAATATGAATTCATATCTACGATTATGTTATTATTTTAAGATATTGAGAAGGAGGTTTGTTTTCAAATATCACTTCCTGGTATATTACTGAGGGGTTAAGTGTGAGGAAGAAAAACCATGAATGGAATGGCAGATACCATGTAGTAACTGCAGCTTAACATCCATTAATGACAGTGGCCAAGTTAAGAGACTTCTCTGTTCCAGGGCCTGAGTGCTGAGGTGGCCTTTGCAGATGAAATTAAGATGGTTTAGGTAAAGGCATAAAGTCAATGTGCATTTCAAAATGTGGGCATCCTTCATTTCTCTGTTAGTGCCTAAAGGGAGTTCTCATGTGCTTCACGTCATCTGATGTTCCAGCTTCCACTGTTTGGGCTCAACGCCCTTCCTGGGCATCAGTCTCTTCCATGATTCATGCAGGCGTCTAGCAGATGCCAGGAGGTCAAAGACATGGTCCTGCTGTGGAAGGAGAGTAACCTGGGTGTGGAGATCTTGCCACTTCCTTCATTTCTACTGCCCTGGCTTTGTTTGAAACTGGTAGGCAGCTCCAGTCAAAAAGTTATTCCTTTGGATACCCAAGGGAGAATTCAGCAGTTGGTGCTATCGTGTTAGTAATAGGAAGGAGTCAAATATAGAGGGAATGAACCCATGGAAGAGATTAAAAGTGAAAGAAAATGAATCATTGAACGATTCTTTAAATAAAACAATCTTTAAATCACCACTTTAATGCAGTCTCTCAGTCTGAGTTAATGTCTGTAAAAACCTGAAACATCGTAATGGAGTCTGTGTGATAAACACTGCTCAAGCCACATTTTTACATAAAGAATGAATAATGTTTGAGATATACTTTGCCTAAGGTAGTTAGAACATGCTTGCTCAAAATTTGACTTTCATGGTTGTCATCTGAATTTGTCAAGGAAGGCTGTGAGTAGTTACATTTACATAAACAAGGTCATTTATCTTCCATGTTTGTGTGTTAAGAGTGACAAAAACAGAGGAAATACCAGGTTAAACCTTTTGTCATCAAAAGTGCTGTTTAACCTTTTCTGTTGTGTTCCTGCTCCAGATTGCTCTCAACTTTTGTTTTGCATTCCTTATGGCTATTCATCTAAATCAGTGTTGATATATGCAGAATGTAATACTAAATTCTCTGAAAGCTCAAATAATTGGGACTATTTATGGCAAAATAATTCATTTATCTTAGAATTGTGTGATTTGACAGGTCATTTCCCCAAGTGGGATATTATAACATAGCCTTCCTTTTTAAAGTGGTAAAAAAAACAATATAAAATGTTTTTAAGCAAACTCAAAATCCTGCCTCGTTTTAGTAACTGCGTAATGAAGCGTATATATGCAGTATTTTAATGTATGACCTAAATCAATTGGATAAATCATTCATAACAAACAGAAAAGAAATACAGGCCTTTTAGTTGGACTTTTTTTGAATTGTCTTTCAAATATATAATGTTCACATGTTTTTATGCATTAGATGCAGATTTCACAGTCATGAAAACAAAGTTCATTTATATATTTCAATGAATAATGTTGTCCGTAATTGTTTTTGGCATGAATTTTAAGATCCCTTATCTACGTGATGTGTGCGCTAACTTCAAACCTTGGCTAATGAGAAAAGGACGAGAGGATGTGCCGTATTACTGCTTACCACAGACTTCTTTTCCCTTTTCCCTTTTTTTTTCACATCAGCTTTCAAGATACCATATATTTAAGTCTATACTTATAGCAGTCTAATCTAGCTAACTATTTTTTGTTGTAATTCTTATAAATGTTTAAAAACTTTGTTTTATATCTATATGTCACTTTCTGACTTGGCAGTCACACACAATACCTGTGGGCTACTCTTAAATAATTTTATTTGATTTGCATTTTTATCACAATTCAAATTTTAAAAGACGGTTTTCTATTCATTTCTGTTAAATCGGATTCAGTTTAGCAATATGGGCTAACAGTTGGTGCCAAGAAATGCTACTATGAGAGGAGATGTGCGTACAAACCGATGAAGACGTGGTTCAAAGCCATGGGAAGGCTGGCGTCTCCGTGCCGCTGAGTGCCCGGGCCACGCGGTGTCGGCGAGGCGTTGGCGCTCCGGCCAAGGGCCCCGTGTGCGGTGTGTCCCCTGGGGTGCTCGGTTGTAGGGCCCCGTGTGCGGTGTGTCCCCTGGGGTGCTCGGTTGTAGGGCCCCGTGTGCGGGGTGTCCCCTGGGGTGCTCGGTTGTGCCAGGACTCAGAGCTGTCCCAGAGCTGTGCTAACCTGCTGCTCTGGGTGGGCCTTGTGTGATTTGTGCGACCCCAGCGCAGGGTGCTGACCAGTCCAGAAGGACCTCCAGAGATCCCCCAGTGCGGCCCCTGCTCCAGCAGGGACACCCAGAGCAGGGGCACAGGGTCCATCCAGGCGGGTTGGAGATCTCCAGAGCAGGAGCCTCCACAGCCTCTCTGGGCAGCCTGTGCCAGGGCTCTGGCACCCTCACACCAAGGAAGTTCTTCCTCACATGGACGTGGAGCTGCCTGGGGTTCAACTTGTACCTGTTACCCCTTGTCCTGTCACCGGCCACCACAGAGAAGAGGCTGGCCCCATCCTCCCTACAACCACCCCTCAGGTACTTGCACATGTTGATCAAATCTCCTCTCAGCCTTCTCTTCTCTGGGCTAGACAGGCCCCGCTCGCTCCCTCTTTCCTCACACGAGCTCTCAGCGGAGCTGGCCGAGCCCAGAGCAGCAGCAGCCGAGCGTGCGGAGGCCGCTCCGGCCGCGCGGAGGCCGTTCCCGCCGCGCGGAGGCCGCTCCCGCCGCTCCCGGGATTGCCGTCCTGCCGCACGCGGACAGCGTGCTGGGGCTGCTGAGTGTCGAGGGTTCGGTCTGCTTCCTGCTTGAGTAAATAGCAAAATGACTCCAATGAGAAGAAGATTGAGCTGTTACTATATTTCATCTGTTTGCCTAATAAAATTGCTTGTGGTTCTAGCAAATATTCCCAGGGATCATTGCAGGTACTGAAATGCTGGCTCTGTTCACCACAATTCTGAAATCGGTTCTGTGTGCCTCGTAGAGGATGAACTGAGACATTTCCAGTTCTCAGGGCAAGGCATTTCAGAGAATCTTCAGAAAAGGAATATTTGAAAAGGTTGGAAGATCTGGAAAAAAAAACAAACCCAACACTGATTTATTTAATTAGTTAAATGGGCAGGTTTACAACTTTTTTTGAGTGTCTTTATATCAAAGAGCAGAAAAAAAAAGGCCACATTTGGGCCTCTTCTGTGTAATTTAAATTTAGAGGGTACTTGTGATACTGCAACAAAGTGGCAGTTTTTGTCTGAAATAGGAAAGCCTTTCTGTAGATTTCTGCTCCTGCGGGGAAAGAGTCCAGTAAACCCTGAGGACCCTTTGGAAGGGAGAGTTTATTACAGCAGCAAGTGGAAGGATCTGATTGACGGGCAGAGTGCTGCTGAAACAGCAGATGTGGAGAGCCGGGCTGGAAAAACACCAGTGTCTGTCACCAAGAAATACACCAGGATGGATGAGAGCTTATTCTGAAGGGAGCTGGGAAGTACATTTGCTATTGGTCAGACACTGTGGAATTGTATTTTTAAAAGAAATTATCCTTGTTCCATGCTTTTTTATCGCTCTCAGTGTGTTATAGATCAGGGCCTGTTCTCCAAATATTGTATTTGAACAGTGCTCCATATAATTGAGCATTTTATCACATGCAGGTAAAATGCAGAATTTCAGCTTGTTTCTTGTGGGAAACTCTAAGTAAGTTTATGGCACAGAATTGACATTGAATATGCCGCTAGAAGAAATGATTGCAGCTTTCTGTTGCATGGGTCATAAATTTAGGTGAAGTAACACACACCTGTGCTTTATTGGTGGCTTGCCACCTACGACGAGCCATATGGTTTAATAAACGTTACGGAACGAGCTAGGTGGCATATCCCAGCTGAGACGAGACATGCCCTTCACTTCACAGCTTTGCGTGCCATATGCTACAAAATGCTGCGTTTCGTTGCATTGCGTGCTGATCGGGTATGTTTACAGAAGCAGTTTCAAAAGCCTGGTGCTCCAGCAGTAGAGCGCTGTGCATGCAAAATTGTGCAAGTCTGAGTAAACAGTGTTAGTGCTAGATTCCCCTAAATAAAATTATCATAGGTGGCTCTGTAAAAGTTTGGCTCATATATAAAATAATATTTTAAAACATCTTCATTTAGAATAATCTAAATGTTGTATCCTGATCTAAGTATGAGGAGGGGAAAAAAAAAAACTCACAAATGGAAAGAATCAGTTTATCCAGGATTTGAAATAGCCACTGATTTTATTTCAAGTAGAGGAAATACTGGTAAGCCTATTATTTCCTTCAATATTAGTTGGAATAAAAAATTCATCAGTTTAGCTTTGACTTCAGCAGCTGGTCAAGCTGTTTCCTGGCTTTGTAATTTATGTGCTCTTCATCAGTGAAACTAGAATGTCTGCGGCTGTCACTCAAGAATTTATCATTCTGGTGAGGAAGGGAGGACACGTTTCCAGTTTGCAAATCAAACCAGGTTGAGATGCAGAAAGCAGACATGGTTTGCCAAAAGTAGTCCAGGGTGTCGGTACAGCTGACGCACAGGCATTTTTTTGAATGGTAGCAGCCCAGGCCTGCTCGGGAGCTCTGAATTCTGCTTTTCGGGCAGCGGGCCGCTGTCCGCTCCGCGCCGCCGCGGCGGCTCGTGCTAGAGGGTCGAACGGCCTTTGCGTTCGCGAGCGTCACAACCGCGTCTGCGAGATCCCCTCCGCCCGCCGGAGCAGGCCCCAAACCCTGACACGTGCTTCAATGTCCCGGCCCTTGGAAGGCAGCGCTGAAGGGACGTCCTGGTTTCTTCGGGGAGTGAGCACTGGGACTGCTTCGATCGATTAGGGTTATTGTAGCACTGAGGGAAGGGCTGGGGAGGATGCCAGCATGTCTAAACAGAGCTGCTTTTAATGTGGGAACTGATGCTGCCTGTCCATAAACCAGTGTGAAAAATCAAACACCTGTTAAGAACGAGGAGTTAGAGAAGATTTGAAGCTTAATGCTTTTATTCCTAGAGTGAGTTCCATTGCAGGGTGTTATCAGTGAGAGACGTGAAGTGTTAAATCACCGTGTAACGAAGGCAGTCCAACATAATCAGATCTAGTGAAATGCTGCCATATCAAATTCCTCTTTTGGCCGGGAGGGAGATGTGTTTTTCATACCTGCTGCAAATGCATGGGATGCTTCCATCACAGTGCTCCTGCTTGAAGCAGGAACGCTTTTTTGAAACAAATTTCCTGATCCTGCCCCAGTCTATTGGTGTTTGGTTCTTATTGTGGCGTAGGTTTTAGAGCACAAGAAATGAAGCCCTTTTGGGTGAAAAGATGTGTTTCTGGAGTTCCTTCAAGCAGCTGAAAGGTTTGCTCTGAGGGCAGTGCGCTGCTTGCTTAAAGGGATGACCTGAATAACCACCAACCTGTATGACAACCACCACAAATAAATCTTCAAGTGACCGGGGCATTGTAAGTTACCTCCATAAACAGTTTTATGGAAGCAGGATACTCTGTGCTAAGTCCTTTACCCTGATGCTTGGTGAAAAGGTGACGTGGATTTTCATCTCCTGATACAAACCGTGCCTGGTCTGCTTTGGTCTGTGCCTAGAAAAGCAGAACAAACAGTGCCAGTTGCCACATGGCATGTTTGCCAGGGAGATTGCAAAGCTGCATTTGCAGTTTCTAAATATTTATATAGTATTTATATATATAGTATTTACTGAGTAGTATTGGTAAATATTTTAATGATTGTTTATCTCCGTTAAATTATGATACATTTTTAAAGCATGGAAACAAATTAGTTTCTTCTGGTGAAAAATTTGGCTCATTTTGCAAAAACGAGTTCCTGACCTTGCATACACAGTGACAGTTTTGCGATGTTGAGATCACTTTACTGAGCCAAGAAACTTATAGTTTGTGACTATCTGCTCATATAACGGCACGTGCCTGTTTTTTTGTCTGACTTTTTAGGCCTGGTGTAGAAGCCAGCCGTGGGGATGGGTGGAATGAAGAATCTTTCTTTGAAGCCCAATCTAATAATTTTGGAAGCCTCTTCAAAACGTTCAGGCAGGGGGGAACACGTTGCGTGCTATAAACTCTGCTTACCTCCAGGGGAGCCTGTGTAACACAACGAGAGTTTGCTGCAGGATTGTTGTAGTTTGGAGGCGGGCAGGATGCAGAGGAGGTTTTTAGTATGAGGTTGCTGCCTGTGTGTGTAAAAGGAAAAGTCAGCCCACTTTCCATTTGGTTTCTATCGATTTATTTAGATCTGTCATTTGTAGGGTCAAGTCCCCTCCACTGTAGAATGATAGCAGTGATTACTATATCTTACTGGTCTACTTTTCACTTCAAGGGGATTTTTTCGAAGTGCTTCAAGTGCAGCAACTGTGAGTTGCCAGAGTTCTTGTGTCGAAGGGAAGCACGAGGGTGGTTTTGTAGGCAGCTTTCAGTGTGAAACCTCCTGCCTGTTGACACTGGCAGCTTGCGCGTTGCAGAAAGTGAGAGACAGAAGTTGACTGTGAAAACGGGGCCTTTTGACGTTTGTGTGACATCTGAGAGACGACGTGGAGCGGCAGAGACCATAACCCCCAGCTGCTGTCACAGGGCTCCATGGGGAGACGCTTCCACTGGGACTCTCAGACGTGCCATAGGCTCCCTCCATACATGCTCTTAATTTTGGTGTCCGATGTAATGTCTTAAGGTGACCCGTATCTCTGCATGGCGTGCAGTACAACGTGGATACTTGGATTAGTGTGGGTAACAGAACCAGAACAGAGAGGCTAAACAGCTCCAAACGTCAGCTCAGCTAATGAGGCCTTTCCAGGAGGAAAAAAGTCTGGAACTGTAACTTCAGTTGCGGTAGGGAATCAACTGTAGTGTTCTCCACCTTGAAAGAAGAAATCCTGGTGCTGGTGGCGATGCGCTGTATGACACCCTCGTGAGTGAACAAGGATCTATTCCAGCAGTGCTAAGCTGGAACTTCCTAAGTAGGAATGTTAGAAACTTAATAAATGCATTTTGATGAAGGATTAGAGGAAATGCAAGGAGTATCAATTTTCTTCCTGTGTTTGCTTATCAATGCTTATTTTACTTTATTATTTTAAAGCTTTCCATGCTGTTTTATATGTGAATAACCTCTTTTCTTAATTAATACAGTCATATAATGAGGGCAATAAGTTGTTTGCTAGGATGTCCTAATTAAGAGGATTTTACTGTATTTCTGGTTTGTATTACTAATAATGTTTATTGAATAGTACCACAGTTCTTCACAAATAATGTTATTCCCGCAGTAAATGGCAAAAATAGGGCATGCAGATAGGAAGGTGTATGAGGTATTATTATACCATCTGCAAATGCAAATGAAGCCTGGCAATTAGTTTAACAGCTAATTATCCTAGCAAATGTCATAAATCCTTAAGACATTACAGAAAATTAGATTTTATGTCTGGAGCTACTGGCTGAAGAGCTATGGGAAAATCGCAGGCAAGTGCAATGCCCTCGTCACGGCGAGGCGGGAGCCGGGCTGGAGCAGGGCAGCTCTCCCGCGTGGAAGAGGCAAACGTTTTCCCTGGGAGAGCAGGGGAAGCGGCAGGCGGGACGGCGGCTCCTGCCGGAGACCTTGGAGAGGCTCCTGCACGTGGGGACGTCCGAGCCTCCCCCTTCCTCTCCGGGTAGTGCATGGCACAGGTCACAAATGGCCGGCTGGGAAACAGCATTTGTCCTTTGAAGAAGCCTAGCAAAAAGTCCTCAGGGAGCAACCCTGTTTACAGGCTTGCTGGACTTGTGCTGTACTTGCCCTGCTTCTGGAAATCCTCTTTGTTCATAGAATCACAGGATCACAGAATGCTGAAGGTTGGCAGGGACCTCTCGAGGTCATCTAGTCCAACCCCCCTGCACACGCAGGGTCACCTAGAGCACGTGGCACAGGACTGCGTCCAAGCGGGTTTGAAGATCCCCAGAGAAGGAGACTCCACAACCTCTCTGGGCAGCCTGTTCCAGGGCTCTGGCACCCTCACTGGGAAGAAATTTTTCCTTAAGTTCCTGTGGAACTTTTGGTGTTTCAGTTTCCGGCCGTTTCCTCTAGTTCTGTCGGTGGCCACCAGTGAAAAGAGGCCGGCCCCATCCTCCTCACTCCCTCCCTTGAGGTACTTCTAGACACTGCTCAGGTCCCCTCTCAGCCTTCTCTTCTCCAGCTGAACAGGCCCAGCTCCCTCAGCCTCTCCTCACAGGGCAGATGTTCCAGGCCCCTGGTCATCCTCGTAGCCCTGCGCTGGACTCTCTCCAGCAGCTCCACATCCCTCTTGTCCTGTGGAGCCCAGAACTGGACACAATACTCCAGATGTGTTCCTTGTAACAGTTTGCTTAATATCAATCTAGTTTTTTCTTGGTGTTACAAGTCAGCCTTGGAATCTTTTCTTACTCTTCCCACCCTGGTAAGAGAGGAACTTAGGGCTGAACCAACCAGTGTTTACTTTTAGACAGTGATTTATTTTTTTGATCCTTCTAGCTCAAGAAAGGAAGAACTGTCATAATTTGAACACTAGTCTGCAAATATGTTAACAAAAAGTGGTTGTTCCTACCAAGTTCATCTCAGATCCTTTTACAAATTTTCAGATACCCGGTTCTCCCTAATGACTGTTTCTTGGGAACTTGGAGGTGTTTATTTTAATGAAATGTAGAAAAAGGCTGCTTCAACAATGCTGGCTAAGGGGAAGAGAAGACAAGCTTTCCGGTGTATAGACCGTGTTTCTGGTCTGACAGGTTTGCGAAAATGCAGAAAAAACGGAGAACCACATTTTTAGATGGGGTGAAATTATACTGGCTCCATTAAAGAGCATTTTTTACGCAAGCGGAGAACCTGCCTCAGAAAGAACAGATTTCTGCATGACTTGCAGCGTGTCTCTGAAGACCCAGTCATCTCGGATTGAGTTACCTGCCTCTAAATCTAGAAGGTAACGTTTTATCAGACGCTTCAGATGAAAAATGCTGTGTTACTGCAGTATTGTAATTCTTGGAAAGGATACCACTCTTTTACAACATAATGAAAAAAGCCAGAGGCAATTTGTTATAAGCATTTCTTAGCTATGAATGAAACTAATATGAGAGTTAAATGTAATTAAATGTAAATAGCGTGGTTGTTATTGAGGGCATGCGTGTGCGTGCGCACATAGCGAGAGGAACTTCCTAAAGGGAATGTCCTGTCGGTGCCCACAGAAACAGCGTCAGGTGTAGGGGAGAACTGTACTCGGAAATGGCTGTGATTTCAGGTTGTTTTTGAAGAACAGATGAAGTCATGCTCTGCTAGTCAGCAGAGTTGCCAGGTTACCAGATCCAGGGTTCAGGAATTGCATCTCCTTCAGCTTGCAGTAATGGAGCATTAGGCAAGTGCACTGGCATTTCTGACGTTCTGGGAAGAGCTGTGTAAGAATTGCATAGATGATGGGAAGATTTGCTTTTTAATTTATCACGGGAATCTTCTTTTGCTCTTAAAGCTTTAGTTGCTTTAGCGTGGGTTTTTCAGCAGTGTTCTCAGTGATTTCTTTTGCATCATGGTAATTGCCCTAACAATGGAAAAGATTTTAAAGCACTTAGGGTCCACAGCCAAGCAATATGTGATTTAGTGCAAGCGTTGGAAGGAGACTGTTGTTCTGACCTGTTGTTTCAGTGTGAATGTGATGTTTATTTACCACCTTCATTATTGCAGCATTAGCATATAGAGAAGCTGTGCCATATCATCACATACTTCCTGAACAGATGGCACTAACTTCTTGAAGGCATTCTTGTACTCGCCTAAAACACCCCATTTTGGCACAAAGTCGTTTCCTTCGTGTGAGCCGTGGTTGACTGGCTGCAATAAGGAGTCCGTGTCTCCTCTGGCCTGCAGCCAGTGCTGCACTGCAGCCGCCCAGGCCTTGGCTCTAATTCCACGCAGTGATCAGAGCCCCTCTTGGGAATGACATGGGGTGGAAAGATCCTTGTGGTCCCAGAGCCTCTGAAGAACCAGTGGGGGACTGCGTTTGTGTGGGAGCGGGTGGAGAAGCATCCTTTGTACCTGCTCTACCATAACTGCGCCCTCCTTGTGTCTGGCTTTGGGATCTAAGCGTGGTTTTCTTCCTTCTCTGAGTCTGTGAGAGTTTCCCTCTGTGCCTTAGTGGAAAGGAGGTCTCTGCTTTGCCCGATGTTTGTTTGTTACTGCCGAGATGCTACTCTGAGTTGTGCTCTGGAGTGTTGCACTGAACGTGCAGAAGAGGAAATCATCATTGAAGTATTTGTGAGGTTCATTTTATTCATAGAATGCTGAAGGTTGGCAGGGACCTCTCGAGGTCATCTAGTCCAACCCCCTGCACACGCAGGGACACCTAGAGCACGTGGCACAGGACTGCGTCCAAGCGGGTTTGAAGATCTCCAGAGAAGGAGACTCCACAACCTCTCTGGGCAGCCTGTTCCAGGGCTCTGGCACCCTCACTGGGAAGAAATTTTTCCTTAAGTTCCTGTGGAACTTTTGGTGTTTCAGTTTCCGGCCGTTTCCTCTGGTTCTGTCGGTGGCCACCACTGAAAAGAGGCCGGCCCCATCCTCCTCACTGCCTCCCTTGAGGTACTTCTAGACACTGCTCAGGTCCCCTCTCAGCCTTCTCTTCTCCAGCTGAACAGGCCCAGCTCTCTCAGCCTCTCCTCATAGGGCAGATGTTCTAGGCCCCTGATCATCCTCGTAGCCCTGCGCTGGACTCTCTCCAGCAGCTCCACATCCCTCTTGTCCTGTGGAGCCCAGAACTGGACACAATACTCCAGATGTGGCCTCACCAGGGCTGAGCAGGGGGGATTCTTTATTTCTTTGTGTGAAATAAAATTCTTTATTTCTGTGTGTGATCTCAGTCTTTGATATATGTCTGTCTCGGGGAGGCCTGCATTTTCTTTTTCATGTGCCTGCCTGCTTTTGCTCTCACCTTTTTCTCCCCTGCCCTCTCCTGTTTTTTTTTTTACCAGGAGAATATATATGCTCCTAGTCTGCAAAAGGAAAATAGGGCTTTCACCAGCACTGAATGGCTCTAATTCCAGGCATGAAAAATTGAAACTAAAAAGAGAGCCATAAAGGAAAGCTTTTTCTGTGTGATTCCATGTTTTGTTACCTGGAAAAAGAGCATATTTCCCCTTCCTGATTGATATTGATGTTCTGATTGGCAGAGGATATTTTGGCATTTTCAAATGTCAGCCTTTACTTGCTCTCTGTTCTACTGAATCTTGGCTTCAAGCTTTGGTCTGTTGTCTTGTCCGTTGGCTGTGATGGTCTTTGAGTCTTGGCAGACTGTGTGTTCCTGGTTTCAGTAGGTCTGTCATCCCCCCAGAAGGAACATCCACATCTCCACTGATGATGGTTAAATTCATGATCTTGCGTGGTTCCACATAACACTTCTGATGGACTTAGGTTACTTCCTATACTGCGTTCACTCCTCTAGAAGAGAAATTAACCCCACATCTAAAATGAGATACTGTAACCTGAAAGAGTTAAACGGATCATGCAGATTATATATACAATATTACAAAAATTTTCTTCAGTCTGTAAAATGAGTGTACAACATGCTTTCTGCTGGGCTTCAATTTTCTTGATAGCCTTGAAAGTAATCTGTCTATATACAATGTATATATTTTATTCTCATAATGGTTTTCTGGTGCAGCTTCAATCATCTGTGGATCCTTTGGGCAGCTGTGGTTCTTGCTTCTTGTTTGCTACGGTTGTTCAGTCGGTTGTTTGTGATTCCTTCCTACTGTCCGCCTGTTCTTAATGTTGCCTTTCAGAAGCTGAAAACTGTTTAAGTTAATAACTGTGGCTTTGGTTTCTCTGTCTTGTTCCTGGCTGCTTCCTACTCATCTATCAGCTTTTCAGACCAACAGACATTTCCTTTGTGTTTTATTCATCCTTTACACAAGCTCCGCTCGACTCTCTTTACTCTTGTGTGAAATTTTCTTTTCTGTAAAGGTAAGAAAATGATTATTCTACGGGACTTGATTATGTAGTATGTGGTGAAGATTTATTTTCCTATGTTAATATGGGAATAGTTTCATTAGCTCTATAGTAGCATAATAAAATGACAGGTAACACTGCATTATCATTGACAACACTCAAAATCCAAGCACTAAAAGACAGATACTTCTCAGTCATTCAAATTTTTCACCTTTGGACAGAGACCAAGCATCAAAACTTTCATATAAACAAGTAATATTTGGTAAAATTAGAAGAATGTCAAGAGAGTCGCTACCAATTTATTTTATTAGCCATAGGCAGGTACTTGGGATACCTATTAAAATAATTTTACTGAACGTTTTGCTGCGTTTCTTCTAATTTCATTGTCTTTGAATATAAATGATAATTAGGATTACTATCCATTAGGAAGAGAATACTTGTTCAGAAAGACTTGACCAGGACACGTTTTGAACATGCTTATTCAAATGCAACTATTTCTCAGCCTTTTATGCCTCTAGTTTCATTTCTGCAGTCATTATGAAATGAGTTTCTATCATTCCTAAGCTGGGTCCACTTCATAATTTAAAAATCATATTCATAATGTTTTCATATTATGGGTTTTCGTATATGCTCTTTAAAATTAGCACTTTCTTGAGACTTAGATACGAGGTATGGGATAGTATTACGCTCACTAGTGGTAGGAGGTAAAGAATGTAGCTGTATTTCTGTCCTTCTGTAGAGCCAGTAATGGCCATAACGGTTAATATCAGGCTCTCTTGCCTATAGAGTTTGTAGACAACACAAGATAATAAAATGGAGACATTTTCATAAAGATTTTACCATAATTTACGTTCTGTTTAAAACAAGAGGCTTAAGAAGAAAGAGCTGTAGTTATCGAGGCAAGAGTTAATAGCTGAGGAAATGGTTTTGGCCCTGCTTCAACAAGACATCTATTTTTCATTGCAGGCATATGCTTAAGTGCCTTGCTGAATAAATCAGGAGCTTAGTTTTTGGAAGTAAATAATAATAGGATGTATTTTCAGGGTTCTGGAAAAAAAAAAGGCAAAATTGGTTTTGGTCCAGCTATGTTAAAAGAACAGGGGGAATATCAAATATAAAATATGTCTTTCTTGACTATATAACAAAATCTTCTGGGAATTCTTATTTCTCAGGTACCAGTATTTATTTTGGCTCCATTACAGAATGCGGTTATTTGCCAGTTGGGACAAATCTCTCTAGAAAAGGGATCACAGAATGAGCTTTTTCTGTTCTTGCCATCTTGTCGTTAAGTAGATTGGTAATTTCTAGGAAGAACAACAACATACACACAAAGAAAAATAGTTGATATAGAAGAGCTTGAAGAAATGAATCCTGGTAGTTGCTTCTAATTTTTTTTTTTTTTTTTTTAATCTTTCATGTTTCAATGGCTTATGAGTCCTAATCGTCATGATTCTTTTAACCTAATAACTGTGAACAGCTTGTGATTCACCATTATAAAACTAATGTCTTCCAGCAATAACCTCACTGTAGACTTGGTCTGCAGTGGGAATCCTGCCAAAAAGAATGACGCTTTTTGCAGTACCCTTGGTTCATTGCTATATATTTGGGAATTCCTTCCCTTCTCTTCCCTCATGTTCCTAAGACCAAAAGCCTCTTTTAGGCTCATCTCTGCGTGATTTTTTTTTTTCCCAAATGCGGTTCTCTTTGGGGGGATGTGTGGGTGTGTGTTTGTGTTTTCTTGTTTATTTTTAATGGATTTTGAGGTCAGACTATGTGACCTTAGGACCCTGGAGAGAAGCTAAAACCTCCCAAGAGTGTTGTCCCAGCTGACAGTGTTTCTGTCACTCGCGTGTTACATTAAAATGGTCTAATACACGAGATAAACAATTACATGCCAGTAACAGTCTTCTGTGGAATTCTTGCCCAGGGATCCAAATTTAAATTGGTACTCAATTTTAATGTGCCTTTTTGCAGGTGGATTACCAGAGATTAATGCCTTCATTGTAACCCGTTCAGAAAGTGTTTAGCTGTTGCTGCAGAAACAAATGAACAGAAATTAAGAGAAGCAGTTGTTCATGAGTATGCGGGGAGGCAGTGGGTGTTTTGTCTCAGTGGGAATACGGTGATTTGGGATGGAGCTCCGAGGTCTTGAAGCAGAACCGATTCTGCAAATTCGGAGCCTTTTTCGAAACCTTTGCTCAACATGAGGGTTGTTTGTGCCTGGGGGCAAGTACTGGAGCTTCTGCAGCAAAGTGCCTTTGGAGCAGGAGAGGCCTGGCTGCTGCATGCTCTAGCCTCAGAAGTCTGTAGCATTGATTTGCAGATGGGCTTTATTCATCAATTTTCCTTTAATCATTTGTATTCCCTTGCCATTTCAGTCGCTACCGGAGGTGAAATTCTGACCTAATTAAAGCTGAGAGGAGATAACTGCTGGAACGGGAAGAATTTTGCCTCTAGTGTTTAGATGCCTTTAGTTCAAATGTAGAAATAATTAGGGTGTATGGTATGACTGAGGTAGCAAGATAGATGGAAAGAGAATAACAACAAATAATAGGTATAAAGAGATGTTGTTTTGTAAAATTAAGGGTGAGATAAATTTAGAAGGGTGAATATTGTTTTAATGATCCAAATCTGAGAAATTTCATTAAATCAACTTGTTTCTGTCCTTATATGTAAAATATACTCAGAGATTACTGCACTAAATAAATAGGCAGAATTCTGCTGTTACATTCTGGGTTGTATCTAAGCAGGTCAGGTGTAACGGGGGTTGTACTCAGGCCAGCGAGGCATTTTCTCTAGGAGGACCTGTCTGTTGTTCAAGGTGACTGTAGAACGCATAAGTGATAAATGGGAATTAATGAGAGATGAGGTGAATGTTCCTTACTCTGCCACTGTTTTAGAAGTTAGACATATGTACACCCTGCAGCATCAATGAATAAAATAGCCCAGAGGGCCCTGCTGGTTCGCAGAGGCTGCAGTGATCAGCAGTGTTGATCAGTTGGCTTGAATTGCCTCCAGTGGAAAGCCGAGCAGTCAGCACGGCGCTCACCTCCGACTGCCCCGCGAGGTTGTTCCTTCAGCTGCGTGACCGCAAATGTCATCCAGCAGGACCAGCCTTGCTGAGTCCCACAAAGCAGGTGCTAAAACAATGCCTCAGGACTCAGGGATTTAAAGTGAATCAGCTTCCTTTCTTTGCGATAGATTTCCTGCTACTTTTGACTTTATGTTTCCTGAAATGGCAAACGATTTGCTGAAGGTATTCTGCATAGAGCTCGGTGGGTCTTGTCTTCACACCCAAATTATTTTTCATGTGACAAAAAGTTACCAGCTTCCAAAGTAGTATTATGTGTGGTCATAGTGACTCATTTTATAAATTGCAGCTGTCTCTGATGTTTATACCACTATCCTTTAAAGTTTAAATTGAATTCAAGAATAACTTGGTGAGTTATATTTTCATTTAATTGTCTATGAATATAAATCACATCTCTGAATTTTTAAATAGTAATTACTGTATAACAATCTTTATTTTTCTGTTAGGTATGTGACTAGAGTAATTTCTCGAAAATACATACCTGATAGATATCCAGTAAACCCTAGAAACCTGGAAAAATGCTCCCTAACTGTTTTTCTTTCTCCATCCTAGTCTGCTCCCAGTTCTCAAGAGGGGTCTTTGCGATCTTCGGGTTCTATGACAAGAAGTCTGTCAACACCATCACGTCGTTCTGCGGGACTCTGCACGTCTCCTTCATCACGCCCAGCTTCCCGACGGATGGAACGCACCCGTTCGTCATCCAGATGAGACCCGACCTCAAGGGAGCTCTTCTGAGCCTCATCGAGTACTATCAGTGGACCAAGTTTGCATATTTGTATGACAGCGACAGAGGTGAGATGCAGTATTTCTTATCTGCTGTTTGCTACATGTATTTCACTGAAATGCTGAATCAGTATTAGAAAAGCGAGAGGAACACCTACCTACAACAAACATGAACTTAATTAGAAATGTTTTCTTTAGGGAAAGGTACTTTTTTTTTCCATGAGAAATTATTGGAATATATATTGCTGGAATTGCTGAAAACTAATGGTGAAGGATTACTCATGTTTTGGAAAGGAATTACCATGAACAGTCTGTTCTTAAAAAGAAAAAGAATTTTCTAAGGAGAAAAAGAGCTCATCTTAGCGTTTTCTCTTTTTTTTTTTTTTTTTTTTTTTTTAATATGCTGCTTATCAACCACACTGAGTTTTTAACTCGTGCACCGACTATTTAAAATCACAGGCTCAAACACAAACGTCAGTGAGCCTATTCTTTTCATCAGCAGCTATTTTTTTTGCCACCTCTACAAATGGCTGCCTGAACTCTTTGTTGCAGATTTGGGGTTCTTAAACTAATTGCCCAATTATCAGAAGCCTACAGCTACCACCTGCTCCAGTTCCAATTATGTTGCAGGAGAGTTAAGGAACATCAAGGGTTGTCTACTGGCACAGATTCACTTCACATGAATGCAAAATCCAGAGGTGGGGGCCACAGAAACAGTCTTGGATGCAGTTGCTGCTCCTTTGGAGGCAGACTGTGGTAGATACTCAAGTTCCCCCACCTGCCCTGTCCTTTATGGAGCTGGGATTTTTGTTAGTAAAACAGAATGTGCCATCTGTAAGCTGCTCACTCCAGGGAGGTCTCCATAAGTCCTACACCTATGGCTATGGTGGTAATAATATAACAATTTATAAACTGGTGAAAAAGATGGGGAAATTGTGGTATTTTAAATAGATTTCTGGAAGGAAATAGTGTTTTATTTTGACTGCCTTGCCGGAACTCCATAATTTTCATTCCGTTTTCAGATCCTTCTTGCCTGTTAGTTGTTGACTGACTGTTTTCCTGCTTTTGCCTTTTCAGTTTTCCTTCAGAAAACTATTTTTGTAGCTCAATCACATGTTCATTGCTCAGAATTGAATAACAAATTCACATTAGATGGTGAGATGCCCCTAGATTTAAAGGCAGGCTAATTTTATCATATTACACCATAGTTAGTTGAATCGAGTACCTTACGCTGTTCAGCAGGGACCTCCACAGTCATCTCCAACATGCAGGTAGTAATGCTGGCCTGCGACCCCCAGCACCAGCTCTGGTGTCATGTGGAATGGTGAACCTAAGTGCAGGATCTGTCAAATTCACGTTAAAATCAGAAGCACTGCCTGCCTTTTTGGAAAGGACAGGTGTGGAACCGTTTGCCTGGCCCGTGCTCCATCGATGAGCCAGCAGTGCGAACGGCGGCGTGTGCGCTGCGCGTGGTTTGTGTTGAGGGAATGAGGACAAGAAGCTTAGTCCTTCCCAGGAGCTGCACTGAACCTGGCCAAGAGTAACGGCGTGGAATCGTTCTTGGTGGGTGCCCTTTGTGCTGGTCTTCGTGGTGCTTTTGCTTTCGCTGTGGCCAGGCACCCGCGTGGTGCCAAGCTGCAAGGCGAGGAGCTCTCCCCAGTGTGTGCATTCGGGTAGGTGTGGAATGAGTCCCCCTGGGCTCCTGGCTGCTCCCGTGGCCGCGCGAGGATGGAGAGCTAGTAAGAATTACAATTTCGTGACTTACCCCAAAAGAATCATTTATTGCTAGTTTTAAGACTGCTCTGTGACTAGGCCTGACTGGGAAGAGTGTGGGGCAGTTCCATATCTCATTCCTCCCTGTGCCGTTCGGGATGTACATGTCTAAGCTGCTGCTGCTCTCATGTAACATGAATTGGCCTCCTTTACCCTTCTTGCCTTCTGTGTGTTGCCAGCACTGAACAGTGGGTTTTGGAAACGGCAGTGGCGCTGCTCTAGGATTCTCTCTGCAGCAGAATTGCTCATTCACTTGCCTCTATTCAGCCCTCCTTTTCAAAGCTTGCTGAATTAAGTTTGTCTTGTAATAACCACGAGCGATTCAGGCGCATGAAGCTCCCAAGGAGAAGTGTTCTTCTCCAAGAAGGCACTTGGAGTTGCCAGTTTCCACCACTGCAGAGTCCAACATCCTCTGCTGCTGCCCCAACAGTTGCAAAGCCGCAGAGCTGTTGCTGTGGGTGCTTTTTTCACAGCCCTCCTCACCGTGATACTGTTAAATTCAGTTGCATGAGGGTATAACAAATATCTCAGCAATAACAGAGAGATCCAGGCAGCCATTTGACATCTCTGCAGAAGGCAGCCCATGAAAAGGGAGTCCTCAAGAAAACTGGGAGATCAGGTGGGGAAAAATATAGGAAGCCTCTGCAATGGATAGGATTAACACTAATAGCTGCTATTAACTCATGTCTAATTGAGATTGCATTCAGTTCATAGGAAATATATGAACACAGAGAGGAAGACCTGAAATCCACTAAATGGGACCTAGACCAATGATTCAGACTGACGTTTGATGTTTTGATCTGATCCATTTTAGGCTGTGTTGTTGTTTTTTTTTGTTTTTTTTTTTTGTTTGGTTGGTTTTGTTTTTGTTTTTTTTGTTTGTTTGTTTTCTTTTTGGAGGGCAGTGGGATTGTTTTGTTTAATAATGCTACTCCTTCCCCATTCCAAAAGCACAAAATGCAAACTGAAGAGGCACTGATATGTATTACAAAATATATTGCATCTGTACTGGGATCACAACCACTGAACTGGCAAGAAAGCTGGTATTTCATTGCAGATGTTCCAAATGAAGCTAAGCAAATGCTAATGTATAATGCAGGATTGTAGCACTTAGCCTATTTAAATGAAAAGGGTTTCAGAACACAGCCCTTATCAGACTAGGCCACCCAACTAGCCCGGTGCACCAAACTGGCCTGGTGCAAACACCTGCATTCATGTGTACAGGAATCTTCCCCTCTGTCTTTAGATAAACTCTAAATTGTTTATCTAGATATCCAGATCAAGTTTAAGTAACTATATATAGCTTATATCTGCCCTTGGATTGTAGTTATCTAGTATTTTAAAGTAAATGCTTATTTCATGAAATACAGAATTTCCTATCATTCTTTTTTATAAGCAGTGTAGAAATCCAGAACAGTCCGAGATAATCATTGAATTTATGGGTCTGGAAACCTGCCATTTTCTTCCTTTGCTGGTGACCCATCTTGTATATCATTATATGTCATTACCACTTCCCTTGATAAAGCTGAATTGCTGAACACTGACCAGTCTTAATAGATACCTACAAATTATGAACGAAAAAAAAAATCTATGTTTATGGACATAACCACTGTTATTTCTCATGAGAATTATGTGAAGCTTCCTGTACTACCAAGCCAGAAATCGGGCTCAAAGAAAAGACTCCTTGTGTTCTGTGGTTTCGAGGGAGATGAACTATGCAAAAATATCAATTGGCTTGTGAGAAATGATCTAATAATTTTTATAATATTATCTGCTGTCTTCAAAATTGCTCTCTCCAGAATTCTCTGGAAGGAATCTAAACCTAATGAGTCTCACTTGTGCAATGCGGGAAATTGTTAAAATGGTATTTCCTGTATGGCAGGAATTAATTTTCAACAGTAATTTTCATGTTTCTATAGTCTGTTATTTAATCCTTGAAAGGAAAGACCAGTCTAGTAAAATATGCACTGATTTTACAATATATTGTAGGCAGTTGCAGCTGTGCAGACATTACAGCTTCCTCGCAGGAATATGCCAAAAGGATAAAATGAAAGTCAACTTCTATAGACTGCTTGTAGGCGTTAGCATCGAGCCTACTTATCTATATGGAAAAACATATTTCTGCACATCTTCTTTCACAATCAAGGATAGGACTGTGGGTAAAAGAAATCATAGCTCAGTTAGTGTCGCAGTAGAAAATGGGCATTTTGACAGATCTCAGTGGGATCAGGATTTAAATATGCTGCTGTTCATGCACTGAGAACTGGAACCGTTCGTAGCATTTAGTAAGAAACGCTGGTCTGTTGCTGTAATAGGATATTTTTTCCTCCTAAAGTATCTCTTTCCAGGGTGTAGGATTGCAGCAATAAGTTAGTGAAGCTTCTAAAATCCCCTTCTGATGAAAGCTAAAGCAAAACCAAAAGGTTTTGTAATAAGGCTCTATCCTGGTTCCTTGCTATTTAAGTGATTTAACTAGCAGTTTTATGCCATAGCAACAGGACTGTGCCCGTGTGTGTGTTCGTTTTTGAGGAGGGCTAGCAACGTGTGACAGATCAAACAAGTCATGGTGGAAGCCCAGGCCATGTGCTAGGAGCTTTCTGTTCCTCAAGCGTTATCGGTCAAACCTGCTTTTCTCCCCTGCATCCCCCTAGGCCTATCCACGCTGCAAGCTGTGCTGGACTCTGCGGCTGAAAAGAAATGGCAGGTGACTGCCATCAACGTAGGAAATATCAACAACGACAGGAAAGACGAAACGTACCGCTCCCTCTTCCAAGATCTAGAGGTGAAAAAGGAAAGGCGAGTGATTTTGGACTGCGAGCGTGATAAAGTTAACGACATTGTTGATCAGGTTTGTTATTCTCAGTATCTCTATTAAGGTTACTTCATCCGTTTTTTTATTATAATATTGTGTATTAATATATTTTTATGTGATCTTGCATATAGTTTGTATACTATTACATCATGCATAATACATAAGCTAAGCTTAGCACTCCTCAGAGTTATGAAGTGTTTTCTACTCATTGCACTTTTTCCAAGAACCCTTTTCATGTTGTAGGGCAGTGCTGACAGCTCTTCTACCTGTCGTGTTTCTAGGCTGCTTGTCAGTCTTAAGCATCCTCAGATCTCCTTTCAGTCTTTGTAAAATGTGTTGCTCAACCTTGGATACTGTTTGCCATAGCTGATATCTTGAGCTGCAAGCAGAGAAGGAAAATGGCTTTTCTCCAGCCCCCCTTCCATTATAATTTTATTATAATAAATGTATTTTCCAAAATGATTTATATGTATAATAAATTATATAATAAAGTTACTCCTGAAATGATTTTTAACAGCAGACTGCTCTTACCCAGATTCTTGTGCTGCCCGTTATAACCTCCAATTCCTTTTCTTCAGTGCTACTGTCTAGGTGGATATTTTCCATGCTGTCTCTGTATCTTATTTTTGTTTCTCATGCCCATGGAGCACAATAGAAAGCCATGAGGATGGCTCCCAGCTAGCTGGAACTTGACCACGTGAGACTATGCGGCAGCTGTAGCGATATGTGAGCTGAATGTAGATACGTTAGGTAGTGGGTTAAAGCTTTTTTCAAGGGCTTATTATTTTGATCTTTGGTAGGAAGGTCACTGTGGTTTAGAGAAGCTCAGGCACTGAGCAGTATTCTAAATGGAATGCTTTTATCTCTATTTTGAACTCATATCCAGAAACCATATCTCTTATTTTCAAGAACAATTTAAATTTGATCCTGTTTTTCAGAGCATTTACCATCTCGCTGTTACTGTTCACCGTTTTTAAAATTATATTCTTTGAATTCTGCTGTTCATGCTAGCAATAAATGTACTTAACAGAGCAAGAACCACTACTTAGAGGTCCTCTTAAGGTGGTTCTGTTTCATTTTCCAAGCAGTTGTTCACTTATATTACAGTGGTTTCTGCCCTCTTGAGATTCCTTTAAGAGCGTATGATGATTTTATACAGGACAAACCTTTTTAAAGTCACGATATGCCATAGTCACTGTTCTTTCATTAGCTATTAAGCTAGTAAAAGTAGTTCTCTGTTTACCACTTCTTAAAGATTTAAACTTCAGTTACTCCCTCCCCCTTTTTTTACTATCCCTATTTGTTTAGCAATAGATCTTTTGTTTCCCTTGACTTCCTCTATTTCAATTGTATTTCTAGAATATTTTTGCTGCCCTTACTGCCCTTAAGTCAAAGCAAAAATCTAAAGTAGCTGTTTCTCTGTTAATTTTTCTCTATCTCCCAAAACTGAACAATCTGAACAAGGGATTTTCTGTCTTGCAAGTCTCAGGTGTTCCTTGAGTTTTTTCTTCTGACTTTCATTCAGAAATGCATAATTCAACGTGCTCTCCTACCAGATTTGTTATTTCAATTCCTGACAAAAAGAGAAAAAACTTCATCAGTTTTTATTTGCTCCTGAGAGTGTCTGAAGTGAGCCCTTTGTGTCAGTGTCCCATTTCTTTATTTTTACAGGGACAAGGAACAGACTTTTTGTTACACAGATTTTTTTCTTCAATACTTAAATATTCTTGATGGGTCTTTGTGCGGTGCAGACTCACAAAGTATTTGCAAAGTTGCATCGTTCTTGGCCTTGTCTCTGCTGTGTGTGTGTTGGAGCTTCTCTTCCGTATTTCAATCAGTTACATAAGCTGAAGTTTAAAATATTTTCAGTTTACTGTCAGACTAGTTATATATTCCTCTTCTCTGGTTTGACTCATCCTAAGTCAGTGTCTTAGGATGCTCTTCATTTTATGGGCTTTCTGTCTTGCCTGCTAGCTTCCTTCCAATACTCTCCTTCCTGATGACACCATTTAGACAACCGTGCAGTTAATGCCATTTATTCTCTAGCCCTGCTTGAGCCATTAGTCTTAACGAGGAAGAGCAGCGACTAACTCGGGTGTCCTCAGCTCCTCCATGGCCCTGCTCCTTTGCAGCCGCCCCTGCATCTGCTTAGGGTTTAGCTGGCAGCTTCCTTGGTGCTCGTGCGGGTAGACAGTGCAGGGCAATGTGCAGGCCAGCTGGATTCATGAAATAATTCCCAGGGGCAGTTACAGCTCAGTTAGTAGCTATTGATCCAAAGATGTGTGTTCTCTCAAATACTAATGACTAAGAAGCATTTAATGTGGAGGACCTAATCTGTTTGGTTTAATGGTATTTCTTTGGAAACAGCATCTGGGTAAGAAATATATTTGAGAAGAGTTCTTAAACCTCTAGAATAAAATGAATAACCAATGGGTTTTCAGTAGTCTAAGCCAAGTAACTGTTTTAGAGTCATTAAGTTTGAGTATCATATATATACATACATATCAAAGCTGAAAACAAGAGTAGCTAAATAAATTCTTACTCAGTATGATCCCTTTTGGTCTTAAACTCTATAAAATGGAGTGTTAAAGACTGCCTTCAGTCATATCCCTGTGACTGTTGAAGCTAATATGGTTCAGTAACAGTTCAATGACTACTAACCTGTTATAAGTTGTGTCATGAGTTACATGAGGAAATAAACGTATCTTTCCCTCTTCATTTAAGTTTTCACTGATGAAAAAATGGGAGAAATCTCCAGAGATCTCTTTGCTTCTATTTAATTATATATTAGTATCCTAGGGCTTTAAAACTGTTTTTCTAGTTCAAGGCATGTTAAAAGGAAGCAGGAACTAAGCAGAAGTGTCAGACACAGTAATTCAGAGGTGTAAGCACAGGCTCCCTCCTGTCCTCACGGTGCCTTTCATGCGGTTCTCTGCTGACAGAACTTACGGCTCCAACTTGAGTCTTAGCATGACTAACTTCCACAAGCGGGGAGTGTGGTCAGTACTACATTAGGCAAATTAAAAAGCAAAACATGAAACAAACTCGATATGGCATATGGAAAAGCTCCTGACGAGCGTTCATGTTATAGTGCGTGTAGTCGTTCTAAGTCTCAGTCCGTATATCTGCTCAGCGTTCTCAATTGAGGGGATATTTCTTCTTTTGCAGGTTATCACAATCGGTAAACATGTAAAAGGTTACCATTACATCATTGCAAATCTGGTAAGCAAATTTAATATATAAAACACCGGTATTACTCATTTTAATGTTTATGGAAGAACCTCAAATGGTATTTTGTTTTAAATGCATTTTAGAAAATAAAAGATCTCCTCTGGTGAGTTACTGCATATTCATAAAACAAGCAAAGAAGACTTACAGAACTTGAGAAACTCTAGCTTTTAGGCATTTGTGTTTTGTACTGCATACACTGTATAAATAGTATTTTGAGTCTACAAAAATACAACATTTTAGAAAAAAATGCCTAGTCTAATTATGTCCATTTTTAGTATCATGTTTTCTTATTAGAGATTTGTGTATTTTAAGAGTAAATATTGCAGATATTTATTACCATGTATATCTTACATCATATTATATGATTTTAGAAATGCTTTTTTTTCCTGAGAAAGAGAAGTTATCTTTGATCATACCTTGTCTTTAATGAATCCACCTTTTCTTCTTTCCTTGACCATAATATTGTTCCCTTCCGGTCTGATCAGTCAGTCAAAGAATTGATTTGAATAAATATTGAAAGAGAGGAGACCAGGTATACAAGAGTTTATACTCAAAATTTAAGCTCACAATAAGATTATGAAAAAGATTCATAATGCATATAGTTATCTGTATTAGTATGCACAAAACATCACTAAACAGTGTAGTTAATATGCAGTAGCTAACGTGCACCCAATGTGACAGTTGTGGCAACTTTTGATAACACGACTTGGAGTAGCTGCTGCTGCTCTTGTTTGCTAAGTGTTCATTTTAGTTGTATTTCAAGCTGAAGTGTTTGAAATCAAGATTTCATTTTAATTTATTAATTTATTAGTATGATTAAGTGCAAGACATAGAAAAAAAAAAACATACATTCTGCTGGTGAATAGCTACAGCGGCCAAAGGCATAGTAGCATCAGAATTCGTCTGTCCAAGAAATACAGCCAAATCATTCAGCCTTGACATAAAGATCTACTCCTGGTCTCCTTGGCTTCATTAGGATCTCTGTTCTCTCTCTGGCAAAATTCCAAAATTGTTTTTAAAATTCTTTTTTTTTTTAATAATTTATGGGCATTTCTGTTTTCAGAGGAAGAAATGATTGGAGGCTTTGATTCTTGCTAGAAGTTTACCAACCTGCAACTCTTTGGTTTAGTTACAGATGACGATTGTGTGTGTATATAGGTATATGGAAATAGTTCAGTGATACTTACTGAAGGTTCAGAATGATGCTGATTTGATTGGCATGGCCAAGAAAACATGCAGAAATATCAGTCCACTGAAGTAATGAGTTTATTTGGTACTTATTTGTCAGCAATAATTGACACAATTATTTCTTTCTCTCATTTAATTTGGATCAGTAAACTACTTTGGTCTAACCTGTTTTCATTTTATAGTGAATATTACAGTGAAGAAGAGCTACAATTGAAGAACCAGGCATTTGACTCTCCCCAGACTCAGGGAATAAGACTGTTCAGAAGAACAAGCAGTAGTTCTTTATTTGGGAGGGACAATTGTAAGCCCTTCCGCATTCTCGAGGGTTCCTCATTAAAAGAGGAAACAATTATGGCTGTAACTCTTCCTGACTAAAACTTGCTTGTTTAGCTGTTGTTCGTGGCAGTATTCACCTTCTCATCTAAGCAGCCCCACTGCAATTAACAGGATTGTTGAAACAAGCAAGCATGGCAAGGAGTGTACGTTTAGCCCTTAGTCTGTAAGCTGTATGTCTAGTGAGCAACACGAGACCTTGCTGGCTCACAGAGCTGAGGACTAAGCCCAGGACTTCAGCTTGGATGCTGCGTGGGGAAAACATGGGCCTATGCTTCCGCAGCAAGAGTCCTGGGTAACTGTAGTTGTGTGCACTGCTTAGAGATCTGTCAAAGCTGGGGAAGTAACAGATGTTGTTTTCTGTACCCAGGGATTTACTGATGGAGATTTGTCAAAAATTCAGTTTGGAGGAGCTAATGTCTCAGGATTTCAGATAGTTGACTATGATGATCCTCTAGTATCAAAATTTATACAACGTTGGTCAACACTAGAGGAAAAAGAGTATCCAGGTGCGCACACCAGTACAATTAAGGTAAGTCTTGCATTTGTTTTAACTATGAAAGATGTAAAGGAAGTGAGGGAATTGGAAGAGAAAGACAGGAGACAGAAAACTCTACCAAATCAGCCATATATGTGCCTGGCTGCTTGTTAGGTAGTTATTCAGGATGTGATATTATGTTGGTATTGGCATTTGTTGGTTATTTCTTCCTCTATGTTTTGAAATCTTTTAAGGGCAAACACATGGCATATAGTCATACATGTGCTTACAGGAAACATAGATCTAGTAGTGTCTGGAATAACACAATCTTCCAAAGAAATGGGAAGACATTTTATTTTGAGACAGATGCCTACATCCTACAGAGACTTTTAGGATTAAGCAATATGCCTGAGGTAGAGACTCATGGTGTGATTTGAGGCTGGACTAGCACAGGATGTGTCAATGACTAAGTGCTTAAACAGCTTCACCTCTCATTTCCCTGTGGTTAAAACTGGAATAATAATGTCTTCTTACCCTGTGTGCCTTTGTGAGCACTAACTAATACTTGCTAGTTTTGCAAGCAAGAATAATTCAGTTCTAATACTAAATAATTTTGCTTTTAACTAATACAGTCAGAAATTTTATTAAGAATCAGTATGCTTAAATAACTCTAAAATGTTTTAGGACAAAAAGATGAATGACAAATGTTGTAGGCGTAACATCTCTTTCTATGGTGCAATTCGAGTAGGAAGCCTATTGAATTATAATGGATGGATAAGGTGCCTAAGCAAGGAATGGATGAGCCATTCTTTAAATTCCTGGAACACCAATCCTCTAAAGTCAATCATCTGAATGTAAACTAAAAAAAGTAAAGTTGTGGTGGGGACTTTTTCCTGAGCCTAGATTTTGGGGAGTTAGCCAAAGCTATTTTTTTCTACAGCTAATTTTGTATTTAAAAATCTTTAAGACAAAACATGTGAATTTCTTATCTGATATTTAACAGAATAAGCTAGAGGCTGTGTCCTGCATTTGTATACGTGCATGTGTAATGAGAACTGCTGACTCACATTTAAGAAAAATACGAAGGGATAATTTGACTGTGAATGGTTAATATAGTTCTTAGATATCATTCTTCCTGATTCTTTAGTGTGTCCAAATCTACTTAGCCTTTCTAATATTGCAGAATCTTAGTTTGGAAATAATCACACTGAAATGGATAAGTAAGATTAAAAAAAATCCAGCTGAAACAAAGATGCAGTTTTTGTATTTGAAAGGTTAAATCAGTGTGACGTGGTCTGAGGGATCTGTTAACTCTGATATTTCTTAAAAGAGGGAGATTGTATGTATATTATGTAAGATGAAGTGGCTGTAACAGTTATAACAGAAAATCTGTGACTTTATCACAGATATTCTCTTTAATTCTCCTAAAATAGGTTGTCTAACTGCTGCTTCCAGCTATACTAGAAATTAAAAAGCATGAAGGAGACCATACGTGATAACTTATGTTATTGAGGTTTAGTTTTTTCTGGATAAGAAAAATCAATAAATTGAATGTTAATTGAAAAATATATGTAGTTTTAAATTTAATGAAGGCCTGACCTATTTTTTGCCTTCTTTGTTTTATATATTCCATATATATGCATGCATATATATATACATATACATATATATATATATATATATGGAATACTCAAGATCGCAGTAATAGTCATATGAGAAGTTTACAGAAATAAATTAGTGGATAACTTATGCGTGTTGGAGGCGTGGGTGCGTGTTGCAGTATTCGGAGAGACTCTTTGTGTGAGTTACTGTATTTCTTCCTTTAACTTTCCGCCTTGCACACATTCTTATTTACAAACCGCGAGTCCTTCGGGCCTCTCTGTGTCAGGCTGGTAAGTGCAAGGCAAAGAAGAGGCTGGAGAGCAGCGCGGTCGCGCCATGGCCCGCGGTGCCTGTCCCGCCCGCGCGGCGTGCCCGCGGGCAGCGTTCGCTCCGCTCCCGCTGCGGCTCCGCAGCCGTGGGGAGCACCGAGCTGGCCTCGCCTCTGGAGAGCTTCCTAGCTTGGCGTGTACAAACGTGGCTGAAATAAACTGGGTAATTGTAAATATGGAGCTCTGTGAAGCATGGAGGAGGGAACTCGGGGCAGCCCGGCTGAAATGCTAACCCAGCTGAGACTTGCTGCCAATACTGTTGTGTTGGAAGGTAAGAACCAAGTGCTCCCCGGAGCCGCTGTCGAGGCTGAATTCGCTAGAACAGAGCGTTTCACGTGTCCAGAAGTCACAGGGTTATATATCAGCATTCATAAGCCCTTCCTCCAGTCAATGAATAGCTGGTTTTGCCTCTTGGTTTTGCTGTTTGTAGTCTCACATTTGCACAGATTTTTACAGCCTATCAGCTGGCTTCTTAGAAATTATGACAAAGTCCATTTTTGTGATGATCATGCAGTTTTAGACTTTTGAATGTTTCTACAGCCTGAAATAGTGTGCTGTTTGTGATAAAATCACTAGAAGTCTGGTGTCTAGACTGCCTGTCTCCCGCTGATAAAGCAAGAAGAAGGAAGATTGTAATGCAAAGCTGCTGCTTTAACTCTTACCTGTTCCAGTTTACCTTAAGGATGGAATGCACAGGACACGCAGACAAATTTAAAGGAACTTATATAGCTTGCAAAAATAATTAGAATTTAGATAGCTCACTGATAATAGTGGGCAAAGAAGAAGGTGAAAACTCTTCTTCAGCCCAGAAATTCAGAATATTCAGTCTAGATTTAAGTGACTAAGCCCCAAAATGAGTGTATAATTTATAAATAACACAACACCAGACAACACCAGTGTTTTAGGGTGTGCTTCTTACACTTCAACATATTGAAAAATGGTTTTATACTACTAAGGATTTTAATGAAAATTATAAGTCATATTCTGTTGTACCTGCTACAATTTTAATGGAAAAATGTGATTGATTGTGTCTAAATTTAAGCAATTTCAGAGACTATAATGTTTTCTCTAAGAAAATGATTTACCTAATTTCTGTATTTATAATTTGATACAATCATAATATTAAGTGGAATCCTGTTCATTTTTACAATGTGCTTGTAAAGCCGTAGCCTTGCGCGGGTGAGTGTTTTTGCCTACATTTTCCATTCTCTGTTTTCCTTTCCCAGTCAGTGCTGTGCATAGAGATGCACACCTAGCAGGGGGCTGTCCAGCTGCCTGCTTTTACTGCACAATTATCTTTTGAACCCAAGTATTCAAGCATTTCTATTGGCAAACACACAGGAAATATGCATAACTAAGAAGTTTAAATGTCAAGCTGCATGCTTCCTTTGAATAGCTTACGACTCCTTTCCGTAAGTCATCACTCATTCCAGCATCGTTGTTTTGGTTTGTCTTTTTTCCTTCAGAAAGCTTAATTAAAGGGAATTGCTCAGTGCAGGCAGTGGCGGTGCCCGTAGGAGGGTCCCGGGCACCCGGAGCACCCGTTGGCCCAGGTCCTGCGCTGGGCCAAGGGGAGGTGTTTGCAAGCGTTAGGTGTTGGTCTGCTCTCACAATAACCACTTACAGGTACCGCCAGCAATCGGCCAAGACAGACTTAATTAATTCTAAAACTTGGAGTTACATTAGCGCAAACAGAAGAAAATGTTACCGAATGAATCAGAATGTATTAAAACTGAACTTCCAAATCATTTAGTGTGGCGTTACTCAATAGGCTAATCTAAAATCTTGATCTAAACAAGACTCATGTGAAATCTCATTCTAAAATCATTTCTAGATGTTCAGCCTTTAGGGTACCTCATTTACTCCTATTCGTTGTCACTCTTACTTAAGGTTGCACATATGTGCATATTGACCTAGTTTGCTCTCATGTGGAACAATCAGTTTTAATTTTCCCAATTATAAGAGCTACTGGATTATTGGTTTGAACATTTACATCAACTCTTTCAAATCCATTTCCTACTGCATGATTTTTTAGAGAAGTCATTTGCTTTCTTTTTCTACGTGATCTTCTCATCATCCTCAGTCTCATAACCTACTTTAATAGTTCTATTTTAAAGGTGTCTGTTTTCACTGTTGCATGCCTAGGCTGCAGTGCTTGCTTTTGGATCATGCCTTTTTTAATAGTATAAAGAGTGGCAGTGCCACAGCTCGCTCTTGAAAAGGTTTTATGCATTCATATCATGATGATTAAAAAGAAAAAGGCAGACATTCCTTGAGGTTTTACAATAAATTAGAGGTGATTTTATCATTTGTAATATTGCCCTTCTTGGACAAGTAACATTACCCTTTTGCAAGTGTCTTCTACCTACATTTAGAAGTGAGATTATGCAAATAATTGTAAAATGTAACTTATTTTGTCTTTCTGGATATTTTCCACAGGCAGTGGCATGGATTATAAAACAACAACATCTCTTTTCATAAGAAAAATGTTGTGGATTCCTATCCAATAATTGGTTTTAGTCTTTCTGTTAAGCTCCATGAATTCAAATCCAAATAATTGGTTTTAGTTTTTCTGTTGCTCCATATGGTTTCTGATGATAGAACATTCACCAGGAGTCAGCTTCTAGTTTGAGAATTAGGAGAGTATATAAAATTTTAGGAAAAATGGAAGAGAATACTGCAAGAATTAATAGGCTTATTAAGGAACTTGGCAGGCGGAGGTTAGTTTAGATAGTAAACTTTACAGGTGTTGAGGGGTTACGGGCGATTTTGAGGACCTCCGTTGTTTGAGGTTCTAAGAAGCTACACAAATACAGTAAATGTACAATTTACATGGGTACATGTTGTAGGGTTGGTTCTGTCTTTGCTGGAAGTGAAGTTTAGGTGTCCTCCTGTGTGTGTGGATGTTATTTATGACTTCTGTCAAGAGGGGAAGAGGAAGTTTGCCGCAGCTCTCAGAAGCCTGCTGAAGGTAGAAAAAATATATAGTGTGAAGATGGATGTTAAAAACTACAGTGCTTCTGTCCTAGACCTTCTTTTAACACCTGGCAGGTTAAGGCAGATGAATTATTTTGTAAAATATTTTTTTTAGTTTAGAAAGAAGGCTACAGACATGAGCTTTTTTAATATCAGCATAAGATTGCTATTTTGTTTTTTAACCGCACCAGCTAGGAGAACGTCCTGTAAAACTTAGTATCTGCCTCAGTATTTCTTTGCCCGTAAATTGGTTATAAATGGTTATAGTAGCAAGAGCAAAATAAAAACCTCACATAATAAAAACGTCAGCCTACTGTATTGTAACTTGGTTACCAACCGTTCTCTGAGCAACTAATATTAAATCACCAGCTGTATGTTTTAGAGACATTCTTCATTGCCAGGGAAGTTGTGACAAGCAACATGAGGGACCCAGGGTTAGTGACACACACATGTGGACATGAGCTGGCTCAGTGGGGACAAAGCAGGGCTTCTTTAACACATTCCCAGAAAATAAAGGGGGAATGTTGTGAATTTAATTTCATCTTCTGCATAACGGCAGTGATGAATTCCTGCCACCGATAGTTATAAGCCAGTATCACATCTGTTCCACTGAAGGAACGAGGTCTGGAACGGGAGGCTTCTAGAGCCAGATCCAGGTGCTTTTGATAGGGACTGGTATCGTTCCACCTTCTCTTGGAAGGCAAAGTTTAATCTTTGTTACTAAGACTTTTGCCCAGACCCGTTTTATTTTTCTCTTGTCTCACATAGTCCTAATATTTTGAAGGAACACCTGTTTTACAGTGGCACTAGCTTTTCTGTACTAGCCATTGCATCGAATTTAACCAGAAAACCAAATCTCTTACCCTGCTGTCAAATCTTGCCCTCAACCTCCATAATGCAGGTGCCTACACTTTTTCTACTGATTTGTCACTTCAGATAATACTCATGAATGATGGAAATTCTCATGGAATTTCCATCTCTCCATGCCAATAGGGTCACAGATGAAATAGGTGGAAGGATCAAGTGCCTCAGGGAGAAAATTTACGTTAGTCTTGCAGTAGGTTTTCACGGCTGGAGGAGGAGTTCCACCTTCCTTTTCTTCCCCTCCAAGGTCTAACAGTTGCTTACAAAAAGACCTCGATTCTGGAGCCTGTCTCTGCTACAACTGCAGCAGCTCCACAGGCTTTAGAGAGCTAATTAAAATTCTAATTAAAGTCTGAACAATGGAAGCAAAGAGCCTATACATCATTTCTCACTGCTTTACAGTGTATATATTTTCAGCATCTAATAGCCTTCATAGGGATTACTGCATTCATTAAGATATGATGTGCTTGAAAATCATTGAGCTTTTATGTTTTTGGGGTAAAAGTTGACCATATACATATAAATATGTGTTGTTTGTGTGTGTACCTAGGGATGAGGAGATTCAGGTATCAAGTAGTATGGGTTTTGATCTGTGTATAGCTGTCATGAGCAGTGTAATCAGAGGAACACTTAGTTGTAAATTCTAATTCAAACAGGATTTCTTGGTCCTCCCTTCATTTCCATAGAATTCCAGCCATGTGCACACAAACATGTTACACTGTTGTACTGAGAAAGGAAAGGAATTCACACCGTGAAAATAAGTGTGAGTTTTAGCTTAGATTTCAGTTTTGGTTTAGCACTGTCCTCTACTCTCCTGATGCAGAACACACTGTTAATATGCATGAACTCCCCTGAGCAGGGTAGTGGGTCGAAACAAAACACAAGCTTTTCTTGTCTAAGGAATGTTTTAATGTCTCCTTTATTTATAATATATTTCAGTCTTTAATGGGTTAATAGGGTAATAAAGGAGTAATGAAGCCAGAAGTATTTTTTTTGATGTCTTTTCCCTTCTTTTCAGTATACCTCAGCTCTCACCTATGATGCTGTTCAAGTGATGACAGAAGCTTTCCGTAATTTGCGTAAACAGAGGATTGAGATCTCCAGAAGAGGAAATGCTGGAGATTGTCTTGCAAATCCAGCTGTGCCCTGGGGTCATGGTGTAGAAATAGAAAGGGCATTGAAACAGGTAGCCTCCCTAGAATGAATGTTGGGGTGAGTGCATGTGCAAAGTGCTCTGTGGATGCTTGAAAAGGACCTTCTAGTTTCCAGCCTGGATCTCAGTGCGATTAATGAGGGAGTTAACTCCTCAGAAACTTATCTCTTTACAAAGATAAACTGTTTGGTGTTGAAAGGAGTCTAGACTGAATGGTGTTGACAAATTAATATTCAGTTATGGAAATAAAAATACCTTTTGTAAAAAAGGAGCAAAACTGATTCTCTTACTGCTTTCATCTTCATCTGCATAGGTTCAGGTGGAAGGTCTGTCAGGGAATATAAAGTTTGATCAGAACGGAAAGAGAATCAATTTTACAATAAACGTCATGGAGCTCAAAAGTACAGGTCCTCGGAAGGTAATTCGAATTCTGTTCTTAAGGGTTTTACCATGCTAAGCAACGTTTTAAGGTAGGTAATGAAACACTACAGGTAATTAAAGATAAATTGTGATAATAAGTATTCACTGGTGTTTTTTATGGTGTTTTTGATGGACAATTAAAAAAAAAAGAGTGCCATTTGTTTCTGAGAAATATGGCATTTTATTTCTGGTAAGTACTTTTAAACTTTTCTGATCTGAATTGCTAAATGTGAAATAGTAATTGGGGAAAAGCAACAATATCCTTCTGTGTGATAATAGTAAAAGACATCTTTTTGTGGTGTTTTTTGAAATGTGATTATCTTTCTTGCTCTAATCCCAGGCCTTTCAGGAAAAGACAGTTTCTCATGTCTTCCTAATCTGGAGTATTTCATAACACTTCTAATTCTGTCATGTGTGGTGTTCATATGGAAAACCTGTTACTGTGCGACACCCATATTAGGCAAAATAACGGCAACAGCTGCTATTATTTAAGTGTTATTACTCTTGCTCAGTCTTTTTAATGATGTAATATACAGGTATTTAGACTGGTAAATTGATTGCTGTAATGGTTTTCTGTGGGTGTGTATTGAGGGCGTAATAACAATATGCTTTTCATTTTCCATGAAAGTTCATGTTCACTGGTGTCTGTGCATCCTATAAACTCTTTTTAGATTGGATATTGGAGTGAAGTGGACAAAATGGTTGTGAATCCTCTTGATGGCCCTCTTGGAAATGAATCTTCAGGACTAGAGAATAAGACTATTATTGTCACCACTATTTTGGTAATTAACCTCATCTTTTGTCAGAAGACAACAATGATGTGTTCCTCCTCATTATATTAGTTTAAAAGCACTTTTTTGTTCTTTTGAGGTAGCAGCTCATTACTAGTTATGATACCTGAATAAAAATTCTGGAAATTAAGGAAATATATGTGATTCAGTATGCAGTTTTGTTCTGTAGAAAGCAGGCGGTCAGATGTTTTAGGCGAGAAAATACCTGCTTCCCAAGAAGAGCCCTGTCTGAATGGCAGAGCCACAGCGTTACCTTGTAACCAGAAGTGCTTACTAGAGAATGGATTTTGCCAAATTGGAAAAAGACTGGTTCTACTCTTCAGAATTGGAGCTACAGCGAACTTCTCTCCACAGTGCAAAATAAAACATTAAAAATATATTCTAATAATTTAGAGGCTAATGTTATGTACTGTTACAGAGCAACATATTTTTATTTACATGTCTTTTTCATTGCTTTGCATAGGTAATAATTTTGCATAGAAATTTCACTGGCTGTAGGCGTAGCTGGGTAACAGTTGAGCAAAGAGAAGACATTCCTCTAATATTGCTTAAGACTCATCACTAATTTTGCTACTGATGGTACTTTAGTGCATAGTTACAGATATCTTTTTATTTATTCTGTGTAGTAATTCAGTGAAGATACAGCCAGGAGAGTCTGAAGTGTCTTTGCAGGGACAGATGTGGTTTTGGGAAAGAGAAGAATTTTCTTGCATTAAGACAACAGTAGAGAAACTAAATAGCTTTGCTTTCTTCTGTGCAAACTGTAAGAGAGAAAGAAACAGATTTTGATGCTTGTTCTCTCTTTCCTGAATGCCTAAGTCCTGTTAACATTCGTGGCCATTAGTAACATACTCCTGGCAATTGTTACACCTGTAAGTACATGACTGTGGCAAATATAGTTTTCAAATGTTATAGGGGACATGTCACATTAATAACTAACAGCTGATATATATAATAAAGTATAGAATATATGTTTTTGATGCTGTATTTTCTCTTTTTTCATGTATGAAAGATTATACAATCGCCTATGAAGTACACAGCTAATGTATCTGGCTCTTTACCAAGCAGCTAAGGCAAGTTCTTTCTGTGCAGGAGTCCCCATACGTCATGATGAAGAAAAATCATGAAATGCTTGAAGGAAATGATCGATATGAGGGCTATTGTGTGGACCTAGCTACCGAAATTGCTAAGCACTGTGGATTCAAATATAAGCTCACAATTGTTGGGGATGGCAAGTATGGGGCCAGGGATGCAGACACGAAAATCTGGAATGGGATGGTTGGAGAGCTTGTTTATGGGGTAAGAACTTTTTTTATAGTAAAACCATTAAAGGTGACTGGTGGAAGTGGTGGGGTATTGATGCAAATGATGCTAGCTAAGCTGGGGGGAAAGAGTGCATATTTCATTTGTCCAGATGAAATGTAATATGCTTTGAAGTATAATATACTTTGAAAAGGACATTTTTTAAAAGGGAAGCTTGGAATAAGCAAACCGTATGGCTATATATATTTCAGAAAAAAAAAGTTTCAACTAAAAATTTCTCAAATTCTCCATAGTGCATTCTTGGCAAAATGACTATTGCCAGCATTTCTGCTGTCCAACATTTCTTTTGTGAAATGCAATAGGAATGAAACCAATTGTTATTACTTTGTTTTCTTTATTATTATTATTACTATTATTATTATTATCTTTACCTTTACAGAAAGCCGATATTGCAATTGCTCCATTAACAATAACATTGGTGAGAGAAGAGGTGATTGACTTCTCAAAGCCCTTTATGAGCCTGGGGATATCAATAATGATCAAGAAGCCTCAGAAGTCGAAGCCAGGAGTGTTTTCGTTTCTTGATCCCTTAGCATATGAAATCTGGATGTGCATTGTTTTTGCCTACATTGGGGTCAGTGTAGTTTTATTCCTGGTCAGCAGATTTAGCCCATACGAGTGGCACACTGAGGAATTTGAAGATGGAAGAGAAACGCAAACTAACGAATCAACTAATGAATTTGGGATATTTAATAGTCTCTGGTTTTCCCTGGGTGCCTTTATGCAGCAAGGATGCGATATTTCGCCAAGGTTGGTTACTCGCCCGTACCAACTTTGTGCATTTTCTGTCTCAGCCAGAGGTTCATGGTGCAGATATTTTCACTTTCAGGACAAAATTGCTATTGTCCTTTATTTTTTTTTCTTTTCTTCACAAAATCGCAGAAGTCCTTGTGATAAAAGCAGTTGCCACTGACATAGGGTAATGATGTATTTGATTGATTCTGTCTTAATGTCGATTGTACATTTGCCAAGTGAACCTATGTGCACCATGAGGAGACTTTAAAATGCACAAGGTTCCAGTCATTTCATGCCTTCTTGGAGGGGTACCGTGTTTTTGCTGCATATTCCCATTTTACAGTTGACAGTGCATCTGTTTCACAACAACTGTAATGGGAAAAAAGGGTAACACACTATTCAAGAATTGCAGAAATAGCATGTTCTCTCCAAAACTCACTACATAAAGTAACATCCCAGATACTAACCCACTGTTTCAACAGGAGAGCCTTGAACTGGAGTAAAAGTGATGGCTCTCATTTTTGTGAATATTTGCAGAACACTGCTGCTTTTCTATGACCTACTTCTGTGAAAGTCACCAAGTTGCTAAAATGAATTGGAAGGTCCAGGTTATTTATGCATCATTTCTTGAGGGATTTTCACCTAGTTTAGCAGGGACAGCCGTAAAGCACTCCAGTTAATTGCTATGCAGCTCGTTAACTGTTCTGTATCCCTTGTGTGCAAGTGGTTCTAGCCTCCATGCAGCAACGCCGTGAGTAGGTCGGTGACTGTGCACTGCTTGAAGGAACTCCAGTGTAGCAACGAAATAGGGCAGCTAGGGCTGAGGATACCAAATGAGAAGAACTTCCTGATTATACTTAGTAAGTTGCCTTTTTTTCCAAACATCTCAAAGTAGGATACAGAGGAGGGCAATTTCTAGTGAGTATTTACGGTGCCAAATACACGAACAAATCGTATGAAGGGAGCATTTTTATATCTGCACCTTGTAACCTAAAAGACAAGGGTAGGTGTTCTCATTCCACTATGGAAATAGGAGAGTATTTGTTCTATGAGAATTTCTGCTTTTCTGTGGAACTTACATGGTGAAATATAGAATATAGCTGTCTTTATAATGAAAAATGTGGTAGATTTTGGCACAGGTACCTGGAGAATGAGACAATGAGAGATCAAATAGTTTCAGGTAATGAGAAGCTGTGTCCCTTGTGGGTTTTTTTTTTTTTTTTGATATTGATTACGCACTTCAAAAGTTTAGTTGTCAGCAAAGTCCTCTTGTAGCTACAGAATTATTTTTATTGAATCGAGGCCATAGGAGACTAGTGCTCATCTACATTTTTTTCATTTTACTAGCTCTTAAAGCCTGACACTTGTGTGCTGTTTTGGTAATATTTGGAAGGTGGTATAAGAGTAATGATAGTAAATTGCCATCATAACAAATTGCCTGAAACTAGAATTATTCTAGAGGTTGAAGTGACGGATTCAGTGTCACTGAAATGTTTACAGCACTTCTTTTTATTCCAAAAATACTTCTGAGGAAAGTAGTTAATTGCTATCTCTGTTATAAAAATGTAAAAAGCTGAAAATATTTCAATTGTTTTTGTTCTTATACCAAACTTACCACCATGGTATTTTAATTCCCTGCAAATGAATTAAAGTGCATCAGAAAAGGAATTTCTGTAGATATTAGCCAGATACATATTGGCTATATGTATGAAGTTATATTTCACACTATTATTATACCATTTCTATTACAAAGGTAGGATCAGCTAAGAAATCTAGAATAAAGAAGCTTCTAAGGCTTCCTCTTTCTGAAATGGAATTAGTTCTGAGTAAGCTTGAAGTGTCTAGAAATCTGGAAAGCAGCCTGCATAACAACCCCAATGAGGTCTTGATGGTGACCTTGAAGGAGACATAGCAAAGTACAGCAGAAATTCTCTCTTTTTTCCTTTGAGATGTAAGCGTACTCTAATACTGCAGTATATTACCTTGGTAAGTATAAAGAGTGTTGCACAAATGTAGATATTTGGGTACCCAAAAGGTTGTTATAGTATTCAGTGCTCAGATATGAGGTGTTTGTACAGATGTGGATTCTTATTGGCATATAATAATTATTATCCATCTTCAGGAAATTTTCAAGATGTATGGAGAGAAAAAAAAAAAAAGGATTTATTTAACTGGGACAGATCTATGGGAAAATTCCAAACAGAAACCACACCCAAAGAGATTTTGCTTGGAGGATGTCACGCAGGAGCATAACATTGCTGTTGGCACTGAGCTTATTCCATTTTACAAAGTCAGTACCCGTTTTGCTGGCTGATGGATTATGTGCTTTTGCAGATTATGAGTTGGCACTTGTAGGGGATGTTGTGCATACCATATAAAATGCCACAAAATCAGCCCTGATTTTATTGAATACACCTTGCCAGAGATATTACCTTGCAAGTGTGTTTATTATATAATTTGGTCATTGGTAGAATGTACTTATGGTGTACTCGGCTAACTCCATGCCAATGTAAGTATATATTCCTTCTAACGTTATCAAAAATGTGTTTGCAAAATATATTTCAGTCTAGAAAGACTGGAAGTAAGTTCTTGTGTATGGTCCTTTTCAATAACATAACCTGGACCGTATTTGACTTGATTTTTATGTGGTAAGTTAGTGATTTTGTTGTGGCATAGAATAGGTGTTTTCATATCTCAAATACCTTGGAGATTTTTCATAATAGCCATCAGCAAAATGATTTGTCCAGAATTGTTTCCACTTATTTTTCTTCCCAGTTAAATACATCAACTTTACCTAATTGTTTAAATAATATGCTTTACTAAAAATATATAGGTATAGTAATACCTGTCTGTCTATATACACCTTATCAAAATTAGTTTGAAAATCTCATTCACAATAGTGTTAAGTGGTTTGGGTGAATGATTTGTAATTTGTTTATTTGATAGATAAAGAGAGACATCAGGATCTAAGGTACTGCAGTTCCTTAGTACTAGACTTTGAACTACATGCAGATTTCTGCCAAAGAATTAAGCACATCTCCAAAGATTATGTCCTTCCTATAATTTCCTGTTTGGAAGCAAAGTAGTAAGTAATTGCAAAGTTTAAAGGATCATTAAGAAAAAAGACACATATGACAACAATGTCAGTAGCAGTATTTTTTTCTATTACTTTTTCAATTTCAAAAATTACTGATTTTTTCTGCTTGTGTGCTTTATACTGTTTTATGTATTTTCTTGAGTTCTCTTTTTTTTCTCTCTTGAGCAGGAGATGCAAAACAAAGATCCATAACAGCCCACCTACTGCAGTTAAAACATCAGATTATTGTTTAAAAATATAATTTCTCCGTGTTTTTCTGTATTAGCAGTTTGACTGTTTCATGTCTAGTCGTTAGTTTGCTAAGTGATCGTATCTTCCAAAAATTGTATGCATTTTTTAGCTTATGAATATTCCCTGAGCCAGTCTTCATCGCAAATAATGCTATTTATTCCTCCGTATAAAATGTCCACAGCAGTGCAAAACATTATGTTGCGGAAACCAGCCTTTGAATGTCTCAGGACAACAAGCTAAAGACACTTACTTTTTAAGTGCATACGGGATTATCTGGAAGGAGAATTTCACTGGTTTTGTTTGATTCTCCCTATCTTGTCACACAAATTGGCACTGCAGGATGTGCCAGGCCTGTGTGTTACCCAGCATGACGGTGGGAGCGCTTGCGTTTCAGGGTGTTCAGGTCTTTGCAGAACTGGAGCATTTAAACGCTCCCTAAAATAAACTCTGGAGGCCTCATCTTAGCCAAACGCGGGAGATGTGGTGGGGTTGACTTTGCAGAGCTGTAGCGTGCATTGATTTTTGCAGCTGATTAGTATGCAGGGCTGCACAGCAAGATAACCCGCAATGCTGCCCTCTCGTGTAATGCACCATTTGCATAAAACTGATAACGTGTGTTCCTTTTTAGGACTTTCATTTCACTTTACAAATCCATTTCATACTTGTTATTAGATCCCTGTCTGGGCGCATTGTTGGAGGTGTGTGGTGGTTCTTTACCCTGATCATAATCTCCTCCTACACGGCTAACCTAGCTGCCTTCCTGACGGTTGAGAGGATGGTGTCTCCCATTGAAAGTGCAGAGGATCTTTCCAAGCAGACAGAAATTGCTTATGGGACATTAGATTCTGGCTCCACTAAAGAGTTTTTTAGGGTAAGAATTTCTACTTTCTAGATTTCTGTTTTCGTTTTGCACTCATGTAGATATTTTCTCCTTATTTTAAAGGTAGCCATAAAAATGTGTGTTCAGCCTTTCTAAATTGAAAATATAAGTGTTTTTATTCGTTATGATTAAATTTTATTATCTATGTATAAATATAAGGACCACGTTATAAATAATGCAAAGTGAAAGTAGTTTACAAGGAACTACTTAAAATATTCTAGTGTTTGGACAAAAAAAAAAGTGTGTGATCATAGAAAGGAACTGGCATCATTTACCCAGGTAAAAATTTTAAACAAGGCCATTTACTAGATGTAATGTGTAAATAGATATAGGTGGTTTTCCATGAATATGGACGTGGAAAGGTGCACAGTCACGCTTTAGTAAGTATTCAGTATGATTTTCCAAGCTTGCAGAAGGGTAATGAGATCCAACCCCGTTGGCTCCTGTGGTAAATCAATGCCTGCTTTTGAAAACAGTCATTTGTATTTGCGTTACAATAATGCTTTGGAAGCCCATCAGAGCTCTCCGTCTTCTACCTCAATGCATTTTTTTCTTGAAGACCCCTAGACACAGATCTCCAGCCGCCCTTTAGATAGCAGCTAACATGATAAAATTCATCAGAGCAATCGAGTGAGATACTAATGCTATTGGGAAAAATAGTATCACTGTTTTGTAGTGTTTGTGTTCTCTTTGTGTCTATCCATGTAAGATGGAAGTGGATCTGAAGTGCTACAGATATGGAAAAAATGTTGGTTTTGTGTTCTTTAAGGAGTGGTAAGTCTTCAATTTAAGGAAAATATATTTGTAAACAGTTGGAAATTACTTCTACATTTCAAATATAGTCTTCCTTGAAAGTGAAATAAATTCAAAAATTAAAAAATGCAGTGTATAGTTGCAGCAGTAACTATATACTAGAGCATTGTTTTCATTGGATTTTGTGAGACATATTTAATTGGTAACTTGCTAAATGGGAACCATACTGGTTCTACGTGGGAGAAAAGCTTTCATTAGTAATTTTCATGATCGAAGGCCTGATGCTGATTGTGTTTCTACTGGTGTACAGCAGAATAAGCTGCAGGTGTGTGAACTAGTAAAACCAGGGTCAGGGTCTTGCTAGTACTGTTCCTGCCTTCTAACAGGAGTCCTGGTTGGCGGTGCTCAGTAGCATGTGAACATGTGCTTCTCTTTTTGTTAATGCAGACTTTTAGATCATGGCTGCACTGAGGATCAAACGTGAACTAGAAGGCTTTTTCAGTAGTTTTTTCTTTGACATTTTCAAGCTTTATTGTAAAGCAAAAGCTAACTTTATGTGCATGGATTAGTATGTATTTCTTATGCTTCAAGAATCATGTTTATTGATGTTGGTTGAAATATCTTTGATGATTACTTATAAGAAATAGGTGGTTGTTTTGTGTTCTCTACAGCTACTGATGCAGTTTTGTGAAAATGAGTTATTTTTTATTTTCAATACATGAGGAAAAATTAGACTTTGAAGCTATCGAGGACTGTGAAGAATAAATATTAGACACTAAGATAATAAATATTTCAACTGAAGTCAAAATGGAAGCAGCTGATAGGAGAGAATTAAGTAATAATATAGTATAAGGAACAGTAAGATCTTTACTAAGTGGTAGTAAATATCTTCAGCAGATTCATTTTGCAAAATTTGAAAATAGTTGACTCCCAAGTAGTAATTATTAGACTCCTAAACTCAGATTTAAATCTATATGTATCTTTTCAATTATACTTTTACACAACTAACGTTTCTGGTGTTTTTCCGACCGTAGGAGTGCCGTTTCATATATTTTGTGCATAAAATAGGTGGAGGCTTTTTGGGGGATATGTTCTTTACTTTCTGTTAAGTTAACTTTGGTTCCACACAAACAAGGCTGTAATCATCTACTCCGGAAATTTCTGCTCAGCAACTTCTATCACAAGTAGATTGATTCACCATGTGCAATTCAGCTTCCTAGTGTGATGATTATACCTAGTATTTACCAAAAATAATTTAAACTTTTTCAATAAATATATTTTTCAATAAATATATCTGACAATCTCTTCTTGAGAAGAGAGACTTGAGACTCAAATTTCAAAACTGAAACTCCTTCTGTTGAAGTCAATGTGAAAACACTATCTAACACTGAGGAGAGTATAACTTTACCCAGAGTATTTCTTTGTTTTTACTGAATTGAATTGGCTCTATCATCTTTTATAAGATCTGAGTCTTACATTCATTGTCCGTACAGCTGGAAAAAACAGTTGTGGATCTAGCAGCAAGTTCAATAGACTGACTTACTGTCTATCACTGTCGTGAATTAAACGAGTAAAAATACTTGTTTCTTTAGCAATGCAGTCTGTTTCTTCCTGAGGAAGCAACATTATTTTCAAGTTTGTTTTTCTGCTGACCTCACGTGTGCTGTACCTAGGTCTTTGCTAGTAGAGAAGAGGACAAAATTAGGAATCCCAGAGTATACTGGGGATGAAAACACTGAGATGAATTTACTTGTCTACTAGAACATCATCTGTGATAAAGACTTCACACAAGTGAAAATGAAGTGCTTCTGTTGAGCAGATACATAAGGAAGGGCACTGGATTTGTCCATGTAGTATTAACACTAGTAGATAGCACCTTCAAAACTTGAGAAGAAGTTTGGCAAATACCAGAACACTGAACTGCTTTGGTGAAGGTGGATTTGGAATGAATGGGAAGGCAGAGCCAAGATAAGGAAGATAGATCTTCTAGGTTCTTTTTCTCTGGGAAGAACTGCAGTTTCTGTGCGCTCAGCTACATGATGTGCTTTTCAGTCTGTTCTGGCAGGAGAAACCCTTTCCACTTGGGTGAAGACAGCATGAGGACAGGTTACGTAGGCATCGGTTGTTGAGGTCACACCTGGCGTGACCCAGCCGTGCTCTCGTTCTTCTGCCCGTAGTGCTGATGGGCTGGCAACCAGAAGAGGCATGTGGTGATACTAACAGAAGGGCAGAGAGAAAGGAGATTGATACTGTTACCAGCTCTCTAGAATAGAGGTGAAGAGGTGACATCCAGCCAGCACTGTCATTAGTGAGAAGAGAGACAGCGTCAGTGTATGTAGCAAGAGTTGTAGAAGGCAAACAAAAAGAACTCCCCAAAACTCCACCAAGACTGACTTCTGACTTGAAAGGACCAATTTCTATCTTGAAGTTCAGGACTTGCAGTCATTATGTACTGGCATAGTGGATTACTTTGTGTGACCATGAAGCCATGTCTTTTTCTCCCTCAAGACATCTCTAAAGTACTGGAGTCCTACTGAAGTACAGGAATGCTTTGGATATATGTATGGCAAGTCGTTTTGTGTGTTATTATTACTGTTATTTTTACTTTTGAGATATTCTGATATAAATTTGGAAGGAGTATGCACAATTTTGAGAACTTCTAGTCCACATTTTTTGACCTTTCTATATGTGTAGACTCTTAACTTTTGCTTTACTAGTATTGTGAATGCCAGTTATTGTACATCTGCCCATCATGCTGGGACATCTAGTAATAACATCTGGCAAAGAAAGCAACCAACAGCTGATGAGGACGGAGCTGACGCAGAAAAGAAAATGTAAATTCTTCACCCGAAGAGCCTTACATTTAGAATATAATGAAATCTCAAATTAGAGATTCTACCTTCTAGAGTTTCTACCTTTACATCGTGCAGTATTCTCAATGAAAGTTAAGCACTTAAGAACAAGTTAAATACTGTTAAGATACTGAAAGGAAAGCTACATGTTTCAAAATTACATACATCTGAAGGACACGAGTTTCACTTTGCTTGTTTTTAGTTGTTGTTTTTGTTGTTTTTATTTTTTTTTCCAAAATAATGATGTGTACTTGCAGATTAAACTGTATGCAAGTATAAACATGAGTTAAATTTAAGGAGGCTAAAACACAGAGCGGCTCATGACACAGAGCCTGTTCATTTTAATTCACTGGGACTCTCATCAGAGGTTTTCAATTTACAGTGGAAGAGATTGGACAGAATCCAGTATCTACAGAGAAGCAGTGCTGAAAGAAATGTGCTGTTGTTTGCTTGTGCTCCCTGTTTGGAGCCGGCTTCTAGGGAAGGACTAAGATGGTGTAATAACGTAGTGGGCAGAACCTCAGCTTAGTTTTGGTAAGCATGTAAAAAGTGGAAACATATATGCCTGAAAACAGCTGGGTCAAATAGTGGAGTATGTCCAAAATGAGAAAGGAAGAGTTGTGCTTGACTTAAAGTAGTTTGTACGTGATTAACTACATGCTAGCAGGTATCTAAGGTGAAATTCAGCAACTGCTAAGGTAAAACAAGAAATAATTGCTGACTTCAAAGATTTTATCCAAAGGTATTTTTACATGTGTTTAGATTGAAAATTTGCTTGACTATAAAGTCTTAATTTGATCAAACTCATTTCATGTAGATTGAGACTGATGTGGTAATCACATCCATAATCTAGTGTCTAAATTTACTTGTTACAAAACCTGGCTTGTTTCGCTTAATACTGAGCTTATATTTTCCCACAGTCCAGTTAAGTATACAGACATCTCCTTGCAAGTGATACCTTCCTACCCATCTTACAAGTGAAGTATGAAATGTGATATAAGAACAATTAGCCTTGACTAAAACTATGAACTAATTCCTGAGTGTTATTTTTGAGTGCTGTTCTTCATTAGATTTTTATTTCTATGGTTGCTAGGTCAGAAATTCCTACATTCGTTTACTTGGTGAGGAATCTGTGAGCCATCTAGTGGGTGGTTCCTTCCTAACACTTGGCCATTGGAAAAGTCTGGTTATGGAGCCTTTTCCCATGCAGCTTTCCAGGCCCTGCCCTCAGTCAGTGAGGTGACTTCCCTCATGTCCCCACTTACCTGTTGTGAGGAGAGTTCACTAGGGTGGCAGTGTGACATGGGGAGCCACATCTCCCTGTGGTTTAATGACAAAAACACAATAGATTTTGCTGGATGGCATACACTCGAGGTATACAACATGTATACGAGTTCATTTTAATTAATAAGCAAATAAACAGTGAAGTGAGCAGTAGCAGCAGGACCGAGGGAAAGTACTATGAGATAAATGGCCTGTCTTGAATGCTCAGATGGGAGACTCGTTCAGGTATGGAATGCATATGTTAGAGGCGTATGTCTGCTGGGTATCAAATAATTTGTAGGCAGACACACAAAATGCTGGAAGGCTACTGATAGTGCACAGTGATGGTCACTTTGGTCACCTTTCAAAGGTGGTACAATATAGCAGTGTTTGGAATTCCCCTACTTTTATTTAGGATTTTTCTAGATGGAGTGAGGCTGATGCATGGGCAATAGGATGTGTCTGAGAAACCTACTGTGCATTCAGCACAGATTATTTCCCTTGGTCATTCTGGTCACGCTCATATATCCATCCCTGTTGGTGTAAGTGAATATTCTGAGTACGAGTAGACTAACAGTTGAGCCAGGAAGCTCTAAAAAAGGCAGCTGTGGTGTTATATGTGTACGCTCTGGCTATTGGAGTTGGAATATTTAGATGTTTAAAAACTTTCAGTGAGTCTTAGTTATGCCAGAGCTTTTAGTACTACTGGGTGTATAGAGAATGTGGACGTACGAGTTCTCAAAATCTTCCCAGATAACATTTCTTGACAGAAAAATAAGGATATATCTGGGAAAATACACATTGATGATAGTGCTCTATAACAAGAACAATGGAATTTTAGGAAGTACGGAAGATGATATTTTTGTACTTGATTCATTTCTTTAAAAAAAAATGGTGTAATTAATGATACTGTGTTTGAATTAGGATTGCAGTTCCAAAATAGATATTGCAACATGTCTCCAGTGAAATGCTTCCTACTACATTTTATTATTGTTTAGATTTGGTATGGTTATATATACAGCAGTAATGTGTCACAGAGAACCTGCAAAACCAAATGATCTAGCAACGTAGAAATCTAACAATACCTGAACTACGTGCAGTATATGTTAAATTTGTAGGTAGTTCTTTCTGTTATGCTTTTCTACCTCATACACTGATTTAGGTTGCTTCTTTAAGCAATTCTGTCATTCTGCGATTCAGAAAAGTTTATTTATCATATGCGGAATAATCTTTATGATAACAAGAGGCTGTTTTTGTTGTGAACCGAAGCCCTTTGGGGGTTGATTGTCTGCAGAAAGTGCCATGTTAGCAAGCAGAGATTTTTTGTCACTCAACTTGCGTGGATGGCGTGGGGAGGGGGATTCATGCCTGACTTTTCTCCATTTTTGTTAGAATTGTACGGTAAGTGACAATATGGAAAAGTCCAGCTTTGTATATTGTTTTACTGATTGGTTTGTACTGACCCTGACCTGTCATACATCTAAGTGCACCTCAAATGCCCATTCTGCTTTCTTTTTATTTAATAGCAATACTCTTTTTTTTTTCTTTTCTTTGGGTGATAAGTAGGCAGCAAATTTGTTTTTCCTCCACATTTTCCAAGTTAAGGAAAAAAAAAAATAACCTCTATCAGTTGGTAGTTAAAACTGTCAATTACAGTTATAACTACCAATTGGTTAAAGTACTTTAGGCAATAATCTTTCTAAAGAAAAGCCTGACCAACCTGCAGGAAATAAAATGATGTAAGTACCTGTCAAATGTGAGGCATGTGGAGTATCACAGATAAGAGGAACCTTGAAATAGGTGCCTCGTTACTGATGTTCCCTTCAAGTCTCGCAGCAATATTAGTTTCCTCTGTGGAGCAATCTGAAGTTGTCTAGTGGCACTCTGGCACATCTCAGCTCGCTTCTCATTTGGATAATAAACAACTGCAGAGAGCTGCAGAAAATGAAGATCATCTTGTTTGAGTGGGAATTTCTGATGAATATTTTACCAAAATGTGGCTCTCTCTTAATCTGGCATGTCTTTGTAAAATGGATATAGCAGTGTTTGCTTCAAGTCTTTGACAAGTATAAAACATATCTAATGACAGCTAATGCTAATAATAGTAAAGGAAAATGTAGGTGTTTGAATCTTTCAACATTGGATCGGGAACTTGCCTAAAAATGACATAATCCTATTTTCCCACTTGTGCTTTCACTGTCTACATAAAGGTTAGTTAATTAGGCTTCATATTGTCTCCACAGAGATCTAAAATTGCAGTGTTTGATAAAATGTGGACCTATATGAAAAGTGCAGAACCATCTGTGTTTGTGAGGACTACAGCAGAAGGGGTAGCTCGAGTACGGAAGTCCAAAGGAAAATATGCCTACTTGCTGGAATCAACCATGAATGAGTACATCGAACAAAGGAAACCCTGTGATACCATGAAAGTTGGTGGGAATTTGGATTCCAAAGGCTACGGCATCGCCACACCTAAAGGATCCTCATTAAGGTGGGTGGAATAGTATAACAATATGCTAAATGTTGTTATAGTATCCCACCTACCCTGATGTATCTTTACT